>NC_141667.1:185525282-186875133 GCF_028749965.1 Puma concolor
ATGTGCCTTAAGTGTGATGTAAGTCATTAACAGGTTGAGATCAAACATCAAATTATGTTCTTGACAGCAAATCTCTGCTGGGAAGAACAAAGTTTAGAAGCTTAAACATGTGTGGAATTGAAAAGATAAGTTTTTTCCCTGCAGATACATCTTTCAGGATGAACAAAAATATTTGAATAATTTGCTAGAAATATATCGCTATAGCTTTAAGCAAACAGTCCAAAGCTGCCTACATTTAGACATGCCAAAAGGTGCCAGGTAACATAAATTATTACCTAGAAACTATAGATATAGAATACATGAACTGTGTACTTGTGGTGTGCATATACAAATGCCCACTCACATACACATGTATTTATTTAAATATACATATATATACACACGTTTGTGTGTCCATGCGTGCATATAAATGGAATTTATGTGGAAGGACTTAATGTAAGTATTCATTAACTGCCTTTATATTTCCTTCTTTTCAAGGGAAAGTTTTCTGAGGTTTTCAGAGAAGCAAATGATAGGTACATTCTTAAAGACTCAACAAGCTTTAGGTATTACACTAAGACTCATCCTGATGCCATTCTGTGCTTAAAATAGTTGAACTTGGTGTCTGATTGATTTTACTAAGACATATATACCCATTTATGGCAAAATGATATAATCAATGGTAAATTTTTTAATAAAAGAAAAAAAGATGGCCAAGACCAGTTTAAGAGAAGAGGAATATACTCCACAGAATGATGGGCAGATCAAAGACAAAAAAAGGAACACAGAATAGCTACAGGCAATGCTTTGATTATTTAATAGTCCCTTTCTAAATGTTTAACTTTCCTGTAGACAGGAATCCAAACTTCTATAAGACCCCAATATCTAAGAACTGGGTACCTGAGTAGATTCTGCACAGCGTTAGAAAATGCAAGGAATTAAAGATCCAAATAAATCTATACCCAATATGTACATCTAGAATGATCAGGTAGTGGGGTAGGCAGTAGAGCTACAAGAATAAAAAAATAAAAATGAGCTTCAGAATCTCATGAGACTTATGAAAAGATTTTGTAACAAGCCATTAAAAAAGGATAAAACTCTTGAATATATTTGAGGCCTGGAGAGAAGGTCAGTGAGACTAGCAGAACTTTGTCAACAAACACTTCAACTAATTTGTGTGACTTCAGCACAAATGTGTTTATCTTTCTCCAACCTTTCCTTTTTGTAGTAAGGAAAGTGGGCAGCTATGGAAAAAGTGAGCATCAGATAAAAATCATAAGAAGAGTAAAAAATGTAGCACAGATATGATCATGTATTGCAAAAATACAAAGATGAGTAGCTAACACTATTTGAGTATTTCCTCAACTGTCATATTTTTCAACTCAGTCTAAAATATGCCATTACATAGTACTGTGCACGAGGATAAAAAATAATTATCAGTTTATGTAAGATTTTATTTGTAAGAACACTGAGAATTATATGAAAAGATGCACAGCACATTGATGAGTTACAACAGCAATCTGTAATTAGGGGGACTAGAACAAGGCATTGTTATTTTCCATTATACAGTCTTCCTATTTGTGCCTTGCTAAGTAAATAATAATTTGACATTAACAATAATTTTAATAAATCCATGTATTTCAACTCACCATTCCATATACTGCTAAGTGCATTTGTCCCCAACATCCACTTGTTGAGGCCCTAATTCTCAGTGTAATGGTGTTTGGAGGTGGAGCCTTTAGGAAGTAATTGGGTTTTGATGATGTATGGGGGTGGATCTCCCATAATGGAATTGGTGCCCATGTAAGGGGATGAAAAGACCAGAGTTCTCTCTGGGCCAGGTGACGATAAGTGAGAAGGTACCTACCTATAAGCCATGAAGCAAGCTTTCCCACCATGACTCCACTATGCCAGTAGTCTGACTTCCAGCTAGTTTTCAGTATTTTGTGACAGAAGCCCAAGTCCACTAAGATATGTCCCAAAGACAGAAATTGACATATATGTCCCTGAACTTGAGATTGGAATAGAGGAAAATAAGGTAGAAAACAGAGAAGAGGTTTCATGTGCAATTTAAATCCTCTAAATGTATACTTTTAATCAAAGTTGAAGTATTAGAAAAACAATTTTAAAGAATAGTAAATAAATATTCGTTGCCTATTAGAATCTAATACATGGTAAAAATTATCGCTTCAAAGTTTATTGGAAAGTACAGTATCATTGGGTTTATCTGGAACTTTAGTTCAATGTGTAAGCGGTGTCTATTGAGTGTCAGTTTTCAATAACAAAACAAGATAAATATGTTTAATATATCAGAATATTACCTGCCATTTTGTTACTATGCTGTCTACAGTAAAATTAAAACTTCTCCTAAGAGCCAGGACACCATCCTCTGAACCTTTCTCACTTAGGCTCCCAAAGGAACATCCATCTTCCTGCTTTCTTTTCTTAGCCCATTTTTCCCTAAGTCATTTTCCACACTGTGATAAATGATCATTCTTAAATACTCATCTAATAAAAATGCTTTCCTGAACAAAGTTCTCAAACAGTTTACCATTATGTACAAGGTAAAATGCACCCTTTCTTGAGCAGGCTATAAAGTCAATGACAGAAGTTTACCTATTTATCTTTTATCTTTTCCCTTTAACTCCTGGAAAATATAAATATACATAAATATAAGAAATATATATATACATATATGTACATATACATACACATACATACATATATACATATATCTATTTTATGTATGTACATTCACATGTGTATCTCATCCCTGCATTTCAGCCATGTAAATAATTCAAAAGCCCCCTAACATCTCTGAAGAATTTTTATATTCTTCTCCTTTTCACAGGTTTTCCTGGATTTTTTTTTACCTTTCTTTCCACTCTAATTTGACTGATATGTTACTTAAATATTACTCATAGGTAAAATTTATTTCTTTTGCCCCTTTGGACAATCATACAAGGTCACTTGTAAGATGCTAATATACTTATTCATTTGATTGTAACTCCAACACACTATGACATTCTGAAAGAAAACATTGTTAGTCATGTTTGAAATACTGATTCTAACAGTGAGTTTAATAACTATAGATCGAATACTTTGCTACTAATTAAATAAATTAAAGTTAAAGACTTAAGTCAAGGAAAATATCCCATTTTATTTAAATAAAATAAAAATAATATATCTCAAATAAGTAATTATTAAAACATAAATCTGTAATACAAGCCTCTTTTTTTTTATTGTAATTATTGCTACCAAGGAGTTCCCAAACATTGAGTGAAGAAATGCAGGAGTTTAGAAGCTCCTGGGTGGTTCAGTAGGTTAAGCATCTGACTTGGGCTCAGATCATGATCTCATGGTTTGTGGGTTATAGCCCCTCATTGAGCTCTGTGCTGACAGCTCAAAGCCTGGAGCCTGGTTTGGATCCTGTGTCTCCCTCTGTCCCTACCCTTCCCCTGCTTACACTCTGTCTCTTTCTCTCTCTAAAAAATTAACATTAAAAAAAAAAAGAGAATAGGAAAAAATGCAGAAGTTTAATAGAACCCGTTTGATGATACCATGGGATGTTTTTCGAATTGCCTTCAAAATTAAGTCAAATAGCATCTCAAATGATTTGACTGCTAATCCATTTTTCCCTTTGTACTGAAAAAAAAATGTTTTTCTTAAGACACTAAATTGCTATGTGTTTGATTTATTAATTTTCTATTCATTTAAATGAATAGTTTATTCATTCATTATGAATGTAGAATTCATAGAATTCTACTATGTAGAATAGTAGTTCATCAACTACTAGTAAAGACATTTAATAGTAGTTACCCAGCAGTCTTTCTTTCCTTTTTTTTTTTTAAAATTTTTTAAAAATTTACAGCCAAATTACTTAGCATATAGTGCAACAATGATTTCAGGACTAGATTCCTTAGTGCCTCTTACCCATTTAGCCCATCACCCCCCCACAACCCCTCCAGCAACCCTCAGTTTGTTCTCCATATTTATAAGTCTCTTCTGTTTTGTCCCCCTCCCTGTTTTTATATGATTTTTGTTTCCCTTCCCTTATGTTCATCTGTTTTGTCTCTTAAAGTCCTCATATGAGTGAAATCATATGATTTTTGTCTTTCTCTGACTAATTTCACTTAGCATAATACCCTCCAATTCCATCCACGTAGTTGCAAATGGCAAGATTTCATTCTTTTTGATTGCCCAGTAATACTCCATTGTATACATATACCACTTCTTTTTTTTTTTTTAATTTTTTTTTTGTTTAACGTTTTATTTATTTTTGAGACAGAGAGAGACAGAACATGAATGGGGGAGGGTCAGAAAGAGAGGGAGACACAGAATCTGAAACAGTCTCCAGGCTCTGAGCAGTCAGCACAGAGCCCGACGCAGGGCTCGAACTCACGGATTGCGAGATCATGACCTGAGCCGAAGTCGGACGCTCAACCTACTGAGCCACCCAGGCGCCCCTATACCACTTCTTCTTTATCCATTCATCCATCGATGGACATTTGGGCTCTTTCCATACTTTGGCTATTGTTGATAGTGCTGCTATAACATGGGACTGCATGTGTCCCTTCGAAACAGCACATCTGTATCCCATGCAGAAGAATGAACCTGGACCACTTTCATACACCATACACAAAAATAAACTCAAAATGGATGAACAACCTAAATATAAGACAGGAAGCCATCAAAATCCTCGAGTTGAAAGCAGGCAAAAACCTCTTTGATCTTGGCCGCAGCAACTTTCTACTCAATACATCTCTGGAGGCAAGGGAAACAAAAGCAAAAATGAACTACTGGGACCTCATCAAAATAAAAAACTTCTGCACAGCAAAGGAAACCATCAGCAAAACTATAAGGCAACCGACAGAATGGGAGAAGATATTTGCAAATGACATAGCAGATAAAGGGTTAGTATCCAAAATCTATAAAGAACTTATCAAATTCAACACCCAAAAAACAAATAACCTAGTGAAGAAATGGGCAAAAGACATGAATAGACACTTCTCCAAAGAAGACATCCAGATGGCCAACTGACACATGAAAAAATGCTCAACTTCACTCATCATCAGGGAAATACAAATCAAAACCACAATAAGATACCACCTTACACCTGTCAGAATGGCTAACATTAACAACTCAAGCACCAACAGATGTTGGTGAGGATGTGGAGAAAGAGGAACTCTTTTGCACTGCTGGTGGGAATGCAAACTGGTGCAGCCACTCTGGAAAACAGTATGGAGGTTTCTCAAAAAACTAAAAATAGAACTACCCTACCACCCAGCAATTGCACTACTAGGCATTTATCTGGCAGTCTTTCTTAATGGTGCCATGCCAGTGATAGCATCCTCTATTTCTAGCAAAATATGAAGGATTTCTAGTAATTTTGATTTTATTACCATGATCATATGTAAGGGTATCAGTTATTCTAACGAACAGAGTATCATCGTGCTTTGAGAGGTGTGGGTAAATTTTAGTAGTGTTTTGATATTATTTACGATAGGAAAGAAAATCGGCCTAAACACAATTTAAAGGGAGTGAGGCTGTAAAAAAGCATATCCATAATATTTATATACAAATATATGAATTGCCAAAGGAAAAAATGCCATATGATATAAAACAGTAACAAAAATTTTATTTTAAATTGTGAACCCTAAATAAACTAAATGGTTGAAGCTTAATGGTTGACCTCAGGTAGACTTCAGACTAGAATTAATAACATAATTACTAGATAATAAAGTAACTAAACTAGAATGAATCCCATTAGTCAGTGCCCTGAATCATCATCTGTTGCCTTGTAATAACTGGTTAGGAACTAAAGATTACTAAAGGGTAAAAATAAATATTTTGATTTCATGTGATATGCTGAGATTTGAAAATATGATTTGGGTAGAATTCAGATACTAACATGATTAGTCAAATAATGCTTGAGTCACTTATGCACTCTAGGGAAGCAACACTGTGTTTAAGCAAGTAATTTTATTTTATTTTTTTACCTCTACCTGTACATCAGAGAATTGACATTTGAAGGTGAGAGAAAGAAAGCAACTTTACAAGGTATGGCTTTTGGGAAATAGAGCAGAGTCTTCCAGGCAAAACTGATTAGAAAACACTCTTTTTACCTCTAAATCCATGGAGGCCTATGAAATACTTTACTCCACAGCTACTGAAATAACATCTTGTTCTTCATAAGCAAGGGCATTTGATTTTTCTCCTTTTGAGAAAACCAATAGAGGCTTGACTCTAAAAAGTTCTGCTTTACACAATTTTTTTTTATAGTGGTTACAAACATGTGCAACAATAACAGGGTAAGTGTAATATCTAAGTTAGGGCAGTTGGGGATGATTTGCTGTGTACTTTAAGGATTAGATTTTATATTTCCATTAGAGAAGACAACAACTTGTTCCACTCAGCATATAAACTTTGTTATTCCAAATAATGATCAAACTGGCCTAAAGCCAGAAAGCATAAAGTCAGACAGCAAAACAGAAAATATCTTATAAACAAAGTACCAATGGAAGACAAGAATTGGTATCCAGGATCAGGAATAATAAAGTCTTGATGATTTGGCAATAAAAAAGCTTACTGATACTGATCTTAGGAGGGGACAGGATTCAATTACAGGACTGCATTTTAGTCACATAAAATATTATTTTTATTTTGCGATAAGCCTGTGTATTTACATGGAAAAATATGGTTTGCAAACAAACAGGAGAAAGAGACAGGACTGCAGTGTGTGATACTTTTTTTGTTCTTCTCAAGTCACAACTTTTAAAAAACAAGTAAGCATTGGTAAAGAAAGATATTGGAACCAAGTAAATTAAACATTTCTAATTTCAATTCCTTTGCCCAGACAGAAGAGTTTAGAGATGCAAAATGCTTTATGAACTAGTACCAGAACAGTGACTATCCATATTTTCTTTTGCCTTTCCTTATGCAAGTTATGGCTCACCTTTGCTATAAATACAAAGACTAATTAGAATCAACATTAGCCCCCAGTGTCCATACAGTTATGCAGGAGACATAAGACAAGCAACTAAAAAGTATAGCATAAAATTTAATTAGTGGTTGAGGGATTACAAATATTTTATGAGTTAATCTATTCTGGGAAAGGCAACCAGAAGTATTTTATCAGATGAAAAGGCATTTGTATTAAGCTTTGAGTTAAGACTAGGATTTCAAACATTTGAAACGAGGACGAGGTGAATAAAAATAAGAATGGAACACAGAGAATTAGAGATATTTCTATAAAAAGAACTTAAAGACAGGAAAGGCCAACACTTGGTCCACATTCAACAAGTGAGTTGAATTAATGACAGTACAGCACAACTGATTTATATGATCAGAACTCAAGTAAAGAAAACATATTTGAGCAACGGCTGAAGAATCCATGACTGGTGCATAGAACAGAGCACAGAGTTGTTCACATGAGACGTAGTTGAATTGAAATAAGGCAGTGGAAAAGAAGATGAAGACACAGATGTAAGAAATGTAGAGGAGGGCATAATTCATAGTATTTTGCGACCTATCAAAAGTAGGTCAAAGAAGGGAACTTGAATGTAAAGATGGGACAAAGATGATTGAAATTTAAGTCAAGTTGCCTGGGCACTAATATAGAGAAGAAAGCTGTGTATGAGGTGATGGAATTTATGGTTAGGAAATCTTGGCTCTTATTTGCAGCTGGGTGCCCAGCATATGCTAGAATATAAATAGCATAAATAAATAAATGTAATATAAAGTAATATCTAGTTGCCAAAGAGTACATACATTCAAGATGCTAGTACTATTATAGTTATTCTTAATTATTTTTAACATTTTGATTTAGTTTTCATTACACACTTACATTATACATATTAAATAATATATAGCATTTGCTCCTCACCTCTTCCTGCATACTATCCTTAGTAGTAAAATGAAAATTAAATAAGAAACAGTGAAATAGCACCTGTCCCTAAGTAAATGAATAAAATCAAATTTTTCTCTAGAGCATATGTGATAAGCCAGCAAAACCAGATGCTTTGGTTACAAGATTCTAGTGGATTAGCATCTGGCACATGGAGAGCACGCAATAAATGTTTAGCTCTTATCTGGCCTACAAAACAAATATGGTTTTGCAGATAATCAAATCTATCTTAATTTATATAAAATTTGCTTTCTGTAATACTTCCATTAACTTTTTATTCAATGCCTATAAATATATAAGTATTTAAGATATCATTTCATTTTACTAATAGAGCATGGTTTCAGTTAATAACCACCAGTAGTTGAATATAGAAAGTAATATTTACTTTTTATTAGTAAGCTATCATGTCAGTGCAAAAATTTTTTTCTTAGATATTCTGTTAATATTCTCAATTGCATAACTACCACCAGAGTTAATACTCTAACTTTGTAAAAAATATATAACATAAAAAAGAGAACTAATTTCACAGTGCTATTAGACCTTTTTGTTCCTTGTCATTTGAAACTATAAAATTCCTGGGTCTTCTAGAGAAATAGACGAGGAAATTATCCAGACCATCCACCTAAAATAGTCAAATGCAAATTGATAACACTTACTCCAGGTGATAAATTACATAATGCAAGATTAAAACAATAAAAGAAGTGTGATTTCCAAAAATTTAAATCTGACTATTATTCCTGTATCTTACTATATTTTTTTGCACATTGTATATGAGGCACAAAGTAGAAAATCATATTAAGGCAAACAAAATTTTTACATATTACATAGTTAATGAGTATTAAATCCAATATTAAGAGTAAAATAAAACAAAAAAGTTATAATGAAAAAAATAAGTAAAAAAATGAAGATATGCCTTACTTGATGAAGATGAGAAAACATTCCCTTACCACGTACATTATTATTTATGTAGAAGTATGATATATCTATAAATTATAAGTCCATTATTTGACAAACTAATAAGCTTTAAAATATAATTATAAACAACATATAATGGAAAGATGAAAAGTTAGAGGCTGATTTTAAGTGAGGGTTTTATTTTAAAAGCATTTCAATAAATTAGGTTTGAGCTGTTTTGAAAAAAAAAATGCATATTTACATAAAAAACATACTGTAAGTGGAGGAGTAAAGAGAAAGAGTTCAAAAAGCATTTTGAGGACTGATCTTGTTTAGAACAGCTGTTTCCAAAACTGTGAGATTGTCAAAATCACATGGGATAATGTTTAGAATTACAGATTCCCTAACACTAAGCCAAATATACTAAGTAACAATCGTCAGTGTTAGGCAGAAGGGGACCAAGTGGATGAATGGGTTGGTTGACTTTAAACAGTGGCTGGGAACACTGAGAGTGTGTGTGTGTGTGTGTGTGTGTGTGTGTGTGTGTGTGTGTGTATGTGTGTGTGTTGGTTTTTGGTTTGTTTTTGTTTGTTTGTTTTTTAGAGAGAAAGTGCACGTGAGTGGGGGAGGGGAGCGGGGGGGGGGGAGAGAGAGAGAGAGAGAGAGAGAGAGAGAGAGAGAGAAAATCTTAAGCAGGCTCCATGCTCAGTGTGGAATCCTGTGTGGGGCTTGCTCTCATGACCTCGGGATCATGACCTGAGCCCAAATCATGAATTGGACACTGAATCAATTGAGCCACCCACACATACCTATTTTGTTTGGTTTTAAATTTCATGAGTAAACTACAAACTGTTTGGGTAAGAGAATTTTAATATGAAAGTTTTATTTTATAAAGATAATTCTGATTAAAATGGGTATGATTTAGGAAGAGTTAAGATGGTAGAAAAGTAGGAGAACCCTGGGCTTTCCTTGACCCTCAAACACAGCTGTATTGAGGTCAGATGACTTGGAACAGCCAGGAAATTGATCGAGGGTTGACAAAGGATATCCATGGTTAGAGGGAGACACTGTGGTAGGTGTGAGGCTTATTTTAACAAACAAATCAAAGCACACCTGGTCAAAGGCCCAAACAGTCCCCACAGCAAGCAAGAAGGAGCTCTGTAGAGGACTGACCAGTGGGAAAGAGCAGCCAAAATACAACAGCAGAGTGCACACTGCATACACCAGAAACACATCCTGAAGTGCCAGACCCTGGACAGTGTGACCCATTTTTAATATAGAATTACTTTTAGGTGAAGTAAACATAAAAAGCTTTCAAAACCTGGAAAAGACAGAAACTATGGCAAAATAACAAGACAGAGGAATTCTCACCAAAAGAAAAGTCAAGAAGGCAAGTCTGGGTGACTCAGTCAGTTAAGTCTCTGACTTTGGCTCAGGTCATGATCTCACAGTTTGTGAGTTTGAGACCTGTGTTGTGCTCTGTGCTGACAACCCATAGCTTGGAGCCCGCTTCCAGTTCTCTGTCTCTTTTTCTCTCTGCCCCTCCACTGCTCATGCTCTGTCTCGCTCTCTCTCAAAAACAAATAACCATTAAAAATAATTTTTTTAAAAAAAGGTCAAGAAGAAATCACAGGCAGGAACTTGGTCAAAAGAGATGGAAGTAATATATCTGAACAAGAATTTAGAAAAACAGTCATAAGACTACTAACTGGGCTTGAAAAAAGTATTAAAAAACAAACAAACAGAGAAACCCTTATTGTGGAGATCAAAGACCGAAAAATTAGTCAGAATAAATAAAAAATTTTATACCTGAGAAGCCAAACTGACAGGATATATTCAAAAACGAGGATTAAAGAAGTAGAGGAGAGAATAGGTGACATAGAAAATAAAATTATGGAAAATAATGAAGCTGAAAAGAAGAGGAAAAGAAAACTATTAATTCAGGAAGGTAGACTTAGGGAGGAAATTCAGCAATTCCATCAAGTGAAATGGTATCCGTATTGTAGGAATCCCAGAAGGAGAGTGGGAACAAGGGACAGAAGGCTTATTTGAACAAATTATAGCTGAGAACTTTCCTAATTTGGGGAACGAAATGGGCATTCAAGTCCAAGAGGCACAGATAACTCCCCTCAAAATCAACAAAAACAGATCAATACTATGATGTAGCATAGTGAAACTTACAAAATAGAAAGATAAAGAGAGAATTCTTAAAGCAGCGAGGGGCAAAAGGTCACTAACCTACAAGGGTAGACACATAAAATTAGCAGTAGGCCTGTCCATTGCAACTTGGCAGGCCAGAAGGGAGGGGCAGGAAATAGTCAATGGGCTGAATGGGAAAAATATGCAGCCAAGAATTATTTATCCACCAACACTGCCATTCAGAATAGAAAGAGAGAGAGAGTTTTCCAGACAAACAAGAACTAGAGGAGTTCATGGCCACTAAACCAGCCCTGAAAGAAATTTTAATGGGACTCTTTGAGTGAAGGAAAAAAAAAAAAAAAAAAAACAAAGCAACAAAGACTACAAACGACCAGAGAACATTGCCAGAAATGAGAACTCTATGGGTAACACAATAGCACTAAATTGACATTCTTCAATAATCCCTCTGAATATAAATGTACTAAATACTTCAATCAAAAGACATAAGGTATTAGAATGGATTAAAAAAAATCCGTCTATATTCTTCCTACGAGACTCACTTTAGACCTAAAGACACCAGCAGATTGAAAGTGAGGGGATGAAGAACCATCTATTATACTAATGGACATGAAAAGAAAGCTGGAGTATCTACACTTACATCAGACAAACTAGATTTTAAGCCAAAGACTGTAGGGATGCCAGGGTGGCTCAGTCACTTAAGCGTCTGACTCTTGATTTTGGCTCAGGTCATGCATGATCTTACAGTTTCATGAATTTGAGTCCCATGCCAGGCTCTGCACTGACACTGCAGAGCCTGCTTGGGATTCCCCCCAGCCCCCCTGCCTCTCCCCTGCTTGAACTCTCCCTCTGTCTCTTTCAAAATAAATAAATTAATTAAAAAAATAAAAATAAATAAAAAATAAACTAAAGACCGTAACAAGAGATGAAGAAGGGTATTACATAATAATTAAAGGGTCTATCCACCAAGATCTAACTATTGTAAACATTTATGCCCCCAACGTGAGAGAGGCCAAATATATAAATCAATTAATAACAAACATAAAGAAATTCATTGATAATAATACAATAATAGTAGGGGACTTTAATGTCCCACTTACCAACAATGGACATATAATCTAAGCAAAAATACAAGAAGGAAACAATGGCTTTGAATGACACTCTGGACCAGATGGACTTAGCAGATATATTTAGAACATATCATCCTAAAGCAGCAGAATACAAATTCTTCTCTAGTACACATGAAACATTCTCCAGAGAAGATCATATACCAGGTCACAAATCAGCCCTTGACAAATCCAGAAAGATCAAGATCATACCATGCACATTTTCAGATCACAACACTATGAAACTTGAAGTCAACCACAAGAAAAAATTTGGAAAGCCCTCAAATACAGGTAAGTTAAAGAACATCCTACTAAAGAATAAGTGGGTTGACCAGGGGATTAAATAAGAAAAAAAAAAATAGATGGAAGCCAATGAAAATGAAAACATGACAGTCCCAACCCAATGGGATTCAGCAAAGGCAGTCCTAAGAGAAAAGTATATAGCAATTCAGGTCTATCTCAAGAAGCAAGAAAGATCCCAAATACTCAATCTGCCCTTACATGTAAAGGACCCAGAAAAGGAAGAGCAAATAAAGCCTAAAAGCAGCAGCAGAAGAAAAATAATAAACATTACAGCAAAAAAAAAAAAAAATGATATAGAAACAAACAAATAAAAACCAGTAGAAGAGATCAACAAAACTAAGAGCTAATTCTTTGAAAGAGTGAACAAAATTGATAACCCCTAGCTGGACCTATCAAAAAGAAAAGAGAGAGGACCCAAATAGATAAACTCATGATTAAAAGAGGAGAGATCATAACCAACACCACAGAAATATAAACAATTATAAGAGAATACTATGAAAAATTATATGCCAACAAACCGGGTAATCTGGAAGAAATGGAAAAATTCCTATAAGCTCACAAACTACCAAAACTGAAACAGGAAGAAATAAAAAATTTAAAAGACCCATAAGCAACAAAGAAATTGAATCTGTAATCAAAAATCTCCCAACAAACAAGAGTCCTGGGCCATACGGCTTCCCAGAGGAATTCTACCAGACATGTAAAGCAAGAGTTAATACCTATTCCTCTCAAACTGTTCCAAAAAAATAGAAATAGAAGGAAAATTTCCAAACTAATTGTATGAAGCCAGCACCACCTTGATTCCAAAATCAGACAAAGACCTCACTAAAAAGAAGGATTATAGGCTAATATCCCTGAAGAACATGAATGCAAGCAACAATTATGAACAAGATACTAGCAGATCAGGGGCACCTGGGTGGCTCAGTTGGTTAAACATCTGACTTTGGCTCAGATCATGATCTCATGTCTTGTGGATTTGAGCCCTGCATCAGTTTCTGTGCTGACAGCTCGGAGCCTGAAGCCCGCTTTGGATTCTGTGTCTCCCTCTCTCTCCGCCCCTCCCCTGCTCGCGTTCTGTCTCTCTCTCTTAAAAATAAAATAAACATTAAAAAAATTTTTTTAAAAAAATAATTGCAAGTCAAATTCAACAGTACATCAAAAGAATTATTTACCATGATCAAGTGGGATTTATTCCTGAGCTGCAGGGCTAGTTTGATATTCACAAATCAATCAATGTGATACACTACATTAGTAAAAGAAAGGATAACCATATGATCCTGTCAATAGATGCAGAAAAGGCATTTGACACAATACAGCATCCATTCTTAATGAAAACCTTCAACAAATAGAATGGAGGATATCTTAACATCATAAAGGCCATAAATGAAAGACTCAGAGCTAGTATCATCCTCAATGGGCAAAAACCGAGCCTTTCCCCTACAGTCAGGAATAAGACAAGGATGTCCGTTTTCACCATTACTATTTAACATTGTACTAGAAGTCTTAGCCTCAGCAATCAGACCACAAAAAGAAATAAAGGGCATCCAAATTGGCAAGGAACAAGTCAAACTTTCACTATTTGCAGATGACTCTTTGTAGAAAACCCAAGTCTCCAATAAAAATTGCTAGAACTAAATATATGAATTCGGCAAAGTTGCAGAATATAAAATTAACATACAGAAATCTGTTACATATCTATACACTAGTAAAGAAGCAGCAGGAAAAGAAATCGAGGAATCGATCCCATTTGCAATTACATGAAAAACAGTAAGATACCTAGGAATAAACCTAACTAAAGAGGTAAAAGATCTACACTCTGAAAATTACAGAACACTTATGAAAGAAATTGAAGAGGACACAAAGAAATGGAAAAGCATTCCATGCTCATGGATTGGAAAGAAAAAATTGTTAAAATGTCTATACTACCCAAAGCAATCTACACATTTAATGCAACCTTATCAAAATACCACCAGTAAATATATATATATATATATATATATATATATATATATTTTTTTTTTTTTTTTTTTTTTTTTTCAGAGCTAGAACAAACAATCCTAAACTTTGTATGGAACCACAAAAGACCTTGAATAGACAAAGAAATCCTGAAAAAGCAAAACAAAACTGGAGACATCACGATTCCAGATTTCAAGTATATTACAAAGCTGTAGTCATCAAGACAGTATTATACTGGCACAAAAACAGACACATGGATCAAGAAACAGAATAGAAAACCCAGAAATGCACCCACAGCTATATGGTCAACTCATCTTCAACAAAGTAGGAAAGAATATCCAATGGAAATAAGATAGTCTCTTCAAAAACTGGTGATGGGAAAAATGGATGGTGACATGCAGAAGAATGAAACTGGACCATTTTCTTATACCATACACAAAAAATAAATTCAAATGGATGAAAGACCTAAATATGAGACAGGAAACCATTAATATCTTAGAGGAGAACACAAGCAGCAACCTCTCTGACATCAGCTGGAGCAACTTCTTACTGAACACATCTGTGAAGGCAAGGGAAACAAAAGCAAAAATGAACTATTGGGACTTGACCAAGATAAAAAGCTTCTGCACACAAAGGAAACAACCAACAAAACTAAAAGGGAGTCTACAGAATGGGAGAAGATATTTGCAAATGATGTATATGATAAAGGGTTAGTATCCAAAATCTATAAAGAATTTATCAAACTCCACACCCAAAAAACAAATAACCCAGTGAAGAAATGGGCAGAAGACATGAATATACATTTTACAAAGAAGACATCCAGATGGCTAACAGACACATGAAAAGATGCTCAACATCACTCATCATCAGGGAAATACAAATCAAACCCATGATGAGATACCACCTCATACCTGTCAGAATGGCTAAAATTAACAACATAAGAAACAACAGATGTTGGCAAGGATGTGGGAAAAGGGGAACCCTCTTGCACTGCTGGTGGGAACGCAAGCTGGTGCAGCCAATCTGGAGAACAATATGGAGATTCCTCAAAAAACTATAAATAGAACGACCTGAGGTTCCAGCAATTGCACTATTAGGTATTTACCCAAAAGATTCACAAAAATATAGATTCAAAGGGGTACATTAACCCCAATATTTATAGCATCATTATCAACAATTGCCAAACTATGGAATCCATCAACTGATGAACAGCTAATGAATATGTGGTGTGTGTGTGTATGTATGTATATATACATATATATATACACATATATATACATATATACACATACATATGTATATATACATATATGCATACACATACATACACATGTATGTGTATGCATATATGTATATATATATATACACACATACACACACACACACACACACAATGGGATATTACTCATCCATAAAAAAATAATGAAATCTTGCCATCTGCAATGATGTGGATGGAACCAGATAAGCAAATTAGGTCAAGAGGAAGAGAAAAAAAATAAGTATGACTTTTGGGTAAAATGTTAATTTCATTCTGTGGTGAAAGGCAGTCTCATGAGCATAGTCTTTCAGCCTCCACTTGGCCATGTAAGAATGGCTTATTGCCTTTTGTGGGAATATCTTTCCCTTTTACAGGCTCAATGAGTGTTCTTTTGTTTATGCTTAACGTGTGTGCATCATATGACATCTAGCCGACACCACCGCTGGTTCCTTTCACTACTGCATGAGATGGTGCCCTAGGCAAATTACTTTGCCTTCAGCAGCCAGGAGAGACCCATTGGTCATGGAGGACTGGCACACTACTAAAGCTGATCTTGCTATGCCTCTTCTCTTTGTAAGGAAAGTGTTGCTCCATCCTGGGCTGTGGTGTGTTTTCTTTGGCAACTCTGATACCATGATGCAATGAGTAGAAGTGTTTCCACCCCTGGGATTGATAACTGGTGCACAGTGCTCTACAGCCTTGGGATTGTTCTGTTTGTTTGTTTATTTTGTTTTGAACTTAATTAACTAATTTTGAGAGAGAGAGAGAGAGAGAGAGAGAGAGAGAGAGATCATGAGCAGGGGAGGGGCAGAGACAGGGGGAGAGAGAATCCCAAGCAGACTTTGCACTATAATCGCAGAGCCTATGCGGGGCTCTAACCCACAAACCGTGAGGTCATGACCTGAGCCAAAATCAAGAGTCAGACACTTAACCCACTGAGCCCTAACTAGTACATGGTACTCTGCTTTTCATATTCTGTGACAGGGCAATGGAAAGAAATTATATTTCAAGTTTTTAGTAATATAATGAGCAATGATCTGAACACGCTCACTGCAGAATGCCTGTGGAAACACATGTGGAAATTTTATTTGGTTTTTGAAGAGAGTTATCAAAAGCTCAGGGAGAAGGCAGGGCAACTTAGCTAAGAGATAGAGGAGGCAAAGAAGTATGTAAAATAAAAATGATAGTTTCATAGAGAAATAAAATGATGTGAAGATTATTTCTTTTCTAGTTTATAAATCTTTCTCGTAGGAAATGTGCCCATTAAACATATGTTCTAAGGATGGAAATAGGCAATAAGCCACTTAAAATAAATAAATAAAGATAGCAATAAATGTTATGCATGCTATGTAGGAAGTAAACAAGCTGAAGAAATAATAACTTTAATCAGAGTTATCAGTGGAACACATTCTTTAGAGCAGATATTTCAGCTGAAATATGTAGGTCAAGAAGTGTTTGCAAAACAGCTTTTTAGGCTAAAACAAATAACAGGCATAAATGCCTATAGGAAAGAGGGCTGGGTGTGTCTGGAGAAGAGAATACCCTCTTTTAGTGAACAATGGGAAGAGCATGATTATACTCACAATAAAATAAAGGAAATTAACAGGAAAAAAAATTACCAGCAGACAAAAACAGATGAAGGAATGGCTCTCTGAGCACTTCACTTTTAATGAGGTATCACCTTTGTTTTCAGATAACAGAATTATCAGACATTATAATATAAAATAATACTTGTTGGCCAAAACTTGGGGCAAAACTGCAGATGTCCTGTACAGAGTCAATTACGTTAATTTGGATCTTAGGGAAGATGTGTGTGTATGGGGTGTGTGTGTGTGTGTGTGTGTGTGTGTGTGTGTGTATCCAGATGTTTGTTAAACTTCTTGGTTCACATGTTCTTTTGTTATCACTCAAAGAGAAAGAATAGATAGAGCAGGGACCAGACAGAGCTTGGAGTTACTGCAGAATGATAGAATCTTGAATAAAAAAAGAGACAAAAAATAGGGCAAATTAAAAGCCAATTGAGAAATAAATTAAACCAGGAGAGTAAGGTATCAGGAATGTCAAAACAGAAGTGTGCTAAGAAAGGAACTTCCAATTAGCTTATGAAAGTTAATTCTCATTGAGAATTTTGAAAAGATCTATTTTAGTTGAGGATAACAGAAGACTGATGAGATAATCAGGAGGTGATAGCGGGGAAGATAAAACTTTAGAAAAGTTTTTTTAGTCAAATTTTCTATGAAAGGTGGAAGTAAAGCTAGGTGGTAGCTGCAGTGGGGTGATGGGGCGTGGAGGGTATTTTTACAGATGAGACATGACAGTGGTTTATATCCGAATATGATATAGATCGTAGTTCGAATGAGCTGTTACAAATAGGATATCGAAGTCATATGAAAGGAATTAATCCTTGAGAAGGTCAAACAGGACTTGATTCCCAGAACACAAAAAGAACTGACTGTACTTTGATCAAAATGAGTTATTCATCCATTTAGAGAATTGAAAGAAAATTTGAACTCATGCAGGAATTGTTAATTAAAAATTGTAGATTAAATTGGAAATTAGAAATTGAAGAGCGGTTTCCTCTAGCATTTACTATATTTCCCAAACATTTATGAGTTGAAGAGTGTTATCATATGGGCTAAATATTAAGATCTACACAGAGCTACAGAATAGTAAAATCTGGCACAGTGCCCTGATTTGCAAGGGCAGTAATATGGGGCTGCTGGGAAGTGTTAAATGCACTGTTGAGGCTTGAGGTCACAATTTTGTGGTAAAGTAAACTGATCTTGGGTGATTTTCATTCACAATATTGAGCTATTTAAGTGAAAACATGAATTGGTTTTGTTCTGTCTGTATTGTCTTTTTTATTATCTGAACTATTATGCTTGGGGATTTTTTTCTTCAGGTATATAAGATAGAAATAAGATAGGGGTGCACATTTTACAGTGATTATAGGGTAGTGCTATTGCCAAACTATGTAATCTAATTTGGAGAAAAGAGAAACTTACTATGAAGTAGAAAAATGTTAAGTGCGGTGGCATCAGCGAACTGGACATTACCATGTGGTTAAAGAATGTTTTAGGGCAAATGAGCAGGAAAAGATAGGAAGTGGCAGGCAAAAAAGAGTGGGGTGGTTGAAATCAGCTAATCATATATAATCCAGTAACCAATAACAAATTGTCCAGGATATGACAACTGAGGTGGTGTAAGGAAGGGAAATGGAGGAACACATCTTTTTTGTGTGTGATTTGGGTAAATAATCTGATAAATATTCGATATTAATGGATCACACAAAATCATTATAACAAACATCCTGGTAAAAGACATCACAAGAAAACATAATAAAAGTCATTAATTCAGGTAGTAAGGACTTCAATAAGCTAAGAGATATGATTGAAAAGTCAGTAACTGAAAGCAGGGAGAAATGCTAATAGCATTGCCAAAAGGCATCCTCTTTCAATGGCACCCAATCTTACAAACTAGAAGGATGTATATAGGGTTTGGGATGCAGCAAAGGAGAGCATGATGGTCCCACTTCTTAAAACGAGCTGCGGGAAACAAGAGATAAAATACTCACTGCTTGAGACAGCTGTATATGGTAAAGGTTTTATGGACAGTGGAGTTCATGATAAGGCAAAAGTTGAAGAATCATAAAGAAATTTTTGAAGACATGAGGAATTCTGTAGATAATAAGTATGATATTATACAAGGCTGAAACAGACTGGGGGGGGGGATTTGGTTGGATAAGAAATTACACAGTAATAGGGGCCCCTGGGTGACTCAGTCTGTTAAGCATCCAACTTTGGCTCAGGTCATGATTTCACAGTTTGGGAGTTCAAGCCCCACGTCGGGCTCGGTGCTGACAGCTCAGAGCCTGGAGCCTGCTTCAGATTCTGTGACTCCCTCTCTCTTGGCCCCTCCCCTGGACTCTCTCTCTCTCAAATAAATAAATAAATAAATAAATAAACAAACATTAAAAAAATTAAAAATAATTTACACAGTAATACTGTTATGAAAATCTTAGTCATAGAGGTCGTATGAGTGCTGGGTTTTTATTCTTTTTATTTTGAATGTACAATACAGTATAGTTAACACTACTGTATTGTGCACTTAATATTGTGCAATGTTGTACAGCAAACCTCTAGAATTTATTCATCTTGCGTACTTGAAACTTTATACCCATTGTGTATATTTGTTTATGCATAATGTGTACAATTTACTGCATGTTTGATGAATTATTAACCTCTTCACTCTAACAAATAAGGCGAAAGAACTAGAAAAATATGAAGATCAAAGTTCTACAAATTTAATTTTCTAAATTAAATTTTAAAAAGTATATCAACTGGCAGTTTGCCCCTTTCCTTATCTGAAATGAGAAAGATTACAAAAAATCCTATCGGAAAAGAAGGAAAATTAATCAAGAGGTGTTATTGCTAAATGGCTTAAATGTTAATGAATTTAATAAAATATTTATAAATCAGATTCAAAAGTCATATAGATTAAGATTAGAAGTCAAACAAGCCAATTAAGTAATTAAGAAATACCACTGCAGAATAAATTATATAATATGTCAAATGCTTTTAATGTCAAAATCATCCTACACAGGAAGTTAGTAATCTGAGTTATAAATATTATCAATTTTATGTCCATAATCAAAATTTAAAAAGGAGAAGAAAAGTGCTTTACCTTTTTAACAGAAACAAATATTCAATTTGAAAGAAATTCAGAAATCTTTAAAAAAGAAACAAGAATTAGAACATATTAAGGAAAGGATAGACTCAGTTCCTAAGTCAAATATAAAGAGAAAAATAATTTGAAAATTAATTAAGTTAATTGAAGCAGAAATATGTCTTTATTCCCTATCTTTCATCTATATTCCTTATTAGAATAAAATTGGGGCCTTGGATATATTCATCTTTATATTTTAAGATTTTACTCTATGAACACAGCACAAACAAGAATTGTCAGGCCCTCTCAATATCAATAAAAAGTGTGTAAAATTAAATTTGTTTACTCATTGTGTTATTTTTTAATGCCCAGCAAAGAGGATGAATTAGACATTGAAGATCAACACATATATTTTAAATGAACAAATAAAATAGCACATTATGAATTTGATTTAGAAAATATGATTACTCAATATGTACAATGATTATTCATCAATAATCATTTCATCAAATTATTTTTTCTTCAATAATTAATATATTGTGTAAGTTAAAGTCTTTCCAAAATTCTTTCAAATTATTGTTTTTCATATTCTACTTCATAAGTCTGGATGATTCCTCAAAGAAACTAGCCTATGAATTTTTATCCAAGAGCTTATGATACCTTATAGATCATTTATCATTGAAGAAGTTTCAAAACCGTTTATGTAAATGTTCTATTTCTCTACTTTTCACATAGTGGTCTGCATGTTCTGTATGCTAATTCAGTTATACATCATTCATTTGCTGTTATTTCCTTTTTTTAATTCTCATCATTAGGTAGGCTTATATGCCTGGATACAAATCAAATGCTTTTCAGGTAGATGATGATGTTGACTATTCAGCTGGAGATTTTTTTTTTTAATGTTTACTTATTTATATTCAGAGAGAGAGAGAGGAGAGAGCACAAGTGAGGGAGGGCCAGTGAGAGACAAAAAGAAAAGCAGGCTCTGTGCTGAACAGTGTGAGCCCAATTTGGGGTGCAATCCCATGAACCGTGAGATCATGACCTGAGCCAAAATCAAGAGTTGGAGGCTTCACCTACTGAGCTACCCAGGCGCCCCTCAGTTGCAGATACTTAAACACCATCACATTAGTAGGCTCCTTCAATCACACATAGTTATATCAGTTATCACTGTAAAGATTAGAAATTGTTTAGAACCAGCTACAAAGTAGCTCATCCTCCCCCAAAATGGTCATTATCTCAAATAACAAGTTGTATGGAAATAGGGTCAGTTCAAGGTGAGATAATTTAGAGACACAACATCTCTGGAACTTATTTCTTCATTATTTTGCTGTTGATAGATTATGTCTTTAGACAGATAGAATGTTTCTATTCTGGGCATAAACAGTGAAAATATGAGAATATCCAAAAAGGAGAAGAGAGTTACTTTGGTGTGTAATACTTTTTATTAGCAAGGAAATAAGAAATTTCTAAGTGACTTCCCAGAAGACTTTCTTTCAGTTCTTGTTAACCAGAATTGGACCACTTCTGCTGGAGCAACAACAACAAAATAGCAAGGGGATAAATTAATCACTATTGTCCTGAACAAATTATTTTGTATCCTTTATCTGGAGAGGGTGTCATTCCCTGAACACATGGCCATTAATGATGAACTTTTAAACAAAACTGGAACTATGTCAGCAAGGACAGAATGGAAGGTTAGAATAGGATAACAAATTTCTTTGGGTCATTAAAAAAATACATTCTGTGCTCAAAACAAAATAAAACAAAATATGCACTATTTTGGATTGAGTGATTTAATTCTGTTTCCCAGTTACCCCAGTTGTCATTTACAATCTATAGTCCAGAAGACATTGTCCAATCACAGTTCATGGAGGTTCAGTGTGACATTTGTTGGCCAGTTGTTCATATCTTTACCCCTACTGAATTCTAAATTGAAACAAATGGTATAGCCTTCTATGTTTTTACCAAAATTAGGGCTGAAATAATAATGACATGGGACTTTCTAGCCATTCATAGAAAGGTCCTCCTCTGGGAAAGAGAGAGCCTTTTGAAGTTACCTCACTACCTGATGGCCAAAAATGAATAGGAAAACCACTTTTTTTCATCATCAGCAACAAGTAGCATTATTGACTAAGCAGGTGAGAGAACTTACTGTTGTTAAGAACAGAGCATAAGAAGTAGCTATTGTCTTAAAAAAAATAAAAGCACACTCATTGTAGAAATGTGAACAAGTTGACATCATATTCTCATCATCTGTATCAGTCAGATCTGTCACTTCACTTTTGTGAAGAATCCATCAGTGAGCACATTCATGAGTGGTGCCAAAAAATTTTATTAGGGTATTGCTTCATCCTGGGAGGTGAAGTAGAAGGTCTTTATGTAAACATGATAATAAAGTAGTATGATTCATTATTATAAATAGTCTTAGTTTTGAATTCTATTGGCACCTAGTTATTTGAAATTAATTTCATCTTGCTTCCAATGTGTTCCCAATCTTGCAACCTGTTCTTCTACTTTTCTCTTTGACTTATGATTACTTTTTATAAGCAGTGCTATTAAACTATCATTTAAAATGTATAATTTTATATGTTTTGACATAGATATAAAACTGTAAAATTATCACTATAATCAAAGTAATGCATATATCCATTATTCCCCAAAGCTAGGATTTATATTTGATTTTCTCTAATTTTCTTGTCTTCCCATGTCATTTGTTTTCTACTCTACATATAGCATCTTAACCCATTAAGTAAATGTTTCTTTAAATTTTAGTGAGTATCAGAACCCTTTTGAAAGGGATACCAATCCAATGTACAGTAGCCATTCATTTACTAAGTATGTATTAAACAAAGACAATTGATTATTGCTTTTTGTGGTAGTATGGTTCTATAAAATAACCATGAACAGTGAATTAGCAAATATTGAACTATTGCTTCTGGGAAATATATACATGTAGGTATATACGCATATGTCACATATTATATTCTTAATATAAACAATAAACAATTCTTAATAAAACAATACATCCTCATAGAGTCTACTTTCTTTATTAAAAAAAAAAAAGAAAGAAAGAAAAATGGGTTGAGAAGTAAGTGACTTGCTCGAGACCACCCCACTAGCAGGCTGGACCAGAGTTGTTTTTCAAACCCCATCCAACTGGCCCCAGAGCCAGAGAGCTTCCTGCACCAAACTGCACTGCTCTGTATCAACTCCATTTTTGGTCATCTCTGTGAGAGCTGAAACAAGAAGGCAGAGCTTAGCCTTATTTGACCTAAGCAGGGAACATCTCCATCAAGTGATACAAATTTTTCATGTTCTGTGCATATCTGCAAATGACTGCCAAAGCACAATGACTATTGATTTAGGGGTTACAAATAAATATTATAGAGAGTAGGCAAATACACAAATATAGAATTCACAAAAAAAAAAAAATGGGGATAGACTCTAATTATTGGGAAGTCTATGATATGGCCACTAATTTAAAAAGCCATGTTTCAAAGGAAATGGCCCCAATGCATGGGATCAGTACTCTTTAGACACATCTATTTTTTTACTCTTTATTTTCAGGATAATTACATAGAATCCCTTAGTGTATTAAGTTGTTCATATTGAACATGAGTTTGTCACACATTGTGATTGATTTTCCTGAGACCAAACACATTGCTAAGCATACATAGTCTTTAGCCTAGTCCCTGCTTCTGCCCTTTACCATAACTATGGATTAAGTCCATAGATGATGCAAGTTAATGGTCAAAATAATGATGATGACATTATTTGATGAAGAACCCACAGCTAACATCATATTCAATGGCTAAACACTGAAAGATTTCTCATGAAGGTTAGAAAAAAGACAGAATGCTAATTCACCTCTGGTATTCAAAATTATACTGCAAGTTCTAAAATTATTAGAGAAAACGTAGGAGCAAATCTTCATGACCTTACATTTGGCAATGAATTTTTACACATGATACCTAAACACAGGCAACAAGAAAGAAATAGAAAAGGTAGGATTCATCAAAATGAAAGACTTGTGCATCAATGACATCAGCTAAGAAAGTAAAATGATAACCTATAGAATGAAAGAAAATATTACAAATCATATGTCTGAGAAGAATGTAGCATCCAAAATATAAAACAAACTCTCACAACTCAACATCAAAAAAGCTGAGCAACCCAATTTTAAAAATGAGCCAAGTTGTTGAATACATACATCTCCAAAGAAGGTATAAAATGTCGATCAAGCACATGGAAAGATGTTCAATCATATTAGTTATTAAATAAATTGAAATCAAAACCTCAATGAGATCTACTTCACACCCACTATGATGGTATAATTTTTTTAAGGAAAATAATAAGTATTGGTGAGGACATGGAGAATTTGGAACCCTCCTATAATGTTGGTAGGAATGTCTTATGGTTCAGTCACTATGGAAAACATTTTGGCATTTTCTCAAAAAGTTATACACAGAATTATCCTATGTCTCTGACTCCACTCTTGGAATATACTCAAAGAAATACATCTATATTTAAGGTCGTAACAGTGGTATTGACAATACCATATATGGTTAGAGCTATTAATGTTAGAGCTATTAATCTTTTAGTCCAACGTAAGTGTCTCATTTGAGAAAACTAAATTTCAGAGACATAAAGTGACTTACTCAAACCCACACAATTATTAAAAATGCAAAGAAAAAATAAGAAAATGTCAATGTACTCTGTATTTTGCTGTTAAACACAAATAAATTGCAGTTATAGACTATATTGAAAAAAAAGGCACCAAAAACTTTCCATGTTCTTAACATAAGTGGCAACTAGCAATCCACCAAGGTAGGGCCTTTAAAAATAGAACAGAAGAACTCAAGAAAACCACCAAGTTCCCAACCATTTCAGAAGAGTAAGAGGGAAGAGGAATTGTCATCAACATTTTAGGGGTACTATGTTTTCTGAAAGGTTGCTCTCTCACCGAATAGAGCGGGAAGGAGTGTGTTTCACTGTTGTCTTCCTATATAAATACAAGGGATTTTCCAGGAAAATTATTTGGGAAAAATAAGGGTGCACATAAGAACCATAAGCAAATATTTCTTTTCTCATTTTATATTATTATTGCTACAAGGTGTTAAAGCTTCTCTGGTTCATTTCAGAGAAGGAAGTAATGAAACTGCAGAAAGGGAAGATCACGAAGAGAAGTTGACCCAGTCATATCACATATTGTGAGTGAAAGTGTATAATTTTCTTGTGGATCAAATGAACATTGTGGAAAGTAGATGTAGTTGAGTAGTATTCTAACACCCAAAATAAAGAATCTTCTCAACAGGTAAGAGTTTGCAGCAAAAAGAGGTCAGGAATAAGGATCATTGTTGGTGGGAGCAGAGGTTGGAAAGCTAGAGGTAGAAGAGGCTGGGTCAACACCAAGTCCTCCACATCAGCAAATTGGGCAGCTGGGTATCTTTGTAGGTGCCCACCATGAACCCATATATGCATCCATGACAAGAACATGGATGCATGTCCTTGGGATGATTATTACTCAGAAAATATGTGCAGCCAATCAACATAAGCTAGCAAAGTAGTAACCAAAAATCAGAAGGAAACTGTATCCTCACAAAACTTACAATCCAAAGGATGTGTGTCCAGAAGAACTAGTGTTAGAAAATGGAAGATGGAGGAATTTCAAGTTCCTTGAGCCAAAGTTTAATCTACATTGGATAAAAGCAAAGCTTTAAATGTGCTACATAATTGTAGATTTATACTATATTAGAATTAGCTTTTTTTTTATTTTTTTTTATTTATTTTTTTTATTTATATATGAAATTTATTGTCAAATTGGTTTCCATACAACACCCAGTGCTCATCCCAAAAGGTGCCCTCCTCAATACCCATCACCCACCCTCTCCTCCCTCCCACCCCCCATCAACCCTTAGTTTGTTCTCAGTTCTCAACAGTCTCTTATGCTTTGGCTCTCTCCCACTCTAACCTCTTTTTTTTTTTTTTTTTCCTTCCCCTCCCCCATGGGTTCCTGTTAAGTTTCTCAGGATCCACATAAGAGTGAAACCATATGGTATCTGTCTTTCTCTGTATGGCTTATTTCACTTAGCATCACACTCTCCAGTTCCATCCACGTTGCTACAAAAGGCCATATTTCATTTTTTCTCATTGCCACGTAGTATTCCATTGTGTATATAAACCACAATTTCTTTATCCATTCATCAGTTGATGGACATTTAGGCTCTTTCCATAATTTGGCTATTGTTGAGAGTGCTGCTATGAACATTGGGGTACAAGTGCCCCTATGCATCAGTACTCCTGTGTCCCTTGGATAAATTCCTAGCAGTGCTATTGCTGGGTCATAGGGTAGGTCTATTTTTAATTTTCTGAGGAACCTCCACACTGCTTTCCAGAGCGGCTGCACCAATTTGCATTCCCACCAACAGTGCAAGAGGGTTCCCGTTTCTCCACATCCTCTCCAGCATCTACAGTCTCCTGATTTGTTCATTTTGGCCACTCTGACTGGCGTGAGGTGATACCTGAGTGTGGTTTTGATTTGTATTTCCCTGATAAGGAGCGACGCTGAACATCTTTTCATGTGCCTGTTGGCCATCCGGATGTCTTCTTTAGAGAAGTGTCTATTCATGTTTTCTGCCCATTTCTTCACTGGGTTATTTGCTTTTCGGGTGTGGAGTTTGGTGAGCTCTTTATAGATTTTGGAGACTAGCCCTTTGTCCGATATGTCATTTGCAAATATCTTTTCCCATTCCGTTGGTTGCCTTTTAGTTTTGTTGGTTGTTTCCTTTGCTGTGCAGAAGCTTTTGATCTTCATAAGGTCCCAGTAATTCACTTTTGCTTTTAATTCCCTTGCCTTTGGGGATGTGTCGAGTAAGAGATTGCTACGGCTGAGGTCAGAGAGGTCTTTTCCTGCTTTCTCCTCTAAGGTTTGGATGGTTTCCTGTCTCACATTCAGGTCCTTTATCCATTTTGAGTTTATTTTGGTGAATGGTGTGAGAAAGTGGTCTAGTTTCAACCTTCTGCATGTTGCTGTCCAGTTCTCCCAGCACCATTTGTTAAAGAGACTGTCTTTTTTCCATTGGATGTTCTTTCCTGCTTTGTCAAAGATGAGTTGGCCATACGTTTGTGGGTCTAGTTCTGGGGTTTCTATTCTATTCCATTGGTCTATGTGTCTGTTTTTGTGCCAATACCATGCTGTCTTGATGATGACAGCTTTGTAGTAGAGGCTAAAGTCTGGGATTGTGATGCCTCCTGCTTTGGTCTTCTTCTTCAAAATTACTTTGGCTATTCAGGGCCTTTTGTGGTTCCATATGAATTTTAGGATTGCTTGTTCTAGTTTCGAGAAGAATGCTGGTGCAATTTTGATTGGGATTGCATTGAATGTGTAGATAGCTTTGGGCAGTATTGACATTTTGACAATATTTATTCTTCCAATCCATGAGCAGGGAATGTCTTTCCATTTCTTTAAATCTTCTTCAATTACCTTCATAAGATTTCTATAGTTTTCAGCATACAGATCCTTTACATCTTTGGTTAGATTTATTCCTAGGTATTTTATGCTTCTTGGTGCAATTGTGAATGGGATCAGTTTCTTTATTTGTCTTTCTGTTGCTTCATTGTTAGTGTATAAGAATGCAACTGATTTCTGTACATTGATTTTGTATCCTGCAACTTTGCTGAATTCATGTATCAGTTCTAGCAGACTTTTGGTGGAGTCTATCGGATTTTCCATGTATAATATCATGTCATCTGCAAAAAGCGAAAGCTTGACTTCATCTTTGCCAATTTTGATGCCTTTGATTTCCTGTTGTTGTCTGATTGCTGATGCTAGAACTTCCAGCACTATGTTAAACAACAGCGGTGAGAGTGGGCATCCCTGTCGTGTTCCTGATCTCAGGGAAAAAGCTCTCAGTTTTTCCCCGTTGAGGATGATGTTAGCTGTGGGCTTTTCATAAATGGCTTTTATGATCTTTAAGTATGTTCCTTCTATCCCGACTTTCTCAAGGGTTTTTATTAAGAAAGGGTGCTGGATTTTCTCAAAGGCCTTTTCTGCATCGATTGACAGGATCATATGGTTCTTCTCTTTTTTTTTTGTTAATGTGATGTATCACGTTGATTGATTTGCGAATGTTGAACCAGCCCTGCATCCCAGGAATGAATCCCACTTGATCATGGTAAATAATTTTTTTTATATGCCGTTGAATTCGATTTGCTAGTATCTTATTGAGAATTTTTGCATCCATATTCATCAGGGATATTGGCCTGTAGTTCTCTTTTTTTACTGGGTCTCTATCTGGTTTAGGAATCAACGTAATACTGGCTTCATAGAATGAGTCTGGAAGTTTTCCTTCCCTTTCTATTTCTTGGAATAGCTTGAGAAGGATAGGTATTATCTCTGCTTTAAACGTCTGGTAGAACTCCCCTGGGAAGCCATCTGGTCCTGGACTCTTATATGTTGGGAGATTTTTGATAACCGATTCAATTTCTTTGCTGGTAATGGGTCTGTTCAAGCTTTCTATTTCCTCCTGATTGAGTTTTGGAAGAGTGTGGGTGTTCAGGAATTTGTCCATTTCTTCCAGGTTGTCCAATTTGTTGGCATATAATTTTTCATAGTATTCCCTGATAATTGTTTGTATCTCTGAGGGATTGGTTGTAATCATTCCATTTTCATTCATGATTTTATCTATTTGGGTCATCTCCCTTTTCTTTTTGAGAAGCCTGGCTAGAGGTTTGTCAATTTTGTTTATTTTTTCAAAAAACCAACTCTTGGTTTCGTTGATCTGCTCTACAGTTTTTTTAGATTATATATTGTTTATTTCTGCTCTGATCTTTATTATTTCTCTTCTTCTGCTGGGTTTAGGCTGCCTTTGCTGTTCTGCTTCTATTTCCTTTAGGTGTGCTGTTAGATTTTGTATTTGGGATTTTTCTTGTTTCTTGAGATAGGCCTGGATTGCAATGTATTTTCCTCTCAGGACTGCCTTCGCTGCGTCCCAAAGCGTTTGGATTGTTGTCTTTTCATTTTCGTTTGTTTCCATATATTTTTTAATTTCTTCTCTAATTGCCTGGTTGACCCACTCATTCGTTAGTAGGGTGTTCTTTAACCTCCATGCTTTTGGAGGTTTTCCAGACGTTTTTCTGTGGTTGATTTCAAGCTTCATAGCATTGTGGTCTGAAAGTATGCATGGTATGATTTCAATTCTTGTAAACTTATGAAGGGCTGTTTTGTGACCCAGTATATGATCTATCTTGGAGAATGTTCCATGTGCACTCGAGAAGAAAGTATATTCTGTTGCTTTGGGATGCAGAGTTCTAAATATATCTGTCAAGTCCATCTGATCCAATGTCTCATTCAGGGCCCTTGTTTCTTTATTGACCGTGTGTCTAGATGATCTATCCATTTCTGTAAGTGGGGTGTTAAAGTCCCCTGCAATGACCACATTCTTATCAATAAGGTTGCTTGTGTTTATGAGTAATTGTTTTATATATTTGGGCGCTCCGGTATTCGGCGCATAGACATTTATAATTGTTAGCTCTTCCTGATGGATAGACCCTGTCACTATTATATAATGTCCTTCTTCATCTCTTGTTACAGCCTTTAATTTAAAGTCTAGTTTGTCTGATATAAGTATGGCTACTCCAGCTTTCTTTTGGCTTCCAGTCGCATGATAAATAGTTCTCCATCCCCTCACTCTCAATCTAAAGGTGTCCTCAGGTCTAAAATGAGTCTCTTGTAGACAGCAAATAGATGGGTCTTGTTTTTTTATCCATTCTGATACCCTATGTCTTTTGGTTGGCACATTTAATCCATTTACATTCAGTGTTATTATAGAAAGATATGGGTTTAGAGTCATTGTGATGTCTGTATGTTTTATGCTTGTAGTGATGTCTCTGGTACTTTGTCTCACAGGGTCCCCCTTAGGATCCTTTGGAGGGCTGGTTTAGTGGTGACAAATTCCTTCAGTTTTTGTTTGTTTGGGAAGGCCTTTATCTCTCCTTCTATTCTAAATGACAGACTTGCTGGATAAAGGATTCTCGGCTGCATATTTTTTCTGTCTAGCACACTGAAAATCTCGTGCCAATTCTTTCTGGCCTGCCAAGTTTCAAAAGAGAGATCAGTCAGGAGTCTTATAGGTTTCCCTTTATATGTGAGGGCACGTTTACCCCTTGCTGCTTTCAGAATTTTCTCTTTAGCCTTGTATTTTGCCAGTTTCACTATGATATGTCGTGCAGAAGATCGATTCAAGTTACGTCTGAAGGGAGTTCTCTGTGCCTCTTGGATTTCAATGCCTTTTTCTTTCCCCAGTTCAGGGAAGTTCTCAGCTATGATTTCTTCAAGTACCCCTTCAGCACTTTTCCCTCTCTCTTCCTCCTCTGGGATACCTATTATGCGTATATTATTTCTTTTTAGTGTATCACTTAGTTCTCTAATTTTCCCCTCATACTCCTGGATTTTTTTATCTCTCTTTTTCTCAGCTTCCTCTTTTTCCATAACTTTATCTTCTAGTTCACCTATTCTCTCCTCTGCCTCTTCAATCCGAGCCGTGGTGGTTTCCATTTTGTTATGCATTTCGTTTAAAGCGTTTTTCAGCTCCTCGTGACTGTTCCTTAGTCCCTTGATCTCTGTAGCAAGAGATTCTCTGCTGTCAGCTATACTGTTTTCAAGCCCAGCGATTAATTTTATGACTATTATTCTAAATTCACTTTCTGTTAAATTATTTAAATCCTTTTTGATCAGCTCATTAGCTGTTTTATTTCCTGGAGATTCTTCTGGGGGGAATTCTTCCGCTTGGTCATTTTGGATAGTCCCTGGCGTGGTGAGGACCTGCAGGGCACTTCCCCTGTGCTGTGGTGTATAACTGGAGTTGGTGGGCGGAGCCGCAGTCACACCTGATGTCTGCCCCCAGCCCACCGCTGGGGCCACAGTCAGACTGGTGTGTGCCTTCTCTTCCCCTCTCCTAGGGGCGGGATTCACTGTGGGGTGGGGTGGCCTGTCTGGGCTACTTGCACACTGCCAGGCTTGTGATGCTGGGGATCTGGCGTCTTAGCTGGGGTGGGTAGGCAAGGTGCACAGGGGCAGGAGGGGCAGGCTTAGCTTGCTTCTCCTTAGGTGTTCCACTTCAGGAGGGGCCCTGTGGCAGCAGGAGGGAGTCAGATCCGCTGCCGGAGGTTTGGCTCCGCAGAAGCGCAGAGTTGGGTGTTTGCGCGGAGGGAGCAAGTTCCCTGGCAGGAACTGGTGCTCTTTGGGATTTTGGCTGGGGGATGGGCGGGGGAGATGGCGCTGGCGAGCGCCTTTGTTCCCCACCAAACTGAGCTCTGTCGTCCGGGGGCTCAGCAGCTTTCCTTCCCTTTGTCCTCCAGCCTTCCCGCTTTCCGAGCAGAGCTGTTAACTTATGACCTCCCAGACACTAAGTCGCGCTTGCTGTGGGAACACAGTCCGTCAGGCCCCTCCGCTTTTTGCAAGCCAGACTCGGGGGCTCTGCTTGGCCGGTGAGCCGCCCCTCCGCCCCGGCTCCCTCCCGTCAGTCCATGGAGCGCGCACCGCCTCGCCGCCCTTCCTACCCTCTTCCGTGGGCCTCTCGTCTGCGCTTGGCTCCGGCAACTCCGTTCTGCTAATCCTCTGGCGGTTTTCTGGGTTATTTAGGCAGGTGTAGGTGGAATCTAAGTGATCAGCAGGACGCGCGTGAGCCCAGCGTCCTCGTACGCCGCCATCTTCCTTCTCTCTAGAATTAGCTTTAATAGCCCTAAGTGGCTGGAAAAAAACGTAATATGCAAAAAGCATATTCTACCTTAGAGCATCTTAGTTATCTACTGCTGCATAACAAATTATCTCTTAATTTAGCAACTTAAAATAACAAAAACTTATTTATTTATTTGTCTGTTTGTTTGTTTGTTTTTCCTAGGTCAGGAATTGAGGAACTGTTTAACTGAGTAATTCTGGCAGTGTGTCTCAGAGTTTGCAGTCAAGATTTTAATTGGGCTTATTCTCAAATAAGAGAATATTTGAAACTTTGGCAGAGGCTAGAAGATACTCTGAGATTATAGATAGGGCTTCAACACTATTACTTAGAATAGAGAAAACTCTTGGGCATATAGAGAAATGAGGTTGATCAAATATTTATATTGTATTATAATATTATGTTAATTATAAAAAACAGAGTAGAAATAAGAAAGAAAATTATTTCAGTTCTCTGACTCAATATTATCTTTTGCAGTTTCTTTTTCCTGAATTACCTTTTCAGCTACCAAAGCCATACAAATTACCATATTAATGTAAGGATATTCTTTTATTTCATAAATTATTTGAAAAAAATACACATTAAATGGTCAGAGAAATGTTTCCATGGATCTTTTCAAAAGAATTCTGAATGGAATATGCAAAATTAAAGATGAAATATTTTGATTAGCATAAGTCCCATTATTCTTAAGGTATTAAAAATAACTACTGACAATGCTTAGCTTAATGTCCCCAAAAAGTTTTCTTTCATATTTTCAGTAATATTCTAGATACAAATTATTTGCATAAATTTTTAATAATTACATTCTCTCTTCAAAACTCTAAACCATAAACGGATAAAAGTTGTGCCTCATCTTAGCTTTGACTTGGTGAAGTCAAGTGTTTTACTTTTTAGTGTTGACCAAAACATATTATTACTCATCAAGAACTACCCGTCTTGACTGAGGTGAGTGGCTTGTGGTGAGTGGCTGTCAAGGGATGAAAATAGGTATGCCTAGAGGCAGATTTTAAAAGCAGTTTCTCTTCAGATCATCTTCTTTCACACTACCTGATAAGCATCTTGATTCACCATGGCATTAGCAGTGGTAACAAAATGGGCAATACTAAACAGAACTATCTGGAAACATTTATTTCCAATTTGAAGGGGAACTTTATATCGTGTTTGTCATAAATCTACATATTCTTCTCTTCCAGATGACTATAATTGCAATTTGGAGCTTTGTCATTGACTCTGGTTCTGGAGTTCTCTCTTGTCCAACAAAAGAGCAGACTCAGGATTGAAATGAGAGAGGCTAATGTCCAGGAGGAGACAAGAGCCCGGAGAAAGGGTCCTTGATCCATTTTTATTAGGATCAGAAGGATTGATGAGCATGCACAAGTGTGATGAACATGCACAAAGAGACAACGAAACCGTGAGCATTAACTCATGGGTGTGAGGAAAAGGGGGTTTTGAAAACATGCAATACTAGGAGTTTGGGTCAATACAAAACAAAATCCTGGTACCTGGCTGAAGGTTGTTTACAGCAGACAGAGGCACCACCTGTTTACCTGAACTGACCTAGCTGAAAGAAAGCCAGAACTTTCTACCTCAGGGTCAAAAAGGCACCTTTCTTTTGCTAATTAGCTCCCCTCTGGACAACTTTGCCTTGCTGTGGTCTAAAGTCCTGTTTACCTGTTTTTGTCCTTCTTTCCTATGAAAGCAGCTTTCTGCTATTGTACTAAATTGGGGGGGGGGGGGTGCTTCTGCCCTGAATATCTAATCTTGCTTTGCTCATCTTGGGTATTTTCATCCTGAGATTTCCCATTCCTATATTTTGTCCTGGGGTGGGCGGGGGGGGGGGGGGGGGGGGGGAGGAGGGGGAGGCCGAAGCTGTGGTCTTTGCCCTGTTTACCTAATCTGTTTTACCTAATCTTGTTCACCCAAATTTGGGTGTGTTCATCCTGTGGCTTTCTATTTCTTTATGCCTTTGTTAATCCATCAGTGCAAGCTCAGGGAATTCCTAAACTCATCCCCCACAGATCTTATTTTTACATCTGATGGTAGGAGAATAGTATGTTAGCAATAGTAGTATGTTGCCACCCTTCTGTGGACCTTCCATATAAATAGACAAACCTATCCCTTCGCCAGATCCTGTGCATAATAATGAAGAAACACACAATCAAGTGTTGCAAACCAGATTAGAAGAAAAAAATAAAATAAACACATTGAGCAAGGACCCATGACAAAAGAACTTAGCAAAATGTTCTTTACTACTGGGCACTGTTGGTATCCTCATGGAAAGTTTCGTAGATATTATAGGAACCCGGATTCTCCAAATGACAGATGATATTGAGATTTTCAGGAATCAAAAATATGTTATTTTGTGTCTCATTTGCCATTTGAGAAAATGCAATCAAGTATATTCATCAATATGTTATATAGCAAAATAATAAATGTCTTTTCATTAAAAAAAGATCTACCCATCTTTATTCTATTTTCCAAAAAAGCTAGCATTTTACCAATAATTAAAACAAATCTTAATTTACATCTGGTAATGTATCTTGCCCATAAGACATTTAGCCAACAGGGTAACACAGAAAAATACAAATCATTAAAATATATCCTATTGAATGTTATAATTTTTGTTTTTTTATTGAGGCAAGAACATTTAACGTGAGATCTACTCTTTCATAGCAAATCTTTTCAGTGAGGGGCGCCTGGGTGGCTCAGTAAATTAAGCGACAGCCTTGGGCTCAGGTCATAACTTCATGGTTCATGAGTTGGAGCCTGGGTTGGGCTCTCTGCTATCAGAGTGGAGCCCGTTATGGATCCTCTGACTCTCTCTCTGCCCCTCTCCTGCTCTCTCTTCTCTCACTTATTTCTCAAAAATAAGTAAACACACACACACAAAAAAAACTTTCAGTGCACAATACAGTGTTAACTTGTTGTACAGCAAAACTCTAGAGCTTACTCATCTTGCATAATTCAAACTTTAGACTGAACGGCAACTCCCTTCTTCCGCCTCCCTGGCTCCTGTTAACCACCATTGTATTCTCTGTTTCTGTGAGTTTTACTATTTTAGATACCTTACAAAAGCAAAATCACGTGATATTTGTGACTGGCTCATTTCACTTAGTATAATGTCCTCTGTGTTAATGATGTCATTGCATAGGGCAAGAACTTTATTTTTAAGGTTAAATAATATTTCATTGCATGTACACATCACATTTTCTTTTCAGTATGATTAAAATAAAATTAGCAGATAACATTAGTTATATGTGTTAGTTTAAGCTGTACAACATATGATTTGATAGATGTACATATTGAAAAATAATCACCACAATAAGTTTAGTGTACATCTATCACTTCATATAGTTAATTTTTTTCTTATGACTTGAACTTTTAAGATTTACTCTCTTAGCAACTTTCAAATACACAATACAGTATTGTTAATTATAATCACCATGCTGTACATCACATCCTAAAAACTTAATAATCTTATAATTGGAAGTTTGTGCCTTTTGACAACCTTCACCCATTCCCACCCACCGCCCACCTCTGGCAACCACCAATTCTCTGTTTCTATGAGTTTGGAATTTTTTGATTCTACATTATATTAAATAGTATTTGCCTATTTCTGTCTGACTTATTTCACTTAGCATAATACCCTCCAGTCCATCCATTTGTTGCAAGTGGCAGGATTTCCTTCTTTTTTTATGGCTAAATAATATTTTTGAAGTAAAATATATTTCATATCTTCTTTATGCACTCATCTGTTGATGCATACTTAGGTTATTTCCATGCCTTGGCTATTGTGCATAATACTGCAATAAACATGGGGTGCAAATAACTCTTCGAGAACCCGACTTCAGTTCTTTTAAATATATATCTAGATATAGAATTATTGGATCATATGGCAATTTCTTTTATTAATTTTGGAGGAATGTTCGTACTGTTTTCCATGTGGCAATTTACATTGCCACCAGCAGTGCAGGGGGGTTCCAGTTTCCTCACATCCTTGCCAACACTTGTTTCTCTCTCACTCTCTCTCTCTCATGGTGGTTTTGATTTTCATTTCCCTGATTATTAGTTATGTTGAACATCTTTTCATGTATCTATTTACCAGTTAGTTATATGTCTTCTTTGGAGAAATGTCTACTCAAGATATCATTTAATGGGCGCATATCCCATGTACTTTGTTAACACAGAAAATAAGGAATTTGGCAGTAATGCAATCACTGTTTCCCCAAACAGTGATTTTTCCCCAAATACAAAAAATATTAACAATAACAAATTGTTTCTGAATTAAACAACTAGAGAGACAATAGGAGAGAATTACAGAGACATAATGAAGGATAATAGATAAATTGCTATTTCCTTCTCTGATGTGGTTTTTGTTGCTTGTATAACTTAAAGAAAAAGATAAAAACCCCTGATAAGTAAACTCTCCTTGTTTATGCAGATAGAGAGACACTCTGTTGTGAGGACAGATATATGCAACAGAGTGATTATCTCTTTACCAGGAGGGTAGAAGTTGGCTTGACACTTGCTGTTATAATTTATTTTGGTAGCAAAAGAACACAAGGACCCTTTTAAAATTTCCGTCCTATGATTTGCCTGAGACTTAAGAAAACAATTGAGGGGCGCCTGGGTGGCGCAGTCAGTTAAGCGTCCGACTTCAGCCAGGTCACGATCTCACGGTCCGTGAGTTCGAGCCCCGCGTCAGGCTCTGGGCTGATGGCTCGGAGCCTGGAGCCTGTTTCCGATTCTGTGTCTCGCTCTCTCTCTGCCCCTCCCCCGTTCATGCTCTGTCTCTGTCTGTCCCATAAATAAATAAAAACGTTGAAAAAAATTTTTTTAAAAAAAGAAAACACTTGAAATGAAATGTGGAAGATATAAAAATTATGGTTAACACCTGGCACAGTGCTTTTGCACAATAGGTGCTTAAGTAAGTGTACTGAATCTGCAACTATTTCCCCTTTAAAAAGGCAAATGTTGAGAGACTAAGAGAAAAATTACCAGGTGTGCTCACAACTGCAAAGAAAAGACCGTGGTGCCCGATTGTAGTCTGACCTAAAGGCAGGAACCAATCAAGTTCTGCTGAGTGGTCTGAAATAAAGGCGGGAACCAAACAAGTTCTGCTGAGCGTTCAAATTTAAATGTCAACCAATAACAGCTCTGTAACCTCAAAAAAATCCCTAACTTGTTTGTGCCTGTCTATAAAAGAAGCTGTAAGATCCTTGCTCGGGGCCTCTTAGTGCCACCAGCAACGAGTGCGTGGAGGACCAGGTTCAAACCTGCAATAAACGACCCTTGCCGCTTGGCTTTGACTCTGGACTCTGGTGGTTTGTTTTGGGGGGGGGGGTCTCTCGAATCGGGGGCATATCAATGTAAATAAATGCTTGATTGTTTTCCGATTGTTAGTTTCATGAAAAGTGAAATAAAATATGGCTTAGTGTGAAATAGGTATAGTCTACCTTTTTTTTTCCTGCAAAATACATGTCTATTTTATTTTCTGAATTATTTCCAGTGTATAAAATATCTACTATTTCAATAACCATATTTGTATTTTTATCATTCTTTTTTCCTCATTTCCTTGTTACTTTAGCTTGGTAGAAGAGTAACTGCTGGGATATCTTTTTTCTTTCTAAAATATACTCATGGGAAACATAACTTTATAAATGATTTAAACACAAACAAGTCATGAATAAGACCTTTTTATATTATTCTTTTGTCCAGAATCCTATGGCAGCACAAGTAAATTATAAGGTGCATTTCACAAAATAAGCTCCTTGAAGAGCCACACAGCACTAAAATTAGCAATTAAATTGCCAGAAAGAGAGGTGAGGATGAGGCAGCCTATCTGAAGAGATAATAGCTAATAATATCCCTGAACTGATGAAGACATACATCCACAAATTCAAAGAGTTGTATAAACACTGAGCAACAAAATGCAAAATAAAACACCTACCCGGACACATCATGGTAAAATTGCTAGAAAGCAGAGATGGGAAAATCTTAAGGAATCCTGAGAAATAATATAAATTACTTTACTATCAAAGTTCTTCAAAAACCAATGGTTGTTAGAAATCAATAAAATAGTATATTCATAATCCTACATGAACATAGTTCCAACTTTACATTCTCTAGGAAGTAAAATATTCAAAATAAGAAAAATAAACACATTGTCAAATAAGTAATAAATAAGATATAAGAGAAGATATAAGAGATTTGTCTAACAAGCCTGATTTCTATCAAGGTGATTTTTTAGACCTAAAGTCATATAATATGAAAACTTGGAGATGCTTAGAGGAATGAAAACACTGAAAAGAATAAATCTAATTGGAAATTACTGTGTAAATCGAAATATAGTAGGATTAAATATAGGTCAAAGTAACATAAATCTGGAGGGATGAATAAAGTTTATGTACTCCAATTTCTTTCAAATTTTAAGAAGCATGTAAAAATATGAAGTGACATTAAATCTTGAGAAGCAAGAACACATGCTGTAATCTGCAGAAAGACAAACAAAAATAGTAAAAGAATGTAAATTAATAGTGTGTGTTCCAGGAAGAGAGGAAGAAAGCAAGAGAGAGAGACAGAGACAGAAAGAAAATATATTTATTCAGAAAACTGATGATATCCTAATTTAACTCAAACATCAACTTCTTTCAGTAATCCTCGTTTCATTCATTCATTCATTCATTCATTCATTTTTAAAGTTTACTTATTTATTTATTTAGAGAGAGAGAGAGCAGGGGACAGGCAGAGAATCCCAAGCAGGCTCCATGCTGTCAGTGCAGAGTGATGCAGGGCTTCATCTCAGGAACCATAAGATCATGACCTGAGCTGAAATCAAGAGTAGGACACTTAATCAATTGAGACACCGAGGTGTACCTTCGTTTTTTAGTTATCTTCATTTTATTTTACTGTTTTTTTAACGTTTATTTATTTTGAGAGACAAAGAGGGAGAGAGAGAGAGAGAGAGAGAGAGAGAGAGAGAGAGAGAGAGAGAGAAAGAGAGAACTGGGAGAAGGGCAGAGAGAGAAAGAGGCAGAGGATCTGAAGTGGGCTCTGTGCTGACAGCAGAGAACCTGATGCAGGGCTTGAATTTGCAGACCGTGAGCTCATGACCTGAGCCGAAGGCTGACACTTAACTGACTGAGACATTCAGGTGCCCCTTTTAATAATCTTCATTTTAGATCTGTGGGAGCCTTGGGTCACATGTTTTAGCATGCAGCTGTTATAGCTTTTTTTTTTTTTTTTAATTGGTAACAGGTTTTGGAATAGTGTTGTGCTAAACAGATTTTTGTCCTTATTTATTATAAGTTCTCAACATAATAGTACAGAAAACTTTTCAAGGCTACATTTTAATAACTCATATTCAGCAAATAGCAAAACTGAAAAAATCCCATTTTCATATTAGAATTGATCTATGTTGAATGATTATTTGTAGGGAAATGTACATGTTCATTGGGCCCTTACCTTCTTAGCTCCAATGGATTAAAAAATTAAAATACCCCATCAATGTAATGATTCATGCAAATTTTCCCTCTTATTAATACATGTATCTTATAGTACATCTAGTTGGATAGTTTAGTTCCCATGTGTATTAGCCATGGTAATAATAGGCAATTTAAACAACTTCTCTATGTTTTCATAAAATGAGGATAAAATAGTGTCTGGTTCATAGAATTTGAAGGAATGACCAGGTAACACATGTGTAGTGCCTAAGTACCCAGCCAGAATGTGCCTATCATATAGTAAATCCGTAATAATTTCTCATTTATTATCATTTTAATTCTTATAAATGCCAACCTCTCCTCTCATCAGACAGGCATTATTAATTTACTGCTTCAATGTTGCCTTCTTAAGTGTTCTTTTTTGAATGTTTTCATTCCCACATACAATTTTATTAACCTTAGGAATGATGAGAAAGTTCTTTACTGCTTGTATACCTCTATTTTATTTAGCAATAAATTGAGAAAATGTATTAAGAGATAAGAAAGGTAGAATAGGATTAAAATGTGAATTTATATTGAGCAGTCACTGAAGAATTCTATCTAATTTTCCTTAAAAATTATTCTCATTAAAGTATACACAGATATTAGAATTGGTCTTATTTTTATGTGGTTTAAAGTCCTGTCATCTCACCTAAGAAATTTGGCGTACTTGAATGCCAAATTAAACTGGATATGGTCCTACCAAAGCCTCAAAGAAACTTCACACAGAAAATAAGTTGCAAAACCATCATTACAGCTGTAAAATCTTCGGTCTTGTTTTCTACTCCAGTGTAGTTACTACTTGAAATCACATCTTTGCCATCAGGCAATACTTCATTCTGAGAACTATTTTTCTGATATTATTGTACTTAAGAAGATAACATCTAATGGTCTCTATGTCAGATTGCTGGATTTTTATTTGGTTTCTTTGTTTTTGGTGCATCTATATGTTTAGAAGTACTCATATTTCAAGGTATTGAATTCAGCCGCAGTTTTTCATTGGAATTATAAAGAGTTGGGGAATAACAGCATGTAAGATTTTCTGTGTCTATCATGAATATAAATTCTTTCTTTTAAAGCTCTTTGCTTTAGGGGCACCTGGGTGGCTCAGTTGGTTGGGCATCTGACTTCGGCTCAGGTCATGATCTCACTGTCTGTGGGTTCAAGACCCGCGTTGGGCTCTGTGCTGACAGATCAGAGCCTGGAGCCTGCTTCAGATTCTGTGTCTCCCTCTTTCTCTGCCTTTCCTGCTCCCCCACTCATTCTCTGTCTCTGTCTCTCTGTCTCTCTCTGTCAAAAATAAATAAACATTAAAAAAAAAAGCTCTTTGCTTTGGATTTAAAATATTTATCAATTTAATTTAACCTATCATGAAGAAGATAAATAAGCTATTAAAGTCCTATTAAAATAGCACATGTATAGCTCCAAGAGTCTGGCAATATGCTTGTTTTCCATTAAATGAATATAGATCTTCCCAGATCTCTAGGGTTACCATGGATACAAAATAGGAAATATTATTTACAATAACTTGACAATATAATTATATATTTAAAAATCTCAAATAGTAACTTGGGCTAACAATTATAGTGCTGCACTTTAAAGAAATACTTTAAGTTCTCAAAAACTCCGTATTCCAGGAATAAAAATAAATATTGCTAATAGGGAAAATAAATAAAATAAAAAGAAAATCATTGGCTTTCAATCATTAATTTAATGTTAATCTAGTCTTAAGCTTGTATATTTAGTGCCTGACTGATAATTTCATTTCTATGCTAGGTCTCCTGTAATAGGAAAGAAAAACAAAAAACAAAACAAAACAAAAAAACTTTTGTGGACCTAATGGCAGACATGTACGTAGAAACAGTAATTCAGTTGAGACATGAAATGTAAGAATATTCATTTTTGAGATTTGCAGATATGGCATGAGTTTTGAGAGATTTTTCTTAAAACTTAAATAAAGAACAAATAATGTGAGGCGCCTGGTTGGCTCAGTTGGTTAAGAATGCAACTCTTGGTTTTGGCTCAGATCATGATCTCATGGTTTGTAAATTTGAGGCCTGCATCTGGCTCTGTGCTGACAGTGCAGAGCTTGCTTGGGATTCTCTGTCTCCCTTTCTCTGACCCTCTCCTGCTCACTCTTTCTGTCTCTCTCTCAAAAATAAACTAAAACCACAACAACAACAACAACAACAACAACAACAACAAATGTGTTACACATTGATGAAGCCATCACAATTAATACAAATACAAATATATCAAATTTGGGGGTACCATGTGATCTTTATATATAAAGCCTCAATACTAGTACATTTCTGAAACAAAGTCACTATTTTTGTTCTTAATTTTAATGGGCTACTTAGTCAACTTGTATTTTATCCTTAGTTTATTCGTGTTGCATTCCCAGTGGTATTCAGAGTGTAAGATATTAGGTATATGTACATATTAAATCAATCTATAGAACACCATGGCTTTTATCCCAACCATTCTACCAAAATTATTCTTAGCAATACTTTTCACGTTCCTAAATCAAACAAGTAGTTCAAAAGCTTTCCAAAAATCACATAACTACTAAGAGGCTCAGTGTCCCAGAATGTCTGCACTATTGCCAAACCTTTAAATAATTATAATAAAGACTTTATATGCCATGGAAGTGGGATTCAATATCATTCTTAAAGTAATAAAGAACAAATAAAACTTTAAAAACCATGATGATGTGTGGCTGGGACCAAATAGACTTGTAAAGACCAAATTTAGAATATCCAAATTAAGAAATGTATATATCCTTTTCTAAAATATCCAAATTACAGATGATGTGGATTTTTGCTCTATGAGTAGTGTATGTAATATAAAGAAACACAATACATGGATCTTTTTGGAGATTGATTAGTACTGACTCAAAATATTAAGAGAACTAGAAGCCTTTGAGTTTGTTCAAGCATCTGACTGTAAATATGAGGGTTATGATGTTACATACACACCAACAGGATTGTGAAGACAGGGTTGGTTTTCAGAAAGTGAAAGACAGTGTAGACTATGAGGATGATTGAATGTTATCTACTCAGAGAAAAGAATGATAGCTTTGTTTACTGTAGAAGTCTGAGAACTTCTAGAGTGACAAAAACTGCTAAAGTAATTAAAATTACATTAGACTAAAACAGTTTGATTGTAATGATGGACATATATATCATCCTTTTTGCACAAATGAAATTATTTGAAAAATATATACATTATTTAAGAACAATATGGAGTACCTGAGTATTAACATGTAAACAAAATAATTATTCTTAGAACACATGCACATACATTAATCATTTTCTTAGCCATATTTGTTCTAATGAGGTTAGCTATTTTTCTGAAGGGTATTTTTTGTAAGTTGTCCTTTTATAAATATTTTTTCTTTTTTATAAAAATGCTAGCCAGCTTCTTTCAAGTTGTATTTTATGGTTAATGAGTATGAAATTATTGACGCTTTCAATTGACTTTTCTCTTTAGACCGTAACATTTCGTTATCTTTTTAAGTTATAAATTTCACGTGATAAAACTTTTAATACATAGTTCACCGATTTTTGACAAAGTATACCATATATAACCAACACTACATTTATGATGTAGTGGGCATTCATAATCTCAGAAAATTCCCTGGACCTCCCTTATTTATAAATCCCCTCGTCCCCACTCTCCTGGAAACTGTTAATATGATTTATATCTCTGTGGAATAGGTTTGTCTGTTGCAGAACTTTACATTTACATGAATTGAATAATACAGTATATATGCCTTCGTGTTTGACTAGCTTCTTCCACTAAATTTTTTTCATATTCATCTGTGCTGTGGAAAGTGGAAAGACCTCATTCATTTTATTGTTAATTACTATTTCACTATATGATTTAACTATATGATTATAACATATATGATTTAATCTGTATGATTATATATCATATAGATTAAATCACCATATGATTATATCAGTTATGTTTATTTAAATGTATTTTGACTATTTGTTTCCAATTTCTGGATGTTATGAATAAAGCCACTATGAACACTTACATATATTTTTTTATGGACATTTTGGGTATTGGGTAAAAAATCAGAACTGGATTTGCTGGGTTGTATATTAAGTACATTTAATTTTGTGACAAAATGGAAATCTATTTTCATATTTGGTTGTGTGAATTTATACATCCATAGGGAATGTAGGAGAGTTCCTCTTGCTCAAGAATTTTGGCCAATTTGGTATTAACAGTTTTTAAAATTTTAGTCATTCTAATGGTGGATGTAATGTACTGTACAATTAGAATTTTCTTTTGCATGTCTTTGGTGACTAATGATGTTGATAATCTTTCTGTAAACTTATTGTCCCCTTGTTTTCCTTCTTTTTGTGATATATGTGTTCTTTTAATTGTGTACTATTCATGTGAGTTTTACATTCTTAATACAGTCTGGATATTACAAGTTTGTGAGATATTTATAGTTTACATGTTTTCTTCCACCCTGTGATTCATCTCTATTTTTAAGAAAGACTTTGAAGAGCAGAATATTGTAATGTCAATTAAATCAGGTATATCATTTCTTTTTTGGTGGGTACTTTTTTGTGTCCTATCTAGAAAACTTCAGCTCACCCCAAGGTAACAAATATTTTCTCTTTTCTTCTAGAAAGGTTGTAGCTTCTGCTTTTATACTAGTCCTCTAATCCATTTTGAAGTACTTTTTTGTATGTAGTATAAGCTAAAGGTTACAATTTTTTTAATATATATTTTTTCTTAAGATTAATCTCTTCCATAGATTTGCAGGTGATGCTTTTCAAAAATCAATGTATCATTTGTATGTCCATCAGTTATGTACTCTCTCTGCTGTTCCATGTTTCTACTTCATGCAATTGACACACTGATTTGATTGGTTTAGATTTCAAATATGTCTTGAAATCAGTGTACAACTTTCAGCTTTCTTCTTCTCAAATGTTTTGTTGGTCATAAATGTCATCTCAGTTTACTAATTACTACACAAATGTCTGATGGATTTTTGATTGAGTTAAATCTATAAATTTCAGGAACATTATCATTTAAACAATATTTTGTTTTCAAATTCATAAATATGAACGATGTCTCTCTCTTTTCATTTAATTGAGTCTTTTAATTTTTCAATCAGCAGTGTGTCACAGTTTTTACTGTGGATGCCTAGTTCATTAAATTTATTCTAAAGTACTTCATGTTTTAGATGCTACATCAAATGACATTGTTGGCAAGTTTATTCAGACAAATGAAAAGTATGAAGTCACATATTGCAGTCAATACTTAATTAGTAAGTACACAAAACTTTTATGTTCCTGATAATCTCCTAAACACCTAACTTACTTAAACGTCATTTAGACCTCGCAATGATTGCAGAAAGCAGATTCTGTTATTCTTTTCTTTTATCAACTGGGAAACTGAGATACTGTTCTCAAGCAGGTTCTTGGTGAGATTTTTTTAGCTAGGAGACATCCTTACCTACCTTGAGGACTAACTGGACTTTGTAATCACGAAAACTAAATTCCCTTCATTTTTTGTTAGTTTGTTTGTTTGTTTTTGCTTTAATCAGCATAATTGGGTCTACTGTTACAAAAAATTGAAATTATCTTAATATACATGAGGAAATAAACTTCTTAAGGATATATAAGTGACAGATGTGGAGGTATACCCTGGAGAACATTGTTTGAAATAATGATGGAGGTATTGTTTGAAATAATGATTGGAACTTGTTCAGGTCGAACAATATCTTTTCTCTTTTCACTGTATCACATTACCTTTATTTCTATTTTCCACCTTTTCATATTGCAGACATTATTATATTCTCATTTTCTTTATGAATTTATTAACATAAAATACTGTAAAAATTTAGAATAAGATTTCTAGTTCTTTTGCATTTAGATATATTAATAGTAACTGATATGAAATACCTTTAAATTAAGGTAATATAAATAATATCTTAGGAATGTATTTTTTCCTATCACTTCCTTTCACAGAACAGTATTAAGATATAATAGCATTAAGTTTTTTTGGTTTTATAATATTATACTTATTTTTGCTTTTGTTCTCTGTCTTTTCAGTGTCATATCCAGTAAGTTATTGCCAAGGATCAAAAAGGCTTTCCCCAATGTTTTCTCCAGGATTTTTATGTTTCCAGGTCTTATATTTAACTCTTTAATCCATTTGGGTTTATTTTTGTGTATGGTTTAAAATAATTGTCCAATTTCCTTCTTTTTTTTTAAGTTTATTTATTTTGAGACAGAGAGAAAGAGAGAGAGTGTGTTCACAAATGGGAAATGGGCAGAGAGAGAGGGAGAAAGAGAGCAAATCCCAAGTAGGCTCTGCACTGAGAGCTGGATGCAGGGCTTGAACTCAGGAAATGTGAGATCAGGACCTGAGCTAAAATCAAGAGTTGGATGCTTAACCAACTGAGCCACCCAGGCACCCCAGTCCCTTTTCATTCTTTTGCAGGTAGATATCCATTTATTGAAGACGCTATCCTTTCACCTTAAATATTACTGGCACCTTTGCTGAAGACTAGTTACCAATATATGTGTGGGTTTATTTCTGTATTGTTCATTCTGCTTCACTGGTAATTATCTCTGTTTTTATGCAAGTGCCTTTTTGTTTTGATTACTATAGTTTTGTAGCACAGTCTGAAATCAGAAATCTAAGTGAAATAAGTCAGTCAGAAAAAGGCAAGTATCATATGATTTCATTCATAGGTGGAATTTAAGAAACAAAATAGATGAACATAGGGGACAAGGAAAAAAAAAAAGAGAGAGGGAGGCAAGCCATAAGAGACACTTACCTATAGAGAACAAACTGAGGGTTGCTGGAGGGGAGGTGAGGAGGGTGACGGGCTAAATGGGTGATGGACATTAAGGAAGGCACTCTTTGTGATGAACACTGGGTATTATATTTAAGTGATGAATCACTAAATTCTTTTCTAAAACCAATACTACATTATATGCTATATGTTACCTAACCTGAATTTAAATAAAATCTTTGAAGAAAAAAATTTGTTTTAAATTATAGTAATCTGTTCCAAAAGAAAGAAAAGAAGGAAGGAAGGAAGGGAGATAGTGGGAGGGGGTGGGGGGAGGGAGGAAGGAAGAAAGAAAAAGGAATATGATTTTCCAGATTTGTTTTTCTTTCACAGGATTGCTTTGGCTATTTGGTATAATTGGTAGTTTCATGTAAATATTGGAGGGTTTTTTTTTTTCTTTTCACTGTATCACACTGAAAGATAGGTTTTGTATTGAATATGTAGATCACTTTGAGTAGTATGGACATTTTAACAATATTAACTCTTCCAATTCATGTACATATGATGTCTTTCCATTTATGTGTATCTTCTTTAATTTCTTTCATCTATGATTTATAGTTTTCAGTGTATAAAACTTTCAATTTCTTGGTTAAGCTACTCATAAGTATTTTATTCTTTTCGAAGCTAATGTAAATGGGATTGTTTTCTTGATTTCCTTTTTGGAGAGTTTGTTGTTGCTGTATAGAAATGCAACTGAATATTGTATGCTGATTTTGCATCCTGCAACTTTACTGATTTTGATGACTAGTTCTAAAAGTCTGTGTGTCTCTGTGTGTCTGTGTGTGTGTGTGTGTGTGTGTGTAGTCTAGTATTTTCTACATAAACAATCACGTACAACTTCAAACAAAGATAATTTCATTTCTTCCTTTCCGATTTTGATGTTTTTGTTTCTTTTTCTTACCTAATTTCTTTGTCTAGGACTTCAGTACTATCTTGAACAAAAGTGGTGAGAATATTCTTTGCCTTGTTCTGAAACTCACAGAAAAATTTTCAGTTTTATACCATCAAGTATGATGTTAGCTCTGGGCTTTTAAAAAAAATATTTATTTAAATTCAACTTAGTTAACACACGGCATAGTGTTAGTATCAGGAGTAGAATCCAGTGATTCATCATTTACATATAACACCCAGTGCTCATCCTAACAAGTGCCCTCTTTAATGCCCATCATCTATTTCACCACCTCCCCACTCTTCTCCTCACCAGTAACCCTCAGTTTGTTCTCTACCTTTAAAGGTCTCTTATGGTTTGCCTCCTCTCTGTTTTATCTTATTTTTCCTTCCCTTCCCTTATGTTCATCTGTTGTGTTTCTTAAATTCCACATGAGTGAAATCATATGATATTTGTCTTTCTCTGGTTGACTCATTTCACTTAGCATAATACACTCTAATTCCATCCACATTGTTGCAAATGTCAAGATTTCATTCTTTTTGATCACCAAGTTCACCAAGTGGTATTCCATTGTGTGTGTTTGTGTGTGTGTGTGTATATATATATATATATATATATATATATATATATATATATGATCTTCTTTATCCATTCATCAGTCAATGAACTTTTAGACTCTTTCCATAATTAGGCCATTGCTGATAGTGCTGCTATACATATTGGTGTGCATGTACCCCTTCAAATCAGTACTTTGTATCCCTTGGATAAATATCTAGTAGCTAGAAAAAGCAATCATAAAATGTTTAGGGAACCAGAAAAGACCCTGAATAGACAAAGTAATATTGAAAAAGAAAACCAAAGCTGGAGGCATCACAATTCTGGACTTCAACCTGTATCACAAAACTGTAATCATCAAGACAGTATGGTAATGGCACAAAAACAGACACATAGACCAATGGAACAGAATAGAGAACCCAGAAATGGACGCACAAATATATGACCCACTAATCTTTGAGAAACCAGGAAAGAATCTTCAATGGAAAAAAGACAATCTCTTCAGCAAATGGCACTGGGAAAACTGGACAGCAACATGCAGAGCAATGAAACTGGGCCACCTTCTTACACCATACAAAAACAAAAATTCAAAGTGGATGAAAGACCGAAATGTGAGGTAAGAAACCATCAAAATCCTAGAGGAGAACACAGGCAGCAACATCTTTGACCTCGGTCGCAGCAACTTCTTACTTACGTACTTCTTTTCTTACTTCTTACAACATATGTCTCTAGAGGTGAGAGAAAAAAAAGCAAAACTGAACTACAGGGACCTCATCAAGATAAAAAGCTTCTGAATAGTGAAGGAAACAATAAAAAAACCTCAAAGGCAACTGATAGAATGGGAGAAGGTATTTGGCAAATGACATATCAGATAGTTAGTATCCAAAGTCTATAAAGAGTTATCAAACTCAACACCCCAAAAAACAAATATTCCAGTGAAGAAATGGGCAGAAGACATGAATAGACACTTTGACAAAGAAGATATCCAGATGGCAAATAGACACATGAAAAGATGTTCAACATCATTCATCATCAGAAAAATACAAATCAAAACCACAATGAGATATCACCTCACACCTGTCAGAATGGCTAAAATTAACAACTTGGGAACAACAGATGTTGGCACAGATGCAGATAAAGGGGAACCCTTTTGCACTGCTTGTAGGAATGTAAACTGGTACAGTCTGGAAAACAGTATAGAAGTTCCTCAAAAAATTAAAAATAGAATCACCTTACAACCGATCAATTGAACTAGGAGGTATGGGCTTTTTATACACAGTATTTCCTGTGTTGAGGTAAGTTCTTTCTATATCTAATTTGCTGAGAGTTTTTAACATGAAAAGGTGTTGGATTTTGTGAAATGCATTCTCTGCATCTATTGAAACAATCATGTGATATTTGTCCTTCATTCTAGTAATGTAGTGGATCACACTGACAAGTAAGTTTGCATCAAACCAAAAAGCTTCTGCACAGCAAAGAAAACATTCGACAAAATAAAAAGGCAACCTACAGCACAGAAATGATGATTTGCAAACCATATATCTTATAAAGGGTTAATTCCAAAATATATAAAGAAATTCCACAACTCAAGAGCATAAAACAAAAACAGAAACAAATAATCCAATTAAAAATGGGCAAAGAAACCAAATGGACATTCCTCCAAAGAAGACATACAAACTGCCTACAGGAATATGAAACAATACTCAGTATTACTAAGCATTAGGGAAATTTAATTAAAAGCCACCATGAGATATTATCTTACACCTGTTAAGGTGGCTATTAAAAAAACGTGTTGGTGAGGTTGTAGACAAAGACCATTGGATAATGTTGGTGGGGATTTAAATCGGTGTAGCCACTATGAAAAAATAATTGGAAGTTCCTCAAAAAACTAATACTAGAACTACCACATGATCCAGAAACCCTACTTCTGGATATATAGCCAAAGGAATTGAATTCAGGATTTCAAAAGATATCTGCATTCCAATGATTATAGGAGTACCATTCACAATGGTCAAGACATGGAAGCAACCTAAATGTACATCAACAATGATTAGGTAAAGAAAGTAGTACATGCGCACAATGGAATATCATTAAGTCTTAATAAAGAAGTAAATCTTGCCATTTGTGAGAACATGAATGAACCTAGAAAACATTTGTTAAGTAAAATAAATCAGACACACAAGACAGATACTACGTGATGCCATTTATATGAGTAATCTAAAATAGTCAAACTTATGGAAGCACAGATTAGAATGGTGGTTGTTAAAAACTGGGGACGGAGGGCAAGTGAAATAGGGAAGTAGTAAAGTCAAAGCATGCAAAGTTTCAACTGCACAAAATGAATAAGCCCTAGAAATATATTGTATAGCATAGTATCTGTAGTTATCAATACTGTATTGTATACTTAAAATTTTACTAAGGGGGTAAATCTCCTGTTAAATGTTCTTATTCCCCTCCAATAATAATAAATGAGAGAGGGCAGAAGGAAACTGTTGAATGGGATGGATTATATCACAGAGTGTGGTGATACAGTCACACGGTTCCAACACATTAGGTTATATACATTAAATACATACAGCTTTTTGTATGTCATTTATTTCTCTCTAATAAAAAATAATATGCTTAATTGATATAGGGTGATTTTTTTCTTTATGACTATTAAGTTTTTGAGGAAACTTTTTAAAGTAAGAATTAAAGCAAGGGATAAATACTTTGCCTTTTTATAAGCTAACTCCAAAAGTACTAAAAGTGAATTATAATTTGAAATTAAACATTAATATTTATATGTAGTATAATCCTCAAATTTTACCAAAATGATTATAGAATATAGTATGTTCAATTTTCCAAAAAGTCATTAGAATACCACAATGGAATATTCAGAGAAAACCTAACTCTAATATAAAGAAAATATAACAATGCATAAATGATAGGTTGTCTATTATTTATTACTTATGGAGATCTAGAATTTATTCAGCAATGAAAGTCTGTATGCAGAGCACCTCCAGCATGCAATAATAAATTTAATGTGTATCAGCCGGTAATGCGTGTTTCTAAAAAGAAGCAAATATTTGACCTACATGTCATATCAACTAAATACCCAAGTCAAATACACAACATTTAGCTAGTGGAACTTTTGTTTCTGCATTGAATGGTAACTTCAATAACATCAGCATTTTAAAAATACATAAAAACTGATTTGTCACAGTAGTGAAAATTACAGCAAATTATGGAAATTATTCCAAGCTTAGCGCTTGATATCATAATTAAGACAGCATTGTGTAACTTGTTATAGATATATTTTCACATTTATGCATGTGTGACTGAGTGAATCTATTCCTAAAACAGATATTATGACCTCTTTGTGGCTTATTCCCGATTTTGACGGCTAGTATCCCACTTTTCCACATACAACATGAACCTTCTTTCTGTTCCTAGACTGTACTAAGTTTCTAATTCAAGCATTTATATAACTTTTCCTTCTGCCACAAACATCTTTCTTCCTTCCTTATGCCTCCTCCAGCACTCCTGGACCTCTCCCAAACCACTATTCATATCTGGCCACTCACACAAAATGAAATTCTCTGGCTTTTAACTGTATATCTAATAGTTTAATTATTTCTGAAAGCCCTTCCTGCTTCTTTAAACTGTAATGTTTCATGGGTACCATAGTCCTTGCCTGTATCAATCGCCATTATTTCTCAATACTAACTTGCTGACATATTGGAGAAAATAAGGTAATTATTATAAGGAATTTGAGCCAATATTGACACTAAAATAATATTTAGAGTAGTCTTCATTGAACAAAATATTATGGAAGATTCTCTTTGTGCTTTTCTTTTAATTTTATTTTTAAGTGATCTCTATACCCAATGTGGGGTTCAAACTCACAACCGTAGATCAAGAGTCACATGCTTTGCTGGCTGAGCTAGCCAGGTGCCTCAGGAAAGGTTTATTTTGTATGTTGATTCATTCCTATAGCACTTATCACTTTCATTAATCATCATCAGTAAGAATACAGTCAGTCAGTTGAGCATGTGACTCTTGATTTCAGCTCAGGACATGATCCCAGGGGTGTGGGATTGAGCCCTATGTTGGGGACCACAGTCAGAGTGAAGCCTGCTTAACATTCTCTCTCTCCCTCTGCCCCTCTCCCCCACTGGTGCACTCTCTCTAAAATAAAAACCAAAACCAAAACAAACAAACAAGAGAACGCAGTGTTAAATACGATAGAACATGTGGATTCTAGTCTAGATATGAAAACAGAAATAAGAATATTACCAAAATGATTTCTTCGAAATGCATTGTGATAACACTTACCACAATAACATTTAAATTCTATATTTTCATTAGTTGTAACCAAACTAGTAATTTTAGTTTATTTATTTATTTTTTAAAATTTTAGTTTATTGCAGGAAGAGAATATCTTATCAATGACCATGATCCCATGTTTGGGATTTAAGAGCCAGGAACATTTTTTTTTTAATGAGTATGGGTGAAAGGATTACAATTTTGTTTTACCAAAGAATAAAAGATATACACTGAATCCTTCTTCTATTTGCAAATTATTGTGTCTGTGTAAATTTTTTGTCAGAAATGTCATATATAATGTATAGACATGTATATTATCTGCATTCATACTTTGTCAGCGATGCAGCATGTTTACTCCCAATATAAACAAATCAAAAGGAAGTACCTGAATTTGAACGATTATTTTTGAATAATATATCTCAATGAATCAAATGTTATCATTTGAAATATCATTTTACATGTGTGTGTGATGTGTGAGTGTGTGTGTGTGTGAGAGAGAGAGAGAGAGAGAGAGAGAGAGAGAGTGAGAGAGAGAGAGATAGACAGAGGAGACAGTACACACTTTAGCTCTGGATACTGGATTCCTGAAGAAACTTGCTTCATCCCAGTTAACTGTTAACATATTCCATTAGCAAAAATGGCTTTTATTCTATCTCAGAGAAAGAAATAATAAGGCAGATTATTCAGCATTTCTGTATTTCCACCTAAATTCATGATATGGTCAGTAGAGATAGCCAAGGACATAAGAAACACACACAAATTGGTATATGCCACCGACCAACAGACTTGATAAAGTTTCAAACATAGTAATTGTCTTTTCTGCTTTTAGAGGGTATTTTCTAATGTCGTTCACAGTTTAATTTCCAGAGCCATACCCTGCACTGTTTTCACACCACTCTAACTATTAATATGGCTGGCAGTCTACTTGTATTAGATTTGTCTGATGGTCATGTTTATTTGAGCAATACTGTTCTTAAGAGGAGTGTGATGGGGCCAATACCATTATATTTCACCAGCTAATGACAGAATTCATGTCGTTAGGAATAGAACAGACAAATTGTGTCTTTAATTTATACAGTTCAAATAATTTCTGTTTAGTAATATTTAAAATTTCATTGCTACTATTTTTTTCTATTGCCACATGTAAGAAATATAATTCAACTTTCTGCATCTAATTTTATAAAATGTATATATAAAATGGTTATATTTTTGTATAAGCTCTAAGGGCCAAACAAGTCTCTATTATCTTCTTTGTAATTAAAACTGGTAAATACAACTTCTGCTTTTTTTTTTTTTTTAATTTTTTTTTTCAACATTTATTTATTTTTGGGACAGAGAGAGACAGAGCATGAACGGGGGAGGGGCAGAGAGAGAGGGAGACACAGAATCGGAAACAGGCTCCAGGCTCCGAGCCATCAGCCCAGAGCCTGACGCGGGGCTCGAACTCACGGACCGTGAGATCGTGACCTGGCTGAAGTCGGACGCTCAACCGACTGCGCCACCCAGGCGCCCCACAACTTCTGCTTTTGACACATTTTTGAAGAGCATTTGTTCTGAACACATTGCTTGCTAATAATCAACTGGGTTAGCAGTTTTCTTATGAAATTAAATTTCTGTTTGATCTACAAATCTGGGATAAATTATTCTATCAGATAATGAACATTCTATTGCCTCATTAAATCCCCATCTCCTTTAAGTGAGCCAACTCAAACATTCTTGACATCTAATATTTCTCATGGAGATCTCCTGAACTTGGCCTAGATCATTTATTATTCTCCCCTTTAATCTCACTCATCATTGTTTATTATCATAAATCATAGCAAAGAGTATTCTTTGATTTATTTTCTATCATTAACACTTTAATTAAATACTTCCTAAGCTCTGCCTTATAAGCAAATAGTAGGTTTCCATTTTTTCATCCTCTGTCATTCTTAGTACATTATACCAGAAGAAACATGATTTTAGTTTGTTGTGTTATTAATCATGTAATCTTTGCTCCCTTAGTTAATGTGGTGTCGGTCAGGTTTCTCTTCTTTAAATTTATAATTATAATAAATAATTTGAGGAGACATTTTGAACTATAAAATCATCTTGCTCATCATATAGCTTTTACGCACTATTTTTAACATTATTGATGACTCTTTGCTAAATCAAAGTTGATGGCAGCAAAGTAATGATTTCATAATTCCATCATTTCTTCTACATTTCTTATTAGCATTCATGTGTAAGGAAGACATTTTCTCCCCCCTGCATTCATTTTATTTAGGGATGTTGAACAAAGCTGCATTGATTCAACATCAATATTTGTATAGAACTGGCATCATTAATATAATAAATGTACCATACATATGATTGTATTTTTTCTATTTATTTTGCTTCTCTATGGGTACTCTAAATAAAAATAGAAACAATCTTGCATTTAAAATAATTATTTCCTATGAGGAACATTTTTATAAGAGATATTGACCAATTATTACCAACTTTAATACAATGTATCTTTAGAACTCAAGTGAGTTCTTTATTCAAACTCAAATAGTTTAATGTACTTGCATGGCACATGAAACAATACAGTGTTATTTTAAGACAGTTTTAGAATCGTTAAAATTATTTGTTGGCAGTTTTCGGATAACCGTTAACAATCTTTTTAGAGAAATATAATTGATATTATAAAAGAGGAGATATACTGGAATAATAACGAATGAACAATTAATATCAAAGAAGGCAGGAACAGGAGGGTATAGGAGAAAAAAATAGGGAAAAAAAGCCTATACAAAACAGTTACAAACGTGGTAGATAATAATCCAACTACATTTATAACATCCTTAAATGAGAATAAGTAAATAAAACAACTAAAACTAGGTTGTCAGAAAGGATTTTAAAAATCCAACTATATGGTGTACAAAAAAACACTTTAAAGACACGGGTAGAATAAAAGTAAAGGAACAGAGAAAAATATACCATGAAACCACTCAGCAAAAGAAAGCTAGAGTAGTTACACTGCACACAAAGCCTACTTCAGAACAAGGAAATTATTAGGGATAAAAAGAGATACAACACAAATATAAATATTTGATTCCTAAAAAAAAAATCCTAAACATGTTTACACCTTATAAGAGACTATTAAAAAGCTCGAGTCAAAGACTGATAAAACTAGAAGAAATAAAAAAGTCTATGATTATAGGTAGGACCTCAATGTTTCTCTTCAGGTAATTGACAAATTAAACAGGCAGAAAATCAGTAAAGATAGTTGGCCTGAACAGCATTGCCAATAAACTTGATCCACTGTCATATAAGGAATACTACAACCACCAACCAGCAAAATACACATTCTTCTCAAGGCCAAAGAGAGCATTCACCAAATTAAACCATATTCTAAGATATAAAACACCATTTAACTTAAAAGGACTAGAGATTGGGGCGCCTGGGTGGCGCAGTCGGTTAAGCGTCTGACTTCAGCCAGGTCACGATCTCGCGGTCCGTGAGTTCGAGCCCCGCGTCAGGCTCTGGGCTGATGGCTCGGAGCCTGGAGCCTGTTTCCGATTCTGTGTCTCCCTCTCTCTCTGCCCCTCCCCCGCTCATGCTCTGTCTCTCTCTGTCCCAAAAATAAAAAAATAAATAAAATAAAATAAAAAAAAGGACTAGAGATTATACATACCATATTCTCAGACCACAATGGAATTAAATTAGAAATAAAAATGAGATGGACAGTAGAAAACTTCCAAATACCCCAAAATTAAAAGACAAACTTCTAACTAATACATTGGTTATTTAGGACCAATTTAAGTTATTAAAAAGGCCAAGAGGAATAAAAATATTTTGAACTAAATAAAAATTAATATAAACTTGGTCAAATTTGTTGGGTGCTATGATAGCACTACTGAGATTAAAATTTATAGCATTAAGTTCATATATTATGAACAAAGAAATTTCTGAAATCAATAATGTTAGTTCTTGCTTTAGGAAACCAGAGAAAAAAGAATAATTTACATCTAAAGCAAGCATAAGGAAAGAAATAATAAATTAGAGCAAAACTCAGTGAAACTGAAAAGAGAAAACAATAGAGAAAATCAATGAATTCAATAGCTTATTTTTTGAGGAGACTAATAAAACTGATACATCTCTATATACATTAATCAAGAAAATAGGGAAGAAGCAAATTACAAATATAAATGAGATAAGGGTATTAGTAATGTTCTCATGGATGTCAAGTGGATAATAGAGGAATACTACAAACAACTCTATGTCCACAAATGTAGTGCCTTAGAAAAACTGAACCAATGAGACCAAGTGTGGACTAATTATAAGCAAAGTTGGGCAGATAAATATGAACAGAATGATATTCTGGTAAATTAGTTGATTCTTCAAACATAAATGATGTCAGTGTTGATTGGGACAGGATGCGAGTCAACTCTACTTTTAGAAGGTTGTGCTTTGAGAGTCCTGAATAGATTTGTGATTCCTTGCTTGAGGTAGCCAAAAAAAGAAGGCAAATAAGAAGGAATAAAATTCAAATTCTGAAAATATAACAGAAAAATACCAAATTAAAAGAATCATATACAAGAAGGATTTCAAACAGCTATGTGTCAAAATAGAAACATAATATTAAACGAGAAGAAATACCAAGAATTAATGTGTCGTGAGCCTTTAAAATCAGCTGGGGAGTATTGTATGTGGTCAGGTATAGGTGTCTTACAGAATCTGAGATGATGGTACATCAAAACAGACCTAGAATCACATGCCACCAAGAAGTTCATTTTGCAGAAAATAGTGATCTAACAGAACAGTTGATGCAATATGTTTTGCATAGGATAACAGATGATTCATATGAGATAGCAGATGAGGAAATGCTCATGCTCACTATTTGCACCTTAATGCTTGAAAGCAAGTGACAAATTTGCTAAAAGGGGTTTTAATGATAACCGAGCACAGCCATTATCTTAGTCATATTAATACCAGAGGCAAATTACCAAAACAAACTCTCAGCCACATGGGGATAAGCAGAAAGTCAGTTATCCAAACTGGTATACAAAATCCAAACCAGGGTATTAACAGAATAACAATATAGAGCGATAACATAGAGCAGTAATAGAGTGGTAAATAATATAGAGCAGTAAGTTAGATTTCCTTAAATTCCCCTGTTAGTAATGTAAAACTGTTCGAGAGAAAAGATGGAAACCTATGGATTGGGCTTAATGAGTTCTAGTTGAGTGATGTAGAATGTAGAAACCAGAAAATAGCTAGAATATGAAAAAAAAAAAAAAAAAAACTTCATTTCACATTCTTCTACCTGTACCTACTGTTACAGTGATTTTTAAGTATAATGTTATACATTCTGCATTGAATCCTTTGTTGGCATAATTTGAAAATAATTAACTAAATAAAGATGTTGTCATTATATTGTACTTTGTGTGTTTTTTGGCCAGTAAGGCAATACATGGTATAAAGTGATACAAATTATAGTCTAGTTACGTGGAACATTTTAAATTCCCATTTCATGGTTTTTCATAATCCTAACTCTACATATTCAGGCACAATGGGCCACATGATCATTAATAAATAAAACAATCAAGCAGACAACATGGGAGTAAATTAAAAATGGAATGAAACTTTACCAAGTACATTTACTATTGGATGAATTCCAAAAAGCCCATTTAGTTAGCCACAACTTTTCTAATACTCCAACAAACAATGAGGAAAAAAATCACTTTTAAAGTATTTAATTACACTTAACAACACATTCTTTTACACTTTGTATCCTATCTCATTTATGATCCTTATATCCACCCTGAAAGGTAAATACCATTGATATATTTTATAGAAGAAATTAAGCCTCATGCAAATTATGACTGGCAAAATTAACATGCCAGTGATGTAGACATGGATCTAACACAATGCCCAGCAACTATCTACTTCTCTCTCTACAAGTTCCATTGAATGGATGTGCCAGGCATGTTACCAAGTTCCCCTTCTTCCACACATCTCCATACTCCTGTTTCATCCTAGGGCAGGTGATATACCAAAAAGTGACTGCTAATCCAGTAATATGATTCAATATATATGTTAGACACAACTCTTTTTCTAAATACTGCAAAACCTCTAACTACCATTTTCACTGGAATCTAGGTATCAGGGAATGATAGGGACTTTACAGTATTTCTTAAGTGATTATTTTAAGGATTTCACAAGGTCTGTACTTCACTGTACAGCATACACATTTTTAAAAATATTATGATATATTAAACTTTAATCAATCCCCATCTGTTTACAATAAATCCATGTTAAGTAGAGATAATGAACAAAATAGATATATAATTATGTTGCTATACTTGTGAATTTAGATGGGAGATACTTTTCATTTGAATTCAGCCTCCCTCTCATGTTAGTATAATTGTAACTTTTCAAACATGGACCTCGAAATATTTATAAATTATGCTGTTATTCTGGATCCATTCAGAAAATTGCAAGACAGCACAAAGCTTCTTTCTAGCAACAACTGGGAATTTTGGAATAAATTGTCTTCCTTCTACCATTGACATGGAAGCCCCCTAAGATTCAGAAACAGTAACTGGGCAGTAGCTCCTAGGCAGAGCCTTTTGGGGGCAAAGACTAAAGATACAGCCTGTATTTCTCTATGTCCAATCCTAAGTGTTAGTGTGTATTATGAGGAGAGACTGTTTCTCAAACTCTAGACATTAGGTTAGAAGTGTGCCAGTTATTAAATAGTCCAGTTTCCTTAGTATGAGCCCCTATCTCTGCTTCATACTTCCAGACCTCTGTCCTGATGTCAGTTCTTTAGTGAAGTTCCCACATCTCTTTCAACCTCACTCTAAATCCCCACACTTGCTGAAGTCTAGTCCTGTTGGCTTTCACCTGAGTGTTGGTCTTTTTTGCAGCTAGAATTTCTTCCTCTTCTTGCTCTTCTTCCCACTCCACTCCCTACTCCACTTGCTTTGAAAATTAACCATTTGTATCACTCTGTGCATGGCCATTCCCATGAGCTCTCAATTAGACACATATGGAAAAACAATTTAGTTACACATTTTAAGGGATTCTACAATGCAGGAACTGATCCATCATCTCTGGAAAGTAAGGTCTGCCTTGGAGGAGTAATTAAAACATTTATTTATTTATTTATTTATTTATTTATTTATTTATTTATTTATTTTAACGTTTATTTATATGAGAGAGAGAGAGGCAGAGCATGAACAGGAGAGGGTCAGAGAGAAAGGGAGAGACAGAATCCAAACAAGGCTCCAGGCTCTGAGCTGTGAGCACAGAGCCTGACGCAGGACTTGAACTCATGGACTGTGAGACCACGAGCTGAGCTGAAGTCGGATGCTCAACTGACTGAGCCACCCAGGTGCCCCAAAACATTTATTTATATTATAGAAATATACTGTATAAGGTTCCATTGTTTGAATTAAATACTATAACTATGTATTTTTTTTCTTTTTTTAAAGTTTTTATTTAAATTCCAGTTAGTTAACATACACTGTAATATTAGTTTCAGGTGTACAATATAGTGATTCAACACTTCCATATAATATCTGGCGCTCATCAGAAGTGCAATCCTTAATCTCCCCTCCCATCACCTATGCAACCCATCCCCCTCCCCAACCATCAGTTTGTTGCCTATTGTTAAAAGCCTATTTCTTGGTTCGCCCCTCTCTCTCTCTCTCTCTCTCTGTTTTTTCTCCCCTTTGCTCATTTGTTTTATTTCTTCAATTCCATACATGAATAAAATCTATGACACTTTAATTCTACAACTGAATTTAACTTTCTGAGCCCCTTCTCTACCTAGTACAGGCAATTTAATATTATTCACTCCTTATCTTCTCCATGCCCATTCCAATAAATGTTTTCATTGATTTAGATTTATTAAAATTGTTAGAGTCAGATTCAAAATTCTTTGAATTTCTTCCACTACTTACTCTTATGAGTCAATACTTTGAAACTTCAAGTACTGCTGACTGCTGGAGAAGAGTCTCCCCATTTCAGTGCTAGGGGAGGTTTTCAGCTTTCTAGGACCCATGATTCACATAAAAAGGACATCTGGGACAGATTATCACAAGACTTCATTTTCTAGACTGTGACTTTTGACAGATAAATCTATAGAGAACAGGATTTCTGACTACCATCTCCTTCTTTTATATTCCTTTTTTCTAGCTCATATAATATTGGGCTCATGTATTACTCATCATTCCATGATGTCACTCTTTGGTGTTTGCATAATTTAGGATTTAGAAGTCTGAATTTTGAAATTCACGACTAAATTTATCAATACACCTCAAATCTGATAGTCTAAGACATATTTAGGGGATTGCTTCACTGAAATGGCAACTGGAAAATAAGTAAGGCAGTCTATCACTGACATTTCCAAAATTCACATAGGGCCTTCTCAGATATCCTGTAGTACCTTCTCAGCTTTTCTTCTGATACTTTGCTTAAGAAGCAGGAACAGCATGGGGCCTTGGGTGGTTCAGTGGGTTAAGCTTCCGACTCTTGATTTTTGGCTCAGGTCAGGATCTCACAGTTTGTAGGATCTAGCGCCACCAGGTTACATGGAGCTTGCTGGGGATTCTCTCTCTCCCCCTCTCTCTATCTCTGCCTGCCCCCTGCTTGCTGTCTCTCTCTCTCTCTCAAAATAAATAAACATAAAAAAAAAAAAAAAAAAAAGAAGTAGGAACAGCAATCTAGCATTTGACATGGCTTGTCACTTTCAGCACTTTATAAATCTTTCTCACTGGTAGGAGCTGGGGGAGAGATAACAAAGTGTCCCCCAAACTGAGCAGGCACCTTGAGACCCCCAAAATGAAGCAGGTGACTCCATACAGTTTTCACAGCTTTATTCAGAGTAACATACTGACAAGGGGGATCGGGCAGAGGATGATTCATGGCAGCTGGGTATTCTCCACAAAGTCTGGACCTTAGTCCACAGGTTTTAAATAGTGAAGAGACATGCAGAAAAGCTTGCAGTGAGATCAAAGAGTATGTATGCACCTCAAAGAGTTTGCGTGCACTTAACTGACAAATAACCTTTTATTAGCTCTTATGGCACCACTTGTGCATCAGGAAGAGGAAAGACTATGTTATCTCTAACAGATTCATGGGAGGTCCATGCAAGCCTACCCCCAATGCTGGCCTCGGTGGGCACTTCTAAGGTGTGTGTATTACTTAATCTCCAGGGAGCCTGGAACTTGTAGCCGCAAGAGAGGTCATCCAGGGAACATGAACAAAATAAAGGGCCAAAGATAGAGTTACTGTTGTCAGTACTCCTCTACTCACTTACATTCCATTTCTACATTCAAAGGACTATTTTATTTTCCACGTGTGGGTGGATGGGGTCAACTGGATGATTGGTTGTAACAATTTATTTCAAATCTGTTATCTGTTTGCACCAGTGTTTAAACATGCTACATTATCTCTGAGAATTGTAAATTTCTTTAGAACCTAAAATGGGGTTCCTGCTAAATTTTCCCCAGAAAAAACAGAAGCCCCATAATGTGACATATAGGTCGGGTAGTCTGAAAGGATGGCAGTGGGAGGAGTTTGTAGAAATAGCTTGATTTCCCAAGTAATCAACCCATCACAGATGAATATTCTAAATATATCTTCTTACACCTGCTTGCTAAATTTAGACTTTATAATCAGTACTTATCTAATTCCTAAAGTGCCATTGATTCTTTCCCCCACTCCCAGCAGGTTCTGCTGCTCTGAACATCTGCTTACTTATTCTAAAATCTTTAACAAATTCATCCTTTGCTAAATATTATGGAAAGTTTTAATCCCTGCCTCCAGCCCTCAGATTGTCCTTTCCTCCTTAACATGTACTTTGTTTTCTGTATTTGTGACCCAATATCTACAATGAGTTTGAAAGGGCATTCTTTCTCTCATGTTAAGAATGTTTTGTCATAGACAGTTCATATTACAGTAAGAATTTATTAATTTTCATTTTTTTCAGCCTCAATTCATAGATCTTATTTCTGTAATACAAATATCACAAAGAATTCTTTAATGACCAGAGATCACAGTTTTGTTTCAGTTTTTTTTATGCTATTCTGCTATGTCTTAATCTTTTCATTTTTTATTTTCTCTGTATTTGATTTCATTATTTTACCATGCCCTTTTTTTCCCTTCTTTTCGTTATCCATTGGGCTTCTTTTTTCTTTCACATAGTTTTTATAAAGTATGCTTTGTATTTCCCAAACACAAGGAGAATTACATGTTTACTTATTTGTTTATAATGTCTAGCTTAATTACATTATGTTCAAAGAATATCCCCTTCACAATTTCAGTCCTTTTGTTGTTGATATTTAATTCATACCCAACTATATTTTTTGTCATAACTTGAAAGTATATCATTCAGGGACAAGAAGCAGAGTTCTACACGTCTATTAGCTGATACTCATTAATGATGATGTCCAAAGTTTCAGTATTTTTACTAACTTTTGTTCTGCTTTTTCCTTCAATTTCTAAATTAAGGAGACGGTAATAGGTGGAAATACCATTTCTCTATGGATTTGTTTTCATCATAGCAACTTACCCAGTTTATCTATTTATTTCATTTTTTTTACAGTGTTTTATCAGTTTCACCTGTACCATATAGTGAGTCAACAATTCCATAGAACAACTGGTGCTTATTGCAAGTGCACTCCCCTTAATCCCCCTCACCTATTTAGCCCATTCCCCCCACCACTTCACCTCTGATAACCATCAATTTGTTCTCTATAAGTAAGAGTCTGCTTTTTGGTTGGTCTCTCTCTCTCTCTCGCTCTCTCTCTCTCTCTGTCTCCTTATTTCTCCCTTTGTTCACTTGTTGTGTTTCTTAAATTCCACATATGAATGAAATCTAAATATATTATTAGCATTCATTACCACAAAAGGAAAAGTTTTAATTTATAGTTAATTTATTCCCTGCATATGCCTTAATGGGTCCATAGCTGCAACCTAGTTCTTTAGGGATTACAGATTTAAATAAGTTGCCTTAATTAAATGGGTACAGTACAAATTAGAGCAATTCCTATAATGGTCTTGTCATTTAAAGAAACAAAATATTCTGCCTTCTTCTTAAGACTTCTAAGTCATTGTTTTGTCCAAGATTTTTTGAAGGGCTTTTATCACTTTCCTAACATTATACCAAGTTCAAACACTATATAGAAAGATATGCAAGAGTATATGCTGACGTACTATTTAGATAGACTTATAATATGTTCATTTAACTATGTTGTGATAACCAAATTTCATATAATTTTACTCCTTATAAATATTACAGTTTACTCTCTCAATTAGGTCAATAAAAGGTTATATTGATTCTTTGGGTCAGCAGTGTATCATTTAGAGGTGGACCCTTTGGAAAAGAGAACGAATTAAAGAACATTTCTGGAAGACAAGGTACTTCTGAGATAATGTACTGGAGAATTATTGAAGGAACCCTTAGAAATGAGAGTTATATTGAGATACTATTCTGATACTGATAATGTATAAAATATATTAAATTCACATTGACATTTTAAAGAAGAATGAAAAGGAAAAGCTTCCTATTATCTGTACTGAAGATCTTTTATGACATAATACTCTTATTTCTAAAATTATGATTAAAACTGCACTTCAAAAGTCAAGTCTTTTCAAAGAAACTCTTAAATTACTGAGTACAGAATTTGGAAATTTTATCTGATGTTCTTATGAAAAATTCTCTTGACCTTTGGTTTGACATTGAAGAGCTTTCTTATTTTCTAAAAGCCTTTTCTGCTCTATTGTTTCATGACAGTGGAGCAATAGGGAAAAAATTCTAATATAAAACATTTGCTCAATGTGCTAGGAGAGTAAAACTTCCTTACATTTGTGTGTATATACTTTAATTGTATGTGTATATATATCCATGCAATGTGATTAGAATATACTTATATAATTAGAACCCCAAATATTTAAGTTGAAATATTATACTAATTTTCTTTGCTCTGAAGAGTGTATCATAAAGACATTTTCTAGGCCACAGTTTTCTTTAAATGACTAGATTAGGGATGCTTGCAGCTATGAATAGAAGAATTAGTCTTATTACTTTTAGGTTAAAAGGATAATATTATAAAACACAAAATATGAGCTCTATAACTATATTAAGAGAAAAAGACTTTAAATATTGTTTTATCTGTAGAAAATGGTTCATTGCTGCTACTGGCTGTGCATTAGAATCTCAAAGTTTTTAATCTGGTGACAAAGCACTAAGGCTTGGAAGGGAGTATTTCTATTTAGGTGTGGTGCATTGTCCATGTTCACTTTTCTTCTTTCCCAACCCTGGGTGAAATAAAGTGGAATAATTAAAATAAATACAAAAGACAATGAGGAGAAAACATCATCAGAAGAAAGCTTAAAATATATATTGTGGATACAGGGAATTGAAGAGGGAGAGTTGACATTTTTATATGGAACAGGATATTAATGAGAAATAATTACTTCATATAGTCCTTGAGATTCTCAGAATTTAAGCTCAAAATGATGCAAATAGCCAAAACCCAGCGGGCTGTGGAAAGCAGAGAATGCCCTTTGTCCTCTGCCAGATGGGATACCAGTAACTTAACTTTATGAAAAATGTAACAAAAGGTGTTCTGAGTTCTAGATCCCAAGCACAGTGGCAGAAGCCTGCGAAAGAAGGCACACAATCCAAACTTTAGTTGTGATTTCTCTTCCAACTTGTTATTTTGCATAGGCTCTGTAAAAGAAAAAAGGTCGACGTCTAACCATAGAATATATGTCATGTCTTCTTGGAACAAGAAAGGATTGCAGAAAATCACTCTATTGGGGAAAGAGTAGAAGAGAGCTCTACAGGTAGGACAGTAAAGGCAGTACAAGAGATTTTTATGTCCATCCCTTTCTATTACTGAATATTGTGATTTACATAATAGCTTACTGTGTTGCACTTTTAGTCTTGAAAACAGCAAGTCCAGTGTGGCTTTGGGAAGACTGGTTTACATGACAATATAGCCAAATTAATTTTGGTAGGGAGTAGGTAGGGAATTTACAATTAATAATGGTCACAGACAGCTTCTCAGTGTTCCATCCCCTGAGGATTAGTTGATAAAAACTCAGGGAGACAGGTCTTTAAAAGAGCATCATCACGGTAAATAGAGTATAACACTAGCAGATCTTCTCCATAACTCTGTTCATTGTACTTCCTTAAAAACATCTGCAGAAGCATGATTTAGTGCCTTGGCATTATCCCTGTGTCAGGGTTATCACCCACTGATATATTTTGCCTGGGGATCCAGAGTTCACAGAGAAAATTAAACACATGAAATTTCAATCACTGTAAAAGAAAACTAATGAACCGAAAACTTAAATTTGCTGATTCCTCTCTACCAACCTCCATCTATTCTCTGTTTCTCTCCATTCTGCTTATCCTAAACCACTGAGGCCATAGACTACATCACCTCAAACTTTTCCTTTGTATTTTAAATTAGGTTCTGCTGTGGGAGAACCTGTCTTTGTGGGAGATGGGTTTGCTCACTTTGCAGTATAATAAAGATAATGTTTTCTCTGGAGCAAAATTCTGACATGTTTACTTACCATTATGAAAGTTGCTGTCTTTTTGAACTCAGCATCCTTCTCCTTTAATGTGACCTACTGTGTGGGAGGTGCTGGGTCTTGTCTAGCAGACCCTCTGCAATGACCTGATTTTATATAAGTGAGTAGTGTTGATCAGCCTTGTTACTGGCTAGGCTATTTTACAACCCTACAGGGAAAGAAATAAAGTTATTGTTGATTTGTGGTTATTTAATTAACCTTGTTTGCACCACCCTATGGGATTGGGTGTCAGGGAACCAGAGTTAAAATGATAGCATTCCAGCTATTGCTATTGCTATGAGGAATAAGCTCTCTTTTTTATGTGACCCAGATTTCCCTCGTTCTCTGCAAACATCTTGAGCTTTTAGTTTGACAAACTAATGTTTTAGTTTTTAAGTATAAATAAAATCTCATAGCTTTTATAGTTCTATACAGCAAGGTCAAAAATATATCTATAAACACTAGAATATTATTTGCCCTGTATCTTGGGTTGTCATTTACACAAATGATGTGAAAACTATGTTAAGCAAAATTTTTGCATCTTGGCACAAACCAAAGTGGAGGATCAAATTGCTGAATGAATTATGATCGTATTCTTCGCCACCACACATTCATAGTTAAAATAAGCAAAACGACATCAATACTTCCAAACTTACCATTTAACAATATGGTTACTAAAGAATTTATACACATATATGTATATGACTATCATTATGTTTTTGTCTATACAGTATATCTAATTAGAGATGGATAGTCAATTACTGTGCATTAAAGTCACTTGGGACAGGTAAAAATATAAATTTATTTGTATTATTTACTTTCTAGTTTTTGTTTTTAATTTTTTTAAATGTTTATTTTTGAGAGAGAGAGAGAGAGACAGAACATGAGTGGGGGAGAGGGAGGGGCAGAGAGAGAGGGAGACACAGAATCCGAAGCAGGTTCCAGGCTCTGAGCTGTCAGCACAGAGCCCAACGCGGGGCTAGAACTCACAAACTGTGAGATCGTGACCTGAGCTGAAGTCAGACGCTTAACCAACTGAGCCACCCAGGCGCCCCATATTTACCTTATAGCTTTTAAGGATATATTTTTAATTTTATTTTATTTTAAACTGGCATACTTTATTTCTATTTAAGTCAAAGCAAAGCATATTTAAAGAAGACTAATTTGTATCCATGTCTTTTCTCTGCTTTCCTTCACAGATAGCCATTAAAAACTACAGACATATTACACAACTACCTACATATGTATCTGCCTAGTAGGTATGTTTATATCGCCATTTTCTCAGGTTAAAGTAGGAATAATCTGCACATTTCCTAGAGATTACTTGTTAGTAATATATATATAAAATGTTTTCTTTCCTTTTTACAGCCAGGTAGTTCTCCATTTTGTTGAGTGCTGTGTGTTGCCCACTTTATTGGTTTATCATAGCTTATTTAATGAGTGTCCCATTGAAGGCCTTTTCAGATGTGTCCAGTTATTTATTATGTTTTATTTTAGCTATTACAAATAATGCTCCAATAAAAGTCTGTAAGTGTTAATTTTACATTCTTTCAATGACTGTTTAGGATAGATCCTTGAAATTGGTATTGCTAGATGAAAAGGTAAATGTCTGTGGAATTTTATTGATTTTGCCATACCCCATTCCAAGAATGTTGCATTTCCATCAACAATAACTGAATTCTCTCTTTCTCCACAGCTGCACAACGGAATATGTCAATAAATCATTAGATTCTACCAAACTGAAAAATGATATTTTAGTGTAATTTTAATGTGAATTTCTCTTATGAGAACTGCTTTCACTTAACACATTGTTCCATTAAACTCTTTTCAATGTAAGTATTTCAACTCTTAGGAATGCTCCAACCTTTTCCTTCATATTTTCAATCTTTTCTCTATGCTCCAATTTTAGTTGTAGCCAGGGTCAATTTGGACTTGCTAAAGTTATCATTTATTTATTTATTTATTTTTAACTGCAAACAATTCTTCCATAAAGTTTTCATATGATTTTAAAAAAATTTTTAAAACATAAAAATGATTTAAATAATTATGGGGATATAAATTTCACTGCTAATCCATTGCTAATTCAAGCTGTGAACGTTGGCATTTAATTCTTACAAATGTATTGGAGCCACTTTTCTAAAACCACACATTTACGTTTTTGTTTAATCAATCCCTTGTTTTATCTGAATGAGTTCTCAAGAAATTTCCTTAGCTCTCATATGTCTGAATGGTATCTCCCTGTTGTAAAACACAATTGCAAGTTACACTGGATAAAAATACTAGTTTGAAATGCTTTTATTCTTAGTGTTCCATTGCTTTTCATCATTCTGTAGCACTGATAAAATTTATTATATCAGTTACATATATATATGTGTATATATATATAAAGTTTTAGTGTGTATGTATATAACGTTTTATGACTCCATGCACTTCACAAAATTTTCTAGGACACACATTCAAACTGTGAATCTATACTTTACAAAAAAAAATACTGTACAGAACAATTTTCCAAGGTTTAGAAGTGGATTAAAAAAGTAAGATTACTGGATATCCTTTCAGTTAATGGATTTCTTCTGGGTGATGTCTTACAGAACATCTGCGATTATATAATTTAGCACATATGTACACGATTGTCTTTGTTACTAACTATGCTATTTTACAACTCTGTTCAGGGAGAGATAAACTTACAGAAAATTAAACGTACACAAATATTTCCTGACCATTGCAGTGCAAAGAATCCCTGCTCACAGCTTTGTAAATAAAATTTTTTATAGAAAATATGTATCTCTCTAAGTTCATTTATCATCTAAGCTGGTTTTTTTTTTTTAATTTTTTTTTTCAACGTTTATTTATTTTTGGGACAGAGAGAGACAGAGCATGAACGGGCGAGGGGCAGAGAGAGAGGGAGACACAGAATCGGAAACAGGCTCCAGGCTCTGAGCCATCAGCCCAGAGCCCGACGCGGGGCTCGAACTCACGGACCGCGAGATCGTGACCTGGCTGAAGTCGGACGCTTAACCGACTGCGCCACCCAGGCGCCCCTAAGCTGGTTTTAATATGTTATTGGCATCCTCATTAATCTATGAGCTTAATAAAATCATATACATCTTCTTTTTGTATTTTCATAAAAGTCATGCTTTTACTTTTTGAAAAAGTATACTTTAGTAATAACCATATATGTAGATTTGAAACTATTTCTTAGAATACTGCCTACATGATGTGGCAGAAATTTCAGTATGAATACATTACTGATTGCAATCAAAAACAGTTTATGATATATCGACTACAATTTGAATTAGAACAAACCAGAAATGCTTTTTACAACTGTTAACAGGCCCTCATAAACAAATACTACTAAAAGAAAATTTTTAAAATATATGCATTTTAGGTGCTATATTTTCTCCTCATGGTATTCCCTGTAATGCAAATAATCTTTAAAAATAGCAGAACTAACATTATATTTGTTATTATACCTGGAAAGTGTACTTTATTACATCTTGTTAAGTAAACTTGAGTAAGTCAGAAATTGTGTTGTAGGATAATGAGTCAGTAGTTACATATCCAAAATCTATTATTGTTGTTTAGGAAATTGTCATAAATAGGCTATATAAGGAAATAGGCTATATAAGTAAAGGACTTACTGAAGTCTTTAATATTTTTATGTTAACAATATTGTAGAAGTCTGCTATAATATCACATTTGCTTAATGTTTTCACTTATAAAATATCATTTTCAAGATGGATGCTAATATCTAGACTTTTAATATTTAAATCCCTTAAATTATAAAACTTATACACGATGTCTGGTAATTTTTTCATTTTTACTTTTGATTACAACTTAAATGCAATACACATGTGAACAGTAGAAATAAACAGAGTTCTTTGTTTTTGGCAGATTTTCATATTATCCATAGATGAAGTTAATTTACTATAGTGGAAAATCTTACCCGGAAGATAGTAATCATAAAATATTTCTGTGGCTTAGTTCAAGAATATTTAGACCTAGTATATGTTGTTTCAGCCAATAGTGGATTCTCTCAGTATATGGACTTTCTTAACTGTAATATTTAATGATACAAAGGTATAGGGCCTTTGATATATATTTGTATAATTAGAATTATTATATTCTGGGTATTATAATTATACATATTTGAAAATTAGTTATAATTATGTACACTAAAAAATGTTCTTCAATTATCTGTTTAATAATTGCATGGTTATGTATGAAATTATGGCAAAAATTAAGTAGGTGAAAAATACTGGTCTATTTTAATGGAATCTGTATAGAATACTATTTTACTGTTTTTGCTGGTGGCACTTTGTAGAAAATGCCAAGGCACAGTGATTTGGAAAGGATTAATAAAGAAAACGACAAAATTGCTAATGAAAAATTGAGGTTAATTAAGATCCCCAAATAAATATATTTGGCTTAATTAGAATAAATCCCAAAGATTTAGAAAACTCTAAGTGTTAAAGTTCAAAGACTACTGAGATTTCTGTCATCTCCTGAATGAAATGAAAATGAGATTAATAAGAATTGATTAAAATGTTAAAAGTAAAAGAGAAAACAATCAAAGTATTTGGGAGAATTGTTGCAATTTTGTACACTTATTATCATAAACTTGTTATAAAAGCTAATCACTGGGGTGCCTGGGTGGCTCAATCACTTAAGCATTTGATTTCTGATTTTAGCTCAGGTCATGATCTCACTAATGACTCCTGTTAGTGGAGCCTGCTTGGGATTCTGTCTACCTCTTTCTCTGCCCCTTCCCTGCTTGTGCTCGCTCTCTTTTTCTCTCTCTCTCAAAATAAATAAAAATAAACTTAAAAAACTTATTTACAAGAAAAGCTAATCATAAAGATAAGGCCTGTATTTATAGCTTCATTCTAATATCATGGAGCTACCTGCACTTTGCAAGTCAGATTTCCAAGCTCTAGGCTTTCTCTTCTGTTTTCCTTACTGTCTTACTACAACTCAGAAAAAGCAGATACAATTTTCTTTGTTTTGAACATGAGAATTAAGAAGTTCAAAAGATTACACAACTTGTGCAGAAACAGTCATATGATAACCAATTTAATGGCAGAATCCAGAGTGTTTAATTTTGTTTTGTTTTAGTATCATTTCACTTTCCATGTGTCCTTTGTCTATAAAGGTGACCTGCAGATAGTGGTCAAATTTAAACAAAACATTACATATTTCATATTTTCTAATGAATTGGCCTAGTGAGTATGTAATTCAATCACAGAGTATTATCTGAAAATTATTATGCAACTACCTATAACAGCAAAATATAAAATAATAGTATAAAATATTAGTAAGAAATGGAATTTATATTGAGATTAGAGTGAAGGTATTTCAAAATTGCTTAAGCTCAATCAAAAAGAAACATCAAGAAGAAAATATAAATGCAAATATATTTTCTTCCATAGGCAAGGCATAATGTTATAATTTGGTTTTTGAGGGTTTAGAAATGTGAACTTTTTTTCTCTCCCTTTCCCTCTTCTTTCTCTCTCTCTAGTAACAACAACAACAACAACAACAACAAGTATTATGATTGGTATCTGTCATGCAACACAGTATTTTTTTAATGTTTATTTATTTTTAAGAGAGAGAGAGAGAGAGAGAGAGTGAGGAGAGGGGCAGAGAGAGAGGGAGACAGAGAAGTTGAAGCGGGCTCTGGACTTCGAACTGTCAGCACAGAGCCCGACGAAGCAAGGCTGGAACTCAAGAACAATGAGATCATGACCTGAGCCGAAGTCGACACTTAACTGACTGAGCCACCCAGGAACCCCTAGAGTATTTTTTTAATGAGAAAATTTTTATTTCAATAAAAACTAAAAAAATATCTCATGAAGCATCAAAAGCTGATTTGTCAGTCTTTGCAGCTGCCTGCTCAGTTATCAGCAATTCATTGCAGAGCTCACACAGGGTGGAAGCATGAAGTTTCTAAAGGCAATAATTTTGCTGACAGAACTGCAAAAGCTGCTGTTAAAACATAACAGACTACAGATATAGAGGCTTCTGTTTTAATGCAATAAAATTTTTTTATTCATTTTTAAAACTATGCTTCACAAAACAAAATGGACACATGGCTTCTACAAAGGCTAATAGGAATGTGACTTGACTATGGGAGATATCTAACCAGACATTTCCTCTACCACCTGTTTGCTTGGTTAGTGTTGTGTAACCAACCAAATCAATGTAAAAAGAGAGATTTTAAAGATTCCAGACCCTTACTATGCCTATGGAAACTATGAAATCATTCAAAGTTTATTAGAGACATGTGCCATTTGTCAGCAGAATTCTTTCCAGGCCATTCCCAAGGTAGCACGGGAAGTCTGCCTGACCAAAGGTATTAGGAACTTGGTAGATTTGGATTTCATAAAACAAAGTGTAGAATGTATATGACTAAAGTAAGAATTTTGTCTAGATATGGTGTATATGATGGCTGATGGTCTGAAATATTTCCCTGCGTCAAAAGCTAATATGCCTCCAGTAGTAAAGTCTCTCTCAATACACATAATTCCCATTTTTGGGATACCACAGCACATTGAGTAGGACTGAGGAAGTCACTTTATTTCTACTCTTGTCAAGGGTTATGCAGATGTTTGCAGATTCCTAGAAGCCTCAGTGCCCTGGACAAGTAGAGTAAATCAGTCAAATTCTAAATACATATCAGCTAAAATTCTGCAGCCTCCTGTGATAGAGGTCCTAGAGCTTTACCACTGGTTTTGTTAAAAGTTAGGGTGACATCTGGAAGTAAGCACTGCATTTCTACCCTCAAATTTATGTCTGGCATATCTATACATTTGGATCTGAGACCATGTCCTATAACTGACTCAACTGAATCCTCTTATAATCATGTCCAATACTTAAAAGAGCTTTTCTTATTCCTAGAAACCCTGTCAAGTGCTGCTGATCATGCATCTGGCTAACAAAGGAAAATAAATAAATAAATAAATAAATAAATAAATAAATAAATAAATAAACAAACAAACAAATAAATAAATAAAATCAAAGCTGGATTCACGCTTACCATGTGAAACCAGCAGCTCAAAAGGACTGGTTTGTGCTTCCTACAAAGAATTTAAGATTTCTAGGCTGACATTTTCAGTGAGCTCTCTTGCTGAACTGTTGACCCCAACAGTTAAAACCAGTAAAAGACAAGACCTGCTTAACTCTTGCTCTAACTGAAACCCATTGTTCTTATTTCTTATCATACTTTCTTGAGGCATTGTGGAAGATCTTTTGTAATGATGGAAACATTCCAACAGCCAGACAAAAAAAGCCCTGATGACAACAGGATTATCTACAAGCCAATGCCCCACATGTCCTATTCTTTACCCATGGTCACCCCTGAACACATACTGACCTCCACCCGTAATCACAAGCTGTCTGTTGGCTGTCTTGCACTTACTCTTTTGACCTTCTTTCTATAAAACTCTAGGTGCAGCTGGGTGGCTCAATCAGTTGAGCATCCCACTCTTGATTTTGGCTCAGGTCATGATCCCAGGATCTTGGTATCAAGCACTTTATTGGGCTCTGCGTTGACAGCGTGGCACCTGCTTGGGATTCGCTTTCTCTCTCTCTCTCTGCCCCTCCTCTGCTTGCATTCTCTTTCTTAAAATAACTAAATAAACTTAAAAAAATACTTTCAAATAAATAAATAAATAAATAAATAAATAAATAAATTTCTTCTTTTCTTTTTTTTTTTTTCCCCAAACACTGATCTGAGTTACTGGCTTCTCTTGCAATGACGTTATCTGAGTTTGTTCAGCAACAGTGTTGGCAACCCAGCCAGCAGCTATGCTTTCTATTTGTCCAGTCCTCTTCAGAGTTCCCTGGGACAGAGCAATTGGCTGAGGCACTGTGCCAGACTCACCTGTTTGTTTCCTGAATAGTAGCTAGGACAGATCAGTAACAATACTGGCAGTAAATAAACTAAAAACTAAAATGAGGAATTCTAGCAAAATGCCATAGACTGTCTGGGTGTCCTAGTCACAGTAGGTTTATTTAAATTACTTTATTGAAGAATCACATTTTACTAGAAAATAAACCTATCATTTGTTACATTATAATTTTCTTTCTGTACTTCCAGGAATGGTCCCACAATCTTATTTCTGATTATCTCTAAATTGTACTTCCAGTTAAATGGGACCTGGACTTAGAAGTTCAACAATCTAATTACTGATAGTGTAAAACTCAGACCACCTTTTTTTGTTTGTTTGTTTGTTTATTTATTATGGAGAGAGAGAAAGAGAGAGCGTGCGTGCATGTTGCCATGTAAGCAGGGGAGAGGCAGAGAGAGAGAGAGAGAGGATTCTAAGCAGGCTCCACGTTGACAGTGAGGAGCCTGAATTGGGGGCTCAATCTCATGAACTGTAATATCATGACCTGAGCTGAAATCAAGTGTCTTACACTTTACCAACTGAACCACCCAGGCACCCCAAAGTCAGACCAGTTTTATTAGCAATTGTTGATAATAACAAAAGTAAAAGTGATTAAGATGCATCTAGGTACTCAGGCCCTAAACTTGACACAAAATTGTTTTGGTAATTGGTTTCACTGAAAGGATAGTACAGAAAAAAAAAAAAACATTTAAATAATAGATAAACAGAAATCCAGCAATTACAGATAGAGTCTGCAAAAGCAAGGTCTAATATCACTCAATTAATTTGGGTGCAAGTTCACTCCAGTACCAATATAAATAAATAAACAAAGGTGAATGACTGTTATTCATGGAGATTTTGTTAACTGCTATAATAGTACAATTACTGATTTAGATCCAACACAAAAAAATTAAGTCTATAAGGACTTAAAACCATTAGAGCCATATACAATAAACACTGGAAGTTCAATCTGTACCTTTCTATGCATACCACATTATAAGACAGTGATAGCAGATGATGGTCATAGATATCTTTGCCTTTCATATTTGGAAAAATAGAACAATTACTAAAGGGACTAATAAAAGTCATATAATAAAGAGCCTAAAACAAAGGTCATATAAATATGATGGCATGTGATTGACTGAAACTCATGAGATATTTATTGGATCTTGCAAGAAAACACTTGATTACAAATTTAGATTATTAGGCTCCAGAGTTAAGCTATTCCTTAAGATTAAATTGGGTAAGCCTTCATAAGGAACTACTAAATAATAGTTAGATTGTTAATCATTTGAACTTGAAAGCAATAGTATCATCACAACAATTTGTAAAATTAATGGATGACCAAGAAATATTTTGTATATTTTGGATCAAGAATCTGATGTGACCATTCATTAGTGGTATGGCATATTCAAAGGCTGTTCCCCAAAGGCAAGTAATATGCTGAATTTTAGAAACAATATCAGTAATTCAGTTATTCTATCATTATTCTGAGAACTGGTTTGCTTCCTATTTTATTGTGAACTTGCTAGACATTTAGACAGCTGCAACTTGTTCAAAAATTATTTTAAAAATAATTTAAAAATTGCAATATTACTATTTTATAACACAAGTAGGAGATTGTAAGGGCAAATATAAATAAAAAATAAAAGGCTTAATTCTTCTTGAAAATAAGGGAAAAGACTTCTACCCGTCCCTTTTCTTGAAGTATTTATTTTAGAAAATGTGTAATTGTAAGTTCTTTCTCAGTATCTGTGAAATATATGTAAATCATTTCAAAAGCTAAATAAGCCTCTTGCCAACTTTGAGACCCAGGGATGGCTTTCTCAGGAGCCTAGGATTCATCTCTTTGATAAATTATTATCAAGTTAAAAAGCATCCTTATCTCTTTATTTCTGCAGGAGGGTCAGAGCCCAATGTCAGCTAACTGACTGACTTCTCACTCCAAGTTGCAAAACTATGATCTTGTCACAAAACATAAGAGAAGATTATTTTCCTTTGGATAAAGTCAGTACACAAACACAGATGGTCAACTCAGCTACTAAGTGAATTTAGAAGGAACTATCTATATATGACAAATGTTGCTGTCAAATGCTCTAAATCTAGGACTAGTTATTGTTTATCTTGAGAACATTTATGTAATGATGTATTAGTCAGGGTTCCCGAGAGAAACAAAACCAATACATAAAAAGATTTATTATAAGGAAGTGGCTTATGCAATCATGGAGGCTGACAAGTCCCATGATCTGCCATCCTCAAGCTGGAGACCATGGAGACTTGATGGACTAGTAACAGCCAGAGTCTAAAAGCAGGAGAACCGGGAGGGCTGATATAGTCTCACTCTGAAGGTCATTAGGTACACAAGACCCAGCAAGAGCTGATTTTTCCCTTCTGCCTAAGACAGAAAAAATGCAAAACCAAAGCAAAACCAAAATCCATGTTCTAGCTCAAAGGCATTTGAGGAATTGCTTCTTACTTACAGGATGGTCAGATCTTTTTTATTCTAGTCAGGTCTTCAGCCCATTAGATGGACCTACCCACATTAGTGAGGGCAATCTGCTTTACTTGGTCTACCAACTAAAATGTTAAATTTCATCTAGAAACCTCACAGCCACACCCAGAATCATATATGACCAAATAGTTGGGTACTCTGTGCCCCAATCAAGTCGATATACAAAATTAACTATCACGGGGCACCTGGATGGCTCAGTCAGTTATGCATCTGATTCTGGCTCAGGTCATGATCTCCTCAGTTAGTGAATTTGAGCCCTGTGTTGCACCCTGTGCTGACAGCTCAGAGCCTGGAGCCTGCTTCAGATTCTGTGTCTCCCTCTCTCTGCCCCTCCCTCATTTGCATTCTGTCTGTCTCTCTCAAAAATAAATAAAAATGAGGGGCGCCTGGGTGGCTCAGTCCGTTGAGCATCCAACTTCGGCTCAGGGCATGATCTCACAGTCTGTGAGTTTAAGCCCCGCGTGGGGGTCTGTCCTGACAGCTCGGAGCCTGGAGCCTACTTTGGATTCTGTGTCTCCCTCTCTCTCTGCCTCTCCCCTGCTCTCTGTGTCTCAAAAATAAATAAAAACATTAAATTTTTTTTTAAAAAATAAACATGAAAACATTTTTTTAAATTAACCATCACAAGTGGGTTGCATTCTGTTTGGCTATTAAAATGATGATTTTTTTTTTCTGTCTTTATACTCTCTTATCGGATTGCCTATGATGCATATCACATTCTGGTTTAATGGTTATTTAAAAATAAAACTGTGTTTTGTTTTTTTTTTCTTTTCTACTCTTCTGGAGATGTTTTCTGAATTGGAGGAGATTGAGGTTTTAAATTTATTTTCCAACACTATATGTGAAAGATTGTTTCAGACCTTTTTTAATATGCCATATTTGTCTACTGGTCTATAATTGTGCATTTGCTTAATCACTGAAGTTTTACCATGCCTTATTATACTTGCTGGTTTAAGTCCTCCTGACTTGTTCTTTTTTCTAAAGAGTATCTTGGCTTTCATTTTTCAATTCTGTATATTATAGTTTTGGATTTTCAAGTTTCATAAAGATCAAAGACAAATGAAATTGCCTGTTGAGAATTTTATTAAGATAACATATCTTTAGATAAATTTAGGGAAAATGGATTTATTTTATATATTGCTTCTGCCAGTCCACAAATAATCATAATTTTTCTCTATGTTTTTATTTCAAATATATTTTGATATATTTTTTTTATTTTTATAACTAGAATTATTTCACATATCTCTTAGTTTATACCCTATTTTATTTTTTTAATTTATTGAAGATAAAATACATAAGAAAAACATAAGATACATAAAAAACATAAGATAAATGTTCCTAAATAACCAATATGACACCAAGAAACTCAAAATGACTAGAACTCTAAAATCATCCCATATTTATTATGCCATTTGTAGGTATTAATGCCATTTGTAGGTAACACTACTATCTTGTCTTCTAACAGCATAGATGATGCCTTCTTAAAAACCTATAATTTTGCTTCAGTATTCTTTTACTCAATATCGAGTTTATAAAATTGATTTATGTTATCACTCATAGTAGTACTTTGTTTATTCCCAATACTATATATTTTCCTCAAATTTATTTATCCAATCTAACATTGAAGATTATATGGTTGGCTTCCAATGTAGGGCTATTACAAATAGTGATCCTATTAATATTCTTGTACACATCTTTTTTTTTAATTTTTTTTAATGTTTATTCATTTTGAGAGAAAGACAGAGCACAAGCCAGGGAGGGGTAGAGAGAGAGGGAGACACAGAATCCAAAGCAGGTTCCAGGCTCCAAGCTGTCAGCACAGAGCCCGATGTGGGGCTCGAATTCACAAACCGTGAAATCATGACCTGAGCCGAAGACTGACGCTGAACCGACTGAGCCACCCAGGCACCCCAATATTCTTGTACACATCTTTTAGCAAATATATAGACAGGTTTTAGGAGATATACACCTAAGAGTGAAACCATTGAGTAATAGGATATTTCAGCCTTGCTAGAAACCATCAAATATTTTGTGCACATGTGTTGTGCCAAATTACATACCAACAGTAGTGTATAAAAATTACACAAACCTCTACCCAGACTCATCCAAATGTAAAAAAGAAGAGAGAGAAAGAGAGAAAGAGAGAGGACTAAAATAAAATCACTAATGAAAGAGGAGAAATAACAACCAACTCCATAGAAATACAATTGTAATATTATGAATGCCTATATTATGCAAACCTATTGTAACGGGACCAACGTTTGTCCAGAGAGTCATGACACCAACACTTTTCTTTCCAGGAAGCAACTTTATTCGTGCTGGAATGGGCTCAGTGGGCTCATACTCAAAAAAAAAAAAACTGAGCTCCAAGCACAGAGGGATTTTTCCTTTTATACAATTTCTACTTCTTTGTCTCCCATACATGGTTACATGCAGACATAAGGTCTGATTGGGTGGTCTTATGTTACAGAATTGTGAGGAATGTCACTTAAGCATACATAGCCAGGTTGCTATCTCTTATCTTGGAGTTTTTCACCACATTCCTTAGGGAGGGCACTCTACCACACTAAGCCATTAAACTGGACAATTTAGAAAAAAATCGGTAAATTCCTAGAAACATATAACCTATCAAAACTAAAGCAAGAAGAAATAAAAAAAAAAAATTGAATAGACATTGCATTACCAGCAATGAAATTGAATCAGTAATCAAAAAACTGCAAAAAAACAAAAGTCTGGGACCAGAGAGCTTCACAGGAAAATTCTAGCAAACATTTAAAGAGTTAATACCTATTCTTCTCAAACTATTTCAAAAAGTACAAAGGGAAGGAAAACTTCAAAATTCATTCTATGAGGCCAGTATCACCTTGATAACAAAACCAGATAAAGACATCACAGGGGCGCCTGGGTGGCTCAGTCGGTTGAGTGTCCGACTTCGACTCAGGTCATGATCTCACAGTTCGTGGGTTCGAGCCCCGCATCAGGTTCTGTGCTCCCACCTCAGAGCCTGGAGCCTGCTTTGGATTCTGTGTCTCCCTCTCTCTCTGCCCCTCCCTTGCTCGCGCTCTGTTTCTTTCTGTCTCAAAAGTAAATAAACATTAAAAAAAAAAAAGACATCACAAAAAAAGAGAACTACAGGCCACTATCTCTCATGAACATCACTGCACAAATCCTCAACAAAATACTAGAAAACTGAATCCAGCAAAACATTTTAAAAAAATCATACATCACGATCAAGTGGAATTTATTCTTGGATGCAAGAGTAGTACAGTATTTATAAATAAATCAATGTGATATGTCTTATCAATAAGAGAAGGGATAAAAACTATATGTAATTTCAATAGATGCAGCAAAAGCATTTGATACAGTACAACATCTATTCATGATAAAAACCCTCTGAAAAGTAGGTTTAGAGGGAACTTACCTCAACATAATAAATGTCTTATGTGAAAAAGCACAGCTAACATCATACTCAATTATAAAAAACTAAGACCTTTTCCCTTAAGGTCAGGAACAAGACAAGTATGTCCACTCAATTTTTTTTAATGTTTATTTATTTTTGAGAAAGAGAGAGAGCATGAGCGGGGGGTGGGGGGGAGTGGTGGGGAGGGCGGCTAGGGGCAGAGAGAGAGGAGACACAGAATCTTGAGCGGGCTCCAGTCTCTGAACTATCAGCACAGAGCCCAACTCAGGCCTCAAACTCATCAGCTGTGAGATCATGACTTGAACTGAAGTCGGATGCTTAACTGACTCAGTCACCCAGGCACCCCTAAGTATGTCCACTCTTAACCACTTTTATTCAATATAGTACTGGAAGTCCTGGATGCAGCAATTAGACAATATAAAGAAATAAAATCATCCAAATTGGTAAGGAAGAACTAAAACTCTCACTATTTCAGATGACATTATACTACGTATAGAAAACCCTAAAGACTCCACCAAAAAATCTACTAGAACTGATAAATGAGTTCAGTAAGTCACAGCATACAAAACTAATGCATAGAAATCGGCTGAATTCCTACACACTAATAAGGAAGGACTAAAAAGTGAAATTAAGAAAATAATCTCATTTATAATTGCACTAAAAATGATAAAATATCTAAGAATAAACTTAGCCAAAGAGTTGAAAGACCTGAACTCTGAAACTACAGTACAATGATGAAAGAAACTAGAGATGACACAAAGAAATGGAAAGACATTCCATGGTCATAGCTTGGAAGAACAAACATTGTTAAAATGTTTCTACTAACCAAAGCAATTAAATCCTTGCAAGGGATTCTTGTTTTGAGAGAACTAGAACAAATAATCCTTAAATTTGTATGGAACCACAAAAGACCTCAAATAGACAAGGCAATTTTGAAAAATAAAAACAAATCTGGAGGTATCACAATTCCAAATATCAATTTATATTACAAAGTGGCAGTAACTAAAATGGTATGTAACTGGCATAAAAATAGACATGGAAGGCAATGGAACAGAATAGACACTTCAGAAATAAATCCACAATTACATGGTCAGTTAATTTTCTGCAAAGGAAGAAAGAATATACAATGGGAAAGAGAGTCTCTTCAACAAATGGTATTGGGAAAACTGGACAGCTACATGCAAAAGAATGAAACTGGACCACTGTTTTTCACCATGCACAAAAATAAACTCAAAATGAATTAAAGACCTAAATGTGAGACCTAAAACCATAAAAATCCTGAAGAGAGCACAGGTAGTAATTTCTCTGACATTGGCCATAACAACATTTTTCTAGATATGTCTCCTGAGGCAAGGAAATAAAAGCAATAATAAACAACTGTGACTACATCAAAATAAAAAAGCTTCTATAGAGCAAAGGAAACAATCAACAAAACTAAAAGGCAATCTATTGAATGGGAGAATATATTTGCAAATGACATATCTGATAAAGGGTTAGTATCCAAAATATATAAATAGCTTACGCAGCTCAACACCCCAAAAACAAATAATCCAATTAAAAATGAGCAGAAGACATAAGCAGACATTTCTCCAAAGAAGACATAAGAATGGCCGGCATATACATGAAAAGGTGCTCAGCATCACTTATCATTAGGGAAATCCAAATCAAAACTCAATGAGATATCACTTCACACTTGTCAGAAGGGCTAAAATGAACATCACAAGACACAGGTGCCAGGGAGAATGCAAAGAAAGGAGAATCCTCTCACACTGTTGGTGGCAAGGCAAACTGGTGCAGCCACTGTAGAAAATGGTATTGATGTTCCTCAAAAAATTAAAAATAGAACTATCATATGATCCAGTAATCCCACTACTGGGTATTTATCCCCCCCCCAAAAAAAAACCCACTAATTCAATGTGTTTATTACAGTATTATTTACAATAGCCAAATTATGGAACCAGCCCAAATGTCGATGGACAGATGAGTGAATAAATAAGAAGTGGTATATATATATATATATATATATATATATATATATATATATATATTACATTATATATACACATTATATATAATATAATATATATACATATATACAATAGAATATTATTTAGTTCTAGAACAAGAATGAAATGTTGTCATTGGCAACAACATGAAGAGCTAGGAAGTATAGCACTAAGTGAAATAAGTCAGTCAGAAAAAGAGAAATACCATATTGTGTCATTCATATGTGGAATTCAAGAGAGAGAGAGAGAGACAAACCAAGAAACAGACTCTTAACTATAGAACACAAACTCATGGTTACCAGAGTGGAGGTGGGTGGGGGAATGTGTGAAATAGGTGATGGGGATTAAAGATTACACTAAAAACAAAACAAAACAACAAAACAAAACAAAAAAACCCACAACAACAAAACCCCCCAGTTGGTTCACATGCTTGACAACTCTACTATTTCTTAATCATCATACCAGATGCATTATAGATATAAATGTAAAAACAAAGATATTTTGATAAAAAATGAATAATATCTTCATTGTCATCAATGGATTGGAGGACAAACTCTTAGGCATGTGAATCTGAGGAAAGCTATGGTAAACTGACAATTACCCCCAAGTTGACATATGAAATCAGTGCAATCTCAAAAATCTGAATTATTTTGGCAGAATTTGACCAATTTGATAAAACATAGATATACATATACAGATGTAACAAAACTTGAATGAGCTCTGAATAATAGATGTCAATGACATATCAATGTTATTATGCGATTGACATACTTAGGTTTCCAGAGGAATGCCCTTTGTTCTTCAGTATTGAAGAACGGTGGTACCGCATGTGATAACTTACTGTCATACGCTTCATAGTCAAAACATATTTTGTGTTGAACTCATAATTCTTCTATTTAAAAAAAACTGTTCTAAAGTTGTTTTTTTTAATGTTTATTTTTGAGAGTGAGAGAGACAGCGTGAGTGGGTGAGGAGCAGAGAGGCACAGAGAGAGGGAGACACAGTCTCCAGGCTCCAGGCTGTCAGCACAGAGCTCAATGTGGAGCTTGAACTAACAAGCTGTGAGATCATGACCTGGACTGAAGACGGATGCTTAACTGACTGAGCCACCCAGGCGCCCCTGAAGTTTTTATAAAGATAGTTTACGGAAGAATATCTTTATGACTTTGAGGAAGATTTTGTTTTTTGCAAATAGATGCTAAAAACATTTCTTCTACTAGACATATTTATGTATCTGTTTAATAAAATTTTTCTAATATAATAAGTGATCTGGAAAATCCAAATTAAAAGAAAAGTAAGATATCACCACACAAACATAGAAATACTGAAAGTTCTATTCAAAAAGCAAAAACATGGATGGCTGAGTTTTTCAAAATGACTACCACAAGATTTTGCCACTCTAAAGTCTGTCCTATAGCATGATGTGCTAAACCCGTCATTGAGAAGTGGACATATGTGTTTCCTGTCCTTGAATATGCATAGGACTATTGTGAACAGTATGCTATGTGATTTATTTCCAAATCTAGTTTGTATTTTTCCGTCTTGTCTTCATGAGGTACACCCATTTAAGACCCAAGCACCAAATACCGCAAGGAAATCCAGGGAATATTTAGAGACCATTGTAGGTGTTCTGTGTGACAGTCCCAGATATGAGCCCAGAAGAAATTCAACATCAGCTACAGACAGATATGTGAGTGAGAATGCACCATAGACTGAATGTATGTCTCCCCAAATTCGTATATTAAAACCTTAAAAATGCACACTGACCTTGCCATTTTGGAAAATAGTTTAGCACTATCCAATATTTTTGAAGATGCACATACCAATAACTCAGTATTTCATTCCTATGTACACTAAATAAATTGTACATATGAGCATTATATATATGTACAAAAATGTTCAAACAAGCAGTCTCCACTGCATCTTAAAATAGGAACAACCTAAATTCACATTGACAGTAGTATGGTTATACTATTTGTACAAAAATACAATGAAATTGTACGATGACGAATTGATTAATTGCAGCACCACATGAATGATTTTCAAATGTAATATTAGCAGAAGAGTAGACTACAAAGTACCATTCAGCATGATCTCATTAATAGGAAGTTGATTAGTAGCAGATCTAATTAATGCAATTTAGGGGTAAATACATAAGTGATCTTAGTAACATAAAGCAACTTTTTTTGTTATTAGTAATAGCATATAAGGAAAAACCTAATGCATTATTAGGTGAAAGAAACAGAATTAGAAATATATGCTTATAAAGAAAAATTATGGTCATATTTATTAGTTGCAAAACTTACTTTCTTCATTGTAGTAGAGCATAAATAAAATCAAATACAATTTATATATACACATTATCTCATCCTGAATAGTAGCAATATTAAGGTATTCTTTAAAATGCTTTATTTACCCTATTCTTAAATTCACTATGCCAGTGGCAGATACTGCTTGATGTTCACCAAATATTTCCTAATATTTGCAAATATTTTCCTCGTGAATAACAAATCACCCCCAAATTAAGAAACTTAAAGCAACAAATATTATTTTCTCACAGTTTCTGTAGATTAGTGATGTGGGTATGGCTTATCTGAATTTTGTGGCTGTGAGTTTCTCACAAGCCTCTGATCAAGGCATCAGCTAGTTTCACCAGTCTTCCTATGCTAAACAGGGAGAACTTGCTTTTAAGTTCATTCATGTGGCTCCTGACATGATTCAGTTCCTCCTGAGATGTTGGCAGGAGGATACCCTCATTTACTTGCCAAGAAGAACCCTCTGCAGGGCATCCCAGAACATTTTGGTTTGCTTCATCAACAAAAGGAATGGGGGAGGGTGAGCAAGACAGTAAGCAAGACAAAAGACAGTCCTTTATTATCTAATCTCTGAAATGTTGCCTGCTCACTTTGCCATATTCCATTTGTTAGAATCAAGTCACTGGTCCAGCTAATACACGAGGGGAATGGATTAGGTAGGATGTAAATACCAGAAAGCACAGGTCATGGGAGGGATTTTAGAAGCTAACTACCACACTAGTTCACATCTAGATCGCATTTCCCAGTTTTTCCTAGAACTAACTGGTCCATACAACTGAGTTGTACCCAATGGATAATGTGAGGAGATGAAGATATACCATTGTGTACACAAGGCTTTTTTCTAGGGAAAAAGAAGGTATTTTTGCATTTTTTTTCCCATTAAAATACCTAAGTGAAGGTAAAATTTTCACTCTCTGGGTGAAAGAATAACAAGATAGTAAGAAGTTTAGCCCATGAATTGCCACATGTAGAGCACTCCCTGCAAAAGAAGCATGGGATATTACATTACTACCTTTAGGAAGAATCTATGCCTCAAATTATTATGTGAGTAAGAATATACCTGTATTGTGCCATAGTCTTTATACACATGTGTGCTTATTAGTTACTACAGTCATTTCTACCTTGAGTAATACAGAATCTTGTAATTTAATGTGGGATGCTGCAATTGTAGTAACAAAACATATGACAGTACTTTAACAGTTTAGAGCAGAGAAAGAACAAATAGATTAATGAAGCTGGAAAATGAGATTACATGTAATGTGGTAGTGAAATATGTGATACCATGTTTATCTCTGAAAAAAACTTGGAATAAGTGCCAACTTGTCTGTAACTCTACAAGTTGAAAACAGAGAGAATACTAGTGGGTGTTGGTTACCACTTCTTGATTTGGAAGAGTTGTACCGAAGAGATGATAAAGTAAGAACTGACCTTCCTAGGAACAGGAATGAAATAAAAAAGAAAAGTCCAGATTTGTAGCCCCTGAGATCTGACAAGGCTAGATACTTTTAAACCTAAAAGGCAAGAAATAAGAGTAAAAAATGCTTTGAAAAAAAAAAGCCCATTATATTAGGTCTTTTCAGTTAAATGAATATTCTGTGTGTGTGTGTGTGTGTGTGTGTGTGTGTGTGTGTAGAAAAGACTGGATTAAATGTGGTATCTTCCCACAATCCTATTTATCTCAGATGTCTTCAAAGTATGCACATTTAAACAAAAGGACAGATAGAAAGACAAAGAAATAAAGCAAACTTGAGAACAATGCATAACTAATTGGGAATAATTTTGAGTGTGGCTACAATATCTTAGAATCAAGTAGAACTGACTGGAAGTGGCTGGGAACAAATGTTTCCAGTCAGTTTTATAGTTGTGCAGAAAATTGTGTGTGTGTGTGTGTCTGTGTGTAATGTACTAGACAAATATTTATTAATCAAAAATTATTGATTTTACTTCAATTTTGAGGTACTCTAAGTATATAAGATTTATTCTTCTTTATTACAGTTGATGTAATAAACTTAGTTTTGCTTGATTAGTTGGTTTTCTCATCTTCTGAGAGGTTGATGATCTCTTACTTTCCATAAACTATTATCCTTGGAAGCAGAACTCAGATACTGCAATAATCAACTAATTATAAGATATATCCTATTGTGGTGTACACACACACACACACACACACACTCACAAACACACAATCATAATTGCCTGGGTTTAAAAAAATTGAGTTTTCTGCTTCAATGTTCCCAGATAAAGGGAAACATTCTGAAACATAATAATCATAGAAATTATTACAGTTAACTTTTATTTCAGAGTTTGTGACTATTTCTTATCAAATGGAACCATAACTTTAAGGTTTCTGTCAAATATTAAATATTAGTTTTGGAGTTTAAGACGCAGTTTAACTAAAGAAAAGCCAGGGCAAATAATTACACCAGGAAAAATGCAGTTGGTTCACTACACCATCTATTGTGATGTTGCAAATCCCAACTAGTTTTTATTTCCTTTTGGATTTAATGACTAAAGGGTTCAAAGAGATTTGAAGAGATCACTCTTAATATACAGTTGAGCTAGAGAGATGGAGAAACAATCATATACACATGTCTGTTTATATGCTTCAACTTTTCCCTTCTCCCCCCCCCAAATAAGTGATGAAAACAAAATAACAAGAAGAAAACAACAACAAAAAAAAACATGTTTTTAGGACAATATCTCTGTTGTAATTGTCTCCCCAAAGAGCTGGCTATAAGAAATGTAAACAGCTTCCTGCTAGTTTCAGAGGGAGACAAACACTAGTGTCAGGAACCTAGGGGAAAATGGCAGCATAATACAGAACATTTATAGGCAGAAGAAATAGACATTTACTATAATTAAAGGAAGAAAGAGATTGTAAGAGCAGTGGATCAGGAGAAGAGCCTGCACGGCTACAGCAGCAGTGCTGTTCATACCTGAGTACCAAGGAATGTTCTAAAGGGACTAATTGGAGATAAGTAAAAATGTCCTAGGGATTTATTAATGTTTTATTCTCTTTTTGAATATCTTAATAACTCTCATTTCTAATTCTTAATGCGACTAGAGGTCTAATTCTTTTCCACAATGTTTCAGTGCCACTAATTATTTCTGAAATTTCCCAGTGAGAAATCACAAATAAAACTTCTATGTGGTGCTCATTAAACCTGTACTTAAACAGATTATTTAGCATCTTCAATGGATCAAATGCATAGCACACTGGTTAGAGGACTGCAATGAACAATGTGTGAACCTCCTAGGACTCTGTAGGCTCATTGCTGGATCTTTTTATTGTGGGAGGACAAAAATAATATAAACAAACAAATATGCAACATATAAAAAATAATAAGCCCCCCCAAAAAACAAACCTCAAAGACCTACTAATAAAGCGAGTAATAAAACCCTTTTTACTTGATGGCCTGTTAGTCTGAACAGATAGGAAATTTTGAGATTGAAAATTTTCTGTGTATTCTCTTCAAAAAAGATCTGTATTTATTAATCTTATAAAAGTGTGTAATAATTATTTATTTGAATAGATACTTGTTAATAATATCACCAAAATCAACCTATACTTGAAATGTAGTTGAGTGAATTCTTTTCGATCTCTAGCTTCCATATATTGTTGGATATTTTCATAAATAGTTTCAATTCTATCTCTATTATTGAAGGTTCAAAAGCATATGTTTTAAGATATTATGATCCTTAACCATGTGAAGTGTCTGAGAACATAGTGTAAGCATAGTTTACATTATTAAAAATACTTTATTGGGGGATTTTCCATATTGTTTCATGCAGTTCCAAATTTGGTCAGATAATATTTTCAAATGTAAGATCTTTCCGCTCATTGTTAACATAGGTATACAAGATAAGTTAAAGACTATTCTCTAGGACACAATGATCACTTCAGTTATGACATATCTCTATTGTATGAGTGACTTTAACACCTTAATACCTTTGGTATAATTAACAATTCCAATATACAATAGTGTTTTTATAAATCTGTTTCTTGTTTCTTGATTAAAATAATAACCACATCTTTAGATAAAGTAGTCTTATGTTCTTGCTCTTTAAATGCATTTTAAAATGTTTTACCCTGACTACCTAATTGTCTACGTTGAAATTTAAAATTCCACGTATCAATCATGATATGGTAGAAGCCAATATTATCACTAATTTCAGAAAGAATCAGGAAAATATCAGATGCTTTGTTTTTCTTCTGCCCTCACTAAATGTTTATAAAGACAAACTTTGACAAAGAGGATAAGAATGTAGAATATCCTTCCTCTCTCTCTCTCTCTCTTTCTCCTTCCTTTGTTCCTTTGTTCCTTCGTTTCATCCCCCCTTCCTTCCTCCCTTCCTTCCTCCCTTCCTTCCTCCCTTCCTTCCTCCCTTCCTTCCTCCCTTTCTTCCATCTATCTATTTATCATCTCTCTATTGACAGAGAATCTATTAAGTATTTAAAAAAAATAGTAACCTAGTTTGAGATCTCCTTATTGAAAAAGGCACTTGAAAATATGAAATGAATTATCATATAAAGATGTTTTTGGATGCATACTGAATCTATTATGCTATTAGAGTCTATGATAGCTAAGATCATATAACATTATGATGAAATAGTAAAAACTGTGTATTATATAATATTTAATAGGATATTATATTCAGTGTGGATCTTTGGAATGAGGAACTCCAACAGCATCTAGTATACATTGAAAAAAAATTGATGTCAAAATAAATCCTATGCTTTCTCATTTTATATTATCAAATCGCATGCAGATCATTACAAATGTATTTTAAGCAGAGTCTCTTTCTAAACTGTTTTTAAAAGACTTGCAGATTTTTAAAATAACTTTATGTTTGTCACATGCATCAGTGATGACAAGCCATTTCTATATCATATATGGTATATTAAATAGTACCATTACCCATGAAGTAATAATAGCTAACATTAACTGAGACTTTATTGGTGGTAGTAGTTAGGCACTGTTCTAAAGTGACTCAGGAATATTAATTCATTTATTTCTTACAAAACATCTGTGGAATAGATATTATTATTACAAGGCAAGGAAACAACAGCAAGTCTTGAAACCACACAGTTCAACTGCAGAGGCTTTGTTCTTAAAATACTACTGTTTTTCAAGTTTAACTTCAAAAAAGGTGCTGTTTCAAATGTGAGGGCTATGGGCAAACTTGATAAAAATCGCCTCAGTAACAGATTAAAATACAAATGTGTGGCCTTGAACACAGCTGTAATAAATCAAAGTCTCTGAGACTGGATTCTGGTGATCTTTTATTTTATAAATTTTTTTTTCAACGTTTATTTATTTTTGGGACAGAGAGAGACAGAGCATGAACGGGGGAGGGGCAGAGAGAGAGGGAGACACAGAATCGGAAACAGGCTCCAGGCTCCGAGCCATCAGCCCAAGAGCCTGACGCGGGGCTCGAACTCATGGACTGCGAGATCGTGACCTGGCTGAAGTCGGACGCTCAACCGACTGCGCCACCCAGGCGCCCCTGGTGATCTTTTATTTTAAACTAAGCTTTCATGTATTCTTGAGGTACCCTAAAATTGGAAAACATTATTTTGATCTATCATTTGAGAATCCTTTCATTGTGGTACCCACATCTACCTTCTACCAGTTCACTTCCATGACCCCTTATCTCCAGTTTATATTTCTTACATGTATACTTTTGCCGGCTTTTCTTTACGTCCAAAGTTTCCTCTTCATAGCTTTTTAAAATTTGACATGAGTGCTTCTGTGAATTCAATTGGTAAGAAAAGATAACTAATTTGAATTTATAAAGGCATAGTAATTTTATTCTCACACACAATTAGGTGTTTCTAATAACATGGAGGAGCAAAAACAGATGACCTCTTCTGGTTATAGAGAATACAGACCTAAAAATATACGTATACTCCACTAAGCACTACTATATGAGTTCAACAACACTATAATTACAATTAACTAACTGTGTTTTATGTACATCAATTTTAATGTCCACAATATTCCTTCCAATGCATGTGTAGAAATATCACAGCACATATATCATTGCTGAAATACAAATAGTTCTCAGTGTCTAAAGTTCACTATTCAAAATAAGATTAGAAATATTTACCAAATTTTAAGTCCTTCAGAAAGTTATATATGTGTACATTTAAAAATTCTTTTTTCTATTAATCTGAATAAAAGATGTAACTCTTAAAATGTCTAAAATCATTTATGGGATATGACTGAGAGGTGGTAATTACAGAAGAAAAAACAAAAATCTCTCTATAGAGAGTCACTAGAGTCAATAAGTTATTGAGAGTTTCCCTTTTAAATGTGAAAATGGTCAATAATAACACATTTAGGAATAACACTTTAAAAAAATTTTATTACATTCATTTAATGCTTGTGTTTAAGAGTGAGACAAAGCATGAGTGGGGGACAGGCAGAGAGAGAATGAGACAAAATCTGAAGCAGTCTCCAGGCTCTGAGCGAGCATTCAGCACAGAGCCTGACTCGGGGCTCAAATCCACAAACCGTGAGATCGTGACCTGAGCTGATGTCGGACGCTTAACTGACTGAGCCACCCAGGCACCCCAGGAATAACACTTTTAATGATTAATAGCCACAATAGGTTGTGACTATAATTTGTATAGATGTCTTGATAAAGAAACACAAGCATTAAACATAAACATAGGCATGAAAACATATGATCTATCTTTCTCTGACATTTCATTTCGCACAATACCCTCCAGTTCCATCCACATTGTTGCAAATGGCAAGATTCCATTCTTTTTGACTGCCAAGTAGTATTCCATTGTATATATGTACCACATCTTTATCCATTCATCATTTGATGGACATTTGGGTTCTTTCCATAATTTGTCTATTATTGATAGCACTGCTATAAACATTGGGGTACATGTGCCCCTATGAATCAACACTCCTTTATCCTTTGGATAAATTCCTAGCAGTGCTATTGCTGGGTTGTAGGGTAATTCTTTCTATAATTTTTTGAGGAACCTCCACACCGTTTTCCAGAGTGGCTGCACCAGTTTGCATTCCCACCAACAATGCAAGAGAGTTCCCCTTTCTCCACGTCCCTGCCAACATCTGTTGTTTCCTGAGTGGTCAATTTTAGCCACTCATGTGGAAACTGAGAAACTTAACAGAACTTATCACGGGGGAAGGGAGAAGAAAAAAAAATAGTTACAAACAGAGAGGGAGGCAAACCATAAGAGACTTTTAAATACAGAGAACAAACTGAGGGTCGAAGTGGGTGGGGAAAATGGGTGACGGACATTGAGGAGGACACTTGTTGGGATGAGCACTGGGTGTTTTATATGTGATGAATCAAAGGAATCTACTGCTGAAGGCAAGAGCACACTGTATACACTGTATGTTAGCTAACTTGACAATAAATTATATATGTATATGTATGTATATATATATATACATATATATGTATGTATGTATGTATATATATGCATATATGTATATATGTATATACAAAAATGTGGTGTATATCCATACAATGAAATGCTACTCAGCAATCAAAAAGAATGAAATCTTGCCATTTGCAACAATGTGGATGGAACTAGAGTGTATTATGCTAAGCGAAATAAGTCAGAGAAAGACAAATATCATGTGATTTGACTCATATGTGGAATTTAAAAAAAAACAACAGATAAACATAGGAGAAGGGAAGGAAAAATAAGATAAAAAAAATAAGAGGCAAACCATAAGAGACTCTTAAATACAGAGAACAAACTGAGGGTTGTTAGAGGGGAGGTGGATGAGGGGGATGGGCTAAATGGGTGATGGGCATGGAGGAGGGCACTTGTTGGGATGGCAGCTGGATGTTATATGTAAGCAATGAATCACTGGGTTCTTCTCCCGAAACCAATATTAAACTGAATGTTAACTAACTTGAGTTTAAATAAATGGGAAGATAAAAAAAATCAACATAGGCTTTTTAAGATACTACTTTGTCAATAACAATATCATAGTAATTATAGATAACAAAACATATTTCACACTCCCTGAGTTAAAATATCTTTCAATTTACAGAATTAGGTATGTAAGGGAAGATATGGTGAGAATGAGCCTCACAGTAAAGATAGAAAATCAGGACAAAAACAGATCATGGTGGAAAGTGTGTAAGACATTCTACATATGGGAGGGTATCTCCTGAGTAGAATTATCTTATATAAGAAGGTGAAAGTGAGCACACTTTGTATGTGTGTTTTTTTTTTTAAATAAGGCTTTTAGTATACCAAAAATTACTGACTCCATATCTCTGACATGGGGACTGTATGCCACATTGAAGGAACATATTAATAAATGTAAAATCTTGTCTCAAAATGTGTTAGACCTACTATGAGTAGGTCTCATAGACCTACTCATAGTAGAAAAAGACCTACTATGAGTAAATATCTGTTTCATAGGTGACCATAAAGGTAGACAATTTTAAAAGTATTCTAAATGTACTTATGCTTTAGCTATATATATATTTAAAATGTAGATATGATTACATAAACAAAGTAATATCAAATATATTTGCAATGGTATGAAAATGTTAGAAATTATGTTGTTTTTCTACTGCACTGAAATAGAATGATTTATTTAAGTCTTATAAAATTCAAAGTCTGAGAAAAGTCGAGGGTTTTGAGGCCAATAAAAAAAGTTGTGAATGTCCTCAGAGAGTCCATGGTGGGTTTGGAAGCATCACCAGTTAATTCAACAGAAGAATCTTGAGGGAGATATTCCAAGTGAAGCAAACGTAGGGCAAAAGAAAGACTATTACTAGAGTCAGAATTTTGTGCCAAAGAATACCACAGCAAAGGCAACAGTAAACAGTGAGGACAGAAAACTGTCATTGTCTTGATCTTTTCAGGGGATGGAGAAACCAAACAGAAACACAGGTTAGGATCTCAGAAGAGGTGAACATAAGCATAGCTCATGTTTACTCTAAACATTTACTCTAAAACACAAAGCTCGGTTTACATTCAACTAGGTAGATCTCTCACTATATTCAATATGTAGGGGATTTGGACACAACTCTCAAAATGAGAAATAAAATTAAATATATGAAAACATGTATTAAAGACATTGCGATGAAGAAGGAACTCTTAAATAAAATCTGGAAGCTGGGATTGGTGATACTGAAATTTCCTGAGGTTTTCAAGATGGCAGACTCATTTCACATGATGAGTAGTAGCATTAATGGACATTTTTTTCCCTTCAAAATGTGAGAATTATATTGTCACAATTACCCACTTGCTATTGTTGAATGTTTGTGTCTTCTCAAAATTTATATGTTGAAATATTAATGCTCAGTGTGAAGTTATTAGAAGGTGGAGACTTTAGGAAGTATTAGAGAATAATGCCTCATAAAAGAGACCCTAGAGAGCATTATTGAACCTTCCACTATGTGAGGGCAGAGAAGGAAGTCAATGGTCTGCAACCCAGAACAGGGTCTTTCCAGAACCCAACCTTACCAACGCTCTGATCTTGAACTTCCAATCTCTAGAAATTTGAGAAATGTTTTGTTGCTTTTGAGCTAGATAGTCTGTGGTATTTTGTTACAGTAGCCTGGATAGATTAAGACATCTCCTCATGAGATACTGCTCTTTCTTGAACTTATAAGACATAAACCTCAACAAAATGTAAATGTTTTGTATGTATATAAATTGACATTCTTTTTTCATTTCCTTTTTTGAAATTTACTTGGGATCACCACTATAACGATTGAGAATCTCCTTGTGTAATTTATGTTATATAGGTAAGCTGTTTCTGTGATTTTTTTTTCTTCTAGATTTTTGTAAGATGTGATTCTGTGAGTTTGTTTGTTTGCTTATTTTATTTTTGTAAAGTAGGACGCATATATGGCTGGATTCTAGGTATAATTTTTTAAAAACCCAGTTAAATTTGAGTATCAGATAAACAACAAATAATTTTTAGTATGTCTCAGGCAATTGTAATTTTTATACTGAAAGTAATTTTGTTGTTTATCTAAAATTCCAATTTACCTGGTTGGGCTCCTGTATCCTTATTTCCTAAACCTGGCAACATTAGGCGCATTTGCCAAGTGGCAGTTTTGGTTAAACTGTGGTTATTATACTGCAGCAATGCTATTTCTATCAGAAGATATCTAACTTGAAAGAAAATAATTAATGTGCATTTTAAAATTTTCCATTGAAAAATCATTTGGCAAATATTTTTTCTCTGGAAATTTGATATTTGAAGGTGTACATCTTATTGTTTTTTTAAAAAAATAAATTTGGAATTTTCTGTTTTAAGAAGACCACATAATTTGGGTAATTTTTATTCTAGCATATGGGGCTCATTACAAAACAATATAGAGCTCTGTTGCAAAGATGATGAGTCAGAAACTTTATCTATTAATACGGGAGGAAGTAAGCACCTGGGTGGCTTAGTCAGTTAGGCATCCAACACTTGATTTTGCCTCAGGTCATGATCTCACAGTTTGTGAGTTTCATGGTTTGTGAGTTACAGCCGGGAGTCGGGCTCTATGCTGATAGCATGGAGCCTGCTTACATACACATGTGTGTATATATATATATATATATATATATATATATATATATATATATGGAAGCTCAACCAATTCGTCCAATGAAACTATCCATATCAGGAATAGTACCTAATCATTTTCCAGTTCCAGTGTACGTTCTCTATTTTTCAAGTATTTGAAGGGGTAAACAAGAGAATTATCAACACCCTCGCCCCAATGTAAAGATATTAAAAGGATCACTTCTTGGCCCTTTAGCTAAGACAAAGTAAATAAATTGAAAATGAAACTGAAATAGGAACGATCTTGAAAGAAATAGGAGAAACTAGATTTTGTTTAAATGATATAACAGTAACAAAAAAATAAAACAGATGTGAAGACAAAAGGATCCCTCCGATAGCTTCTGTTTGCTATACACAGGAATTGTGATGATCTAAGGAAGTCTGGAGGAGCACAGAGAAGGTTTAGAAAAGAAATTGTGATGAGAATGAGCTGCTAATTTGGAAAAAAAAAAATGATTTGTGGCTAATGACTAAAGTGCAAATGAAGTTGGAGGCTGAATTTACTGTAATCTCATTCTACAAATTTGTGAAATTATCTTCTGTCTTTAGTAGAGGCAGAGAGAAGATTAATAAATTTGAGACTTGAACATAAACTTTTCTCGGCAAGCAAAATCATTAATATCACTGCCATGGAGGGGCGCCTGGGTGGCGCAGTCGGTTAAGCGTCCGACTTCAGCCAGGTCACGATCTCGCGGTCCGTGAGTTCGAGCCCCGCGTCAGGCTCGCATCAGGCTCTGGGCTGATGGCTCAGAGCCTGGAGCCTGTTTCTGATTCTGTGTCTCCCTCTCTCTCTGCCCCTCCCCCGTTCATGCTCTGTCTCTCTCTGTACCAAAAATAAATAAACGTTGAAAAAAAAAAAATATCACTGCCACGGAAAACATAGACTTACAGAGCATATAATATATACTAGATGGATACATATGTAAAGCCTGCAGAAAGTTGAAAGATAAATATCAAGTAAAATGGTAATTACATTTGAGGTGTCTTTATGAAGTCAAGTAACAAGCATATGATGATAAACTGATTAAAATGAAATGTCGAAGATATATAAATAAAGAGTGAAATATCTGGATGTGAACTATCTGGATATGAAATAGTCTGTGTGAATACAACTGCTAGAGCATGACTGTAGGACTAGGTGACCTTAGAGGAGAAGTGCCATACAGGGATTAGACACCTTTTTAGGATTTATAGAATTATTTTGTCCCAACGCTTTCCCCAGAAAGACATAAGGAATGAAAACTTTACAGTCATCTGAACTTTTAAATGACCCAGTTTTTGTGGCATACTTATTTACTTATTTCATTTTTTATTTACTTCAACTCTTACATGCAAAACTTTTACTATGATATATATATATTCTGAACATTGGTTGCTTTTTGAACTCTCTTCCATGCAGGTAAATGCAATTGACTATTTCAGATATACTTTCTGCTAAAAGATATGTACCTGTCTTGTTGTTGTTGTTGTTGTTGTTTTTGGCCTTGAGTTTAGTGTAATGTTAACTCACTACATATGAATCCAATAGTTTTCTACAACATGGTTTGCATAAATGCGTTTAATTGCTGCTCTTTGCCCTCTAATTAAGAAGATTAAGGATAATTCTGCCTGGGTCATTTCCACTTAGTTCAATTGCCAATATATCTTTCATGAGGGTGACTTTGGGTCACTCTTTAGTGAATTATTAAATCTGGCCTCATTTTTACAGGTGGAAGATTTTGCATCCTAATTGCACCAATGTCATGGCTCTCTACTTGCATGTACTTTCTATTTGAGATATTGAAATAGGATTGTGGTTTACAGAGAATATTTTATCGTTTTATTTATGTGAAAAGTTCACAGAATTCCTTCTGGAACATTTTGTAAATTACCAAAACCATCAAATATAGCATGATGACAAATATTTCCTAATATCATTCATATGTCTAGGAAGACCACAAAAACATCATGAAATAAGTCTTTTCAGCTCTAGCATAACATTGTGCAAACTGAATCATACTCATTGATAGAATGGCAGTGCCTAGAATTGTTCCTGATACAAAGTAATGATTAATAAATATTTGTGAAATAAATTAATAATTTTAATATCATCACATAAATTATCCATGAGATTTAATTCTTTATATATCTTGTGATGTTTTATATAATTGTCTTACATTTCACTTTTAATATATTTTTGCAAGTGGGTTTATTTTATGTATAACATATACATATTATATATATAAACAGGACAGACAAAAATCTTTAATAGAATAATATTTAAAAGCATGGTTACATAAACAATATAATTTTAAGATTTAGTTATAAAATTCTGTACAAAAAGCCAATGACCTCTATGATATATAATGTATATTTGATATATAATGTAAATCATATTTTCAGTAAAATTAATTTGAAGTCAAGTATCAAAGAGCTCTGTAGACGATTAACATCCCAGCCCCAAAATGAATAGAAGAACAAAATCCAACTATAAGCAGTCAATAAGAAACTTACTTCAACTTTTAAGACACACATAAGCTGAGAGTGGAAGGGATAGAAAAGGAATTTAATGCAAACAGAAACCAATACAGAGCAGAATTAGTCATACTCCCTTCAAACAAAATTCAGTTTAAATAAAAGGCTGTAACAAGACACGAGTAAGTTCATATAATTATAAAGGGGTCAATTCATCAAGAGGATATGACTGTAAACTGTAAATATATAACCACCATCACTAGAGCACCTAAATACATTAGGCAAGGATTAACAGAACTGAAAAAAGAAGCAGACAGTAACCCAATAATAGTAGGAGACTTAACTACTCCACTTTAATAATCATCCAGACACAAAATCAATGAGGAAATTTTGGAATTGAACTGTAATCATAAAGAAGTAAAATTGACTCTCATTGTAAATGAGATAAATCTTAGATATAGAAAATGCTGAAGACACAACCAAAAAACTATTAGAATTAAAAAAAATTCAGTAAAGTTGCAGGATACCAAATCAGTTGTTTTTCTATACACTAACAAGAAATTTTGTGAAACAAAATTTAGTAAAGCAATTTAATTTATAATAGCACCAAAAACAATAAAATATTTAGAAATAAATTTAAACAAGGAGGAAAATACCTTTACAGTGAAAATTATGAGACACTGATGATACAAATTGAAGAAGACACAAATGTATGGAAGGGTAGACCATGTTTATGTATGGAAGAATTCATATTGTGAAAATATCCATACTACCCAAAGGGACCTATGGATTCAATGCAATCTCTATCAAAATTCCAAAGACATTCTTCACAGAAATAGAAAAAAAAAATGGTAAAATTTATGTAATACCACAAAGGACCCCAAATACCCAAAGTAATCTTGAGAAAGAAAAACAAAGCTGGAGGAATTACACTTTCTGATTTCAAACTACATTACTAATCAAAAAAAATATGGTACTAGCATAAAATCTAACATATAGACTAACAAAATAAAATAAGGAGCCCAGAAATAAAACCATGCATTAGTCAACTAATATTTGACAAGGGCACCAAGTACATACAATGGGTAATGGGTAGTCTCTTCAATAAATGGAACTGGGAAAACTGAATATATTCATAAAAAATGTACAGTGGATATACACGTAAAAGAATGAAACTGATCCCTGTGGCATACCAGTGACAAAAATAAATCAAAATAGATTAAAGACTTAAATGTCAGACCTGAAACTATAAAACTCATAGAAGAAAATAAAGGGGGAAAATCCACTTTACACTGATCTTGGCAATGGTTTTTAGCTATGACATTAAAAGCACAGGAAGTAGAAACAAAAATAAGCAAGTGGGATTACATCAAAATTCCAGAAAGTAAAATGGGTTCCCAGGGGTTGGGAGTCGGGGAAGTAGGTAGATGATAGTCAAAAATACAAAGTCATTTATAAAATGAATAACTTCTATAAATAAATAAATAAATAAATAAATAAATAAATAAGTACTGGGATCTAATGTACAGCATGGCAACTATAGTTAACAATGTATTATTAACTTTAAGTTTTCTAAGACAATAGATATTAGGACTTTTTTGCCACAGTAAAAAAAAAAAAAATGGTAACTATGTGAGGTGATAAATGTTTAATTAAACTGATTATGTTAATCAATTAACAATCTATGTGTATATAAATCATTATGTGGTACACTTTAAATAGCTACAATTTAATAACTCAGTTATACCCTAATAAAAGTGGGAAAAATAAAAATAAAAATAAAATAAAATCCCAACCCAAGTATATTCTCATTTAGAACAAACAAGGAAAAATACAACTGATCTCCATGTCAGACATAGCCTCCTTATCAATTTTAAATATCTTTATTTAATTTGTTTTATATGTATTAACTGATTTCCTGAGGTTCTGTTTTTTGTTTTCCTATGATGTGCAAGGTTCATCTTCTTGTTTTCTGATACTAAAAATGCATATGTTATGTTTTTTTCTTTTCATGTATTTTTTTTCTGAGCCCAATAAGGGCTATACTTTGTGATGTTCCTCCCCTAACTTTTTGTATAGCTACTCAGTATCAGACAATTTTGAAAGTACTACAAATATTGCCTATATTTGTTATCATAAACCATGGGAATATTTGTTCAGGCTTAAAATTTACAATAAAAATTCATGAATAAGGTTTTATCTACAAGAGATTCATTTTACATTTTACATTTTATCTACAAGTGATAATTAATCAAAATTAGAGTTTTCTCTTGTTTAGTCCTGGGGGAAGGAATATGAAGATGGGGTGAAATTTGCTCTAAAGACATTAATAATGAGGATTCTTTTTCTGGCACAGTGTGTGTGTGTGTGTGTGTGTGTGTGTGTGTGTGTGTGTGTCTTGAGAGCTCTTTATTAATATTGGTTCTTTAAAAAATATTTATTGATTGATTCTTCTTTTTTTAAAAAAACATTTTTAATGTTTGTTTATTTTTGAGGGAGAGAGAGAGGGACAGAGCATGAGCAGGGGAGGGGCAGAGAGAGAGGGAGACACAGAATCCAAAGCAGGCTCCAGGCTCCAGCTGTCAGCACAGAGCCTGACACAGGGCTTTAACTCACAAACTGTGAGATCATGACCTGAGCCAAAGTCAGATGCTTAACCCACTGAGGTGCCCCTACTTACTGATTTTTCTAAATGTTATGTCACTTTCCTCAAAAGGTGAGAAAACCTACCAAAGTACTTGAACCACCCTTGTCGTCTTAAAAATGTGTGCTGCACATGGATAATGTATCACCTTTAAGTATTTCATTTTCTCCTACTTCTTGTTTATCTGTTTCTTTTTTTAACAGTAAATTCACTAGTTACAAGAAAATTTTTAAAAAGTGTCTTGTCCACCAAGGTAGAGTTTAGAGCAACTGAATAAATTTTTAAGAGTCAAATATTTTTCTTGATTTTTTCCCCTAAGTTCCTATTGAGCAAAAACACACATTTCTTGTAAACTACATTGATATGTACTCAAAATATGGTATAGAAAACTTGCAAAATAAAGAAATAATATTTTACTTACCAGACATCAAGATATTAAGACATATACACGCCTAACATTTATCCAGATTAATTGCTTAAGTATTTTCTCTTTTTTTTTTTAATTTTTTTTTAACATTTATTTATTTTTGAGACAGGGAGAGACAGAGTATGAACAGGGGAGGGTCAGAGAGAGACGGAGACAAAGAATTGTAAACAGGCTCCAGGCTCTGAGCTGTCAGCACAAAGCCCGACGCGGGGCTTGAACTCACAGACCACGAGATCATGACCTGAGCCGAAGCCAGATGCCTAACCAACTGAGCCACCCAGGCGCCCCAAGTATTTTCTCTTTTAAGACCAACAAGTCATTTGTTTGTCAAGTAAGTATATATAATATGACATGGCCAGCATTTGAAGACAAAGGTTTCAATTTGTGATATTTTCTGCAAATATTTATACTAAGAATAATTTCTCCATATATATTAGATAAAATATTTTATGATTTTACATCATGGGAAAGTGTTTTCCTAAACTTTATATTATAAATATATTATACCACAATAAATAATTCAAAATTCTATATTATTTTTTGTGGATAACTTCAAACTCATGCTGATATATAGAAATTCTATAGTGTACTTCAATAACTAGGCCAGAAACTAAGGTTTTTTGTTGTTGTTGTTAAACATAGTTTGTCTTTTTTTAAGTGTACCTAAACACTTATTTGAAAGTTGCTAAGAGAAATACTTTTTGAAAGTTATCACCACAGACACAAAAATGTTGTAACTATATAAGGAGATGAATATGCCAACTAACTTTATTGTGGTGATCATTTACTATACATACATATGTGAAATCACTGTGTTCTACATCTTAAACTTGCAGAATGTCATATGTCAATTATATCTCAACAAACCTGGGGGGAAAAGAGCACCAGATAATGATTAAGTGAAAGCAAAACAAAACTTTTTAGTTTTTTCTTAATTGACCTAACGGGTAACAGTTTTTAAAAAAAAAAAGAGCAACATGGTATTCAATTATGCATGGTTAGGTAAATATTTATGTATTATGTTATATAAGTTTATGTATGAATGAAATGAGTGACAGCACTGGCACAAGAAGTGGGAGGGAGTAATTAAAAATATGTTGTCATAAGATGTTTGTATTATTAAATAAGTGGCATAGTGTTATTTGAAGTGGACTTGGGTTAAATGAAAATATATATTGCAAACTTTAGGACCAACATTAATAAAAGTCTAAAAAGAAGTATCATTTTTTAAATGTTTATTTATTTTTAAGAGACAGAGAGAAACAGAGCACGAGTGGGGGAGGGACAGAGAGAGAAGGAGACACAGAATCCTAAGTAGGCTCCAGGCTCTAAACTGTCAGCATAGAACCCAATGCAGGGCTCGAACCCACAAAGTGTAAGATCATGACCTGAGCCAAAGTCAGACACTTAACCGACAGAGGCACCCAGGTGCCCCAAAAGAAGTATAATTGATATAATAAGAAGAGAAAATAGAATAATATAAACTGTTCAATTCAAACACAAATGGCAAAAAAGAGTGGAAGATAAAAATAAGAACAGAGAACAAGATATAAAAACAAATATGGTAAATATTAATCCAACTGTATCAACAACCACTTTGATTGCCAATGGTCTAAACGCACCATTTAAAACAGATTATCAGGGGCGCCTGGGTGGCGCAGTCGGTTGAGCGTCCGACTTCAGCCAGGTCACGATCTCGCGGTCCGTGAGTTCGAGCCCCGCGTCGGGCTCTGGGCTGACGGCTCAGAGCCTGGAGCCTGTTTCCGATTCTGTGTCTCCCTCTCTCTCTGCCCCTCCCCCGTTCATGCTCTGTCTCTCTCTGTCCCAAAAAGAAATAAACGTTGAAAAAAAAAAAATTTAAAACAGATTATCAGAGATCAAGTCAAAAAACAGGACTCAATTACATGTTGCCTACAGGAAACCCACTTTAAATATACACAAACATATAAACTAAAGAAAAGGGATTAAGAAAGATATACCATGCTAGCATTAATCAAAAGAAGATAGTATTAGCTATATTAATTTTGAATAACAGACTCTAGAACAAGAAAACTTATCAAGGATAGGCGGGCTATTACATAATGATACGGGGTTCCTGAAGACATAATTGTCCTTAACTGTATATGTCTAATGATAAAGTATCAAAATATGTGAGGCAAAAATTGATAGAACTTCAAGGAGAAATAGATGAATCCATTATTAAAGTTAGAAACATCAATACTACTCTGTTAGAAATGGACAGATCCAGCCAGCAGAAAATAAGTATATAAACTCGACAGTACTTTAAATTAACTATATACAATTGATATCTATGAACTACTTTATCCCCAAACAGCAAATTATACATTTATCAAGATAATAAAATATGGAACACTCATCAAAATAATAAGACACATCCTAACAAATTTAAAAGAATAGAAATCTTTTAATGTCTGCTCTCAAACTATAACACATTTATACTGGGAAGTCCCCAAATGATTAGAAATGAATGACACACTTTTAAATAAAGCTTGGTTCAGGAAAAACCTCAAGATCATTAAAAATATTTTGGATTGAATGAAAATGAAAAGACAACTTATCAAAAGTTGCAGGTGTTGGGGCACCTGGGTGGCTCAGTCAAACATCTGACTTTGGCTCAGGTCATGATCTCATAGTTCATGGGCTCAAGCCCCTGCCAGGCTCTGAGATGACAGCTTGGAGCTGGGAGCCTGTTTGGGATTCCATGTCTCCTTCTCTCTCTCTGTCCCTCCCCCACTTGTGCACTCTCACTCTCTCAAATAAATAAGTAAACATTAAAAAATTTTTTAAAAGTTGTACATACAGCAAAAGTAGTGCTTACAGGAAAATGTATAGTGTTGAACATATATATTAGAAAAGAAGAAAGCTCTAAACTCAATTACATAAGTATTAACCTTAGTAACTAGAAAAAAATGTATTAAATTTACAGTAAGCGGAAGAAAAAAAATAAGAGTTAGACAAGAAATCAGTGCAACTGAAAATAGAAAATCAATACAGAAAGTCAAAGAAACCAAAATCTGGGTCTTCAAAAAGATCAATACAAATGACAGGATTCTAGACAGGCTAAGTAAGAATAAAAGAGAGAGGAGACAGTTTAGTAATAAAAGAAATGAAGGACAAGACAGTACTACAGAACTTATAGACATTCAAAAGATAAAAAGGGAATATTATAAAAACTCTATGCCCACATAACCTAGATAAAACTGATAATAATAACCTAGATAAATAATCTAAGTAATCTAGATAAATCTAAATAATCTTGGTAACAGATTGACAATATAGATAAAATGGACCAATTACTTGAAAGGTACAATATGCCAAAATTAATGCAAATATACATAGAAAAATGAATCAACCTATATGTTTTGAAGCAATTGAATCAATTAATTAATAATGTTTTGAAACAGAAATTGCAAGGCCTATATGGGTTCACTGGTGAATGCTATCTAACATTTAAGGAAGAAATAAAATCAAATTTTTAATCGTCTCCTTCTGAAGACAGAAGAAGAATGAATACATCCTAACTCATTCTGAGTTCAGCATTTCCCTAATACCAAAACCAGGCAAAGACATTACAATAGAATAAAACTACAGACAAATATCTGTCAAGAACATATATGTAAGAATCCCCAAGAAAACATTAGCAATTACCAATTAGCAGTATGAAGGTTCCTCAAAAAATTAAAAGCAGAACTACCATTTGACCCAGCAACTCCAGTTCTGGGTATTTATCAAGAAGAAAATGACAACGGTAACTCAAAAAGATATAAGCACTCCCATGCTCATTACAGCATTACTTATAATAGCCAAACTTGTCAACCTAAGTATTTACTGATGGATGAATGGTTAAAGAAATGGTGTTATATATACATGATGGAATAGTATTCAGCCATAAAACAGAATTAAATCTACCAATAAAAAATAAAATTCACCATTTATGACAATATGGATAGACTTCTAGAGTGTTACACTCAGTGAGATAAATCAAGAAAAGACAAATATTGCATGATCTCTCTTATACATGGAATCTTAAATAAATTAGTTAAATAAATAACCCAAACTCATAGTCAGAAACCTACAAGAAACCTACACCTAACATCATTAGTGATAAGACCATTAATAAAAAATAAGATACAGATGTCCTCTTTCACCACTCCTTTTCAATATCATACTGGAAGTCCTAGCTAATGCGATAAGACAAGAATAGGAAATGGAAGGCATACAGATCGGGAAGAAAAAAATAAAATTGTTTTTGTGTTTAGATGACATGATCATCTATGTAGAAAATCTGAAAGAACGCACACACACACACACCTGGAACTAATTATCAATTACAGCAAAATCATAGGATACACAATTAATACAAAGAAGTCTATTCACTTCCCAGTATACCAGCAATGAAAAAGTAAAATTTGAAATTAAAAACATATTAACATTTACATTAGTACCCCTCAAAATGTTAGTGTAATCTAACAAAATATGTACAAGACCTATATGAGGAAAAATTAAAAACTGATGAAATATATCAAAGAATAACTAGATAAATGGAGACAGCCCATGTGCATGAATAGGAAGATTTAATATTACTAAGATATCAGTTCTTTCCAGCTTGATCTATAGATTCAATGCAAACTCAACCAAATCTCAGCAATTAGATACACCAACACAAACACAATCCATGAAAAAATAACTGATAATCTGGATATAATTTAAATTTTAAAAATCTGCTGTTCGGGGCGCCTGGGTGGCGCAGTCGGTTAAGCGTCCGACTTCAGCCAGGTCGCGATCTCGCGGTCCGTGAGTTCGAGCCCCGCGTCGGGCTCTGGGCTGATGGCTCGGAGCCTGGAGCCTGTTTCCGATTCTGTGTCTCCCTCTCTCTCTGCCCCTCCCCCGTTCATGCTCTGTCTCTCTCTGTCCCAAAAATAAATAAACGTTGAAAAAAAAAAAAATTTAAAAAAAAAAAATCTGCTGTTCAAAAGAAACTGTCAAAAGAATGAGAAGACAAGGGACAGACTGGGAGAAAATATTTTAAAAAGATACATCTGATGAAAGGCTGTCATCCAAAATACACAAAGAACTCTTAAAACTCAACAATAAGGAAACAACCCGACTATAAAATGGGCAAAAGACCTGAACAGACACCTCACCAGAGAAGATAAACAGATGGCAAACTATTTGAAAATATGTGCAACATTATATACTGGTAGAAACTGAAAATTAAAATAAATATAAGATACCACTACATACCTATTAGAAAGGTCAAAATTCTAAACACCGATAACACCAAATGCTGACAAGGATGTGAAACAACAGGAACTCTCATCATTGGGAATGTAAATGCTACAGCCACTTTGATGAATAGTTTGGCAGGGTTTTTTTTTTTTAATTTTTTAAATATTTATTTTTGAGAGAGAGAGAGAGAGAGAGAGAGAGAGTGCACAAGCAGGGGAGGGGCAGAGAGAGAGGAGACAGAATCCAAAGCAGGCTCCAGACTCTGAGCAGTCAGCACAGAGCCCTACGTGGGGTTTGAACCCACAAACTGTGAGACAATGACTTGAGCCAAAGTCAGAATCTTAGCCGACTGAGCCACCCAGGTGCCCCAGTTTGGCAGTATACTCTTACCATCTGATTCAGCAGTAATATTTCTTGATATTTACACAAGGGATTTGACACAAAAGTCTGCATGTAGATATCTATATCAGCTTTATGCATAATTACCAAAAACTTGGAAGCAAACAAGATGTCCTTCAGTAGGTGAATGGATGAATTGTGGTATGTATAGACAAAAGGATGTTTTTTAGTGCTAATAAGAAATGAGCTATCAAGCCATGAAGAGAGATGGAAGAAACTTAAATGCATAGTATTAAATGAAAGAAGCCAATCTGAAAATGCTACATAATGTTGTTTGATTCCAATAATATGACACTACAGAAAAGGAAAAATTGTGGAGACAGTAAAAATATTAGTGGTTGTTAGGATATAGGGGGTGGGGTGTAATGAATTGCCAGAAGTTAGTATTTTGGGGTCAGTGACAATATTCTGTATGTACTGTAATAGTGGACATGTTATTTATTATACCTTTGCTGAACCCCATAGAATGTACAACATTCAGAGTGAAGCCTAGTTTTACTATGGACTTTTAGTGATAATGTGTCAATGTAGCTTTACCAATTATAAGAAATGTATTACTCTGGTGCAGAATATGGATAGTGGAGGGGGTTGTGCATGTGTGGTGACAGGGACTATGTGGGAACTCCCTGATCTTTCCACTCAAGATTGCTTAAATGAAAACTGCTCTAAAAATTAGAGTTTAAAATACATACATACATACATACATACATACACACATACTGGCTTTAACTAATGCGGCCACACAATTATTATTTTAACTGGACAACTGTAAAGGTGAAATACATTGTTATTAATTATTACAGCTGAACAGCAGGGGTTAATATGACAATTAAGCTGGGACACATGTTCATCTCCAGTCTAAACCAACATATAAATCTACTGAATGCTTTTCTTTAGTTTATAATCAACTTATACTTGAGGCATGCATAATTCATATCTGTGCTTATGGTATGTGCTTATGTAGTATTTATGATAATCATCTATTAATTTGGTGGTGGAAGGAAAGGTAAAAACTAATATAGTACAGTGGCTATCAAATACCAGTTCTTGTTCAGGTCTCAACCTGGTTGTATTACTATCACTTTTGAGTATTCAAAAAATACATAATGTCTATGTCCCTACCTCCAGTTAGATGATAGAGACTAATTATCTTTAATAAAGTAAAACAAAATCTTTCCCAGATTCTCACCCTAATGTGTAGCTCCTTTAGAAATACATAATCATGGGGCGCCTGGATGGCTCAGTGGGTAAGGCATAGGACTCAGTTTTGGCGCATGTCGTGGTCTCACAATTTTATAAGTTGAGCCGCATGTTGGGAGCAGCGTGGAGCCTGCTTGGGATTCTTTCTCCCTCTCTCTGCCCCCCACACTGTCTTTGTCTCTCTCGAAATAAATAAATAAACTTTAAAAACATAATAATCGGTTAAAAAAGAAAGTACAGAGTCATGTCTATTATTTTCTAAAATACATCCTAAGCTCTGAGAAACAAACCAAACTATATTCCTTCCAAGATATTTACGCATGTTTTATTACTTGTCTAAGTCCTATCACTCTTTAAGGCCAGAGGTGAAATCTCGCTTAACCAAAATACTGCATGACAGAAAAAAATACATTTGACAATACTACATTATATCAAAATGACTAACAGCTCATTTAAAGACAATTTATAGAGAAATATTCTCTAAAAGAAAAATTTGACGCTAATGTCTCTACTCCCAACTCATGTTGCTATTTGCTAGATCCACCTCTTCTTATACACAATTCCCTAAAATAAGACACTAGTATCTACAGTTCTCTGCTTTCAGTGAACGTTTAAACAGCTTGCTTGTATGTCTGAGGAAATAATTTGGTTCAGTGAGTATGGGAAAATGGAAGAGAAGCCTGGACAGAAAATGTGGTTATTGAGAGAGAAATACAATGAGTCCATGATATAGGCTTCTGGGAAGAGGAAAGCTCATGGAAGGCTGGAAGGTGGTGAGTACAGGTGTTTGGAAGTCTACATAAATAAAATTGATATGCCCAATTTAAAGGCTGCTTTCCTTGGAGTGTTTTCTTGACTAGCAGCTGTAGTTATGTAGAAAGACAACTAAGTGAGCCAGAAGGACTGGATTCAATTCTAAACTTTGCCAATTTCTAGATGTGTCATCTATGAAAAGTCACAAAACTTTTCATGTCTTAGCTCTCATATTTTCAAAACAGTCAGTAATGTGGCAGAATTTTCATGAAGGAAAACAGGATAACATATTAATTTAAAATATTATTATTTTGATTTTATGATCATTACTACTATGACACCTTGGATTACTGATGTGCAATATTTACCCACATACAATTCATCATACCAGTTCTCTGGATTACATTTTTAGTTTCAAAAGCAAAATATACCAAGCCACGGTGGAGTATTTGGAATACATTAGAGAAATCAAAAAGAAAATGGCACTTTAACTGTTAATTACATCATTAGAGATAATAATCTGGCATACGATGGGAAAGGGTTTCAGAAGCTAAGAGCTTTTAGAACTGGAGCAGAAAAACAGCACTAAGTCTTGCCTATGAAGCAAGAGGAATGGAAGAAATGAGATGAAAGAAAACTAAACTAAGAGCTACCATTTAAAGAAGCATGTGCAATTGCAGGGTCAGTGAGCACTTGACCCAAGAACAATTATGACTTTTGAGATAATGGTTTCCTAGCTAATATTCATTGGTGCCATACTTCAGGGAATTTAAGGTATCATAATACTAAGACTGCTTCATATTTAAATGCTGGTGTTTAACAGTCAGGAGTATCTATAACCCAATGGACATTTAAGTACTCTGATTCTTCATTTAATCCTCAGACCTAAAGAACAGTACCTTTTAATAGGACACTCAAAGATTCAGGGGGTCCTCAGTATTAATTAAAACTTTATTCCTAATCTTTATGTCAAATATCACTAAGTATTTAATCCCTATGACTTTTTATAAAAAAAAATAGAGATAAAAAATTCAGACTAGCAAATAAATGTGTATTCCAACACAGATATGAATTTAGAGTAACCATGCATAATTTATTTGGATATGTAAACATTAATGTTGGTAAAAAAAATAAAACTCAGAAACAAAAAGTAACTTTTTGATCCCCGACATAATAAAGATTTAAATGTTTTCTGCAATTGTGTTCAACTTAATGAAATTAATTTAGAAGGTTCTGGAACCAGGATGTTTTCAATAATATATGATGAGGCAGGTGATCCTGGTATTCCAATTTGTCGTCTTTTATTCTTTCTTTTTTTTTATCTTGATTTTTTAAAAAATATCTTAGTGTCCCCAAAAGTGGATATTGGTAATTTCAAGATTTATTCCTGACTATAAATGAATGCTTTGATGGATTCCTAAGGGCTACAAAACTTGATCCCTAATGTAAATAATACTTACTATTATGAGGAAATAGTATGCATAAGGAACAATAATGGAAGTTTTATGGGTGGTGCCAATATGAACATCATTAAAACATATTTTCAAGCTATAATCCCCAAGTTAAAAATATTTTTAGAAATTAAGGGTAATAAATAATTCATATTACTTAGGATTTTATAATACTGACTAGACTTTATGCCTCTGATAGTAAACAGTAATAAATATAAATTCATTTTCCGCTATTTATTATAGTACATCCCACTGGACATTATATGTCTTAAAAACCTGGGGCGCCTGGGTGGCGCAGTCGGTTAAGCGTCCGACTTCAGCCAGGTCACGATCTCGCGGTCCGGGAGTTCGAGCCCCGCGTCAGGCTCTGGGCTGATGGCTCAGAGCCTGGAGCCTGTTTCCGATTCTGTGTCTCCCTCTCTCTCTGCCCCTCCCCCGTTCATGCTCTGTCTCTCTCTGTCCCAAAATAAATAAATGTTAAAATTTAAAAAAAAAACCTGAAGACAAATCCAAGGGTGAAGAAATAACAAATGACACTATATACATACTTTTATTATTGTGACTTGTAACTGATAACATAAGTTGCTAAACTCTGGAGTGGTTTGTTAACTGCTTCCCATGTTAACAATATAACAGAGACCTGGAATGTAAAATCCTTTTATCATTTAGAAAAGTGAAATTTAGTAATTAACTTTAGAGAGCCACGGGTTTCCTGTCAAGACAGACAGTATTAGTTTAGAGGCAGTGATTTGCACCAGGATTGTAACGACCACATGGTATCTAACAACCTGTGATATCTAAGCTACCATTTGTCCCCCTCAGAAACTATAGAAGTTGTCTTCTATTTTATTTTTTAAATGAATTTATTTAATATCATAGCATGAGCTTCCTAAGCATAGGAGCAGAGGGAGCAAAAATCACCAAAGATAAACAAAGTAAAATGACTTTTCTTCAATACCCTTCCTCATGTTTACATTAACAACTTTATTTTCCCCTTTGAAACTTGTTACAGATTAATCTACAACATTAATTTTTCCATCAATGAGAACACATTCCCATTAATTCTCTGGATTTTGCTTTTACCAACTTTCCTTCCTTCCTCTCTCCTCTGATTCTTTTGCTCTTTCTTCCTACATTTCTAACTCTCACTTGCTATTAGAATTTTTTGCAAAATCAAATCTGCTCATGTTTCTACTTTTTCTTTTCAGGAATATATCCCTCAAATAAATTTCTCTCTTTATGACTATTAATAGGCCAGTAGTATTGTTACTGACATTTTCTTGGCATTTTTTTTTCTTCCTGTTACTTTACTATGAAGTTCTCTATATATTGGTTTAATGAAAGCCTCTTTTAAACAACTTGTAGCTGAGTGCTTTTCTTATAGTAATATAATCTCTTACCCATTTTATCTTCTGCTATGTGCCCTTATTTATGTCCTTCTCTTTTTTTAATAATTTTGAGTTGACTATGGCAATTTTTCTCAAAACTGTTTGAAGTAATTGAATAAATTTTAATCTTTCAGATTTTAAACCATATAGCATGTAAACTTACACTTTAGATTTAAGACTTATCTCAACAATGAATTTAATCACTCTAAATCCCTTCCTTTATGAATTCTAGAAAATCTTGGATATCTTCTATATTCATTCCCCGATTTCATATATTTTTGTGTTTTTTATGAAGGCAAATTGAAATCATATTCACTCGTAATTTTACTAATTCTATATTTAAAGATTCCTTCTTGTATCTTAGGCCTTCTTTCTGAAATTATTTTTCTTCTTCCTAAATGATTTTAGTATAATCGCTTCTCGGCCTTTTGGCTAAGATCAAGTGTAGTATCTAAATGATTTTAGTATTTGTTTAAGTAATCCTTCCCAATTTATATTTTTGCCCTATTCTAGATTGACAGCCAACTAGGAATACAATTCAAGGTGACAGAATTTTTTTTTAATGATTCCACTGTCTTTCCAAGTCCACTGTTAGCGTCTGAAGAGTCTATGACTGACCTCATTATCATGTAGGTTATCAGCTTTTCAAGGTAGGGGGAAACAGCACAATCAGATTTGTGTTTTAGATAAATTCCCTGGAGGCATTATGAAGCCTGAAATGAAATAGGAAAGAGGCCAGTGTCAGGAGAAGAAATATTTTTGGTTGGGTTGTTAAATTCCAAACAGGGATTTAGAGCTTTAAAAAAGGCAAGGAGAACAGGAATAAAAAAAACAGATAATTTTACTTTTGAGGGTGGATTTTTTTTAATAATACAGCCAGTAAAACTAGCACACTTGAGAAAGAGTGGGGCGTGAACGGGATGTTTCTAATTTGGGTGATTGGGAAGAAGGTAAAACATTTATCTAATACAAGATCACATATTAGCTTTGAAGACTCCCATGATTTTGAGAGGCAGACAAATGGCAGAGCCTAGTCGTTCAAATAATAGCTATTAGAGCCAAAATATCTGTTTGGGTTCAAATCCTAAATCTAACACATACTGAGTAAATATTGCTCAAATTATTTTATCTGTTTGTGCCTCTGCTTCCTCATCAGTAATGTAATAATAATTATACTAACTCATAGGGTATTATGAGGATTAAATAGCATACGTAGATGTCATTTATGTGTGTGTATATATACATACATACATTCATACATAAATCTGTTTTAATCCTGGAAGAGGCTTTTTGTTACTTTTGTTAACTGAAAGAGCCTCAATGGCAAAGCACTGTAATACTTTGAACTCAGGCCTATTAGTAAACTAGGTAGGATTCTGGGAAATGCCCTTCCTTCAAAGAACCATAGTGACTAATTTGGGTATGTGGAAGTAGACTGAGTAGCCTCAGTTACTAATTGCAGACATGAGAGGACTCTTAGAGCCATATTATTAAGCATATGTGATACCTTAATTTTTTATAGAAGATCATAAGGAAAGGATCAGATTCATAAGTCCATATGCCTACCTTCTTGCTTTTAAGAAAGACCCATGATCCTGAACCATGTCATGGCATCCAACCTAACTTTTTCATCCTGCAGCACTGGAATAGCACAGCCAAAGTTCCGCTTCAAAAATTAGATACTACAAATGGCAGTATTTCTTTCTGTACCCTGAGTCTACCCGTTTTAGCAAATAAAAATACAGGAAAACCATTTAATTTTGAATTTCAGATTTACAAAAATCTGTTCTTAGTATATCTTGTGCAATAGTTGGAATATATACTAAAGCATACATATTGTTTATCTAAAATTCAACTTTAATTGAGCATCCTTGTCATTTGGCAAACCTGAGGATGCTGGCAGGCTTCTGTGCTTTAGCACAACTGACCCAAACCAACGTCCATTCAGCAAACCGAGTTCCTTTACCTGAGTAGGTATATTTAAAAAGCACTCAGATTAACTGGGATTTCCCATAAAGATATTTGGAAAATAAGGATACCCTTAAATATAAAGCAAGATGGAGGTTTAAAGCATTGGAATGAGACAGATTGGGCAACAAGACTCACTTCATTTGTGCATATGGGTACGTGAGTTCTTGTAAGGACTGGGAGCTGTTTGGGGATGTATTCACTGCAAAAATAGCGGTTACATGTTTATTATAAAAGCAAGATAGACATGGTGTATAAACAAAAAATGAAAAAAAAAGCCCATTAGTATGAGGAAACATACCTTTAAGAGAATCAATGGATGAAATCTTAAAGTTGGAAGAGGAAACATAAAGTTAGCCTGAAAAATTAAGTATCAAAAAAAAAAAAAAAAAAAAAAGAGAGCATGCCAAAGCATACATAATGCTTAACAGCTTCATTGTCAAATATGAAATTTGAAGTTAGCCTCAGAGAGATCTTCTTCACTGTATGTTGTAGAATAACAAGGAGTACTACATAGTTAAAAACATATGGAAGAGAAAAAAAATTAAAAAACCAACCAAACAAAACTATATAGAAGAGTAAAATGCTACAGTTAAGGAAGATATAAAGTTTCCATCTCAGCACACCTATTAAAAATCATTACCAATAACAAAATTAAATGGAGATAAATCCAATTTTATAGCATGAAGTGATTCAGAAAAATTCTTGTATTTTCAAAATATTTAACAAATACAAAATCTTTCCAAAGATTTAAATTTAATTGTTTCACTAGCCTAACCAAACAATAGCTTATTTTAGCTGTCCTAATATAACTAATTATTCATAGTTTACACCACTGCCTACAGCCTTATTAATGCTAAAAATAGATTATAGGTGAAGTCACCATATGAATCTTTTAATTAAAAACATGTATATATATTACATATGTATCTATATGATTAATGTTTTTAGATCATGCTACTGTTGGTGTTAAAATGCCTTTAATAGGATTATTTTATCATTTAAAATGTATAGTAGATATTTTTCTTTTGTATTTTCCCTAAAAATCTAAAATTATTTTGTATGTGAGTATGTGTAGGTGTGCATGGCATGTATGTAGGATGTTAATGAGGGGGTATGTTAACAATATATAAAGAAAGAGAATACAGAAAGTAGGTCTCAGCTACTTGCTGAATCATTGTGACAAAATAGTAACAGAAAACTTTTAATTATTTATGTGGTGAATTCCAAATATCTTATTTCACAGTAGTGCATATATTCCAAGATTTACAAGAAGTTTAACTGAAATGGTATTCCCTGATAACTTATTGAATAAAATAATAAATTCAAATAAGTTTTGTACGAAACTAAAAGGAGATGTCTAAATACAATAGATTTTGTTTTGGGAGGAGGACATTTAGAATTAATATGCCATTTTACTATTCAGAATATTTTTGCCATTTCTCATGATGGAAAGGCTCAAAATTGATTATTAAGTTCAAATTTGCACAGAAGTTGTATAATCCATGATTGTGAGTTACATTTGCAAATTATAAAGCAAGCTTTTTAGATAAATTTCCTGTCTATGTTTACTGAGTACCTGTCCAAATTTTTAGTTTGGCCATAATTTATAGATATTTCAGATAATTTGCTCCCCCTGGAGAGTATATCATGAAAAAAGAGACTCAATCTATGAAACCTACTTGAGAGATGGGATAGCAGAATTGTTGAAGCTCAGATTGTCTTATCGTGTTATCAAGCTGCATGAATTTAAATCCTGCCTGTATCACCAACCAACCATGTGCCAGTAGGGGATTTACTTATTCTTTACCTCCCTTTCATTGTTTAAACTATGGGAGAATCAAGGAGTATTCATTGTCAAGGCTTCAAATTTAAAATTTCAGAGATGCATCATGATATGGTAGTTAAGAGTCCAGAATCTGGAACCGAATGCTTTGGATTCAAGTCACAATTCTGCAATTTATCAGTTGTTTAGCTCTGAGAAAAAAATAATTGACATTATCTGCATCAGATTTTACCTTTGTAAAATTATAATAACAGTATTAATTAGCTTATACTCTTTATTTTGAAGATTATGTGAATTTATCCGCGAGAAATGCTTAGAACAATACCTGATTTAAATCAGTTGTGTGACTGAACAAACGTAAAGAAAGCCCTAAAGGAATGCCTAGAGAAGAGTCGGTGCTTAACTGATATTACCCATTGGGTTAGTTTCTATTAACTGAAACTAAGTTCAGAAGTCTGAAAACAGGGCATCAGTTAGGCTACCCTCCTTACAGAGACCATAGAAGGAAAACTGTTCCTTGACTCTTTCAACTTCTGGTGGCTGTTGGTGTGCCATAGTACATGGCCACATTCCTCTCTACTTGTCTCCTTATTGCTTTTCCTCTGGATGTGTGGTGATCTAATCTCTCTGCTTCTTTCCTAAAGGTATTTATGATGACATTTAAAATTCTTCCATATAATCCAGATTAACATACTTACCTTACCTTAATCACATCTGCATGAACTATTTTTTCCAAATAAGATAATATTTATAGGTTCTAAGGATTAGGAGAGAGATATAAATTTTGGAGCTATTATCGGCCTAACATAGTTATTGAGATGTATTTGCTGTTACTTGATATTTTTAATTATACTGTTTTTTTTTAATTTTGTATAACACTATTTTTAAAGTACTTGTGATGACTTAGCACAAGGTGATACAACACATGCATGATTTTAGAATATAGCATGCAAGGAACTAAGAAAAATAGCATTTATTCACTTCAAGGTTTTGAAATTAGCAATTTCTTAATATCAAATTTTCTGTGTAGTTTATTTTATGTTTACAAGATTTAGTTTATATCTTAGGTTAATTTTCTCCAAACTGAATTAGAAAGAAAATCTACTTTGAAAATAACTAAAAATTTTGAAGCACTTTGCATCATATCTGTATTTCTACATTTTCTAAAAACATAGATATTCTAGTACTGTAAAATATATACTAATACTAGGGTATTGGTAATTTTTTAGTACCTGATACTTTATTAATTAAAAGAATATATGTGGAATAATAATGAAAATGAATCATTTTCCTACCTCTGGGTTTTAACATGCCAATTTTATTCAGCTATAACATTTGCTTAATACTTAATTTTTCCAGTCACTTACTTTCTACTAAATTATAAAGTAACTCATGAGACTTAATGCAGTTTTAAATGTAAAAGGTATAATGAATATGGAATATCATATATAAATTAATTTGTAGGTTGACTTGAGCTTCAATTTAAATGTTTTCTAAAAAGTGGTTATTAATCTGGAGCCCATGAATCTCTGAAGTTGTATGACTAATTTTATTCAGAAGTACATGATTTCTGGGGAAAAATTGCACAATATCAGCAGTCTTTCAACAGTGTCAATGATCCAAACATTTTTAAAACCACAGCTCCAAGGCATAATATGATTTTATAGTGGCATTACTTAAATATAATTATTTCATTCATTCAACCGATTATGTCCTTATTAGATAAAAACCTATGCAAGCTCTTTGGATTTTAGGGAATCATTAAATAATTGCCCCTCTTTCTACATCTGAGTTGAACAATTGATAGAGACCCAGGAGTCAAGCAGATGTGTATCAATACATAATTTATATTTCTGATAAAGCTACTTGGAAGATGTGACCTTATTCTGTGCCAGAGTGAGTTTGCTACTAACCCACTGAATGTAACTATTCACCCCCAAACCCCAAGTCTCTTCTATGGTTACAGAGTCAAGTCTTCTACACACCCTTAAGCAAGGAGGGCAACTGGTGAGGTTCTGAGTAAACACCTCAAGCTCCTTCTCTGCCCTTCCCCAAATAGCCCATCCCTCCACGGGAAGAATTGACAAACAGTGGAGATTCTGTAAGAGGAGCTTTTTAAGGAGATTCTGACACATGGGTTACTGAGGTAAGGGGAGTCAGTGCTCTTTTTTGTCATTCTCCACCTTTTTTTCTTTCTTTCTCATATTTGGCTTTAAACCTGAAATCTATGAGGAGGAGATTACCAACTCATGGTGACAGTCCTGTTTCCATTTACTTGTTTCCTTTCATAGCTTCCAATTCTGAAAGCTTTCTTGGGTGCTTTTATAGAATCACCAATGGGTCATTTTCCTTTTGTGCCTAAAATACTTCAAAATAGGCCTTTACAGTTCATTATTGAAGCTAACTTAACAACCTTTCTATATCCAAGACATTCTAAGGAAAAATTTCCCTACTCATTTTATCTCATAAAACCTATCAGAAGTATTTCAGCAAAATCAAATAGCATTGTAAACTAATACCAATTATACAGCTGTGATAACATAGGGATGCTGTAAACTTGAATAAAATGGTTTCCATACATTAAATTTTTTAACAGATATTGAAGATTAAATATTAAATTTGTTTGCAAGTTCAAGTCTCTAAGAATTAAAATCCTGAGGAATTACAATAAAAATCACTTTGTAGTGCATTAATGAGTTAAATTCAAAGTAATTAGAACCCAGAATTTGTATGCCCCAATGAATTATTCTCACTATAATAAGACAGATATTTTCCCCAATACCTTGATAATGGTGTGATTTCTTTGACTGCTACAAAGTATATCTTATACTAGAACAAAAGCAGCGTCCTCAGGTTCTTAAAAGATAAGTTTTCTGGGTATCACATTTAAAAAGTCCAAATAAATAAAAAACACAAATAAGATTTATACAACACTTACCTTGACTACCCCAACACACACCCCCACAACTCCATCTACACATGCACATGTATGTGCACACTCACAAAACTTAAAGAACACAGAAACACTTTGCCTCTAGGGCTATTATACCAAGAAAAGTGATGTTCACAGTACAAGAATATAGGAAACTCAGTTACATTGGAGAAGATCCATATATCGTGGGCTCAGCTTTAGCATTCATTCTAAGAGAGCATAGTCCATAACCATGGCTTTACAGAATATTGGAATGAATCCCCTCATATACACCTAATTAAGTAATTAGGTTTGTGCAGGGGACATTTCACTGTGAATACTCTCCCAGGGAGTGGCACTTTTAATAAAATTAAAATTTGCTTTTGTTTTCTATATTTGGCATATTTAATTCCTTTTAATTTAGATTTAGCCTTGGGTAAGTTGATTCTGGTAACGAAGTTCTGAATTATTACTCTCTAGTGATCTCCAATCCACAATATTCTATAAGCAGGCCTCTGATACTTGGCCACATTGGCTTCCTCCACTGCCTCTGTTGTAAAATCTCTTAAATATCTATAAAAAAAATCTCTAAAGGAAGCTTTCTCATTTCTTGCAATTTTATTATGTACCTTTTAGTCTATCAGAAAAATGAAGAAGTAGAGGAAAGAGGAGGAGAAAGAGAAGGAGAAGAAGAAGAATTATCCTCAGGAAATTTCTGAACTGAAGCTTATGTTAATATTTCTGAATTTTAGATTATAGATTCTTGGAGAGGACTAAATCTATGCATATGGTTCCCCAAAGTGCTCATTTCATTTCCCAAATCTTGAATGTTTCAACCACTGAGCTGCAATTATTTTGGTTTCATCTATTCCTTCCGTAGTAAGATATGCCTATAGTATTTCATTTTCACTTGATTACTTACTTCTTTCAAGAGTCCTAACCTAATTTGTGGTTGTTCAACCTATAGCTTAAATAGATCCTTTTTGTTTTATGTATCATGTAAGTCCACCAGTACTTGCTAGATTGAGTTAATACATTCCTTCCCCTTTTACATTTGGTTTCTGGCCCATACATATATTCATTCAATAATTTTCCAATGTCTTGTCCTTTTCATGTTAAATTATTTTCTGCCTCAGCCACTTTTTTAGATCTAATAACAAGTAAAATATCTAGTTCATTTCTTTTTTTTTTTTTAAGTTTTTTTATTTGTTTTGAGAGAGAGAGAGAGGAGCAGCAGAGAGAAGGAGAGAGAGAATCCCAAGCAGACTCCATGCTGTCAGCACAGAGCTGGGCAGGGGCCCCAATCTCATGAACCATGAGATCGTGACCTGAGCCAAGATCAAAAGTCAGATGCTTAACCGTCTGAGCCACCCAGGCGCCCCTCTAGTTCATTTCTATTATCTTCTGCCAGACCATTTAAATCATGAAGTTTTAAAATTTATATTCGTCTATTCTGGCCTTCGAGATTCCACTTTCTTTTTCATGTCATTCTGGTCTATTATCTAATATGCTGCTTTTCTCTTAAAGAAACCTCCCTCCTTTGGGTTAGTCAAACATGCCACAATTTCTATCATGACAGATAGATTACAGCATGATATTTCAAGCAGCCATACTGTTATTGTTTCTTTTTGTTGTTGTTGTTGGTGTTGTGTTGTTTTTGCTGCTGTATTTTTAATGAATTTTCATGAATAACTGTTGTGTTTTTTTTGTCTAAGAATTTTTCTTCTCAGAGCAGTTTTAAGTTCACAATAAAATTGAGAGGAAGGCACAGAGATTTCCTATAAAGTGCCTTGTCCCACACATGAATAGCCTTCCCCATTTTCAACATCACTCATCAGAAAAGTAGAGATTTTACCAAGGATGAACTTACACTGACATCATAATCACCTAACATCCATAATTTATCTTAGGGTTCACTTTTGATATTGTACATTCTATGGATTTCGACAAATGTATAATGACTTATATTTATCAATGTAATATCATAAGAGTATTTTCACTGCCTTAAAAATCTTCTGTGCTCTGCTTATTCATCTGTCTTCACTTTCCCACCTCTGGCAACCACTGATCTTTTTATTTATTGTCTCCATTTTTCCTTTCAGTACTATTTCTGTAAAGTTTGTGTTTATTGCCATGTATGGCCACTGAATCTCTGCTCTGTTAGCTTCCAGGGCTGCTAATGATTTGTTAGATTTTTTTTTTCTTTTTAATGTCTTGAACCTTAAGTCCTCTGCCTCTTGCCAGAGGGACTGTGTCTATGTGTGGTCTAATGTTCATGTAGTTTACAGTTTTGCCTTATCCTTCCAATTCATGCTCACAAAGACCTCAAGGTCATCACCAAGTAAGAATTTGGGGCTTCCTTCCATCTTTTGGGCTCTGAAAACACCTTTGCACTTGCATAGCTTTTAGGTCTCCTATAACATTTCAGAGCTTTTCAAGTATCTTGTGAACATCTCATTCACTGTATCTTCCTTTAAAAGTTGTGGTCAGCCTCCTCTTTGCTACAAGCATCACAGATTTGGACAGCTGTGGTGCTATTTTTTTTTCTTTCACTCATTGTTTTCAACCAAGACGCTGGAAATAAAATTATCCCTTGATGTAAGCACCTACTTAGCCAGGTGCCTGGGTGGCTCAGTTGCTTGGGCGTCTGACTTTGGCTCTGGTCATGATCTCATGGTTTGTGGGTTGAGCCCTCCATCAGGCTCTGTGCTGATGGCTTGGAGCCTACTTGAGATTCTGTGTCTCCGCCCCTCCCCCACTCACACTGTGTCTTTTTCTTTCTCAAAAAATAAATAAACATTAAAAAAATTTTAAACACCTACTTAGCAAATAATGATATCACTCTGCAACAGAGATTCTTCTAAGCAGCTGCCAGACAAGTCAAATAGCGAACCTGCTCTAGGTATGGGATTTTTTGAGGAACTCAAAATCTGGTCTGTCCAGGCCTGTGGCTACATGGTGGCTTGTTTTTTCAGTTACTCTGGTTGTGAGCCTGGTAGTCTTCAAGGCTACTGCAGAATTGGGGAAATAAAGAGGGGAGTAGGCAAAGTTATATTGCTATAAATCCTGCTGTTCTTACTGAAATTCAGTTGATTTTCTCAAAGAAACAAGAAACATTCTCCTGTTCCTTTCGATACTCTGGTTAATATTCACAGCTCTGAAAATCTTGACTCTGACAATTTGTTGCCAATGCTTAAGTTCCCTTTATAAAGAAGTATATTTTTGGAAGCTCTCATTCTGCCATTCTGGAAGCTCCCCACCCCCCCCCCCCCCACCTTTCTTTCTTTATCTCCAGTGAATTTTAAAGACAAAGCAGACAATTTTTGCATTTTCCCACTTGGGTGAGTTAGTTTAATCTTTCTATATATAGCTGAATATTCTCCCACTAAAACCTTGTATTAGATCTGTCAGGAATCCTACAAATGAAAGGTAGGAAATAATCACTATGCCCAGATATTTTATGTGTAATTTATACATATAGTATAAGCTAATTATCATTAATATTCTTTTTGAAAAGTAATTCATTCCCATCTTACAGATAATAAAATTTTTTTTTTATTTTTTTATTTTTTCAACGTTTATTTATTTTTGGGACAGAGAGAGACAGAGCATGAACGGGGGAGGGGCAGAGAGAGAGGGAGACACAGAATCGGAAACAGGCTCCAGGCTCTGAGCCATCAGCCCAGAGCCCGACGCGGGGCTCGAACCCACGGACCGTGAGATCGTGACCTGGCTGAAGTCGGACGCTCAACCGACTGCACCACCCAGGCGCCCCCAGATAATAAAATTTAATAAATATCAGAGATGTAAATTTTTCCAGAGTCAAAAGCAGTGCTTTGTAAACTAGTATTCAAATCCACTCCAGCTGACATAAAAGTAGATTCTGTTTAAACACTGGATCATATATACTCCTTTCATTATGTATTTATTTACATATCGGTGTCCTCCAATAAAGATGAGCTCATGAGCATTAGTAATACTATTGATTTGTGTTTATATCTTCAGTGTCTGCCATATTGACTGATATCCAGTAGTCACAATGTTGAATGACAGTATAAATGAAAGTCACAACCTGAGTTTCTAAGTTTTACATTTCTAACGTGAAAGGTGGAATTAGAAGAATTCAAATGTCTAATATGGCAAATTCTGTAACTGATATGTTATTATTCCTGTGGCATTTGATAAAACTATTATTGCTATAGATGAATGAAAGTGGAGGTTGACTGAAGCTGAAGATTGGCTAGAATTTTTAAGTTTATAGGTGAGTATGCTGTAAGTATTAATGTTCCTCTCATAAGAGAGGAATTTGGTTCTTTCCTCAAAATTTAGATGGGAGCTAATGTTTCTGAAGGTCTGTTTGTACTGTCTGTATGTCTATGTTTTGTCATTATCAACAATTCTTTAGAACCAAGATTAGGTAAGATGATGTGCCACAAACTTTCCACATCCTGTTGTAAGGTATTATTTTGCTATTTTAATATATCAGCCTAATTATATTTATTAAAATGTCACCTTATCAAGAGATATGTCAGTTTAGTTACATTCAAGTAATACATAATAATAATGATAAACAATTATAATAATAAAGTATCTAACTTTTGTTGAGTACCTACTATACATGAGGAAATAGTTTAAGCATGTTAAACACCTTATATAACTCCCAGAATAATAGTAAAATGATTTCCTCCATTCTACTTATGAATAAATTGCATCATAGAGAGCATAAGAATTACTTTCTAAACCCAAATGGCCAGTAGAAGGTTGACTCAGAGGCACTTTAATTCCAGAGGCTATGATCTTAATCATACATAAAACAGAAGTGTGGAGGGAAATAGTACATTTAATCAAGTTTTTTAGCTATTGTTTGGTTTTAAATTCTAGGGAATCTCTTGTTCTAATTCCACACAAAGCACAATATTGGTTCTGGACTCATATAGGAATAAATCTTAATTCTATACACTATGATACAGTTTGAGCAAGTTATGTAAGCTTCCTGAACCTGAAGTAACTTGAAAATGAAATGCAAATATAAATACTAACCACTTAGACTTCTAATGAGGATTCCAAGAGATAATGAATGCATACAACTTAACCGAATGGTTGGCAAATGACAAACACTTAGGGAAAAAGCATCTGTGTGTGTGTGTGTGTGTGTGTGTGTGTGTGTGTGTGTGCACAATGCAAATTTAACATTATAGCTCTGTGTCGTATATGTGCTTATTGTTTTGGTGTTCTTTTAGTGCTGTGGAGATTTGTAATGGGATGAGCCCAGGGGTAGATTTCTGCTCACATTAAATAAATGCATTTGATGCAGGCTGCCAAAAGTCTTTCTTAGTCATCTATTCACTGATACATAATAATCCTTCATGAATCTTACAGGTAACCACTGTTGAAAATCCAGGGTATTTTTTAAGTCAGAACACATAACAGCACAGTTTAACGCCACTATTTCTTTGATTCTAACATTGGTCTTTTGTGCTCCTCTGTATCCCTAACTTCTGTCTATTCTTCAAGGCCCAGAATAAGAGTCACTTACTTACTGCCATGTTTGTTATTCCTCTGCCAAAATTAATTATTTTTTTATTCCCATCAAGTATCATTTACATGTTAATTATTTAGATTATATATTTTTATAATCAATGACATGGTTAATATACCTGGTTTTAACTGGATTAAATGATCCTTATAACAAGATAAGGGTCCTATTAATTTTCTACCACTGCTGAACCCAAATCCTTAATATCATGATGATCTGCGTTAAGTAAATGTTGGATAGATATTGCCTGTTAAAATACAGATTGAGGCCTGACTGCAAAGAATTTATGGAAGAAGTTGAAGCATATAATTTTTGCACTCAGTATCCCGTTGGGGAAATTACTTCTTTTGTTTTCAGATATCCTGCATGTAGGAAAATGATAGAATACTAGAGGGGGAAATCATCTTACACAAAGACTTGTTTAAGCATTTCTAATACTATTGCCCTGCATGGAGTTATGCATGTGCATATTTGTGAGGAGATATGTTTATAAATCTTTGTACTGACAGTAAAATAGAGAGCTCTAAATACATTTTGGTGCATACCTGGCATTTTCTTTCTGAACTCAATAAGAATGTAAATGAAATTGCATAGCCTGTGTGTAAATATGCTATGTACATAGACTTGGGATACATATATTGAAGGCATCAAAAAAAAAAAAAGAAAAAGAAAGAAATCTAGTGAATAAATTTATTTTTGATCTTAGACCTGTAGAAATGTCTGACGGTGCAAAATGTCATCTTTAATGTGGTGTACCTGACTCTGTGGTATCCAAAGATGAATGTCAAGTCATGGGAGAATGAAAGAGGCACTGAAAAGGAGAAGGATAATATCTTCACTCAAACATACTTATATTCCAGTTATGACTGAAAATGGAACTCTGCTGAAAAGATCGAAAAAATAACACAGTGTGACTATAATACAACTTTTGTCTTCCTATTACCCTGAAACGGCAATTTCCTACTGTTACTGTTATATACAATTTTCACATATATTTATAAAAAGGAACTTAGGAACAGAAATGGTATCAAAGTGGAAGAGAAACAAACAAAGATGTTTTTTTGTTCTTGTTTTTTTTAACTCCAGTCTCATTTAATTCTGGGTGACTTTTCAATCTCAGAGTGGATTACTTTTTATGCTTCACCAGATATTCCAGGAAGAGCTTCAGTAAATCTTAGCTGTACCTAACTCCTTAAAATCACATGGAATTGAAATCCATTTTAGGTAAATATTTTATTCAAATATTTGAATTGTAGTTTTTCAAAGTAGTGTGTGGGGTAATGGAGTAATTTGAATATCTGAGTAATATCACAAGGAAAACAATGATGGCCTTAAATTCTTAAAGACTTATAAAAATTAAAGAAAAGAGCCTTGATGTCATCTTCCTATCACCTGAACCAGAACTTTACACAAACACTGTCACTCATTTAGAATAAATTATGCCTTTGAAAATCTAATAGAAAAAATAGGGAACAGATTAAAGACTAAAGGGGACAATGCATTCATTCTCATTAAGCTCATAAATTTATCCCCTTTCTAAAATTTGATTTAAACTCCATCCTACATGTATCTTTTTTTCTGACTTTACAGTATTTTTTGCCATATTATTTGTCTCAAAATCTTAGAAGAAACTAAAAAACAGTTCCCTTCTACATTTACAGAACCAGCTGATGTTTCATACTGAAATAACTGTAAAGTGACTGTGCTCCTATAAGTGTGTGCAGTATGCATACATTTCTGAATTATGTTATATTACTTAATTTTACTATATTTTAAGATCTTGGAAGATATCAATATGTCTAAATAGTTCATAAGTTTTGTTAGTTGTCCTTATACATTGCTAAGCATTTTAAAGAAAATGATTTAATATTTTGAATGACTTGGGGTGAGAGGTCAAATGAGATAGATCATTTTCTTAAAAATATCTTTTCCTATCATGTTTTTATCTGGAGTTCCTAATATTCATTGGTCATTTTCTCATGTTATTTAATTGGTGACTCAATGTTCTTTCTCATTTTTCTTTTCATATAGAATATTCTGAACATTTCATACTAGTCTGCCAGTGCTAGATTTGGAAGGTCAGTGGTAAATATTTTAAATTATGTTAGTGGAAATGAGGGCTTCTTTTAAAAAAAATAAATAAAAATCATTCTACTCCAAAGTGGGAAGAGTAAAGCTTTGTAAGCTGTTAAATATCCAGATATCTGATCATTATATCATCGTAGTCTTAAAACTATCATCATAGTCTTAAGACAGAATTGCAGCCAATAAATGGAGACAGATCAGGAGACACAGTAACAGAGATAGAGATAGATAGATAATAGGGAGAAAGACAAAGAGAGAGACAGATGCCTTACTTTTGAAAAGCACAACCATTTAGTTTTGGTGTATTCCATTTAAAAAACACTACTGTTTTAATAGGTTATATGTGGTCTGAGAATAGGATGTGGAGAAACAGGATTCAGAATCATTTTCCAAGTGGAAGTCAAGTCTTCATCTATTCAATTATTGTTGAATAAAGCTGAGGATAATGAGTTAGTCAAGTACACAAGGAGGATGTGTATGTGTAATTTTACAAATATATAGGAGGTTTATATTCACAGAAATTTAAGAATTATTGATACAGTGGAATAAGGAAAGAAATTAGTAAGATTTGTGTCTAGGTTATCACAGGATCTTTATACTCCCTATACCTCAACTTGCCTAGTATTCAATAAATATTAATACTTCTCACCCATGAAATCAGAAAATATATAATTAAAAATGTATTTTATTCTCATTTTTTTAATTAAAAAAAGCATATGACCCAGATGTCACCTATGACATGTAAAGAGGTTGGAAATGGACACTCATGTTCTTATAATAATAAGAAAAAGATGTTGAAAAAACCAAAAATTAATTATTTTCCTTGGACCCATCAGAGAAGTGAGGCTTCAGGGTCACCCCACAAAATCCAGAGACACAGATGAAGAATCCAGAGAGTCATAGCTTAGATATGCTTATCTGAAACAATATCTCCTGAGCTAGAACGTCCAGTGGGTATGGAAGGTGAGATATCAAGTCAAATGGATTATTCTTGAGCCTTAAGGAATTTGTCTTGCTAGATTTTGGACTTGCTTGAGACCCTTCATCTCTTTCATATCCCAATTTCTCCCATTTGGAAAGAAAATATCTATCCTGTGCCTCTTCCATCATTGTATTTTGAAAGCACATAACTTGTCTTCTTTCACAGGTTCATAGCTGGAGAGGAATGTTGCCACATGACGAATTGCACCCCAAGTCTTACCTATATGTGATTTAGATGTTTAGGTGAGATTTTGACCTTTAGACCTGAGAATTTATGCTATAATGAGTTAAAACTTTGGGGCTTTTGAAATGGAATTGATGTGGTTTGCTTTTGAGAAGAACATGAGTTTTGGGAGACCAGGGGCAGAATATTATGGATTGAATATTTCTCTCTCCCCAAAATTCCTATGTGGAAGCATTAACCTTCAGTCTGGCTATTCCACACCATGGAATATTATTTAGTAATACGAGGAAATGAGCTATCAAGCCACACACGCACACTAAATACATATTTTAACTGGAAGTAGACAGTCTAAAAAGAATGTACACGGTATATCCAATTATATGACATTCTGGAAAGGCAACACTATACAGATGTACAAGGATCAGTACTTTCCATGGAGGAAAGGGGAGGAAAATCGGTGAGACATGGGCTATTTTAGAGTGGTGAAATTATTCTGTATGATACCAAAAGTTTGTTTACACAGAAGTTTGTGTTTATCAAAATCTATAGAGCTTTAAGTCACAAAAAGTAGATCTTAATGTATCCAAGTAATACTGGGGGTCCCAGAATTTTATGCCAAATGTGACAACACATCTAATTGCATAAAAAATGTCTGACACTATCTCACTGAAGTGGCTGGAGGAAAAGATAATGACTTGAGTAACTCTGGAAATATATGGAGTTTGTAAGACTAAAAGGAAACAACTATTTCAGTTTATAAAGTTTCTTATATGTTAACAATTCTGGTACTGCAGTTTCCAAATTTCAAGATGTTGGAATAATTTACAGACAAGCGAGGTGAGGAAAAGTGGAATGAACCCTTTGTTAATGAAAGAGTTAGAAAAGGTGGTAAGAATTCTTGGTTACCTAGTAAAAGTAAATTGTTGCCTATAGAAATATTTATGGGTATGTGTATATACACAGGTTATTATGTACATATTTCCTTGCTTGCTTTCTCAGATGAGAAGCTCAAAAAGCAAAAACACCCTAGTAGCAATAAGATAAGCACATCCAGCACCTTCGTCTTAGTTTCTAGTTCCGTTCTCTAATAAAAGGAATTAGAGATGTGATTTATTCTAGGACTGGGTCAGGGAATGTACAAGATGAACCTGGAAAATCTCTCAGTGCCAGAAAATAAGGAAGTTTCCCAAAGAACTATAATGCTATACAATTTCTCATGTATAAACAACCATTGGTCTACAGTAGACAGTAGATATATTCGGGAATTAGCTTGCCTGGACTTCACTCTAAGTCTCTTTGTCTACTACACTGTGATGCTGGGAAATTTACTCAAATGCTCTGTGCTTCATTTTATTTGCATAACTGAAATAGTAACAATTTAATCCTCATAGGATTAATTTGAGGGTTAGTTTTATTCTTAGTGCAATACCTTTCTCAAAATAATGTCTTAATTAACACCCTGGATACTATCTATACTATGTGTTTTATAATTTTGGTTCATACTGGGGCACCTGGGTGGCTCAGTTGGTTGAGCATTCAACTCTTGATTTTTGGCTCAGGTCACAATCCCAGGGTAATGGGATCGAGCTCTGCACTGGGTTCCATGCTGAGCACGGAGCCTGCTTGGGATTTCTCTCCCTCTGCTCCTTTCCCCTGCTTGTGCTCTCTCTCTCTCTCCAAAATGATTTTGGTTTATACTGTATATAAAGTGTTCTATAATCTTATTTTCAACTTACTACTATGAAATAAATATTAAGTTATTTGTAATATATTAAATATTAAGGGAAGCCCACAAAAACATGTATGTCTTCGTTTTGATAATTCTTATGACTACTTTCAATATATAAGAGGAAACCATTTTTTCCTCTGATTTTTTTCAGCCATCAAACCTATATAAGGGCAGAGAATGAAATCTCATTTCATGTCTGTCCTAATAGGTACATTTAGTAAAAGTGGAATATTAAGTTTATCACTTCCAAGGATCTTGGTCCAAAGCCTATTTAATTTCTGTTTGTAGAATTAAGTTAGCATTGTTGTGCTGAGACTAACAGAATAGCCTGGAGGAAACTGCCAGGAGGTTAATTACCAAGTTCTCTTGAAAGTCAATAGATTTTTTTCAGCAGCCATTTTCACTAAGGAAGTCCCGAGGGTATTTATTGCTTGAAGAACATTACTATTAGCAAGTTTTACTTTGTCTGAAAAGCTCCATATTCCAAATGAAATTTACTACTTACAAGAGACAGTCAAACACATTTGTAAATTGCAATGAAGCACTTCTAAAATAACATTTTCAATTCAGATACACTTACATATCTAAATATGCTGTGAATTTAGAACCAAAGCTATCAGGGCTTATTTCAAAGGAAAATGCAACATTGCATGCTTTAAATATAATCTCTATGCATTCATCCTGATAGAATAACCACAGTTATGTAATACAGCATTTAGATCAATTTAAAGAGTCAACAAGAAAGTAGAATTGGTTTTTGCAGTAACTCCTAGCAGGTGTTTGCAAGTCTGTTCAGCTCTACTGCCCTTGACTAAGTTAAAATATATCTAATGAACAATAATATTACAAATAATTTGTAATGATTCATCTTATGATAGATCAGCATTTTGAATTTTTTAGGCCATTAAGAGATTACTTACTACAATTATAGAATTTAAATTAGATGTAAAGGTCATTTAAATGTGTTGTCCACTATGGTGCCTGGGTGATTCAATGTGTTAAGCATCTGATTCTTGATTTCAGCTCAGGTCATGATGTCATGGTTCCTGAGATTGAGACCATGCTGCACTGACAGCATGGTCTGCTTGGGATTCTCTCTTCCCCTCGTCTGTGTGTGTCTCTCTCTCAAAAAACATACAACATTAAAAAAACATGTTGTCTACTCACTGCTACTGTTTTCTCAAGAACATTATTGGTTATTAATCCTAGCACTCTTATTGAGAACATTATGGATTTGGCTTCCTGATGCTTCTCAACAGAAACTTCTAGGCAGCCACTCTCAATGTATCATGCTTAGGAGTCAAGATGAATTCTATTTTTCATTCTGTATTTCATCCAATATCCTCTTGTCACATATACCTCTGAGGATATAACCCTGATTCTGCTTGAATACCTCAAGGAATGAAGAACTTGTTACATGAGACAGCACCATTCATTTTGGGAAAGTTACACATACTGAAGTGCTATTTGTTAGTTTAAACACAAAGGGACTAAACCATTGTTTCCAGCCATTGACCCAAATTCACTTTCTTCAGACCATTGTAATAAAAGTTGAATTTCTTTCTGACTAGAGGAATCTTGAAATAATTTTGTTGCAAAAGAAGCCTAGAAATTTTGCAGCCGTGCACAGATAGGAAGTAAACTGAAATGGCCCAATGAACTTGCCTATCTTGGCAGATTTTGGCTTTCTCTTCACAGATAACGATGAACTACATTGCCAAGTCATTCACCCCACAAAATTATACAACATACAACATTGAAATAGAAATAGTATCATCGCAATAACGATGCCCTTCAAAAAAGTTTGAAATAAGAAGAAGAACATGAGGATCACCAGTCCATGGTAATTCTGAATTTTAGGCAAGCAATTGTTTGCCAGACCTTCTACCCTTTGGGAGTGAAAGTATTCATTGATGAGGACCTAGTTTTGTTCCATGAGAGTGGTTCCCATGTTCATTATTGTGTATTGTGCTGTCTAAATTTTCTTTGATCCAGGTTCTTTCCACTGAGATAAAGTTCCTTCCTTACAGGAATTTCTCATCCTAGTTCTCAACAGCAGAAAATTGAAAGCCCAGTGTTTTGCTTTTGTTTTTAATTTTTAATTGTTTTTTTCCTTTTTGTCCTAAACTGGTAGTGCTTTTGCTAGTACAACTTTATTTAATGTTTATGGGTCTTTTAAACATCTTATGTGGGTCCACTCAATATGCCAAAAGCCACATCCATAATATCTCTCTCTAATTACCTCTGTATGTCAGGCTGCTGACAGACAACACCCATAAAATTCTTAGAAGCCCTTGTGTCAAGCTGTGAATGGCTACTAGGTACTTTTTAAAACCTTTCCTAGAAGAATGTTAATGAGGATTCTTAGAGCTAAAACCTTGATTTGATTTTTGATGCCAGATTTCATTTCAGTTTGTGAATCCTTATCAACAGAGAAGACTGAAGATGATTATTCATCAATTCCTGGATCTTCTCTATTTCCTCTAAATCCTGCTTGCGAATTAGATAATTTCTTCATTACATCATCTCTCTCTTCCCTTTCACAGATTACTGACATCCAACTGACATTTACAACATCTTGCCTGATTACATTTGTCAGTGTTCAAATACGTCATATATTTTCTATCTCACCCATTACTGCAGACAACAATTTTGTTAGTTGTTCTTTTTCTACTCTATTGGTTGTAGTTTCTCCAAATATATTTTTCAATTTTTTTTCCATCACTATTAAAATTTTGAGCATCATTTTCCCGACCTTTTCTGTTTCCTTGCCATATTTCCTGTCTGAGCATGGTTCAGCCAATGCCAAGTGGTTTAAATTCTTGTAAGTCAGAATGCCTCTTCACATCCATTTTTTTGCCAGTTTGCTCTTGCTTCATGGCAAATCATCTTAAAATATACTGGCTTAAAGCAAGACATTATGTATTGATTCTCACAGTGCTATGGCTTGACAGGGAGGATTTTGCTGATTTGGGCAGATTTAGCTGAATCTAAGTAATCTCAAGTGTTTTCACAACTTCCTAGGAGTTAACCAAGGTTGTTGGAATAAGAGGAAAACTTGATTTATGTATCTTGTGATTAACTCTGTGTCAACTGGAGCATTGGCTAAATATGTCTCATCATGCATCCAGCCGGCTATCTCAGACTTTCTCACCAGCTTGAAAAACTATTGCCAGCAGCACAACAAGCAAGTGTGCTGGAAGGCAGATCTCTATGAGCCTCCTCAATGACACCTATCTGCTTCTTTCTAGCCTCTGATGTCAGCCTCCTCTCCAACTGTCAGACAACTACTAAGTAAATGGCATATATTTGGGTATGTTTGTTTGGCAACACCCAAATTTGATTTATCATATTTATTAAGTTAGGGCAAATGCAGTAGCAAATACAAAATCTCAAGGGCTTTTACAGAATGAAGTTTATTTTTCCCTCAAATCACATTCTTGGTGGGGTACGTGGGAAAGAAAGTGGGAATCATTGATCCATGCTAATTTCAGGGAAAAAAATTCTATCAACCCAGGCGCTCGGGCATTTGGTATTTTGAAGCTGTGTCATCTGCATCATCTGGCTGATAGAAACAAAGATGGTGTCCATGCAGAAGACACATACATTGGTAACCACTTCAAGTTGGAGGGGACATATGTCATTTCTACTTATATTTCACTGGTGAAAACCAGGCATGACTCCACATAGATGCAAGTAGGCTGGAAAATATAATCTAGTAGTGTTCCAAGGAAGATGAGGTTATTATTATTGATTGAACAATAGCCTAGTTTTTGCCTACTAATAACTGAATGCTGTTTTTTATTAAATGCATATTTATTTTGTATTTTCAAACTTTTAATATATCAAATATATTCTTTTATCAATTAAAAAACATCTCATCATAGTTAAAGTTTGTACATTTTTAAGTATTTAATCTTGGTTTAGGACAATAATTCATTCCAGAAGCATGCTTGTAATCCAATCTACTTGTATATCAAAGCAAATTTCAAGAACCATTGGCTCAGTTGTGATCATGTGACACTGAGCACCAGGTACTACTCATATTGCAAGACATAGCTCATTTATCAAGTTAAAATTTGTTAGAAATGTTTGCTTGTTTTTCCGAACACTTGCAGGACAAGTTACTGCAATCCAAGGTTTTACGTACTTTAAAAGAATTGATCCTTCTCTTTACACAGATAACTATTTTCAAAGGAAGATGCCACATAAAACATAAATTCTAGCTTAGTCATAGTGAAACACCTGAACACTCTGCTTCATTCAAGCAATTTCATTTTTTGTCTTTATTTGAAAGCCCAGAAAGTTATCAAAATATTGATAGGAAGAAAGTACAGAAAGTTATTTCCCTACATGCATTATGTGTTACTGTAGTGCTCATAGAAGTGATTCTTATGGAAAACAAGTAGTCTGAGTTCCAGGGATTATTCTAAAAGCTGTTGATGAAGGAGAGGGCCATGGCAGAACCATTTACGTATTTAGGACCTCTATTTCATCTCCTCTGAGGTGTGATTTGGACTTTATTCTATCTCCAGCCTATGTGCCTGAATGATTATGCTCTAACTCACCGCCTAGATTTGTCTGATTCCTGATATTGCCAAAACAAACTTGATTCTCTTTTCCTACACTCCTAATTTCTTTTTGTATTGTGTGATGGCACTTTTCAAGGATCTATATATTACCTGTTTGCAGTAACGATGTACTTTCAGGCCCCCAAATCTGGTTGCTCCCTTTATTAGACAATCAGGCTTGGTATTCTTGTTCTTGTTGTAGCTCCATTTTTACCTTGACTTTTCCTGCTAAGCTGTTTCAATAAGAAAGAGCTTTAACCTAGGGCCCCTTGGATGGCTCAGTTGGTTGAGCATCTGACTCTGAATTTCAGCTCAGATCATTATCTCACAGTTCTTGAGTTCAAGCCCTGTGTTGGGCTCCACACTGACAGTGCGGAGCCAACTTGTGAGTCTCTCTCTGCCCTTGTCCTGCTTATAGGCTCTCTCTCTCAAAAAAAATAAATGAATTTTTTAAAAAAGAGCTTTAACTTTATGGTCATATACATATAGATAATAAAAAATAATAGAGCAATTTGCCTTTAGAAACTGATAAGAATTGTTGATGTAACTAAATGTTTTCCTTAATTCTAGATGAATATGCTGCTTTACTATCATGAATTAACATCTTCACTTCAAATGGATAGCCCTATTTGAGATGAGATGAAAAATTTAGTACTGCAGTCAAATCCCTCATGCTCTGCAGAGCTTTGAAACTAATGATTATGCCATTTTAAAGGCACAGTTGTCAGTATTTGAAGATAGGGCTTGTTAGTTCAATTTTAAACCTGCATGTACTCAGAGAGCTGAGTTTTTGCAAATGTTAAAGGGATTTTGAGATGAGGTGTTCTATGTTTACAGGTTTGTACGATTTCTAACAATTAAGACAGATTCTCTGCTTCAAAAATTAAAGTACCATAAATTCAGTAATATTAGTTGATCAGTCATTTTGGGTCATTGATATTCTGTAAGCAAATGTCTAAATTTCAATTTGCTTGAATTTAACTTGAAAGACATTTATTTGAAAAAATATTTGTTCTGTTCTTGTATTAAACTTGTCACAAGATTTGGGGGAATACTTAATATAAAAACACATGTAATTACTATGGAGCTTTCAAAAAACTTTATGGATTAAGAAAGTATACCTAAAAAGCAAAAAATTAAATGTTCTGGCTTTTAATATGTAGCTAAATGTGGTAATATACAATTGTGCATAGAAATAGGAACAGGGGCTGATCCTAGTGGTTTGAAACTGTCTCACTTGTATCAATAAACAGACGTATGTTCCACTAAATTATACCTCGCCCATTGTTTATTTCTTACTCACTAGTAACATCACAGAAAAAGAACAGAGCAATTAAAAGATGAACAATGAATGTGCTATAAAGAACTACAAAACTTTGGTATAATACAAATGTAATGCTAATCCATATGGTTTTCTACATCCAAATCACACATATTTGTATATCTCCTACTGTTGTAAATTTTGTTTTTGAAAGTAAATTCATGCTATGTCCAACTGAAAAAATTCACTATATATATATCTCACAATATATAGACATATAAAGGATTTGAGTTTAAATTTATATGTCTCATAGACAATATGAAAAACATTTTTATATTAAGTTTAGTATTAAACAGGGTAATGAAATATAAAATTCAAAGGAATTTAACTTAATCACCTGATTTTTAACATTTTTGAATGACATAGAATAAAATCTGGTGATATTTAAAATATATATACATATATATATATATATAACATTAACACATTTTATAATATATATATATATATATATATATATATATATATATATATATACACATATATATACACATATATATTGAGGGGCACCTGAGTGGCTCAGTTAAACATCCAACTCTTGATTTCCTCTCAGGTCATGATCTCACCGTCTTAAGATCAAGCCCCATGTGAGGCTCTGTGCTGAGTGTGGAGCCTGCTTCAGATTCTCTCTCGCCTTCTCTCTCTGCCCCTCCTCCACTTGCGTGCTTATGGACTCTCTCTCTCTCTCTCAACAACAACAACAAAAGATATCTATCAATCTATCTATAGACATGTTGTTCCCTAAGAATTAAAATAAAAGCATAAAGAACTTGGTTTTATGAATTAAACCATTAAAACAAATTGGTATAGGAATCACAGGCATATACACTTAAACAGAATGACAAACTGACACTTTTCATTCTGGCTTATAAGGTAGAAAATCTGTGGTTACTCTGTTTTTTACCTATGTAAGGTTTGTCTCGATTTCCCTTACTAGATATTAGTTTATATGTGGGAAATATTTTTATCTGGCACCACTGAAATGGCATAGTGTCTTAGTAATCAACTATTTCCAACTGTATGACCCTTTTTGTTCTAAAATGTTGATTCAGACATCTAATTGCAAATTTGGATACAATTCATCTGAGTCATTAATTTCATAAGATAACAGATATGTGTAATCTACATGGTGGTGTAGTAACAATCTGCTTCATTCATTTTGTAATTACCATCTGTTTGTACTGATGTGGTAGAATCTGCCACTGACATATAAATTACAGCTAGAAGATGCTTACAGTAAGCATTATTAGTAATTAGTAATATGTTATATACATATGCAAGGTGGCTCTTAAATCTTGGAAATTTCAATATTGGAGTGTTATAAATATTCCAGTTGGAAATTATTCTTAACATTAATCATTCAAAGCATTTTTCTCCTTAAAATCTATATAAATTTGTTCTTTTATGATTTTATGATATGTTCTTATATGTACACACACACACACACACACACACACACATAAAACTAATGTACATTCACTACCAAAATATCATGTCTTAAAAATTGTGTCATTAAGTCAAGAGATAATTGTGGATTAAGTAGTGTCTGGCCTTATGTTATGCACTGGAGATATAAAAATGACAATATTAAGAACTTAATATCAAGGAGTTGCTGTCACTGTAGAATGCAAATAAGGACATAGAGTTAGTCATAATATAGCTATGAGGTACAAAATATAGAGGACCTCACTCTCCATAGGGTTGTAGTCAGGTACATCTTAAATAGGCTGATAAGGAAAATAAATCTTAATTCTCATCATGGTTAATTTTATGTGTCAACATGGCAAGGCTTTGATGCCTAGTTGTTTGGTCAAATGTTAGTCTAGATATTGCTGTGAAGGTATTTTGTAGATGTGATTAATCCTAAGAATCATCAATAATCAGTCATATATCATCATATATATATATACATATATATATAGTGTATACATATTTTGTAGGTTAATAGATATCATATATATGTACATATAGATAATAGATATCATATATATGTATGCATATATATATATGTATACATATATATGAGAGATTTATTTTGATGAGTTGACTCACATGATTGCCTGAAATTTATAGAATAAGGCAGAAGACTGGAAATCAGGCAGGATTTCTATGTTAGTCTTGAAGCAGAATTCTTTTCTTTTAGGGGAGCCTGGGTGGCGCAGTCGGTTAAGCGTCCGACTTCAGCCAGGTCACGATCTTGCGGTCCGTGAGTTCGAGCCCCACGTCGGGCTCTGGGCTGGTGGCTCGGAGCCTGGAGCCTGTTTCCGATTCTGTGTCTCCCTCTCTCTCTGCCCCTCCCCCGTTCATGCTCTGTCTCTCTCTGTCCCAAAAATAAATAAACGTTGAAAAAAAAAATTAAAAAAAAAAAAGAATTCTTTTCTTTTATAGGAAAATTTAGTTTTCGCTCTTAAGGCCTTCAACTGATTGGATGAATCCCACCCATATTATGGAGGATAATCTGCTGTTCTTAAAATAGATGTATGTGTGTGTATAAGTGTTTAGATACAGAGAGAACAGAAAAACAGAATTAATAGGCTTCATGATAAATAAATAAATAAACTACAAAATATATAAACACAAATCAGTGGGGATGATCCTGGCAATGTGATACCAGATTCTAAATTACCAACATCACTAACCATAGAAGCATTTTACAAGGAGTGATTATGAAGAGTGACTTATTTTGGCTATTAGTGGTGGGATATTTGGTTTAGTATCTGAGGACAGAATGGCAGATAATTGGGAAGTAATTCAACGTAATAGTGCTAATTACTAGGGTATAAATAATGAGCTATAGAAGAGGGTGTGCAAGTCCTATATGTTTTAGTTTTTATTTTATTTTTTTTTCAACGTTTATTTATTTTTGGGACAGAGAGAGACAGAGCATGAACGGGGGAGGGGCAGAGAGAGAGGGAGACACAGAATCGGAAACAGGCTCCAGGCTCCGAGCCATCAGCCCAGAGCCCGACGCGGGGCTCGAACTCACGGACCGCGAGATCGTGACCTGGCTGAAATCGGACGCTCAACCGACTGCGCCACCCAGGCGCCCCTAGTTTTTATTTTAAATGTTTATTTATTTTGAGAGAGAGAGAGAGTACAAACAGCAGGAGGTGCAGAGGGAGAGGGAGAGAGAGAATCCTAAGCAGGCTCTGTGCTATCTGGGCAGAGCCCAATGCATGGCTCAATCTCATAAACCATGAGATCATGACCTGAGCCAAAATCAAGAATCGGAAACCTAACTGACTGAGCCACCCAGGTGCCCCTATATGTTTTAGCTTTAATACATTTTGTACAGTAACCATGGAAAATGGCACATTGTGTAAGTTTGATCGAAAAGACTCAAGTCCATATACAATGGTTTGGACTTGTATACATGCACCATTATTGTAATTCTTTATGACATTGCCATATAGATGACTACAACTATTTACAAAGCCAGAAAATAAATATTTTTTAGACTCATAAAGGATGTTTTTGTTTTTCAACCTGCAATGAATTTAACTACAATGATCTTTCTTGATACTTTATGTTTTTAACTCTTTAAATTCTTACTCTATTTAATCCTCTCTTTAAAGGCCTAAAATTAAGTCATATTGCCACTAAGGAATATTGCACTATGTTTTCTGAATAGTGAGGTTAATCTTTAGGCAATTTATATCCTAGATCCTCTAGTGAGTTGTCATAAAATTTAACTGGATTTAATTATTCATTTCATACTTGAGAGAAATTATTTTAGTGTGGAAAAAGTGAATAGATATGGAAAGACCAAGATTCTGCCTTTTAAAATGTTAGTATGTAGCCATGGTCCAGTTAATCTGAGACACTAGAGTGTTAGCAAATATTTTATGCAAAGACAATGTAGTAAATATTTTAGTTTTTCTAGGCCACAAGGGAAAAAGAGGCTATAGTTTCCTGATCATTGTCTCAGAGGTTCAAATTCAAGTGTAAATTAAAGATAATGTTATAAAGATTAAATTACACTAATTAAAAATATTTATTGAGAGCCTATGATGGTACTATAGTATACTTATTGTATTTACTTAAGTACTATTCTTACTATACTTGATACTGTATTTACTTAAGGTATTTAGCAGTTAATTAATTATTTAATTATATATTACAGAGCAAACTTCCTCAAAATTTAGTGTCTTAAAACAATAGACATTTTATTATTTTTCATAATATTATGGGCCAGTAAATTTGGCAGGGCTGTATTTCAGGCAAGTCTCAGCTGGACAATTCTTCAGCCTCATTGAGTGTTGACTGGTGTAAATTGGTGATATTCAGCTGAAAGCTGAACTGGCTTGGCATGTTCATGATGGCTTCACTCACATGCATGTAACTTTGCCAGAATGATGGAAGGCAGGGACTGTCCAGTCCCTTCTCCCTCCCCAAGGAGTCTCTGAGTTTCTCTGTGTCGCCTCTCCAGGTGAGCACTTGGGATTCCCACATGGCAACCGGGGGCTCAAAAACAAAACACAATAAAACAGAAAACCAAAAAACAAACACACAAAAAAAACAACTAATGCAGGAATTGGCATTTTCCCTGAAATGTAAGCTAGAAACTTGCATAGTACCACATCTTCCACAATCAACAGTAAAATAAGGCACAGGCCAGCACATATGGAAAGGGGGTGGGTGGATTTAGATACAATCTCAGTGGGAGGAATGTTCAAGAATTTGTGGTTCGTTTTAATCTGACATAGCCTGCTGTCAGGTCACAATTCTTCACGTTTCACTGTCTCCATAACCTACAGTCTCCTCTTCGTATATCATCTTCCCCTACTTCAGGAAATCACATCTAAATCGAGTCTCACTATGGATCTTCTACATGTATGGTTTCTCTCAATCTACAACTTGTCAACCAAAGAAACTAAAGAAATAAAGAAATATGTCTTTCACATACCCAGCACTCAATGGTGAGTCAGTCACAGGAAAATTGTAATAGATATTTCCATTAATGAGGCATTGGGCTGGGGGATGTTAGTCAAAAAGCAATCATTGGTGGATTGTAAAGCTGAAATCCAGCTAGACGTGTGTTGTCTCTTCCTTGATTAGGGCTTACTACACTTCCCAGAGAGAGATTCTCTTCAGGTCTTGGCTCAACCCTCTGGGTCTTGTTTCTTCCTTATGAGCCATCTTTTATTTTTCCATAAGAAATAGCCTAGGTTTGCAGGCAAGAATATTTGGTCTGCTTCTGTTCAACGTATGTGGCAGTTCCAATATCTTCTTTTTATATTGTACTGTCTCTATATCTTTTAGTTCAAGATGTTGTAATACCTTTAAAGATGTCACGAGCTTCCTGTATTAAATTATACTTTACTTCAGTAGTCAAAAGCTATACTGCAACGCTTTCTGAAATGTTCTATTCATTGAGCTGATAGACTGTGAATTTTGTGCAAATATCATCAATATCTTTAAAATTTTTTTGTCTTGTGTGACAATGTTAGAGGTCCCTTTGCATAGAAGAGAAGTTCTAACAGTCACATCTTAAGACTCTTAAGAGTCAAGAAAATACCTCTAAGCCCCAAACTTCTGGGGACACAAGACAAAGAGACTTTCATTTTTGTGGGGGAGGAGTAGGAGTTCCCTATAGAGAATAAGGACTTTGATGCAGCATTCTCAATTCCATGATTTTCCTTTAAAATCTTTTTCTCATATAAGTTTCTAGGCTGTTTGTATGTAACTGGAGATGAGTAGTAGATAGTTCTTTTTTCTAATGCTATTTTTGAGAGAGAGAGAGAGAGAGAGAGAAGGGGGAGGGAGAGAGAAAGGGGGGAAAAGAGGATCCCAAGCAGGTTCTGTGCTGATAGCAGAGAGCCCGACGTGGGCCTTGAACACACAAACCATGAGATTATGACCTAAGCTGAAGTTGGACACGTAACCAAATGAACCACCCAGGCATCCTGAGTAATAGATATTGCATGACCAATCTTATACTAAGGAATTTAAGGGTGCTACTTGCATCAATATTGAAATTACGAGGTTTTTAAAATTTTATTGTTCTTGGCATTGAGGCTTTATCCTACCTGACTTTATAAGATCATTGAAGATAACAGCTCTACACCCTGTTACATACTTTAATATAAGCTTTTATTTCACCCAATATATTATCATAAATGTTATTATTCTAATAGCAAAATAGATTCTAATATATTTAATATTCTTCTTCTAATTGCAGAGTGAGGAAATGTATCATGAATTGTTCTAAGGTCATGCATATACACGATCATAAGAATATACTCCCAGAAGTCTTATTAGATATGTATTTTTATTTCTACTTTATAATTAAGAAAACTAAGTATTTGACAATGTTAAGTAATTAGTCAAGATCACACTCTGATTATCAGAACTATGTTTTTTTTCCCCTCTTTGCCATCTTGGTTCCTACAATATTAAATGAAAAAAGATAGGTTTTAAATCACATATTTTTTATGTGATGAAATGTGGCTTAAAGACTTAAGTCTTCTATTTCTAAAGCAAAAATCCTCTGCATTATACCATATGCATTTGTAGTTTTGTATTCTCAGATGTGTGAATAGCTATGCAACTAGAAATTAGTTTCTGGTATAGAAATGTCAGAGACAGTAGCCAGCTGTGTAAGCAATGAACAATAATGGCACAAAAGTGATGGCAATTTGCAAGATACTGGTTAAAGGAAATTGGTTCTCTCCTGTTGCTGAGTATGAGCTCAAGCCTAGTGACATACATAAAGACAGAACTAAAGTTTATGAAGAATTCACTATGGGGAGCCTTGGTGGCTCAGTCAATTGAGCTTCTGACTATTGATTTCAGCTCTGGTCATGATCCCAAAGTCCTGGGATCCGGCCCCATATGGAGCTCTCTGCTGAGCATTGAGCCTGCTTAAGGTTCTCTCTCTTTCTAAGGGTGCCTGGGTGGCTCAGTCGGTCAAGCGTCCAACTTTGGTTCAGGTCATGAACTTGTGGTCTTCAAGTTCTAGCCCTGCATCGGGCTCTGTGCTGACAGCTCAGAGCCTGGAGCCTGCTTTGGATTCTGTGTCTCCCTCTCTCTCTGCCCCTCCCCTGCTCTCTCTCTCTCTCTCTCTCTCTCTCTCTCTCTCTCTCTTTCTCTCTCTCAAAAATAAATAACATTTAAAAAGTTTAAAAAAAATTCTTTCTCTTTGCCCCTTTACCCAGCTTGTGCTCTCTCAAATAAAAAAAGATAATGATCAAAAATAAAGAATTCGCTACGGCATACTAAGCCAAGTGTTTCACATATACTGAAGGAAGAGATTTCCTCATCTCTTTGAGACTACGTATTTTTTTAAACATGAAGATACAAATTATTTCTATGATGATTCCATGTGCTAGTTCTTCTGATAGGGCATGTTAAGAAACCTATTTTGCTGACTTCACGTTAAATTAGCAGAAAACATATGTTGAGAATTAAACCTGTTTTATTGAACATCTCAAAGTCCAATAAAAGATATGAAAGACAGCATTTTCATTTTTGTATATTTTGTGATATATTTCATATTGATATTTCTGATATGATCTAATGTGTGTGTCACTAGATATGTGTGAAGCAAAGCATAAAAAATATTCTTCTGTTGGTTAGAGTTAATCAGAAAAAGACAAATGAAGATATAGTTGAAATAAAAGAAAATATATTTAATGAAAACATATCAGGGAAGCTGATAGGAGAGAAGGGAAAAAAAAGCACAAATGCATTCCATTAGGTCTGCAAAAGAAAAAAAAATATATATATATATAATTGAAAGCTCATTCAAAGACAGATTTAAAAGTTAAGAGTGTCACCTGAGCAATCGACGTGCCACTGAACCAAGTACCTCAAGCACTGCTCATGGAAAGCAGGTATCTATACACAGACATTCTCTCTAGCTGGGAAGTTGAGCTCTACCCTTGCTATAAACAGCAGGAGAAGCCTGCTGGAGGTATTTCTAAGAAATAAATAAGGCAAATTATTCTATTCAAAATATAAATACAATGTCCCACAGTATTTTACAAATGAGAGTAAAGCAAGTTTTCTTCCCTTTAATGATACCGATGACTAACTATATATTCAAGCTTGCAACCCTTGCTCTAAAACTTTGACAGAAATAAGCTCTTCATTTTGCATAGGATTGAGATAAGGCAGCAGAATAAAGAATATTTAGCTAAGGGGTTATCATTCAAGCAATGGAAAAATGCCTGTTTCGGTTAAAAATGGTAATGATGATAGGGTATATAGGTGGTATTTGCCAGTGGCCAAATATTCCTAGTAAATAATGCAGGAACATCTATGTAATAGTGGTAATGAAGAGAGAAGTACATTTTTAAGGAATTTGATTTCAGTATTTCAGAAACAGATTAGACCTAAGAATTAGAAATTGATAAAAAATAAATTACCAACATTTGCAATTATTTCTTTAAACCTTGATTTAAAAACATGTAGAGAAATACAGATCTTTAGTGATCATATATTATAACAGAAATACTTACGGTAAGTGAAAATATATATTAGAAAATCTAGGATATATTCTGGCAGGTAAGTAAGTTGGAGAAGTATTCTACATTTATCCTTACATTTATTTCAAAACTACTTACTAATTGCCTGCTTGTACTAAGCTCTGTCTTAGGTAATTGTGAAGGATAATAATTGTGCTCTCCAATGTAGGTAGTAAGTCATTTATAGCACTTTTCACCTAAGGAGGTTACTGAAAACTATTTATATTATGCTTTGATTTCAGTTGACAGATTTATCAAATATTCATCTTTTTAAGTGATGTCAGAAACTCAAAGAAAAATAAGCCACTTTAATTGAATGACTATGTGTATTAAATAGCTAGAAAAAGTATTTCAAAGATTATCATTTGTATGGGTGTGTCTCATGAAAATATTACTAAAATGATTGGCACAGAAGTATTTCATATATTTAACAAACAAGTTCTTACTGTTTTGGGTCCCTTATGGACAGTATTGGCGACTGAATAGGATCTCAAGAAAAGCTAACTAAGTGGTAGCATACTAAGCAATTTCATGTGAATTCTGTCATTTCAAACAAGGACTTTTAGGTCCTTTTTTTTTTTTATGGAAACATGTACAGTAAAATGAAAATGAGGCTTAACCAACAATGTCAAGAACTTTCACTTATTTTGAAAATACATGAAATTGCACCCAAGAACTCTGCACCCAAAGACTTTTTTATTGACACTCTCTTATTATAGAAACTATTTCCATAATTCAAATTAACTTCTTCATTAGTGTCACATTGTTATTATGTAAAACCCAAAAATAAATATGATTTAAAAAAACTTTAAATAAATATTTTATCATTATTCTCTATTAAACTATATGTAACTGGTTAGTACTTATGTGTCTATGGTCAACAGGGATTAAAGTCTTTTGTTTTAACGTACAATACTATATATCATTTTCATTACTAAGTAAGCGACATGAATATATAAATTGGATTTTTGTATGTGTGTGCCTGTAGGAACTTCTCTTTCAAAATATTTAGTTTAATCCCATAATAAATCCTTTTTAAAAAAATTTCTCTCTTCCTCCTCTTCCTCACTTTCTCCCTCCTCCTCCTTCTTCTTCCCCCTCTCCTATCTCTCTCTCCATCTCCCCTTCCCTCCCACTTTTCCTCCCTCTTCTCTCTTCCTCTCAGGCATAATTACCCCCCAACAAAAGATGTCCATGTTCTAATGTCTATGGATCACTGACTATATTTAGGATAGAAAGTACCATGCAGATATGATTAAGGATCTGGAGATGGGGAGTTTACTGTCCTTTATCCAAGTAAACCAAATCAAATCACAGGAGATACCAATTCTGCAGCACTTTCATGATTGAGGTTAGAAGATGAAAAAGGAGGAAGGGTCAGAAAGATGCAATATTGATGGGTCTGAAAAATAGGTAAGAAGACCAAGAGACAGGGAATGTGTATAGTCTCTAGAAGTTCCTCCTGACATACCAGAAAGGAACAAAGACCAAGCAACACCTTGATTTTTGCCTGCTGATAACCACGTGAGACCTCCTGACCTACAGAGCTGTAAGATATTTTCTGTTAGTTTATGTCACTAATTTGAAGAAATTTCTTATAGGATATAGAAAACTAATGCATTCTTTTCTTTATTTCATTTAGAAGAAGTGTGGCATAGGGTTATCTGGGTGGCTCGGTTGGTTGAGTGTCCAACTTCGGCTCAGGTTATGATCTCATAGTTTGTGAGTTCGAACCCTGCATGGGCTCACTGTGGTCAGTGCAGAGCCTGCTTCAGATCCTCTGTCCCTTCTCTCTCTCTGCCCCTCCCCTGCTTGTGCTTGCTTTTTCTCTCGCTCAATAATAAATACAAAGAAGAGGTGAGGCATAACATCTAGCTTTTACTATTCTTTCCATTTTTTATCAGTATGGCTGTAGACATTATACTTTTAATGACTTACATTTTAAAAAACCTTATTTCAAAGAATTTTATTAGCATTTGGTTCATAGCACACTAAATCTACAAGAAACAAGATTTCACTATGTGTGTGACTTACTGATTAAAGTAATTTGAGCATATCTGGTGTTGCAGATTTGAACTAGAACATGCAGAATTTTATTCAGGAATGTTTACATTGCTTATATCACACCATTTCTCATTTATAGAGATTTGGTGACAGAAATGACTTCATCCAAATACTACCTCAAAAAAAAAATGCTAATATTATAAATAAATCCCATGGAGCAAAAGAGGTGCATTGAGATTATGTAATCCATTATCTTAAAACAAGGAAAGACAACAATTTAGTATTAGATAATTAGTTACAATTGTTGGATTCATTGGATATTACACAGGCATGCAGGCAATTAAATGAGAATTTTTGGCATACTTTGACTCCCAGTTTAATTTCCCTATTGTTTCTCTTCTCATGAATTTTTCATACTTTTTTATAATGCATGTGACATTTTATTATTGCAATAATTTATCATTTTAAAAGTTTGCATAATGTGTTATTTGGAAATCTGTAGAGTTTTATTAATTTAAAGTATCCAATACAATATTTAGATGCATTAACACTAGATTTTTTGAGATTATACCCATATATAATCTATAAGAAACTATAATAGATTTCCATTTAAGGTCTTTGATATGAAAATCTAATCAATTTTCAAAAATATATCATATATTTTAACTGGAATAGAAACAAAGATCTATAATTTTAGATTATTACTTATTAATATTCACAGCATTTTAGTTGAATTAGAAGTCTATCTCATATGAATTCCTGATTCCCTTCTTGTGAGCAGGGGTAATCATTTACCCCATGTCTTATTTTTTCCACACTAACAACAAATATGTGGTTGTATCATTTTCTCCACTATCAATTCTCCAATTCTCCAATTTCCTAACACCAACTGGGGCAGAGATTTCAATTCTGACACTGACTACTCAGAGTTAGTGCTGTCTCCAATGGTTAAGGGCTCAGTCTGATGAGACTGCCCCACTTCAGATACCAGTTGCAATTGGGTGTCCAGGATGCCTAACTTTTGTCTGACTTAGCTATAAATTCAGCTTATAAATACATTTTTGAATCATTCATATTAAAGTCATATATATCCAGTAAGGAAAAAAAAATCTACCAACCTATCAGGGTTAGTTCAGCTTGGTACCTTCAACAATCCCATTACAAAATAAGCTAGAGTTTGCTTTAAAAAAAATAAAAAGCAGTTTGGTTAGTGCTATTCCTGGTAGAAGAATTAGCTCAAAAATAGACTCTGTTCTGTTTTCAGTAGATGGAATGCAGGGCTCTATTATGAATATTGTGTGTCTATGTGTGTGTGGGGAGAGAGAAATATATACATAGAGATATGAACATGGTTGATCTAAAATGGTTCAAACATCTTTCATTTATGATAAGTGTATGTAGTGCTATGAAATTTAATAAATGTTGTAGATCCACAGAAGAATGAAATGTGCTATCTGACCTTAAACTACCTATAATTTCATAAAATAGTTACTCTTTTCATTAAAGAACTACATCTGTTCAAGTTGTGGAAGAAAACTGTCAACTTTTCTTCTGAAAATTTATCCTGGCACCAGGAAGTCAGAAAAGCAGGCAGATTTCTTTCTCTATCACTATCTTCTCCATCAATGCTCTGACAAATTGCAATACCTCCTTTTTTTTTTTTTTTTTTTTTTTTTTTTGGTTTTACCCAGGGATTTAAGTAAAATCATACATGCTGCTGTCATTCATTGTTATATCTTTTGTATAGCAATAACCTAAGAGCAGCAATGAGAAAATTGAATTTTTTAATGAATTTAACCATCACTTCCATGAACCAAATTTCCATTTAGTGGACTCCCACATAGTAATCCTCAAAGTGTAAAACTGTGCCACATTAGAAATAAAAGTTAGGGTTTTTCAGTTGTCCAAAGTTGAAAGAGTCAACTTCTGGTACAGTCCATAAAATGTAATGAATGCGAACTAATAAAACTCTATTAATAGAAGGGAAGCATGCAAAGAACACAGTGCACCTGACTTGATTTTTTTTTCTTCCAAGTCACTTAACATACAGTGTAGTATTAGTTTCAGGTGTAGAATTTAGTGATTCAACACTTCCATGCAACTTCTGGTGCTCATCACAAGCGCACTCCTTAATACCCATCCCCTCTTCAACCCATCCCCCCACCACACCTCCCTTCCAGTAACCATCAGTTTCTTCTCTATAGTTAAGAGTCGGTTTCTTCTCTATAGTTGTATCTTAAATTCCTCATATGAATGAAATCATATGGTATTTGTTTTTCTCTTGCTGACTCAATTCACTTAGCATAATGCTCTCTAGCTCCATCCCTGTCATTGCAAATGGCAAGATTACATTTTCCCTATATATATCAGTCGATGAACATTTGGGATCTTTCCATAATTTAGCTATTGTTGATAATGCTTCCATAAACAGCAGGGTGCATGTACCCCTTCGAATTAGTATTTTTGTATCCTTTGGGTAAATACCTAATAGTGTAACTGCTGGATTGTAGGATAGTTCTATTTTTAACCTTTTGAGTAACCTCCATACTGTTTTCTAGGTGGCTGCACCAGTTTGCATTGCCACCAATAGTGTAAGAGGGTTTCCTCTTTCTTAGCATCCTCACCAACACCTGTTGTTTCCGGTGTTGTTAATTTTAGCCATTCTGACTGCTGTGAGGTGGCATCTCATTGTAGTTTTGATTTGTATTTCCCTGATGATAAGTGCTGTTGAGCATCTTTTCATGTGTCCATTGGCTATCTGTATGTCTTCTCTGGAAAAAAATATTACTGGTGATTTTAAATGTGTATTTAAGTGCAGCTTAAATAAATGAAATCTTTATTGTCTTCCTCAGCCCATTAAGACTCTTCTTTCTATAAAAATAGATTATCAATAAAGTGTCTAAATACTGGGTTACAATCCAGTACCAGAAGGAAAAGAGAAAAATTATAGGCAATTGTTGACAAAATATTGTTGAGGAGACATCTTTCTGTCAACTGCTTGGAAAATATTCAGAAATAGGTAACTGAAAATGGTGTTTTTCATACAGTAGTTGGTGTATAGCTGGGATATGGAATGTGTCTATTATTTTGTCTCTAAAATGCCAAGGTTCAAACTTTCATAGGTCAAATTAGTTATTTCATTAATTTTAGAAGACTATCATTTGTTTTCTGCCTTACTATAAAACAGGAACAAACTAAGCAGTAAATTACAAATATATAATATTAAAACCAGTCACAGTCATTTTGTCTAAATTCAGTTTTAAAATTGATAATGTCTTCAAGTGCATGGGAATTTAGTTGTTTGTATTGAATGTTTCATTGAAGAGACTGCAGTTTTGGCATTAAAATAATTTAAAAAAATTTAATGTTTACTTATTTTTGAGATGGAGACAGAGAGCAAGTGGGGGAGGGGCAAAGAGACAGGGAGACACAGAATCTGGAGCAGGTTCCAGGCTCTGAGCTGTCAGCACAGAGCCCGATGAGGGGCTTGAACCCACAAACTGTGAGATCATGACCTGAGCCAAAGTTGGACGCTTAACCGACTGAGCCACCCAGGTGCCCCTGGCATTAAAATAATTTTAAACTGAAGACAATTGAGATTTCATAGATGTAAAAGAGTCTTTTTGGAGCTTCCCTTACCTAAAGGCAGAAGCTCTGACCGTTTGGCTGTCATAATCCCCTTTTCCAGGCAGCTTCACTCCCCAGAAAACAGTGAAGTTGCCATAAATCCTCTTTCTGGGGGAGTTCCACAGCCAGAAAGGAAAGAGATCTGATGAGAATTTCATAAATAAACATCATTACAAACTTCCACACCTTACATGTGTTCCCTGATGCTATGTGGAAAAAATGCTTAGAGTAACTTTTTTTTCCCTATTGTCACTAATTTTTCCATAAAAAATGTTTTTAAGGACTAAAATGAGAAATAAAAAATATTCTCATCTGCCTTTCTAGATCACTAAATGATGGCTTTCAAGAAATTTATGAATGTTAAAATTCATCTCAGGTATTTTTAGCCTTCTATTAGCTCTTAAGTCAATAAAGTATATATCTCTTGTACTTGTTCTATGCAATTGACTATCCTGCTAATGTTCTTTTTATCATAAAAGTGCAAAATACAACATCAGAAGATAAATTATTTTTAATTCAAAAGTATTATCTGGGTATGGCCTTAACATAGGAGGTGTTTTTTTTTAATTTTTTTAATGTTTATTTATTTTTGAGGGAGAGAGAGACAGAGCGTGAGCAGGGCAGGGGCAGAGAGAGAGAGGGAGACACAGAATCTGAAGTAGGCTCCAGGCTCCGAGCTGTGAGCACAGAGCCCAACACAGGACTTGAACTCAGAGACCATGAGATCATGATCTGATCCGAAGTCGGACTCTTAACCGACTGAGCCACCCAGGCGCCTTAGGAGTTTTTGTAGAAACAAAAGTCCAGTAGTTTTTTATTTGAATGCTCATTTAATTTTCATTCATATCCGAAGCAATATTCAAATTAAACATAATTACCTCCTGTCCTCTATACCTAAGGTGGGCTTTTATTGTGACACTGAGGCTGTTAGCATTCAGGGACCTAGAAGTAAATTGTCACCAGTGATCTTCAATTTTTCTACAAACAATGTGATTCATGTGTCAAGTGATAAACATGCCTATGACCACCAGACATAGTTTTCTGATACAGTTATTCACTCATATCTGACACAGATGAGAAATGTTTGCCATCAGAGCAAAATAAAGATGTAGCATTATTCTCTTTGTGAAGACTGCACACAGCTTGTGGAGTTTTGACATTTATGAGAAATAAAACTAGGAACTTTTGAAGGTTTTTAAATCACTCTTACAAGGTTGCTTGCTGTTTCCAAACCCTTCAGAATTCAAAATGATCAGATCATGCAGAGAATTGATGCTATAAATCAATAAAAGAAAACAGAACTTAAAAACCCAGAAGACATGAAATCCTTCTACCTAATACCACCCACACAATCCCTCATTTCCAAACTAGTTCATTACACTATATTTTATTGTCAGAATGCTATGACCTGGTGCAATAAAACTAGATTTACCCATAGTGACACACACGAGTTTTAGGGAAGTAAGAAAATATTCAAAGTGTGCATTTAACATATTATCTCTGCCTTCAGCATTCCTTACTTGCCTTAATCCACATTTTTCACAGTACATATCTACTTTTTGAAAAAAAAGTATTTATAGCCTTCTCTCACAAATGTAGCAAAGGGGAAGCCTATATAAACATTCTTTCTCTCAGAAACTTCAATAGAATGTATAAAAGAGCCAGGCCTAATATTTTTTCTCTGTTGTTACTAAACTATATCATAATAAATTAAAACTCAATACCACACTACCAAATACATTTTTAAAATATATGAAAAAAAAAGAATCTTTTATATCTATTAGGTCACTCATACAGATTTTCCTAAAAACTAGAAGTCTATTTTTTTTGCACCAAAACATATAATTTCCCCTCCTTCCTAAATTTAGTGCTGGTGCACTTAGTGCTGGACAATATTCCACACTTATGACAAAAATCTTATCTTTAAGTCACTAGTAAGAATTTATTTTTCAAAATATCCAGATGTCTAGTAATATGATAGTATTTCTACATGTAATCAAGGTTAAATTTAAAAATGAAACTCCAAGGGCACCTGGGTGGCTCAGTCAGTTAAGCATCCAACTTTGGCTCAGGTCATGATCTCACAGCTCTTGGGTTCAAGCCCCACATAAGGCTCTGTTCTGACAGTTCAGAGCCTGGTGCCTGCTTTAGATTCTCTGTTTCCCTCTTTCTCTGCCCCTCCCCCACTCACTCTGTCTGTCTTTCTCTCAAAAAAATAAACACTAAAAAACAATTAAAAATGAAACTCCAGCCTAGAAATCATATATAACCAAAAATACAAAAAATATATACAAAGCTATGCAAAATTGGATAAATTTACTTTCTTAATGAATCTGAAGCATTATTTTATCATTTTTGCATAGCTCATTGCAGAGAGAAATTGGTGAAATAAATTTAAATTATACTACATGTTTGTCCAATAAAGACACAAATTAGGCATTTTCTATTTGCATAATGTAGCTTTTAAAATCGATGTTATTCAAAGAAACATGCTTCTTCAACCACATTAATTTTTATGTGCAATAATCTATCACTATTTTATTTCTCGACAATGAAACTAATTTGACTTAAAACATATCCATTAAGTAAATGAACAATTAAACAAAAATGTCCCAGATTTATAAATTATATCAAAATTTAATTTGTTCACTTACATTTTAAGTTATATCCCCCCCCAAAAGATACTACCTATATGGATACTACATATCTATATGTAATGATTAAGATGAAACATAGGACTGATATGGAAAGATAGCCTGTATGTTTTCCTTTCTGTAAAAGAGTATTGTGATAATTATCATTACTGTGATTACCTGGATATTTACATTTATAGGGGAAAAATCTGGTGGAATGGATGCTCCACTAAATAGAGGTGGTTATCACTTTGTGATTAGAGTGTATTGATAATGCAAGAGAACTATATCTCCTAAGTCATGTTCTATTTTATTTGTGAGAAACTACAATATAAATTTACAATTAGGGAAAAAAGAAAAACACCAAAAGATAAATTATTTTATGTACCTACATTTAATTAATTTAATTAACCTCCAAGGGATATTCTATTTTATCTTTTTGGCAAATATTAAATTTCCACATACAATTACTAGAACAAATTCTGCTGTTATAAAATGGTTTGAAGCTATTCCAGGGAATATTTACATAAAATATTTTTTTTTATTTTATATTCTGTTATTTCTTAGAAACTCTTCCAAATATGATGTGACAAATATTTTTCAAGTTTTACATGCTGTTGATTTTAAGTTGTGTGTATGTATATGTGCATTCATGTAATATTTATATTCTTTTCATTTGTCCTCTCTTTTATTTCATGTTCTGCATACTAGTAGCAGGGCCCAAAATTGCAACGAAGAGAAAAAGTTAAATGAATATATTATCAGAAGGTATTAATATTTTGTATCATGTACAGTATTACAGAGTTTAGATAATTATTTTAAATATTCTCTCTCCCCTCTCTCTTGAATTAGTGGTTTATTATTCTACTTATTGCTTAAACTTATTTGTAAATCCATGATTATACCCTTAAATCTTTATCTGACTGCAATTGTGCTATCCATCATATAAAAAACAATACATATCTTATATAATAAAGTTTTTAATCTTAGACCTGGTGGTAGAGGGAAATATTCCAGTGAGTGTCTTGTAAACATACTAAAATATTTAGAAACATGAGTTTTTAAAATTAAATTGAAGATTAGGAAAACTCCAAAACTCTAAGCTGAATGTTTCTTCAAAGATGGAACAGAGTTCTAAAAAGTGAATGAATTTAATTTCGGAGTATAAACACAAATTATTATAAATCTACTTAAATACTAGTAGGGCAATGGATGTCAGAGACATTAATTAACTCCCAAATGCGCCTGATACATTGGAAGATTTAATGCATATTTTCAGTTTGTACATCTGATACATTGGAAAATTTTATCTGATACATTTGAAGACTTACTACATATTTTTCATTTCGTACATCTATGACTGGGAAAAATGTAAATGCCAAAGAAGGAATACCATATAAAATTTATATTTCCCATTGAGCAAGATTACCAAACTTTCAGAATTCTTTGACGTAAATTATTAAGGAAAAAAAAAAACACTAAAAAAAGAGAAGAAGTTTTGTCTTACAATTTTCAGCATTCCAAAGTGCACTTATTTTTAATTTGAAACACTCTTGTGTAGCAAGAATACGTCCTTATATAACATAAGAAATTAACAAGTAAAAGTTAAATGACTTGCCTGAGGATGCAACAAAATTGATTCAAGATTTTTAAAAAGGGCTATTGCTGTAGTTATATCCCTTTCATTTACTTCTAAAACAATAGATGTAAGCGTCAGTACAATGTTAATTTGACTTATACTTGACAGCTATTATGGATTCAAATCTCAGAAGCTTTCATATGAAAGAGATAGCTTTCAAATAATCCTACAAATTAAACCACAATCTAAGTTTTGGTAAAATTGGTCATAACAGACTTCCACTTTATGATATATTGATAAATAGATAGTCTGAAGTACCGAATTTGAAGCTCCATAAAACACTATATTTTGGGGATTTTTTTTTTTTTCCTGCACTGCTTGGCTCCCAGGCAGTGCCTATTAGGATTATACTCACCCACCATCAAAACCAGGTGAGATGACACTGGACAGTCTTAAACATGCACTAAAATCCATCATGTTTTAGGAGAAAATGTCCAAATCTGCTTCAGCACTTGGGAAATTTAGTTTTGCCAAGGGAAAAAATATATATATAGTTGCTAACCTGAAATCTCCTTCCTTAGGAGACATAAGTAGCTCTAGATGCCACAGAAAAACACCCTCTGTGTTAGCTATCAAAGGTTACAATCTGCTTTTCTTTGTTTCCCTTTATAATCCTATAGTTTTCCAGGGCTTTCAACTTTCTCTAGGCCATAGCTTTCGTTCAGTCTAATTTCAGCATATAGGAAAAATCCTATGTTCCCAATTAAAGGTAAAATAACTTAGAAAATTATTTTTCCTCTGGCTGATGTTCAAAAATAAAGAAGAAAATAAGTAGTAGGACTCAAGGCAAATCAAAGGTCTCAAGGTTCCAGAAGCCACTTATTCAATGTCTATTTATAATAAAAACTTTCAACAAAGTGGGTTTAGAGGGAACACAACCCAACATAATAAAGGCCATATATAAAAACCCACTACTAACATCATACTTAATGGTGAAAAACTGAAAGTCTTTCCTCTAAGGTCAGGAACAAGACAAGGATGTCCACTTTTGCCACTTTTACTCAACATAATAATGGAAGTCTTAGCTGCAGCAATCAGATAAGAAAAAGAAATGAGAGACATCTATATTGGTAAGGAAGAAGTTACACTGTCACTATTTGCAGAAAACATGATATTATACACAGAAAACCCTAAAGACTCCATCAAGAACTACTGGAAGTAAGAAATGAATTCAGTAAAGTTGCAGGATACAAAATTAATACTTGGAAATTGGTAGGGTTTCTATATGTTAATAACAAAATACCAGAGAAATTAAGAAGATAATCTCATTTAAGATTGTACCAAATATAATAAAATACTTAGGAATAAACTTAACTAAGTGGGTAAAAGACCTTTATTCCAAAATTATAAAATATTGATGAAAGAACCTGAAGATGGCATAAACAAATGGAAAGATAACCAATGTTCATGGATTGGAAGAAATGATAGTCAACATCTCCAAACTACATGCAGAAATCTACACATTCAATACAATTCTTATCAAAATACCAACAGCATTTTTTTGCAGAACTGTAACAAACGATCCTAATATTTGTAAGGAGCCACAAAATACCCCAAATAACCAAAGCAATCTTGAGAAAGAACAACAAAGCTGGAGGTATCACAGTTTTAGATTTCAAGATATACTACAAAGCTATTTTAACCAAAGCAGTATGGCACTGGCACAAAAATAGACACACAGATCAACAGAACAACACAGAGAACCTAGAAATAAACCCACATGTATATGGTCTATTATCTTTAGAAAGCCTCTTGGCTTTACCAGGAAGTACAACAGAACACATGATACATAGGTAAAGTAAAACCAATTTATTTTAATATTTTTTCAAAAATATTTATTACATATCAATCCTGAAATTTCATGTGATCATGCAATGTGGGGTTTTTCTTTTATGTACCTCTATTTTTTTATTCTTGTAATTAAAAAACCTTAACATAGAATCTACCCTTTTAACAATTTTTAAGTGTACAATACACTTGTTAACTAAAGGTACCTACAATTCTATAATCTGTAGGCACAATGTATCTATAAGCCTGAACCAAGGATACATATATTTTCCTTTCTCTCAGTGAAAACATCAAACAGTTGTGTAGACTTCCTGAATTTAGGAGGACACTTGTTAACATGACAAATGCAGTATGATACCTACTTATTGTAGGTATCATGAAGAAAATACTCTGAAGGACTGAATGCTCCAACATAAATTATTTACAGGTATTACACGTTTGTTAATAAAATACTGAGTTGTTTAGAAATAATGACAATATTTAAAATCTCCTATCTCTGCTTCTTCTCTTGCTTTATCTCTGGTCTGTACTTATGGGCCAGCTTAAGCAGTTGAGGAGTTTCTTAGTCTTCCCATGCCTGGGTGACTTGACTAGTCTTAGGAAGCAGTTTGAGCTGCTCCAGAGGATAGCCCTTAGCTGCTGCAGCTGGATGGACCACTGACAAAGCAATGAGGGCCCTTCCGGGTTTCAGGTCCTGTGTGAGGATGAAATTTTTGGGTCTTTTCTCAAACAGGGGATTTACCACCTTGTTGGCCTCCAGTTTCTTCACATGGCCACCTTCTTCTTGGTCTTCATTCCTTTTGGCACCTGGGGCAGCTGAAGGCAAAATCTAATGCACAGACTGTTTATTTTGGATTCATCAGAAATAATTCCAAATTTTTGAAGTTTCTTGTTTGTATAGTTTCATAGCAATATTTTGTTTCCTTTTGGTTTTATTGATCTTATTTGACTAACACATATATGTAAAAATTACATATATGTTTCTTTTCAAGTTCTATGTTTTAATTTTCTCAAGGTCATAAATTATAAATGAGTTGTCTGACTCAACAATGCAATCCCCTATCTCGTACATGCACACTGTGTATATGTATTTTGTTTATAATTTTTACATTTTTACTTATTTTTGAATGAGACAGTGCAAGTGGGGGTTAGACAGAGAGAAAGGGAGACATGGAATCTGAGGCAAGCTCCAGCCTCTGAGCTGTCAGCACAGAGCCCAACACGGGGCTCTAACTGATGAACCAAGAGATCATGACATGAGGTGAAGACAGATGCTTAACTGACTGAGCCCCCCAGGTGCCCCTGTATTTTTAATTAATAATTAGTAACATTTAAATTTGCTATCTAAATATTATCCATAGAATTATTTATGTCCCAGATGCTTGCTGTTGCACTGAACCAGTCTTCTATAATTTTTTTATGTCACATCCTTTTTATGGCAGGTCCATTGTTCATATTTATATTCACTCAGTAAAATGGAAAACACAATTCTATGCAACATTTTATTAAAATAAATTACAATCTTTTGTCAATTCCTGCATATTTATTATACAATGCCTGTGAGTTTTCAAGAAGGAAAACTTTCTGATGTATTTGAATATTCACTTCTGGGTAATGGTTAATATTTTACACAGTGTCAATTTTATTTTTTTATTTTTTATTTTTTTTTAAATTTTTTTTTCAACGTTTATTTATTTTTGGGACAGAGAGAGACAGAGCATGAACAGGGGAGGGGCAGAGAGAGAGGGAGACACAGAATCGGAAACAGGCTCCAGGCTCTGAGCCATCAGCCCAGAGCCTGACGCGGGGCTCGAACTCACGGACGACCGCGAGATCGTGACCTGGCTGAAGTCAGACGCTTAACCGACTGCGCCACCCAGGCGCCCCCACAGTGTCAATTTTAAAACAAAACTGGTATATCCAGTTTATGGATAATTTTTGAGAACCAATTTATGTTTCTCATTTTTGTTATAAGTGAAAAACTAGGTGTCACTTTTTCTTTTAATTACATTATCTTTTCTATTAAAACATTCAACCATTTCATCCTGAGAACACTGGATGAGAGATATTTTGACTTTGTAAAAATGCTGAATGGAAAACTATTTTTGCACAAGAGTATCAAAATATAAAAACAACCTCAAGGATTTGAGCTAAACCCAGAAATGACAAACATGTTATGTAGCTGTGGTTTTATTTCACCCTAAATGCTGAGATGAAAAATGGAGATGTATATTGATCACACTACTGAATGGAGCACAAACTAAAATTCCTTCAGGCTGTTGTAATACTGTAATGAATGCCTACAGCTCAAAACACATTATAATGGACTTGGAAAATTTGTCCTATCAGAGGATACATTTTAGAGTGATATCTTTTTGTATTTTGTTTTAATTTGTTATGTCACAGATTTGGATCGAGCAAAAGTGACAAAATTAGTTTGGGGATTTAAACATAAAAAGCAAAATGAACAAAAAGTACATTTTGTTTCCCTTGCAAAAGAGAAATTATTTGAAGAGGATGCTAATACATTTGTAGGTAATGTGCATTTTTAAAATTACTCACAAAATTCCCAATAAATTAAATTACATGTCTCTCCTCTACTGTGACATTAGTTTCTTTATACAATGAAGTGGCAGAGGAGCCAAGATGGCAGAACAGCATGGAAGTTTTTTGTGTGTCTCGCATCCATGAAATACAGCCAGACCAACACTAAACCATCCTGCACACCTAGAAAACTTATCTGAGGATTAACACAACAATCGGCACAGAATTCAGCAGGTACATGGCGCAGAGAACCGGTGGAGAGAGAAGCCATGGGAAGGGAGGTGCTTTTTCGGGCAGAGAGAGAACAGAGACGGGGGGGGGTAGTATATGGGAAAAGGACCCCTCCCCAAAAGCAGCTGGAGAGAAAGTGGAAAATTGGAAACAGCCACATGGACTAAACTAAAAAGGGAGAAAGGAGAAAGGAGAGGGTTTAAATTCCATTAAGACTGTAAACAAGGAGAGTGCAGAGTCTGCAACTCCCAAGCTCGATACCTGGCAGTGCTCTGGTGTGAAGGGTGAACCCCAGGAGCAGAGTGGGGTCAGGGAGGTTCTTGGGCCACACAGGGAAAAGCGGTTCCACTGCTGGAAGGACATTTGGTAGAGACTGTTAAGGCCACCTGGTCCCAGCAGACCCCAGAGAACAGCCACATTCGCTGGTGCTGGAATAAGGCCAGCACCTTATGTTAATGGTGAAGCCTGGTGCCAGATGTGTGTTGTGATTTATAATAATCCCTGAAACGCTGCCTCTACACTATCTCGCGAACTTTTTCTGGGGCGGGCTGACACCTGGATGCAGTCTCAGGGCACCGGCAGCAGCAGGGTCCATCAAGTGTTCCTGGGTGCAGCCAACATTTGGCCATTGCTCCGTGAGACCCTCCTGCAGAGGGGCAGAAGGGGTCAAAGCCACAGTCCTTCAGATGTAATGGGCCGGGAAAAACAGGTGCATCTGAGACAAAACTTGGAAAGAGGTACTGTCTAGGGCTTGGTCACGGAAAGTGAAAGAGTGGAGACTGGACAAAAGCTGAAGACAGGATGGGTGCACGGTTACCAATTGGGGAGAACAGAGTTCCGATACTAGAGACTGGGTAGCTAGGTGACACCATTTTCACCACTCCTGCGCATGCGCATATGCACCTAGGAGCGCCACAACACTATACCCCAGTAGACTAGCAGTGCCATCTAGTGGAGAATGGAGCCATTACAGTAAGCCCCGCTCAACTGGGCCAACTTTGCTCTTCAAGAACAAAAGTCTCACCACCTACTTAGTTTATGGACTATAAAGCACTTCATAGTCTGACTTCTAGAGGAAAATGAAGTAATTTCAGTCCTACTTCAATCTGTTAGCAGGTCCATCTATTCAATATGCTTCCTTTTTTTCTCTTTTTCACTTTTTTCTTCTTCTTCAATACAGAAAGAGAAAATATTCATTTTTATTTTCAATTTTTATTAAAAATATTTTTCTTCAAATTTTTTACTTTTATGTAATTTTGTTAACGTTTATTTATTTTTGAGACAGAGAGAGACAGAGCATGAACGGGGGAGGGTCAGAGAGAGAGGGAGACACAGAATCTGAAACAGGCTCCAGGCTCTGAGCTGTCAGCACAGAGCCTGACGCGGGGCTTGAACTCATGAACCGTGAGATGATGACCTGCGCCTAAGTCAGACGCTTAACCGACTGAGCCACCCAGGCGCCCCGTACTTTTATGTAAATTTTTTGAAATTTTATTTTACTTCCATCATTTTATTTTAGTCTATTACAGTGTATACTGTACACTTTCAAATTTTCAAACTATTTCCTTATTTTTTCCTTTTTTTTTACTTTTCATTTCTTTCATTTTTCTTGAATGCAGAAAGAGAAAAAAATTCATTTTTGTTTTCATTTTCATTAAAAATATATTTCTTTAATTTTTTTCTACTATATTCTTTATTTTGTGTAATTTTTTTCAAATTCTATTTTATTTCCATCATTTCATTTTAGTCTACTTCAGTGTATTCATATTTTCAAATTCTCAAACGATTTCCTTTTGTTCCCCCCCCCCTTTTTTCTCTAATCTATCAAACCATTTTCCACACCCAGACCAAAGCACACATAGGATCTAGCATCATTTATTTGATTTTTTTGTGTGTGTGTTTTTAATTTTTTAATCTTAGTATTTTTCTAATTTTAACTTTTGTATTTTAATTTTTCCACCTCATTAATTCCCTCTCTCCCTTGAAAATAATGAGACAAAGGAATTCACCTCAAAAGAAAGAGCACGAAGAAGTGACAGACAGGGATTCAATCAAGATAGATACAAACAAGATGTATGAACCAGAATTTAAATCACAATAATAAGAATAGTAGCTGGAGTCGAAAATAGACTGGAATCACTTTCTACAGAGATAAAAGAAGTAAAAATTAGTCAGGATGAAATAAAAAATGCTATAAATGAGCTGCAATCACTGATGGATGCTGTGGTGGCAAGGATGGACGAGGCAGAACAGAGAATCAGCAATATAGAGGACAAACTTATGGAGAATAATGAAGCAGAGAAAAAGAGGGAGACTAAGACAAAAGAAGATGATTTAAGTATTAGAGAAATCAGTGACTCATTAAAAAGGAACAGCACCAGAATCATAGGGTTCCCAGAAGAGGAAGACAGAGAAATAGGGGTAGAAGAGTTATGTGACAAAATCATAGCAGAAAACATTCCTAACCTGGGGAAAGACAAAGACACCAAAATCCAGGAAGCACAGAGGACCCCATTATATTAAACAAAAACCGACCATCAATAATGCATATCATAGTCAAATTCACAAAATACTCAGGCAAGGAAAGAGTCATGAAAGCAGCAAGGGGAAAAAAAAGTTCCTAACCTACAAGGGAAGACAGATCAGGTTTACAGCAGACCTATCCACAGAAACTTGGCAGGCCAGAAAGGAGTGGCAGGGTATATTCAGTGTGCTGAATCAGAAAAATATGCAGCCAACAATTCTTTATCCAGCAAGGCTGTCATTAAAAACAGAAGGAGAGATAAAAAGTTTCTCAGACAAACAAAAATTAAAGGAGTTTGTGACTACTAAACCAGCCCTGCAAGAAATTTTAAGGGGGACTCTCTGAGGGAGAAAAGATGAAAATATATAAATAAGTAAATATCAAAAGCAACAAAGATTAGAAAGGACCAGAAAACACCACCAGAAACTCCAAATCTATAAGCATGATAATGGCAATTCATATCTTTCAGTACTCACTCTAAATGTCAATGGACTCAATGCTCCAATCAAAAGACACAGGGTAACAGAATAGATAAGAAAATAAGATCCATCTATATGCTGTTTACAAGAGACCCACTTTAGACCTGAAGACACCTTCAGATTGAAAATAAGGGGATGGAGAACCATCTATCATGCTAATGGTCAACAAAAGAAAGCTGGAGTAGCCATACTTAGACAATCTAGACTTTAAAATAAAGACTGTATCAAGAGATGCAAAAGGGCATTATATCATAATCAAGGGGTCTATCCACCAAGAAGACCTACCAATTGTAAACATTTATGTGCCAAATGTGACAGCACCCAAATATATAAATCAATTAATCACAAACATAAAGAAACTCATTGATAGTAATATCATAACAGTAGGAGACTTCAAAATCCCACTCACAGCAATGGACAGATCATCTAATCAAAAATCAACAAGGAAACAATGGCTTTGAATGACACACTGGACTGGATGGACTTAACAGATATATTCAGAACATTTCATCCTAAAGCATCAGAATATACATTCTTCTCCAGTGCACATGGTATGTTCTCCAGAACAGACCACATACTAGGAAACAAATCATCCCTCAGCAAGTACAAAAAGATCGAGATCATACCATGCATATTTTCAGACCACAATGCTATGAAACTCAAAATCAACCACAAGAAAAAATTTGGAAAGGTAACAAATACTTGGGAGACTGAAGAACATGCTACTAAAGAATGAATGGGCTAACCAAGAAGTTAAAGAGGAAATTAAAAAGTATATGGAAGTCAATGAAAATGATAACACCACAACCCAAACCTCTGGGATGCAGCAGAGGCGGTCATAAGAGGGAAGTATATAGCAATCCAGGCCTTCCTAAAGAAAGATAAAGATTTCAGATACACAACCTAACCTTACACCTTAAGGAGCTGGAAAAAGAACAGCAAATAAAACCCAAAGCCAGCAGAAGACAGGAAATAATAAAGATTAGAGCAGAAATTAATGCTATCAAAACCAAAAAAAAACAGTAGAACAGATCAATGAAACCAGAAGCTGGTTCTTTGAAAGAATTAACAAAATTGATAAACCACTAGCCAGTTTGATCAAAAAGAAAAAGGAAAGGACCCAAATAAATAAAATGAAGAATGAAAGAGGAGACATCACAACCAACCTAGCAGAAATAAAAACAATAATAAGAGTATATTATGAGCAATTATATACCAATGAAATGGGCAATCTGGAAGAAATGGACAAATTCCTAGAAACATATACACTACCAAAACTGAAACAGGAAGAAATACAAAATTTGAACAGACCCATAACCAGTAAGGAAATCGAATTAGTAATCAAAAATCTGCCAAAAAAACAAGAGGTCAGGGTCAGATGGCTTTCCAGGGGAATTCTACCAAACATTTAAAGAAGAGTTAACACCTATTCTCTTGAAAGTGTTCCAAAAAATACAAATGGAACAAAAACTTCCAAACTCTTTCTATGAAGCCAGCATTACCTTGATCCAAATCAAGACAGAGACCCCACCAAAAAGGAGAACTATAGACCAATTTCCCTGATGGACATGGATACAAAAATCCTCAACAAGATATTAGCCAACTGGCTCCAACAATACATTAAAAAAATTATTCACCACGACCAACTGGGACTTATACCTGGGATGCAGGGCTGGTTCAATATCCACAAAACAATCAGTGTGATACATCACACCAATAAAAGATAGGACAAGAACCATATGATCCTCTCAATAGATGCAGAGAAAACATTTGACAAAATACAGCATCCTTTCTTGATAAAAACCCTCAAGAAAGTAGGGGTAGAAGGATCATACCTCAAGATCATAAAAGCCATATATGAACGACCCAATGCTAATATCATCCTCAATGGGGAAAAACTGAGAGCTTTTCCCCTAAGGTCAATAACGAGACAGGGATGTCCACTCTCGCCACTGTTATTCAACATAGTATTGGAAGTCTTAGCCTCTGCAATCAGACAACACAAAGTAATAAAAGGTATCCAAATCGGCCAAGAAGAGGTCAAACTTTCACTCTTTGCAGAAGACATGATACTCTATATGGAAAACCCAAAAGATTCCACCAAAAAAACTGGTAGAACTGATTCATGAATTCAGCAAAGTCGCAGGTTATAAAATCAATGCACAGAAATGGGTTACATTCCTATACACCAACAATGAAGCAACAGAAAGAGAAATCAAGGAATCGATCCCATTTACAGTTGCACCAAAACCCATAAAATACCTAGGAATAAGTCTAACCAAAGAGGGGAAAAATCTATACATTGAAAATTATAGAAAGCTTATGAAAGATTGAAGAAGACACAAAAAAAAAAAAAAATGGAAAAAGATTCCATGCTCCTGGATAGGAAGAACAAATATTGTTCAAATGTGGATACTACCCAAAGCAATCTACATATCCAATGCAATCCCTATCAAAATAACACCAGCATTCTTCACAGAGCTAGAACAAATAATCCTAAAATTTGTATGGAACCAGAAAAGACTCTGAATAGCCAAAGCAATCTTGAAAAGGAAAACCAAAGCAAGAGGGATCACAATCCCAGACTTTAAACTATACTACAAAGCTGTAATCATCAAGACATTATGGTACTGGAATAAGAACAGACACTCAGATCAATGGAACAGAATAGAGAACCCAGATATGGACCCACAAACGTATGGCCAAGTGATCTTTGACAAAGCAGGAAAGAATATCCAATGGAATAAAGACAGTCTCTTCAGCAAGTGGTGCTGGGAATACTGGGGAGTAACATGCAGAAGAATGAATGTGGACCACTTTCTTACACCATACACAAAAATAAACAAAATAGAGGAAAGACCTAAATGTAAGACAGGAAGCCATCAAAATCCATGAGGAGAAAGCAGGCAAAACCTCTTTGATCTTGCCCGCAGCAACTTCTTACTCAACACATCTCCAGAGGCAGGGCAAACAAAAGAAAAAATGAACTAATGGGACCTCATCAAAATAAAAAGCTTCTGCACAGAGAAGGAAACAATCAGCAAAACTAAAAGGCAACCGACAGAATGGGAGAAGATATTTGCAAATGACATATCAGATAAAGGTTAGTATCTAAAATCTATAAAGAACTTATCAAACTCAACACCGAAAAAACAAATAACCTAGTGAAGAAATGGGCAAAAGACATGAATAGACGCTTCTCCAAAGAAGACATCCAGATGGCCAACAGACGCATGAAACAATGCTCAACTTCACTCATCATCAGGGAAATACAAATCAAAACCACAATGAGCTACCACCTTACACCTGTCAGAATGGCTAACATTAACAACTCAGGCACCAACACATGTTGGAGAGGATGCAGAGGAAGAGGATCTCTTTTGCACTGTTGGTGGGAGGGCAAGCTGGTGAAGCCACTCTGGAAAACAGTATGGAGGTTCCTCAAAAAACTAAAAACAGAACTACCCTATGACCCAATAATTGCACTAATAGGTATTTATCCAAGGGATACAGGTATGCTGTTTCAAAGGGACACATGCACCCCAATGTTTACAGGAGCACTATCAACAGTAGCCAAAGTATGGAAAGAGCCCATGTCCATCGATGGATGAATGGATAAAGAGATGTAGTATATGTATGTATGTGTATATATATATATATATATATATATATATATATATGTTACTGGGCAATCAAAAAGAATGAAATCTTGCCATTTGCAACTACGTGGATGGAACTGGAGGTTATTATGCTAAGTGAAATTAGTCAGAGAAAGACAAAAATCATATGACTTCACTCATATGACGACTTTAAGAGACAAAACCGATGAACATAAGGGAAGGGAAACAAAAATCATATAAAAACAGGGAAGGGGAGTGGCGCCTGGGTGGCTCAGTCGGTTAAGTGTCCGAGTTCGGCTCAGGTCATGATCTCGCGGTCTGTGAGTTTGAGCCCCTCGTCGGGCTCTGTGCTGACAGCTCAGAGCCTGGAGCCTGTTTCAGATTCTGTGTCTCCCTCTCTCTGACCCTCCCCGGTTAATGCTCTGTCTCTCTCTGTCTCAAAAATAAATAAACGTTAAAAAAAATTTAAAAAAAAACAGGGAAGGGGACAAAACAGAAGAGACTCATAAATATGGAGAACAAATTGAGGATTACTGGGGAGGTTGCAGGAAGGGGGATGGGCTAAATGGGTAAGGGGCACTTAGGAATCTAGTCCTGAAATCATTGTTGCAGTATATGCTAACTAATTTGGATGTAAATTAGAAAAAAAATTTAAAAAAAAGAATGAAGCACATATTTCTGTGGAAATATATAGAACAAGTATACAATACTTGCTAGGCATTTAGTTTATATTTTTGATTAACTAATTAAAATGAGTAGTTATTTTGGTTAGTGAATTGTACCTATTAACAGATTTTATATTATTTAATAAACCTGACATTTTCAACCTTTATCCCATGTAAGCAAGGAAAAAACCTATATACAGAATTGTAATTATAAAGAAATTTTAAGGATACACATTTTAAGAATACACATACTTTCACTTAGCTCAGTTGGAGACATAAGACTACTATTTCCTGAATTTAGAAAGACATTTGTCACATGACAAATACAATTCAATGTCTAAATCTGGGTATCATGAAGTAAATTCTCTGAAGGACTGGATGCCCTAAAACAAACTGTCCCTGGGTATCATGTTTGTTATTAAAATACTGGGTTGTTTAAGGGGTGCCTGGGTGGCTCAGTCAGTTGAGTGTCAAATTCTTGATTTTGGCTCAGGTCATGTCTCAAGGTTTGTGGGACTGAGCGCCAGATAAGGCTCTGCTCTGAACATGTTGCCTGCTTGGGATTCTATCTCTCTTCCTCTCACTCTCCCCACCACCCCCCCCCCCCCAACTCATGCATGCACGTGCACTCTCTCTCTCCCTCTCTCTCTCTCTCTCTCAAAATAAATAAACTTTAAATACTAAACTAAACTAAAATGCTGGACTGTTTAAGAAATAATGAAAATATCACAAATCTATGTCCTGCTAAACATAGTGCAATAAGCAATAAGCAAAGGAAAATATAAGATTGTGGTGAGGTCTTTTGCTGCAGTCTAATGGCATATGGCATCAGGTAATAACAAGTAAGAATACCAGGAGGCATTGGTCATGACAACTAACTTGACCTTTGTCAAACATTTAAATCCACTAAAACTAATCTGTAATTAAATCTAACCATCAAAGAGACAAAGACACTATTTCTAATTTCTAATTATACCCTCCATTTATATATATATAGTCATATTAAATGTTTATAAAATAAAAGGCTGTGACTTTCTTTCCCAATAACCCAAAGATCTTTTTAACTGTATTTTTAATATTCATGTGACACATGATATAGAGGTACCTCATTAGTGAAGGTTGATTCTCCGAAGATTTCCAACCAACTCCCATAATTTAATAGCAGTTCAAAAGGGAGGGAGAGGATCATGGAAAATCTGTGAAGTGACTACTAGAAACTGCTCTTAAAGGTACATAAACACCCCCATGGACTTCAGTTTGTTCTCTGTTATTTAAGAGTCTCTTGTGATGGGGGTGGGTTAAATGAGTGACATACATTTGGGATAAGCACTGGGTGTCATATGTAAGAGATGAATCATTGGGTTTTATTCCTGAAGCCATGACTATGCTGTATGTTAAATAACTTAAGAATAAAAAAAATTAAAAATAAGTAAATAAGTAAATAAAAATAAGTAAATAAATAACATGAATGATAAAAAAGGTACATCAACACAAAATATACTTTGACAATGTTGCATAGGAAAATATACTACACTAGGTGAAAGTAATGAAACAATGCAATAGGTTGTAATAATTCAAGGGTTTGGAGGCTAGTCCAGTTGACTTACAAATGCAAGACACTCCCCCTCCCTACATAACCTAGGACAACCTTTCCTTACATTCTGAAAATTAGTATCTTTGTGTATAAAATGAGGATAATAATCCATCATGTAGGGTGGTTGTGATTCTTTGAATAAATTAATGAGAATGCAATATATACCATGAAATAGCATCACTAAGTAAAACTATTATTGTTATTAATTCAACTTCTGAGTAATGGGGAATTAGGAATATAATTTTCTAAAATTAATTTCCATGCAGGAGAAAGAACGATGTTGGAATTAATATTGCTAATGATCTGTACCAATTATTGATAGATTACTTTAATGAATGATGTCCTTCTGGTCATGGAAAATAAGTTACCAACTTTCAGGGGGTTTTTTTTGGTCTTAAAGTTATATCAAACATTATTATTTATTTATTATTTACTTTATATCAAAGTTCTTATTTCCTCTATAAGAAAACATAAATGTTAAAGGTCTAATTTTCGAAGGCACTAACTTACAAAATGATTCTATTTATTTGATTTTAACTACCCATTACATGCTTTAATGGCATTTTATGGTTGTGACTAAATTCTGAATCAACGTATTTTGTACAGTCTTTGAAAACACTACAAGGTCCTTTAATTTTTGTGAACACTGGAAGATGGAAAAATGTATCAAGTTGGAATGCACCTCTATGAATTATTCACTATATAATAAAACACTAATTATAATAAAAATATTAATTAAATGAAACATATGGTTTTGGGAAAAATGTGTTTTCTACCCATCTTGTAAATTGAATCTAGATACACAATTTCTATCTTGCAGTAGCAAAATAAATGCAATTATGTACAATATTTCTAAAGCATTGTAGGCAATTGTATGTGTGTGACTCAATTACATTTTTATATTTAGAAAAAAATATGAAACAAACTCAGAGTTAATAAAACTGGCAAGTACATTAACTCTCTTTTCTGAATCACCTAAGTGTAAGTTGCTGATACAATGCACCATCACTCACAAAAAATTTTTTGTGTATATTTCTTATTAATAATTATGTTCTAGAAAGCTACAATGTAAACATAAATATCAGGGATTCGTATTAATATATTAGCACCAACTATTCCTGAGACTATTCAAATTTCTTCAATTACTTTAGTAATATCAATTACAAGAAAGGGAGACAGTCCAGAATTACACATATGCATTAATGTGTTATGTCATTATAGTTTCATTCAATCTGGAATAGTTCCCAGTTTTTCCTTGACTTTCATGACCTTGACACATGGGATATTAAAAGCCAGTTTTATATAATGCCCTTCAATTTGAGATTCTCAGATATTTCATCATAATTAGATTCAGATTAAGCATCTTTGGCAGGTATAACAAAAGAGTGATGCTCTGTCCTTCCCATCCAAGCCTATAAGGGCACACCATTTCAATTTGTCTCATTACCGGTTTATTGATTTTGATTTTGAGCACTTGATTAAGATGTCACATGCTAGTATTATGAAATCTAAAGTTACTCTTTTCCCTCTTTCTTTTTGTATATAAGTACTTGGGATGAAGATATCCTGAGACTTCATCAAACTATTCACTAATTTGTATTAGTATAGACTCATGAATTCTTACTGTATTTAATGGGGCATAATCTATTAATGGCATCATCTTGACACTCACATTTGCACAGTGAGCATCTCTGTAGGCTGACTTCTGTATTCTTTGGCATGTACTCATCACTGTTTAAATCTTCTTTGTTTTCTGGCCTACAAAATAATCCAGTCACATTTTATACTTTCTTTGTCCCTCTCGTAGAATGGATTATTTCTCCAAAGAATCATGGATTGTTTTAATGGAGACTAGAGTATAAGTAAAGCAGAGTTTGCTGCTAGGTGTGCTCCTTGCTATTGGTGTGTCACTGCCCATAGGAACACTGCATAGACGGAGCTAGGAACACAAACACATACGATCCATATACACATATTTGCATTTATTGCCACATTTATTTGGGTATGTTGAAATCTCTGAGCTTACAATGATATCTCTAATTTTAATTTAACAGCACAGGGTTTATTTTATTTTTTTCTCCATTTCCACCTTCTTTCCTTTTGCATGCCAGTTTCATACTTTCTGGGGTCTTTAAAACCCAATAGTGAGCTGTTCCTCATTCCTTGATGTTCTTATTACCTCCACTTGTGTACTTACTCCCTACCCTGAGCAACTATAATATACAATGGATACTCCCCTTACTCCTCTTGGGTATTCTATCCTAAGCCAGGCTGCAGACTCCCCAGGGGGACAGATGTCCTTCTAATTCTGTTCCAATTTCAATTTTCTGGGCTGGGCAGCTGCTGCCACTTTTGCCATCTCTCCTGCCCAGAAGTGATTTCTTTGCTGATCCTGTTCTGGTACCGGTACCCCTTGCTGGGCTGCCTTTTTCATTTGAACACTATTTTCATTTCACCTCATCTTCACTCTATTTGGGCTCTGATTCAGATTATGAAGCACCTTGACTCCTTTTCAACACACCTATAAATAAAGCACCTGCCTCACTCAGTCCTACCTAGTGGCTTGTGGATTGGAGTTTCAGAGAGGGAAAGAGAAGAGGAAAAGGAGGGACAACTACAGTTTATTTTGATATACTGAATCACATGTTAGAATAACAAAGTCTATAGAAGAAGCCACATTTTAAATCTCACAAAAACAAACACTTGCACAAAGCACAAACACTGTGACATACTATTCATGAATACTTTAAATAACAGTCTCCTAAAGGAGACTCTATTTTGAACCGAGCTATTCATCATGTATTGATATTATTAAATTAAATGTTTTAGTTATCATAAAAAATTCTTGCATTACATGATTAAAAAGTCAAATTATTGTTTGATACAGGAAATTTAAAGTAAGACTTATAGTTAATAAGTTATATGGTGAGGTTGTAGTTTAATAAATTCATGTAAGTTTACTGCTAAAATACTCATATGAGATATAATCATTTTTAAATTTACTCAGATATAAATTATCAAATTTGGAAATACAGTAAAGAGCCAATGTTACATACACACTGTCTATGTATATTAAGGAGTCAAGAATCTTTCCTGACCATGTCACAATATTAATGAATTTATTTCTGGACTTCATATTACCTTCCACTGATCTGTATGTCTGTTTCAGAACTAGTCTATATATTATTGGACTTGATAGACTTATGAAGTTATGCCCAAACCCATTACAATATCCTAAAAATTATAAAATCAGTAAGATAATATGTGAATTTATTGACCATGGCAGGATGTCAGTAATGTGGATCAATGATAATTACAGATAATTTGGGAAATCATAATTGACCACAAAATATTTATATTAAATCAAACCACATCAGGCCAACTTCAGAATAAAGAACTTTATACTAGGTTTGTATCTATTGTAAAATGAGAAAACTCAGGAGGCAGAGTTTAAATTTTAAAATAATAACAGTATAAAATATAAAGACACAACACTCAATATAGGCATCTTTTTCAGAAAGAGTGAAGATTCCAAAATTAAAGTACATGAGGAGGGTTTGGCCACCTGAACGATGAATACAAAGTTGCAAAGAAACTGAAGAAAGAAATGAAATTTTTAACTTTGGACCTAAATTATGGCCCATTAAACATATCTGGAGCTTCAGCTGATCTAATGAGAAAACCCTGTCTATGTTTTATGGTTAAAATCATGCCAGGAGGGAGGAGGCTAAGAATTATGAACTTTAAATTATGAATAAAGTTATACAAAACATTTTATATCCATTAATATAAATAATCTAACAGAGATGAGTATTAGGATGTGACTACAGATGATACATTACTGTTGGGATTGTTTACGTGGGTTCTACTTGTGAAGGCTGACATATTACATACACTGCAACCTAGAAATTCTATTTGCCAGTATACACAAAGGGGAAATTTGATCATATATACTCTAGGATACACTGCCAAGATGTTCATAATGAATTTCAGAAAACTAACTTGATTTCATTGGCAGAAAATGTAGGTATGAGCAAAATAGAATATTATATAGATGTAACATGATTGAATTGGGACAAATACAATAATATAGATAGATGAGCCTTAAAATGTAGTAGAACAGGAAAAAAAACCACAATTAAGTGCCAGAGATGTATATTGAGAGTGATACTCACTTTCTAAGTTAAAAAAATATTAGGTGTATATTGCATGTGTGTGTGCTTTTGTTCCTAACATATATAAACACATGGCAACTAGATAACAATGATTACAAGAGCCAAAATGGTTTCCCAAGTGAAATGCTAGAACACACGGAGCAGATAGGTCAAATTTCCCAGCAGGTTTTCTGGTACTTAGAAAGTAATGAAAACAAGATAACCAATGTGAATAAATAAATATAAGAAAATTGTTAAGGATTTAAACCAGATCCTAATGTGAATAAAAGATTTTGATAATTATATGTAACCCAAGCTCATTAATAAAAATAATAAATATACCCATTTGTATTAGAACATTTGTAACTCATGAAATATCAAAGTGCTAGTATGCTTTTCTTTTCATTTTTTATTTTTCAATTGGGTTATTGGTCTTTTTGCCATAAATGTTTAGTTTTAAAACATTTTTAATTCCAGTATAATTAACATACAGTGTTATATTAGTTTCTGATGTACAATACAGTGAATCAACAATTCTATATATTACTCAGTGCACATCATGATAAGTATACTCTTAATCCCTTTTACCTGTTTCACCCACCCCCTGACCCACCTCCCCTCTGATAACCATCAGTTTGTTCCCTATATTTAAGAATCTGTGGGTTTTTTGTTTGTTTGTATCTTTTTTGTTTGTTTGTTCATATGTTTCTCATATGAGAAACAGGTACTCATCTGGTACCTGTCTTTCTCTGACTGACTTATTACACTTAGCATTATACCCTCTAGTTCCATCCGTGTTAGTGCAAATGGCAGGATTTCATTCTTTTTAATGGCTGAGTAATATTCCATTATGTATATATCACACTTTCTTCATCTATTCATATGTCAATGAACACTTAGGTGGTGAAGAAAAAGGAACCCTTGCAAACTACTGGTGGGAATGCAAACTGGGGCAGCCACTGTGGAAAAGAGTATGGAGGTACCTCAAAAAACTTAAAATAGAACTACCATATAATCTAGTATTCCACTACTGGTATTTGCCCAAAGAATATGAAAACACTAATTTGAGAAGATACATAAACTCCTATGTTTATTGCAGCATTATTTATATTTTTTACTATATTTATTTATTTTTGAGAGAGAGAGAGAGAGAACACAAGCTGGGAAGGAGCAGAGAGAGAAGTGGATCAGAGATCTGAAACAGTCTCTGTCCTGACAGCAGAGAGCCTATGCAGGGCTCGAACACACAAACTGTGTGATCGTGACCTGAGCTGAAGTTGGACGCTTAATCGACTGAGCCACCTAGGTACCCCGCAGCACTATTTATAATAACCAAATTATGGATAAGAATTCAAGTACTAATCAGCTTTTAATAGTGGTTTTTATTGTTTTTTTCTTTTAAATGCTTAAAATCAAAAAAATATTTAAGAAAATCTTAAGTATTTTATTTGTAAAGAGTGTCAGAGTCATTAATCAACTTAAATTTCAAAGGATATATAATTTCTGAAACCAAAGCACATGTTTTCATAATTATTTAAGCAGTATGGGTGTCAGGGTCTAGTGAAGGGCATCCTTACCAGGATAGGTGGCAATGATGTAGTATAAGGTGTGAGGAGCTAAGAAGTGAACCAGCTCAGGGTGCAAACTGGCATGAGGCTAGTACTGCATTGGTGATTCCACATGGGAGGTTATGGTCACAAGCTCAGGAGTGGGGTGTCAGTGTTCAGTTAGTTTGAGGAGAGTGGCATCCATGCACTTTTCCAAAGTGGAATCCCCAAGGAGGGATTTTGCATGATGGAAGTGGTGACTCATTGTGTGGTATCAGAGTCCAATAAGGTGAGATGTGTAGGTAGTGATAAAGTGGAAGAACCCAGGAATTGTCGGAACTCAAATCGAGAAGGGTGTCTGCACACAGTGCCACTGCTTGATTACATACTATAAACAGATCAAATAAATAAGTAGCTTATTGAGAAAAAAGGGAGACTGATACTCTCCCTGTTGGAGAAGGGAATTAGTTACAACTATGGAATTACAGAAGTTAGTGTGCTCACTGATCTTGATAGCTGTTGATGAGTGCACAGTTGTGTATATGTGTATGTGTGTGTGTGTGTGTGTGTGTGTGCATTCCTACATAAAGCTCATTTTCTCTACCATGAGGGCACAGGTAAAGCAACATTAAAATAACAATGAGCACATGAAGATCTAGATCTTAGTTTCCAAAAATTGTTTTCCACCATTTTCCAGAAAACAGAATTCCTTGAAGAAATTTTAGGTTCTAGTGCTAGGGAGGGAAACAAGGGGAGACTGGGGTATGTTTTTGTACCAGAAAATGAGAACTCAAAGAATGATTAGACCATGACAAAAGTCACAAAAGTCAGCTTAAAAAATTTCCATGGGCTAAAAGAGAACATTTTGAGCATCAAAAATCATAATGGAAATTGATTCTAACTCATTAAATTCTGTAGGAATCCATGAGTCCATTGTGATATGAATAAGCGAACTCTTCTTGAAAATAAGGCTGACTATAACTGGAGTGCAAAATTATATAGGGTTAGTTAGCTGCTTCATCAGACCTGAAAACATAATACTGAGTCAACAAACAACATAGAGGACACATGAGTGGCTCAGTCAGTTGAGCATCCAATTCTTGATTTCAGCTCAGGTCATGATCTCACGGTTCGTGGGTTTGAGCCCCACATCGACCTGGGATCTGCTTGGGATTCTCTCTCTCCCCCTCTCTCTGCCTCTCTTCCTCTCTCTCTCTATCTCTCTCTCTCAAAATAAGTAAACTAAAAACAACAACAACAGAGATAGGAATTCAACAAGAGGTTTCAGTTTTAATAATGTTATAATGGAGTCAGAATTGGGAGTTAACTACAATCTTGTAAAGTTCTTAGGACTGTTTTAGTATACAGAACCATCAAGTTTCAGTATAAACCAAAAATATCTTGAAGTGAAAGAAATGTTACTATGTGTAACTGTCACCTTTCAAAGTGACCAGCCTTATGTGAGAAGTATTACATTTATGTGGTTGACTTTGGTTACCATGAAACATACCTCCCATTATTTACACTGTTGTGTGGTGCCTTCTCAAATTGATTCTGGACTAGGCCTATGCTGCATTAAACATTAGCATAATATATACTAAAGTATTTCTAGACTCTGAATCTAAATTTCTACTACGTGATTCAGAAAAAAAAAATGTGTGTGTAGGGGGAAGGAGCTGTAAAGAAGCAAATGAGCAAAATGTTAATATGAATAAAGGCTATACATTTTGTTGTATTGTGCATCTTTTATGTAATTATGGAAATATACTAGGATAAAAATATTAAAATTGGCACTTAGTTTAATAGTGTTTGCTGAGTTGTAGGTTTTTCAGAGACAATCTACACAAAGTAAAGCCATTAAGTAATGGATAGGTGTATATAATCAAAATCTCCTCTTGGCAGAAAGAATCGCTTCCAGATTTTAGTGGAGCTGAATACAGACCTCAGCTAAGCATTTTCTGAATTACAGAGCTAAAACTTTCTCCTTAGCTCTGGCATCTTGGTGTTTTACTCATGTTATCTTCTAAGTTGTGTGGACTGAAAAAGGTATTTCATATCATCATTGCCCCGCTGCATCCAGTCATTGAGAACAGAATGTCGAGTATGATAGGTGTTCAAATAAATGTTAATTGGCTCTCATACAATTGCCTGCCTGACTTAAAACAAAACAACGTACATATTGGAAAGAGCCAAGATGATGGAACATAGCTTCTTGCTATTATCTAAAATAAAACTCATGTGAAAACTGAACCCAGCTCTTGGAATTATTAATGATGTACTCTACTCATCTGAGTTAATATGTAGATAACCATTCATTGCCATATATTCTCTTTTCCTCATTATTGAGTTTTCTATTGATCGTTGAACTTTTCACCTCCAACTACTTACTTATTTACAGGTTTCATTAATATTAGTTCATCTAATTTTATTTATATTCCCATATTAAACACAGAGATGAAAAATAAAGCCTTATATTAAGCAGTGACAAAAATAAAAAGCATTTAATTGCCTCTGGTTCTTTCTCAGCCTCAACAAGGCCATTTTCAAATACAGAAATATTGTTCATCATTTTTAATGCTGACCTGAGGTTTGCAAATATAACAGGATTTATGCAGCTTCTATCCTTGTAGTGGAAAAACTGAGAACAGTACACACTTACACAGACAGGCAAGTGGGAAACAGAATAATAAAAGTCTGTGCATAGTTTTAGAATCAGAAGTCAAACTTTAAAGTTTTAAAGAGTCATTGCCTAAAAAGTGATAAGCAACTTACTTTACAGAGCACATTTAACAGAGCTGTGAAACCTATTGTTATACTATGCTGTATTGTGTATATTTGAGAGTTTCCATGAAGTATGCCAATTGTTACTTTTAGTCAGATGTGATGGGAATTGTTAGGGTACTGGTGAGTCAAATAATTCCAGATTTCTATTCAACTAAACCATCATATACCTTTCATACTATAAATATGGCCAGTACCTCAGGATTCAGACAATCTAAAACATGAAGAATTATATACAACAACAAATACCAAACCTTGAAATGGAAGTCAACACCTTGTAGAAATGAGTTTTATTTGGAGATTACATACCAGAACAACACAATTTTTTAAATACTACATCCATCTATGTTAGGATTTTATTTGCTTTGTATTTTATTTTATATTATGTCTATTATTAAGACATTAACATGTCCCCAGTATTTAAAATTATATATTAAAAAAGTATTTTTAGGGGTGTTTCTCACCCGTGATCCTTTCAACCCTCTCCCTATTTTTACTCCTGGCTTCTGCTTTATCCTTCCTGTATTTCCTTTTGCAAAAGTATGGGGACAAATGAATGTTTTCTTATTTCCCTTTTCTTTCAATATAAAAGGCAGCATAGTCTCTATGCTGTTTTTTTGTGCTCTTTTATACGTAACATTGAATAACCTTGTGCCGATGTATATTCCTGTTATTGGAGATGATTATTGAACGGTAAAGCATGTACAATTTTGTTACATGTAGTCAAATTCATATTCATTAGGTTAAAACATTTTTCATTTACAAAGCAATGTATAAGAAAGTGCATTGTTCCCATCTTAACATACTATCAACCTTTGATTTTTGGTCATTATGATTGATGGGAAAGAGTTGCTCAGGATTCTTTTAATTTTTATTTCACTTATGATGTGTGAGATTAAAAATCTTTCATAGGAAAGATTCACAGATGATTTTCATACTCTTTTTATTAGTTATCTCTTTACATCTGTCCATTTTTTGGTAAAGTTTTTTTTTTTTGTCTTCACATTAACTCAAGCACACTATTTGTGACTAACAATGCTAATGTGTATCGTATGTTCACGTCATTTGCCTTTAGATTTTTCTTGTCGCATATTTCCATGACCAAAATTTTAAAATCTAATTTGAAGTTAATATTTTATTTTATTTCTTCTAGATTTTATATTATTAAAAACCATTTCATACATTAAGATTGGCATAATGAATTTACCCATGTTTTCTTCTAGTATCTGTATGTTTTGTAATATTTAGATGCATGATCCAATTGGAAGACATAAGTTTCATACTAAAATATAAGCTGTGATGGTTAACACAAGGGTACCATCAGTCCACATTTTCTTATTTTTAATGAATTGATATTGAGTTTTCAATACAATTTCATCTTTATGCAGATAAAATTTTCACCTTTACTCTATTAATATAGTAAATTATAGTAATAATTTTTTTACCATTGAAATGAACTTATATCCCAGAAATATTTTTCACATTTTGTCATGTTGTATCATTTTTCTACTATAGTTCATTTTCTTTATATTTTATTAAGAAATTTATAACTTTCATTAAAAATATTGATTTGTAATTTTCTTATACATGTGCTGTTGACAATGCTATCAGTAATGTGTCACTGTCATCCTTTTTTGCAGAAGTTTGAAAGCTTCCTCAATTTTTGGTGCTTTAAAATAATTAATGGGCTCTATGCTTATTAAACATTTCACACTTATGCTTATAAAATGTGGATTCTCAAGTATGTTTTTTGTTTTGGTTTCATTTTTAGGTCATTGAAAATCGTTTCAATCAATTGAAGTAAATTAATAAATTTTACTTATTTCTTACAATTTCGTTGATACAAGTGTGTTATTTTCTTTACTTTTTTTTTAATGTTTTTTAATTCATTTTTGAGAGAGAGGGAGACAGAGCATGAGTGGGGGAGGGGCAGAGTGAGACAGGGAGACACAGAATCCAACGCAGGCTCTAGGCTTGGAGCTATCAACACAGAGCCCTATGCAGGGCCCGAACCCACAAACTATGAGATCATGATCTGAGCCGAAGTCAGATGGTTAACCGACTCAGCCACCCAGGCGCACCGATACAGTGTTTTAGGCTATGAATTTTCCCTAATTACCACAATAAATATATCTTATGAGTTATAAAATTTAATGTAGTCTTTATTTTTTTAGAAATTATATAATTTTTCACTTCTTTCACACTTGAGTTGCTTAATTTAAAAAGATTAGTGAAATGGAGCTATATAAAAATAATTTTGTATTTTTTTTAGATACAATGATTATGATTGGAGAGTGTTGTTGGCAGAGTTTCTACTTTAAGAACTAAACTACTGATTTTTTTGTGATTTAATTGACAATTTTTGTTAATATGCCATTTTCACTCTTGAATAAAGTATATTCTCTATTAATCAGGTGGCAAAGTTTTAGGTTCCATAGGTCTAATTATTGATTACATTTTAAGTTTCTTCTATATTCTTGTTTATTTGTCTACTTTATTAGCCCTTTCCTGAGAACAATGCATTAAACTCTTCTGATATATTTGTGTTTCTGTCTTTGTCTACATTTTATCCCCTTTTTCTGCTTGTTAAGTCCACTGCAGTATTATTTGGTGCATATGTAATCATACATGTGGTGGTTTGTGGCTTTTAACCTTAAAAAAATGCACACCTTTGTATATTTAATCCTATTGTATTCTATTTTGCCTGACGTTCAAATAGCAATGCCTATTTTCTTCTTGTTTTTACTTATCTTGTCTTTATGTATTTAAGAAACGAAACAGATGAATGTATGTGAAGTGGGGGAAAAAGAGAAGAAAGGGAAACAAACCACAAGAGAATCTTAAAGGTAGAGAACAAACTGAAGGTTGATGGAGGGAGATGGATGAGAGATGGCCTAGATGGATGATGGGTATTAGGGAGGGCACTTGTGATGAGGGCACTTGTGATGAGCACTGGGTGTTGTATGAATCACTGAATTCCAATTCTGAAACCAATATTGCACTCTATATTAACTAAGATGTAAATAAAAAAATATTTATTCATTTTAAAAACACCTTGTTTTAAATGAGTCTCCTGGAAGCAGCATTTAGTTGTTTCCCTCTCTGTGAGACATTCTGAAATTTTCAATAGGTGATTTGACCTTCATTCACAAGTCTGATATAGCTCACATCTGTCAAATCACTCCTTGATAAAATAGTATGCTTCAAGTACTATATTTACTATGTTTTCTTCTCAACAGTATGTAATTTTTCCTTTTGTTATTATTATTTTTTTTGATTTGTGAATGTTAATTTCAGTATACTGGTTGACTTTAAATGTATATCATTTTGGGGGCACCTAGGTGGCTCAGTCGGTTGAACGTCCGACTTCAGCTCAGGTCACAATCTCACGGATCGTGGGTTCGAGCCCCGCCTTGGCCTCTGTGCTGACATCTCAGAGTCTAGAGCCTGCTTTGGATTCTGTGTCCCCCCCCCCCCCTTTCTGCCCCTCCCCCACTCATGCTCTGTCTCTCTCTGTCTCTCAAAAGTGAATAAAGATTAAAAAAATGTATACCATTTTAATGTCTGGCATCATGTTTTCATTAATACTTTTATTAAACTTTCTCCATTTTTATTGTTATACTTTGCCTTATACTATTTTCTATATCACAATCAATACACTTCATGTTCTTTCCTGTTTTATCTCTTATCTTCTCACATTTTAGTTATATTTTTTCTATTTTTCTATATTTTTTCTACAAGTGAATACTTGTAAATAGCTATCATTCTATCCTCATTTTCACCTTCATCAGAACTTAGATCTATAAAAAAGTATTTTAAATGGTATTTATTGTTTTCATTTTCCTAAAATTTTTCACCTTTTAATAAAGTCTATACACTTCTATAATCCTCAAAAGTATAGTATTAAGTGCCTTCTTGCATTTAAAATTTTTTTCTATGGCTTGACACTGGAAGAACAGTTTAGAGAGGCATAAAATACCTTGTACATAGTTCATTCTTTGACTTTCTTGAAATTGCTTCTGCATTTTAATTTTAATTTTTTAATTTTTAAAAATTTTTAATGTTTTTTTTTATCTTTGAGAAAGAGAGAGAGAGAGAGAGAGAGAGAGGCAGAGAGAGAGGGAGACACAGAATCTTAAATAGGCTCCAGGCTCCAAGCTGTCAACACAGAGCCTGACGCAGGGCTCAAACTGATTAACCACAAGATCATCACTTGAGCCTTACTCGATGCTTAACTGACTGAGACACCCAGGCACCCCTATTAATTATTTTTTTTAATGTTTGTCTATTTTTGAAAGAGACAGGGTGCAAGATGGGGAGAGTGCAGAGAGAGAGAGGGAGACACAGAATCCGAAGCAGGGAACTGCAAGATCATGACCTGAGCTGAAGTCTGACACCGACCAAGCCACCCAGGTGCCCCTGCTTCTGCATTTTAGCCTTGCTATGAACAAGGCTCTTGAAATGTTTGATGCAAGTCTAATTCCCAAGTGTTTACAAACAACTTGGATTTTATTTACATGGAAGTCCTATGGATTTTGTCTTTATCTATAAATGTTATTGTTTGCAAAGATATGTCTTAAAGTTGTGTTTTAAACCAGTTTTCTTTTATATCACAAAAATTGGTCAATATTAAGATTCAGGTTGTTTTTATATCTGGATTTTGTAAATTTTAATTTTATTTTATTTTATTTTTTTTTTTATTTTTTTTTTTATTTATATATGAAATTTATTGTCAAATTGGTTTCCATACAACACCCAGTGCTCATCCCAAAAGGTGCCCTCCTCAGTACCCATCACCCACCCTCTCCTCCCTCCCACCCCCCATCAACCCTTAGTTTGTTCTCAGTTCTCAACAGTCTCTTATGCTTTGGCTCTCTCCCACTCTAACCTCTTTTTTTTTTTTTTTTTTTTGTTCCCCTCCCCCATGGGTTTCTCTTAAGTTTCTCAGGATCCACATACGAGTGAAACCATATGGTATCTGTCTTTCTCTGTATGGCTTATTTCACTTAGCATCACACTCTCCAGTTCCATCCACGTTGCTACAAAAGGCCATATTTCATTTTTTCTCATTGCCACGTAGTACTCCATTGTGTATATAAACCACAATTTCTTTATCCATTCATCAGTTGATGGACATTTAGACTCTTTCCATCATTTGGCTATTGTTGAGAGTGCTGCTATGAACATTGGGGTACAAGTGCCCCTATGCATCAGTACTCCTGTGTCCCTTGGATAAATTCCTAGCAGTGCTATTGCTGGGTCATAGGGTAGGTCTATTTTTAATTTTCTGAGGAACCTCCACACTGCTTTCCAGAGCGGCTGCACCAATTTGCATTCCCACCAACAGTGCAAGAGGGTTCCCATTTCTCCACATCCTCTCCAGCATCTATAGTCTCCTGATTTGTTCATTTTGGCCACTCTGACTGGCGTGAGGTGATATCTGAGTGTGGTTTTGATTTGTATTTCCCTGATAAGGAGCGACGCTGAACATCTTTTCATGTGCCTGTTGGCCATCCGGATGTCTTCTTTAGAGAAGTGTCTATTCATGTTTTCTGCCCATTTCTTCACTGGGTTATTTGCTTTTCGGGTGTGGAGTTTGGTGAGCTCTTTATAGATTTTGGATACTAGCCCTTTGTCCGATATGTCATTTGCAAATATCTTTTCCCATTCCGTTGGTTGCCTTTTAGTTTTGTTGGTTGTTTCCTTTGCTGTGCAGAAGCTTTTTATCTTCATAAGGTCCCAGGAATTCACTTTTGCTTTTAATTCCCTTGCCTTTGGGGATGTGTCGAGTAAGAGATTGCTACGGCTGAGGTCAGAGAGGTCTTTTCCTGCTTTCTCCTCTAAGGTTTTGATGGTTTCCTGTCTCACATTCAGGTCCTTTATCCATTTTGAGTTTATTTTTGTGAATGGTGTGAGAAAGTGGTCTAGTTTCAACCTTCTGCATGTTGCTGTCCAGTTCTCCCAGCACCATTTGTTAAAGAGACTGTCTTTTTTCCATTGGATGTTCTTTCCTGCTTTGTCAAAGATGAGTTGGCCGTACGTTTGTGGGTCTAGTTCTGGGGTTTCTATTCTATTCCATTGGTCTATGTGTCTGTTTTGGTGCCAATACCATGCTGTCTTGATGATGACAGCTTTGTAGTAGAGGCTAAAGTCTGGGATTGTGATGCCTCCTGCTTTGGTCTTCTTCTTCAAAATTACTTTGGCTATTCGGGGCCTTTTGTGGTTCCATATGAATTTTAGGATTGCTTGTTCTAGTTTCGAGAAGAATGCTGGTGCAATTTTGATTGGGATTGCATTGAATGTGTAGATAGCTTTGGGTAGTATTGACATTTTGACAATATTTATTCTTCCAATCCATGAGCAGGGAATGTCTTTCCATTTCTTTAAATCTTCTTCAATTACCTTCATAAGCTTTCTATAGTTTTCAGCATACAGATCCTTTACATCTTTGGTTAGATTGATTCCTAGGTATTTTATGCTTCTTGGTGCAATTGTGAATGGGATCAGTTTCTTTATTTGTCTTTCTGTTGCTTCATTGTTAGTGTATAAGAATGCAACTGATTTCTGTACATTGATTTTGTATCCTGCAACTTTGCTGAATTCATGTATCAGTTCTAGCAGACTTTTGGTGGAGTCTATCGGATTTTCCATGTATAATATCATGTCATCTGCAAAAAGCGAAAGCTTGACTTCATCTTTGCCAATTCTGATGCCTTTGATTTCCTTTTGTTGTCTGATTGCTGATGCTAGAACTTCCAGCACTATGTTAAACAACAGCGGTGAGAGTGGGCATCCCTGTCGTGTTCCTGATCTCAGGGAAAAAGCTCTCAGTTTTTCCCCGTTGAGGATGATGTTAGCTGTGGGCTTTTCATAAATGGCTTTTATGATCTTTAAGTATGTTCCTTCTATCCCGACTTTCTCAAGAGTTTTTATTAAGAAAGGGTGCTGGATTTTGTCAAAGGCCTTTTCTGCATCGATTGACAGGATCATATGGTTCTTCTCTTTTTTTTTGTTAATGTGATGTATCACGTTGATTGATTTGCGAATGTTGAACCAGCCCTGCATCCCAGGAATGAATCCCACTTGATCATGGTGAATAATTCTTTTTATATGCCATTGAATTCGATTTGCTAGTATCTTATTGAGAATTTTGGCATCCATATTCATCAGGGATATTGGCCTGTAGTTCTCTTTTTTTACTGGGTCTCTGTCTGGTTTAGGAATCAAAGTAATACTGGCTTCATAGAATGAGTCTGGAAGTTTTCCTTCCCTTTCTATTTCTTGGAATAGCTTGAGAAGGATAGGTATTATCTCTGCTTTAAACGTCTGGTAGAACTCCCCTGGGAAGCCATCTGGTCCTGGACTCTTATTTGTTGGGAGATTTTTGATAACCGATTCAATTTCTTCGCTGGTGATGGGTCTGTTCAAGCTTTCTATTTCCTCCTGATTGAGTTTTGGAAGAGTGTGGGTGTTCAGGAATTTGTCCATTTCTTCCAGGTTGTCCAATTTGTTGGCATATAATTTTTCATAGTATTCCCTGATAACTGCTTGTATCTCTGAGGGATTGGTTGTAGTAATTCCATTTTCATTCATGATTTTATCTATTTGGGTCATCTCCCTTTTCTTTTTGAGAAGCCTGGCTAGAGGTTTGTCAATTTTGTTTATTTTTTCAAAAAACCAACTCTTGGTTTCGTTGATCTGCTCTACAGTTTGTTTAGATTCTATATTGTTTATTTCTGCTCTGATCTTTATTATTTCTCTTCTTCTGCTGGGTTTAGGCTGCCTTTGCTGTTCTGCTTCTAGTTCCTTTAGGTGTGCTGTTAGATTTTGTATTTGGGATTTTTCTTGTTTCTGGAGATAGGCCTGGATTGCAATGTATTTTCCTCTCAGGACTGCCTTCGCTGCGTCCCAAAGCGTTTGGATTGTTGTATTTTCATTTTCGTTTGTTTCCATATATTTTTTAATTTCTTCTCTAATTGCCTGGTTGACCCACTCATTCGTGAGTAGGGTGTTCTTTAACCTCCATGCTTTTGGAGGTTTTCCAGACTTTTTTCTGTGGTTGATTTCAAGCTTCATAGCGTTGTGGTCTGAAAGTATGCATGGTATGATTTCAATTCTTGTAAACTTATGAAGGGCTGTTTTGTGACCCAGTATATGATCTATCTTGGAGAATGTTCCATGTGCACTCGAGAAGAAAGTATATTCTGTTGCTTTGGGATGCAGAGTTCTAAATATATCTGTCAAGTCCATCTGATCCAATGTCTCATTCAGGGCCCTTGTTTGTTTACTGATCGTGTGTCTAGATGATCTATCTATTTCTGTAAGTGGGGTGTTAAAGTCCCCTGCAATGACCACATTCTTATCAATAAGGTTGCTTGTGTTTATGAGTAATTGTTTTATATATTTGGGGGCTCCGGTATTCGGCGCATAGACATTTATGATTGTTAGCTCTTCCTGATGGATAGACCCTGTCACTATTATATAATGTCCTTCTTCATCTCTTGTTACAGCCTTTAATTTAAAGTCTAGTTTGTCTGATATAAGTATGGCTACTCCAGCTTTCTTTTGGCTTCCAGTAGCATGATAAATAGTTCTCCATCCCCTCACTCTCAATCTAAAGGTGTCCTCAGGTCTAAAATGAGTCTCTTGTAGACAGCAAATAGATGGGTCTTGTTTTTTTATCCATTCTGATACCCTATGTCTTTTGGTTGGCGTATTTAATCCATTTACATTCAGTGTTATTATAGAAAGATATGGGTTTAGAGTCATTGTGATGTCTGTATGTTTTATGCTTGTAGTGATGTCTCTGGTACTTTGTCTCACAGGGTCCCCCTTAGGATCTCTTGGAGGGCTGGTTTAGTGGTGACAAATTCCTTCAGTTTTTGTTTGTTTGGGAAGACCTTTATCTTTCCTTCGATTCTAAATGACAGACTTGCTGGATAAAGGATTCTCGGCTGCATATTTTTTCTGTCTAGCACACTGAAAATCTCGTGCCAATTCTTTCTGGCCTGCCAAGTTTCAAAAGACAGATCAGTCACCAGTCTTATAGGTCTCCCTTTATATGTGAGGGCACATTTACCCCTTGCTGCTTTCAGAATTTTCTCTTTATCCTTGTATTTTGCCAGTTTCACTATGATATGTCGTGCAGAAGATTGATTCAAGTTACGTCTGAAGGGAGTTCTCTGTGCCTCTTGGATTTCAATGCCTTTTTCCTTCCCTAGTTCAGGGAAGTTCTCAGCTATTATTTCTTCAAGTACCCCTTCAGCACCTTTCCCTCTCTCTTCCTCCTCTGGGATACCAATGATGCGTATATTATTTCTTTTTAGTGTATCACTTAGTTCTCTAATTTTCCCCTCATATTCCTGGATTTTTTTATCCCTGTTTTTCTCAGCTTCCTCTTTTTCCATAACTTTATCTTCTAGTGCACCTATTCTCTCCTCTGCCTCTTCAATCCGAGCCGTGGTGGTTTCCATTTTGTTATGCATTTCGTTTAAAGCGTTTTTCAGCTCCTCGTGACTGTTCCTTAGTCCCTTGATCTCTGTAGCAAGAGATTCTCTGCTGTCAGCTATACTGTTTTCAAGCCCAGCGATTCATTTTATGACTATTATTCTAAATTCACTTTCTGTTATATTATTTAAATCCTTTTTGATCAGCTCATTAGCTGTTGTTATTTCCTGGAGATTCTTCTGAGGGGAATTCTTCCGCTTGGTCATTTTGGATAGTCCCTGGCGTGGTGAGGACCTGCAGGGCACTTCCCCTGTGCTGTGGTGTATAACTGGAGTTGGTGGGCGGAGCCGCAGTCAGACCTGATGTCTGCTCCCAGCCCACCGCTGGGGCCACAGTCAGACTGGTGAGTGCCTTCTCTTCCCCTCTCCTAGGGGCGGGATTCACTGTGGGGTGGAGTGGTCTGTCTGGGCTACTTGCACACTGCCAGGCTTGTGATGCTGGGGATCTGGCGTCTTAGCTGGGGTGGGTAGGCAAGGTGCACAGGGGCAGGAGGGGCAGGCTTAGCTTGCTTCTCCTTAGGTGATCCACTTCAGGAGGGGCCCTGTGGCAGCAGGAGGGAGTCAGATCCGCTGCCGGAGGTTTGGCTCCGCAGAAGCACAGAGTTGGGTGTTTGCGCGGAGCGAGCAAGTTCCCTGGCAGGAACTGGTTCTCTTTGGGATTTTGGCTGGGGGATGGGCGGGGAAGATGGCGCTGGCGAGCGCTTTTGTTCCCCACCAAACTGAGCTCTGTCGTCCGGGGGCTCAGCAGCTCTCCTTCCCTTTGTCCTCCAGCCTTCCCGCTTTCTGAGCAGAGCTGTTAACTTATGACCTCCCAGACGCTAAGTCGCGCTTGCTGTCGGAACACAGTCCGTCAGGCCCCTCCGCTTTTTGCAAGCCAGACTCGGGGGCTCTGCTTGGCCGGCGAGCCGCCCCTCCGCCCCGGCTCCCTCCCGCCAGTCCGTGGAGCGCGCACCGCCTCGCCGCCCTTCCTACCCTCTTCCGTGGGCCTCTCGTCTGTGCTTGGCTCCGGCGACTCCGTTCTGGTAATCCTCTGGTGGTTTTCTGGGTTATTTTGGCAGGTGTAGGTGGAATCTAAGTGATCAGCAGGACGCGCGGTGAGCCCAGCGTCCTCCTACGTAAATTTTAATTTTAAATATGAGTTTGGTTCAGTTTTTTTTGTTTGTTTGTTTTCTTTTTAGGGTCTCCAATTATATAGATTAGATCTCCTTTGCCTTGCTGCCACTTCAACCACTTTCTCTGAAAGTTTTCTACTTCTTCTTTTATAGTCTATTTTTTATTCTATTGTTGTTTTAACTACCTTCCTTCAATAGCCATTGCTAAATTTCTATTAGATTTTAACTTCCTTTAGGAAAATTGTAACTAAGTGTTCATTTCTATGATAGTTTTTACTTCTCCCATTTCCTTTCTGAGTTGAATAATCTTTCCATTCTATTTTATTTTAACATTTCTGCTTTCAGGTTTGAAAATATATCCAGATGTTTGGTAGAAAATATTTAATCCAATCAGGGATGTTTTTAGTAGTTGTCTTCTTTGTGCTCTTTCTGTTTGTTCATGAAGCGCATTTTATCAATTCATGTTTTTATTCTCATTTTGTTTTTTAATAGACTTTTTGTCAATATTTAGGCTGTTTGTTTTCTGTTTCATATGTATATACTTTACAAATTTAGAGCAGATTCCTAGTTCAAAGGTGCCTTTACTTTCAGTGTAGTAAAGAATCATTTATTTAATGGATACCTTTATTTTTCTGCAGATTTGGGGGAAGGATTAAGTGGCTTCAGTGTCTTTTACTGTTGTTATTCTCTTTGGTTTTACACAACATAAATTTGCCTCTTCTACTTTTATTTTGTTCTATCACCCCGTATTTAAAGAGTGCCAGAGCCTTCCTTTTCACATTCCTTTTTTCCCAAAGCAATAGCTTTGAAAAGCTGACATCAAAATGACACGTTTTAAACTTCCTTCCTTATAGTCACTCCACTGATATGCCAAAATTCTTTTTAAATATTTCCAAATTTATTATCAAAATTTTCTTTCAGCAAGTGATTTTTGATCCTTGCTAAATCCCATTTTCTCTGTTTCACCTATTTTTTTTCCCTGATTTATCATACTCTTCTCAAAAGTGATAATGAGAAGTAACTCTGGACTATGTTTTCTGATATATTTAAATATAAGTATTTTGAAATGTGCAGTCATGTCTATCATCTGCCTTTATGATGGGCAGCTCTGTGTGTAGAGGTGTGTATGTATGTACGTGTGTGTGTGTTTATATGTGCACATGCATCTTTATTTTCTATTAAAGTGCATTGCTTTTCAAAGATGTGAGGAAAGCTCAGATTAAAGAGGTCATTATTATAACTTTTCACTGGTTATCAAAACTCCTTTGATTCCTTTAATGATTTTGAAGAAAATTATGATGGATTTCATCCCAACCCAAGACACAAAAATAATTTTAAAAGATAAAAATTTATGTATACATTTTAAAGTACTGAAATAATTGTGCATGAGAGATAAATAATATTTGCTACTTGTGTCATTTAAATATTTACATAGTGTGACATAATGGAGAAAATCATAATATTTTTTCATTTTTCAGTACCAAATTTGTCAATTTTTCATAATTTTTTTGTCTTACAATTATCTCTTGGTAAAATGCACAAAATATAAACTTTAAACACAGAAAACTATTTTAGGGCAAAATAAAACTTCAGTACAAGCTCCAGAGTTCAAGATTCATGCATATAGTAAGCATATATGACCAACATATTAAATTGTTCTAAAAGATGCCAACTCCTTATCCTTCCTTAAGTCCCTAGGTAAGTCAAACATTCTATGTTCACACATATATTCTGAATATGGCTTTGATAGAAAACAATGTACAAATGTCACTTTTTATAACATGTTTCTTCTTTTAGCATTTTGATATAATGTTAAGACATTATATCAAAAAACACAAAACTTCAAAACCTCGTTACTTAAGAAAAGGGATGATAACTTAAGAGATATTTTGTAGAATTTTTTATTAAGTATCTAGTCATGAAATAGATAAATCTTATATACACATATATAACATGTTAAGTAACTATCAAAATCCAGTTATGTTGTTATTGGGCAGGAAGACAGAATTAAAAGAAACCAGGGGGGCCTCAGTGGCTCAGTCAGTTAAGCATACAACTTCAGCTCAGGTCATGATCTCACAGTTTGTGTGTTTGAGCCCTGCATCAGTCTCTCTGCTGTCAGCACAGAGCCCACTTCAGATCCTATGTCTCCCTCTTTCTCTGACCCTCCCCCTCTTGCTCCTCTCTTTCTTAAAAAAAAGAAAAAAAAAAGAATTAAAAGAAACCAGGAATCTCATTTGTCTGGTAACAGTAAAAAGAGATAGCCTAGAAAAATGAGGAAAGAACAACAACAACAACATCACAATAATAAATAACCACATATAAATAGGGAAACCATACTGTAATTACCGAAATAGAGCTAGGAAAGCTTGGGACAAAACGTACACAGAAATAACATTACTTAGAAAACCTACCATATTAAATGACATATTATGGGATTACTTTTATACAGTTAAACATTTTTTTTACAAATCTGCATCAGGAGTAATTAAAATTAATATTAATATTAGATAATATTAGTTACACATGAGCCAAGCAAATGAGTCCCCAATGGTCAAATCTGAACAACTACATGAATAAAGTATTATTGGATTATAAGAGGAAATATAAAATAAATATCCACAGGTCCACATAGGCATAACGTATTATTGAATAAATAAATGAGTAATGCTATTGATTGAATTGCCCCTACCCCCACCTCTTACTCATATATTAAAGCCTTAACTTCCAATGTGATTGTGGTTGAAGACAGACCTTTTAGGAAATAATTAGGTTGAATGAAATAACAAGAGTAGGCTCCTAATCCAATAGGATTGATGGTTTTATAATAAGAGGAAGAAAGAAAGATCTTTCTTTCTGTGAACAAACCAAGGAAATGCCTTGTGAATACAGAAGCAAGAAGGTGGCCATCTGCAAGACAGAAAGAGAGCCTTCACCAGGAATAGAAATCAGTCAGCGTCTTGATATTGGACTTTTTAGCCCCCATAACTGTGAGAAGTAAATTTCTGTTGTTGAAGCCACTTAGTCTATGATATTTTGTTATGGCAACCTAAACAGACTAAGACATGTAATGAATACAATTCCTGCCCTTGAATTTATACCCAAGTGGGGAAATTTATATTTAAGAAATCTCAGTCTTCTTCTTCTGTCTGTCTCAATCTGTCTCTCCCTCTGGGAATACAGGGAAAGAGAGATCATTTTACTGTTTAGAATAATTCCAAATAAAATGTATAGATACTGCACACTGGGCTTTGCACAGTGATATCCTTCCAAAGCGTACAGTACAAAAAGGAGAGAAAAAGAGCAACCACATAGTGGAGAAACCTGACATACATACTATGTCAGCTAGGTGATACAGGTCAATATCAACAGTAATATGTCATGTTGATATTATGTACTCTTTATATGATGAAAATAGCATACTACCTCTGTTATCTTCTTCTCAAAGTATATAATTCCAGTCTAATAATAAGAAAAACATCAAACAAAATTCTGCTAGAGGGCACCCTAAAAATACTTGACAAATACTCCTCAAAACTGTCCTAGTTATCAAAAACAAGGTAGGTCTGAAAAGCTGTCATAGCCAACAGGACCCTAAGGAGATACGATAAGTAAACACAATGTGGTGTCTTGGCTAAGATCTTGGAACAGGGAAAGAACAATTGATAAAATTAAAAGAAATTTGAATAAAGTATAACATTTAAAAATACAATGTATTAATATAGTTCATTAGCTACAACAAAAACCCCCATAGTGTTGTAAGATATTTATAACAGGCAAAACTGGATATGAGGTATATGAGGAATATTTCTAGAATCTAAAGGTATAACTTAAGATACATCTACAACCTAAAATACATCTTACAACATGTTGCAAATTTAATTTGACCATACTTACAAGCATGCTTCTAGGACCCAAACAATATTTTAGTTATATTGGAAAAAAATTCAGCACCCAGTGTTCTGACCTAATACTATATTTAATTTAATTGTACAAGAGAATTGCCACAGAAGAGGAGGAGTACAGAGAATCTATAGTCTGTGCACTGTAGGTGGTGGTGTTAGGTAGGTATAAGCACAGCAGATGAGAAAAGCCCTGGTGGTAAGAACGCAAAGCTGGGCTGAGCTAGCTGGAGCCAATGCCAGTTCACTGGGCGGTCCAAGATGCTGCTTTGCTGCAGCCTTCCATTTGGCAAATGGTCTTTTGGTGGGTAAATCATGGAAGTGGGAATAATCACCTGTTTTTTACGACACAGGGCAAGAGAATATTCTAAGAGGAATATAAACTAAAGTTTGACAGACAAATAGAAATTATTAATTCTTCTTGAAAAAGAAGGCAATTCCATGAGAAGAAGGATGGGAGAAGAAGTCATATATAAAGGTAAAAATTTAGCACTAATTTTAAAAACACTCTGTTTTATTAGTCCTAAGCCTAAATGTGATCTAGGCAGTGTTCATCTGCAGCCTTTTCTTTCCCTCTGTGTGTGTGTGTGTGTGTGTGTGTGTGTGTGTGTATCTCGAATGTTTGCCTTTTCTTCTTATCCTGGTAGGTAAGAGAATAAAATAAAAGCTCAAAAACAAAGAATGCTAATTTGGTGAGAATACAGGGTCTGCATTTCAGATCAGGGCATCCCAACTTTGAACACTAAGCATACTATATGCTGAGCTCGATTTTGTTTTAAACTACACCTTTATAATAAATTAGCTGATTTTTTAATAATGAGTTAGCTTTGCAAAGCCCATCTGTATCAACGAAGAGGGTGTTTTGAATTTCAAACAGATGTTTTTGACTAGTCCACATCTGCAAGAAATCTTTTGAAACAAAATCCATATTGCAGTTGAGGGCTGGCTGCCTATGGTATGATTCCCCTGGTAAATACAAAGCCTTCAATAAAAATATGTTGGGTGAATAAATGCATAGATACAACTATTCATGAATTGTTTCACACTCATTCTTAACTTTGATTCCAAACTATAAAATGCACATTCAAATAACGCTGGAAGAAGTTTGGCTATTTTGTGGTCCTCTATGAAATTGATAATGGTATAGATTAAGCAATTAACTTTTGTATGTAGATTAAAAAATGCACACTTACTATTACAACAAAATTTAAAACAATGAAAGTAGAAAACGAAGTACAGCACTTTCTAACACTTCACTAAGAAATTATTCTCTGTTGATTTTACTATATTCTTTAGCAAGCAAAATGAAAAAATATTGCTGAAAACAAATTTAGAGTAAGTAAATTAGAATGAAAAATAAGGAAAAGAGAATATTTTAAGAAAATTTCAGAATTATGAGTTTGAATTCAGAATTATTAATTTCAGAATTATGACATTACCAATGTCAAAATTAAAGAGATATACAAAATACTCTAAGGTTTGTGGTGCAATATGTTGCCACTCAGTAGGCCTCAAATTAACTATTCTCATCTTCTTATTCTCTTTCCATCAGAGTTTAGGAAACTGCAAAAAAGAGCAGCTACGTTTTCTTTTAATTATGACTTATTTCTGAATAGATGCATTTTTTGACTGAATTCAGACCTAAAAATACACATCGTAATCACATTTGGTCTTGACCTTAAACCATATTTGCAAAAACTTTATTTCTATAAACTTATTATAAGTGTACATAATATGACAGTGATGCTGGTACCTAGACATAAAAAAGGAGCAGAAAATGGAATAAGTCCATGTATGTAAAGCTATTAGACTTTTGGATTTGCTCTGCCACTGGTGATCCTGTAGTTCTTTCTTCTCATAAACTTCTCCCTGAATCTCAGTGCTTCAACTTCCTGGAAAAAGCCTGCTGGGATAAACAGTTTGGGAAATGTGGACACACGGTCATATGCAAAACATAAACAGGCTAACTGGCTTAAAGAAGTATGTCTATCTTCGGTATCCTTTACTGAGTTGATTCTAGTTGGTTTGGGTCATGGAGACCCTGGCTCAAGTGCTTTCCAGATCATAGGCATTATTCTGTTGCTAATAATTATTATCGTCTCCCTGATAGCCATATCCTTTCAAAAATTTCAAATTCATGGGAGCAGCCATGGAGCAGTCAGCACATGGTCTCTCTCTCACCAGAAAGACAAAAGAGAAATATGATCCCACACCCTAAGACACGTTTCTGTACATATGCCATATTTCCATCATATAAATCAGAAAAATTTGTGCTGTTCTTTTGGAGTACAGTGCACTGCTGTGGGTCACACTTTGTACCCCAACCTCTGGAGTCTGTTGGGACTTGAATCTATTTATAAATCTAGAATAAAAGGAGGATGACAGGTTTTGAGGGTAGTAGGTTTTGAGGAGAATCACCAGTGACTTGCAATGTAACTGTCTCAAGGGAGGTGATTATAAATCTTCACACAAGGAAAAGGTAACATCCTTAAGCAGGGAAAGAAACACTGCTTCTACTGGCAAAGAAAATGGAAGAATTTAGGTGTTTGACACTGTCATCATGAGCTTTACTTTCTGTAAGTATTTACTTTGTAGTATCCAGTGGCAATATTTTGCATGTCTCTGTTGCCATATCACGCTGGGAACTACTAATGCTTACTTTACTACTGTAAATACAGTGTTTAGTTACTTTAAATCTAATTACATTAGAGACACAATTCCAGAAAACCCAGAACTGAGAGAATTCATCCTAAATATTTTTAGCTTTTGATGCACTTCTGGTACCAAAATCTGTTTTAGCCTATGTGACCAGAGAAATAGGACTAGTAGGAGGTTAATTGCAAGGAAATAGGACATTCAACGTTGGAAGTGGCTACATAAGTACAAAATCTATAGGGCAGGCCATCAGGAAAGGAGGGCTAGAGGTCTCAGATATAAACTGGAATTACAATCCTCAGTGGGCATGTCTTTTTCTCCTGGGAAGAGTGTGTTCTGCTCTTATTGCTTTTTAATTGATTGAATCAGGAATCAAGCCCTCTTGAAATCAAATGATTATTGACTTTAATCACAACTATAGTTTTTGACTGAATAACTTGGAACTATATATCCAAGTCATATTAACACATAAAATTGTTGTCGTGGGATATTTTTAAGTTTTATATCTATTTAAGTAATCTCTACACCCAGTGTGGGGCTCAAACCCACAACCCTGAGATCAAGAGTCTCACACTCCTCCAAACAAGCCAGCCACCCTCACGTTGACACATAAAATTGACCATCACAGGTAGATTCACAAATGTTATGCCTCTTTGTAGACATTCATTAAAGACACAGTTGAGCCAGTCTTTTATATGGGAACAGAACATTTTCTAATAAAATATTTAACATTTCTTGAAATCTTTAGGAGTAAGAGAGATCCCATGATAGAATGCAGAATGTAACAAAACAAATGAGCTATATTACAAATATGTAATAAAATCCTCACTAAAGGGGTAGAAGAATATTGTGCTGACCTAAGTAACTTTAGAATAGAGGATATTACGCTAAGTGAAATAAATCAGAGAAAGTCAAATATCATATGATTTTACTCATATGTGGGACTTAAGAAATACAACAGTTGAACAGAGAGGAAGGGAAGGAAAAATAAGATAAAAACACAGAGGGAGGCAAACCATAAGAGACTTAAATACAGAGAACAAACTGAGGGTTGCTGGAGGGGGAGGTAGTTGGGGGGATTGGATTAAATGGGTAATGGGCATTAAGGAGGGCACTTGTTGGGATGAGCACTGGGTGTTATATGAAAGTGATGAATCACTGAGTTCTACTGAAACTAACACTACACTGTATGTTAACTAACTTGAATTTAAATTAAAAGTAAAAGAAAAGAAATGAGGAAAATCTGTATGACTAAGAGAAAGAGAACTATAAACTATACATAAATATTGTACTCTAGTTTTGAAGTTTCTTATCTGGGTTTGGGGTAGCAATTCTGATACGGCTTTGTGGGAATGAAGAAATTAAACAAATATATTGGTGGCAATATTCAGGAGAAAATATATTAGAGATGGATATATCAGTATAACTCATGTAGCTTAGGGGAGGCTTGTGTGGCTCAGGTGGTTGAACAACCGACTCTTTATCTTGGCTCAGCTCCTGATCTCACAAACTGTGAGGCTCTCCATTGGCAGCATGGAGCCTGCTTGGGATTTTCTCTCTCTCTCTTTCTCTGTCCTTACCCCGCGTGTGTGCACTCTCTCTCTCACTCCCAAAATAAATAAAAAATAAACTTAAACTCATGTAGCTTAATATAAATACAAGTGTATTTATATTACATTATATATTTATATTTATATTACAGATTACAAATGTAATATAATTACATATAAAAACATCTGGAGAAACCTGTATATACATAGGGTAGTATACACAAATATAGTTAGTTGCATTGTTTTCTGAGAGGTCCTAGAAACAATGAAACCCCAGTAATAATGAACACACCTAGAACCAGACTTGTCTCTAATACCATTCTTTAATAAAAAAGATCTAGGAAATATGGCTCTTTGGAGAAATAGCTGTGAAAGGACTCCACAGAGAAATGTTTGATCTAGGACAGGGACAAAATAATAGAGTTCAGCCCTGAGTATCTTGTAGTGCCATAAAAAAAATAATAAATAAATAAAATTTTTAAAAAAGCTCAAAAATAAAACAATGAAGCAAGTCAAAGAGACACAAAAAGCCAATATAAGAGCTACCAATGCCCAAACCTGGAACAACTGAAATGACAAAAGAAATCAGTATTGGATTGTAATCCAAATTATAAAGTAAATATCTGTGAATCTATATTTATAGTAATAAATATTTTTTTTAATCTGGGGAGAAGAAACAGATGTCCAATGCAGAAGAATTCCAAATAATTTATGTTAGATATTTTGCCCCCAAAGAAAGCAGTGTTAAGTACCCATTTCTTAAGTATGGGATGTACATAGTGACTTCCTCACAGAGTTTTAGTATGGAAAGGCCAAGAGGATATGGGAGAAGTGGGAGGTAACTTTACCTTGAGGAAACCTGCCCAATACTTCATCAGCCAAGTGGTCAAAGTCAACATGAACAGTGATAAGTCATATTGATATAATGCAATTTTGATATGATTTCATGAAAATGACATTTATCCTCTGTAATTTTAATCCCTACACCCTAGAAGTCCAATTTAATCATGTGAAAAAGCTACCACAGACAAGAGGAGCTTAAGAAGGCATATGATGAATTGCGAGGATCCTAAAGTGATCTTGATAAGAAAAAAAAAAAAAAAAACACCAGAGAAAACCTGAGTAAATAGGAACACCATGTGAACTTTAGTTAATAATAACATATAAATATTGCTTCATTAATTATAAGAAGTACACAATACGACTGTAAGACATTAATAATAAAGGAAACTGGATGTGGGGCATAAGAAACTTTTTGTAGGACTTTACATTTTTTATTTAAATGAAAATTGTTCTAAAATATAAAGTCTATTACATTTAAGTATATATATATTTTCTCTTTTGCTAATAAACTACTATAATCTATTTCCTTGTGAGTTATGAGATATTTTTGTAGTCCTGACATAAATACCTATCATTCTAATTTCCACATATTTTTTTCAAATATTGCCTTACTTGGTGTGATGTAAACTATAATCCTCTAGATAAATAAAAAGTCTAAACCCTTTAGTAACCAACAAAAATGAAGCTTCCTGCTTTCAATAATTTCTAAGGTTAAATAGGAAAAACAGATATTAAGTACATATCCATTAATTAAGGTACGATATAATATATTAGAAATGATAACATAGATACATCCCATGGAGAATATAATCAGTATTTCATTAAACTTTGATAAATACTTGATTCTAGTCCCATGTTTATGTTAGTAAAATATGCAAAACATGGATGATCTTAGATACTCTAAGAAATCAGCTAAGAAAGATATTACACAAATGAATAGTATTGAAAGGCTTTATTAATGTAAGACAAATGGTTTTATAAAAATGATTTCAATGCCATACTTTGATTTGATTACCAAAAATTAAAAAGAGTTTATAAATATAAAATGATATATGACTGACTACCACCATGGGAGAAATTAAATATCAAAGATTATTTTGAAACTTGTGTATAACTTCAATTCTTTCTGTTTTTAGAAGGGTATCCTCATTTTATATTTGTTCAAATTTAATCTCTAACAGCTATTCAGATGAAGTTCAGTTGAGTCAGTTTTGTGTTTTCAAACAAAATTTTAAAAAAGCTCTTAATTTCTTAACAAAATTTTCATAGGCAGAAACAGAAAATTTATTGATCAAATAATTAGACATGTGACAAAGCACTATAATAGTGGTTATTATTTTGTGCATTACCTGTTGGAACGACTAAAGGTAAACTAGTTTTTGTCCTGTTTATTAGGCATCAGAAATGTTTCACTATTAAGCAAGCTACAGATGGAAAATTTCTACCTGTTACTGAAATCATCAATCAGCATCTTTCTCTAAATACACAAACACACATACACACACACACACAAAAACACACAGATTTTTTCTGACAATATCATATTTTTTATATATATATTTATTAATATGGAGCTGATGGATTCTGTGAATTTTAAGTAAACACAATTCTCTTTTCATAGTCTTTCTGACCAATGAGTACATAAATTACGATGTTACCTGTAATATTTATAAATTATAATTTAAACATATAATATGTATTACATATAATTATCTAATAATTATATTTAAAAATATAATTCTATTATTGGGGGGCTTGGGTGGCTCAGTTAGTTAAGTGTCCAACTTCAGCTGGGAATGCAAGCTGGTGTAGCCACTCTGGAAACCAGTATGGAGGTTCCTCAAAAAACTAAAAATAGAACTACCCTACAACCCAGCAATTAACAAAATTGATAAACCACGAGCCAGTTTGATCAAGAAGAAAAAGGAAAGGACCCAAATAAGTAAAATCAAGAATGAAAGAGGAGAAATCACAACCAACACAACAGAAATAAAAACATTAATAAGAGAATATTATGGATGCAGAGAAGGAAGATGGCAGCGTAGGAGGACGCTGGGCTCACCGCGCGTCCTGCTGATCACTTAGATTCCACCTACACCTGCCTAAATAACCCAGAAAACCGCCAGAGGATTAGCAGAACGGAGTCGCCGGAGCCAAGCGCAGACGAGAGGCCCACGGAAGAGGGTAGGAAGGGCGGCGAGGCGGTGCGCACTCCACGGACTGGCGGGAGTGAGCCGGGGCGGAGGGGCGGCTCGCCGGCCAAGCAGAGCCCCCGAGTCTGGCTTGCAAAAAGCGGAGGGGCCTGACGGACTGTGTTCCGACAGCAAGCGCGACTTAGCGTCTGGGAGGTCATAAGTTAACAGCTCTGCTCAGAAAGCGGGAAGGCTGGAGGACAAAAGGAAGGAGAGCTGCTGAGCCCCCGGACGACAGAGCTCAGTTTGGTGGGGAACAAAGGCGCTCGCCAGCGCCATCTCCCCCGCCCATCCCCCAGCCAAAATCCCAAAGAGAACCAGTTCCTGCCAGGGAACTTGCTCCACGCAAACACCCAACTCTGCGCTTCTGCGGAGCCAAACCCCCGGCAGCGGATCTGACTCACTCCTGCTGCCACAGGGCCCCTCCTGAAGTGGATCACCTAAGGAGAAGCAAGCTAAGCCTGCCCCTCCTGCCCCTGTGCACCTTGCCTACCCACCCCAGCCAAGACGCCAGATCCCCAGCATCACAAGCCTGGCAGTGTGCAAGTAGCCCAGACAGGCCACCCCACCCCACAGTGAATCCTGCCCCTAGGAGAGGGGAAGAGAAGGCACACACCAGTCTGACTGTGGCCCCAGCGGTGGGCTGGGGGCAGACATCAGGTCTGACTGCGGCTCCGCCCACCAACTCCAGTTATACACCACAGCACAGGGGAAGTGCCCTGCAGGTCCTCACCACGCCAGGGACTATCCAAAATGACCAAGCGGAAGAATTCCCCTCAGAAGAATCTCCAGGAAATAACAACAGCTAATGAGCTGATCAAAAAGGATTTAAATAATATCACAGAAAGTGAATTTAGAATAATAGTCATAAAATGAATCGCTGGGCTTGAAAACAGTATAGCTGACAGCAGAGAATCTCTTGCTACAGAGATCAAGGGACTAAGGAACAGTCACGAGGAGCTGAAAAACGCTTTAAACGAAATGCATAACAAAATGGAAACCACCACGGATCGGATTGAAGAGGCAGAGGAGAGAATAGGTGAACTAGAAGATAAAGTTATGGAAAAAGAGGAAGCTGAGAAAAAGAGAGATAAAAAAATCCAGGAGTATGAGCGGAAAATTAGAGAACTAAGTGATACACTAAAAAGAAATAATATACGCATAATAGGTATCCCAGAGGAGGAAGAGAGAGGGAAAGGTGCTGAAGGGGTACTTGAAGAAATTATAGCTGAGAACTTCCCTGAACTGGGGAAGGAAAAAGGCATTGAAATCCAAGAGGCACAGAGAACTCCCTTCAGACGTAACTTGAATCGATCTTCTGCACGACATATCATAGTGAAACTGGCAAAATACAAGGATAAAGAGAAAATTCTGAAAGCAGCAAGGGGTAAACGTGCCCTCACATATAAAGGGAGACCTATAAGACTCGTGACTGATCTCTCTTTTGAAACTTGGCAGGCCAGAAAGAATTGGCACGAGATTTTCAGTGTGCTAGACAGAAAAAATATGCAGCCGAGAATCCTTTATCCAGCAAGTCTGTCATTTAGAATAGAAGGAGAGATAAAGGTCTTCCCAAACAAACAAAAACTCAAGGAATTTGTCACCACTAAACCAGCCCTACAAGAGATCCTAAGGGGGACCCTGTGAGACAAAGTACCAGAGACATCACTACAAGCATAAAACATACAGACATCACAATGACTCTAAACCCATATCTTTCTATAATAACACTGAATGTAAATGGACTAAATGCGCCAACCAAAAGACATAGGGTATCAGAATGGATAAAAAAACAAGACCCATCTATTTGCTGTCTACAAGAGACTCATTTTAGACCTGAGGACACCTTTAGATTGAGAGTGAGGGGATGGAGAACTATTTATCATGCTACTGGAAGCCAAAAGAAAGCTGGAGTAGCCATACTTATATCAGACAAACTAGACTTTAAATTAAAGGCTGTAACAAGAGATGAAGAAGGACATTATATAATAGTGACAGGGTCTACCCATCAGGAAGAGCTAACAATTATAAATGTCTATGCGCCGAATACCGGAGCGCCCAAATATATAAAACAATTACTCATAAACATAAGCAACCTTATTGATAAGAATGTGGTAATTGCAGGGGACTTTAACACCCCACTTACAGAAATGGATAGATCATCTAGACACACGGTCAATAAAGAAACAAGGGCCCTGAATGAGACATTGGATCAGATGGACTTGACAGATATATTTAGAACTCTGCATCCCAAAGCAACAGAATATACTTTCTTCTCGAGTGCACATGGAACATTCTCCAAGATAGATCATATACTGGGTCACAAAACAGCCCTTCATAAGTTTACAAGAATTGAAATCATACCATGCATACTTTCAGACCACAATGCTATGAAGCTTGAAATCAACCACAGAAAAACGTCTGGAAAACCTCCAAAAGCATGGAGGTTAAAGAACACCCTACTAACGAATGAGTGGGTCAACCAGGCAATTCGAGAAGAAATTAAAAAATATATGGAAACAAACGAAAATGAAAATACAACAATCCAAACGCTTTGGGACACAGCGAAGGCAGTCCTGAGAGGAAAATACATTGCAATCCAGGCCTATCTCAAGAAACAAGAAAAATCCCAAATACAAAATCTAACAGCACACCTAAAGGAACTAGAAGCAGAACAGCAAAGGCAGCCTAAACCCAGCAGAAGAAGAGAAATAATAAAGATCAGAGCAGAAATAAACAATATAGAATCTAAACAAACTGTAGAGCAGATCAACGAAACCAAGAGTTGGTTTTTTGAAAAAATAAACAAAATTGACAAACCTCTAGCCAGGCTTCTCAAAAAGAAAAGGGAGATGACCCAAATAGATAAAATCATGAATGAAAATGGAATTATTACAACCAATCCCTCAGAGATACAAACAATTATCAGGGAATACTATGAAAAATTATATGCCAACAAATTAGACAACCTGGAAGAAATGGACAAATTCCTGAACACCCACACTCTTCCAAAACTCAATCAGGAGGAAATAGAAAGCTTGAACAGACCCATAACCAGCGAAGAAATTGAATCGGTTATCAAAAATCTCCCAACAGATAAGAGTCCAGGACCAGATGGCTTCCCAGGGGAGTTCTACCAGACGTTTAAAGCAGAGATAATACCTATCCTTCTCAAGCTATTCCAAGAAATAGAAAGGGAAGGAAAACTTCCAGACTCATTCTATGAAGCCAGTATTACTTTGATTCCTAAACCAGACAGAGACCCAGTAAAAAAAGAGAACTACAGGCCAATATCCCTGATGAATATGGATGCAAAAATTCTCAATAAGATACTAGCAAATCGAATTCAACGGCATATAAAAGGAATTATTCACCATGATCAAGTGGGATTCATTCCTGGGATGCAGGGCTGGTTCAACATTCGCAAATCAATCAACGTGATACATCACATTAACAAAAAAAAAAGAGAAAAACCATATGATCCTGTCAATCGATGCAGAAAAGGCCTTTGACAAAATCCAGCACCCTTTCTTAATAAAAACCCTTGAGAAAGTCGGGATAGAAGGAACATACTTAAAGATCATAAAAGCCATTTATGAAAAGCCCACAGCTAACATCATCCTCAACGGGGAAAAACTGAGAGCTTTTTCCCTGAGATCAGGAACACGACAGGGATGCCCACTCTCACCGCTGTTGTTTAACATAGTGCTGGAAGTTCTAGCATCAGCAATCAGACAACAAAAGGAAATCAAAGGCATCAGAATTGGCAAAGATGAAGTCAAGCTTTCGCTTTTTGCAGATGACATGATATTATACATGGAAAATCCGATAGACTCCACCAAAAGTCTACTAGAACTGATACATGAATTCAGCAAAGTTGCAGGATACAAAATCAATGTACAGAAATCAGTTGCATTCTTATACACTAACAATGAAGCAACAGAAAGACAAATAAAGAAACTGATCCCATTCACAATTGCACCAAGAAGCATAAAATACCTAGGAATCAATCTAACCAAAGATGTAAAGGATCTGTATGCTGAAAACTATAGAAAGCTTATGAAGGTAATTGAAGAAGATTTAAAGAAATGGAAAGACATTCCCTGCTCATGGATTGGAAGAATAAATATTGTCAAAATGTCAATACTACCCAAAGCTATCTACACATTCAATGCAATCCCAATCAAAATTGCACCAGCATTCTTCTCGAAACTAGAACAAGCAATCCTAAAATTCATATGGAACCACAAAAGGCCCCGAATAGCCAAAGTAATTTTGAAGAAGAAGACCAAAGCAGGAGGCATCACAATCCCAGACTTTAGCCTCTACTACAAAGCTGTCATCATCAAGACAGCATGGTATTGGCACCAAAACAGACACATAGACCAATGGAATAGAATAGAAACCCCAGAACTAGACCCACAAACGTACGGCCAACTCATCTTTGACAAAGCAGGAAAGAACATCCAATGGAAAAAAGACAGTCTCTTTAACAAATGGTGCTGGGAGAACTGGACAGCAACATGCAGAAGGTTGAAACTAGACCACTTTCTCACACCATTCACAAAAATAAACTCAAAATGGATAAAGGACCTGAATGTGAGACAGGAAACCATCAAAACCTTAGAGGAGAAAGCAGGAAAAGACCTCTCTGACCTCAGCCGTAGCAATGTCTTACTCGACACATCCCCAAAGGCAAGGGAATTAAAAGCAAAAGTGAATTACTGGGACCTTATGAAGATCAAAAGCTTCTGCACAGCAAAGGAAACAACCAACAAAACTAAAAGGCAACCAACGGAATGGGAAAAGATCTTTGCAAATGACATATCGGACAAAGGGCTAGTATCCAAAATCTATAAAGAGCTCACCAAACTCCACACCCGAAAAGCAAATAACCCAGTGAAGAAATGGGCAGAAAACATGAATAGACACTTCTCTAAAGAAGACATCCGGATGGCCAACAGGCACATGAAAAGATGTTTAGCGTCGCTCCTTATCAGGGAAATACAAATCAAAACCACACTCAGGTATCACCTCACGCCAGTCAGAGTGGCCAAAATGAACAAATCAGGAGACTATAGATGCTGGAGAGGATGTGGAGAAACGGGAACCCTCTTGCACTGTTGGTGGGAATGCAAATTGGTGCAGCCGCTCTGGAAAGCAGTGTGGAGGTTCCTCAGAAAATTAAAAATAGACCTACCCTATGACCCAGCAATAGCACTGCTAGGAATTTATCCAAGGGACACAGGAGTACTGATGCATAGGGGCACTTGTACCCCAATGTTCATAGCAGCACTCTCAACAATAGCCAAATTATGGAAAGAGCCTAAATGTCCATCAACTGATGAATGGATAAAGAAATTGTGGTTTATATACACTATGGAATACTACGGGGCAATGAGAAAAAATGAAATATGGCCTTTTGTAGCAACGTGGATGGAACTGGAGAGTGTGATGCTAAGTGAAATAAGCCATACAGAGAAAGACAGATACCATATGGTTTCACTCTTATGTGGATCCTGAGAAACTTGACAGGAACCCATGGGGGAGGGGAAGGAAAAAAAAAGAGGTTAGAGTGGGAGAGAGCCAAAGCATAAGAGACTGTTGAGAACTGAGAGCAAACTGAGGGTTGATGGGGGGTGGGAGGGAGGAGAGGGTGGGTGATGGGTATTGAGGAGGGCACCTTTTGGGATGAGCACTGGGTGTTGTATGGAAGCCAATTTGACAATAAATTTCATATAAATAAAAAAAATAAATAAAAAAAAAAGAGAATATTATGAACAATTATATGCCAATAAAATGGGCAATCTGGAAGAAATGGACAAATTCCTAGAAACATATACACTACCAAAACTGAAACAGGAAGAAATAGAAAATTTGAACAGACCCATAACCAGTAAGGAACTCGAATTAGTAATCAAAAATCTTCCAAAAAACAAGAGTCCAGGGCCAGATGGCTTTCCAGGGGAGTTCTACCAAACATTTAAGGAAGAGTTAACACCTATTCTCTTGAAACTGTTCCAAAAAATAGAAATGGAAGCAAAACTTCCAAACTCTTTCTATGAAGCCAGCAGTACCCTGATACCAAAACCAGACAGAGACCCCACCAAAAAGGAGAACTATAGACCAATTTCCCTGATGAACATGGATGCAAAAATTCTCAACAAGATATTAGCCAACCGGCTCCAACAATACATAAAAAAATTATTCACCACGACCAAGTAGGATTTACACCTGGGAAGCAGGGCTGTTTCAATATCTGAAAAACCATTAACGTGATTCATCACATCAATAAAAGAAAGGACAAGAACCATATCATCCTCTCAATAGATGCAGAGAAAGAATTTGACAAAATACAGAATCCTTTCTTGATAAAATCCCTCAAGAAAGTAGGGATAGAAGGAGCATATCTCGAGATCATAAAAGCCATATATGAATGACCCAACGCTAAGATCATCCTCAATAGGGAAAAACTGAGAGCTTTCCCCCTAAGGCCAGGAACAAGACAGGGATGTCCACTCTTGTCACTGTTATTCAACATAGTATGGGAAGTCTTAGCCTCTACAACCAGACAACACAATAAATAAAAGGCACCCAGATCATCCAGGAGGAGGTCAAACTTTCACTCTTTGCAGAAACATGACACTCTATATGGAAAAACCAAAATATTCTACCAAAAAACTGCTAAAATTGATTCATGAATTCAAGAAGTCACAGGATATAAATCTACACACAGGAATCAGTTACCTTGCTATATACCAACATTGAAGGGACAGAAAGAAAAATCAAGGAACTGATCCCATTTACAGTTGCACCAGAAACCATGAAACACCTAGGAATAAATCAAACCAAAGAGGTGAAAAATCTGTACACTGAAAACTGTAGAAACCTTATGAAAGAAATTGAAGAAGACACACACACAAAAAAAAAAAAAATGGAAAAAGATTCCATGCTCCTGGATAGGAAGAACAAATATTGTTCAAATGTCGATACTACCCAAAGCAATCTACATATTCAATGCAATCCCTATCAAAGTAACACCAGCAAACTTCACAGAGCTAGAACAAATAATCCCAAAATTTGTACAGAACCAGAAAAGACCCCAAATAGCCAAAGCAATGTTGAAAAAGAAAACCAAAGCAGGAGGCATCACAATCCCAGACCTCAAGCTATACTACAAAGCTGTAATTATCAAGACAGTATGGTACTGGCACAAGAACAGACACTCAGATCAATGGAACAGAATAGAGAACCCAGAAATGGACCCACATGTATGGCCAACTCATCTTAGACAAAGCAGGAAAGAATATCCAATGGAATAAAGATAGTCTCTTCAGCAAGTGGTGCTGGGAAAACTGGACAGCGACAGGTAGAAGAAAGAATCTGGATCGCTTTCTTACACCATACACAAAAATAAACTCAAAGTGAATGAAATACCTCAATGTAAGACAGGAAGCCATCAAAATCCTCGAGGAGAAAGCAGGCAAAAACCTCTTTGATCTTGCCCGCAGCAATTTTTTACTCAACATGTCTCCAGAGGCAAGGGAATCAAAAGCAAAAATGAGCTACTGGGACTTCATCAAAATAAACATCTTCTGCACAGCGAAGGAAACAATCAGCAAAACTAAAAGGCAGCCGACAGAATGGGAGAAGATATTTGCAAATGACATATCAGATAAACGGTTAGTATCCAAAATCTACAAAGAATTTATCAAACTCAACACCGAAAAAACAAATAATCCAGTGAAGAATGGGCAAAAGACATGAGTAGACACTTCTCCAAAGAAGACATCCAGATGGCCAACCGACACATGAAAAAATGCTCAACTTCACTCATCATCAGGGAAATAAAAATCAAAACCACAATGAGATACCACCTTACACCTGTCAGAATGGCTAACATTAACAACTCAGGCAACAACACATGTTGGTGAGGATGCGGAGAAAGAGGATCTCTTTTGCGTTGTTGGTGGGAATGCAAACTGGTGCAGCCACTCTGGAAATAGTATGGGGGAACTAAAAATAGAACTACCCTATGACCCAGCAATTGCACTACTAGGCATTTATCCAAGGGATATAGGTGTGCTGTTTCGAAGGGACACATGCACCCCCATGTTTATAGCAGCACTATCAACAGTAGCCAAAGTATGGAAAGAGCCCAAATGTCCATCAATGGATGAATGGATAAAGAAGAAGTGTGTGTGTGTGTATATGTGTATGTGTGTGTGTGTGTGTGTGTGTGTGTGTGTGTGTGTGTATACACAATGGAGTATTACTCGAAAATCAAAAAGAATGAAATCTTGCCATTTGCAACTACGTGGATGGAATTGGAGGGTATTATGCTAAGTGAAATTAGTCAGAGAAAGGCAAAAATCATATGACTTCACCCATATGAGGACTTTAAGAGACAAAACAGATGAATATAAGGGAAGGGAAACAAAAACAATATAAAAACAGGGAGGGGGACAAAACAGAAGAGACTCATAAATATGGAGAACAAACTGAGGGTTACTGGAAAGGTTGTGGGAGGTGGGATGAGGTAAATGGGTAAGGGGCACTAAGGAATCTACTCCTGAAATCATTGTTGCACTATATGCTAACTAATTTGGATGTAAATTAAAAAATAAATAAATAAAATTTAAAAAATTAAAAAAATAAAAACAAAAATAAAAATAAATACGTAAGTAAGTAAGTAAATAAATAAATAAAATGTTGACTGGCTGAATGAAGAAAATACAAAATTTTCTGCTCATAGGGGTTATTATTTGCATCAAATCAGGTAATAAATAACATGAAAGCATCTAAAAAAAAGTGTCTAACTTTGACTCAGGTCATGATCTCATGGTTTGTGGGTTTGAGTCCTGCATTGGGTTCTGTGCTGATAGGTCAGAGCCTGGAGCCTGCTTTAGATTCTGTGTCTCCCTTTCTGTCTGCCCTTTCCTTGATCGTGCTCTGTCTCTCAAAAATCAATATTAAAAAATATATATACCTATACCTATATATAATTCTATTATAAGCAAGAAAGTTTTTTATTTACTCTTAAAGGTTCAGGTACATTGAATGTGTTCCAGGATCACTCTGTTGGTTGTTTGAGTGCCTTCCAAACTATCTTCACAAACTGCCTGCGTAATATAATTGACTTGACTGAAATATAACTTTGTGAAGAAGTGCAGTTAGTTCTCCAGACTAAACTATCAAAAAATTCCTTTCTTGTGTTGAGCGCCAAATTTTCCCACATTAGTATTAAACATAAACATTTGACATTTTGTAAATACTGGAGATCACTTTCTCTATTTGACAAGAATTCTTATTTGGAGAAAATTACTGTATCTCTCTCTTGACCTTCTGTTAACTCTTTTCAATGTAAAATTGCTCTAATTATTCCTTTCAAATAGATGAAACATTTTATTTATCTCACAATTTTATTATTTACTTTATATGTATTTAAAGATTGTTGTACTCCCATACACCCCTATGTTTGATACTTAAAAATGAAACACACCATGAGTATTTATGCTTCAATTTGCATCCTTAAAGTGTCCTACTCTGAACAATCACAAATTAAGTAAACAAAAACTTATGGAAATAACAAGGTTAGGATCATATGATGAAAAACTTATTCAACTAAATTCAATCATTCAATCAATCAATCATCATTCAACAAACAAACAAGCAAACTGATGTGAATTTTTAACTGGAGCACTAACTAAAGTAATATATAATATCTTAATTTTAAATAGCCCAATTAAATCTCCATTGACAACTGTGCCTGGCATCACTGTCATTCAGTCTCCTGCATCATTAGCTAGAGATCTCTTCAGCTTCTTCTTTGGATTTCTAGGTGATTCAGAGGTAATTTTCCTTCAATAAAAACTAGTTCCATCAAATGTAGAATCTGGTCTTTGGTATAGCCTTCATCACCAATCAATATTTTAACAGAGGAGTGAAATGGATGTGAGTGAACCAATCAATATTTTAACAGAGGAGTGAAATGGCAATGTCATCATTTACATAAATATTTGGGGAAAATATAATAGTTCTTGAAGCCATTACTTATATAAAGTCTGCAACTTATGTGGAGACTTCAGATTTTTCTCCATTAAGATTATTATGTATTACTAAAACTTCCTTTTACATTGAGTGAAAGTAGCTTCTAAATGTTTCATAATAATTATATGTTGTGAAAATTGGATAAGAATATATGCTTCATCTATACAACACTAATATGATTGTGGAATAAGTCATGGCTATGGACCTGCTAATTCAATATAAAGCAATATAAAGAAATGAGAATTATGGCACAATAGATTATGTGCTCAATATTTTAATCTGTTTTATAAAATTAGGGCATAAAAAAGAGGGATTATTATAATATTTTAGTAATTTTACTTTTGTTGCTTAGTTTGAGATTTTTGGAAGTACTCATACCATTGATTGATATTGTGTTCACCTCTGTGAAATAAAACCCTCACTTTTATGCCCAAATCGCTTGGTCTAAACTGGGTCATTCAAGAGCTATACATTAGGAAAGCCTGCTGGGAAGATGGTGGAGTAGGAGGACCCTATGTTCACCTTGTGCCATGGATACAACACAGGTAACACTTACAGAAGCCCAAATAACCCAGAAGACACCTCGAACACTTGCAGAACAAACTCCAGAACTAAAGGTAGGGAAAAGGTCACAACAAAGAAGGTAGAAAGGGTGAAGACATGGTCTGGCAGTGAAAGGGACTGTAGCTATTCACAGGAAAGCCTGTGGTGCCAAAAGGGTGGAAAACAAACTTTGGCACTAGGGAACCCATGAACAGTGAAGACAAATTCACATAATATTTGCCTTTGAAAGAAAGAGGGACTATTTTTCATGAGTTGTTAACAACTTAACAATTTCATTTAAAATGGAATTTTAAAAATCTCAAGGCTTTACTCTGGGAAAGCTCAGAAGATCTTAGGAACCAGAGTCCCTACCCTTAAGTGATAGGACAAATAACCTAGGTTGATATAGCATAGAACAAGCAGTTTGAAAAATGCTTGGGGCAAATGGGAGGAAAAGTCATGTACTTATCTCAGAATGTGACCTGTAGAGACAGGGATCATGGGCAGAACCCTCCAGAAACAAAGAAGCTGGCAGGCACCATTTCCCTCCCCTGGCCTCCTAGCACAAAGAGCAGCCACTTGCAAAACCAGCACCCCAAAGACACTCCTTACCTAACTTGTTTGCACCAAGTCCCATACGCCTGGACTTTAGCAGGTCTGCCATTCCTGGTCACATGTGCCTCTGTCCCTGTGATGTGGTTCCCTATCCCAGAACCAGCACAAACCCTGCCAACACCATGTCTTCATAACTACTCTTTTGCAGGACCACATTTTGGGCAACAGAGCAGGTTTCATTCTCAAGCAGATCACCACACACCATGTTAAAATGTACCCCATCTGTGATGGAGACAAAAACATTGCCCACAAAAGGCAAAGAGAGCCTCTACAGGCACCTGGATTAAAGGAAAAAAAGGCCAAAGCCAAATCACACGCATAGGAGACAGTCTGTGAGGCACAAGACCCTAGGGAACCATGTATAGTACATTGTGGGTGCTACAGGACCTCTTATTAATAAAGCTATAATTATTAAGAGCAAGAGAAGCAGCTGACTTTCCTAACACACAGGAAAAAAAGTCAGACAAAATGAGGAGACACAGAAATATCTGCCAAATGAAAGAACAGGACCAACCACAGCAAGAAACTAAAGTAAAACATGTGTAAGTAATATGCCTGACAGGCAATTTAAAGTAATGATCATAAAGATACTCACTAGATTGAGGAAAGAATGGAGGACATCAATGAGGCCCTTAACACAGAGATAAAAAAGAACCAATCAGGTGTGCCTGGGTGGTTCAGTCAGTTTAGCATCAGACTTTGACTCAGTTCATGATCTCACGGTTGGTGGATTCGAGCCCTGTGTTGGACTCTGTGCTGACAGCTCAGAGCCTGGAGCCTGCTTCAGATTCTGTGTCTCCTTCTCTCTCTCTGCCCCTCCCTAGCTCATGCTCTTTCTCTCTCAAAAAGAAATAAACATTATTTTTTTTAAAGAACCAATCAGAGACCAAGAACACAATAAATTAAAAATACATTTGATGGAATAAATAGCAGGCTAGATGAGGCAGAGGAAAGGATTAAAGACCTGGAATACAGAGTAATGGAAAGAAATGAAGTTAAACGAAGGAAAGGAAAAAAAAATTATGTAAATTGAGAATAGTCTTATGGAACTCAGTACTCCATCAAGTGTAATTACATTCACATTACGGGGGCCTCAGAAGAAGAGAGAAATAAGAGGGCAGAAAACTTATTTGAAGAAACAATAGCTGAAAAATTCCCCAATCTGGGGAAGCAAACAGCTATCCAAATCTGGTAGGCACAGGAATCCCCCCAAATTCAATCAAGGATGTCTACATGAAGACACATAGTAATCAAAATGGAAAAAAAGTAGTGATAAAGAAAAAATTTAAAAGCAGCAAGAGAAAAGAGGACAGTAACATACAGGGGAAACCCTATAAAGCTATCAGCAGTTTTTTCAGCAGAAACTTTGCAGGCCAGAAGGGAGTAACATGATATACTCAAAATGCTGAAAGGGAAAAATCTGCAGCCAAGAATATTCTATACATCAAGGTTATCATTCAGAGCAGAAGGAGAGATAGTTTGTCAGACAAACAAAAACTAAAGGAGTTCATGACCACTAAACCAGCCCTACAAGAAATATTAAAGGAAACTCTGAGTAGATAGGAAAGAGCATAATGGAGAGTATGAAAAGTAAACTAATAAGCAAACCAAAAACAAAAACAAACCCACAAAAGCAGTAAAAATAAATATTTCTGTAAAAATCAGTCAAGGGATTTAAAAAGGATATAAAATATCACACCATACACCTAAAACATGGGTGGGAGGGCACTGAATGGATTTAAACCCAAGCAACAGTTGCCTTAATATAGACTGATATATGCAGAAGATGTTACATAAACCTAATGGTAACTACAAATCAAAAACCAGTAATAGATATGCAAAGAATAAAGAAAATGGAATTCAAGTATACCACTAAAAACAACAACAACAACAAATGATAAAAGAGAGCATGAGCAGAAAGGATGAGAGAAAACATATAGAAACAACCAAAAAACAAGTAACAAAATGGCAATAAATACATATCTATAAATAACTGAGTATAAATGTAAAGGGACCAAATGCTCCAACAAAACCATATAGGGTGACAGGATGAATAAAACAACAACAACAACAAAATACACACAGAGACTAAGATCCATCTATATATTGCCTACAGGAGACTCATTTCAGACCTACACACACCTACGATTGAAAGTGAGGGGTTGGAGAAACATTCATCATGAAAATGGATGTCAAAAGAAAGCTGGGGTAGCAATACTTACTTAGGACAAAATAGACCTTAAAACAAAGACTATGACAAGAGACAAGGAAGGACAAAATATAATAACAAAGGGGACAATCCAAAAGAAGATATAACTATTGTAAATGTTTATGCACCCAATCCACATACATAAATACATAAAACAGTTAATAACAAACATGAAGGAGCTAGTTGATAATAATACATTAATAGTAGGGGACTTTAACACCCTACTTACATCAGTGAACAGATCATCCAAACAGAGAATCAACAAAGAAACAATGGCTTTGAAAGAACACTGGACCAGATGGAATTAATAGATATCTTTAGAACATTCAATCCTAAAACAGCAGAATGCATATTTTTTTCAAGTGCACAGGGAACATTCTCCAGAATCGATCATATATTAGGCCACAGGAAAAATCTCAACACATTAAAAAAAAAATCAAAGTCACGCCATGCATCTTTTCTGACTTCAGTGCTATGAAACTAGAAATTAACTGTGAGGAAAAATCTAGAAAGAGCATAAATACATGGGGGTTAAAAAATATTCTACCAAACAATTAATGGGTCAACCTGGAAATCAAAGAAGAAATAAAAAGTTACATGGAAACACATGAAAATGAAAACACAATGGTCCTAAATCTTTGGGATGCAGCAAAAGTGATTCTAAAAGGGAAGTATATAGTAATACAGGTGTACCTCAAGAAGGAAGAAAAAACTCAAATGAAAAACCTAACCTTATACCTAACAGAACTAGAAAAAGAAGAACAAAGACTAAATCCAGAAACTATACGGAAATAATAAAGATTAGAGCAGAAATAAATGATATAGGAACTAAAACAAAACAAAACAAAAAACAATAGAAAAGATCAATGAAACCAGAAAGTGGTTCTTAGAAAAGACCAATAAAATTGATAAACTTCTAGCAAGACCCATAACAAAACAAAACAAAACAAAAAAACAGAAAGCACCCAAATAAACAAAATCAAAAATGAAGTGGAAATAATAACTAATACAACAGAAATACAAATGATTGTAATGGAATATTATGAAAAATTATATGGCAAAAAATTGGACTACTTAGAAAAAAATGGATAAATTCCTAGAAACATTACCTACCAAAACTGTAATAGGAAGAAACAGAAAATTACTGACAAAGAAATTGAATCATTAATAAAAACAAAAGCAAAAATAAAAAATACAACAAACAGAAGTCCACAACCAGATGGCTTTACAGGTGAATTCTACCAAACATTTAAAGAAGAGTTAATACTGATTCTTGTCAAACTATTCCAAAAAATACAAGAAGAAAAACTTCCAAATTTAAATCCAAATTTATCTGGTAATAAAGCCAGATAAATAACCACAAAAAATAGAACTATAGACCAATATCTCTAATAAATATAGATACAAATATCCTCAACCAAATGCTAGCAAATCAAATCCAAAAATATATTCAAAAAATCATACACCATGACCAAGTGGGATGTATTCCTAGGATGCAAGGGTGGTTCATTATTCACAAAACAATCAACATAAGTCACATCAGTAAGAGAAAGAATTGGGGGTGTCTGGTGGCTCAGTTGGTTAAGTGCGCCACTCTTGATTTCCGATCAAGTCATGATCTCATGGTTTGTGAATTCAAGCCCTGTGTCAGGCTCTGTGCTCACTTCATGGAGCCTGCTTCAGATCCTCTGTCTCCCTTTTTCTGGCCCTCTCTCACTCATGCTCTCTCTCTCTCTCTCTCTCTCTCTCTCTCAATCTCTCTCTTGATCTCTCTCTTTCTCTCTCTCAAAAATAAATGTTAAAGAATTTTTAAAAAATAAGAAAAAGGATAAAAACCATACGATCATTTCAATAGATGCAGCAGTAGCATTTGAGAAAGTATAGCATCCATTCTTGATAAAAACTGTGTGATAGTATTCGAGGGGAGACTTACTTCAACATAATAAAGGCCATATCTCAAAAATCCATAGCCAACATCATACTCAATGGTGAAAAACAGAGCTTTTCTTCTAGGTCAGGAACAAGACAAGGTTGTCCACTCTACCATTTTTACTCAACATAGTACCAGAAAGCTTAGCTACCCAATCAAACAAGAAAAAGGAAAAAAAAAAGGCACCCAAATTGGTAAGGAAGATGTAAAGCTCTCCCTCTTTGTAGATGGCATGATATTATATATAGAGAACCCTATAAACTCCACCAAAATACTGCTAAAACTGATAAATGAATTCAGTAAAGACCCTGGATACAAAACCAATGTACAGAAATCTGTTGCATTCCTACACATTAATAAATTAAGAAAACAATCCTATTTACAAGTCTACCAAAACTGATAAAATATCTAAGAATAATGAAAGAGGTGAAATACCTATACTCTGAAAACTATAGAAACAATGATGAAAGACATTCAAGATGTTCAAAGAAATTAAAAGATATAACATACTTATGAGCTGGAAGAATAAATATTGTTAAAATGTCTATACTACCCAAAGTAATTTACAGATTCAATACAATCCCTATCAAAATACAAACAACATTTTTCACAGAATAAGAGCAAAGAATCCTAAAATTTTATGGAACCACAGAAGACCTCAAATAGCCAAAGGCATCTTGTAAAAGAAAAACAAAACTGGAAGTGCCCCAATTCCAAATTTCAAGTTATATTACAAAGCTGCAGTAATTAAAACATGATGCTACTGGCATAAAAATAGACACTGAGATGAACAGAATAAAATAGAAAACCCCCAATTATATGGTCAATTAATCTTTTACAAAGGAGAAATGAGTATCTAATGGGAAAAGACAATCTCTTCAACAAATGACTTTGGGAAAACTGGACAGTCACATGACAAATAATAAAACTGGACCACTTTCTTTTATCATAGACAAAAGCAAACCAAAAATGATACAAAAATGGATTAAAGACCTAATGGAAGACTTGAAACCATAACAGTCATTGAAGAGATGAGAGACAGTAATCTATCTGACATTGGCCATAGCAACACTTTTCTAGAGATGTCTTTTGAGGCAAGGGAAATTAAAGCAAAAATAAACTATAGGGACCATATTAAAATAAAAGGTTACTGCACAGCACAGGAGACGAAATTAGGGCAACCTTCTGAATGGGAGAAGACATTTGTAAATGACATGTCCGATAATGGATTAGTATCCAAAATATATGAAGAACTAATACAACTCAATTCCCAAAAAACAAATAATCCAGTTAATTATGGGCATAAGACATTAATAGACATTTCACCGAACAAGATATACAGATGGCCAACAGACACATGAAAAGATGCGTAACGTCACTCATTGTCAGGAAAATGCAAATCAAAACTACAATGAGATATCACCGTACATCTGTCAGAGTAGCTAAAATTAGCAACAGAACAAACTATGCGTTGGTGAGGATGTAGAGAAAAGGAACCCTCTTGCACTGCTGGTGGGAATACTAACTGGGTGCAGCCATTGTGGAAAACAGTATTGAGGTTCCTCAAAAAATGAAAAATAGAACTACCCTTACATATCCAGTAATCACACCACTGGGTTTTTACTCTCAGAATACAAAAAACACAGGTTCAGAGGGATCTATGCATTCCTATGCCTACTGCAGCATTATTCACAATACCAAACTGCGGAAGCAGCCCAGGTGTCCATGGGTAGATGAATGGATAAAGAAGAAGCGGTATCTATCTATCTATCTATCTATCTATCTATCTATCTATCTATGTATTTATGTATCTATGTATCTATCTATCTATCATCTATCTATATCTACCTATCCACACACACACACGCACGTGCACACATACACACACTGGTCTATCATTCAACCATAAAAAGAATGAAATCTTGTCATTTGCAACAACATGGATGGATCTAGATAGTATAATGCTAAGAGAAATAGACAAAGACAAATACCAAATGATCTTACTCATGTGAAATTTAAGAAACAAAACAAACAAGCAAAGAAAAAAAGAAAGACACAAACCAAGAAGCTGACTCATAACTATAGAAAACAAACTAATGGTTACCAGAGAGGAGGCCTGTGCTGAGATGCAGGATGGAGATTAAAGAGTGTACTTGACATGATGAAAAAAATTGTTAATAAAATATGTTCTTCCTTCAAAAAAAATAAAAAAATTATATTATTATATTCTATTATTGTCAACTATAATCCAGTATAATATTTAAAATATAACACACTACATCTTATCCTTATCTCCTTTGCATCTATGGCCAAATGACTATGTACCAGTTTAATTTTAAAATTAAAAATTTTATTTAAAAAATATAGTTCAGGATATATTGCTTGTCTCAAGCAAACTTTATTTTAAAGAAAATAAATCTAATATCTACATAGTTTGGTCTTAAATCACTCGTTTTCTTCACATTTTATATTTTTAGCACTGAGCCTATTTTAAATTTATTATTTCTTCCCAATACATTATGTCTATTATATCTTCAAGTCATGCTTAAAAACAAAAATGAATTTTAGATATCAGAATAATACATGTGTAGAAGTAATTTCAATATTGAGTAAAACTGACTTAAATAGAAATTAATTTTCTCAACTGAACAGTCACAAAAGAACAGAGAATAGGCTAGAGTGTCAGTTAAATTAAGGAAGCATTGGCCAGGTTTTTCCTATTAGTCTCAAGCCATGTGATTTCTATATTTTAGGTAACTTCATGGTCCAAAATGACTGCTGGAGCACCTGTCATTACATGTACTTACCAGAGAGCAGAAGGAAGACTTCACTCTCCTTTAAAAAAAACATATATAGCCATAATTTCCACACAACATACAACTAGCATTTCCTTCACTGGTACGTAGTCATTTGGCCATAGATACAAAGGAGATTAGCATAAGATGTAGTGTGTTTATGTTTTAAATATTATACTGGATTATAGTTGACAATAACATAATCTTGGCCACTATAAGCATAAATGTGATTTCTGTTTGTTTTCATTTTTATTTTGTGTATTTTTAAATGTTTTTGCATCAAGTTTACTTTTTCACTTTAAAATAACTGAAGAAGTTTAATACTTCTTTTGTTATTAAAGACTGAAAATTGCACAATCATATATCCTCATATTTAAAGCACATGCTTATGAAGTGAGCTATTTTCTAAAGTGTTTTTCTAACATTTACCGAATTTCTTTTCTCACAATCTGTTTATTTAAATTTTCTACTTCTGTTTATAATAATTTGAATTACCTTCATTTTTTCTAGAAAATCCAATATAGTAATGAAATGTTCACATTTATTAACATACAAATTGTCAACCCATCTTCTACAATTTAAATCTCATACCTATAGATTTACTCATCTAAATCATGGTTTTAGTATCTGTGTTTCCTTTTCTATAATTTGACTAAATAATAACATTGCTATCAAGCTTGATATTCTCTCATGAACTAAATCTGGATTTGTACCAAATTTACTGCTTCTCACTTTTTAAAGTAAGTCTCTGCTTTTATATTTATTATCTTCATTGGTTAGTATTTACCATGTTAGTTTGCAAAAAAAGCATAGTTGAATGTTTCATTATCCATTTTAAAATGTTACTTATTAATGCAAGTGTTTAAAATGATGCATTTTTCTTTCTTCATAAATCTGTTGCATTACAAATCTTCTGAAGGGCTTACTGTGTATATTTTTTGAGGCATGAACATTTTACTGTAAATTATCTTGTCTTCATGGAAACCATGAATAGATAATGTAGGTATAGGTCTGCATACTACTTAGAATGAGCTATTTTACAGCTACCATAAGATATACAAGTATTAATTTACATTTTTACCCTTTTTTGTACATGTAAACATGTCTCAAATACTATTTATGTGAATAATGTACACTCGAGAGGTAAAGATAGGATCCCCCCCTAAAATCCTACTCAATTATGTTTTTGGTATATATTAATACCAAGAAACTAAACTATTTTACAAATTTAGGTAACCAAGTGATTTCTCCTCAATGCAGTAAACCTTTTATACTAAAAGTAAAAAATAGCATTAGCCTTTTTAGAGTTAGCTACCTACATTCAATTAGTTCTTAGAGTGAATTTACTTTGGAATCAAAGAGTTTGTATGCCAATGCAGTATTTCCTTAAATCTCTGTATGTTACTTAAACTTGCTTAGTCATTTGGTCACTTTTTATTACTTTTTAAAAGCATAGGCAACTTTCCAAGATATTTTATCAAAATCACCTATTTTTTTTCCTTGTGGGAAAGGTCGTACTGAGTCCATTTACAATAATAGAAGGACTCAAAAAAAATAAGAAGTTCCATATCACACCTGAGCATGAGTGGTCAGAGAGAATTTATTGAAAAATTATTCTTATGCCCTTCAGACTTCATCCTTTTTAATTCTTTAGCATTTATAAGGTCTCTTTAGCAGACTCATTAATATTTTGTTTTAAACAAGTGGGAATTTTAAATGAGCCATGTTGGAAATAGCTGGCCAAAAGCCTACCCCCTTTAGTCTACCACATCACCCTTCTTTGCATATCAATGGCCCCATTTCTCATTTTTTCCTGTGTCAAGCAGAGCTGATCCAAGCACAAAGCTTCTATTGAATTAATAGAAGATGAACACTGAGGTCAATTTGTCAGACCTGGAAGGAGAGGAGAAATGAGTTCAACAAGCAGAGGAACAATCTGGAGTACAAACAAGGACAAGAGCAAAATCAGATTTATACCAGGCACACTGCCTCATATTCTCTTTTTATTCTAATAGTCAAATAAGGCTTTTCCAATCTTAAATCTTTGTTTTGTTCATTTTCATTTTTTAACGTTAGACTGAACATATGTTAAGGATGAAATACTTATCTATTCACAGATAACCTCTTAGGTGATCTGCAGATACAGGAAAATAAACAATTTCCTGATATGAGAATTCTGATATGGGTGAAGTGCATCCTAAAGAAAAAGTATTCCTTGCTGCAGTGTTTTAAAGCAGTCTTGTTCAATAGAAACATAATTTGAGATACATATGTAATTAAAACTTTTCAAGAAAACATGTTAAAAATAATTTTTAAAAATAGGTAAAGTTACTTTTATTATTATAATTTAGTTAACTCAAAATATTCAAAATAATATTTCAATGATAAAACATAAAATTATTAATTGTATATATTATTTTTATTTTTCATATTAAGCTTCCCAAATTAGATATGCATTTATACTTGATGACACAGGTCAATTTGGGCTTGCCATACTTCAAGTACTCGATAATCATATGTAGTGAGGAGCTACTATACTGGACAGTGTGGGTCTAGACAGATTGTTTCAGTGATGACTGGAAATAATGTCTTTTAAAAAAAAATTAAATGTTTATTTTTGAGAAAGAGAGAGAGACAGAGCATGAGGGGCAGAGAGAGAGAGAGGGAGACACAGAATCTGAAGCAGGCTCCAGGCTCTGAACTGTCAGCACAGAGCCTGACGTGGGGCTTGAACTCAACAAACTGTGAAATCATGACCTGAGCCGAAGTCGGATGCCTAACTAACTGACTGAGCCACCTAGGCGCCCCTGAAAATAAAGTCTTGAATGTACTTTTCATCATGTGCTTCAATCATTCATGTGTCCAATTAGTTACATATTCATGGACTGCTATGTCATATAATCTGTATCATTAAAATAGTATTGAGCACCTAACACTCAGATTACGTGACAATAATTTTATTTTAATCTAGTCTTCCATATTACATTTTGACAAAACAAAAACAAAACACAAAAGCACTGTATCTAACCGTTGGAGGTGCTAATGTCCACTTTTATGTCTAGTTAGCTCAGTTGTTGAAAGGATACAACTCACTTGGGAAATACATTTATTCAAAGGTCTTTATTTCTAGAGATAGTTAACTCCATTAAAAATTACTAGAGTTTATACAAATTACTTCAATCTCTGAGCCTCAGAAATCTGATTTGTAATCAAGTCCTAATTATAATAATAACTTCACAAGTTATCTATGTGTGGTAGGCAGAGCCTTAACTTCCTACACCCCCAACCTCTAAGATAACATGCTCTGATGCCTGGAAACTGTGACTATGAGAAATCACTCCCATGATATGCATGCAATAGTTACCTATCTATTTACAGAGATATATTAAATTCCTTTTTTAGTAATATTTTATAGTTTCCTCTGTAGAGAACTTGTATGTCTTTCATTAATTTTATTCCTGTTTTTTTTTTAATATTATTATGTCCTGCTTGATAATACACAGAAAAAACATGCTGTAATAAATATCCCCCAATTAGTGTTATGAAATATAAAGAGACTAGAAACTTAACCCCCCAGAGTGCTGGAGAACTAGAGATCTACTTACATCCTTTTTGTTCTTTCCATAAATAAAAATTTACAATTAATAACCTACCCTGTGATCAACTGTGTTATGCGGTGACTGCACACTAAGGGAGAGAAAATCAAGAAAGTATTAGAGAAGTCCAACATTATAATTACCTATGTTTGCTTTCCAAGGTCAAATATATATTCCTTAGACCAAGAATTTGCATAGATCAGCCCACAGGGTAATTATTTTTTCATGTATACAAAAATGTTTCTGAAATAGGTTAAGATGGATTGTAAAACCAAAGGTGTATTATAAACTAGGCCAAAATTTATCTCCTAGTGTCTTTATTCAATTATGCCTAGTTACGTCTTTCAATCAAATTCACCAATGAAAATAATTTGCTGACATAACATTGTAGCATTGCTCAAATAACCCACTGCAAATGTTATAAGATGCTGTATATTAAATAACTATGAGTTGAAATCTTATTGATTTCCTATAAGAACATTTAACTAGAATATTTAAAGGGAAATTCCTTCTCTTTTTTAACCACAAAGAAATTAAAATTCTGAATAAACATATTTCTCAAGAGCTAATCCAAATAAAGATACTAGGCTGACTGCATGAAAATCAAATAAGGTCCTTCTATAAACACATATTTCTACCTAGGTTCCCTCTCCCCAGTCTGCTTTAGTAGATCTAGGCAGACTCAATATTATTTAAAAATGCCCCAAGTGATTTTTTTCTATGCATAGGCTTTATTGGGAAATTAGCATGAATTGTTCCAGTTTTATATAATATCATTACTGTTATTGCTATAGACCATAGAGCAATACCATACAGGAAAAACATTTAAAATTATTTGTTCTTGGTGGGTATTACTATTTTGCCTAATTACAGTTAGATTTTCCTCTTTAACAAGAACAGCCTGTACCACCTGCCAATTAAACAGAAATAGCTCTTCTAGCACTTCTACACATAGATTATTTTAATAATCCAAGACTTTTATGTATCTGACTTTTTCAGAAATCCAAAGATTGAACAATATATAATAGGAATAGTTTACCATCTCTTTTAATTCAGCTGAAGTAAAAACATATTTACATTGCTATTACTTCATGTGCAAGGTTAGTAAGTGAAGAAAAGTGTTATGAAAAACATTTCACAATTTCATTTCTTTTTAAAAATTTTTTAATGTTTTTTTTTTTTTTTTTTTTTTTTTTTTTGAGAGAGAGAGAGAGAGAGAAAGAGAGTAAGCAGGGGAGGGGCAGAGAGAGAGGGAGACACAGAATCCGAAGCAGGCTCCAGGTTCTGAGCTGTCAGCGCAGAGCCTGACACAGGGCTCGAACTCACTAACTGTGAGATCATGACCTGAGCTGAAGTCAGAGGCTCAACCAACTGAGCCACCCAGGCGTCCCTCAAAATTTCATTTTCAATAATATGCATACAATCATTTCATTCAGGCTATTCTGGGAAGACAACTGAAAGACCAACATTTGGGAGAATTATTATTTCAAGTTTAATTGTGGCATTGCTACCTTTACAAAATCGGAGGGTGAGATAGACTAATATTGGGAATCCAAATTAAATACTCCCTTGCCTTATTGATTGAGCTATCTCAAACAAAAATGCTCCCTTACAAATCTGGAAACTTGTAACAATTATTTAGTCCTTTGTTCTTCCTTGACTACTACTGTGCATCTATTATATTTACCTACTCTAAAATATATTTTTCCTTTGACCTTTGCATTTCTGGTGCAAAAAAAAAATACTGAAAAGAGTGGGGGTCATGTATGTGGCAACTACTCTTGTCCCTCCTGTGAGCAGGATACCCTACAGTTAATGCAGATAACATTAATCAAAGACTAAATTGGGTTTCTTACACTGCCAGTATTCGCAACCTTCTTTGAAACACGGACCTCTTTACAATACAAGACATCCTGCCTCTAATACCTTCCTATTTTTCACTAGCCTATACATTTGTTTTTGAAGTATATGCCTCCAGATTTGTATAGTGCTCTTAGTTAGGGCTGGGATTCACTGGGTTTCAATTCTACAAAATGCACCTATTGTTTAAGAAAACCTGACCTATTTTATTCCTTTAAAAAAACTTCTTCAAAGTAGCCTTCTTTCAAGAGTTCAAATTCTGGTCCTCATCTATATTACGTCCTTTGTGTTTCTATCTTTTTCCCCTTTAATGCTTGTTAGAATTGTAAACCTTCCTTGGACTATTCACAGTTCTTTTCATTTATACTTCGCTATCTATGCCTAACGGGTGAGCTAGACTTTCACTTAAAAAAGGCTTTTGGTAGCTAATGAAACTGTCATGAATCTAGACACCTAATTAAAAAGGTAACTACTAGATCAAGGAACACCTAATTTAGGGTAGTGAATTCTTATCTCTCAATCATCATCGTGTAAGAAGTGGCTCATGTTAGGAAAAAAGTAAATAATTATTGAAGGGACAAATGAACAAGGGATGGAATGGCTTCCAGCTCTAATAACAGGCTAATTTACATAGTCTCTACATCCCTACCCTCTTGCTTCACTGTTCTTATCTAGCCTCTTCACATTTGGAAACCCAATAGTCAGACTCTGGAGTCAAATAAATGAGTTCAAATGCTGGTCCCAAAACTCATTCATTTTATGACTTTTGGCAAGTTACTACCTCTTGGGCTTCAGTTTCTTAATTTACAAAATTGTTCCCCAAATTGTATTTATATTACAGAAATATGAAACAATGGATATGATAAAATATTGATCATGGTAACTGACATGTGGTGAACACTAAACGTGTTAGGTATTCTTTATTATATATCTAGAGGAAACTGGAATTTGTTAGACATTTTTTCTTTATAAATAACATACAGACTTTATGTTCATTTTAGGGTTTTAATGTTAATTTAATAACCGAACTTAAAATTGACTGTTGGGTTATTTATTCTAGTGAATACATCAAACCTTCTAGGTACTGATATGTATATTAAAACAAGAGTTGTATGATTTCTAATGGATACAAATTTCAGCTCCAAAGTGACTTTCTACACTGAAAAAAAAACAAACTTCTCCTACTGTGACTCAATACTTGGAAGAGCACATGGAGCCACAGTTGTTGCACAGTACTCATCTCTGATTTTTTTTAATTTTTAATTATTATTATTATTATTATTTAATATATGAAATTTATTGTCAAATTGGTTTCCATACAACACCCAGTGCTCATCCCAAAAGATGCCCTCTTCAATACCCATCACCCACCCTCTGCTCCCTCCCACCCCCCATCAGCCCTCAGTTTGTTCTCAGTTTTTAAGAGTCCCTTATGCTTTGGCTCTCTCCCACTCTAACCTCTCTCTTTTTTTTTTTTTTTTTCCCTTCCCCTCCCCCATGGGTTCCTGTTAAGTTTCTCAGGATCCACATAAGAGTGAAAACATATGGTATCTGTCTTTCTCTGTATGGCTTATTTCACTTAGCATCACACTCTCCAGTTCCATCCCTGATTTTCCAAACTATTTCTCTCTGGCTTGCATGTCCTCCCACACATAGGAGCAATGTAAATTGCAGCAATTTGTAAGACCTGTCGTCTCTATAGCAGGAAATTAAATTCTGTCCTCAAAAGAAAAGAAAAATATTGGCATCAGAAAATAACATTTCACGGCTCCATATCCAAACTGAAAATAAAGTAGAAGGTATTGGCTTATTCAGTTGCTGGACCAAATTGAATATAAGGAAAATACACACATTCTAGTGGTCTGATGTGTCTTCTATGCACATTTCGTTCATTGTGATTAATCCCTTCTGATTATCTTTTCCCCATTGTATAGATTTGTGTGAGAAATAATACACTTGGGTTTATTATCAAACAAAAAGAGAGAAATAGAAGCATAGTGGGAAGATCATGTATTCTGAAGACAGACAGACTTAGGTTTGATAATGATTTACCTCAATTTGAGGTAGTGACCTTTGGCAAGTTTTTTGAATTTTATTTTTCTCATCCACTAAATAGAGCTACTAATAATATCTACATCTTAGGTACAGAACTCTTGGCAAAACACCTGAGAGATTTAATGCTAATAAATTCTATTTAATATGATTAATATTCCATTGTTACTGTTTAGACAGTTTAATACCTGGACAAAGTGGGCATTTAGGTAGTGGTAGGTAACAGGGTTTGAGACTATTCTTATTGTCTAATTTTAATATACTAATAATTAGATATATATAAGAAGAGATTCCTAAAGACATGAATAATTCTTTGTTCATAGAGCAGCTGAATGAGAATTATGATTTAATAGTAATAGTTAACATGAATAATGTGTAATATAATATTTATTATATTGTTAACTTATTCATTATATTAATATATAACATAAACTTGAGGCTACATATTATATTATAAATATATAATAATATAATATATAAAAGGTATATCATATAATTTTATTATTATACAAGATATAAATATAAATTATACATAATTAATGTATGTAATAATTATTATATTTCTCTTAAAGCATATACATCCGACCATATTAACAACCTTCTGAGGAACTAAAAAGTTTTCCACTGCCTGTGGAATAAAATCCAAATATTTGAGTATTGAGTGTCATACTCTTTGCTATTTAGCCCATATAACTTTATTTAGTCATAGTTCTATCTTTTATATATTTATTCTTTCTTTTTCCCTGTTCCTCAATCTCTTCTTTTTCCTTCTCTTTTCTTTTTTTCTTTCTTTTGAATTTAAATATATCTGAAATTGTTGTCAAGTATGTAAACAATGATAATGCCGGAAAATATTTCTGAAAGCTTCTTTCTTCTCACACTGCCATTCCTATTCTCCCCAGCTCAGCACTATGAATTTGTTATATTGTCCCTCAGAACACTGCCTTTGCAGATGCAGTGAGAAAGTATCTTGAAATATTAGTGTTAGTTATTTATTTTACACACATGCTTATATATGCCCTCCACCCTCCCCCATATTCAAGGCATTCATATTACACAGAGATCAATTATAACAGGAGTTTTTTTAAGAGAGTGGTCAATGCTGTCCTGTTTTATGCTTTAATTCAAAACTATCTCTCAAATCCTTCAACAGATAAAAAATTACAAACGATCTTTTAGATTGTAAGAGGTAAAGTTTTTTGTTTTGTTTTTGTTTGTTTTTCAGTTGGTTAGTGGGAAGAAGAGGACTCTTTAGAATCAGGCAAGAGGGAAGGCATTAATAATAATCTCGCAATAGTAAATTCATGATATTTAATATGCTACATAACAAATATTCTATTGTGCTCTCTTTGAAGCACTCTTACATTATAAGGAAAAGTTCTGTTTCGATATTTAAGTTTGTGGGACTTGCTGGCAAATTCTGGGCTATGCACTGAATGAAATCCATGTGGGAACCAAGCCAAGGTAATGCCTCACCTTCAAGTTAAAAGTGCACAAGTGGCAGAGCAGTAACCTCTTTATCTGGTGATATCTTTCCTGTGACAGCAGCCTAAATGTTATTAGCACATGATCTAGGAGAATTTGCACTCTGAATAGGCCAATCCTTACTACTCTAGGTGGACAGATCCATTGTGGACTGCACTTTGTGTTTGTGTCACTGCTTTTCTCAAACAGAGGTAAGGTTCCTAGAACCTTCATTATTTAATTGGATAGGAGTACACTATGGTGAGACCCAATTTATAAAAATATTCATGCATATATTTCTCACTCTACAATTGAAAACGTTTTATGACATACATATGTAATATATGATAATATATCTTAGCTTTCAAAATTACTCCTTTGTGTTGGATTGCATTTATATTTCATAACATATTTATGCATTTCCATAATATTCATTTATATTTTTTCATTTTAATATACAAATAACGCTACAATAACAATTTTATGTCTTTCTCTTGTATATATTACTTAAAGCAGAATTTCTGTACCAAAAGATGTGTAGATCGCTAATTTAAAAAAAAATTAATATTTATTTATTTTTGAGACAGAGAGAGACAGAGCATGAACGGGGGAGGGTCAGAGAGAGGGGGAGACACAGAATCTGAAGCAGGCTCCAGGTTCTGAGCTGTCAGCACAGAGCCCGACGCGGGGCTTGAACTCTCGGATCGTGAGATCATGACCTGAGCTGAAGTCGAAAGCTTAACCGACTGAGACACCCAGGCGCCCCTGGATCGCTAATTTTAATATTTATTGATAAATGGCCCTACAAATAATAGCAACTTACCCACAAACAACATAGGATATTGTCTAACTAAAGCTGTTACAACAATAACGTATATCTTTCAATTTTTTATTCTTGTGATCTTACACTATACAACACATTCCTTTTCTTCTAATTTTCAGCATGTGAAACCTACTCAGTTCTCAAATGTCTAGCTAATACAGGTTTTCTTCTTTGTGGGCACAATGCTTCTTTTGTCTGAAATGTCCTTCCCTCAATACCTGCTCTTCAAGAGACAAATTATAGCTAACCTTTCTTCTATGGAGGCTTTTCTGAACTATTGATGGGACTAATTTCTCTTTTATGTCCCTATACCAACCTATAGAATGTTTTACAATAATTTTCAAACCATGTCATTCTGACTCCTTTTCCATATTTTAAGTGATTTGAGAACAGAAACTGGGACTGCTTATGTTTTGTGCCCTTTATACTCAGCATAAATCTGGCACTGAATGTTTGCTAAACGAATTGATAAGGAAATATTTACACAAATTACCCCTAGGAAAAGAACCTGCTGCCTCTGGACAATGCAGAGCTTAAGTTTAATGCTTGGCTGTGGTTCAAATAAATCCAATATTATTTGGGGAGAAAAACTGAGAAGGTCAGAGAATATGTTCTCCTTTTTAATTGGTATGGAGCATAATTAGAGGTCTGTAGGATAGCAGAGGGAGAACAGATTCTGATATTATCAATTATTATGCTGATAATCTATGAACAAAGTATAATTATATAGTGCTATCAATTGCTACAGTTTGAGTTCAACCCTTAGATATTATTTAAGGTAAGACATACTAAATATAAGGATGCATTATATTTTCACATGTAATGTTATATCCATGAGTATGACTAATGGTCATATTGAGAATTGTGACTTCTATTATTCCACAAATTTGTGAATGCTTTGGTTTTAGGTAAGTGGCGATTGTTGAAAGAATAAGTGTGGCATATGCTTGAGTTCCTAAGCTGTAAAGCGACCAGCGGGCGGGCCTTACTGATTTCATTTCAAGACAGAAAGAAAGTCTCATGGTATATGAAATGCTGGAAACTGGCAAACTGATATCAGATAACATCATTTTAAACCAAAACAATTCTGTTTATCCATTCAGTTTCAAGGTTTAGGGCTATATTCCATTGATAATGATTTGACTTTGAAAGAAAGATCACAACCATGGCTGTATCCCACCCTTGTTCATAAAAGTTTATCTCCCTTGCTACCAGACTACACTAATAGAAAAAATAGGGAGAATAAACTTTAAATAAAGTTGTATGTTATAGTTACAAACCATGTTGAGATAACTGCAGCCTAAATTAATGTAGCAAAATCTAGGGAGAGAAGATAAAACCACCAAGGACTAAGCACAATAATTTCTGGCATTAGCTGCTGTTGAAATGGCAAAATAAAACAAAACCAAGAAAGAATGTTCTCAAAGCCCTGACCAGTTTATTTCTCAACTTCTTTCTATTTTATAAAATATTGAGTTTTTTTTGTTTTGTTTTGTTTTTTTTAATTTTTTAACGTTTATTTATTTTTGAGACAGAGAGAGACAAAGCATGAACAGGGGAGGGGCAGAGAGAGAGGGAGACACAGAATCGGAAGCAAGCTCCAGGCTCTGAGCCATCAGCCCAGAGCCCGACGCGGGGCTCAAACTCGAGGACCGCGAGATCATGACCTGAGCTGAAGTCGGACGCTTAACCGACTGAGCCACCCAGGCGCCCCATCAAATATTGAGTTTTTACAAGGCTCAGCTGGGTTCCTATCTTTTGCTCCTTGGCACTATTGGTCAGAAATCCTCTGATTAGAACAATGTTACACTGACTCAGCAGTGCTTTCCAAATATCTCTGACAAAATATTCCCTGGAGAACCTGTACACAATGGTTTAAAAAAAACCATGATCATTCATTTGCCATTTTAGCCTCCCTGGTCCCTCTGCCACTACATGGGAACACTTTGCAGCTTTAAATTGGTATGAAATTATGAGTCACATACTCAACAGTTAAGTAGCATAATGGATCTTAATACATTACATAATGGGCAATAGCAGAAAATATGACGGTAAGAAAAAGGAAAAAAAAATCCTAAAAATAAAAGATTCTTTGTTCTATTTAGTCACGTATGTATGTAATGAGTGTGGAGTATACAGTTTATTATTGCCATGTCTGCATATGAAATTAGAGAAGTGACAAAATTATGAAGATAATGTTGAGTTGGAATAATTTTTCCTTATTCATCAAAATATTTCAAGACCATGTATATATGTATCTGTTTACTTATTCAAACTCTATTAAATACTGTCTTTTTTAATTTGCTTGATTTTGCATATGAAGTACATTTTCACAAATAGTGGAACTCTGGACATTTCACAAATAATATAATTTTAGATTTTAAATTTAAAATTTTTACCAAATGATGCAAGTCTAATGTTATCTAATCACTCATGTGTTGAAGACACATACAAGTTGGAAGATAAGGCAGTAAGTCTCCATACAAAAGGATATGATTTCACGTTCCACATTGCAACTAGTCTCTGTGAAACATTAACATATTACCATCTAGTATGGTACAAAAAAGAATATCCACACTTAGAAAAACTATTAAATATTTCTCATAGTCCTAGCTATAGTCCCATCTATGAAGGGGATGGTTTTCTTGATATATGTAAACCAAAACAGCACATTGCACAGATATCATGTAGAAGCAGATATGAAAGCCAACCTATTTAATACTTAGCAAGATATTAAAAAGACTTGCAAGAATACAGAATACCAATCTTTTCATAAGTTTTTCAGAAAAGTTATTTTTTCATAAAAATACCTATGTTAGCAGTAATAAGTTTATTATCATTATTTCAAATGAAGAAAATATTTTATCATTTTCTCACTCTTAATTTCTAGTATGATAAATTTTAATAACTATAAATCTAAAATTACTCAAATTATTAATAACTTAAGACTATAAAGGGATTTTATGACTAAAAACTTTGAGAACTATTAGCTATACATTTCTGGCATATATTTGGAAATTGTAGCACAATGTTTTTAAAATATTTAAATTTGGGGGCTCCTGGGTGGGTTAAGCATCTGACTTCAGCTCAGGTCATGATTTTGTGGTTCATGAGTTTGAGCTCTGCATTGGGCTCTGGGATGACAGCTCAGAGCGTGGAGCCTGGTTCAGATTGTGTGTTGCCCTCTCTATCTACCCCTCCTCTGTTCATTCTCTCTCTTTCAAAAATAAACATACAAAAATTTAATAAAAAAATAAAATGCTTAAATTTGTTAAATGAGAAGAAACATGCAAATGTAAAATGTTACCAAGCCATATTAGCATTTTGCAACAAACATACAGACTGAATGATGGCATGTTTGTTTTTAGGATTTGATAGAAATAATCATTCTTCTCATTATGGCTACTTTAATCTATTTTCTTTATAGATGTATTGAATATAATCGTGGTTCTTTAGCCTTTATGACACCAAATGCTTATAAAATGTCACAATATTGTAGTGCACATTTATTCCATGAAATAATTAAAATAAACTATCCTCACTTTATGGATGTCTTTTGACTAGTTAATGAAATAGAAAAAGTAGGTTTGAAAATAAGTGAATATACCTGGATTTGATACTGAAATTATTTACTTCCCCAAATTACTTTGTTACCCTTGGTAAGACTGTCATTAACTAACATTTTTTATTGGCATTCTAATTATTTAAATCCTTAATAATTTTCCATAAATTGGAATTATTCAACAGGGAAAGATTAGGTTTAATATACTGGGACTATCATAAAATAGAATTATTCAAATTAGTAAGTATCCAGTGGCCTAAAATGATTTTTTTTAATGTTTCAGGTCATTAATAATGAGGCGTAAAAAATCTATCCAATTACTTAATTCCCAGTAAAGCCATATATCTAGTTTTATTGACTATATACTATATAAACCTCTTCACTGCAAAGATAATTGGTTAATTAATGAAATTCCTTTTAAACTAATAACTAATATACATATACATTTCCTATGTGCCTATGTTTAATTTTGACTCTTTTATACCCTTGTAGTTCATTTTTGTCCTATGCTGTGCAACTACAATGTTTCTTCCTTGAAACACCTTTTACTATTATTGTCCTCCTCAATTCCATCCTTTTATAATGCAAGTTTGAAGGAAAGATAACTTTTTTTTTGAGTTCATAATTCTTCAGAGCAAAAAAAGCCACAAACTGACCTGATACAGAGAAAAAAAATCACACAACACAAGAGATCTCAAATATAGTACTGGAAGTAGTGACTAGGTGGGGATTGGGTGGGAATGTTCCATACATGAAATAAAGAAAAAAAAAAAAAGCCAATAGTTGGTGACCAGAATGGAAGACTGCATTAGTCTGTTAGTGTTCAACCATATGTGACACTCCTCCCTTTAGGAATATTATGCTATCATTCAGACTTAGCCAAATAAATGTGACTGAAGAGACTGTCTAGGCAAAACCTTTACGACCAACTCCCGGTTCTTCAACTTTCTTTCTCCTGGCCTATGCAATCCTGGTATTTTATTTCTATGGAACTTCCAGTGACCCTTAGAGACTATGATGAGAGAAGTCCACTTTCCAACCAATGATGTGCACATAACTCAGGCAAGACGTTAACATGTTATGTCAAAGAGTTGTTGTTGTTGTTTTCTTGTACAATCTCTAGAATATGAATAAGGTTATCTCTTTTATAAATTCCCATGCAGGTCTTAGTTTATTGGATCAATTTAATATAATGAGTGTATCTAGTTCCCAGTATGAAATAAAATTAAGATAATTCACAGAGTGTTTATTTAATAAAGGGACCATTTTGAAATTGCGACTTCCTCCTAAAAGATATGTCACGGTGTAACAGAGGTAATGATAGCAGGTTCTGTTAGTACCCTTCGATGAAAGGGGCTAGATGCAGTAAGAGTCAGCAGAACCTGGAAGGAGAGGTGAATGGAAATGACTATCTCAAGAGGAGGTGTTAGCAATTATTGCAAGATAATGCAACAGAAAAGGAACTGTTAGAATGATATCCATTCTTCCCCTCCCTCTGACCTCCAGAAGTCCTACTGATCTAGCTCAAACAGATAGGTCTCTTATAACAGAGAAACATGGAAAAAGTGAATAATGGAAAATGCAAAAGAGATCCAGTTCAGTGAGTTTCACCCAATTTGTTTGATTCACAGAAAAATAATACTAATAAGATGTCTAGGATTTCATGTGTGAGAGTGAAATAAAATAAACAAGATGAAAATGGGGAAAGAAGTCATACATTAAATGCTTAAAAACATATAACACAGCTGATAATAATAAGTGACAATGTCTGAAAAGTAATGTACAGAATGAATAGTATCAAAGGAGTAAAAAAAACTTTTTCTTCCTCCTTTTTACTTCTCAAGATGAGAGTTGATTTCTTCTGTTGTGAAAATTATTTCCAGCACTACCATTCATACACATGCATAGACTCATATTCATATGGGATAATTATACTTGCCAAAAGAGTAGCCAGTTTAATCAACCTAAGTCACACATTGTTATATATTTAAAAATAAGTATAACTGGAAAATAAAGTCTTAAACTACCTATGTCAAAATGTTTCTATCATGTGAACTTGATTCAAATTTAGTAACTCTTACAGTTTTAACTCACACTGAATCCCATTCAGATTATTTCTAAAACAATCTTCTTCCTCAGTCACTTCTTCCAGTACAATGGATAAAGGTAGTAAAGTTTTCTTTTCTTCCGTATGATTGCTGTGAATTGACGGTATAGTTTTAATCTTGATTTTCACTTATTGGATAATTTATTTTGCTTAGAAGGTCTATTACCCACAACATGTAAAAAGAATCAGTTTAATTTTACTGTTTCTCAAAAACACTTATTCCTCTTTCTTGTACCATAAAGATCATAATTTATAAAAATCTTGATTATTACAGAAATTTAATTTTCTCTTCAGGTAGTAGGAAATTTGCATATCTACTTTAATTCTGTGTTGAATTAAAAAATTATTCAATAATAGGAAAGAAGTAATGCATAGTTAAAGTAAGTGGTGAGATTTGGGGGTTGAGATATATCATTAAGATATACAACTAATTAATTAAGGAAATAAAGAAGACATACTATTTTAATCACATGGGAGAAATTTTATTTTAAGATTTTTGTAGGACTTCATATTTTTATGATGGGGATCAGAGAGTAATGCGACTTTTACATTTTCCTATATTTTCACTGGAGGAAAATGAATTTTTGAGAGATTAGAAAACAAAGATTTGACCTTGAAATTGAGGGCTATAAGTGAATTAATATTAAGTATTTAAAACATGATAATAATTTAATATAAACTTATTAGTATATATTATCTCACCTCAGATAATTTTGACACATATGTAACTTAATATTACCCTTTCTTGAGTTTTAAGTATGTATCTTTATATTCCAAATATTTTCCATAATCTTCTTATCATTAATGTTTCACCTCAGACCTACTTGCCTAAAGTAGGGAAGTTTTTGCAAAAGTTTCTAACAATATCATGTCTTTTCCTCAGCATTGTCACTCTAATGGTATTGCCTCATAGCATTCAGAAAAGGTTATTTTTAGGTGGGTATCACAGAAAACACACTAGAATGAATAAATTTTAAAAAATAATCTTAAAATCAAGATCCTACTGTTTTACTCTGCAAGATTTCCATTACATGAATGTTTAAACACATGATCAGTCTGAGGTAACGCAGTTAATTAATTAGGAAATGTTTAATGTAGAAGTATGGCAACCCTCTACTCATCTCTGCTTATAGAATCCAAGTACCAAAAACACTTCCAGTACCTCACAATTTCCTCTCCAATACATTGTTTTCCAAGGATAATATTAACATATCTAGACTACCATTTATCCTTAATATGTAAATCAAGCGGCTCATACTATATACCTCTGATCTCTCATCATCAATCAAATCACTTTTTTAATTGTGAAATATTCTTTTTTCTCCTTTGGAATGTTTATATTTTAACAGAGGCATTCAAAGACATGATCAGGGGTGTGATTTGATGATAGATTTGCAGAGTTTAGGGTATGGTCAGAGACATGATATACATCATGTAGACCATCTAGTCCATTAATGTTTTAGGCGGTTTGTCCTACTTTGCTAGTACAACAATGTTCATTGAACATGTACATACTCTTACAAATATATATATTCCAGAAAGGCCAAAATAAAATATTCTTGTGAAACATGATTAATGCCGTGTTTCCCACTAATATCAATTTAATATCCTTTAAGATCACATAAGAAAAAAATAATCACTCGATGCTTTTTACCCAAATCCTATTTTGGACAACTTATTTTACTCTGTCTTTGTCTGTATTTAGTTGTTTGTTTGTTTAATTTTTTTTAACGTTTATTCATTTTTGAGACAGAGAGAGACAGAGCATGAACAGGGGAGGGGCAGAGAGAGAGGGAGACACAGAATCGGAAGCAGGCTTCAGGCTCTGAGCCATCAGCCGAGAGCCTGACGTGGGGCTCGAACTCACGGACCTCGAGATCGTGACCTGAGCTAAGTCGGACGCTTAACTGACTGAGCCACCCAGGCGCCCGTCTGTATTTAGTTGTATGCATGCTGAATACCCTATAAGATTGAAATCTCATTAGCATTTTTCACCTTTGAATCACTAGTGTTTATCTAAGATCTTGCATGTAATTACTTTGCAAATCTGTTCAGTTGTGTAGAACAAAAATAACGATTATGACAAAAAAGATATCTCAAGGTTGAGATAAATATTTTTAGAAAGGAAGAATATAATGAATAGGTCTATATTTTATGCAGATTGTGTATTGTACCTAAATCAATTTGTTTGCTATATGTTTTCAAGTATGAGAAAGTACTAGTTTTCTGGAAACCACGGTAGACTCCTCACATGCAAAACCAAATATTTTACATTGGAAAGGTTAATAATCTTATGGTTAATAATCTTAAAGTTGAGGGGCGCCTGGGTGGTGCAGTCGGTTAAGCGTCCGACTTCAGCCAGGTCACGATCTCGCGGTCCGTGAGTTCGAGCCCCGCATCGGGCTCTGGGCTGATGGCTCAGAGCCTGGAGCCTGTTTCCGATTCTGTGTCTCCCTCTCTCTCTGCCCCTCCCCCGTTCATGCTCTGTCTCTCTCTGTCCCCAAAATAAATAAACTTTGAAAAAAAAATAATCTTAAAGTTGAATCTTCATTCTTATATTTGCATATGTAAATGAGTCTGCTGATGGGAAGTTTTCCTAGAATTCATTCAGGGTAGATGAAAACTGATGTTAGCCTATACTATATTCTCCCTTAACAATATATGTTACAGATTATTGTTTTGATAAAACATAGAAAAGTAATGCATACAAGTTAATATCTAGCGTATATAGTTCTGTTACTATTGGTTTTGTTTTATGATTTCTCACAATTTCTATAATACAATGGGATACAGACGTAAGTCTCAAGGTATTATTGCTTTAACAGAATTTTCTCATGTTATCATAAAACCTCATGGAATAACAGATTAAATAACAATTAAATAATATCTCCTAATATTTACTAATTCCAGTTTTTAATAATCTAAAATATTATTTTATGTTGACTATTTTATTTAAGATCATGACTCTTGAGGAGAGTTCTGTGTATCTAAGAAATGTTTTCAATGGAATAAAATAAAATCAGAAATCATTTGCAGAAATGATGGATATAATCACCTACTTTGAAAACAAAATATTTAAATCAGAAATTTTAAAGAAAGATACATGTCTTATTAGGTTTTCTGAAGAAAATAAACTGAATTTAAGCATTGCCTTCAATCAAGAAAAAGGGAATGAGAGGGACTTCAATTCTGTTTAAGTTTATTTATTTTGAGAAAGCACAAGTGGATGGAGAGGCAGAGAGAGAAAGAGAGAGAATCCCAAGTAGGCTCTGCTGTCAGGGTGCAGAGCCTGATGTGGGGCTGGAATCCATGAACCGTGATATCATGACCTGAGCCAAAATCAAGAGTTGACGCTTAACTGACTAAGCCACCCAGGAGCCCTGAGAGGAACTTTAATAACTTCCACTTGGCATAATGTATATTCCCTTATAACCTTCAAGACTGTGCTCAATTTTAGGAGTCTTTCAGGCTCTTGCCAATGCATTTTGTAAACACTCAAAGCAGGGCTTTTCAAAAGATGGTATGTATACCAGTTTATTCTCAGCAGTCTCACAACAAACTTCAGGTGACTTGGCATTTTCAAAGGAAAACATGATAAAATAATATTCTCATGCACTGCATAGTTTAGAAACATATGAATAATTACACTTTTGAAGAAGTGTCACTCTATTCTTAAATACCATGTTCTGAATATAGGTACACACACTGAAAGAGGTGATTAACTCAGCTAGTCTCACACTACACTGGAAAAAGAAATAAAATGTTGCTTAGAATTATTAGTTTGTGAATTTTAATTTTGGTCTTATAGAAATATCATCTATTCTGAATAATCATTTTTATTTTTTATTTAATTTTTAATGTTTATTTTTGAGACACACACACACACACACACACACACACACACACACACACACAGAGTGTAAGCGGGGGAGGGGCAGAGAGTGAGGGAGACACAGAATCTGAAGCAGGCACCAGGCTCTGAGCTGTCAGCACAGAGCCCAATGCAGGGCTTGAACTCAGGAACCATGAGACCATGACCTGAGCTGAAGTCAGACACTTAACTGACTGAGCCATCTAGGGGCCCCTGAATAATCATTTTTCTTAAAAGGAGTGTATGACATAAAAGGACTTCATAGATCAAATATTTCACCTAGCATTCATTAATAAGATACTATTAAATCATAAAACATAATTACATATTATTTGTTTTTGTTTACATTTTTTCAGAGTAGCATTATATCTCTAATATAAGAAAAGCTGGCTTAATTTACGTAATTAAAAAACAGTGATAAGCCAGGGCTTTATAAACATAATATTCATGGAAAATATTATCTAAATCTATGTGCATTGGGACAAGTGCATATAGGAATAAGATAGTTCAAAGTGAAAATGGTGCTAACTAAAATAGTGAAAAAAAAAAACTGAGGACTGAATTATGCTGGAATATACATTGCATTGTCTTTATAAAAGTGTTTAATACTCTTCAAGAAAAAGCACAGTGGCTACTGTGATAAAGTTTATTTTCTAAGCCAAGAACAAATTACTGTTTTCCAATGAAAACACAATACATAAAATAAAAGAAGTTTTGAAGCAATACTTATTATTAGGGAAAAGATAATTATTACATAATGGTAAAATTTATATGCACATAAAATATTATTCTCAAAACACATAAGGAAATCATGGTGAAAATATAAGAGATTTAAAAATACCTCTTTAAAGAAGGAGGTTTCAACTTATCTTCTCAATAGATGATTTGTTTAGCATACAAAAATTAGATAATATGTCCTCTTCTTAAGGACATAGAAATACTGATAAAATTCAGCAGGTAACAAATAGCAGAATAAGTCAAATCATATTGAACCTTGCTAATCAAAGGCAAATTCCATTTATCATCCCCAAACCTTACACTACTGCTGCCATATACTTTCCTTCTGCAGAAAATATAAATCCCATAAAATAATGATGTAAGTTTGCTTTAAATATTCACTGGTGTTTTAAAAAAACTAAGAGGGGAAAAGGTAGTATTCTGTGTTTTATCACGTTTTTTTTTTTTTCCTTTGTTTTCTTTTTCCTGGCTGTACTGAGGCACAATTGATAAATAAATAAAATTGAATATACAGCATGATGATTTGATACATATATACTTTGTGAAATGATTACCACAATTAAGTTAATTAAGACATCTATCACTTCTCATAGTTACCTCTAGTGCATGTGTGGTGAGAACCACTAATGTCTATTCCTTTAGCAAATTTCAAGTACACAGTAAAGTATAATTAGCTATAGTTACTATACTGTACATTAAGTCCTCAGAACTTACTCATCTCATCAATGAAAATTTGTAACCTTTGACCAATATCCACCCATTCACCTCAACTCCCAGTTCCTGGCAACCAACATTCTTCTATGAGTTTGACATTTATTTTCTTATTTTTATTCCACATATAGAGGAGATCATACAATATTTGTCTTCTCTCTGGCTAATTTCACTTAGCATAATGTTCTCTAGGTAATTCAGTGTGGCTGCATATGATAGAATTTCCTTCTTTTTTATGTCTGAATAATAACCATGTAATAGACATATATACCATTTCTTATCTCAACATTTCTTCTTGCAAATCCTAATTTCATTTTGGCATAATTTCTCTTCAGGTGGACACACACACCCCCATATATTGGGTCTGTTAACAACAAATTTGTAAACATTTAATTGATCAAAAATGTCTTTATTTTGTTTCTGCTTCTGATTGAGATGTTCATTGAATATAGAAGTCTTGACTGACTGCCCCTGACACCTCTGCCCCAAGCACTTTAAAGATGTTACTCCATTTTTGTTTTGGTTTCTATGTTATTTATTAAGTGTAAGCCACCATTTACAACTGAATTTCTTTTAATCTGTAGATTTCAAGTTATTCTCTTCCATATTTGTTTTTTAGCAGTTTGGCCATGATTGTACCTAGGTATTATTTTCTTTGAATATGTCCAGATTGGTAATCCCTGAGTGTTATGGATCCTTAAGATGGGTTTTAAAAATAAAATTTAGGGAAAACTTGATCAATGCTCATTCATAAGCTTTATTAGTGCACAGTAGATTTACTATATATTTAGATTTGATGTATTAGGGTATGACCTTCCTGGGATCTCTACTGACTGCCACAAGCTATTAAACAAAATTTCCCACTCTTAATGGTAGAAAATTGAATGGCCTCCAGATCTTCATGAATTTTAGGAATAATTAAACTTATCACTCCCAATAATTTTTTTGTTGCCTGGACTCATGAAGTATCAATCTATTTATGCACAGGTTAATATGCAGTCAATTTCAGTGGATTATATTTGCATATTTCTGAGGCTCACTGGGTTTCCCCTTTCCTCTGAAACTCTACTTCAGAGATTTCAGTTGCTGTGGCTTCCCATTTTCTTCTTTGTCTTCAACTCAAAAATACCACTGGGTGTTACTGGGTTCCCAACTCCTGTGCTGGAAACTGGCTCCATGCAAGCATCTAGGTCACTCATAGAGCTCACATTGTTTTTCCTTTTTTAAGAAATAACTCCTGTGCTACATGATTTTCAATGTCAGAAACAGAGGTGTTAATTGTTTTTATGAATTTTGTCCAGTTTTCTGTCTTTTTTTTAAGCTTATTTATTTATTTTGAGAGAAAGAGTGTGAGCAGGGGAGGGGCAGAGAGAGAGGGAGAAAGACAGAATCCCATGCAGGCTCCACGTGGAGCCCAAGGCCAGACTCGAACCCACTAACCATGACATCATGATCTGAGTGAGCCAAAATCAGGGGTTGGGTGCTCAACCAACTGAGCCACCTAGGCACTCATAGTGTTCTCATTATTTAACTATTTTTTTTGTGCTGCATGGCAAAACATAACAATCATTGAAAGGCTGTAAGTAGATGTTGCAGCTAGTAATTTTTGATCAAATGCCAAAATTGGTAAATATTCTCTGGTGACTGTAGATTTTGTCATCTTTTTTGTATAAAAGATTATTGACATTGTTTGAATGCCATTAAGTTGTGGATTAGCATTATCATTTGATGTTTTTACTCTAACATATGTTATGATCTCTTAAGAGTTGCTTTAATTCTAGGGATAGATTAGACCTACAATTAACGTGTGAATTTTCTAAGGTCTTCACTGAATATCACAGATATTCAATGAAGTCTCTCCACTTTGGCTGGTAGGAATTGAGTATCTCAAGTCCTGCTGTGAACTTTGGGAATAGTCACCTTATATTTGCTCAGTAGTAATTTTCATAGCCTTGTTGAGCTTCCCTTTGCAGGGGCACATATTTTTATTCAATAATAGACTCAATTTGCATAAAGTTTTTCTGCAAATTTCTGGGTCATGCTTTGTCTTTCCCCTCCCACCCCCTCTTGCTCTAGTTTTCTGTTTCTAAAATTCCTGTTCTTCAATATAAGTTGTATTTCTTTCACTCGTTTTTATTTGCTGATTTTTTTTTATGTTTCCTTTTCTGACTATTCCTCATCTGTGAACAAGAGTATTTCATTTGAAACAAGCACCTTATGGAGTTTCATGAGAGAGTTATATTTTTTTTAATTTTTTTATACATTTATTTATTTTTTGAGAGACAGAGTTGGGGAGGGGCAGAAAGAGGAGACACAGAATCCAAACCAGGCTCTGAGCTGTCAGCAAAGTGCCTAACACGGGGCTCAAACTCACGAACTGTGAGATCATGACCTAAACCGAAGTCGGACGCTTAACTGACTGAGCCATCCAGGTGCCCCTCATGAGAGAGTTATTAAGTCCATGATCAAACTTAACAACAATTACTCTTACAGTGCAGTTTAGTTCAAATGTCAGATTTAAAAAAAAAAAAAGAAAAAAAAACTTTACTCAAGTTAAATTTACTTACTTCCAACCAACTGATACTGCAGTCTTTCTTTACTAATCAGTAGCCACTTCAGGCACACGTGCCTTATGTGTCTTTCTTTCATTTAATCTTCCTATTGCATGATTACCTTCCTTTCCAAACAAAGCTCCTATGCAGTAGCTGTAACACATAATTTCTCGGAAGGAGTAATTAGCTAATGAAACTACTTGGAAAATTGTGATCAACTGATTAAATCTGAGATATTAGTCATGTTCCCACTTTTATCTTGGGGAGTCATCTTCTTGATGCTCTGACTTCTGCTGAATTTCCGAACTACTCTTTATACTTATGGTTTGTGCTTTAGATTTCTCCTATGTTTTGTTTTATTTCATTTGGTGGGAAATTGTAGTTATTTATCTAAGAAGAAGAGGTAAAAGGTGATTTTATTCCATTTATAGCAAAACAATTTTACTTAGTACTTAAATACCTGCTTTCTGAGATTATGTAATTTAGCAGAAGGTTTATCAATACTTCTGTTATATTTGTATCTTTAAATCTTCTTGATAAAAATTTTTAAGAAACAAAAATAGAAACAGTGGCATGAAGATAAGGGTCTTGTGTTCAGAAAGCACAAAATTGTTATTCTCCAGAAGTGAAACATTGGAGAACAGTTTGAAGTTGCCATATGGAGTAATAATAAGCTCAGTAAAATAGCAGATGTCAAGGCCAGCTTTTCCTAGTCAAAACCAAATCTAACAAGTAGCTCAATGTTTCACTGGGGGACAATTTGTTTGGGGGGAACTTTTTTACTTTTTAACAATCACTAATCTCTCCTTTGTATTGCCCAAACTGCCTGAAGCACAGTTATCATCTCCCTGGACGATCTTTTTCTCATTGTAAAAAAAGTACTGTGTTATTGAAGACATATTGTTGTGAAACCAATCTCTCTTCTGTCATCATGCATTTAATTGTTGGAAATGAGTCATTCGGGAAGTAGAATTAAAGTGAGGTGGTTATTGCAATATCTAGCTGAATAACAATTCCACATTATCATTCTCTCTTCTTTTCTTCTTTTTTTATGTTTTAATTTATTTTTAAGACAGAGAGAGACAGAGCATGAGTGGGGATGGGGCAGAGAAAAGGGGGACACAGAACCCGAAGCAGGCTCCAGGCTCTGAGCCGTCAGCACAGAGCCCCACGCGGGGCCCGAATCCAAGAACCATGAGCCCATGACCCGAGCCGAAGTCCGATGCTCAGCCTACTGAGCCACCCGGGCGCCCCTCATTCTCTCTTCTTTAAATTAATTGGGTGTGTTTTCAATGTTATGCATAAATTGATTAATCTTAGAGTGTGTTTTAATATATCACACATCCTTACATAGTTTTAAACCTACCTTTGCATAGTTTTATAATTCTGCTAAACTAATTTGCAAACTCCTCATTGATAACTGCAATAGAATCACTTAAGTGTACCTCAAACATCAGTTAGTACTACTCTTTTTCTCCACAGTTTTGTCCTTCGGTAAAAATGATTGAAAAGATATTTATAAGGTCTTCTCAAATATTTTACTCAGGTCTAAGCTATGATAATTTTTAATTTAATTTAATTTAATTTTAAAATAATTTTTAAATATATACATTTGTCCAAAACTAACTTTATTCCTTCATTAGCACAGTCTACTTCATGATATTATCTGAATGTCTGCTACATCACATCCAATGACATGTAAGGTAAGCAAAACTAATCTTCAGTATATGGATGGGAAAATGTAAACTGTGATTTACTATATATTCTTCATACAGTTCACTGTTATTTAAAATATCCGAAATATCTTCTTACATGAGGCAGAATCTATGAAAGAGTTCTTGAGTGTATTGAAATAAAGAAACCATCTAAATATATATATCTGAATGTAGAGTTTCTTTTTCTTTCTTATTTGACCAGATTTTTGCTTATTTGATGCCTCTATGAAGGATCCCAAGGTCTGGATTAGTTTAATAAGCACCAAGAACAAAACATTTTTGAGTGGATCATTTTATATTTTTGATGAGATATTTTTATAAATATAATTTCACATAAAAGTATAAAAATATTACTAATGAATTTTTATTATAGAAATTTCCAAAAATAATCATAATTAGCATTGTTAGCATATTTGGAAAAAGTATGGTGAATATCAAATGGAGCTGCCATTAGTCACAAATCGTAGTGATTTCAGTGGTAGGGATATTTTATTCATTCATTCGCCTACGTGAAAAGTCAGCTCAATTATCTGTACTAGAAGAGTATATTTGAGGTGATGTATATTTTGATTTTAGATCTTAATATTACAATATATATTTGAGGAAGATTTATTACCTTGACTATATTTTATTCTGATTTCCTTTAAGTTAATTGGCTTTTAGTATTTTAATTATTAAAAGAGAAAAAGAGGCATGTTTGTTAGTGGGAAAAGCAGTGTGGGAATTACTTTCAACAGTTTATGCTAAGAAAAATCACATGTGTATTATTAAATTTCAAATTAGAGTAAATTTTTTGTGTACTCAAAGAAGACACATGGTAAAAATGTTGTATGAACCTATATAATTTTTCAGGTTAACTAATCATTTTCCTTTGCTTTAATCTTTTCCTAAGTATTATTAAATTTCTTTAGTATAACTTTTTAAAAGTATAATTCCATAACACACATACTTTTTTTTTTCAACATTTATTTATTTTTGGGACAGAGAGAGACAGAGCATGAACGGGGGAGGGGCAGAGAGAGAGGGAGACACAGAATCGGAAACAGGCTCCAGGCTCTGAGCCATCAGCCCAGAGCCCGACGCGGGGCTCGAACTCACGGACCGCTAGATCGTGACCTGGCTGAAGTCTGACGCTTAACCGACTGCGCCACCCAGGCGCCCCAACACACATACTTTTTTAAAGTAACGTAAATATATAAATTATTTTTTAAATAATTTAAAAAAAAGCAGAGTGGTTGAATCACTATGCTGTATACCTGAAACTAATGTAACATTGTGTGTCAACTATACTCAATAAATAAATACATAGATTGATAAATAAATAAACCTAATGTAGTTAACTTACTTGAAAAAGGAAAAGAATTAAACTGCAGAATATCTCAGGCACAGTAAAATTATCTTCTTAAGGACATGCACTTTCATGGAACAGCTAAAACACCTTAAACATACACAGTATTACCATTGTCCTGTCACCCTCCACTGAAAACTTTAAGTTTGTAATAAATGTCAATGGAATTTAAATAAGACTATTGAACTTACATATTATTATAGAAGTCTACATAAAGTTTTATTATTTCTAAATTACAACATACGGCTTCATGATTTCTGAGTTATCAGTCTCAATAGCAATTGAAAAATTGTATTTGTGGATTTTGAGACACTGGAGTATATAGAAATGACATGTTTCCGTACATTATTTTGTTAAACAAGAATGAATCCATTAACTTTTGGACTTACTGAATTAAAGTACTCTAGAGTTCAACAGGGAATTCTCTCTTGGTGTTTTGAAGACATCATTTGATCTGCTAATGGTTTTAGTTGTTTGATATTTGCAGTTAGCATAGAAAGCTTTGTCTGGAAAGGGTTGGGGAGACACCAACAGTAACTGCAACCCTCTCTAACCCTCCATTCTTATTGTGTATGGCATTCTAAGTGGAGATTGTAGGAGCATTTTTCTATTTATTTCAATATAGGGGATATACTTAAAAACAGGTCAATTACTATAAATTTTTACCATTTACTGTGATGCTCAGTCTTTACAGAGATTTTATACTAAACTTTTCTTCATTGAATTTCTATCATTATTGTGGTAGTACTAGTGATGTAAGCATGTAATTATTATTTTTTTATATTTTAAATGTTATATAAGTCTGAAATGGATTTACCTAATGTTTCCCTAAAAACAAGAAGCATTCCCAAATTTTGGAGGTGGTATTTTCTCTTTCTCAAGCGTTAATCACAGCAGTTATCACAATATCTCAAATAATTAAAGGTACTAAAAAATTCCTGATGTGGGAGAAAAAGACCCTTCAAGTTTTCTTATTAATTAAACAGAAAACATGTAATAAATATTAAATTTAGATTATAGGAGATTGTATAGATAGTATAGAGAAAAAATATGAAGAAAACTCTTATGTGCCCACTCATACGCCTTCCTCCCACTACAGTCCTCAGATATATGAACTGTCACCAGTAACATAAATATGTTCCTATTTACTTTCTAAACTTCTTACTTATACAAGTAAATTACAAGTCAATAAAAGGTCTCAATATATTTTTAAAATTATAAATGAAAAGCTTTACACATTATAATGTGCTATGTCTAAATTTGTAACTAACAGTTCATTTGATTTACACAATACCCCATCCCCCAACGCATGGACACACACACACACACACACACACACACACACACACACACACACGGAATATGGTGAGTATTTTAGATTCTTTAACACTAATAAAATGTTTGTGGCACTGGCTAGTTTTAATAAGAAAATATATCATTTCCACTTTATTGGGTAAAGACAGAATAAAATTTTTCTTAAGTAGTTTCATTTATAATCAGAATTGTGCTTTAGAAGGATAGCAGGAGTAAAAAAATGGTAGTCTGGGAAAGGTTGAAAAAAATGAATCCATGGTTAGTAGTAAAGGAAGACTAAACAAGGGGTATAGTGGCAGAGTAAAAGGGTCAAAGAATTGGAGGTCCCCACAATGTGAAGCACAGGATAATGTGAGTACTGAATATATATATTGAAATCCTATGTCTTTTTATAATATGCCAATATCATGCATAAAAAAGAATTTTGGGGGCGCCTGGGTGGCTCAGTCGGTTAAGCGTCCGACTTCGGCTCAGGTCATGATCTCACAGTCTGTGAGTTCGAGCCCCGCGTCGGGCTCTGTGCTGACAGCTCAGAGCCTGGAACTGCTTCAGATTCTGTGTCTCCCTCTCTCTGCGCCCCTCCCCTGTTCGTGCTCTGTCTCTCTCTGTCTCAAAAATAAACGTTAAAAAAATTAAAAAAAAAAGAATTTTGGCTAGGCCAGGTTCTGAAAATTCTAATATATAGAAACAATTCAGAGGTTACTTTAGGAAATCCATGAAGATTTCATAAAATTAACAATTAAGAAAAAAGAAGATAGAAAAAAATAAATTTTAACAAGCATATGCCAAATCTGAAACATAAATTTGTGAAGTTTGTTTATTTCAACTTTCAGTGAAATTTTCAACAATGTTACCCAGTGCAATTTGAAGACCTTCTGGAATGCTGCATAAACACAAAAAAACAAACTGCACAACAGAATGTTTTTTTACTGCTATTTCAGATTCTTGTAACTAAATACAAAAAGGATAAAAATGTGTTTTATCAGTCTACCTATGGAGTTATAGCAAAGGCTTTTTGAAAGCATATTCAGACACCGGATATTAAGACAAAATAACTTCAGTGACAGTAATATTTGCTCATTTAGTTTTCCATACACTAAAACTGCGTATAAAATCAACATGGTATTTTTATTTTATTAAGCATAACTGGAGTGATTATATATAAGTATTCACTATGAAAATTATATACTGTATATTTAAATAATGTAGTAGACTATCTTTTGAATTTTAATGGCATTAGGCCAGAGAGCAGAGGAAAAAAATGTTATACACACGCACACAATGTATACATATATGTATGTGTGTTTATATATATGTGTGTGTGTGTGCAAATATATTCACTTATTTTGCTTTAGAATTTAGTATACTGTGAGATTTAATCCTATCTTCCCCTAAGTCATATTTCTTACCTGCCTTTAGACTTTGGATAGTTTTAAGATATGTTCCACTGACCATTGCCACATAACAAATTACTTATCAGTTTAAAACAAAGACTTTCCAATACTCAAATTTCTATGGACTATAGTAATTCAGACAAGACAGAGTTGGAGTAATGTGTGTTTGCTGCTTGATATTCAGAAGTGTAAGCTGGCAACACTTGGCCCCTCAAGAGCTGAGGAACGAGCAATCTGAAGGCTTCTTCACTTACATGCCCAGCAGGTCATGCTGGCTGGTGGCTGGGATCTCAGCTCAGACTGACTGCCAGAGACCCCACTCTGAGTCTTGGTGTGTTTCCTCCCCATGATGCTCTCAGAATAGCTGGTCAACTTAAAAGGGCTCAGGTCTCCAAAGACGTATGTCCTAGTGAACATTGGAGATGTGGCATCACCTCTTCTGACCTAGTCTTAGACTTACACAGTATCATACGTATCATGATCTGTTGCTTACAAGTGACACCACGGATTCTATGAGAGGACAGGGATCCCTCTTCTTTATGGGGAAATTTTTAGGTGAAATGAGAAAATACAGGATGGAAGCAGTAGCCATCTTCACATCATGCAATCTGACACAGTGTTTCACATTGCATTTTGGAGTAAAATTTCCTTGGGATCTTGAGATTGCAAGAATATAAATTAAACATTCTGGCCATGGCTTTGGTTTCTAATAACAAGTAAAAGAATCTCCTATTAATTTGTCAAGGTTACTTTCCAAAGTTTTGAATATGTTACTTAATTTATATTTTAGTAACAAGTCTTCCAAAGAAATTGTTTCTTTAGAAATAAAACTTGAATGAGATATTTTGTAAAAAGAATAGAGTGCATAATGGTTGTAATAGAATAGAGTATATAATGATATTTTTATTGCAAATGTCCTTGATAATGGATCCAGTATTTAAAAAGATACTAGGAGATGTCCAAAAAAACCAAGATAATATGAAATAGAGATTAATAGACCTCAAATAACATTACAAGAATAATAAATATGTTTTCATAAAAGCATATAAAAAGATAGCCTTAACTATAAACAAAACAAGTGAATAGCAATTTCCAACTGTAATATGGCTACTTTAACCTAATTCATGTTGTCGCTGTATTAATACAGGTAGAAATAGAACAAGGAGGTTTATGGTACTAGCACTGTCCTGCACTTATTACACAGAGTACAGTGCTATATTCTTTTTAAGGAACCTCAGTTTGAAAAGGATGTTTACAAAATAGGACATATCCTTGAAGGAAATAAAAATAATGGAGAGTCATTAATACAAAACACATTAATAGTCACACATACACACAGAATGTCATGCAAAACACAAACTGAACACATTTTCTCTCAACTTAGTGAAAGACTGATAATATACTTAAAATAATGGATAGGCTCTGATACAGAGTATTTTTCTTCTTTTTTTAAATTTGAGTATAATTGACACACAATACTATGTTAGTTTAGTGATTTGGTAAGTTTACATTTATGCCATGTTCATGACAAGTACAGCTACATTGAACCCATTAAATCATTATTATATTTCTTTATAAGGAAAAAAAAACCCAGTTCTAAAATACTAAATTTAATGCTAAAGTTATTAGTGACTAAAACAAAATAAATGTATGGTCTCTAGATCTCTTTCAAAGAAAGTAGAGTATATTACAATTTATGAAGAATGCCTCTAAATCTCAGAGTTTACTGTCTATACAAATTTGATATAACTCTTCTTAGGTTTTAAAGAATTTATTTAAGGAATCCCTTTTCATCCCTTTTCCATATTACTAAGAGAGTATCTTTTCCTTGCAAAGATGAAATGAACATGTAGAGTGAACTGCATGTGAGATGCTGATAAGATGAACATTGCCCCCACTGTTTGCAAAATATTGTTAAAATTTAGGCATCTCTCAAAACATTGTTTTTTTTTTTCCCAAAATTATTTTTCCATTCTGTGTCTCAGTTTGTGTAACATAAGGATTATTTGACCTATTAAGATTTAGACCTCAGGGTCGCCAAGGTGGCTCAGTCAGTTAAGCATCTGATTTTCACCTCAGGTCATGATCTTGCAGTTCACAAGTTCGAGTCCCGCATCGGACTCTGTGCTGACAGCTCAGAGCCTGGAGCCTGTTTCGGATTCTTTGTCTCCCTCTGTCTGCCCCTCCCCTGCTCGCTCGCTCTCTGTCTCTCTCTCTCTCTCTCTCAAAAATAAATAAACATTAAAAAAAATAATCTATTAAAAAAAGATTTAGGCCTCAAAAAGTAGGTTTAGAGGGAACATAACTCAATGTAATAAAGGCCATATGTGAAAAACCTACAGCTAACACTATACTCAATAGAGAAACTGAGAGCTTCTCCTCTGAGATGAGGAGCAAGACAAGGATGTCCATTCTCACAACCCATATTTAACATAGTACTGGAAGTCCTAGCCACTGCAATAAGAAAAGAAAAAGTATTTACCCCCCAAAATACAAAAAGAATAATTCATATGGATATGCATGCCTTTCGTTACTGCAGCATTATTTACAATAGCCAAATTATGGAAGCAACCCAAGTGTTCATGGATAGAGAAATGGATACAGAAGAGGTGGTATATATGTATGTATGTTTGTACCCCCCCAGCGCGCAAACACACACACACACACACACACACACACACACACACACACACACAAGAATATTAATCAGCCATAAAAAAGAATGAAATCTTGCCATTTAAAAAATACAGATGGAGCTAAAGAGTATACTGCTAAGCAAAATACAGCTACTCAGAGAAAGACAAATACCATACAATTTTACTCATACGTAGGGTTTAAGAAACAAAGGAAAAAGCAAGAGAGAGAAAGACAAATCAAGAAACAGACTCTTAACTATACAGAACAAACTGATGGTTACCTTCTGGAGGGGGGTCAGGGGTTGGATGAAATAGGTGATGGGAATTAAAGAAAAAAAACTTAGGGAAATTTCATCCTTAAAGCCTTAACATCACAAATAAGAAGAAACTTATACAACTAGGTAGACTGAAGATTTCTACAAGCACTGTTCATTTGGTTCAACTTTATATTTTCATAATGCCTCTTCTTTCAGTAAGCTCCAATATTCTATATTCACTTACTATCATGCAACACTGCTAGGTAACTAATGTTTCCAAATATCATCTACAGAACCAATTGTCACTCTTTTCAATGTTATAAATAAATATTCACAGGTAAAAGTAATGTTCTATTCACACTGTTTTTCAACTGCAATATATTTCTTTGGATGAATTTTCACACATATTTTTTTAAAAAGTATGAATCAATTGAGCAAAATAAGAAAAAGATAGTTAAAATTCATTTTTTCCTTTTCTGTGACTCAGAACAAATTCAATTAAAAGGAGAAAAGAGGGCTAGCCATCTGAAATAATTTCATGCAATGCAGATTATTTGCTTTTAACCTGTAATGTAGATACAGTCTAGTTAGATACTAGTAGGTTGATATGCTTGAAAATAATATGTAGAAAAAAGAATCTTTTAACTGATAAATAAAGAGATATGTGTAGGAATGAATAATAATGGAGAAACAATCATAGAATCCTTTGTGACTCAGCACAAGGTAGTAGGATTAAAAAGCCAAATTTAGAGGCCCAGAATGACTCCTGCTGAGAATACACAGTCATGTCTCAGACAGAATTTTACTTCTGTAAAAATACAGTATTGCATAATGCAATATTTAATAATAAACATTTATAAATATAAATCTGAAATTTTCAAGTTCTTTCTTTTCCATATTTAAAATATTTTAAATGTTTCTTTAAGGGATGAGTATATTTTCAAAACCACTATATTTTAACTAATTATTTGAATAAATATATCTATGTTTTCACCTTTAGCTGAAGGAGCAACACAACCTCTGGTACACTGAAGCTACCCTGCACTTCCTTCTAACAAATACTTTCCTAGAAACCACGAAGTGGAGAGCAGCACTGAGGAAATTACTATTGATATATTATTACCGTTTATTTAAAAAAATTTTCTTAATGTTTACTTATATTTGAGAGAGAGAGAGAGAGAGAGAGACAGACAGACAGACAGAGCACAAGTGGAGGAGGGACAGAGAGAGAGGGAGACACAGAATCCGAAGCAGGCTCCAGGCTCTGAGCTGTCAGCACAGATTCCGACACGGGGCTCGAACTCATGAACCATGAGATCATGACCTGAGTGGAAGTCGGATGCTTAACTGACTGAGCCACAAGGCACCCTGATATAGTATCACTGTTTAACCCATAGATACGCCTCAATTTTCACCAATCATCCTAAAGATATTCTTAATAGAAAAATGACCTAGTTGAGAATTATTGCTGCATTGTGCTGTTACGCCTTTAGTCTATTTTGTCTCTTCTTTTCTTTATTTTATTTGAATATTTAATTTTGATTTTATTTTGTTTTCATTCAGCAAACATTTATTGAGAATCTATGTGCCTGACACCTTTCAATGCATTGTGGAGACAGAAGTGAATGAGACAATGCTCCTACCCTTACCGACCTTACTTTGTGATGGGACATACAGACGTTGAACAAATGAACAATTACATAAAAATACTAAATATGCAATTTAATGCCAATCTTTAGTCTACTTTAGTCTGAAACAGTTTTGATTTTCTTTAAGTTTAATAGTCTTCTTACATTTGAATTTTATTTTATTTTTTTTAACGTTTATTTTTTTGGGACAGAGAGAGACAGAGCATGAACGGGGGAGGGGCAGAGAGAGAGGGAGACACAGAATCAGAAACAGGGTCCAGGCTCTGAGCCATCAGCCCAGAGCCCGACGCGGGGCTCGAACTCACGGACCGCGAGATCGTGACCTGGCTGAAGTCGGACGCTTAACCGACTGCGCCACCCAGGCGCCCCATTACATTTGAATTTTAAAGGCCAATTATTTAGTAGTATGATCTGCAAACTGAGTTTATCGGATGATTGTTCATGACTAGTACAAGTTGTGCATCTTTGGAAATTTGCAGCAATGGTGCTGTGTTCCTCAGATTATGTACTGCTATAGAATCTACAATTTTGATTTGTACCATTATTGATAATGTTCACTCTGTTTTTGTTTTGTTGTTTTTGAGAGAGAATGTGTGCAAGAGTGAGTGGGGGAGGCACAGAGGGAGAAGAAGAGAGAGAATCTTAAGTAGGCTCCAAGCCCAGTGTGGAGCACAGTGCGGGGCCTGGATCTCACAACTCATGAGATCATGACCTGAGCTGAAATCAAGAGTTGGATGCTCAACCGACTGAGCTATCCACGCACCCCAATGATATTCATTTTGATTGCTTGGTTAAGAAGTCTGCCAGACTTCCTCAATATAAAGTTAGTTTTACCCCATCTTAATTAGCTGTTTTATAGGAGTCACTTAATATTATATCAGTATCCTCTTTTCTAACTTCAATATATTCATATTTATTTATATCAGTATGGACTCATGACATCCTATTTGTCTAATGGATTCTAATCTATGTAATCTTTTTTTCTTTGAGGTTCAAATTATACAAGTCTGGCCAGTGGGAGTTTCTTCAGGCGTTTGATATGTCCCCTCATTAGTTGAGTAATTCTTTATTTTTCACACTACAAAGAGGTACAGGTTCATCTTGTATTGCTCCTGTCTATCCTTAGATAATCAGACCCTAGATAATCAGACTTTTTCCCAAGGATTCATGGTACTGGTTGTGTTTGTAGTTATTAATTTAGAGATCACTGATCCAAGTCTCCACAGAAACAGAGAATGCACGGAGACACACAGAGAGACCCATGTACATGTATTAACACATACTTGCATCTGTACTCATTTCTATAATTATCTATATGCATTGATTACCTTGATTTAACAATGATACTTCCCATTCCGATCCAATACCATCCACTTTCATTTTCACCATTTTCATAATCTCAGCACTGTACTAACAACAATGACCAGACTGGCTATATTCAGTTTAAGTATTTGATAAATGTCCCTATATCTAATCAGTGTGCTATTACTGTTGTCACTCTCTCCCCCATGTAACTACCCTTTTGACACACAGCTGAACCACTGCTAGGACCCCTTGAGTAATCTGTCTCTCTGCCACCCAGGCTTACAAGTGACACCAACACTCCATGCTATGATTTGTGTCCTCACAGATGTCCTCCTCACTCTGTCATGCCATTCCAGACACCATTCAGCTTGGACTCTGACCCCTCATGATGAGGCAATCCATGTGTGAAAACTCTACATTAAGTGGGAAGGGCCTGATGACTTACTCCATTTGCAGCTAACAAAATTAACCTGCCACAGTTTCATGGAAGCTGAGAGAAGACATAAGACTCCTGGATATAAGGTGAAAGACTTTAGACATATCAATTCAGTAGCCAGAGTGTCAACATATATGCTATAGCTTTCTAAACCCCAATTCCCCTTGGTTACATAGAAGGACAGATAGCAAATGTACATTTGGCGGATTACTTTACAGGAGAGAAGAAAAGGGCTGCAGGAACAGTCCTTATTGATTAAGCAGCAACCTTTATAGAAGGCAGCAAATAATCAAGCCCCCCTTTCTCTGAGGAAGTTAGAAGTTAGTCAGAAGGTACTCAGGCTATGACCTGCTTGACTTATTTAGTCCTATGTGAGCAGCTACAAATATGATTCATTATCAGGAGACGGATAATACTTTTAGTCTGGCACACTCAGGAAAAATGTGCTCTAAAGCTCAGAGTCCATGGTGGACTACCTCACCGAATAGTTACCTCAAGCATTTAGGTTCTGAAACTGAATACCAGGCGTTGCTTCTGCGTGGACACCCTCCTTATCTAGCTCAGACTCTGGTCGTGTCAGGCCTTGTCCATATTTGCATGCCCTCCTTTGGTATTGAGGGCTTTCAAGGTGAGTCTAAATATCTTCACAAATATCTTTATAAGAGAGGGGCAGAAAGAGATGAGACATACAGAAGAAGATAAGGTCATGTGAGGATGGAGGCTGAGATTGCAATGGTGCAGCCAAGGAATGCCGGAATCTACCAGAAGCTAGGAGAAACACAAGCATTCTCCCCAAGAGCCTCGAGAGGAAGCCAACACTTTCATTTCCTACTTCTGGCCTCTTGAGGTATAAAAGAATAAATTTCTGTTGTGTAAACCACCATGTTCATGGCAATTGGTGAGAGCAGCCCTAGGAAACTAAAATATAAATATAAACACATATTTATATAAATATAAAACATATTTATTTATTTTTAAACATAAATATTTATATTTATATTTATTATTATATAATAATAATTATATAATATATATTATATTATATTATATTATATTATATTATATTATATATACTATATATTATATAGTATATAATAATATTATATAATATATATTATTATGTTTATATTTATATTTATTTTAATATATAAAAACATATATTTTTAATATATTTATATATTTATTTGTTTATATTTATGTTTATATTTATTTATATAAACATAAATATTTATAAACATATATCTATATATATAACATTATTATTTATTTATATACATATAAAACATAAATATAAACACATATTTATTCATCATTTTACATAAAAATAAATTACATAACTTGGCAAAAACGTATTGTTGGGTAATTGTTATCAAGATCATTGATTGATATTAAATGAATGAGTCACAGAAATAAAAAGTACAGCAGAAGGAATATAGTCAATAATATTCTAATAGCATTGTATAGCATTGTGACAGATGGTAGCTACATCTGTGATGAGCACAGCATAAGGTGTAGAGTAGTTGAATAACTATGTTGTACACTTGAAACTAATGTAACACTGTGTGACAACTATATTCAAATAAAAACAGACAAACAAGCAAATAAAATGTATGGAAGTAAAAAACACCAACAATCATAAAAACTTAAAAGATTAACTGAATTCGGTACTCTATTTTTCTAATTCTTAAACATTGCATACAGTTTCTACTTTACTAGACTTCTGTTTTGAAAGAACTTTACTAGCTCCTTCTCTGAAGGCTTCTGCTTCACTTGGCATACTAAACAGGATTTGTTCTATCCAAAAAAAAGTGATCTTGCTTTACATCAACAACCAATCATACATGGTGATAGAGCTATATGTAAATATGATGGATTCTTTAATTCTTTTATAATAGTAGTAGAATGCCATCGTTTGACAAATATATATCTACATAAAACTTCACTGGTGTGTGTGTGTGTGTGTGTGTGTGTGTGTGTGTGTGTGTGCATGCATTCATATGTGTGTGTAACTATTCTGAGATCAAAAATGTTTTATCAGCAATAAATTACCCTTTATTTTTAAGGTAAGTTTCTTAAGGTATGTTCAGTCATCTCAGGTCAACTTAAAGTTGCAGCCAAAGTAAGGGAAAGAAAAATCTAACCTAATCTGTTCTTTTTTTCTTTTTCTTTTTAATTTTTAATGTTTATTTATTTTCCAGAGAGAGAGACAGAATGTGAGTGGGGCAGGAGCAGACAGAGATGGAGACACAGAATCCGAGCTGTCAGCACACAACCCAATGTGGGGCTCAAACTCATGAACTGTGAGATCATGACCTGAGCTGAAGTTGGACACTTAACTGACTGAGCCACCCAGGCACCCCATAACTTGATCTGTTCTAAGTTGTGATTATTTTATTAAAAAAATTAGTGAAATATGAAAATGTATTTGTATAATCAATTTATTTGTATTTTAATATAACAGGATAGTCCAATCTTTCAGAAAAAACATAATTTGAATTTTTATAAAATAAGTTACTGGTGTTGTTTGTAATGTTGCATATTATTATAGGTCCATTAGACAAAAAATTAAACTTTATAAGAACTAGGTGAGAAGCTTATCTCATGTTTGCTTGAATTATATTCAATTTCACTCATATATTTATTATTTCAACTGTTCATCCATTCGGCAAATACTTTTGAATAGATACTCTGCGTTGATTGTTGCAGGAAATACAAAAGGAATATCTAAAGTAAACAACAACCATTAACCTTTGTCACAATTACATTTTAGAGGAGGAGGGAGACAATAAACAACATATGTAAGTAAATTTCATGATCTGTTAAAAAATATATCAAAAAAGAGGAAAATAAGCTATGGAAATGGAGATAGGCATGAAATTTTAGAATGACCTGGAAACCCTTCCTGAAAAGCTGAGCTTTGCGTAAAGACCAAAAGGGAGCGAGGAAGCAATTAAGAGGTATCTGAGGGCAGAATAATCTGCAAGCAAAGTGAAATAATAACGGATCTTGTATACTATACTTTGGTTCGAACTTTGTGAAAAGCAATTAACTGCTTCTTTTCAAGTACTGAATAGTATCATTCTCTTTTAAGGGAAAGTAACACTAAAGGATAGAAAAACCCCACAGCATCTCTATTAGCTATACTATAATAACCAAATATTGATTTATTTTAAATTCTAAGGATATAGTTACATACCCACATTAATATTAATTCCTACATTTGAATATAGAAAATGTCTAATCAATGCAAGAGAAAAATGTTTAATAAACATGAGAATGAATGCCTAAAATCAGACCTAAGGGTCAACTACCATGAAAATTTAAACTAAGTATTTGCATAATTGAGATTTGAGCATATGAGCAACATTTTTATGAGTAGTTCCCAATCCTCTTTACATATATATAGACTTTAATAATGCTTCGTTTTTTATGGATATTAATAAGATACTAATCAATATTACTTATATTCAATTGGAGAAAGTTATAGTTGACTCTTGAACAACATGGGTTTGAACTGTGCAGGTCCATTTATAGAAGGACTTCTTTTTTGATAAATATAGTACAATCCTGTAAATGTATTTTCTTTCCCTTATGACTTCTTATTCACATTTTCTTTCCTCTAGCTTACTTTATTGTAATAATACTGTGTATATTACATATAACATATAAAGTATGTGTTAATTGACAGTTTATGTTATCAATAAGGCTCCTAGTTAACAGTAGGCTATTAGCAATTAAGTTTTCAGGGCATCAAAATTTATAACTAGATTTTCAGCTGTGTAGGGGCTGGCATTCCTCATCCCCACCCATGTTAAATGATATAAAGCTACAAAAATACTTGAAAACAAAGTATGGAAACTGAGGGCAAAACAGATACTTATGGCCCTTGTGTAAGGCTAGATTGTATTACTGTGTTTTATAATATTGTCTTCTTTTCACTCATAAACTGGTATGTCTTTGAGTATTGAGACATTAATAATCTATAACAATATGTTTATACATTACAACAAAATTAATTGAACTAGATATTTCATTTTTTTACTAGTATACTTTTATCAATTTTGTTTTGTATTTTGTATGACAGAGTTAGTCATATTTTTCTTTCTAGACCAATTTTATTTCAGTAAGCCCTTTCTCTGTCTCTGATTTTTTTCCTCTAAGACTAAAAACTATTTTAGTTATGACACATAAAAATATAGAGATTGAGGAACTAGCTCCAATCTATTAAATAACATGTTTAATTATGAAAATTTTATTGTTGCAGTAAGACACTTATTTTCAAAGGCAGTTCTTTATGCTTTAAAAGATACAGATATTCTGTATAATTACTCCTACTCTCTATCTGCTTATAAAAACAAAATTCCATAGAAAATATATTGAATATACTCAGAAAAACACTGTCATTCCGTTTATATTCTTTGTGTAGAATAATCTTGCAGAACCTAGTTGTTTACATTCTTGGAGCAACAGATATATGACACATTATTTACATAACATAATACTCAAGAGAACTAGACTGAGTAAGTTCACTTCAACTGGGTGACTAGCACCAAGTTAAATAAAGGAACATAGTATTTAACATACTGTCTATGCATACACAGCCATTAAAAATAGATGAAAATTTGAGTCATCAGCGGTAATATGTAAGCAATCATGACTCACTCTCCACGCTGAAATTCTACACAGTATAAATAGAAAACTCTAGGCAGTTAATCTTTAAAAATGGTTCAGTATAAAGTAAATTGAAGCATCCATGATCACCTGATAAATGAAATAGAGAAAGATTAGAAGAACAGGGAGCCCCATCCCTGTAGACACTGGGGAATTAGAATCTTCAAATGTAAAGTCTCCACTTCCTGCCAAATATGGGAAAATTTATACATATGTTAATTAATGGAAAATAAAAAACGCATTCCTAATAAGTAAATGACATGAGGTACGGACATGCCATATAAACATCTTTCAACTTAACATATGTCAAAGAGACAAAATTTCTAACACATTCTCTAGTTATATGAGAGAACCCCAAACTGGCAGATTATGAGATAATAACATAGCTTGAAGATAAATATTAGAAGAGGCAAATATATCATTAAAGGAATGAAGAAAAGAATTCAGAACAACAAACTTCCATCCACTGAGTTAAAATCTGTGTTCTTTCTGAAGTAATAACTTGGTTAGGCAAGTGGATAAAATTCTTTCCATCTGTCTTTGCCTTCATGTTGAAGAGGTCTAGTGGGTCCTGTCATTAGTGGCCAAAATTAATAATATACACATGAACATCTCTTCCAAAACTCAAAGGAAAGTTGTCTTTTAACAGTTTTATTTTTAATTTCATTACTAAGTAAAAACAAAACAAAACAAAAACTTTCTACAAACAAATGCCATTGTTTGTAATTCCTTAAGTGACACATATTTTGGTTGTCTCACAGGGATATACCACTGTAGAAATATTTTTATAAGAATTGCTTTCTATAATATTGTTAGTAAATATAATATCTATGCATCCAGACCATGGGATTGAGGGTTTGTTAGAAATGAAGAATTTTAGGTCCCATCTTTGAATTATTAAACAGGAATGGACATATTAACAAGATCTTCCAGAGGTTAAAGAAACACTACTTTATAGAAAATTAAACCTAATTCATTTGACATATATCAATCACTTCTGCTGACTTTTCTTTTACAGCAAGGTTTAGTAAATGGTCCCAGAATGTGAAAATGTTAAGGCAACAACAATAACAAAAGTTACAATATTTATTATCTTTTTAAAATGGAGCAAACATATTTTAAAGCATTTTCTGAAGGACCATGAAGAAGTTACTTTCTCATTCAATTATTACAATTAGAAAAAAACAATAAAAATTAATCAAATTCACATCAGTTGAGAGTGTAACCTCAAATTTCTTGAATCTACACATGGCAAATCCAGTGCTTAGATTACATACCCCAAACATTTCTTAAAACAAAATGTGCATATATGACACATATGTCACCCAGTGTTTGACAAGAAAATGAATTTAAAAGACTGGATTGTACACTATATTGTTTGATTGTCACATTATGGCTGCTTTTGCTAAAATTCACACAGCTGTTAAGAATTTTAATATGTATTATCCACTTTAGATAAAAGGTACTATATTTGGCAAGTGAATGCGAATAATAATATCAACATTCACAGAGTGTGAGCTTTCAAAACGGGCCATGCCAAACGAAGAAAAACTCCTACTCCTACTTCATTCTGACAAAAAAAAAAATTTGCTAGATAATTTAAATCAAACAGACATTTTATTTCCAAACTGGCTCAATCAAGAAATAATAGATCCAAAATTGTTAAAACACTTTATTTAATGCCAACTAGCACATAAAAATGTTGCGTCTTTTTCTATGAAAAATTCAAATAAAGTCATATCTTTTTCTCTTAAGGATGTCCTGGTTTTTGCTAGTATAAATGATTATCAAACTCTTGTCATTCCAGGAACACTAGATGATCTAAACTAGTTATTGATGAAGGACCATAATACAAGCTGAGAGCAAAGTACAAGCTAGCAACACCCGTCCCCCCGCCCCCCCCACCACCCAAACACACACACACAGGTGAAATATGTGTGATATTCCTCGGACACTCCTGGCTACCCAAAACAAAGGAAAAGGGTTAAAGTGCTTGCCATCATGATGTGGAAAACACTAAGGCAAATGAGAAATTAAATTCCCTTAGCCAAAAGCCCATTGATAAGTCTTTGAAACAGAGTGACCTTCCTCTAGGAGCTCAGCTGCCTCCATGATGCAAACGGGAATCTTGCCTTAACATTATCCTGACCCCGCAGGATCTTGTAAACCTACTTCCTTTATTTTAATTCCCCCAAGATATATGCTGGCAATCATACTCCAAGTTTATGACCCCCTGATATACATTTGAAGGGTCTCATTCATGATGGATGTTTTACTAAACAGTAATAAATGACGTTATCCAACAACAGCTAGCCCCTCAAGATCCTGGAAACCTTGCTTCCCTAACCCCCTCCCTACCTGAGGGTATATAATCAGTCACTCTTCACTCTTCATAACCCCAGCACAGCTCTTTCTGCCCACGGGTGTTGTCCCAGTGCTTTAATAAAATCACCTTTTTGCACCAAAGACCTCTTCAACCTCTTCAAGAATTCCTTCTTGGCCATCAGCTCTGAACCCCACCATCACCCCCAAACCCCATCACTTATCCTGAAAGAAAATAAAATCAGTCAATATCTCCCTTTCTCCCTCTCTGCCTCTCTCTCTCTCTCTCTCTCTCTCTCTCTCTCTCTCTCTCTCTCTCTCTCACACACACACACACACACACACACACAATCCTAGAGGGATTTATTTATACTGCAGTCCACTAGTAATGCTAATTATCATAAATTTAGTTAAAAGCTAAAATAATGTATGATACCTCATCTTCACTGTGTCTCACTAACGTAATTCCAGATGCTTGTGCTCTTCTCTCCAGTTCCCAGACTGTTAGACCATGAGTCTTGCTGTCAGTTTGGGATTGGAGTCAGCACTAGTATTCTTCTGAAATTATAAACTTTATTTTCCTTTTGTTAGTGTCATAATGTATGCAGTATATTATATCAGCCAGTAAGATTTATTTGGTTAACATTTTTCTTCATTTGTAGAAAAAAAAAGCTTTGAGGAGCGCCTGGGTGGCTCATTCAGTTAAGCGTCGGACTTCAGCTCAGGTTAGGATCTCACGGTTTGTGAGTTCGAGCCCTGCGTTAGGCTCTGTACTAAAAGCTCAGAGCCTGTAGCCTGCTTTGGATTCTGTGTCTCCCTCTCTGTCTGCCCCTCCTCCACTTGTTCTCTGTCTCTCCCTCTCTGAAAAATAAATAAACACTTAAACAAATAAACAAACAAAGCTTTGAAAGCCACGTTAATGCAAAGAATAAATATTTAATTAATAACCTAAAGCGTAAATTCCTAAAATCAGATCAACATAGTAAATTACACTGATTATACTAATTACACAAGTGATAAAAAAAAAAGCCCAGTGAAGCACTGTGAATGACAAAATAGAAAGGAATTGGAATCAAATATCCAGTATATTAATCTTAATTATATTTTTATATCTCTGATCTTTGATGTTGAAAAAAATAACTTTACACTTCTTTTTTAAATTTTTTAATGTTTTTATTTATTTTTGACAGAGAGAGAGAGAGAGAGAGAGAGAGAGACTGAGTGCAAGCAGGGGAGGGGCACAAAGAGAGGGAGACACAGAATTTGAAGCAGGGTCCAGGCTCTGAGCTGTCAGCACAAAGCCCGATGTGGGGCTCGAACTCGTAGACCATGACCTGAGCCAAAGTTGGAGGCTTAACTGACTAAGCCACCCAGGTGCCCCAATTTATTTATACTTCTTAATAACAGTAATATATTGTGGTTTTAACAGGAACTGGCTTATATTAAAATTAGTATTTTCAGTTGTTTTATTTCTTGAAGAATATTAATAATGTATTTCAGTCACAATAAGTTACATGTGTTATATTTAACGCATTAAATCTGATGTGTTTTGATATACGCATATACCTATGTAATCATGACTACAATAGATATACACCCTTTACTGAACTGTGTATGTATATCATGTCATTTTTGGGAAATGACAATGGAGTTCAGTTCTATTCTGTTTTTAACCCTCCTGTTCTGGGGGGAAGGAAACATTGGACACATAACATTTATGTTCTACCTAATGCCTTTAACATGGATTTCAAAAAAGATGGTCTACATTATCCAGATAATAGCTCATTCTTTTCAATAATTTTGCTAGCATAGGCTTTGCTCAGATGTTCATAGCAAGGGATATTTATTGGATATTTAGTCATGTGAATAATATCAGCAAAATCACAATTGTTGAATTTACAAAGTATTTTTATAAAAATAATTTATAAAAGGAATTTGGGAAATAATTTCAAGTCAAATCCCTCATTTCCATATGTGAGTAAACTAATATTAAGTAATTTCTCAAATTATAAGTATTTTTTATAAGCAAACCAAAATACACCTTCCCTTATGCTCACTCCAAAATATTTTGTATTAAACTTCAAGTGTATATATTATAATATTTTAAATCAAATAGAAGAAAATTAATAGTGCTTCCCATTGTCTGAAAAATATGGATGAACACTGTTAAGTGTGATCAAATTTAGTTAATATTTTCAGTGTACTGCTAGTCAAAGTATTATTTGGTATTCCAAACTATGTAAATCTTAATATTTATTTATTTATTCATTTATTTACTTTTAGTTAATGTCAGTCATTTACTTTCTGAGGTAGCTGGTGGAATTCTCCTTCAATACTCAAGTCTGAGGGAGTAGAAACTGGAAATTAACTAAACATAAATAAGCTTTGAAAGAAAAATTACTCAAACTTTACTCTCATTTATATGTGACTCTATTCAAAATGGATGATGATTTTTTTTTCAGTACAACGTGACTTTAGTTTTTTTAATGTAATAGTGAAGTAATAGGTTGTTAAGGTCATACTTTGGATTTTGATCACATTCATTACTAGATTCAAAATTCATTCTAGGGTACAATTTTGTTTCATCTTATTAAGACCTGTTAATTAAAGTAATTTACTTAAATTTCTTCTATTTAAATTTCTAGACAGAAAATAACTCCATCAAGAAAAGTAGGACATACTTTTAAGATTCTACTTAATAGAATTCCACAAATTGCAAAATAATCAACAGTGACAAAAGCAATTAAGAGGTTTCCTGGGATTGGAGGTGGAACAGGAGAGGCGATAGAGAGGATTTACATAAAAAGATGAAGAAACTTCTGGCAGTACAGGTATGTTCCCCACCTTACTTGACGTGATTAGTTTCACAGGTGTATGCACATACCACTGGGAGATAATAGAGAAAAGATTTTTATGTTTTTGCAGTGAGGATTTTCTAAACAAAGGAACCTGAAATCTTGGTTAAAAAATAAACTTTGGAAGTTAATGGTGATTGAAAAGTCAAGAGACTTAAGAACGGATGACCTTATGTTTATACTTTTTAAAGGAAGATAAAACCTCACTTGGTTAACTGGGAGCCTGTCTTATCTGCTCACTGTAGATGTTTCTTCATACTCCAAAGGACATAAAGGCATTTTCCTTCTCTACCCAAGGGGATTTGCTTATACTACCTTGATTTCAGGAGCAGAATAAAGTGATTCATCCCCTACATATAATACCAGTGCTCATGCCAACAAGGGTCTTCCTTAATTCCCCTTGCCCATTGAGCCAATCCCCCACTCACAACTCCTCCAGCAACCCTCAGTTTGTTCTTTATATTTAAGAGTTTCATGGGGCGCCTGGGTGGGTCAGTCAGTTAAGCGTCTGACTTCAGCTCAGGTCATGATCTCATGGTTCATGGGTTCCAGCCCTATATCAGGCTCTGTGCTGACAGCTCAGAGCCCAGAGCCTGTTTCAGATTCTGGGTCTCCCTCTTTCCCTGCCCCTCCCATTCTTGTGCTCTATCTCCCTCAAAAATAAATCAACATAAAAAATAAATAAATAAACAAATAAATAAATAAATAAACAAATAAATAAATAAATAAATAAAAAGGAAGAGTCTCTTATGTTTTGTCCCCCTCTCTGTTTTTATATTATCTTTGCTTCCCTTCTTCTGTTCATCTGTTTTGTATCTTACATTCCACATATGACTGAAGTCATATGATATTTGTCTTTCTTGACTAATTTTGCTCTCCTTCCATCCATGTTGTTGCAAATGGCAAGATTTCATTCTTTTTAATTGCCAGGTAATAAGCCATTGTATGTATAAACCACATCTTCTTTATTCATTCATCTATTGATGGACATTTGAGCTCTTTCCATACTTTGGCTATTGTCGATAGCACTGCCATAAACATTGGGGTGCATGTGCCCCTTAAAAACAGCACACCTGTATCCTTTGGATAAATACCTAGTAGGGCAATTGCTGGGTCATAGGGTAGTCCTATTTTTAATCCTCTGAGGAACCTCCATACTGTTCTCCACAGTGGCTGTACCAGTGTGCATTCCCACCAGCAGTGCAAAAGGGTTCCTCTTTCTTGCCAACATCTGTCATCGCCTGAGTTGTAATGTTTATTTATTTTTGAGAGAGAAAGAGAGAGACAGAGCACAAGTGGGGGAGGGGCAGAGAGCGAGGGAGACACAGAATCTGAAGCAGGCTCCTGGCTCCGCGCTGTCAGTACAGAGCCTGACAGGCTTGAACCCACAAACTGTGAGATCATGACCTGAGCCGAAGTCGTCAGATGCTTAACTGACTGAGCCACCCAGGGACCCCTATTATCATTTAGTTTTAAATTTACTTTTACTGTCCTTCATAGAAAGTCCAATTCTTCCTTGGCCTATTTTTCTCTCATATTTTCTAGGTGTACTTTACCAAAAATCATTGGTTGGAAACTCAGCTATGAGAACAGATTTTTTCAAGAGTCCAGTACCACTAACATTACCTGTTTTCCCTCTTTCCAACAATAACTATGCTATCCTGGATTTTGTAACCCAAACTCTATCTGAGGCTTGGTCTAGCTATGACCAGAGGAAGACACAATATAATGTACATTTGTTCATTAAAAATTTATTGAACCCATAAAACTTTCAGGTAGGGTCAACTAGTGTGTAATTTAGTTAAACATAAAACAACAACAACAACAACAACAACTGTATTCTGATTTGTGAAATCCTTAGTGAATATTAGAATAATAACAGAAGTACATTACTCCTAGAAAAGAAATTCATAGGATAGTAAAAGAATAATTTATAGGCGATCTAATCCCACTGCTTTATTTTGCAGGTAAGGGAGCACTCCAACATATATTTTATGTATTTTTCTGTGTGAATGGTATTAAAAACCAGAATTATTGGTGGGAAGGCAGTTAGATGTGACAGAAAGGCTGAGCACTATTTAGGACCAGCCAAGATTAGATAGGTTACTACTACCTCACCCACAACAAGTACACTCATTCTTAAGTCGGAAACCATATCTTATCTCCATACTATTACGTTGTTCATTTCTTCAAAGGCTATTTTTCAATCACTAGTATCTATTCCTTCTTATTCCATTGCAACAAAAACTCTAAATATCATATGGCCTAAATATCATATGGCCACACGAATAGCTGGACTAATGAATCATTTCCAGTCCTCCTTTGTGTCATCTCAGTCCACAGAGTGAAATTTCAGTTAATGATATAGAAATATTACTTAGGGAAACTTTCCTAAGAATATCTGGTATGTTCCATTTGGTCACTTACTTTTTTTGAAGTTTATTTATTTATTTTGAGAGAGAGAGATACGGAGAGAGAGAAAAGGCACACACCAGCAGGTGAGGGGCAGAGAAAATCCCAAGCAGGCTCTGCTTTGTGAGTGCAGACCTTGAGGTGAGGCTGTCCCTTAGTTTTTTTTTTTATTTTACATCCTCATTCCTATTATTTGGGATATAGACATGATATTTTGGGATTAAAGAACAATCTTGGGCAAGGAGTCAAAAGTCACAGTTGAGCTTGGTTGGGAACAACACAGAATAAGCCTTTTTCTTTGACAATCTTGGTGCTTTAGACTACTCATACAGTTTTTATGCTAGAAATAAATACACTTCTATATAACATTTTGTATTTTGTATCATGGTCAGTTCAACTTAATTTCTGCCAACAGAAAACTTTGTATCTGAAAGTAGATTGTTGCATATAACAAAACCTGAAAATTTTGGCATTGGCTTATAACAGAAGTGGGCAGTCTATAGGCAGCAAAGAGTTAGAGATACTGGACAGGAAAACTGATGATTCTTTTTAGGAGCTAAAACAAAACAAAACAGAAACAAAAGAAAACATATGCATGGAAAAATGACTTGTTTTACTTGTTCCATTATAAGAGCCAGAATATATTTCAACCAAAGCTATTGTTATGGGAAAATTATAGAAAAATGTTTAATGCTTATACATTGGCTGCATTTTGCCTCTTTTAGCTTAACTCTCTGAAAGAGAGAAGTTTGGGCTACACCTCTCCAGAATGTGAGCAGGGAAAGGGATAGCTTAAAGTCCAAATAAAGGAGAATTTCTCTGCCTGTTACCTATTAGCTGCGATTTCTGAGAGTCTAGCCTTTCGGAGTCCTGGGGTTAGAGAATCCAAAAGAAGTTAGCAATGAGTGTTATTTTCAATTTGACAATGTTAGTTTGACAATTCTGATGTTGTTGCAATGCAAAGACCTTGGCCTGGTGGATTGGAAGATGTTCCTTTTCCATCCAGGTTCATGTTATTAGATATATCTCAAATCACCGGTTATTTTGTAGGCAGTTAACTTGCCTAGGTTTCTTTCTAATAAATTATACAATTCAGCTTATAATATATTATCTATGTTGACCTGTGAAAGCCCTTTATGCCTACATGTGTGAATAATTTGTGTGAATATATTTGTGTGAACATGTTATGCATATATGTGTGTATAAGTTATCTATTTTTTCTTTCTAAATAATATGGGGAGGATCATGTAGAACCACGAAGTCGTAAAGTTTGAAGTACATATAGTTGAGTTTTCTTTCAGGAAGTATATGTAAGTTCTTTGTGCAAGAAGAATTATGTGCACAGATCATTTAATGGTGAAAGATTGAAGTTATTATAGAAATGCTTAGTTTAGCTCCAATATCCAGACTCTCAGGCAGCACTTTTAAAAGCATGCAAATATATATATAGTGCTGTGGGACTGTAAGTATAAGCCTTGCCTTCCAGGCAATCTGGCAGTGTTCCTTGGGTAGCAATGACAAAACCAGAGCTTAGTGGATGTTTTTTTCTGGGAGATATCAGCAAGCCAAAGCAAGGCAGAGAGCATGCCAAGATGGTGTCCACAGCCTACACTCCTTCAGAAAAACTCTGTAGGCCACTAGATGTGTGCCAAACCTGAAGCCCGACTCAGTCAAAAAGTCCAGAATAAGCCAAGAGGCCTCCTACACAGAAAGACAGGTGTGTGCTTCAGTCTGCTGTCTACGCAGTGCTCTGGGAGTGGAAGCCTTCCAAGAACCACTTCTTTGATTGCCACAGTCCTATAGGACTCAGGAATGCAACCTTCTGTAGTCACCATAGCTAGGTACACAGGCAAGGGGCATCCCTCGGGTAGCAACTGAAAAAAAAAAAACCTTGGGCACCAGATTAAAATCAAAAAAGCAGCTGCCTGTAAAATTCTCCTCCAGGAGACAATGGTGCTCTGGAGCAAGGTGAAAGAAGAGTGGGAAAACAGGGTCTACTCTCTGGGGTCTCTGGAGAGGATTACAGTCAGCTCCTAGATGTGTGTTTAATTAGAAGCTTGGCCCTCAGGTCACAGCCATGGTGATTAACTAATAAGTCTCCTTCACGGAAAGACTAAACTACTTGGTCTGTTGCCTCTTGCTGCACTCTGTGGGGGGAGGGGAGGGTGCTAGATATTAAAGAGATCTTTGTCTGTAGGTTACAGTCCTCTGGTACCTACAAGCATAGACTCCACTGGCTGCCAGAGCCAGGTGATGTAGAGTTGTCCCTTGGCAGTAGCCACAAAAATTGCCAGATGGGTATGAGCTCCTTTCCGGGTGATACCCATTATTACAATACCATGGGACAAGGAACAAAAGCCCCCTTAGCCTTCAGAGCCAGGCAGCCACGAGTGTCTCCTGGGCAGCAGCCACAAAGACTGAGGCACCAGATGCATGTAAAATATTCCTTCTGAAAGATACTGGTGTTCTGAAACATGGCAAAGAGAGAGTGCAAAGATGGCACCTGCTAGTTTGCACCCTCAGTGAGTGTTGGAACAGGCTCCCAGATGTGTATACCAAATTAGATGCCCAACCTTCAGGCTGACACTTTAATACAAGCAAATGAGCCTCCTTCACTGTAAATCTAGACATGATCAGCTACCTCTGAACTGGGCCCTGGGGTGGGTAAGTGTGAGTGTGTGTGTCAGGTGTAGGGGGTGGAAGAGAGGGGCTTTAAGAGCTGGCTCTCTGAATGCTACCATCTTGTAGGTCTCGGGACATGAGCTCTGTTGGTTTTCAAAGTGAAATGTTGGGAGGGAAGCTCATCTCTCAGGGCCAGGTCTTAAAAGTTGAGGTGCCTGACCTAAGGTTTGAATCCTTTGCTCCTTGAGGAGAAGCTTCAGGTTTTGAGTTTTCTCCCAGTTGTAGGTCAATACTGGGAGTTGTTTTATTGCAAAATTGTGCCCAGTTTCTCTTACCCACTGTGACGTAGTTTTCTTCTCATCTGTCCAATAGGTAGTCATCACTCAGCCAGTCTTTATGTTTTTTTTTTTTTTTAACAGGAAATTGTTCCATATATAGCTGTAGACAGTTTGTCCATGGGAGCAGGTGAGTTCATGATCTTCCTATGTTGCCAGCATGAAATGGAATAACCTCTTTTAACTTTGTTGTCTTCTTTACAATTGGATTGTGTCAGAATTATAAAACTGAAAGCACACTCTCATCAATGTCTAATTATTAAATAGATAGCAATGGCAATATTATGAAAAATGTAAGGCATATGGTCACATTAAGTATAAAAGAGAAAAACATGTCATTGATTGGGGGATAGTATGAATTTTACTTGCCTCAGGAAATTATTAGATTTGTTATATTAATATATTTTTGGATGCTTCATGGTATTTAATAAAGAACATTAAAAATGCAAATAAAATTTTAAATGTCAAAAATTGTTGGAAAAATTTTCTGCAAGTTACTACAGTACCTCTATTAAGTAGAAATGGAAATTATACCATGATGGATAAAATAATGATCACTAATCTTTACTTATTTATTTTCAGTAAAGTCACTTATTGTATAATAAGGAAAACTGTCACATACTGGTATTGAATTTATTTTCAAATCAGTCTACACTCTATTCTCATCTGCTACTGTAAATATTATATTTAGTTTTAAATTTTGCTTCTGCCATTTAAAACATTTATAATTTGTCTAATATATTGTTCTTTAGCGAAATTAGAGATGAAAAATGTTAAAAACCCCTTTTTCTATATCATTTCCGTATTTAATCAGTTCTGCTGAGAAAATATGTACAAAGATGTTAATTATATCTGTCTATCTATCTATCTAGCTAGCTAGCTAGCTATGTACCATCTATCTATAATGATGGAATGGAAAATAATGCAGATATCCAATAAACATTAAATAAATGGCCAATATATTGGAATATTGATAGAATGGAATCATATCCAATTATTAAAGTGTCATTTATTAAGGAAAAACACATCTGGCACTTCTAAGTTACTTGAGGTGAGAATTTGTGTTTCTGACAAAAAAGGTGGCATGTATTAATCTTTCCTTTTGTAGGTCCAAAACAGTATTACAAATCTTATCCAGAAGTTCCAGATATCCTTTCTAATTCTTATCTATTGATCAGTTTCAATTACCTAATCATCAATTTACACCATCCCAAAACCTCTGGGGTAATATGTTAAAATGTCTATATTACCGTAGATTTCTAAATTGAAAGCCTTGTTTGGAAGTAATCTAAATTTTAACCCTCATCCATTGCCATAGTTTCTTTTGAAGATCTGGTATCATGAGGAAGGAGAGAAGTCTTAACAAAGGCTTCCCAGATTTACCTCCTAGGAAGAGAAAATAGTATCTCTTATTCATTTCCAAATAATTCATGTCTGGAGGAGATGGTTTGACAAAAGTAAATTCCCAAGAGATGCTACATCTAATTTAAAACAAATAAGCACTGCATTAAAAAGCACATCAATTTAGATGTTATTTGTATCATTCTCATTATTAATATATTCTATTCAAGGTCAAACAAATAATCTTGGGCTACTAGTAGAATTGGAACCTTCTAATCTTCATTACAGTGTTCTATTGATAATAGATAGATATTGATAAATGTTGATATTTAAGTCTCAAAATTAGTTTTAGATGCTCTTCCTAAGTTTATGTGGAAAACTTTAAGGGGAGGTGTGAGGAGGACACCATCTCATTAACTGAGTAGACTAATTCATTATGCTCTTTTAGAACCAATGTATGGAAGGTAACACCACTTAGTCACACTGTGTGTAGGAGGAATCAAAAGTAGCAATTTGTATAAAACACCCCCTGATCTTAATATCCACCCTCTGAGAAAGCTATTCTACTCATAGTGAAACAGAGCAAATTGTGAGTCACTGGATCTGTTTTTCATCATGACTTTCTGTTTACTTATTTAAGGTTTTGAAGTTGTCAGTTATAAACATATATATTCTTAGCATGTGTTTCTTTTTTAACTTAATGTGGTATAAAAAAAGCTACATACATTTTTATCTAAGGAAAACATTGTAATGAATCTTTATTATGATAAAATTGTTGACAAAAGTGAAAGACTTAGACTATTTCAAGCGAACTTTTGCATAAAATAATCCACCCAATATAGACAGGCAGTAAGCAAGAATACAGATAATCATAAACATGTAAAACTGACAGCCATATTCAGTGGTTATAAACTATCTTCACACACACATACACACACACACACGCACACACACACAATTGAATGGAAAACTTAGAAAAATGATGATGTTCTTGTATGAAAAATCAAAAGAATTTCATCTTAGCCTAAAGTAACAAACTGCTCTGAGATTAGGTCAGTGTTAAATCCATCAATCATCTTACTTCGGAAACTTTTGTAAATGTGTTTTCTCAGCCTTTATCATGAAAGACTTAACATGGGGATCAGTGAAGGATATACATGCCACTTTTTCTTTCTTGAATTTAGTGCTTTCCAGTAATTCTAATCTTTCTCTTCTTTCTCACCAAATAAGTAAGTTAATTTCCTTTTTTTTCCATTTAAAAAGCTTCAGGTTTTCACCAGAGAAAGTATAATTTTTGTGTAAGAACACAGACACTGGATGGAATTAAAGTAATTGAATACCAGACTTGACAGTGATAAACCGTAAACTTGCAAAGTTATTTAGCTTGATTCAGCATGTGTAAAGTGAATTCAGTCAGACATATCTAATACACATTTTAAAATAGATGTTTACTGAAGTATAATATACCTATGGAAAAATGCAAAAATCATAAGTACTTGGATAAGTGTATATCCATAATGTGAACTCATTGATATAACCATGATTCAGGTAGAGAAATGGAAGATTAGCAGCATCCTAGTAGCCACCTCAGGCCCCTGAAAAACCATTATTAATCCCCTCTTCCCACAATGTAGTCACTATAATGGCTTATGGCACATTAGACTGATTTTTCCCAACATTGAACTTGGTATATAGATACCACAGAGCATGGAGAAATTTACATCAGGCTTCTCGCTTAACATTATCTTTAATTAATGTGGTGTAATAAGTCTTAATATATATTAGTTAAGACCCTCTACTTTGTTTTCCATCTGCAAGCATTATTTCTAGCTATCTGCATTTCTATATAATTTCTAGAAAGATATTTTAATCCCTCTCAAAATAACCAGCATTTTTTATTAGGATTGTCTTGAATCCTATTACAGCTGTATGGATCAACTTAACTGACACCTTTAAATGTTAACTTCTTCCAGTATATGAGCATGGCATATTGTTCCAATAAAGATATTTTCTTCATTTTTTTAAATCATGGTTTATAGTGAGTGTATTGTTGACTTATTTTGCACATCTACTATAAGATTATTCCTATGCATTTGATGCTTTTGATATTATCATAAATGATATTCTTTAATTCCTATTCTCTTTTGGGCTGGAGTATGGTAATACAAATTATATTTGCATATTTACCTAATATTCCTGTGACCTTGCTAAATCTGTATCTGTGCAGTTTTTGTATTAATGCACTCTCTTATTTTATCTATGAGTAAAATCAATTTTACTTAATCATATTTAAATGTTTATAACTTTACTTTCTTTTCCATATCTTAAACAGATCCAGGTCTCTATTACAATGTTGAATACACATGGTGAGAGTATGTATTGACTTCTCAGTCTGACTCTCAAGCTTTCAATATTTCACCCTCAGCCTGAGTTTTGCCAGAGATCATTTGAAACTACCTTTATTGTGTAAAGAGGTTATCTTCTTCTAGCTTGCTAAGGGTTCTTACCACCTCTTACATCCAATGAACCTAAGTTCTATATTACATGAACTTCCTAGAAAACATTGATTGATACAAATGTTGAATTAAAATTTTAGCCCTGATATGAATGCACATGGTATTGATGTCTTCTTTTTTATAAATCAAGTTATAGCTCTGTGTGTGTGTGTGTGTGTGTGTGTGTGTGTGTGTGCGCGCGCCCACGCGCGAGTGTGTATTATCTGCATCAATATGCAAAGAGATATTGGCCTTCAATTTGCCTTTCTTATAATGGTCCTGTCAGGCTCTAGTATGTAGATCCTATGACCTCATAAAACAAATTATGCAGTATTTGCATAATACTGATATAATTTATTCTATAATTGTATGGAAGAATTAAATAGTGAGGCCTGAGGCCATGGAATTTTTACTTTTTTAAAATTTACTTATTTATTTTGAGAGATAGAGTGAGAGAGAGAGGAGCACAGAATGGGAGCAAAAAGAAGGGGAGACAGAGAATCCCAAGTAAGCTCCACACCATCAGTGCAGAGCCCCACGTGGGTCTCAAACCCATGAGCTATTGAGGTCATGACCTGAGCTGAAACCAAGAGTTCACTGCTTAACCACATGAGCCTCTCAGGTGCCCCAGAATTTTTACTTTTTATAGGATTTAAATTCTTCAATGATTCTGCAACTGCTTATTTTTTCTATTTCTTATGTCTGCTTCATAGGTTGTGCTCTTACAGTACTTTGTATGTTTCATTAATTTTCAAATTTATTCTTACCTAAAGTGATATCAAATTTTCATTTCTGATATTGATCTTTGTGTCTTCTATGTTTTTTTTTTATTTTCCTTGATGAATTTCACAGTGGTTTATTAATCACACTAGTCTTCAGAAAACCAACAGTTAGGTTTTTTTCTCTATTGTATATCAGCATTAAATCACATTAATTTCTTCCCTTATATATAGTAACATACTCATTACTTTTCTTTGAATTTAATATATTTTTTTAACTTCAAAAACTATATTTTTAGACCTTGATTTTCAGGGTTTATTTTCTTCAATCTACATTTAAATTTAAAAATCACTCTCTGTATGGCTTTAGGTGGTTCCTACAATTTTTACATGGCATATCTTAATCATCACTCAGTTTGTTTTTTAATTTAAGTGCCATTTATTTTTTACCTATGGAATATTTTAGGTGATTATTTCCGGAGAGGATTTACTTATTTTATTATTTTTTTAACATTTATTTATTATTGAGAGACAGAGAGACACAGAGCATGAGCATGGGAGGGGCAGAGAGAGGGAGAGACACAGAATCAAAAGCAGGCTCCAGGCTCCGAGCTATCAGCACAGAGGCCAACACGGGGCTCAAACTCATGAACCCAGAGATCATGACCTGAGCTGAAGTCGGGTGCCCAACCGATTGAGCCACCCAGGTGCCCCAGGATTTACTTAATTTAATTTTTTTATTGATTGATATCTAGCTCAGTCCCACTATCATTAAAGAACATATATTCATTGATATAAGTACTTTGAAATTTATTGATGTTACTTGATGGATAAACATATGATCAACTTGGGTAGGTATTCCATATGCCCTTGAAAATGATTATCATTTCATAATTATGGGCACCTTGTTCTTATTTCCTATACATTTACTTTTTTTTAACTATTGCTCCATCAGTTATTATATATGTTTGTTAGTAGCCTGCAATATAATTGTGGATTTTTGTCACTTTACGGTTCTATCAGACTTAGAGGTCTTTATCTGTTACTTCTATTAAAATAGAGCACTTTTATTTCATATCACCTTTCTTCTGCCATAAAAGACTATTTTCACCTTGCATTTTTATTTGACAAACATATTTAGTCATATAATATATACTTTAGTATTACTATATTGATCAATATTCATTTAAATTTACTAAAATATTCTCATTGCTTTTTTTAAATTTCATTTTTTCACATTAATTTCATTTTCATTTTATTGAATTTACGGTCTATTCAAAGGAACATTTCTTATTTCTGAACAACACACTTTCATATGTGTTAGAATATAAATAAAGAAAAATTAATTTCTCTTTATGTTTGTAAGATATTTTATCCGACTGTCAAAGGCTGGTAATTAATTCTAAGTTGGCAGTTTTCTTATTTCAGCATATAAGATGACAACTGTTTTTAGATCATAATTATATCAAAAGTCAAGCAATAATCTGCATGTGACTTCTTTGAAATTCATGAATATTTTTCTCCATCTGTCTCACCAATTTTTTGCATAGTTTTATGAGGAGTTTTATGGAACTGCCCTATAAGGATGGGGCAGGCCCCTCAAAATATGGCTGCTTTCATGGTATTCTGAGTTTTCAAACAAGTTGGTTTTATATCTATCTTATAAATCATCTGCATTTTTCAGTGGGACTTTTTTTTTAATTCTATGAAATTATAAGAAATACAACCTTCTTAAGGAGTTTGGAGAGGTAAAATAAGTTTGTGTATGTAGACTCAACACAGTATTATAAAACAAATAATAACCCAGCATTTTTGTCATTATTTTGACCAAATTATAGTATTTATATTATAACTAATTATAAATAAATAATCTAAAAATTATTTTATTGAGTGTTTTTTATTATGGACATATTAATTTTTATGATATTTTAATAAAAATCATGTTTGTCTCCAAATTTTAAAGATATTTTTATGTATTTAGGATCATGAAATTATACATTTATTTAAAAAAAGAGTTATGGTGGCTCAGTAGGTTAAATAGCTGACTCTTGATTTTGGCTCGGGTCATGATCTCAGATCATGATCTGGCAGTTCATGAGATTAAGCCCCAAACATGACTCTGGGCTGACACTGAGGAGACTGCTTGGGATTCTCTTTCTCCCTTCTCTCTGCCCCTCCTCTGCTCTCACACATGCTCTCTATGTCTCTCTGGGTCTCTCTGTCTTTCAAAATAAATAAATATTTAAAAAATAGATGACGTAGAATAGTACGAAAAACAAGGTCAGATTTCCAATAACCTTAATAAGAGTTCTGGTAGTTTTTTTGTTTTTGTTTTTGTTTTTTATATCACTTCTGATATTTAAAATGCTATTTACCTACTGAGCGCCTGGGTGGCTCAGTTCAGTGGGTGTCCGACTTTGGCTCTGGTCATGATCTCACAGTTTGTGAGTTCAAGCCCCGTGCTGGGCTCTGTGCTGACAGCTCGGAGCCTGGAGCCTGCTTCCGATTCTGTGTCTCCCTCTCTCTCTGCCCCTTCCCCACTCACACTCTGTCTCTGTCTCAAAAGTAAATAAACATTAAAAAATGTTTTTAATAAAAAAATGCTATTTACCACAGAAAAAAATCCTATTTAATGTAGCAAAAAAAATACATATTTGAAAAGACCATTGATTTTAAAATAGATACACCTGTTAAAATATTTTCAAAATATTATTTTAAAATAGGACAAAACATCTATTTATATATGGGGGCCCTGAATAAGTATTTTTGTGTTAAATGAATATTTGAATTTAAAAATCAAAGACTAGAAGAAGAAAAAAATGAAGGTGATACTATTGAGTTTAGCAAATTGCCATGGGAGTCATATCTTCTGTTGTTTTATAAATGATGTTCATGTGTACTTTATTTTTTTTTAAATTTTTTTTTTCACGTTTATTCATTTTTGGGATAGAGAGAGACAGAGCATGAACGGGGGAGGGGCAGAGAGAGAGGGAGACACAGAATTGGAAACAGGCTCCAGGCTCTGAGCCATTAGCCCAGAGCCTGACGCGGGGCTCGAACTCACGGACCGCGAGATCGTGACCTGGCTGAAGTCAGACGCTTAACCGACTGCGCCACCCAGGCGCCCCCATGTGTACTTTATTAAATTCATGTCTGTAAAACTACAAGATACACTTCTACACATATTTAAATAAAAGTGAAAAAAATAAAGCAGGCAATTTGCATAATCAAAAAAGTAGAACTTTTTGTTTTTCATTATGTTTTTATAAGACTAATCCAATCAGTTTAAGTCAAAATACACATTAAAAACTAAAAATATTACTTCTTAGTATTACTTAAAGTAATTAAGTAATCTAACAATAATCAGATTTAATGTTTAAGTCATTAAGAAACATTTAATGCTATCCAACATTTGGAATAATGCTTAAAGTTATAAAAACAAAGTGTTTTATACCACTGACGAGAGGGGAGAGAGGAGCAGAGATGGAGAGGAAGGGAGGGATAGAGACAGAGATTAAAATAAAAAGAACAGGAGGAAAAGGAAAAAGAGAAAATTTCAAGCACTTTTTTAATATCACTGACTCACAATACCAAATAAGATTCTTTGCACATTAGGAAAAAAAAAAAACTGTTAATGTCAGAAAAAGAACAGATGTTATCAAAATTTGTCCTCATTCAAAAAAAGTAAAACCAAATGTGTTTATCCTTCTTTGGTAATTTAAATATTTCAAATGCATGTTATTCGTTTTTATTTTGAAAATCCTAACTCATATTTCTTTAACTGTTCTGAGCTCTCCTCCTACAACAATTCTATATTTATTGTTACTCCTACTTGATAAACTATACTAGCTTCCAAAGTATGTTTCTCTCCCATTTGTGTTTCAGCTCCTCATGCTGTTTGTTAGTCATTAAAATTTGTTTTTCCTTTATACATACAAAAAATCACTTAAGGAAAGTACATTACCATGTTCTTTAAAATAATTTTGGGTGAGAAAATAACCAACTATATTTCTTAACTGCAATTTTAAAATAAATTATTGTTCTCTTAGGAAAGAAAACCAATCAATTCAAGTTTTGTATATGGAATGTTTCAATTAAATATTTTTTGTTTTTCTGTGTTTTTTTAGGTGTTTTGTTTTGTTTTGTGTTGTGTTGTTTTAATTTGGGCAGCAAATTATGTGTCCTTCATAGTTTCATTAACAGAAGTAAGTTACTTTGCACTTGACTTTAAGGGAGAGAAAATAAACACTAGTTACAATTTAGCTCTGGAAATGGTATTTTTACCAGTATAATGCATAAGTAAAGGCAGAAATATCTTGAGAGTATTTAGGAATAATATACTAAGAATGATCACAGCAAATAATCAATGCAGAAAATGAAGGATTACTGTCATTCTGTCTAGAATTTTCACAATAGTTGTGTAATATACTTATTGATCATCTTGAATTAAAATTTGATGAATGAGCTCTAATCACCTGTTTTTTTGTTTTGGTTTGGTTTGTTGTTTTCTTTTTTTGTTTGTTTTTGTTTTTGTTTTTGTTTTGAGTGGGTCACTAGGCTGTAAATAAGCCAAGCCATCATCAGTTCCTATGTAGTGGGATGATTGAGAAAAGGCATAATAATTTAAAATTAATGCTGCCTATGGGTGCCTGGGTGGTTCAGTCGTCCAACTCTTGATTTTGGCTTAGGTCATGATCACAGGGTTTGTTGGTTTGAGCTCAATACAGAGCCTGCTTGGGATTCTCTCCCTCCCCTCTGTCTTTGTCCCTCCCCCCCACACACATGCTTTCTCTCTCTTTTTCTCTAAATATAATTTTTTTAATTAAAAAAAATAAAATCAACATTGCTTAAAAACAATACCAAAGACAATTCACTTAATGAAGAATATTCATAAAAATCTATATGCCAAATTAATGTTCATCAAATAATCATGATTCTTAAGTAATGGAACAGGTTCAGATTTTTAAAACATTTTTGCATCTTTTCATGTTTTGTAATATGCAAACCTTCGTTTAAAATCTACTTTACAAAAACAAATGAAAAAATATTCTTCATCATACTTAGAAAAATTAAAGTTAGAAGTATAATAGTGTAACTGTAGTTAGTATAAATTAAGAATTTGCACTTTTTAATTTTAAAATATTGTTTGCCTGAAGTCATAGTTCTTGGATTATAATTCATTGATTTCACTACTTTGAGTAGCTTTGCCTCCTTTTGACAATTTCCTTGGTAATATGGCTGGTTGTTTTATAAAATTAATCTCCTTACCAAAATTAAAAATAGAACTACTATGTCATCTAGCAATTCCTCTTCTGGGTATTTATCCAGGGAAAATAAAAACAATTCAAAGAGATATGTATATCCCATATTCATTGAAACATTATTTACAATAGCCACAATATAGAAGAAACCCAAGTGTCAATCAATAGATGAATGGATAAAAAAAGATGTGGTAAATATATACAATGGAATATTACTCAGCCATAAAAAATTAAATCTTGACATTTGCAACAGCTACAGATGGACCTACAGAGTATTATAAGGTGAAATAAGTAAGAGAGAGACAAATGCCAGTCATAAATGGAATCTAAAAAGAACCCAAACAAACAAAACAGGAACAGACTCATAGATACAAGGAGCAAACTGGTGGTTACCAGAAGGGGATGGGCATCGGGGGCATGCATTATAGGCCAAGGGGATTAAGACGTATAACTGCCAGTTATAAAATAAATAAATCACGGGGATGTCATGTACAGTTTAGGGAGTATAGTCAATAATGCTCTAATAACAAATGGTAACTAGACTTATTGTGGAAATCATTTCATAATATATAAAAATATTGAACACCATGATGCATACCGGAGACTAATAGAATATTGTATTGTATATCAATTCTACTCTAATAAAACAAATGTAAGTAAAGCAGAACTTTCCTCAGAGACAGGTAGAATGGGCTCCTAGGTGGCTCAGTCAGTAGAGCCTCTGGCTTCGGCTCAGTTCATGATCTTGTGGTTTGTGAGTTCGAGCCCCACATCAGGCTCACTGCTGTCAACACAGAGCCTGTTTCAGATCCTCTGTCCTCCTCTCTCTCTGACCCTCCCCTGCTTGTGCTCACTTTCATAAATATATAAAACATTAAAAAAAAGACTTGGAATCGCGTGACCTATATTTAATAGTTTAATTCTGTGTATGTGCATGTGTTATTTTTAAACATTTTTAAAAATATTTATTATTTTGAGAGAGAGAGAGAGAGAGCTCGCAGGAGTGGGGGAGGGGCAGAGAGAGAAAGGGAGAGAGAGAATCTCAAGTAGGCTCTGTGCCCTGACATGGGGCCCCATGCCACAAACTGTGAGATCATAACCTGAGCCTAAATCAAGAGCCTGAGGCCTAAGCAACTGAGCAATCCAGGTGCCCCTGTGTGTGTGTATTTTTAAAGAGACTTTATTATCTCCCCTTTGTTGCTTTAATAATGTCTTCTCACACAATTTCTCCTTTCTATCTACCAGCAATTCCTATTAGATGATAGACAACTCATCCTTCCTTTCAATTTTTCCCATTCTCTCATCTTTTTTCTTCATTTGCTTCTTTTTTTCTGTTGTGGGGGGGCTCATCTCCATTTACGAAAGAGCATTGACTGTGTCTTCCAAAGTTATATGGAATGTTTTTCTTTTTAAACAATCCTGTTTTAATTTCTAATAGTGTTTAGTTTTTGTTTTCTATTATCACACTCTTTATGTATGAGTTTATATTATAAAATCTTTCTAAAAATACAAATTATAGTTTATTAAAATATAGAAATATAGTTTATATGCCTCAACATGCATTTTCCTGATTGTTATTTTCATGTTTTATATTTTCTTCAAATATCTCTTTAATTTTGGTGGTCTATTCATATTTAAGAAAGCATTAATAAAAAAGCTGACTGATGGGGCGCCTGGGTGGCGCAGTCGGTTAAGCGTCTGACTTCAGCCAGGTCACGGTCTTGCGGTCTGTGAGTTCGAGCCCCGCGTCAGGCTCTGGGCTGATGGCTCAGAGCCTGGAGCCTGTTTCCGATTCTCTGTCTCCCTCTTTCTCTGACCCTCCCCCGTTCATGCTCTGTCTCTCCCTGTCCCAAAAATAAATAAACGTTGAAAAAAAAAAATTAAAAAAAAAAAAAAAAGCTGACTGAATTATGTGTGCAAAATTTTTGATATGCCAGACTGGTATAGGATGATACAAAAAGTAATTAAATGTTATTTGGTAAGGGAGGAGATGGGTAAATGCTAGATTATGCTTGGTTTATTTGGGTAATTACTCTTACCAGAAAAAAAGGTTAATACACATACACACATGCACACACACACACACACACACACACACACACACACACACACATACACATAAAGGAAACTCAAGGCAAGGATGATCCAGTGTGTGATGTTGTATATGCTGTAAAAAATGTGCTTATGGTCATGGGCCCATTGACACATAGTTTTTCCTGTCAAGGACGTCCCTTCGTATGAGGTTATATTTTAGAACAATCTCAAATCAGCAAATGAGACACAATGAGCCATTGGAATTAGTTCTGGCATAGGCATTTCAGGGAAAATCAAACTTACCAGGAATATCTGTCAAGCCTAGTCAAAATATTGACGCCTTTTCTAGATTTGAATAAATTGGACATAATCAAGTTGCCACCAAATGGCTGTTTATTCTCCTTGAGGCACTGTATAATATTGACTTCTTAGCTTTAGTGTCTTCTTCTGAGAGTCTGGACTTTACTCAGTGGTAGTAAATTGTGTGGTAGATTTCTTTTTAATTTTTATAAATTGAGTAGCCTTAAAGAATAATATGCCTCAAGGTTAAGCCCACACATAGCCACCACCTCTACTTCAATGATTACCTCATTCATAGGTTATTGCACAGAAGCTTCAATGTCAGGGACAGTGTCTGGGAAAGTCATCTTGATCACATAATTCACTAGCATTTGGCAGCAATGCTTTTTTTTTTTTTTTTTTTGCAGGAAATTCTTTGACACTAAAAGTACACCCTATATTACTACTACTGTAGGTCTGCCCACATATATTTTTCCTAGACCTCTGAAAACCATCTATCTCCTAATTTCTCTCATTTCTGATTACTGGCCAATAAGTCAAAGTATTTAGATATACATATGATTCCATGTACATCTTTACTGAGGAATTTTAAACACAAAGTGGATGGCCACATATAATTGAAGCAAAACAAAATCTTTTAGGGCCAGATATGAGTGGAAATATGGACATTTTTCCTTGCCAGGATAATAAAGATACTATCTTCCTCTTAAACAAAGGTTATGTTTGCTAGCAGCTTCTCATAACACTGGTGTTTCATAATCAAGCTTCCTCACTGTGACAAAAACAAAACAAAACATTGAATTTGCAATATCCAACTAGCTCTGCCTCTGTATCACTACCAGGGGACTTTGAGGGGCACAGGGAGTATTTATATACATGAAGCTCAGGCTTCTTTCTATGCCGTAATAAAATCTTTTGTCTCTGAACCAAGAGTCTTCTGTCTTCTGTCAGAATCTATGAAATTATGGCAGGTTCACTTACTAACTTCGTAACAGGGTAAAATCTCATGTAGCCTGTTAAAAGTATTTCTGATATTTATCCTTGCCCATGACCTAGAACAAACCTGATTAAGGCAAGGAAACCTTTAACAATCCTTTGTTAAAATAAGTCAGCTAAAACAATCAAAAAGGATAACTCAAAAGTTATTTTCTGGTTTTATTCAAAGGCATTTTTAATGTTATCTATGAGGAAACTGGGCTTAATTTGCCAATTTATATCTAGCTGTGCAAGAACATGTGTAACAAGTATTTAAAGGGAAATGGAAAAACCATAAGTGTTTGGACTGTAAGACACCATATAAATTATTGGAAATAGGTTGGGACCTAACTATATTAAGTCAAATTTCTGGAAACATTTAAAACTAATGTGAACCTATTCCTTAATTCTAAGAAGTGATAAATATCAAATGGATAATTTCAATTATTTGTGAAATAAATAATCCACATCTTTGGGTGCGCAACATGATAGAAAAATAATGATTGTCACATCCTATGAATCTGTGTGAGGTGACAACTCAACATAATAGAGAACACTGGAATTCTGCAACAGACAATACAAATTTGAGTGATGGCTACACATTTTTTTAGCTGTATAACCTTAGGCAATTCATTTTAAAACTCTGAGAAGTTATATATTGTGTCCTAATACATAAATTTGAAATTATAAAACATGTGCTTATATTTTCTACCATGAATCAACTAAGATGATGGATACAGACTCTTCCACATACATTGTTTATGTCAGCTTTACAATAAATACCTTCTTGTGCCATAATTGCCTTATACACTTGTGCCTCCTTTACTAGCTCACAAAATCCCAATACATAGAGACGTAATATTCAATTATATAACTCTCAAATACCTAGCACATTACCTCTGTAAAACTGACTTTTTTGATTAATCTTATTTTTTCAAAACATGCTGAGGATCTTCTTACTGAACTTAGGTATAAGCAGGCTGTATAAAATTATAAACCTATCCCTTGAATCAGGCTGGAAAAAAAAAATGCACCAAAACTATTTTCAACTAGTGCCAAGGATAATGCACCAACATTAGTTTCTAAAAGACCTATGCTTAAATTTTAACTCTGTCCCTAATTAGGTATTTCAGTTCTCTTAGAGAGTTTCTAGTTTGCTAAATAAGAATTAAATAGCTATATTACTGTGTTCAGAACAGGACTAATTAAAAGCAATAAAAGTGTCAACCTTTGATATGATGAAGAGCATACATAGATTCTAAATAATCAGTGATGGTGTTATAGCTGTATTGATAACAAATGCCAAATTTCAAGGAATCATAGTTAACTACAGTATACTGAGAAGTCATTTGTTATTTTCTTTTTACAAATAAGGTTATTTAGATCTATTAAGAAAACAGAACATTAAAGAAGATTGATAATTTTTCAAGATAGGTCAAAGACAATTAATTTAACTACAGTATTTTAAAAAAAAACTTTTTTCCCCAATCTTTTTGTTATTTAAACATAGATGGAATGTTAAATATTGTGACAGGCTTTGGTATGTGTTTTTTTCATTAAATCATTTAGTCAACAGCAAATGGAAATAATTTTTTTCTACAACAAGTAAAACTACAAGGTGGTTCCACTAAAAGTAAGCTGGAAAAAAAGAACATGATTATAAAGAACTGAATTGTAACTAAAATGTCAAGTAAGAAATGAGCAGTTCTTTAAGGAATAAGTAGGTCAGTGTACATAATCCTATTCAGTTACTGAAGAATCTACATATATAAAGTAGCTATTGATGTAAATATAGACCACTTCTAGAGATTTATACATTAAAATCTGAAAATTATATGATTCTTTGTGTTGTATCTCATTATATTTAGAAAGGCCTTTATCTAAAAATTGATTTTAAGATTAGATTCCAGGGTGGGGCTCCTGGGTGGCTCAGTCGGTTGGGCGTCCGACTTTGGCTCAGGTCATGATCTCGCCGTTTGTGGGTTCGAACCCCATGTTGGGCTCTGTGCTGACAGCTTGGAGCCTGGAGCCTGCTTAGGAGTCTGTGTCTCCTTCTCTCTCTGCCCATCCCCTGCTTGTGTCTGTCTCTCTCTATCTCTCAAAAATAAATAAATAAATGTTAAAAAAAAAAAAAACAAAAAAAAAACATTAGATTCCAGGGGTGCCTGGGTGTCTCAGTCAGTTAGGCATCAGACTTTGGCTCAGGCCATGGTCTCACAGTTCATGAGTTTGAGCCCCATATCAGGCTCTGTGCTATCAGTGCAGAGCCCACTTCAGATCCTCTGTCTCCTTCCCTCTCAGCTGCTCCTCGTCTTGTGTGGTCTCTCTCTCTTTCCCTCTCTCACTCAAAAATAAACATTTTTTTTTAAAAAGATTAGATTCCGGGGCGCCTGGATGGCGCAGTCGGTTAAGCGTCCGACTTCAGCCAGGTCACGATCTCGCGGTCAGTGAGTTCGAGCCCCGCGTCAGGCTCTGGGCTGATGGCTTGGAGCCTGTTTCCGATTCTGTGTCTCCCTTTCTCTCTGCCCCTCCCCCCGTTCATGCTCTGTCTCTCTCTGTCCCAAAAATAAATAAAAAACGTTGAAAAAAAAAATTAAAAAAAAATAAATAAATAAAAAATAAAAAAAAAAAAGATTAGATTCCAATGAACATAGGGTATTTTGTATTTTTTCAGAAATACAAAGTTTGTTGAACCTTACTTGAACACTGTGATCCTGGAAAACAGTGAAGGTTAGGAAATTCCTCTACTCATTGTGTTCCAGAAAATGGTTTACTACAGAGAACCATCATTCTTATGTGAATTAGACAGGGATGACATAAGACTCCTTGTTCCCTATGACAAGGCCAAACACAGACCTTCCAGATTGCTATTCTTTGCCTCATAAATGATTAGCTCCACTGATTGTTTCCACTGATTAACAGGAACAAAATGCATCCCTACTGATCAAGTGGAACAAAATGCTTGGCAACCAAACTCTGACTGGAATTCTGTCCTCCCCAGCCATCATCTTTGGCCCACCAGCCCACCTTTAGCCTAGACCAGCATGCATTCTCCTTAAGGACCTCTCCTGAAAGATGGGCTGGCCTCAGGGTAAATCATTCTCAAATCTACTCTTTGTTCACCCAGATTTCTCCCCGCTTCCTCACACCTGGCTCTTTATAATGTTGTATTCTTCTCTCTATAAAAGAAAAACACTTGGGAGGGACTTTAACAATGACTAAATTAGGATGTCCCTCGCATGAATCCCTCCCTAAGCAATGATAATTTGGCATCCACTCATAGAACAAAAGTGGTTTTATAAAAGCTGTGGGACCAGGTATATATATGTATAATACAGGAAAATTTTAGGTAGGAATGATTTTTATTTAAAAAAAAAAAAGCATTTATTTAGTTTTCGAGAGACAGGGAGAGACAGGAGCGTGAGCAGGGGAGGGGCAGAGAGAGAGGTAGTCACAGATTCTGGAGCAGGCTCCAGGCTCTGAGCTGTCAGCACAGAGACTGATATGGGGCTTGAACTCACAAACCATGAGATCATAACCTTAGCCAAAGTGGGATGTTTAACAGACTGAGCCACCCAGGTGCCCCAGTAGGTTTGATTTTTTTTAAAAAATGCATAAAGTCTGAAATATAAAACACTAGCGATGGTAGAAAGGGAAAATGAAGGAAATTTAAAACTGAGTTAATGTGAACATTAGAGCATTTCATATGAAAAACTTTATGATGCATGCAAATCTAGCACAGGGTGGGCATATTAGGGACCACAGGCCAAGTCTGGCTCACTGCATGTCTTTGTTAATCAAGTTACATTGGAGCATAGCCATGATCATTCACGTATGGCTACATTTGTGCTAAAAGAGCAGAGCTGAGTAGTAATGACAGAGAAAGTAAAGCCCAGAAATCCTAACATATTTGCTCTCTAGACCTTTATAGAAAACAATTGCTAGCCTCTGGTCTAGTATAATAGAGATTAGCAGATGTTTGTAACAGATTTCAAGAAAAAGAATCAACCATGAATTAAAGAGAAAAATTACAGATAACTAGAAAAAAATTAATCACCCAAGCTATAATTAAACCACAAGGGTACTGTGGCTGAAATATAAAAAACCAACAAGCAAAAGATAAATAATTAGAGAAAATATTGTATTTTAAGAGGCAGTGTAAATTTTTATAGCTTATTCTCCAACAACTGTATAGCCTGAAAGTGTATTTGAGCAAGAGTATCATAGAAGTTAAACATTTCACTTAAGAAAATAGACCTTAAAATATTAAATCAAATATTAGATAATGAAATCTGATAGAATATGAAAATAATCATATCTAATTACAATGTGAGTTAATTCTTAGCAGACCAGATCAGGTCAGCAGTTAAAAAAATATTTCCAGAAGACTTTTCTAGTAACATTTTCTTAGGCTTTCACACTTGAAATATATTTGAATATTTTAGAAAGAAGCTTTGCTTGATTCAATCTGACCAAATTGTTTTCCTGTACTGAATAACTTTAATGCTATTTGAGTGTTAAAATCAAAGAAGCCAATGTATCTTTGTTTTCATGGATATTTTTCCAGCAGTATCTGGGTTGGAGACTTCAGTTAAGAAAACAAGTAGAGACAGTTCCTTTTCAGGGGCTGCAAAGTCTTGATCAGTCATTAGGAAATATTTGGTAGAGAATTTATGTCTATTCAGTTACTAGACAAATAGGAGGTTTATTGAAATATAGATATCAATATCAATGTATCAATATAAATCAATTGATATATTATGATATATTATGATATGATCAATATCATATATTATGATATATTGATATATTAACATATAATAGAACTTAAAGAGAGACAGGAAGAGAGAAAAGTTGAACACGATCCAATTAAAATTTCCTAAGGCACAATCTCAGCACATATAGAGAAGTCAGGCCATATTTCTTATAAAATATCCTTAATTACCAAATATTCTTCATGGTGATTTTTCTAGATCTTATCTCCAAACTATTTCCCTTACTCCCTTACTATGCGCTAATTTTCCAACCAAAGTCTGCTAAATTTTGATTCAAGTCTTACTATTTCTACATCCTGCTCCATGATTAATAATACAAAGTACTTCCCCCCACTTCTTCTGAATAGTGAGGGCTTCTCACGACAAAACTGAAACTAAATAATGTGCTTTGTTATGTGTGTATGTTGTACACACATGGTCATATATATTTCTTTTACTTTCAATCTCAGATTTTAATTTTTCAAACGTGCTATATGTAACCTTTAGGTTTGAATCCTTGATTCTATAGATTATGAGGTTTATTCCGTGTCTTTTAATGATAATGAAATGAGAGGGAATATGGGAATTATTTTTTAGAGAATACAAATATGCATACTATTGTGTGCTGCTATTATCACTGCTTGCTGTATAGACACTGATCTCAAAAATGTAGCTATGAGAACAATATATGAATGAATTCATAATTACATCAAACTGGACAACTCAATTTTGCTTATTTTTAAAGAGGCCCTAGCCTTTCACATAAGTCTATTTTTGTTTGTTAGTTTATTTGGTAAATACACAAATAGGCAAAGAGTTTTACATATTTTTATAATGAACATAAATGGATATTTTATATTCATTTAAAATCTATATGCGAGATCTTTATATTTTTGTTTAGTCATTGCATTAAGATCAACTCTAGTGTATACACAGATCTACCTATATTCTAATTTTTCTTTCTAAAAATACTCACACCAAATAGATAGCTTGCTATTAGCAGCATTATCATTATGTGGAACCAGAAAAGTGAAAGGATAGAATAATATGTAGGTTAGAGCCAACTACAAATATGTTTTAAATACAGTAATTAAACAAATGATAGGCATCAATTAAACCGTAGGTGACAAAAGAACAAGATAATACACTCTAATAATTTTCAGCGCTGTTGGTTCATAACACTTTTGTGTATCTATTATAGCAAACTAGAATTTTCCAAGTGTGTAATTCTTAAGCTACAGTTTAGGCACTTCTCCAGGAAGTGAGTTGAGCAGATTGTAATGAGTTGTAAAACAGAATCCCTGCTGTAACTAATTTGTACTTGACACTCCTTTCAGGAAAGAAAAATAAAGTTTTTTTTTTTTCACTTGTAATATAATTGCATATAAAATTCAAGGATAATTGAATTTCATAAAATTGTCAATGTCAGTAAGTTACCAGAACATTTTTTGTAACACTGTATGCAACATGATTCACTTTCAGCAAATAACAGAAAAAGTATTTTGTCCAGATAATTTCTTATAGGTACATAATGTCATCTATGTGAAACTGTTTTTCCATATTTCATTAAAAGGCATACAAAGACAAAGTCTTTGGAATCAGGCTACTAACTAGTTTGAACATCCCAGTATTATGAACAATTTAAAAGGTAGCCCAACGGGGCGCCTGGGTGGCGCAGTCGGTTAAGCGTCCGACTTCAGCCAGGTCACGATCTCGCGGTCCGTGAGTTCGAGCCCCGCGTCAGGCTCTGGGCTGATGGCTCAGAGCCTGGAGCCTGTTTCCGATTCTGTGTCTCCCTCTCTCTCTGCCCCTCCCCCATTCATGCTCTGTCTCTCTCTGTCCCAAAAATAAATGTTGAAAAAAAAAAAAAAAAAAAATTAAAAAAAAAAAAATAAATAAATAAAAAAAAATAAAAGGTAGCCCAACAACCACATTGATAGCAGTATGTTTCTAGAAATAAATAGCAGGGACCCCAAAATGATAAGGATTGACCTAAAATTAATTTTTCTTCTAATGATTTTGTTATATATTAGTATCATGATAATGTTGGCTTTGTAAAATAAAGTTTCTGCTATATTTTTTTTACATACTGGTAAATTTTTTGTGATCATGATGCTATTTCTTTCTTAAATATATGTGATAGTTCACTGGAAAATTCAAAAGGGGCTGGAGTTTACTTTGTGGGAATAATTTCAATTAAAATGTTAATTTATTTAATAGATATGAGACTATATTTTCTATTTTTATCAGTTTTTTCAGTGACTTCCATTTCATCTAAAATTTTAAATTTATTATCATAATGTTCATGAAATATTATTATGGGAGCTCATTGTCATAAATTTGTTATTGAAATTTTGGTCGGGGAGTTGCAATGGGGATATTTATCTATTTAGTCTTAATTTCTCATTTAATTCTACTCTGCTGAGAGAACATATTTTTATTATTTCAGCCAGTCCTTTGTCTTATTTTTTAAGACTTATTTTATAGTCTAAAGAACAATTTGTGAACTATTCCATACGAACTTCTGTGAACACATTATCTTGCTCTTTTTGGTGTAATACTAAATATACATTCTTTAGATCAATTTTGTTAATTATGTGTTTCAAATCTATGTGCTTTGTGGTTATCTGTTTACATGTACTACTCAATTAACTTTTTATTCTTTTCATTTCACTTTTTCATAATTCTGCAAGTCTCCTTCAGACCAATCAAAACAATCTATGCTTGTGATGATTATGTTCACTAAGGTTAATTCATGCTTAGTATAATATTAGACTGTAATTACATGGATGGTAATGGCCTTGGCTATTTATACATCACTCTTTATCAGTACCAGCTATATAATAAATATAATTACATTTCACGTTGATAATATCAAAAATAAGGTATTCTATCTCAGATTAGATAACTAATTTGATTAGATCATTTATTATTAAGTATTTTTAAAAAAAAATTTTTTTCAACGTTTATTTATTTTTGGGACAGAGAGAGACAGAGCATGAACGGGGGAGGGGCAGAGAGAGAGGGAGACACAGAATCGGAAACAGGCTCCAGGCTCCGAGCCATCAGCCCAGAGCCTGACGCGGGGCTCGAACTCACGGACAGCGAGATGGTGACCTGGCTGAAGTCGGACGCTCAACCGACTGCGCCACCCAGGCGCCCCTTAATTATTAAGTATTATCTGAGATTCTAATCCCTGTTTTAAATTAAATTCACCACAAAGCTACTCTCAGAATTTTTTTTACAACATCCATAGTACTACAACCCTAGTATAACCAAGAACAGAGGGAAATCCAGGGAAGACACAAAAGGTGAAAAAGCAGTTAACTTGAAATTAAAATATAAGAAAGTGTGCATAAAATATAGAAAGGGGAGTGGGGGCAGATGCACATTTTTAATTCATTTTTTGCCCCCAAATTATGTCTTGACTGTAGTTATAAATGAAAAAGATTACCTATTGAAAAAGCTGTAAGACAGATGGTTATAATTTGAAATGTTCATAAAAAGATTACATTAGATTGGGTGACAGATTCACTGAATTATACAGATAATTCTTTCTAAGGGATTGTCCTGTAAAGTGAAAAGGGAATGTCTAAATATAGAATATTGATTCATATTTACAACAAGCATAGTTTTAATTCTAGGTCTTATTGTCATATTTAAAGGAAAACATGATCCTATTGCTGTTTTCCTCTTCAACATCCCTCAAAACACATATATCAGGAAATCTCAAGAGTTAAAATAAAACTTTGTGTTTGGAAATATTCAAAATTTATTGAAATTCATGTATCAGAAATTTCATTCCAATTCTAAATGTAAAAATGTAAATCCTTCAGAAATGCCTGATAAAATATTGCAAAAATAGTCTTGAAACTAAAGGAGTCATAAATAGCAAAAATCATGTATATGTGTGTGTATATATGTATAATTTTTATTCATTTGTCATAATACTTTTAATTATTCTTCTGTTAATCTTTCTCTTCTTTCACTTTTCTTACTCTTTCATGCTTATACATATACACCCCATGCATTTGATATAAATATTTAAGGATATTAATTAAGGCTGGCTAGTAAGTTTATACCTTTGTTTATACCTAACATTAAGATGCTATTGCTAATTTCCAGACCACCTACATTTATGATTGTTTATAAAATACTTAAGAAAGGAATTCTCACTTATGCTAAGTATTAGCAATGAACCATAGAAGTTTATGTTGCCCTAGAAATGACACCATCCCAGTTATCATGAGTTTCCTGTTTATTTCGGAAACATTGAGACTTACATATTAGTAGAAATTAACAGACTGAATGCACAAACATACAATATGTGTGTTCATTAGTAAAACTAAATGCAATTTTAAAAGCTTTCACATAAAAATATATGTATATAGCAACATAATGATATTGAAGAAATATTGTTGGGCTTAGACTGTGAAGAAATATGCTCTAAGACCATCTTTACTATTTATTTTCATGACCTCTGGTATGTATTTAACTGTGATGAAACTCAACCTTCTAAGCTTTGACCCAAACCAGAAAGTGGGATTACTCTGAGTATCTACTGTTTCACAAATATAAAATGCAATCATCATAGATTTTGTTCTTACGGTTACACATATTTCAGAATGGATGTGCTTATCCTCTTAACATTTAATAACAGTTCAGATAGAATGCTGCTGTGAAAGTGTTAATTTAGAAAGGAAAAACATGAATGATATCCAGGCAAAAGAAATATAATAAGTACTTTTTAAAATAAGGGCTAAAACATACTGCCAACGTCCCACTGATCTCTCAAGTTGAAAGATGATTTAGACACTTCACTTAGCTATCAGGAGTCCAAAGTAAAGTTACTCCAGAATTAGGCATCTTTTCCATAACTGGAAATTTTGACTACCTTGTGTTGCTTTTCTGCCCTTTTGTACTTAATAACATGAGAATAATCTCTGATTCCACTACTTTTGAATGTCTTTTTCCCCACTCTCTACCTGATACATAGGATCTACTTCTTTCTCAAGATTTACCTTTTAAGCTTTGTGTGCTAGATGAAAGGCAAAGATTCAAGAAGTCTAACAAATTTAGACCTAAGGAATGTTAAGTAGGTTCTGATTATCATCACACACACTAATGGTCCAGAAAGAGAAGATAGCAGAAGATATCTCAGGACAGGCTGTGAGGATGAAGATATAAGATTGCTTTACACTGGAGTGCTTTACAATGTTAACTTCACTTGTATTTCTTTTTTTTTTTTTTTTTCAACGTTTATTTATTTTTGGGACAGAGAAAGACAGAGCATGAACAGGGGAGGGGCAGAGAGAGGGGGAGGGGCAGAGAGAGAGGGAGACACAGAATCGGAAACAGGCTCCAGGCTCCGAGCCATCAGCCCAGAGCCCGACGCGGGGCTCGAACTCACGGACCGCGAGATCGTGACCTGGCTGAAGTCGGACGCTTAACCGACTGCGCCACCCAGGCGCCCCAACTTCACTTGTATTTCAATAATATGCACATTTATCATACTATATGGGTGGGGGCATATATACAACACATTGTTTAACAATGAGTGAAGGAAGCATTGCTAAATGTTAAACTTTCATTGCCTCTTCCTAAGCTAATAAAAATAATTATTCTCCAGCCTCTCATGTAGTTTAGAAAATCCATATAATTGAGATTGGCCAAAAGAATAAGAACAGAGGGACTTAAGTCACTTACAGGCCTGGGTAGTTAGAGCCTGTGTGCCTACTCTGTGTTCTGGCTCTCTTCCAGTCTATGAAACAGAAGCAAAGTCACATAACAGGAGGAACTCAGCTCCTTGAGAAAGCCTGAGAGAACCAACCAAACTTTTCACTGTGGTATGAGGGAGAAATAAACTTATACAAACCCAGATTTCCTCTTCACTCTAAAATAAACATACTAAGTCAAAAGTGTGCTACAAAAAACACCTTAGAAACAGAGGTAATGAAAATTAAGATCGTGGGGGAAAAAATCCAACTTTCAATCCTGTGGTACTAATAAACAATGTCTACCTAATTATGCCCTACATTCTGAGATGCAGGAAGATATTTTGTAATTACAATTTTTATTTTTATTTTTTAAATACAATAACCCCAGTTCATTCCTTTTTAATTTTTAAATTCTACATTTTTATTCCTCTGAGCGGTCCCTCAAATACTTTCCTCTTCATTATCACCATCAATATCTATTCTCAGAAAAATGTCTTGTGAAGTAATTTTTATATAGAAATGAGATGGGTTATGCTTCAATTTATTTGATTTAAAAATAAATAGATAGATCCACTGTCAATACGATATCAGATAACATTATTGAGAGGGCTATTTTTTTCCATAGAAAATGGTAGAAGATATATTACTTACCCTATTATCAGAATGCCTATATGAGTATTCCACATTAGTAGAGTTGCTATGGGGTTGTTTACTACTTTTTACTACTCAAATTCCACTGCACCCCAAATGACAAAGTCCTACTTAGTTTCTTATTACTGTTGCAATTTTCTAAGTCTGACCATTCAATATGGTAGTTATTTCTACAATATGTTTTCATTTTGTAAGTAGGAAAATGACTTATGAATTTATTATCAGTTAAAATACATAATTATAATGTATTATTATAGTCTTAAGGCAAAAATAATGATATGAAAGCTAAAATGTGTAAACCCATTATGATGAACGAGCAAAGAATCTTACGTTCATCATATGTGCCATAAATATCTGCCACGAAATAGAATGAATGAAGGTCCAATTCTAGTCAATCTATTGCAAGGTTAGACTACCCATCTGCTGAAGCACCCGTTATTTCCCTGTCAGCCATTTCTCCACAGTCCAGCTGAATGAAACTGTATTTCCCATGTGTATAACCTGCAAATACTGTTCAGATGGAAATCCTTACATGATACACAGGCCTACCATAAAATTATCCCTCATGATTTCTCAGTATCATATGCTTACTCTCTTACCTTCTCTCTTCCTGTAGCAACTACATCAGCCTTTTCATCTTCATCCACTGTTATCAGGAATCTTTTTTCATTCCATTTTCTGCTTAGAAAAAAAAAAGAAAACATTTTGTTGTAACTCTGACAATTCAAATTCATTTTTTGAATGCCATCACGGTAAAATGAATATCTCAGAAAATGTGGCATTCTTTCTCCTCTGATTTTAAAAAAAGTATATGATCCTCACTCTGCCTTTTTTCTTTCTCAAACTCATCATATTTACTTTTCTTTTTTCTTAGTCATTCACCATGTTTTTTTAACATTTACCTTTCATTCATATTTTGAAGATTTGTGTGCATGTGTGTGTGAGTGCATGTGAGACAGAGAGAGAGAGAGAGAGAACTCAAGAATTATAAAAATTATGGGCAAGAGAGGGAGAGACAAACTTGAGAGATTTATCTCAGTATACAATAACAAAAATAGTTATATTTTTACCACTCATACCTAATTTATTATTATTTTATAAATATTGTGAATCAAATATCCATGTAGATCACTATGTAGGGTAATAAAAATATGAAATCAAATTTTTGCTTAAATATAAAAAGATACTGAAAAGGAAATGTTTGTCAATCTTATTAATACTACTAAAGATTTTATTACACTATTGTTCATTCTTTATTCAATTTATAGCTTTCTTATCTAATTTTATTGTTTAAACATTTTAAAGATATGCTTCATTTTGTTTCTGAAATAACATAGGGCAACATATATAGGAAAAGGAGGGAAGGAAAGAAGATAAAACACACTTATTATTTTTCCTTTTATTCTCCTTGTTCTAAGACTTCAGTTATGAAGTTTCTGAAGTAATTTGCAAATTTAAAAAATGAGGTGTAATGGCAGCATATTTAGAAGTTCAGCAAAAATATGTCTTGAATTTCTATCTGAAAGAAATAACTGCTAGATCTGAAATGTATTAGCAATTGATATTGAATATAATTAATGTCATTCCATACTCTGTAAACAATATAATCCAAATCAAAAGAAATCTATTTGAATAATTTATGATATAAAATATATGCATAATATAAATTGCATGGGCTACTTGGTTTCTTTGCAATTATTGTCAATGACTAGAAGACACACACTTTGTATCCATAAGGTAGAATGTTAACCTGCATTGGAGAAACAAAAAATTTCAAAATGTTTGAGACAGCATTTAGGATCCTATATGTTTAATTAAATTACTCTATCGGGCGCCTGGGTGGCTCAGTCGGTTAAGCGTCCGACTTCGGCTCAGGTCATGATCTCACGGTCCGTGGGCTCGAGCCCTGTGTCAGGCTCTGGGCTGACAGCTCAGAGCCTGGAGCCTGCTTCAGATTCTGTGTCTCCCTCTCTCTCTGACCCTCTCCTCCCATTCTTGCTCTGTCTCCCTCTGTCTCAAAAGTAAATAAACATTAAAAAAAATAAAAAGAAAATAAATTACTCTATCAATTTTGCATAGAGTTTAGCCAACATTTATTTATCTTGACACCTAAAAGTAGCTTGAGAGTACCCACATGATTTTATATAAAAATCTGAAACCAACTGAATTTCTAGTATTTATGGAAATACTAATATTCAATGCAATACTGTCGGCTCAAACTTCTGTCATTTTGTTAAAGGTAACTGACAGAAAATTATTTGAACCCATAAGAAAGATAATACAGACAATAAAATATTTTGCTTAAATGGAGTAAATTCTACATGTGAACACAACAATATAGAAATGGAAAGGCCTGCATTCTAGCCATGACATTGTCACTCACAGGCCAAGAAGTGTGAAATATTTTAACTTCTGGATGCTTCATTGTTTTCTGTTTTTGTGTAAAATTTTGTCAATAATAGTATCAATTTCTAGAAGATAAGATGAAATTTACATAGTTGATTGATTATAAGGCATTATAATATCATTAGTAGTTATATTTGGCAATTTTAATAGAAGTATACTGTAATGATAAAAGAAGTTATATATGTAACCAACCTCTTTCTGTTTTAAATCTCATTTGTAAAATGGCTTTCAGTGATTATTTTATAAAGACTTAGTAAGTAAATCCTTTGTATTGCATTTAGGGGCAATTATTTTCTTTCTTTTTTTTATAAAAATTTTGTAATGTTTATTCATTTTTGAGAGAGAGAACGTGAGCAGGGGAGGGACAGAGAGAGACAGACAGACAGACAGACAGAATCTGAATCAGGCTCCAGCTGCTAAGCTGTCATCACAGAGTCTGATTCTGGGCTTGAACTCATGGACTATGATATGACCTGAGCTGCAGTCAGACGCTCAACTGACTGAGCCACCCAGGTGCCCAAGGAGCAATTATTTTCTGAAAAAAATAATTGACTGGTTTTCTAAAACTTAATAGTAACGAATCTAGTGATTTGACAATTTCCATAACTTATATCAGACAATCTAGACTTTAAAATAAAGACTGTAACAAGAGATGAAGAAGGGCATTATATCATAAATTAAGGGGCCTATCCACCAAGAAGATCTAACAATTATAAACATTTATGCTCCAAATGTGAAGCACCCAAATATATAAATCAATTACAAACATAAAGATACTCATTGATAATAATACCATAACAGTAGGGACTTCAATGCCCCACTTACAACAATGGACAGATGATCAAAGCAAAAAATCAACAAGGAAACAATGGCTTTGAATAACACACTGGACCAGATGGACTTAACCGATATATCAGAACGTTTCATCCTACAGTATGGGAATACACATTCTTCTTCACTGCACATGGAACATTCCCCGGAATAGATCACATACTGGACACAAATCAGCCCTTAACAAGTATGAAAAGATCAAGATCATACCATGCATATTGTTAGACCACAACACTGTGAAACTCTAAATCAACCAAAAAAAATTTTGGAAAGATAACAAATACTTGGAGACAAATGACCAGCCTACTAAAAAATGAATGGGCTAAGTAATTAAAGAGTAAATTAAAAAGTACATACAAGCCATGAAAATAATAACACCACAGCCCAAAACCTCTGGAACATAGCAAAGGTGGTAATAAGAGGGAAGTATATACAATCCAGGCCTTCCTAAAGAAGAAAGAGAGGTCACAGATATACAACCTAACTTTACACCTTAAAGAGCTGGAAAAAAAGAAAACCAGCAAATAAAACCCAAAACCAGCAGAAGACAGGAAATAATAAAGATGAGAGCAGAAATCAATGCTATCAAAACCAAAAAAACAGTAGAACAGGTCAATGAAACCAGAAATTGGTTCTTTGAAAGAATTAACAAAATTGATAAACCCCTAGCCACTTTGATCGAAAAGAAAAAGGAAAGGACCCAAATAAATAAAATCAAAAATGAAAGAGGGAGATCACAACCAACAGAGCAGAAATACAAACAATTAATAGGAGAATATTATGAGCAATTATACACCAGTAAAATGGGCAATCTGGAAAAAATAGACGAATTCCTAGAAACATATACACTACCAAAACTGAAACAAAAAGAAACAGAAAATTTGAACAGACCCATAACCAGGAAAGAAATCTCCCAAAAAACAAGAGTCTAGGGCCAGATGGCTTTCCAGGGGAATTCTACCAAATATTTTAAGAAGAGTACACCTTCTTTAAATACACCTATTCTCTTGAAACTGTTCCAAAAATTAGAAATGGAAGGAAAACTTCCAAACTCTTTCTATGAAGCCAGCATTACCTTGATTCCAAAACCAGACAGAGACCCCACTAAAAAGGAGAACTATAGACCAATTTCCCTGATGAACATGGATGCCAAAATCCTCAACAAGATATTAGCTAACTGGATCCAATAATACATTAAAAAAACTATTCACCAGGACCAAATGGGATTTATACCTGGGATGCAGGGCTGGCTCAATATCCACAAAACAATTAATGTGATACATCACATCAATAAAAGATAGGACAAGAACCATATGATCCTCTCAATAGATGCAGAGGAAGCATTTGACAAAATACAGCATCCTTTCTTGATAAAAACCCTCAAGAAAGTAGGGATAGAAGGATCATACCTCAAGATCATAAAAGCCATATATGAATGACCCAACGCTAAGATCCTCAATGGGGAAAAACTGAGAGCTTTCTGCCTAAGGTCAGGAACAAGACAGGGATGTCCACTTTCACCACTGTTATTCAACATAGTATTAGAAGTCTTAGCTTCAGCAATCAGAAAACACAAAGAAAAAAAAAGGCATCCAAATTGGCCAGGAGGAGGTAAAACTTTCACTCCTCACAGATGACATGATACTCTATATGGAAAACCCAAAAGATTCCACAAAAAAACTATTAGAACTGATCCATGAATTCAGCAAAGTCACAGGATATATAAATCAATGCACAGATATCAGTTGCATTCCTATATACCAATAATGAAGCAACAGAAAGAGAAAGCAAGGAATCAATCCCATTTAAAATTGCACCAAAACCCATAAAATATCTACGAATAAATCTAACCAAAGGGGTGAAAAATCTATACACTGGAAAGTAGAGAAAGCTTATGAAAGAATTTGAAGAGGACACAAAGAAATGGAAAAATATTCCATGCTCCTGGATAGGAAGAACAAATATTGTTAAAATATCAATTACCAAAGCAATCTACATATTCAATGCAATCCCTATCAAAATAACACCAGCATTCTTCACAGAGCTAGAAAAATAATCCTAAAATTTGTATGGAATCAGAAAGGATCCTGAATAGTCAAAGAAATCTTGAAAAAGAAAACCAAAGCGGGAGGCATCACAATCCCAGACTTCAAGATGTATTACAAAGCTGTAATCATCAAGACAGTATGGTACTGGCACAAAAACAGACACTCAGATCAATGGAACAGAATAGAGAACCCAGAAATGGACCCACAAATGTATGGCCAACTAGTTTTTAACAAAGCAGGAAGGAATATCCAATGGAAAAAAGACAGTCTCTTCAGCAAGCAGTGCTGGGAAAACTGGACAGTACCATGCAGAAAAATGAACCTGGACCACTTTCTTACACCATACACAAAAATAAACTCAAAATGGATGAAAGTCCTAAACGTAAGACAGGAAGCCATCAAAATCCTCGAGGAGAAAGCAGGCAAAAATCTCTTTGACCTCGGCCAAATCAACTTCTTACTCAACACATCTCTGGAGTCCAGGGAATCCAAAGCAAAAACGAACTATTGGGACCTCATCAAGATAAAAAGCTTCTGCACAGTGAAGGAAACAATCAGCAAAACTAAAAGGCAACCAACAGAATGGGAGAAGATATTTGCAAACGACATACCAGAAAGGATTAGTATCCAAAATCTATAGAGAATTTATCAAGCTCAATAGCCAAAAACAAATAATCCAGTGATGAAATGGGCAAAAGTCATGAATAGACACTTCTCCAAAGAAGACATCCAGATGGTCAACCGACACATGAAAAATGCTCAACATCACTCATCATCAGGGAAATACAAATCAAAACCACAATGAGATACCACCTTACACTTGTCAGAATGGCTAACATTCACAACTCAGGCAATGACAGATGTTGGCGAGGATGCAGAGAAAGAGGATCTCTTTTGCATTGTTGGTGGGAATGCAAGCTGGTGCAGCCACTCTGGAAAACAGTATGGAGGTTCCTCAAAATATTAAAAATAGAACTACCCTATGACCCAGCAATTGCACTACTAGGTATTTATCCAAGGGATACAGGTATGCATTTTTGAAGGGACACATGCACCCTAATGGTTATAGCAACACTATCAACAATAGCCAAAGTATGGAAAGAGCCCAAATGTCCATCGATGGATGAATGGATAAAGAAATACGATGGAGTATTACTTGGCAATCAAAAAGAATGAAATCTTGCTATTTGCAACTACGTGGATGGAACTAGAGGGTATTATGGTAAGCAAAATTAGTCAGTCACAGAAAGACAAAAATCATATGACTTCACTCATCTGAGGACTTTAATATATAAAACAGATGAACACAAGGGAAGCAAAAGTGATATATAAAAACAGGGAGGGAGACAAAACATAAGAGATGCTTAAATATAAAGAACAAACAGAGGGTTGCTGGAGGGGTTGTGCTTGGGGAGGATGGGCTAACTGGATGAGGGGCTTAAGGAATCTACTCCTAAAATAATTGTTGCACCATGTGCTAACTAACTTGGATATAAATTATAAAAAATTCAAAAAAAATATTTTATCTAAAAAAAGTTGTGGGTTTTTTTGGTTTGAATTTTATTTTTTATTTTGTATTTTAGAGAGGGAGAGAGAGCATGAGCAGGAGAGGGGCAGGGGGAGAGAGAGAGAATCCCAAGAAGGCCCCACTATCAGTGCCAAGCTCCATGTGGGGCTTGATCCCATGTCCATGAGGAAAAACATAAGCTAAAATCAATAACTGGATGCTTAACTGACTGGGCCACCCAGGTGCCCTGTGTTTTTGTTTTTTTTTTTTTTAAAGTTCAACCAAAAAAACCCGGGAATAATAAGTTTGTTATTACTGACTATATAGCATCATATATTCAAAATCCACATTAATATTGAGAAATCCATTTCAAAATACACATGCAAAAGTTGTTTATTTGAAAAGGAAGCACTGTGAAATCGTTAATTTATATCTACTAGAAACAAGATTCTTCTGGAAAAAAACTGACTTACCACAGTGTATACAAAAGAAATAAGGAGAAAAGATAAGGAAAATAAGAAATATATTATTTTGTTCCAGCTTTACTGTTAACTTAGAATACAGAAGGCAATGTTCTCCAAGATAATAATTGAGTTACAGCCTTTTCATAGGTTTGTACACTTTAATGACTCTCAACAGGATCAACATCAAATAATAAATAAAGCTATTAAATACGGTTTTCAAATTATTCAGTGAGAATGTAAAATTTCAGACAACCTAGGCATAATATATGTTGCATTTAGTCTCCTATGAGCTGACATGTTATTTGAATATATATAATTCATAACAAATTTACAGCTAAGGGAGTCATGCAATAATTAAAAGTAAATTGAGGGGCACCTGGGTGGCTCAGTCAGTTAAGCATAGGACTTTTAATTTCAGCTCAGTTCACCATCTCAGGATCGTGGGATCAAGCCCCGTGTAGGGCTCTGTGCTGGCAGTATGAAGCCTGTTTGGCATTCTCTTTCTTCCTCTTTCTTTCTGCCCCTCCCTCACTCACTCTCTCTCCTTCTCTGTCTCTCTCCATCTCAAATAAATAAACATTAAATTTTTTTTTTAAATTAAATTGAAACAAATTCTACTTGTTAATCTGTGCTTCTTAGAAACCATACGAGGAGCACACTTTCCTTCACTTCCCTCTTCATTATAGGCAGATATTGCACTTCTTTCTTCAGCTTTCCTTAAATTTGCCCTTCCAGCCTTACACCATTTTCATTCCGTTCTTCTCCTCTACCTCTTTCTACCACTGAATCATGAAAGCTCAAATATACGTATTTCATCATGATTGTCTGAAGCAAAGGAGGAGAAAAATCCAAGAAACCAGAAGTTCCTTCAGTAAGCACAGCAAACTTATTCAGATAGTAGTTAATTTAATCCAGGTTTAGAGTATTTCCATGCCTTTGATTATATTCAGGAGAGTTGCAACAGTTATACATTTTGAAAAACAAAACAGAACAACAACAAAAAAGGAGAATGGAATGAGAACAAGATAGACAGGCCAAATGGAAAGCTACATGAGTGGTACAGGAAAGAGAAGGTTGATGGCCTTGGAGAAAGAGGAAGGAGAATGTGCAAGATCATACTAGTTTGGATGTACAGATGAGTGAGGGAATCATGGCAGTATTCACCAGGTTTAATAACCGGCTACGGTGACAGTTACTGACAGAACTAGAAGTAGAGGATGAGTAAATTTGGAGGAAGAAATTTAGCAATACACAGATAAAGGCTAGAATGGATATAGGAGAGAGTTGTTTCAGGTGAAAAATAGTTGATAAGTCTGTATTTGTATGGAAAAAGTCCAGGAGAGAGAGAGAGATCAGATAATTAGGAGAGAGGGTAACTTAAATATAGTTATTATCACAGAGAATGTTATATTTTAAAGGTGAGAAGAGAGTTAAGTTTAACAAGGATCAGTATAGGGAATTTTTTCTCTCTCCCTCTCTCTCAGTCTCCCTCCCAGTTCCCACCCCTCCTCCTCTTTTTTGTTTTTTCCTCCCTCTTTCTCTCTTTTAGCTGTGGGCTGTTTTCTATCCATTCTAGCAAGCTTAATCCAGCAATAAGGAAAACAAAAAGAGTCATGCTAAAGAGCCAGGACCTAAACATTGGGGCAGTCAAATCAGAAATGTAATCAGTATTTGCATGAACACAATTCAGACAAGATAATGAGGTGCTGAGGGAAAAAATTTAAAAACATAATTAAAGTTTTCACAGTTCAAATATAAAAGCCCAGACAATTATTCCATTTTGCTGTGGCAATTAAAATTGTTTTTATTTTCCTTTTTACAAGTATCTCATCTTCATGACTCTGATTTTTGAAAAAAAAATACTAATGTGGATTTGTTATTGACTGGGAACTCGACAGGTATGAACTGATACTGCTGATAATACTGCAATGATTCTCCAGCTCACAAATACCTGTATTTGGGTCTTTTTTTTTTTTCTCAGGTAACAGACAACTTCTACTAAAAATTATGTTTCTAGTTTTATATTTTGCAATTTTTATTTTAACATAAATATACTCTGCAGAGCACAGAGGTTCTTATATCTGTTTTGTGGTAATGTCCATATTTCTAGTGGCAAAAATAGAAAATGAAACAGAACATTTGTAAGAGCAGGAGAAATAAAAATATCCTTACTCCTTACCTTTCATCAAATCACATAAAATTTACAACTTATGTTCACTTTAGGGCATTTTTGATAATAAAAGAATACTGCTATTAATCATACTAGAACAATGGGTAACACCTGAGAATCTCATGAACAAAACATTCTCCATCTTTAGAGTAACTAAAAGGCATTACAATATGCTTTAGAGTAACTAAAAGGCATTACAATATGCCTAAACCCCAATTCAACAATATCTGAACAAATCTGATCCAAGGTCTTTAAAGTAGGGTTGCCAGATAAAATATGAGAAGCCAAATTATATATGAACTTCAAATAAACAATGTATATACATTTTTAGATGAGTAAGCCCCAACTATTACATGGGTATATTTATACCACTAGAAAGAAAAACAAAAAGAAAAAGAAAGAGAGAAAGAAAAAGAAAGAGAGAAAGAAAAAGAAAAAGAGAAAGAAAGAAAGAAAGAAAGAAAGAAAGAAAGAAAGAAAGAGTACTAGTTAAATATCTGATTTAATACTAGTTAAATATCTGAGATTAAAATTTAACTGGGTCTCTGTATTTTTATTTGCTAAATCTGGCAACTTTATTACAATAAATCTCAAGAAAATAGTTTTGGTAGATCTAGTTTGTATTCAGATGAAATAGGAACAGGGAATATTCTGTGGCATTTTGTCTAACTTTTTAAAATGGTTTATAGCATGCATTTATAGATACGTTACTTAGTAAAAAAAGTAAAATTTACAACTCATAAAGTGAAATTTTCTTCATTGAAAATTCAACTCTTCTGTAAGTTTTCACTTGTTTTATTATGTATTCCCTGCATTACTGCAATTTTACTAATTCAAACCAGAAGTTAGGTTTTAATTATGAGTAAAAAGCTGGGCAGGATTAGTGAATATTTAATCATTTTATCTGGAATATCCCTTTCCAGAGAAATGTGTCTAAGTTTCCTAGACACTGGTGTCTTTTTTATTATTTGAATTATTATGGTTCTTAATCATACAGTATAAATTGGGCAAGGTTATTAAATATTAACTGATTATTTGATCTTAATACTCTGGATTATGCCATGCCTGAGTAATTTAGTTGAGGGTCCCATGCTGTTCAAAGTAATACAGCTTATCTTCTATAAACAATGTAAGGATCACTTTTAAAACCTTGAAGATAGGTTAGTAAGAAGAAAGGAAGGAAATAAATAAACAGACAAATAAATAAATACATAAAAGAAAGGAAAAAGTCAAGATTTTTGATGTGATATATTTCATCTTATTCCCCAATCTCCTCATATCTAAAAAACAAAAAACAATAACAAAATAATGTACATTTGACCAATTCAAAAGGCTTTCCTGTCTTAACAGCAGGCTTCATTCAGGAACTCAGGAGATTTAGCTGTTTATTTCAATAGATTTTGTCCCAGGATCCTGCTCTCCCATACTGTGGAATTCTAGATTGTTCAAAGTGCTAAAATAAACTTAGGAATGTACTTGGAATCCTCCAAATGTACTTTATTCTATTATCAGAGAAAATCTTTGGCTCACAGGGTCTAATTTTATCAGAATTAATTTACAAATGATTTCAGTTTAGCCTTTCAGAATTAAATAGAGAGTGCACATACAACTATGATTATGATAAGGAGAGAGGCCACATTATTAAATTATCCCCTTACCATTTCAAAGAATGTATCAAATACTACCTTGAACTTTGAATTAAATGTGTAAATTTTACTTTTTTAATATATTTAATCATGTAAGCATCAATGTATTTAAATTTTGCAAGTTTAGAGAGAAATTCATTTTATCACAAAAGATATTTTGATAATATTTAATTACTTTGTGTGAATATAACTACTAAATTATCATGAAACATCTACAAAGTGTAGATAAGAAATTATTTTGACCCTTCAGTGTTTTTTGGTTTATGTTTTTTAAAGAAGGCTTCACTCCTACTTGAGATCTTTGTCTTATCTGCGCAGATAAACAGTATATGCTGCATGCTGCATATGCATATTCATATATTTATGTGTTTGCTGTATTGTAGTAATGCAAAGAGTTTTTCTGTCTCCAATAAGTTCTGCAAAATTATAGCTGCTCAATATGTTACTTACTAAAGTAAGTGTTCCTTTCATTCTGTTTAAACTTTGCAAAGAACCAGTAGGTTAACTATGTATATTCTAACCCATTTAAAACCTGCTAAATACTCATGATTAATAGGTAAATATCTAGCATATTTATATATACTTCTATATATATTTATGTACCTATCAGGAATCATTGGTGTTTTATTCCAAATTTATTTAATCCAGTTGTACTTGTTATTTTACTTACAAAATATCAATATAAATAACAGTATTTCTAGAAAAAAATAACATACATTTTGGAAAGACATGATAAAGGAATTTGGAAAGATGACAGAGTGGGAGGACTCTGGGTCACTCTGTCCCATGTTTACAACTAGATATCATCCACATCCAAGTCAATAAACTGGAGAGCAATCCAAAGACTGGCAGAACAAACTCCACAACTAGATATAGAGAAGAAGCTGCATTTGAAGGGTGAAGAAGTTTAGAAAGTCAGAGGGAGGCTGCCCACACGAGGAGGGAGATAACATGTTTGAGAGGGCAGAGAAATGGGCCCTTGCATCAAGGGGCTCATATGGGGAAGACTAATCCCCAAAATGTTTGGCTTCAAAAATCAGTGGGGCTGAATTCTATGAGTTTGTAAAACCAGCGAGACTTGGAGCCTGGAACTTTAAAAGTCAGCTGACTAAGCACTGGGCCAGCCTGGAGGGTCAGTGGTAGCTGGGTCACTGCCCTTAAAGAGATAGCAGCCTGCATGGACAGGCAAAATAAAAATGGCAGTTTACACAATGCCAGGGGCAAGCAGGAGAAAGATCTGTTCATACTGATTTTGAAGTGTGTTGGGGGCTTCTCCAAAAATGAGGGAGCTGGCAGATGCCATTTTCCTTGTCCCCCCTCCCCCGGCAAAAATACAGAGCGATCTGCTGGAGAGCCCTGCATAGATACTGGCTACCTAATCTGCTAGCAGTCATGCCCACAAAGTTCTCCTGAAGACTCTCAACTCCAAGCCTGCTAGCCTTGGCCCTGAGTTCAGGAAAATTCTGTTAAATACTCATGCAGGTCACACTGAGATGCCAGGTGCACAGCTGCCACCTCACACTGTGTCTAGCTACCATGCAGTGTCCAACTGCTATGCAGCACCCATCTCTCAGGCAGCACCAAACCACAGTTGCTGGGCCCAGCTTCATGCCACACTCAGCCCTACACCCCTGGCTGCCCCAGTGCGCAGCCACTGCAGCGCTTTGGGAGATCAGGCATAAGACTAGTGGCCCAGTGCAAATTTTGCTGACACTGATGCCCTGCTCTCCCCTGGCACACCCTCTCAGAACTGGCCTGCCTGGATCCCACTAATGCCACAAAGAGCAAGCACAACCCACAATATGCAGAGAGTCAGTGAGGGTAACTGCAGTGAAAGGAAATGGGGCTCACACAACAGCAGCGTGGCAGCAAAACACATAGGATACTGTCCGAAGTGCCAGATTCTGGTGAATAGGGAGCACTACACCGCAGAGCACTACAGGATCTCTTCTTCATAAAGTCACTACTTGCAAGAGCAGAAGACATAGCTGACTTTCTTAACACAGAGAAACAGACAGAGGCAGACAAAATGAAGAGACAGAGAAATTTACGCCAAATGAAAGAATAGGATAAGACCACAACCAGGGATCCAAGTAAAACAGATATAAGTAATATGCCTGATAGATAGTTTAAGCAATGATCATAAATATACTCAATGGACTGAAGAGAAGAGTGGGAGACGTGGGTGAGACTATGAAGACAGAGATAAGGAATAACATACAAGAGATAAAGAACTCAATAGATGAAATGAAAAAAAAAAATGCTGGGTAGAATGAACAGCAGGACGGAGGATGCAGAGGAATAAATTAGTGACCTAGAAGAGTAATAGAAAGTAATCAAGCTGAACAAAAGTCAGAAAACTAATTATGCAAAACAAGAATAGACCTCGGTAACTCAGTGACTCCATCAAATATAACAATATTTGGATTATCAGAGTCCCAGAAGAGTAACAGAGAGTAAAGGGGGCAGAAAATTTATTTTAAGAAATAATTGCTGAAAACCTCCCAATCTGGGGAAGAAAACAGATATCCAGAGCAAGGAGGCATAGAGAACTCCCATCAAAATCAATAAAAGCAGACCCACAGCAAGACATATTTTAATTAAATTGGGATGATATATTCAATGTGATGAATGGGGAAAATCTCCAGCCAACAATACTTTATCAAGTAAAGCTATCATTCAGGACAGGAGAGATAGTTTCCCAGACAAACAACAACTAAAGAAGTTCATGACCAATAAACCAGCTCTATAAGGAATATTAAAAGGGGCTTTTTGACTAGAACGGAGAAACCAAAAGTGATAGTACAAAAGACACAAAGCAGTAGAAATGAATATTTAGGTAAATAATTAGTCAAGGAACTCACAAAGGATATAAGATATAATAACATATACCTTTAACTTGGGAAGCAGAGGAGAAAAAATGGATTTAAGCTTAAACAACAATTAACAATACAGATTGTTATATACAGAAGAGGTTACACACAAACCTAATGGTGTAGCCATATATCAAAAACAACTAATAAATGTTCACAGAATAAAGAGGAAGAAATCCAAATATATCATTAAAGAAAATAAGGGGAACATGTAAGAGTAACAGACCAGAAAGGATCAGAGAAAATCTTTAGAAATAACCACAACAAATAATACAATGACACAGTACATATCTATCAATTGTTACTTTGAATGTAAATAGAGTAAACATTCCAGTGAAAAGACATAGGGTGACAGAATGCATAAGAAAATAAGACCCATCTATGTGCTATTCATTTTAGACCTAAGAACACTTACAGATTGAAAGGTGATGGAGAAACATCTATCATGCAAATAGATGTCAAAAAAAAAAAAAAAAAAGGCAGAGTAGTAATACTTATATCAGACAAAATAGACTTTAAAACAAAGACAGGACCAAGAGACAACAAAGGACGTACATAATGATAAGGGGACATCCAACAAGAAGATATAACAATTGTAAATATTTCTGCACCCTACAAAGAAGAACTCAAATACATAAAACAGTTAACAAAAAACATAAAATAATTAATCAATACTGATATAATATCAGCAGGGGACTTTAACACCTTATTTACATCAATGAACAGATCTTCTAAATAGAGAATCCAAAGGTAACAATGGCTTTGAATGACACATGGAAATAAATGGACTTAACAGACATATTCAGAAAATTCCATCCTAAAACAATGCACATTTTTTTCAAGTGCACACAGAGTATTCTCCAGAATAAGTCACATATTAGCCCATAGAACCAGCCTCAATAAATTCAAGAAGATGGAAATCATACCATGAAACTTTTTTGACAATGCTGTGAACTATAAGTCAACCACACGAAAAAATCCAGAACGACCACAAATACATGGAGGTTAATTAACATAATACTCAACAATAATGAGTCATCCAGGAAATCAAAGAAGAAATCAAAAAGTATATGGAAACAAATGAAAATGATAACACAATGGTCCAAAACTTTTCAGAGACAGCAAAAGCAGTTCTAAGAGGGAAGTATATGGCAATAGAAGCCTACCTCAAGAAGCAAGAAAAATCTCAAACAACTTAATCCCACACCTAAAGGAGATGGGGGTGGGGGTGAACAAGAAACAAAACATAAAACCAGCAGAAGGAAATAATGAAGATCAAAGCAGAAATAAATAATATAGTAACTAAAAAAATCAATAGAACAGAGCAATGGAACTAGCTAATTCTTTGAAAAATCTCTAGTCAGACTTATAAGAAAGAGAGACAGAAAGAGAGAATGGACTCAAATAAGTAAAATCACAAGTGAGAGAGGAGAAATGGCAACACCATGGAATTACCAACTATTATAAGAGAAAATTATGAACAACTATATGCCAACAAACTGAACAACCTAGAAGAACTGGATAAATTCCTATAACCTCCAAAAACTGAAACAGAAAGAAACAGAAAATTTGAGCAAATTGATTACCAGCAAAGATATTGAATCAGTGTTCAAAAAACTCCCAACAAATAAAAGTCCACAACCAGATAGTGTCACAGGTGAATTCTACCCAATATTTAAAGAAGATTTAATACCTATTTTTCTCAAACTACTCCAAAATATAGAAGAGGAAGGAAAACTTCCAAATATATTCTTGAGGCCAGCATTATCCTGATACTAAAAAAGGAGAAAACACCACTAAAAAAAGAGAATTACAGGCCAATATCCCTGATGAATGTAGATGCAAAAATCCTCAATAAGATATTAGCAAAACTAATCCCACAATACATTAAAAATATCATACACCAGAATCAAGTAGGATTTATTCCTGGGTTGCAAGTATGCAATATTCTCAATCAATATTCTCAAATTAATCAATGTGATACATCACATCAATAAGAGAAAGAATAAGAACCATACATTCATTTCAATTGGTGCAAAAAAAGAAAAAAAGTGTTTGACAAAGTACACACCCACCCCCAATAAAAACCCTCAAAGAGGAGGTTTAGGGGGAACATATGTCACCATAATAAAAGCTCTGTATGAAAAACCCATCAGCCTCAATGGGGGGAAAATAGAGCTTTATCCACAAGGTCAGGAAGAAGACAAGGATGTCCACTTAAATTACTACTTTTATTCAACATAGTACTTGGAGTCCTAATCAGAGCATTCAGACAGCTTATGCTGTCTGAAGTAAATGGCATCCAAACCTTAAGGAAGAAATAAAACTTTCACTATTTGCAGATGACATGATACTATATATAGAAAACCATAAAGACCACCAAAAAACTGCCAGAGCTAATAAATGAATTCAGCAAAGGTGCAGGATACAAAACCAATGTATAGAAATCTGTTGCATTTCCATAAACCAATAACGAAGCAGCAGAAAGAGATATTAAGAAGACTATCCCATTTATAATCGCACCAGAAATAACAATACCTAGGAATAAATCTAATCAAAGGGGTGAAAGACCTGTACTCTGAAAAGTATAAAACACTGATAAAAGAAACTGAAGAGTACACAAAGAAATAGAAAGATATTGCATGCTCATGGACTAAAAGAAAAAATATTATTAAAATGTCTATACTACCCAAAGACATCTACACATTTAATGAAACCCCTATCAAAATACCAGCAGCATTTTTCACAGAACTAGAAGAATCCTAAAATTTGTATGTAACCACAAAAGACCCCCAATAGCCGAAGAAATCTTGAAAAAGAAAAGCAAAATTGGAGTTATCACAATTCTGGACTTCAACTTATATTGCAAACCTGCAGTAATCAAACGAGTATGGTACTGGCACAAAAACAGACACACAGAACAACAGAACAGAATAGAAAATCCAGAAAAGAACCTATAACTATATGGTCAATTAATCTTTGAAAAGCAGGAAAGAATGTCCAATGGAAAAAAGACTGTCTTTACAACCAATAGTGTTGGGAAAACTGGACAGCAACATCCAAAAAAAAGAAAAAAAGAAAAAAAAGAAAAGAAAAGAAACTGGACCACATACACAACCATACACAAAAATAAATTAAAAATGGATTAAACACCTAAATATGAGACATGAAGCCATAAAAATCCTAGAAGAAAATACAGTAATGTCTCTGACAACAACCACAGCAATTTTTTTTAGATGTATCTCCTGAGGCAAGGGAAACAAAAGCAAAAATAAACTATTGGGAATACATCAAAATAAAAAGTTTCTGCACAGCAAAGGAAACAATCAACCAACTAAAAGGCAACCTACAGAATGGGAGAAGATATTTTCAAACGACATATCTGATAGAAGAGTTAGTATACAAAAATACATGAAGAACTTATAAAACTCAACATCCATAAAACAAATAATCCAATTAATAAATGGGAAGAAGACAAGAACAGATATTTCTCCAAAAAAGACACATGAAATAATGTTCATCATCACCGTCAGGGACATGCGAATCAAAACTACAATGAGATTATCACCTCACACCTTAGAATGACTAAAATCAACAATACAAGAAATGACTGGTGCTGGGAAGGACGTAGAGGAAAAGGAACCCTCGTGTATTGCTGGTGGGAGTGCAAACTGGTGCAGGCACTGTGGAGAATATGGAGGTTCCTCAAAAAGTTAGAAATCAAACTACCCTAAGATCCAGAAATTGCATTACTAGGTATTTGCCCAAAGAATTAAAAAACACTAATTCTAAGGATACGTACACCCTTATGTTTATAGCAGCATTATTTATAATAGCCAAGTTATGGAAGCAGCCCAAGTGTCTATTAACTGATGCATGGATAAAGAAGAGATGTTATGTATATATGTGTACATACAATGGAATACTATTCAGTGATAAAAAATAATAAAATCTTGCAATTTACAATGCAATGGATGGAGTTGAGAGTATAATCCTAAGTGAAATAAGTCAGAGAAAGACAGATACTATATGATTTCACTCCTATGTGGAATTTAAGAAACAAAACAAATAAAGAAAAAAAAAAAAAAAAGAAAAGAAAGAGAGAAACCAGGAAAGAGATTATAGAAAACAAAGTTACCAGAGGGGAGGAGGAGATGTGTTAAATAGGTGGTGGGGATTAGGGAATGCATTTGTTGTGATGAGTGCCAGGTGATGTATGGAACCACTGAATCACTATGTTGTATACTCAAAATTAATATAATACTGTATCTTAACTCACTGTAATTAGAATGAAAACTTAAAAAAGATGATAAAAGCCAGTCATAAAAATATATAAAAAACAAAAGTACTGTGTGTCAATTTTAAGTAAAAAATCTTAAATTTATGTTTTAAGTAAAAATCCTGCACATTTTAAAACTTAAATCTTTTGATGGACATTTAGGCTCTTTCCATAATTTGGCTATTAAGTGAAATAAGTCATATAGAGAAAGACAGATACCGTATATTTTCACTCTTATGTGGATCCTGAGAAACTTAACTGAAGACCATGGGGGAGCGGAGGAAAAAAAAAAAGAGAGGGAGGGAGCCAAACCATAAGAGACTCTTAAAAACTGAGAACAATCTGAGGGTTGATAGGGGTGGGAGGGAGGGGAGGGTGGGTGATGGGCATTGAGGAGGGCACCTGTTGGGATGAGCACTGGGTGTTGTATGGAAACCAATTTGAGAATAAATTTCATATTAAAAAATAATAAATAAATAAATAAATAAATAAATAAATAAATAAATAAATATTAAATCTTTAATTCTGTACTTTAAACAATGTCTTCAATCAGCAATCACCAAAAATAGTAGTGCCAAATGCCTTGAACAGTTTCAGGAAAGAAAGGCTACTTAATGCCACCCTTTTTTTCTGTTTTAGATTTGTTTCTAGTAAAGTTAATACATTTTAGCTCCAAAAAGTAGACTGCTAACAGATTATCATGGCATTTAAAAATAAAATGTGAGTGAAAGGAGGCCTATGACCTACTTACGATGTTATAGCATTGGAAAATCGACAAGAAAAATAAATACAATAGAAAATGTATTTTCTATTTTGTCTAAGATTCCCCAGAAAATAAGTATAAAATATTTTTGCATCAGTGTCACAGTAAACTTATCTTACAAAATTATTTGTTCTTAATTTTATATTAAATCAGCCCATCATATGCATACTACAGAAGTTATTTGATTGATGGTTATATAATATTCGCAACTTGTTTATATCCTTTCTTCCTTTTCTATAACAAAACTACTTCCCAGGTTGTCTTTCCACGGGGAGAGTGAGAGATTAACATAAAGCATGCCCTTTAAAAGAAAAATGATGTTTTTCCTGTATATTTCCGAATATATCTAATATTAAGGAAACAAAAGAATCAGAATATAAGGAACTATTATTGTCAACCATCTGTTGGATATATAATGTCAGATGTAATGAGGTAATTCCCAGTCCAGTTATCAATCTTCTTCGTGGATATGCCTATTTATTTATTGGCAGCAAAGTGTCAAATAGAGGTTAAAAAAAAAGAAAGAAAGAAAGAATGGGAGACAATCTAAATAAATAAAGAAATGATAATTCAATTATAATTTCAGGGACTTAAAATGGTCATTGTTCACATATAATATTCTATTTGAAACAAATCCATACACTTAATGTTTAAGTTTCTGTTTATATGATTTATATTATCACAGATTAATCACTCTAGATTTAAACTGCTTCATCACAAACAGAAGAAAATGTCAGAGGTATTGCTGCTTACTCTTATGAAATCATCATTATGGTCAAAATAAAGAAAAGCAAGAAAGCCAAACAAATTACAACATTTTTATATATTTTACCATTGGTTTTATTTATGATCTTTGCCACCATCAAGCTTCTGTATTTAAATATTTAAATTTAAATATAAAAATGCATTTTTTCAATTAATTAATAATATGTATTATGACAAATTACATTTGTCCTGTCTTCCCCAATAATACTAGAGCAAGATAATTAAGAGATTTTCAAGGTAAGTATTTTGTTTTCATCCTTTATGAAGCAAATCACTAAATATCATAAAGTTGTCTACTAATTGACACTTTTCTTTAGTTTTTTTAACTAAGCTTTTTTTTAAACTAAAACTTCTTTGTGTTGATAAAATAGTTTTTTAACTGAACTGTGGAGTTGTTTATATGAATCGATGTGATAAAATGTCACATAATTACATAATAAACTTATGAAAAATTTAGTGGGACTTCTGATTTCAGCTCTGATATTTAAAGAGCTTGGAAGTCATCATTTATATCCTAACAACAACAACAGCAGCAGCAGCAACAAAAGCAGATACAAACTGAAAATATTCATCAAAATTGAAGTTGCAGGGCAAACTGCCATCCCAAAATCTGGAGAGACAGGTGCAAACAGAGGCTCAAAAACTAAGGTGAGTTTACCTGGGAATGAACAGCTGGAGTTAGAAACTAGTAGAAACACCCAAATAGTAACTTTAGGCATTGCTGGAGGCACCAAGTTGACTAGCATTAGAGTTAGTGACAGATGGAGGCCTGCAAACCTGTGACATACCCACAATTTTGTTGCTTTTACCTCCAGAAATTGCACTCAGTTCTCACATTGAAGAGTCAAGAAAAACCCTCAAGAGGTGGCGATATGTAACCTCAGTGACAGGAGCAGGGAGTATGTGGCCAAGTGGAAATGCACCCAGAGCTCTTTCCATAAGAAAGGCAATCTCAACAGGAGAAAAGAATTTACCACAGTTTTAACCAACCTGAAGGGTTTCAGCATTTGTTAGATATCTGTTTCACCAAAAGGAGAAGAGGAAGCTGAGCAATCCTTGTGAAGGTCACAGCCTAGGAACACAGGCCCAGTAAAAGACTGATATTTAATCAGAAGATAAGAAAACAAGGTTTCACTTCTTTCTGTACCTTACTTCCACATCAACACAGCTGCAGAATAATAACAGTTAATCGCATCTGAAACAACAATGAGGTGCAGATATTATAAGAAGGAGTTTTTAGGAAAACGAAAAGACAACTGGTGAGACACAAATATGGACACAAGAGAAAGCAAAAGCCTGTGACATTAAAAGCTAGAGTACATATGAATCACAGCTGGACTTCTATCCAGATTCACATAAAACCACTAACGACTATTTGTCTTAGTCCCTATTAACTGGTACACCATGTCCAATTTTTAACAAAAATAATTACAACGTGTGCTAAAAGAAAGTAAAAACACAGTCTGAAGGGACAAAGCAAAGATTGGAACCACATATGATCCAGCTTTATCACATAGAGAAGATTATCACATAGAGAAGTTAAAGTAACTATGATTAATATCTCAATACGTCAAAAAAATAGACATGTGAAAGTACATAAGTAATACAAGCAGAGACATGAAAACTGTGAGACAAAAGGAACTGCTAGCAAATAAAAGCATGGTAATACATAGGAGAATGTTAGTGATAGGATTATCAGCAGACTGGATACAGACAAGGAAGGAATCAATGAGCTTCAATGAGCTTCGAAACCTGTCAATAGGAATTGCCTAAACTGGAAAACAAAGTAAAAAAAAAATAATTAAAAAACAAAACAACAGAATATCCAAGCACTGTGGTGCAATTTGAAAAGTCATAACACATGTAACAGGACTGCCAGGATGACAAAAGAGAAACAATGGAGAAGATTTACTGGAAAAATAATGACAAATAATGTTATAAAGTTTGTGATATACACATGCAATAAATTCAGAAAGCTCAAGAAATCAGTAACAAAGGTAAAAATCTAAACCTAGGTGTGTCATATTCAAGCTGCAGAAAAACCAAGACAATGAGAAAAGTATTTAAAGCAAACAGTAAAAAAAGAATCATAATTTTGGAGGAACAAGGATAAGAGTTACATCAGATTTCTCAACAGAAACCATTCAAGAAAGAGGAAAGTGAAACATTAAAGAGTTAAAGAAAAACATATTTTTTAAAAAATGCACCAAGGTGGAATTTTATAACCAGCGATCATCCTTCAAAAGTGATGAAGAAATACTTTTTCAAATAAGCAAAACTTGAGAGAACTCATTGACAGCAGACCTGCACTGTAAGAAATGTGAATAGAAGTTCTTCAAGGACATGAAAGTAATAACATAAAACAAAAGCATAGTGAGATGTCTTATTATACACAGTAGGAGAGTTATAATCAAGAAGATAGACAAGAGCAAAGTTGGAGAAAGACATAGATTAATCAGATCCTTCATCCACTGCTGGTGGATATTTAATATGGTATATCTACTTGAAAAACATTTTGTAAGTTCCTCAATAAATTAAATATAGAGTTATAATTTGACCATGCAATTTCATTCGTAGTTATATGACCAAGTTCATTGCAAACATGTTCATGCAAAAACCTGTAAAGACATATTTATAACAACATTATGGTAACAAAGCAGAAAAGGAAAGCAAATTCATAAAGTGATGATTGGATAATCTAACCGTGTCAGTGACAAGACAATGGGCTGTTATCCAGCCAATAAAAGAATGATATATGTTACAACATTGATGAACCTTGAAAACATTAAAGTGAAAGAAGCCAAAAAACCAAAGACCATGTATTGTACAATTGCAATATATATAATGTTTAGAACAGGCAAATTCACAGAGATAGGAAGTAAATTAGTGATTTCCAGTGGTAAGTAAGTGTAAGAGGTCTAGGAACTGACTTCTAAGAAGTCTGAGTTTTCTTTTCTGGTAATGATCATTTCCTATAATCACAGAACGGCAATAATTGCACTTGTAAATATATTAAAATGATTTGTACACTTTAAAATGGTGAATGAGGGGCGCCTGGGTGGCGCAGTCGGTTGAGCATCCGACTTCAGCCAGGTCACGATCTCGCGGTCCGTGAGTTCGAGCCCCGCGTCAGGCTCTGGGCTGATGGCTCAGAGCCTGGAGCCTGTTTCCGATTCTGTGTCTCCCTCTCTCTCTGCCCCTCCCCCGTTCATGCTCTGTTTCTCTCTGTCCCAAAAATAAATAAACGTTAAAAAAAAAATAAAATTAAATTAAAAAATGGTGAATGAATTGTTATGTTCATTAATAAAATAGCACAATGAGATATCACTACATATCTGTTAAAATTCTTTAAAAAGTCAACACAAAACAAAAAATAAAATAAGTCCATAAAAATTATAAAATATAAGATGATTTATTTACTTTAATGATTATAGATTATTTTAAAAAGTAGAAATGCTAAGCCAAATCATTTCATTGATAATTTTTTATTGTTTCATTAATCATCAAGCATGGAAAAGTAAACCTACTCAAAATTATTTAGAACAAAATCATCAATATCCAATTAAACAGAAGAGAAACTATTATTCTCTTTTAGATTATTACTGTGTGATAACTAGCCTAAAATGTCAAATTCTTTTATGTTTGTACGGCAATGACTCTTTTCCATAAATAGAAAAGAGTTCCTTTGCACTATTAGGAATATCTTAATGGAAAGACAAGCTGTCATTCTAGTTGCTACAGCAATGTTTTAAATTTTAGCCTTATTGATAGAAGAGTCGCTTAAAGAACACATTATAGAAAAGAAAGCAACAATGGACAAAAGTTAGCAAATATATCGCTAATAAACTTTTAAGAGTTTGCAATTAGAGTAGATAATTTCCAAGGTTCTTCTTTATATTGTATAAATCGTTCATAAATTCTTTAAATAAGTTCTTAATTCTAGGGCCAATGTACTACAAATATAATAGTATTTGACCTTTCTTTTGTTATATAACCATGTCCCTAATTGAAATATAGTCTTCACGGGGCACGTGGGCGGCTCAATCTGTTAAGCATCCAACTTCATTTCCACTCAGGTCATGATTTCATGTTTAGGTGAGTTCGAGCCCACTGTTGGCTCTGCTCTGACAGCACAGATCCTGTTCAGTGTAGAGTCTGCTTGGGATTCTCTTTCCCACACACATGCATGCGTCTCTCTCCCTCACACAAAATAAACAAAAAAAAAAAAAAAAAAAAAAGGAGAGACAGAGAGAGAGAAAGAAATATAGTCTTCATTTTCTTTCCCTAATTAATTAAAACATGATAAACATTACCAACTATCCAAAGCATATAACTAAAAATTGATTTTATTTTCATAGCAAATGGAACTTTGGGAAACATTTATTTTCTAATTCTTTTCGTTAGATGAATTGTTTTAATAATAGGAATAACCCTGATTTTGTAATATGTATTTATTTTTTTCTTTAGTTATTTTTAAGTTCTACATATCAATATAATGAAAACCCATATGCAAATTTAGGAGAGCCATGAAATATTTTTTTCATTAGTTATTTTTAAGTCATACATATCAATATAATTAAAATCCATATGCAAATTTAAGAGGGCCATGAAATTAAGTTTAAGATTTATTGGTGCTTTTAAATATTAAAATATAAAAATATAATAAAGAAGGTTTCAATTCAATAGATAGTAAACTTGTGAAAATCCAAATCTTCATGCTTAATAGTCATAGCTTAGTATAAATTACAAACAAAAATTGTTGAGGATGGATGTTTGTAATAATATGCTTCTGCCTACACAGAAAATACGTCATTTTATCTTGTTCTCAGTTGTCACTAAAAATTGAGGACGATAAAATGCATCTTAATTTTTCTTTAAAGCATTCGTTTTATAAATATGTCAGGAGGATTTTTTTTTACAAAAATTAACTTGCAGTAAGCAAAACACTAGGTTTCTGAATCTACAAGAAGGATAATAATTGAAAGAATAATAATTAATATTTCTCAGTATAGCAATTACCTTGTACTTTTTGATTCATCTTGTCATGACTTGCCACAGTACTCTTGATTGCCACTTAATATGATAACATTATTATTGGTTAGTGATGTTGTTATTTTCATTATCCTATTGTTTTAATAAGTCTGCATCATAAGAGTAGTGTGGAGTAAATACTAATATATTACAGTCAAAAATTGAATTTTTTTATTAGAGTATATTTGGTAGTTTTACTAGGGAAAATATATGCAACAAATTCTTCTTAGCATCAAAACTTTTTTTGAATTAAAAGATCAAGAAATGGTGGATATCCTTATACTTTCCCAGTTAACACAAATAGCTAAAGTGTATTATCAGAAAAGTAAGATAATACAAGAATATTTGATATATTTATATCTACAAATGTCTCTTATTTTTGTGAGTAATTTGATGAAAATTTGCCTATTATTAACTCTGATATTGACAAGGAAATTTCAGTATAATTTTTAAAGTTAATTTTTTCAGCTTTTTGAGATGTGATTGGCATATATAATTGTGTAAGTTTAAGATGTATGCAGTGATTAGATGATCATATTTACTGCACATAGTCTGGGCATTTAATTTCATAGACTTTTCAATATAAGATGCTATTCATTTGTTCTTTTTATTTTATGACTGGCTTAACTTTGTTTCAGTACAACTTTGATTCTTGCATTATAAAACCTAATTCTTTTTTTGTTTATACTTCTTATAAATTAGTCCTTGTTCTGTTAATAATAGAACTTCAGAATATTATATGTAAATTAAGTAGTGAAATAGGTAATGTTTATTTTTTAAGTTTTTTAAAATTCATTTTGAGAGAGAAGAGACAGAGACAGAGAGAGAAAGAGAGAGACAGAGTGAGCAGGGGAGGGGCAGAGAGAGAGAGAGCGGGAGACACAGAATCTGAAACAGGCTCCAGGCTCTGAGCTGTTAGCACAGACCCTGACTCGGCAAACTCACCAGCCATGAGATCATAACCAGAGCTGAAGTCAGACGCTCAACCGACTGAGCCAGCCAGGTGCCCCAGGTAATGTTTACTTTAAAATGTATACTTACAGTATAGATGGTTAATAATTTTTAGTATGTGTATGGAATAGGCATTGGAATAATCTATTGTTTATAGCATCCATTCAAGCCTTATCCTGTAATAAGTGATCCTAATTTTGTCTGACTGTGAAAGTAATATAACCAGTTATAAATCTCCTAGTCTTTCTTACAAATTGTCTATGGTACAAATAGTGTTGTCCAATATTTTCAACAAGTGCATCAATAACAATAAACACAAATGGAACTCTTCTAGTGATTTATATGAATGTTTGCTTTTCTGAAATAGATTTCAAAGCTTTTACATGTGTAGTTTCCACCTATTTTTTTTCCTTTCTGGAACATAATAATAATGGTTGGAACAAAAGTAATCATCTTACTGCTATGAGAGAAAGGCTGGGAGAATTACAGAGCCCATTTCTTGATACGTGAACTACTGAAATGACATTAATAGTATGTTCACTTGGTTTGTTGTTGGACAATATACACAAACATAAATACAAAATTAATTTAATTAATTTATTACAAAGAAGAAAAGCTGATAACACCTACAATTAAAAGATATTTTAAATGTAGAAATTAAAGAAATATCTCCTCTTTATACTTTCATTTTAAGTTTTATATAAAAAACAACTTATTCACAAGTTCTTCATATGAAATTTGTATGCCTATAGGCAGGTTAGATGATGCTGAATATTGTAACTATACACATATATGGTTAAATATAATGTGCTTACTTCATAAGATGAGATTTTTAAAACGTCAAGTTTGAGGGCGCCTGGGTGGCTGTTGTTAAGCATCTGACTTCGGCACAGGTCATAATCTCATGGTTCATGAGTTCGAGTCCCACATTGGATGAGCTCAAACCCTGCTTCAGGTGAGCTCAAGCCCTGCTTCAGGTGAGCCCAACTTCCTGAAGAGGGAGAGCCTCTCCCTCTCTATATCCTTCTGCCCCTCCTGGGATTCTCTCATTCTCTCTCTCTCTCTCTCTCTCTCTCTCTCTCTCTCTGCCCCTCATTCACTTGTGCCATGTCTCTAAAAAAGAAAAAAATGTCGAGTTTGAAAATTAGAAATATTTTTTGTTACCTGGAGAAGACTGAACTCAATAAGACATAATATAAAACATATTTAAGATGATATATATATATATATATATATATATATATATATATAAAATATTTTAGTGATATATATCACAGCCAATTACCTTAAAGAAGAAAAATATTTAAATGTTAAAAAAATATAGCAAGGTAATAGAAAGGAAACAGACTTCTTTTTTCTTTTAGAAAAGTTAGATTGTGGGGCGCCTGGGTGGCGCAGTCGGTTAAGCGTCCGACTTCGGCCAGGTCACGATCTCGCGGTCCGTGAGTTCGAGCCCCGCGTCAGGCTCTGGGCCGATGGCTCAGAGCCTGGAGCCTGTTTCCGATTCTGTGTCTCCCTCTCTCTCTGCCCCTCCCCCGTTCATGCTCCGTCTCTCTCTGTCCCAAAAATAAAATAAACGTTGAAAAAAAAAAAAAAAATTTAAAAAAAAAAAAAAGAAAAGTTAGATTGAGACACTTCCTTTTGTCACATGCTGCATTTACTTATTAAATGTTTATGTTACTGACATAATTAGTTACCATCCCACATCTTCACACCACTTATACACATACACACTTAGAGGCAAAAATCTCCTGGACAAAGATATTCAGCCTTTTACTTCACTAAGGATTTCCTTTAAAACAATTATTTATTTAATTAAATAAATTAGTTTTGAGCATATATTCAGTTTTTGCCACTATGTTTGTTTGTTTTTTAATGCTTATTTATATTGAGAGAGAGAGAGAGCACACACAAGTAGAGGAGGGGCAGAGAGAGAGAGAGAGAGAGAGAGTTCCAAGCAATCTCTGCACTGTCAGAGGCTGTGATCTCATATTAAATAGCATTAAATAAAATAAATAGCATTAAATAAACATTTACATAAGTGAAAAGTTACTCACATTTATTTAAAAACTCAGAAATAACTAAACAAATATAGAAAGTAGTGAAATAAAAGCAGATCAAATTCTATAAAGAAATTGAGAGAAAAAACAATTCTCTTAGAAATGTTAGACAATGGCAAGGTATTCAATGGAGAGTGAATATAATCGAAAATGTTACAAGGGAAGCGAACAAATTATTTTCTATGATTTTAGGAAAAGATAACTCATGTAATTATTTTGGCAACACAGAAAAATCATCACTACTGCAATATTTGTGAATCAGTTTATACAATTGTATTAGCTAGGGTTCTGTGGAGAAACAAGATAATGAGGTATGTATCCAATAAATGTATCTACATCTATATATACTGATATTGATTATTTATCCATCTACTGAGTTCTTTTCTTTCAATCCTTCTTCTTTCTTTCCTTCCATTTCCATTTCCCTCTCTTCTTTTTTTCATTTGTCTGGATTTATTTATTTGTTTGTTTGTTTGTTTGTTTAAAGGATTTGGTTCATGTGATATATTGTGAGGCTGGCAAGTCAAAAATTTATTGATCAGGCTGGCAGGCTGATTTTTGAGTAAGAGGTAATGTTAATGTAAGAGTTAATTTTGCAGTTTAGAGTCAGAATTATGTAAGACAGCAGGCTTAGGCAGGGTTTATATGTTGCAGTCTTGATTCTTGATTAGAATTTCTTCTTCTTTGGGAAACCTCAGCCTTTGTAAGTTAGATTCTTTGATATATTCTTTAAAATGCAAATTTTATATATGTAGTTAGATTAGTCAATAAGTACAGTTTTTGAATATGTAGAGGTCTATTTGAGGATTGTCATACTTTGTTAAAATAATTATAAAATATATGCTCCTAGTTTTTGAATAATATCTTTATTTAATGAATTATCTTTATGGATATTATGTTTTTGGTTTCTTCATATTTACTTCATATTATTTTTCTCATTTATATTTAATGATAGTTCAATTTTGAATAGAAAGGAAACCCAAGTTGCCAAAAAGATAGATTTGATTACATCAGCAAGTCTAAGTATTTTCCATTTCTTAGGAATCAATATACTGATTTTTAGCAATGTCTGCTTTCATCATTCCACTTCATGTTTGCTTTGATAACAATTCCTTCCTGCTCTCCAATCTGCAAATTAAAAATCAGGACTCCCAATCAGTCTCTGACAAAGGTGTGCAATTCAGGAAAGATAACTGTGTCAACTAAAAATCTCCTACAGTCATCTCCTTCATTCTCTACATAATTTATTTGCTGGAAAAAATCATTAAAATTCAAGAGACAGAAATTTCCTCAGAAGATTACATTCTCTTTAATGTCAGAATTAGTTATAGTCATTTTTTCTGTATCAAAGGGAGCCTAGGTGGCTCAGTCAGTTACATGTCCAACTCTTAATGTTGGCTCAGGTCATAATCTCATGCTTGAGACCAAGCCTCGTGTCAGGCTCTGACAGTGCAGAACTTGGTTGGAATTCTCTCTCCCTCTCACTCTCTGACCTCCTCTACTTGAGTGTGTGCTCGCTCTCTCTCTCTCAAAATAAATAAGCATTAAAAAACAAAAACTAGATTATTTTGGCGAGGAGAGAGGGAAGATGGCGGCGTAGAAGGACGCTGGGATCACCACGCGTCCTGCTGATCATTTAGATTCCATCTACACCTGCCTAAATAACCCAGAACACTGCCAGAGGATTAGCAAAACGGAGTCTCCGGAGCCAAGCGCAGGCGAGAGGCCCATAGAAGAGGGTAGGAGGGCGGCAAGGCGGTGAGCGCTCGATGGACTGGCGGGAGGGGGCCGGGGCAGGGGGCGGCTCTCGGGCCAAGCAGAGCCCCCAGTCTGGCTGGCAAAAACGGAGGGGCCTGACAGACTGTGTTCCCACAGCAAGCGCGACTTAGCATCTGGGAGGCCATAAGTTAACAGCTCTGCTCAGAAAGCGGGAAGGCTGGAGGACAAAGGGAGGGAGAGCTGCTGAGCCCCTGGATACAGAGCTCAGCTTGGCGGGGAACAAAGGCGCTCGCCAGTGCCATCTCCCCTGCCCATCCACCAGCCAAAATCCCAAAGAGAACCAGTTCCTGCCAGGGAACTTGCTCGCTCCGCACAAACACCCAACTCTGCGCTTCTGCGGAGTCAAACCTCCGGCAGCGGATCTGACTCCCTCCTGCTGCCACAGGGCCCCTCCTGAAGTGGATCACCTAAGGAGAAGCAAGCTAAGCCTGCCCCTCCTGCCCCCGTGCACCTTGCCTACCCACCCCAGCTAAGACGCCAGATCCCCAGCATCACAAGCCTGGCAGTGTGAAAGTAGCCCAGACAGGCCACCCCACCCCACAGTGAATCCTGCCCCTAGGAGAGGGGAAGAGAAGGCACGCACCAGTCTGACTGTGGCCCCAGCGGTGGGCTGGGGGCAGACATCAGGTCTGAATGTGGCCCCGCCCACCAACTCCAGTTATACACCACAGCACAGGGGAAGTGCCCTGCAGGTCCTCACCACTCCAGGGACTATCCAAAATGACCAAGCGGAAGAATTCCCCTCAGAAGAATCTCCAGGAAATAACAGTAGCTAATGAACTGATCAAAAAAAAATTTAAATAATATAACAGAAAGTGACTTTAGAATAATAGTCATAAAATTAATCGCTGGGCTTGAAAACAGTACAGAGGACAGCAGAGAATCTCTTGCTACAGAGATCAAGGGACTAAGGAACAGTCACAAGGAGCTGAAAAGCGCTTTAAACGAAATGCAAAAAAAAATGGAAACGACGACAGCTCGGATTGAAGAGGCAGAGGAGAGAATAGGTGAACTAGAAGATAAAGTTATGGAAAAAGAGGAAGCTGAGAGAAAGAGAGATAAAAAAATCCAGGAGTATGAGGGGAAAATTAGAGAACTAAGTGATACACTAAAAAGAAATAATATACGCATAATTGGTATCCCAGAGGAGGAAGAGAGAGGGAAAGGTGCTGAAGGGGTACTTGAAGAAATCATAGCTGAGAACTTCCCTGAACTGGGGAAGGAAAAAGGCATTGAAATCCAAGAGGCACAGAGAACTCCCATCAGACGTAACTTGAATCGATCTTCTGCACGACATATCATAGTGAAACTGGCAAAATACAAGGATAAAGAGAAAATTCTGAAAGCAACAAGGGATAAACGTGTCCTCACATATAAAGTGAGACCTATAAGACTCGTGACTGATCTCTCTTTTGAAACTTGGCAGGCCAGAAAGAAGTGGCACAATATCTTCAGTGTGCTAAACAGAAAAAATATGCAGCCGAGAATCCTTTATCCAGCAAGTCTGTCATTTAGAAAGAAGGAGAGATAAAGTTCTTCCCAAACAAACAAACACTGAAGGAGTTTGTCACCACTAAACCAGCCCTACAAGAGATCCTAAGGGGGACCCTGTGAGACAATGTACCAGAGACATCACTACAAGCATAAAACATACAGACATCACAATGACTCTAAACCCGTATCTTTCTATAATAACACTGAATGTAAATGGATTAAATGCGCCAACCAAAAGACATAGGGTATCAGAATGGATAAAAAAACAAGACCCATCTATTTGCTGTCTACAAGAGACTCATATTAGACCTGAGGACACCTTCAGATTGAGAGTGAGGGGATGGAGAACTATTTATCATGCGACTGGAAGCCAAAAGAAAGCTGGAGTAGCCATACTTATATCAGACAAACTAGACTTTAAATTAAAGGCTGTAACAAGAGATGAAGAAGGGCATTATATAATAATTACAGGGTCTATCCATCAGGAAGAGCTAACAATTATAAATGTCTATGTGCCGAATACCGGAGCCCCCAAATATATAAAACAATTACTCATAAACATAAGCAACCTTATTGATAAGAATGTGGTAATTGCAGGGGACTTTAACACCCCACTTACAGAAATGGATAGATCATCTAGACACATGGTCAATAAAGAAACAAGGGCCCTGAATGAGACATTGGATCAGATGGACTTGACAGATATATTTAGAACTCTGCATCCCAAAGCAACAGAATATACTTTCTTCTCGAGTGCACATGGAACATTCTCCAAGATAGATCATATACTGGGTCACAAAACAGCCCTTCATAAGTTTACAAGAATTGAAATCATACCATGCATACTTTCAGACCACAATGCTATGAAGCTTGATATCAACCACAGGAAAAAGTCTGGAAAACCTCCAAAAGCATGGAGGTTAAAGAACACCCTACGAACGAATGAGTGGGTCAACCAGGCATTTAGAGAAGAAATTAAAAAATATATGGAAACAAACGAAAATGAAAATGCAACAATCCAAACGCTTTGGGATGCAGTGAAGGCAGTCCTGAGAGGAAAATACATTGCAATCCAGGCCTATCTCAAGAAACAAGAAAAATCCCAAATACAAAATCTAACAGCACACCTAAAGGAAATAGAAGCAGAACAGCAAAGGCAGCCTAAACCCAGCAGAAGAAGAGAAATAATAAAGATCAGAGCAGAAATAAACAATATAGAATCTAAAAAAACTGTAGAGGGGCGCCTGGGTGGCGCAGTCAGTTGAGCGTCCAACTTCAGCCAGGTCACGATCTCGCGGTCCGTGAGTTCGAGCCCCGCGTCGGGCTCTGGGCTGATGGCTCAGAGCCTGGAGCCTGTTTCCGATTCTGTGTCTCCCTCTCTCTCTGCCCCTCCCCCGTTCATGCTCTGTCTCTCTCTGTCCCAAAAATAAATAAAAACGTTGAAAAAAAAATTAAAAAAAAAAAAAAATAAAAAAACTGTAGAGCAGATCAACGAAACCAAGAGTTGGTTTTTTGAAAAAATAAACAAAATTAACAAACCTCTAGCCAGGCTTCTCAAAAAGAAAAGGGATATCACCCAAAGAGATAAAGTCATGGACGAAAATGGAATTATTACAACCAATCCCTCAGAGATACAAACAATTATCAGGGAATACTATGAAAAATTATATGCCAACAAATTGGGCAACCTGGAAGAAATGGACAAATTCCTGAACACCCACACTCTTCCAAAACTCAATCAGGAGGAAATAGAAAGCTTGAACAGACCCATAACCAGCGAAGAAATTGAATCGGTTATCAAAAATCTCCCATCAAATAAGAGTCCAGGACCAGATGGCTTCCCAGGGGAGTTCTACCAGACGTTTAAAGCAGAGATAATACCTATCCTTCTCAAGCTATTCCAAGAAATAGAAGGGGAAGGAAAACTTCCAGACTCATTCTATGAAGCCAGTATTACTTTGATTCCTAAACCAGACAGAGACCTAGTAAAAAAACAGAGAACTACAGGCCAATATCCCTGATGAATATGGATGCAAAAATTCTCAATAGGATACTAGCAAATCGAATTCAACGGCATATAAAAAGAATTATTCACCATGATCAAGTGGGATTCATTCCTGGGATGCAGGGCTGGTTCAACATTCACAAATCAATCAACGTGATACATCACATTAACAAAAAAAAAAAAGAGAAGAACCATATGATCCTGTCAATCGATGCAGAAAAGGCCTTTGACAAAATCCAGCACCCTTTCTTAATAAAAACCCTTGAGAAAGTCGGGATAGAAGGAACATACTTAAAGATCATAAAAGCCATTTATGAAAAGCCCACAGCTAACATCATCCTCAACGGGGAAAAACTGAGAGCTTTTTCCCTAAGATCAGGAACACGACAGGGATGCCCACTCTCACCGCTGTTGTTTAACATAGTGCTGGAAGTTCTAGCATCAGCAATCAGACAACAAAAGGAAATCAAAGGCGTCAAAATCGGCAAAGATGAAGTCAAGCTTTCGCTTTTTGCAGATGACATGATATTATACATGGAAAATCCGATAGACTCCACCAAAAGTCTGCTAGAACTGATACATGAATTCAGCAAAGTTGCAGGATACAAAATCAATGTACAGAAATCAGGTGCATTCTTATACACTAACAATGAAGCAACAGAAAGACAAATAAAGAAACTGACCCCATTCACAATTGCACCAAGAAGCATAAAATACCTAGGAATAAATCTAACCAAAGATGTAAAAGATCTGTATGCTCAAAACTATAGAAAACTTATGAAGGTAATTGAAGAAGATTTAAAGAAATGGAAAGACATTCCCTGCTCATGGATTGGAAGAATAAATATTGTCAAAATGTCAATACTACCCAAAGCTATCTACACATTCAATGCAATCCCAATCAAAATTGCACCAGCATTCTTCTCGAAACTAGAACAAGCAATCCTAAAATTCATATGGAACCACAAAAGACCCCGAATAGCCAAAGTAATTTTGAAGAAGAAGACCAAAGCAGGAGGCATCACAATCCCAGACTTTAGCCTCTACTACAAAGCTGTCATCATCAAGACAGCATGGTATTGGCACAAAAACAGACACATAGACCAATGGAATAGAATAGAAACCCAGAACTAGACCCACAAACGTATGGCCAACTCATCTGTGACAAAGCAGGAAAGAACATCCAATGGAAAAAAGACAGTCTCTTTAACAAATGGTGCTGGGAGAACTGGACAGCAACATGCAGAAGGTTGAAACTAGACCACTTTCTCACACCATTCTCAAAAATAAACTCCTAATGGATAAAGGACCTGAATGTGAGACAGGAAACCATCCAAACCTTAGAGGAGAAAGGAGGAAAAGACCTCTCTGACCTCAGCCGTAGCAATCTCTTACTTACACATCCCCAAAGGCAAGGGAATTAAAAGCAAAAATGAACTACTGGGACCTTATGAAGATAAAAAGCTTCTGCACAGCAAAGGAAACAACCAACAAAACTAAAAGGCAACCAACGGAATGGGAAAAGATATTTGCAAATGACATATCGGACAAAGGGCTAGTATCCAAAATCTATAAAGAGCTCACCAAACTCCACACCCAAAAAGCAACTAACCCATTGAAGTATTTTCAAATTTCATATTTATTTCTTTTTGATCTTGATTATTTAGACTTTTAATGCTTAATTTTTACATATTTGTGGGTTTCCAAAATTTCCTTCTGTTATATCCATGCATGTCTCAGAGAATATACTTTTCTTTGCAATCCTTTACATATGGTAAAGCTTGTTTTATATGTTTTATGGCCTAACACATTAGTCGTTTCTACAGAATTTTTCATGGGCACTTGAGAAGAATGTACATTCTGCTGTTGTTGGGTGGAATGTACAGATATCTTGCATATATATGCATCTATTAAGTATATAGTGCTGTTCAGATATCTATTGCTGATCTTTTGTCTAGTTGTTATATTATTACTGGAAAAGGGGTCTCAAAATCTCCAACCATTAATGTTAGTTTGTTACTGTCTCCCTTCAATTCTATGTTTTTCCTTCATATACCTAGATAGATAGATAGATCTATCTATCTATCTATCTATTCTCCCCCCCCCAGGCTGCTAATCCTAGCACACTGTTTCATATTTTTGGGGTTCTATTATTAGGTACACATATTTTAATAATTTTATATCATCTTGGTATATTGAGCTTATCTTTATACTGTCATAATAATATTAGTATTATAAAATGTTGCAAAGCTTCCACTAAGATCAGGAACAGGACAAGGATGTTGTTACCTCTCACCACTTCTATTCAATATAGTACTAGAAGTCCTAGCAACAGCTATTAGAAAACATAAAGAAATGGGGGTTCCTGGGTGTCTCACTCAATTGAACAACTGACTCTTGACTTAAGTTCAGGTCATGATGCCAGGGTCATGGGATTGGGCCCACATCAGGTTCTGTTCTGAGTGCTCAGGCTGCTTAAGATTCTCTCTCCCCCTCTCTCTCTCTGCCTCTTCCCTGCTTATGCTCTCTCTCTCTCTCAAAAAGAAAGAGAAAGAAAGAAAGAAAAAGAGAGAAAGAAAGAAAGAAAGAAAGAAAGAAAGAAAGAAAGAAAAAAAGAAAGAAAGAAAGAAAGAAAGAAAGAAAGAAAGAAAGAAAGAAAGAAAGGAAAAGACAAGAAAATGTAAAGAAATAAAAGGCATTCAAACTGGTAAGGAAGAAGTAAAACTCTCACTATTTGCAGATGACATGATGCTATAAACAGAAAAACCTGCATCAAAAAACTACTGGAAATGATAAATAAACTCAGTAAAGTTGCAGGATATAAAATCAATGAGCAGAAATGTGTTGCATTCCTATACACTGTGAACTAATAATGAAGCAACAGAAAGTGAAATTAAGAAAACAATTCCAGGGGCACCTGGGTGGCTTAGTTGGTAAAGCATCTGACTTCAGCTCGGGTCATGATTTCACAGTCCATGAATTCAAGCCCTGCATCAGGCTCTGTGCTGACAGCTCAGAGCCTGAAGCCTGCTTCATATTCTGTGTCTCCCTCTCTCTCTGTCCCTCCCCTACTCGTGTTCTGTCTCTCTCTCTCTCTCTTAAAAATAAACATTAAAAAAAATTAAAAAATACTTCATTTACAAGTGCGCCAAACAATAAAATATGTAGGAATAAACTTAACCAAAGAGGTGAAAGATCTGTACTCTGAAAACTATAAGACTGACAAAAGAAACTCAGGACAAAACAAAGAACTGGAAAGACATTCCATGCTCATGGGTTGGAAGAACAAATATTGTTAAAATGTCTATACTATCCAAGGCGATCTACAGATTTAATGCAATTTCTATTGAAATACTAAACAGCATTTTTTAACAGAATTAGAACAAGTAATACTAAAGACCTCAAATAGCCAAAGTAATCTTTGGGGGGAAAAAAAAACAGGTATCACAATTCCAGATTTCAAGTTACACTACAAAGTGACACTTATTAAAACAATATGTTGCTGTGTTACTGGCATAAAAATAGACACATGGAATGATGAAAAAGAACAGAAGACCCTAGGGCCCCTGGATGGCTCAGTCGGTTAAGCATCTGACTTCAGCTCAGATCATGATCTTGCAGTTGATGAGTTCTAGCCCCACATCAGGCTCTGTGCTGACAGCTCAGAGCTTGGAGCCTGCTTTGGATTCTGTGTGTGTCTCTCTCTCTGCCTGTCCCCTGCTCATGCCCTGTCTTCCTCTGTCTCAATAAAATAAACACTAAAAAAATTTTAAGAGAAAAAGAACAACAAAAAATCCGGAAATAAACCCATGATTATGTGGTTAATAAAACTTCAACAAAGGAGGAATTAATGCACAATAAGAAAAAGACAGTCTCTTCAACAAAAGAGAAAACTGGCTAGCCACATGAAAAAGAATGAACTGGACTACTTTCTTTCACCATATAGAAAATAAAAACAAAATGGCTAAAGACCTAAATGTCTTTAAAAATCCTAGATGGGGGTACAGGCAGTAAATTCTCTGACACTGGACATAGCAAATTTTTTCTAGATATGTCTCCTGAGGCAACAGAAATAAAAGTAAAGAATATTAGGTCTATAGGAAAAGTTTCTGCACAGCAAAGGCAACAATCAACCAAAACTAAAAGGCAACTTAGAGAATGGGAGAAGATATTTGCAAAGTCCATCTAGGATAAAAGATTAGTAGCCAAAGTATATAAAGAACTGATACTTGGGGTGCCTGGGTGGCTCCATTCGGTTGGGCATCCAACTTTGGCTCAGGTCATGATCTTACGGTTTGTGGGTTCACTCCCTACACTGGGCTCTTTGCTGACATCCCAGACCCTGGAGCTTGCTTTGGATTCTGTGTCTCCTTCTCTCTCTGCCCCTCCCCCACTTACGCTCTGTCTCTGTCTCTTAAAAATGAATAAATGTTAAAAAGAATTAAAAAAAAAGAACTGATACAACTCAACAGTCAAAAACAAATAATCCAATTAAAAAAATAGGCAGAAGACATGAACAGACATTTCTACAAAGAAGACATCCAGATGGCCAACAGACACAGGAAAAGATGCTCAATATCACTCATCATCAAGGAAATTAAAATCAAAACTCTAATGAAATAATCACTTCACACTTGTCAGAGTGTCTAAAATCAACAACACAAGAAACTGTAAGCGTTGGTGAGGATGGGGAGAAAAAGGAACCTTCTTGCACTGTTGGTGAGAATGCAAACTGATGCAACCACTGTGGAAAATAGTATAGACAGTCCCCGAAAAATTAAAAAATAGAACTACCCTATGATTCAATAATCACACTACTCACTATTTACCTGAAAAGTATAGAAACACTAATTCTAAGGGTTACATGCACCCTTGTGTTTATTGCAGCATTATTTATGATAGCCAAATTATGGAAGCAGCCCAAGTGTTCATTTTTTAAAAGGTTTTATTTATTTAAGTAATGTCCATATCCAACGTGGGGTTTGAACTCATGACCCCACAATCAATAGTTGCATGCTCTTCTGAGCCAGCCAGGTGTCTCCCAAGTGTCTATTGATAGAGAAATGGATAAAGAAGAGGCGGTGAATATATATACAATGGAATATTATTCAGCCATAAGAAAGAATGAAATCTTAACATTGGTAGTAACAGGGATAGAACTGGAGAGTATAATGCTAAATGAAATGAGTCAGTCAGAGAAACACAAATACCATATGATCACACTCATATGTGGAATTTAAGAATGAAACAAATTAGGAATGAAAATCAAAAAAGAGAGATAGAGAGAGAGAGAATGAGAGAGACAAACCAAGAAACAGACTCTTAACTAGAGAGAACAAAATGATGGTTACCAGAGGGGAGGTGGGTGGAAGGCTGGCTGAAATGGGTGATAGAGTTCAAAGAATGCACTTATTATGATGGAAAAATAATAAAATAAAGAAAAAGAGGGGAAAAGGAGCTGCAAAAATATTCAACCCCTTTTGGCTCAGAATATACTCCTGAGTTATACCCTGAAGATATCACTAAAAAAGACAAAAGTTAAGTGCATGAAAATATGCATTACATTTTAAAATATATAAAAGCTAAAAATTAATAATATATTACAGAATCTTTGAAATGGATCCTATGGCACCTCTTTAGAAAAACAGAATATTTATGAGAATATATAATATTAACTGGATAATTAAACAAAAAATAATCTGATGAATCTAGGTGAACAGTATACAAGTGATCTCTTTTATCATTGTTTCAAACTTCTGACTAAACCACTAATGTATAATAAATGATTATTTATAAGCTACAAAACTATTATCATGTCAAGTAATAAGAGTAACAATGATAGTAAAACAGACCATGTGTCATAATTTAAATGAGAGTATAAAAATAATTCACTTCTTAGTGAAGATTAAAAAACAGTAAAAAAGTGCTGCCATACTTTTGTTACTACTTACAGTTCTGAAAATACTGATTCTAACAATTTTTGCCCTTATTCTCATTGCTTTATGGAGATTTTTCTCAAGGTCCTTACTCCATCATTCCCACTTTATTTTTAAAGAGATTACATGAGACATATTTAACAATGAGTAGGAAATCTGTGTCATGAGAGTAAAAACACTACACACTATCTTTATTATAAAAAATTTTGGAGGGGGAAGCTAGGAAGGCAGTGTAGTAGGAGGATGCTAGGCTTGTCTTGTCTTTTGAACACAACTAGATAACTATCAAATCATTCTGAATACCAAAGAAATCAACCTGAAGACTGACAGAACGAACTCCACAACTAGAGGGTCAGAAGAAACCACATTGAGGAAGAAGTCATAGCTTAGGGGAGAAAGGAACTAGAAGTGCTGTGCAAGGGAGCAAGCCCTGGTTGCAGAGAGAGAGAGAGAGAGAGAGAGAGAGAGAGAGAGAGAGAGAGAGAGGGAGAGAGAGAGAGAGGCACACAGGGGAATGCATAAAGAGAACACTTTCCCAAAGCCATTGGCTGGCAAAATGAGAGGAGCTGATTTTTGTGGTTTATTTTGCAACCAGAGAGGCTTGAAGACTGGAGTTTTAAAGGTTAGCAGGCATGGCTGGGATAGAGCCCAGATGACACTGCACTCGTCCTGGAGAGAAGGCAGGAAATGGTCCGGAGGCAGAAAGTGTGAAAGTAGTGATCTGGAGGGCACCTGGGACACACAGCAGAAAGGTTGTTCCCTCATGTCAGGTTTTTGGAGACCACTCTCCAGGGAGAAAGGGGCTGGCTGGCACCTTTTCCCTCCTCCATCTCTGAGATCAAACACAGAACCGTCTTTACTTTGACACTGGCACTGGCTGCCTACCCTGCTTATGCCATGTCCCACACTTTTGCACTCTGAAAGTACTGTCCTTCTGGGTCAAGTTTGCCTCAGTCCCAGCACAAAAGGCCCCTTCCCCAGAAGGCTAGCAGAAACCCCTGCCCACAACACATCTCCCAGAGTTCTGCAGAGCTTCAGTTATAGTGGAAGTAGCATCAGGTCTCATTTAACAAGCCGACCAGAGAACACCTAGTTAAAACTCACCACACTCTGGCCAAGGACCAAACACTGCCCACTGCTACCAAGGAGAACCTCTGCAGATGACTGGCCTGGAGGATAGAGCAGCCAAAACACAGCAGCATAGTGCACACAGCACACACCAGAGACACTCCATGAAGTGCCAGACCCTGGACATTATATGACCTCTACTTCATAAAGCCATTACTCTCAGGAGCAGGAAACATACAGGCTTTTCTAACACACAGAAGATGACAGAGACTTAAACAAAAGGCCAAGATGAAGGAATTCATCCTAAGTGAAAGATCAAGATAAGGTCACGACCAGAGATCTAATTGAAATAGATATAAGTAACATGCTTGATAGAGAATTTAAAGCAATAATCATAAGGATACTTTCTGGACTTGAGAAAAGAATAGAAGTCTTTAGCAAGAAGTATACCCAAAGTTCTACCCAAAGGAATTTACAGATTCAATGCAATCCCTGTCAAATTACCAACAGCATTTTTCACAGAACTAGAACAAAGAATCCTAAAATTTGTATGGAACTGCATAAGAACCCAAATAGCTAAAACAATCTTGAAAAAGAAAAACACAACTGGAAGTCTCAAAATTCCTGCTTTCACGTTATGCTACAAAGCCATAGTACTCAAAACACTATGGTACTGGCACTAAAACAAAGAAAGATCAATGGGACAGAACAGAAAGCCCAGAAATAACCCAAAATTATGTAAATTAATCTTTTTTTTAAATTTTTTTCAACGTTTATTTATTTTTGGGACAGAGAGAGACAGAGCATGAACGAGGGAGGGGCAGAGAGAGAGGGAGACACAGAATCGGAAACAGGCTCCAGGCTCCGAGCCATCAGCCCAGAGCCTGATGCGGGGCTCGAACTCACGGACCGCGAGGATCGTGACCTGGCTGAAGTCGGACGCTCAACCGACTGCGCCACCCAGGCGCCCCAAATTAATCTTTTACAAAGGAAGCAAGAATATGCAATGGGAAAAAGACAGCCTCTTCTTTTTTTTTTTTTTTTTTTATTTATTTTTTTTATTTATATATGAAATTTATTGTCAAATTGGTTTCCATACAACACCCAGTGCTCATCCCAAAAGGTGCCCTCCTCAATACCCATCACCCACCCTCTCCTCCCTCCCACCCCCCATCAACCCTTAGTTTGTTCTCAGTTCTCAACAGTCTCTTATGCTTTGGCTCTCTCCCACTCTAACCTCTTTTTTTTTTTTTTTTTTTCCTTCCCCTCCCCCATGGGTTCCTGTTAAGTCTCTCAGGATCCACATAAGAGCGAAACCATATGGTATCTGTCTTTCTCTGTATGGCTTATTTCACTTAGCATCACACTCTCCAGTTCCATCCACGTTGCTACAAAAGGCCATATTTCATTTTTTCTCATTGCCACGTAGTATTCCATAGTGTATATAAACCACAATTTCTTTATCCATTCATCAGTTGATGGACATTTAGGCTCTTTCCATAGTTTGGCTATTGTTGAGAGTGCTGCTATGAACATTGGGGTACAAGTGCCCCTATGCATCAGTACTCCTGTGTCCCTTGGATAAATTCCTAGCAGTGCTATTGCTGGGTCATAGGGTAGGTCTATTTTTAATTTTCTGAGGAACCTCCACACTGCTTTCCAGAGCGGCTGCACCAATTTGCATTCCCACCAACAGTGCAAGAGGGTTCCCGTTTCTCCACATCCTCTCCAGCATCTATAGTCTCCTGATTTGTTCATTTTGGACACTCTGACTGGCGTGAGGTGATACCTGAGTGTGGTTTTGATTTGTATTTCCCTGATAAGGAGCGACGCTGAACATCTTTTCATGTGCCTGTTGGCCATCTGGATGTCTTCTTTAGAGAAGTGTCTATTCATGTTTTCTGCCCATTTCTTCACTGGGTTATTTGCTTTTCGGGTGTGGAGTTTGGTGAGCTCTTTATAGATTTTGGATACTAGCCCTTTGTCCGATATGTCATTTGCAAATATCTTTTCCCATTCCGTTGGTTGCCTTTTAGTTTTGTTGGTTGTTTCCTTTGCTGTGCAGAAGCTTTTTATCTTCATAAGGTCCCAGTAATTCACTTTTGCTTTTAATTCCCTTGCCTTTGCGGATGTGTCGAGGAAGAGATTGCTACGGCTGAGGTCAGAGAAGTCTTTTCCTGCTTTCTCCTCTAAGGTTTTGATGGTTTCCTGTCTCACATTCAGGTCCTTTATCCATTTTGAGTTTATTTTTGTGAATGGTGTGAGAAAGTGGTCTAGTTTCAACCTTCTGCATGTTGCTGTCCAGTTCTCCCAGCACCATTTGTTGAAGAGACTGTCTTTTTTCCATTGGATGTTCTTTCCTGCTTTGTCAAAGATGAGTTGGCCGTACGTTTGTGGGTCTAGTTCCGGGGTTTCTATTCTATTCCATTGGTCTATGTGTCTGTTTTTGTGCCAATACCATGCTGTCTTGATGATGACAGCTTTGTAGTAGAGGCTAAAGTCTGGGATTGTGATGCCTCCTGCTTTGGTCTTCTTCTTCAAAATTACTTTGGCTATTCGGAGCCTTTTGTGGTTCCATATGAATTTTAGAATTGCTTGTTCTAGTTTCGAGAAGAATGCTGGTGCAATTTTGATTGGGATTGCATTGAATGTGTAGATAGCTTTGGGTAGTATTGACATTTTGACAATATTTATTCTTCCAATCCATGAGCAGGGAATGTCTTTCCATTTCTTTAAATCTTCTTCAATTACCTTCATAAGCTTTCTATACTTTTCAGCATACAGATCCTTTACATCTTTGGTTAGATTTATTCCTAGGTATTTTATGCTTCTTGGTGCAATTGTGAATGGGATCAGTTTCTTTATTTGTCTTTCTGTTGCTTCATTGTTAGTGTATAAGAATGCAACTGATTTCTGTACATTGATTTTGTAACCTGCAACTTTGCTGAATTCTTGTATCAGTTCTAGCAGACTTTTGGTGGAGTCTATCGGATTTTCCATGTATAATATCATGTCATCTGCAAAAAGCGAAAGCTTGACTTCATCTTTGCCAATTTTGATGCCTTTGATTTCCTTTTGTTGTCTGATTGCTGATGCTAGAACTTCCAGCACTATGTTAAACAACAGCGGTGAGAGTGGGCATCCCTGTCGTGTTCCTGATCTCAGGGAAAAAGCTCTCAGTTTTTCCCCGTTGAGGATGATGTTAGCTGTGGGCTTTTCATAAATGGCTTTTATGATCTTTAAGTATGTTCCTTCTATCCCGACTTTCTCAAGGGTTTTTATTAAGAAAGGGTGCTGGATTTTGTCAAAGGCCTTTTCTGCATCGATTGACAGGATCATATGGTTCTTCTCTTTTTTTTTGTTAATGTGATGTATCACATTGATTGATTTGCGAATGTTGAACCAGCCCTGCATCCCAGGAATGAATCCCACTTGATCATGGTGAATAATTCTTTTTATATGCCGTTGAATTCGATTTGCTAGTATCTTATTGAGAATTTTTGCATCCATATTCATCAGGGATATTGGCCTGTAGTTCTCTTTTTTTACTGGGTCTCTGTCTGGTTTAGGAATCAAAGTAATACTGGCTTCATAGAATGAGTCTGGAAGTTTTCCTTCCCTTTCTATTTCTTGGAATAGCTTGAGAAGGATAGGTATTATCTCTGCTTTAAACGTCTGGTAGAACTCCCCTGGGAAGCCATCTGGTCCTGGACTCTTATTTGTTGGGAGATTTTTGATAACCGATTCAATTTCTTCGCTGGTTATGGGTCTGTTCAAGCTTTCTATTTCCTCCTCATTGAGTTTTGGAAGAGTGTGGGTGTTCAGGAATTTGTCCATTTCTTCCAGGTTGTCCAATTTGTTGGCATATAATTTTTCATAGTATTCCCTGATAATTGTTTGTATCTCTGAGGGATTGGTTGTAATCATTCCATTTTCATTCATGATTTTATCTATTTGGGTCATCTCCCTTTTCTTTTTGAGAAGCCTGGCTAGAGGTTTGTCAATTTTGTTTATTTTTTCAAAAAACCAACTCTTGGTTTCGTTGATCTGCTCTACAGTTTTTTTAGATTCTATATTGTTTATTTCTGCTCTGATCTTTATTATTTCTCTTCTTCTGCTGGGTTTAGGCTGCCTTTGCTGTTCTGCTTCTATTTCCTTTAGGTGTGCTGTTAGATTTTGTATTTGGGATTTTTCTTGTTTCTTGAGATAGGCCTGGATTGCAATGTATTTTCCTCTCAGGACTGCCTTCGCTGCGTCCCAAAGCGTTTGGATTGTTGTATTTTCATTTTCGTTTGTTTCCATATATTTTTTAATTTCTTCTCTAATTGCCTGGTTGACCCACTCATTCGTTAGTAGGGTGTTCTTTAACCTCCATGCTTTTGGAGGTTTTCCAGACTTTTTTCTGTGGTTGATTTCAAGCTTCATAGCATTGTGGTCTGAAAGTATGCATGGTATGATTTCAATTCTTGTAAACTTATGAAGGGCTGTTTTGTGACCCAGTATATGATCTATCTTGGAGAATGTTCCATGTGCACTCGAGAAGAAAGTATATTCTGTTGCTTTGGGATGCAGAGTTCTAAATATATCTGTCAAGTCCATCTGATCCAATGTCTCATTCAGGGCCCTTGTTTCTTTATTGACCGTGTGTCTAGATGATCTATCCATTTCTGTAAGTGGGGTGTTAAAGTCCCCTGCAATTACCACATTCTTCTCAATAAGGTTGCTTATGTTTATGAGTAATTGTTTTATATATTTGGGCGCTCCGGTATTCGGCGCATAGACATTTATAATTGTTAGCTCTTCCTGATGGATAGACCCTGTCACTATTATATAATGTCCTTCTTCATCTCTTGTTACAGCCTTTAATTTAAAGTCTAGTTTGTCTGATAGAAGTATGGCTACTCCAGCTTTCTTTTGGCTTCCAGTCGCATGATAAATAGTTCTCCATCCCCTCACTCTCAATCTAAAGGTGTCCTCGGGTCTAAAATGAGTCTCTTGTAGACAGCAAATAGATGGGTCTTGTTTTTTTTTCCATTCTGATACCCTATGTCTTTTGGTTGGCGCATTTAATCCATTTACATTCAGTGTTATTATAGAAAGATATGGGTTTAGAGTCATTGTGATGTCTGTATGTTTTATGCTTGTAGTGATGTCTCTGGTACTTTGTCTCACAGGGTCCCCCTTAGGATCTCTTGTAGGGCTGGTTTAGTGGTGACAAATTCCTTCAGTTTTTGTTTGTTTGGGAAGACCTTTATCTCTCCTTCTATTCTAAATGAGAGACTTGCTGGATAAAGGATTCTCGGCTGCATATTTTTTCTGTCTAGCACACTGAAAATCTCGTGCCAATTCTTTCTGGCCTGCCAAGTTTCAAAAGAGAGATCAGTCACGAGTCTTATAGGTCTCCCTTTATATGTGAGGGCACGTTTAGCCCTTGCTGCTTTCAGAATTTTCTCTTTATCCTTGTATTTTGCCAGTTTCACTATGATATGTCGTGCAGAAGATCGATTCAAGTTACGTCTGAAGGGAGTTCTCTGTGTCTCTTGGATTTCAATGCCTTTTTCCCTCCCCACTTCAGGGAAGTTCTCAGCTATTATTTCTTCAAGTACCCCTTCAGCACCTTTCCCTCTCTCTTCCTCCTCTGGGATACCAATTATGTGTATATTATTTCTTTTTAGTGTATCACTTAATTCTCTAATTTTCCCCTCATACTCCTGGATTTTGTTATCTCTCTTTTTCTCAGCTTCCTCTTTTTCCATAACTTTATCTTCTAGTTCACCTATTCTCTCCTCTGCCTCTTCAATCCGAGCCGTGGTGGTTTCCATTTTGTTATGCATTTCGTTTAAAGCGTTTTTCAGCTCCTCGTGACTGTCCCTTAGTCCCTTGATCTCTGTAGCAAGAGATTCTCTGCTGTCAGCTATACTGTTTTCAAGCCCAGTGATTAATTTTATGACTATTATTCTAAATTCACTTTCTGTTATATTATTTAAATCCTTTTTGATCAGCTCATTAGCTGTTGTTATTTCCTGGAGATTCTTCTGAGGGGAATTCTTCCGCTTGGTCATTTTGGATAGTCCCTGGCGTGGTGAGGACCTGCAGGGCACTTCCCCTGTGCTGTGGTGTATAACTGGAGTTGGTGGGCGGAGCAGCAGTCAGACCTGATGTCTGCCCCCAGCCCACCGCTGGGGCCACAGTCAGACTGGTGCGTGCCTTCTCTTCCCCTCTCCTAGGGGCGGGATTCACTGTGGGGTGGGGTGGCCTGTCTGGGCTACTTGCACACTGCCAGGCTTGTGATGCTGGGGATCTGGCGTCTTAGCTGGGGTGGGTAGGCAAGGTGCACAGGGGCAGGAGGGGCAGGCTTAGCTTGCTTCTCCTTAGGTGATCCACTTCAGGAGGGGCCCTGTGGCAGCAGGAGGGAGTCAGATCTGCTGCCGGAGGTTTGGCTCCGCAGAAGTGCAGAGTTGGGTGTTTGCGCGCGGAGCGAGCAAGTTCCCTGGCTGGAACTGGTTCTCTTTGGGATTTTGGCTGGGGGATGGGCGGGGGAGATGGCGCTGGCGAGCGCCTTTGTTCCCCACCAAACTGAGCTCTGTCGTCCGGGGGCTCAGCAGCTCTCCTTCCCTTTGTCCTCCAGCCTTCCCGCTTTCTGAGCAGAGCTGTTAACTTATGACCTCCCAGACGCTAAGTCGCGCTTGCTGTCGGAACACAGTCCGTCAGGTCCCTCCGCTTTTTGCAAGCCAGACTCGGGGGCTCTGCTTGGCCGGCGAGCCGCCCCTCCGCCCCGGCTCCTTCCCGCCAGTCCGTGGAGCGTGCAACGCCTCGCCGCCCTTCCTACCCTCTTCCGTGGGCCTCTCGTCTGCGCTTGGCTCCAGCGATTCCGTTCTGCTAATCCTCTGGTGGTTTTCTGGGTTATTTAGGCAGGTGTAGGTGGAATCTAAGTGATCAGCAGGACGCGCGGTGAGCCCAGCGTCCTCCTACGCCGCCATCTTCCCTCTCCTCAAAGACAGCCTCTTCAACAAGTGGTGTTGAAAAACTAGATACCTACATACAAAAAAAAAATGTACCATTTTCTTTCACCACACACAAAAATAAACTCAAAATGGATTAAAGATTTAAATGTGAGACCTGAAACAATAAAAATCCTAGTAGACAGTACAGATATCAGCTATAATTTCTGACATCAGCTGTAACATTTTCCCAGATATCTTTTTTTTAAGTTTATTTATTTATTTTGGGAGAGACACAGAGAGAGTACAAGCAGGGGAGGGCCAGAGAAAGAGAGGGACAGAGGGTCCAAAGTGGGCTCTGTGCTGACAGCAGAGAGCCTGATGCAGAGCTAGAACTCACAAACTATGAGATCACGATCTAAGCCAAAGTCAGATGCTTAATGACTGAGCCACCCAAGCACCCCTCTGGTTGTATCTCTAGAGGCAAGGGAAACAAAAGCAAAAATAAACTATTGAGACTTTATCAAAATAAAAAGCTTCCACACAGAACAACAACAACAACAACAATAACAAAAAAAACTATAAGGCAACTTACAGAATAGGTGACAATATTTGTAAATGACATATCTGATGAAGGCTTAGTATCCAAAATATATAAAGAACTTTTAAAACTCAACACTCAAAAAACAAACATAATAATCCAATTAAAATGGGAAGAAGACATGAGCAAATATTTCTACAAAGAAGACATATAGATGACCAACAGACATATGAAGAGATGCTCAACATATCTCATCATCAGGGAAATGCAAATTAAAACTACGCAATGATCCAGTGATCACACTACTGGGTATTTACCCAAAGAGTACAAAAACACTAATTTAAAAGAATATATGTACCTCCATGTTTATTGCAGCATTACTTACAATAGCCAAATTATGGAAGCAACCTAAGTGCTCACTGATAGAGGAATGGATAAAGAAGAGGTGGTATATATAAACAATGGAGTATTATTCAGCAAAAAAAAAAAAAAAAAAAAAAAGAATAAAACCTTGTCATTTGCAATGGCATGGATGAAGCTAGAGAGTATAATGCTAAGTGAAATAAGTCAGAGAAAGACAAATACCATATGATTTCACTCATATGTGGAATTTACAAAGCAAAACAAATACACAAAGCAAAAAAAAAAAAAAAAAGAGAGCGAGAGAGAGAGAGACAGGCAAACCAAAAAACAGACTTTTAACTATAGAGAACAGATGGTTACTAGAGGGGAGGCAGGTGGGAGGACAGGTGAAATAAGTGAAGGGGATTAAGAGTAACACTTATCTTCATGAGCACTAAGTAAGAATTGTATAGAATTGCTGAGTCACTGGATTGTACACCTGAAACTAATGTAAGATTGTATGTTAACTCTACTGGAATAAAATTAAAATAAAAATGGTAAAAAATAAAAAAAATTAGAAAATTTAAAAAACTTGTATGTTTAAATACAATATAGTTCAATGAAGTAATGTGAGACATTGATTTCACAATTGGCAATTGACCTTTATATTTATATAAAATTATAAATATATATATTTTTTAATTCCAATATTTAGGAACTGGTTACTCTTAAAGTTATTAAGATTAAACATCAACTTAAACTTAATGTACAAATAAAATGCACACCCCACTACTTAATAACTGTGCTGTGTTTCCTCATTTGGTAATGGGTATGATAAAGGATTCTACTTTCTAGGGTTGTCATGAGGATTAATAGAAATAACTTAGCATCAGAGTAATGCAAAAATTTTATCTATTAATATTATGTCAGTGAGAATCTTGGCGATACTAATCTCTAAATGTCCATATCTGTGCAATGCTTTACTTTTTATTTAAGGTTTATTTATTTATTTTGAGAGAGAGAGTGAGAATGAGGGGAAGAAGAGCAGATAGGGAGAGAGGGAATCCCAAGCAGACCCCTCACTCTAAGCACAGAGCCCAATGTAGGGCTTGAACTCATGAATCGTGAGATCATGACTTGAGCTGAGATCAAGTCCGATGTTTTAACCGATTGAGCCACTCAACGTGGCTTTTTTTTTAATGTTTATTTATTTCTGAGAGAAAGAGGGAGACAGAGCATGAGTGGGGGAGGTGCAGAGAGAATGGGAGAAGAATCTGAAGCAGTCTCCAGTCTCTGGGCGGTCAGCACAGAGCCCAATGCGGGGCTCGAACTGATAGACCATGAGATCATGACCTGAGCTGATGCAGGTTGCTTAACCAACTGAGCCACCCAGGCGCCCCTCCAAAGTTTTACTTTTTATGCCATCCGTGGGAAGTCATGTAGAAGCAAAGGATATACTTTTTCCATTTTTATTCCTAAAGTCTCAGCTTTTCCAGGAATCTACTGCACACATACTTTCAAACCTGCCAATACACACCTGGCTACAGATTAACCAGGCTATTTATCTCAATTCATCCGCAAGTCAAATTATTGTTCTAAATACATATTTGACTTTAGAGGAAGTCATACAAATCCCTGGGGAGCCACCTGATTTTTGAAAATACCCCATGTTCTCTCCTACTTTCAACCTTTAAAATGCAACACTTAAGTTTTTATCTTACCATTTGTCTTCTAAAACTCACAGGATCTACCACCAAGCGCCTGCCCTGTTCTTTATTTGGGCCCCAAAGGTCACTGATACAGACTCAAAGGCAACAAGAAATGACAAAACACTCCATGATAATGATGTTAGTCTCCAGGCAAACAAAACATGTCTTCAAGAGAAATATTTTTCCTCTCCTCTATTTATCAAAGAGCCTCTTATTCCTCTGATTCTCTCCTTGTAATCTTTTTAAATATCAGACTTAGTACACCAAATCTAAATTTTGCTAATGAAATATTACATGCAAAATTTGCAAATGTCAGGTAACTTTGAACAAGAAAATATGTTCAGAAAACAGTTATTTTAGTCTCTTGCAAGTGAGACATTTAAAAAACATCTCTTTTCTGGGGTGTCTGGGTGGTGCAGTTAGTTTGAGCATCTGACTCTTGATTTGGGCTCAGGTCATGATCCCGGGGTTGTGAGACAGAGCCCTGCATTGGGCTCCACACTGAGCATACAGCCTGTTTAAGATTCCCTCTCTGTTCTTCTCTCTGTCTCCCCCAGTGCGTTCCCACTCTTTCTAAAGCAAACAAACAAATAAACAATCAAACAAAACATTTTTGTTTATCATTGGAAATCTTTATACCAGAATATTTATTATATTCCACTAAAACTAGAGATAGTGGGTTGTGTTGAAAAAATATTCCACATTATTTTGCTAAATGAGGTAACTCAAAAACCATATTCATCATCTCTCAGATTCTAATGAATCCTAAGAACATAAAAAAATAGAAAACATGATATTTACTAATGCTAGACAATATTTCAGTTTACATTTATTAATTTTTAATATATTCACAGCAAAACTGTGAGGCAGGGACTACTATTCCATTTTACTGAAGAGAAAACTCTCTTACAAGGGATTAACTCCCTTTTGACACTCAGCTAACACATGGCAGAAGCAATATTTGAACCTGTGCAGTTTGACTCCAAACTGCCTTGCTTCATTTTACACTCTTTTCACTGATTTGCATTTCCAGGTTTTCTCTGAACAAAGCTGAAACAATTTCTAAAATATGGTATTGACAACTAAAAGCCAGAGAGAATAAAATCATACAACTTGAAATGTTTTTAAAAACATTAAAAACTTGATTTCATTAAATCTTACAAGATTAAAACAAATCAGTAAAATATGTGCTTACTTCCATTTTTATTTTTTCTTGATAGAATCCTAATGCATTTCCTAGTATTTTGAAATTCATAAAATGATTATTAGATTTTTATGCATATAATCTGAAGATAATTCCCTTTCTTCACATAACAAATTCCAAATTAATTTCTATAATCATATCCCAGGAGGGGCAGAGACAGAGAAAGAGAGGGAAAGAGAAAGACAGAGAGGCAGAGCTTACCCAAAGTGGGGCTCACCTGAAGCAGACCTTGAGCTCACCTAATGTGGGGCTTGAACACACGAACTGTGAGATCATAACCTGAGCCAAAGTCAGATGCTTAACAACTGAGCCATCCAGGCACCCCTTCAGTACTTTCTATATTAATGGGGAATTCTAAGGAACAATTAATTATACATGGTTGTGAAACAAAACTATAGCAAATACCAGATGATAAATAAGTATTTACTATATTGCCATGTAGTAACAAGTATAAGTGCCCAATATTTCTCGTAAAGACACTCAGTATTAATCAATTAATGAGAGACATTTAAGTTGGAAGAATATATATGTGAGCCAGAACAGTTATTAAAAACTACAGAGAATGTTGTGAGTGAACAGAATTTTAAAGAATATGTGCATTAAAGGACTAAAAGCTACATTCAGACTATAGAAAAACAAGAATATAAGAAAGAGGTGACCCTAGGCTGAAGGATAACAATAAAGAGACAAGTCAGACTCAGTTGAAGTAATCCTTTTGGAAGTAGTAAAAGGTTAATGTAAAACAAGGAATTTTGAAATCCTGACAAAAAGAGTTAACATAGCAAACAACAAGAAGCTATTGCCAATGCAAGTCTTTTAAATCTTTTGACAACTTCATATTTGTATTAGTAGGTTCTTTTGGACAATATATCTAACCCACAGCATACTTCACACACACACACACACACACACACACACACACACACACACACACACCTAAATCCATGGATGTTTTGAGAGCATTAACTGAGATAATAATACAAGTGTTTAGTGAACAAATAGTTATTATTAATATAGGTTTTATTTAAAGTTCCATGGAATTTGTATTTTTAAAAAGACATTTAAAATAATCTCAGGGCACCTGGGTGGCTCAGTCGGTTAAGCGTTCAACTTCGGCTCAGGTCACAATCTCACAGTTTGTGAGTTCGAGCCCTGCATCGGGCTCTGTGCTGACAGCTCAGAGCCTGGAGCCTACTTCGGATTCTGTGTCTCATTCTCTCTCTGCCCCTCCCCCACTTGTGCTCTGTCTCTCAAAAATAAATAAAAATGTAAAAAAATTTAATAAAAAATATAATAATCTCAAGATCTTTTATTACGTAGAACTCTCCCTTCTCGACCCTTCTCCTTTTTCAATCTGTGACAAGACTCATCAGAAGAGGCTTGGCAATAACTATAAAAACCCTATAGCTGAAGAGTGTTATGGGGTTTATTTGGTAGGATTAGATTGTTTCTGTTATACTAGTTATGTGAAAAAATAGTACTCAGAACAATTAAAAACAATCAAAACAAACCAAAGAAGACTTCTTAAAAATATTATAATCTAACCACTCAAATAAAACACTATCAGCATGTCTTCCTATTCTTCTATTTCCTTGACATTCTTCCATCTCTACAACTCAAACATGTAGAGGGACATTAATAACTAACAAGCAGTAGAGTGATTAGTGAGAGAGTGAAAGTGTACCAAGTGTCCATGTGTTATTTGTATTTGTTTACTTTTTTATATGTGGATAAAAGGGACCAAACAATGCACTATATATGACACAGGAGCCTAGAAACAGAGGTGACATTAAATACATAATCCTGTTTAAATTTAGACAACTATCTGGGACAACTTTAGTTTTCTACAGGATGTTGATTTGGTGAGATTATTGGAATTTAATAGGTCGCTGAATTGAAAACCAATCTGCAGTTAACACTTAAGATTCCTGATTGTCTGTGTGACAGTATGTTTGTGTGTATCACTTTATGGGCAAAGTACATTTTTTCCTACAAGGAATGCAATAATTTAACTATTTATAAATGTTATTTTATATACATTTTGATGCCATATATTTGCAGTTAAACAATTTAAAATAACAAACTTTCCATTATTGGGCCTCTTAAAAAGTATTCATCAATACGTTAAGGTATCCACTATGTCAAGTAACCTGCGCAAGCAACATGGATGAACTGGAGGTTACCATGGTAAGTGAAATAAGTCAGTCAGAGAAAGACAGATATGATTTCACTCATATGTGGAATCTGAGAAACTTAACAGAAGACCATAGGGGAAGGTAAGGAAAAAGAAGTTACAAACAGAGAGGGAGGCAAACCATAAGAGACTATTAAATACAGGGAACAAACTGAGGGTTGATGGGGATGGAGGTTTGTGGGGTGGTGGGGGAGGTTAGCGATGGGCATTGAGGACAGTATTCGTTGGGGTCAGCACTGGGTGTTGTATGTAAGTGATGAATCTCAGGAATCTACTCCTGAAGCCAAGACTACAGTGTATGACAATTAATTGACAATAAATTTAAAAAATAAAACACATTAAAAAAATAATCTGCAAAATAATAGTATGGGTGTCAAACAGCATTTTCTAATACTAGGTGACAAATAAAATGCTAAGGGAGACTTTCGTTTTTCATAGCTAATATAGAAAGTAAGGGTAAGAATAATATTAGTGTAAGCCTCTGAGTCCAAAGTTCATTTGATTATATCACCTACATTGTTATAAAGAAATTTAACAAAAATGAAGTTAAGTATACATAGCATTTCACATAAGATTAGTATTTCACGTAATACGAGTCATTAATCAAAAATATAACTTTATTGTATGGCTAGAATATATATTCTTCAGAAAGGTACTGGAAGAGACATCTAAAAAAAGAAAAATATAATCTTACTTTTGGAAATTCTACCATTAATATTGATGAAGTGACTTAACAATGCCAAAGCAATAAATACAATATAAATTCTGCTTATGATAACAGCAGGATGACAGATTAAAAACAACTGAAAAGAGAATTATGGAGGTGAGTGTCAGAAGAAAACATTCTGACTTAAGCAAGAAAAGACAAAAGTAAGAAATGTACAAAAGGGAGTGGAGGGTACAACATGAATATCTAATATGTGAGATATTAATGAAACAGTGCTAAGAAACTCCCACAATTGATTAAAGCATTCGGATGACACAGTAAAGAATTCTCAATAGGGGTGCCTGGGTGGCTCAGCTGGTTAAGCATTCATCTTCTGCTCAGGTCATGATCTTGCCATTAGTGAGTTCAAGCCCACATTGAACTTTGGATCCACTGTCCCTCTCTCTCTGCCCCTCCCCTGCTCGTGCCCTCTCTCTCTCTCTCTGTCTCTCTAAAAAATAAATAAACTTTAAAAAAATAAATAAACGCACACACAAACATACACACACAATTGCTTAAAGCAGGAAACAAAGAAAAAACTTCATGAGAGAGACAGAGAGAGACAGGGAGACAGAGAGAAGAACATGAGAGAAGACTTCCTGAGGAAACAATGGATTCTAGAAGATAAGAAAATAATGTCTGCAAAACCAATCAAAGAAAAAAACAACTGCCAAACTAGAATTATTCACCAAATTAAAACATCATTCTGAGATAAAAATGAAGTAAAGATGTTTTGAGACAAATAAAAAGCAATTAATAAGCCACAGTCGATTCTGCACTTAAAGAATGCAAACTAGTATCTTCAAACAAAATGAACATAATCCAAGATTTAAGCTCAGGGATGAATTACCAAAGGTAAAAAAAATTATGAAATAAAATATAATTCAATAAGGGAAATGTATAGGTTAATTTTACATAGATTAAAAAAATCTAAAAAAAATAAATAGAAGACAATTCATATACAGAAGAGCAGAGTATATATAAAATAATAATACTTATTTACTATTATAAGTTTGTTTTAATACAGAGTTAATTTAATATTTGAAAATTAATGACAATAATTTTCACATTTGCATAATATAAGAATATCATATAGTCATTTAAATAAATAAAGTAGACTATTTCGTTCTATATACATTCTTGATAAACAGCTTTTATCTAGGAACATAACACAACTGATTAAACTGATTATGTTTTCAAAAGTATGGTGACATAATGAATAATGCTACAAATAATATACTTTTTTTTTTAATGTTTATTATTTTTGAGAGAGAGAGAGAGACAGAGCACGAGCAGGGTTAGGGCAGAAAGAGAAGGAGACACAGAATCTGAAGCAGGCTCCAGGCTCTGCGCTGTCAGCACCCCACAAATAATATACCTTTAAGATTGGAATAGACACAGGTATTTCTATTGTCATCTATTCTACTACAATCCTACCAGAAGTCATACTCCACAAAATAAGTCAATAAAATAAAATCTATAAGAATTAAAAAGGAAAAACAAAACTTTATTAAGAGATGTAACTTTGTGTTCACAGAAAATACAAGAGTATGGACTATATGTAAGAATAAATAACTGAATTTAATACACTTCCTGAAAGAATGTAATTTACACAATCAATTCTATATGCCTTTCTCAGGCATTAACAAATAACATTAAAGAAAAAGATATTCTCAATCCCTTGAATAAGTTTAACAAATGAAGGTCAATAGTTTTATAAGGAAAAAGATGAAATGTTGCTGTTTATAATTGTAAAAAACCTCAATAAAGTAATACATGACATTCACTGATAAATCAATATTTTAATGATGTTAATTCTCCACAAACTATGCACATTTTCTCTAGATATCAATTCACCTTTGAAATGATAACCATATCATTTTGTCAGTATCAATTTTTCCCCCATTATAATTTGACATGGTGATCTTTAAACTATATGAACTTGCAAAGTTCTAAGAATATCTAAAATCAATCTTGGCAAAAAAGAACAAAAGGAGAAATATTGATAGATCAGATATGAAGTCTTATTATAGAACATCATTTAATTAAGAGATCATGGCATTTGTGTAAGACGAATAGACCAAACAAAGGAAATTGGGAATCCAAACACCGAAACCCACCAATACTGGCATGAGACATAGTATAAAGACATCCTCATACAGAGAAATGAAGAAAAGGGTGTTCTTTTTAAAATGTTTGTAAAATCATGGGGCGCCTGGGTGGCGCAGTCGGTTAAGCGTCCGACTTCAGCCAGGTCACGATCTCGCGGTCCGTGAGTTCGAGCCCCGCGTCAGGCTCTGGGCTGATGGCTCGGAGCCTGGAGCCTGTTTCCGATTCTGTGTCTCCCTCTCTCTCTGCCCCTCCCCCGTTCATGCTCTGTCTCTCTCTGTCCCAAAAATAAAATAAATGAAAACATTGAAAAAAAAAAAAATGTTTGTAAAATCAATTTGATACTCATATAAGGAAAGAAAACAAATGTAGCCTGTATATCACATGATACACAAAAATCATCTCAGGAGAATTTCAGATCTAAATATTTGTGAAAGGTGAACAATAAAATTTTTAGAAAAAAATATATATGGGGGAGAGAGAAAGTTGATTTAATATTTGAAAACATATAGAAATATAGAAAATATATATATAAATTCCTAGAAAAAATATCTATAGATATATAGGTATACCTTCATAACCTTGGGTTTGAAAAGATTTACAGGCCAGGGAATAAAAACATAAACTGTAAAAGAAAAAAATAAATTGTATTCCATTAAAATTAAGATACCATTAAGAGACTGAAAACCAAGTCGTAGTGTTAAAGATTATACTTGCCAAATATAAAACTGACAAAGAGCTTATTACAAAAATATAAAAAACGTCTACAAATCAATAAGGAAATGAAAAACACAGAAGTATGAGCAAGAAATGTGAATAGGCTCTTCATAACACATATTTCAAAATTACTGAAAAGAGGGTACTCAATTTCATTATTAATCAACAAAATGCAAATTAAAAGCACGATATGACACTGCTATGCATTCATCAGAATGACTCAAAAAGACTGATGCATGTGTTGACAAGGGTATGAAGCAACAAGAACCACAATACTTTTTAGGGGGAGTGTCAGAACAATCATTTTGAGAAATGGTCTAGTATTATCTATTAAGAGTGAAGATATCTATATAGTCTATCATATCAATGCTACTTATACCTGAATATCTTACAGAAATGGGTATGTGGACAAGTGCACCAAGAGATAATATATGGCTATGTTCACAGAAGAGCATTTATTATTTCCTGAAAATGGAAACCATCCAAATTACCATTAACTCAGAAAGAGTAAATAAAGTGTGGCATCCTCCTATTACTGAGCAATAATAATGATTAAAAAACAGCTACCAAAAAGGAGAAAATAATTTGATGGACATACATTTCATCAAAACAAAACAAAACAAAAAAAAACAACAGAAAAATATAAATGATCAATTAAATTCAAGGTATAAAAAATGTAAAAATTATGGTAATAGGTGATGCATTTTAGGTGGCAAAATCTTAGAGAAGAGTAAGACATTTATTACTAAAATGAGTTAAACTTTTGGTTAATTTGTAGGGGAGGAGGAAGAAATGATCAATGTTTGAAGTGTTTATACTGTTCTATGTCTTAAATTGGGTTAAAACAGTATTTGCATTGAAATAAATCACTGACCACTGCCTTCATTTTTATGTTGCTGTTCACTGGATATGCAATAATGAAATAAGGCTAAAATAATTAAAGAATGAAATAAAAGAACCATTAAGACATGAGTTTCAGGGGCATCTGAGTGGCTCAGTCAGTTAAGCATCCTACTCTTGATTTTGGCTTAGATCACGTTCTCAAGGTTGGTGAGATTGAGCCCTGTGTTGGGTTCTGAGCTGACAGCATGGAACCTGATTGGGATTCTCTCTCTCCTCTTTCTTCCCCTCCCCCTGCTCATGTGTGTGCTCCCTTTCTCTCAAAATAAATAAACATTAAAAAAAGACATGCATTTTATTTGTATTATGAGAAAAAGACAATATTGTCATTAAATTAATTTAATACATTTTTAGTTCTAATTTAAAAATGGGGTCTTCCAGGGGCGCCTGGGTGGCGCAGTCGGTTAAGCGCCCGACTTCAGCCAGGTCACGATCTCGCGGTCCGTGAGTTCGAGCCCCGCGTCGGGCTCTGGGCTGATGGCTCAGAGCCTGGAGCCTGTTTCCGATTCTGTGTCTCCCTCTCTCTCTGCCGCTCCCCCGTTCATGCTCTGTCTCTCTCTGTCCCAAAAAAATAAATAAACGTTAAAAAAAAAAATTAAAAAAAAAAATGGGGTCTTCCATATATTTGTAACTTTTTAAAGGTTATTTATTTATTTCTGGAGAGACAGAGAGAATACGTCTGCGAGGGGCAGAGGGAGAGAAGGAGAGAGATCCCAAGCAGGCTCCATATTTTCAGTGCAGAGCCCCATGCGGGGCTTGAACTCATGAACGGGGAGATTATGACCCCAGCCAAAACCAAGAGACATGAAACCAAGAGTCAGACGCTTAACTGACTGAGCCACCCAGTCTCCCCCATTTGTAACTTTTAAAAAAGCTATTCATTTATATATTTCTTTCCTGTCTCTGTGTAATACATTTTAGTTTTCTTGACCTCACTGTATAAATAACACAGTTATAATGAATATAATCACTTGGATATAATCATGATTTTTTTTTCTAACAGAGTGCTTCCTTCAGTCAAGAATTGGCATAAGAACTGAATTTAGAATCACTTTTAATGCTATCACAACAGATTATACTACTAAGTGTTAATGTAGAAATGGGAAGATCAAATATCCTATTAGAAACATTATTATAGGGGAAAATTATTTTATTCAATAGCCATTATAATATGCTATAATCCTTTCTCCCATGACACAACTCACTCATATGCTAACATTCCTGAACACAATTTTGTCAATTACAGTAACATTAACATCTAAGTTTTCTTTTTTTTTTTTTCCCATGCTGGAAAGGAAAATTTCTTTATTCATTCACCACATTTAACTAGGATTCTCGGATTCACAGAGCATTTTTATTGCTGGAAATCAATGTAAAATTATTATTATTATTATTTTTGGAAACTGCTAAACTTTATAGGAAAATAGACCAATCAAAATTTGGCTCTGGATATAGAGCCCTTGTTTTTGCTACTCTGTGACTGGGAAGAGATCATAACCAACGACTATACATATTTTGGGGGACCCAGAACCAAATACTTCACTTGAGGCTAATGGTCTTAAACTAAAACTAACTTGTGCAGGAACATCCACATTTCAAGTACTCCATGACCCCACTGGTAGTGTAGTATTATAGAACATTTCCATTACTGCAGTTCTATGGGACAACACTGGTAAGAACTTCATGACCCATGCATGAATTTGAGATAGAAGTTTTTTTTTTTTTCCATTTACTGGTAGTTTTGGCAGAAATGAAACTGCTTGCCTAAGGAAAGCTATAGAGATAATTGAAATTAGTCCTGCACCTTACTCAATGAAAAGACCAGAAATATGCCTTCCATCCAGAAAAAAAAAAAAAACTATTAATGTAAAAGCCTATAAAGGCTTGCAAATTCAGATATCATTGAGCAGAGTAAGGTAAGCTTGAGTCATCAGAAACACACAATGAGGGAGATCTAGCTGAAATGTAAGATTCTCATCTTCCTTCTTGTCGGATTTCTGATTAGCATTAGTATTCCAAATTCAGGTTTGGTATCAGTCAGTTGTGGCAGTCCAATTTGTTTTTCCTAAGATTTTAACTTAAATTTCCAGATTAAAAAATACCAAATGTGGTAATTTTAAATAGGGTACAACTTTAATTAAAATCAATTATCACAGATGTATGTTAACCTAGTAAGTGTAACCTATACAAACTTCCAATGAAATACAATTCTGAGATGCAAATAAATAAATAATGAGTGAAAATTGTTATTTTTTGTAGATAATATAATTGCCCACATAGAAAATATTAGTAATCTTTCAGGAAATTTTTGAAAAACAATCACAGCATTTTGCTACAGACATTATTAAATCAATATCAGTATTAAAACAGAGAAAGAATCTAACAAAATTCCTCAAGATTTGTATGTTGTTGACTGTTTGCTTGTTGTTGACTTGTTTTTTTGAGAAACTAAGTTAGAAATCTTAATTAAGAAAATACATAAAATAAAGAAGTAAAATAAAAGTACATAATTTATACTGATAATGGAATATATCTAAGAAAATGTAGAAAACTTGTGTTACAACACTAAAACATTATTCAAAGACATAAAAGAAGACCTAAATAAATTGTGGTGTGAATTGTGATGAACAAGAAAATCTGAATACTCTTCAAATTAATTTATATGTTGAATCCAATTGTCACCAAAACCTCAATAGGATTACTCACAAAAGTAGTCAAAAGTTCACAAGAAAATTCATAGTAAAAGAATAAAGAAAAGCAGGTATGAATAAGAACCAGAAGCAGAAATTCTATCTGGTTCTACAAGATGCCAAGATACATTACAAGTAAGTAATAATTAAGACAGAGAAATATTGTTGTAGGAATAATTCAACAAAATACAGAAATAGATTCAATAGATCATGAATATAGGTATGCATATATGGAAAGTTGGTATATAATATAGCTAGCATTTCATATTAATGGAGAAATGCAGAAATATAAGAGTAATGTTGGATTACAGAAGCAAATATGTTAAAAATATAAAATTATTTTCTATTTCAAACCATTTGAAAAAGTAAATTCAAAACAAATCAACATCAAATAAAAAAGCTAGATATGAGAAGCAAAACATTATAATGTTAAAATACAGGAAAGCACTTTTTTTTTTACCTCAAGGAAACCCCCCCAAAACAAACAAGCAAAACACTAAGAATTTACAGTCTAGATAGAAAACTGTGTGTAGTATGAAAACTGATACCAATATAGTGAAATTAAGACTTTATGAAGAACAAAACTCTCTGCATAAAATAATACCCAAACATACAGTAAAAGATGTCATTTCTAAGACATATAAAATTAAGTTTTAATATCTAGAAAATATGAAGAATTCCTACACATCTATATGAGAAAGACAGCCAATCTAATAGAAAAACAGGCATTGCCTTTGCAAAGACATTTTACAGAAGAAATAATCTGAAGTCCATTAAATTCACTTTTAAAGATACTTAAGATGATCATTATTCAAGTAAATGAAGTAAAAATCAACAATTTACCACTTTCACTATTCAGTTATAAAGAATCACCCTGGGATATAATAGTCTGGGATTAACTTGTTTGGAGTGCGACGTGACATATTTACTCTCATACACTCTTGGTGTCAGTTGTAATTGGCATGGCAATTTTAAAGAGCAATATTGGAGTAAATTCAACTATGATGCTTATTGAGCCGACCAGAGGTACAATAAAGCAAGGCTTAGGAAAACTACCCTGATATTCACATATGAAGTTGAGATATGATGGTTGGGACTCTATATACGTAACTAATTAGGAGGATGTATTATCATTCTATTGGGATTTAATTGCTTGATTTACAGGGCTACACATGGAAATGAAAATGTACTGGATACTAGATATTTTACAATAATGTAATAAGGTAATTTGGTGCCTGATTATGGTTTGCAAAGAAATAAATTAGAAGGGTTATATTCTTTCTTCACCAGTGGAACACTATCAACTAGACAAGACTAACATTAAGAACGTTTTACCCTCTATGCTTGTTTTTCCAGAATGGTAACAGAGTCTTCATTTTTAAAAGAGGCTAAATTTTTTTGTTGCCCATCATGGGAAATGCAGTGCCAGAGGTATAATTAACATATGTTTCTACATGTGGTAATTTCAACATTTTAAGCTCAAATGGGAAAACACAGTTACTCTCTTTGTTTCAGAAATTACTCAAGTCTGAATATAGATTTTAACAATTCACATTTATTTAAGGAAAATATATCATCCATACTATAAATTAAAGTATCAAAAATGTCAGCTTAAAAAACATTACCTTTTTTCAAATACATATAGTTTTTATTGTGTTAATTTATATGATTAGTAAAACATAGGCAATATTTCTAAAGATAAACTTCAGTTCTATGGCTGTGCTACCAATTGCATTATTTTCAATGTTTTAATCTCCCCTTTCTTTCTTTCTTTCTTTCTTTCTTTCTTTCTTTCTTTCTTTCTTTCTTTCTTTCTTTCCTGAATCTTACAATTTGGATATAAAATGCAAAAACGATATTATGAAAAAGCCCAAAAAGAATGTAGTACATAGCCAATTTTGTTTCAAGAAAAGAACCCAAAGACTGCACTTTTTAGGGAACTCTGCCAAGACGAACCTTTCTGAAGGTTTCTTTGTGAGACAGGACTTCAGGCAGAGAAAACTCTCATTTGTGTGCCAGCAGCTGATGATGTGAGATGTGCGAGGTTAACACCACACACTTTCTGTCCTGTGCGTTGTGATCTGCTGTTAACTAATGACTGCTCTCTGCCCAGCAGCTCTGCTGCAGCTTCTTTTAAATTCAATCCTATCAAAGTAAACTCAGTTTGCTGCCTTAGGAGGTTTCCTTTACTTATAACCAGGGAAGTCAAGTGAAATCTTTATGTTTGTGTGTTCCTTTCTGTAGAGCTTGAGAAAGGTTGACATGGAGCTTTTATTAAGCAAGAAAATGTTATCTTTCCTTCTTTTTTGTTTTTTTTTTTTTTTTGCTCCTTTCCTTTTTTACTTCTTTCTTTCCTTCCTTCCTTCTTTCTCTTTTTTCCTTTTTCTTCCATTCCTCCTTTCCTCTTTCCCTCCCTTTTTCCTTCCTTCCTTCCTTCCTTCCTTCCTTCCTTCCTTCCTTCCTTCCAATTGTTTATTTCTTTCATTTCCCTCTTCTCTCTCTCTCTCTCTCTCTCTCCCTCTCCCTCTCTCTCTTTGCCAACATGGCCTTAGACTGAAGGGCCCCATCCTTTGAAAAGATTAGTTCAAGACATACAGGTTTTCAAAAGATCTCAAGCTAAGGATTCCTTTCATCAGAAGCAGAAGGAAAACTTCCCCTGTTCTTGGCATTCCTGCCCTTTCTGTAAGCCACTGATACTCCCGTACAAGTGTAGCCTAGAACAGACCTCAGTCTACAGTACTACAGAACTACAGTCTACAGTTCATGTGAACTCATGAACTTAGACTAATAGTGATTCTATTCATCTAGCATATAACAATAGCAACAAAAACAGAAAAAGATAATATTTAGCAATTTAAACACTTTAAAGCCAGGTCAGAGTACCAAGAATGTTTCCTATTGCATCTAGAATTAGAAAGTGCCAGTTAAATATGTTATATTTGGAATTACTTTAAGACTACAATGATTCTAAGGGAACCTGGATGGCTCAGTCAGTTAAACGTCCAACACTTGGTTTCAGTTCAGGTCATGATCTCACGGTTCATGGGTTTGAGCTCCACATTGGGCTCTGTGCTGACAGTAAGGAGCCTGCTTGTGATTCTCTCTCTCTCTCTCTCTCTCTCTCTGCCCCTCCCCTGCTCATGAGCTTGCTCGCTCTCTCTCTCAAAATGAGTAAATAAACTTTAGAAAAGAGTAAAACGATTTGATAACTTTCAAGTATATAAAGTTGATTAAAAATATAATTCTGTAAGACAAAAATACAGATATATATAGGCATTCATTCATCAGAATACATTGGTTGTCACATACACTATTTTAGGAAGCTTAAACAAAATGAAATTACTGAGTGGATACATGGTAGTTCATAAGATTGAAGGAAAAGCAGACAAGGGCATAAAATAGGATAACTCCTGTGATACCAGGTGGGAACTCATAGTTTGTCATTTTAAGCTGATAGCAGAAAATATACATACACAAAAAGAAAGCAAAAACTTGAGTACAAACTTCTTTCTGCCCATAAAATATTTTGCTAAAGATTCAATTCCCAGGAGAAATATGAGTCTAGCTTAACCTAAAATCCCTTGGCCATCACTGATTTCAATCATCTCCCACAGATTTTCTTATCTCGTTACTAGTTCCAATTTTTATATTATTTTTTAAAACTATATAATTTTCATATTTACTATTTATTAGTAAATAAGATCTCTTTCAGAAACAGATTAAATGGATGTGAGCGTTATTTCCCTAATGGAAATGTGAGGAGCTGTAACAAACAAAGGGTATTTTTTTCCCACAAGCAAGATAAGCAGGTACCTACTATGAGCAGCAGCCCCCCCCACACACACACACACTCTGTGCACTGCTTCCTACCACACAGGCCCACTCATACTATACTTCTATACATAGAATTCTATAGTATGTCTACTAAACATATATTGTTATTGTAATACACAATCTAAGCATAACATAAATGGAGAATAATTATAATATTACAGATAATTATGATTTTAAAATTTACATAAAATATAGTATACATAAACTAAATTTAGTTACGTAAAAATGCTTGGGTGAAGGAATAGTCATAATAGGTGAGATTAGACATGAGTATTTGGGGGCATGCAAGAGAACAAATTATTTTAAAATTACATCTGCTTCCCTAAATACTTTCCATTCCGAAATTTAATGTGTTTGAAAATGTCCAAATAATCATTAGCTATAACACAAAATATTTGTATTTAAAAGAATGACATTCTATTCATGCCTTTTCCATTTAATAGATGTATTCCTAATAGAAAATTATTTAAACTCTGTCTTCCAGACAGAAAAAGAATAAAGCCTATCTTACAATCTTTTCTTAAAGTAAAAATAAAAGAATCAATATATTAGTGATTTTGATGCTGACAATATGTTTAAATGGTATATTCTGATAAAAATCCAAAGTAATGAACCAAGACTGGAAAGTGAATATTTAGTTCATTTTAAGTTGACATTAAGATAGTCAGAGGAGTAGGAGTTGAAGGTGTTTTAATTATATTGAAGAAAAAGTTTGATTATGAACATTTTTGATAATCAAATGAAATCAGCATGCTTGCCACCTAGAAGAGTGCTCAAAAGTACATATATTTTAAGTCTCTATATAACGTATTTTATTGCTTTATGACTTTATTTTTTGACAGAATTTGACTGAAATTCATAATTTTAAGTATTATGCTCAAAAACATTTAACATTTTGAATATCTGGTAAGTCAGAGAGAGCTTGAATTGATTGGGCACTGGCCATATGCAAGATATATTTCTAGATATTGGAAAACGATAGTAACCAACACAGAAAAAATTGTTCTTTTGGATTTGTCATTCCATTGGAGAGGGAAACAGGCAGGCATAATAAATAGTAAATATGAAAATTATATAGTTTTAAAAAATAATATAAAAATTGGAACTAGTAACGAGATAAGAAAATCTGTGGGAGATGATTGAAATTCTAAATAGATTGGTCTTGGTGGTGTAGGGCAACCCAGTTGGGTGGGGGTGCCCCACAGGCAGTGAAAGAATTCACCCAAGGTAGAACAAAGGAGATAGAAGTTTATTGAATACAGGGCAAGGGAGCAGCAGGAAAGACAGCAAAGGAAAGGCTGTGTGCCAGCAGGCAGTGGTGGGGGGCTGTAATTAAGGGGGGGAAGGTGAGGAGGTATGGGGATGTATGGAAATTTCCTGTTTTGGTACCGCACCCAGTTGTAAGTAGGGTTGTATGTAGCTGATTAGTCAGCTAGGGCTTATGAATATTTTGAGGTGGTCACCTAATGGGTCTGTTTGCATTCAGTGTGGTGGTCACCCTATTACCTTACTCAGCTTTCCATTGCTCAAGTGTTGCCTAAAGGCGGCCTCTACAGGTAGCCTTATTTAGGAAATGAAAAAAGTTGCAAGAATTAGCTCCGTTGATATCCAGATGAAGAATGTGTGTGGCAGAGGTAGCTGCAGTGCAAAGGTCCTGAGTTGAACAGGGCTGTCCAAGGCTTACAGAAGGGGTAATAATGTCAAGAAGCAGAGAAATTTCTCTTTTACTCACTTCTGAATAAAAGGAAACCTTATCTCATAGAGATCTCCTGGACACTTTTATATTTATGTATTGAACTAACCTTTCCCAAGGAATGGGGCCCTCCATTTTACCTGCTGTATTTGGTGAACAATAAGGAGAATAGCATGACTTAGAAAGCAGTAAGAAATATGCAGAAGCAGTCAGCACGCTGTGGCAAGGAAGGGACAATTTTATTTTAGTGGGAAACACTGAACACTCAATTGAAAGTAACTTGTCCAAGATTATTCAGCTGGTAAATGGACTGAATTCTTAACTTTTTTTCATCTTATTCTAGGTATTTTGTTTGTCATTGGAGATTTATATGTAAACAGCACGCTCATTTTAGTCTTCCTACTGTGTCAGAAATAGTACTTTGAAATCTAGAGACAAAAATTTAGATATGCATTAGTATTTTGGAGAAAAACACCTTTAAAAATGTTTAAGTAGAATTAAAAAGAAGAGCTCTCTCCCCGGTATCTCACCACTGCGTCAGTGCAGTTAGGCATCAGCAAATTAATGAGAGGAGAGAGGAGGCCCCTGCTCTTGGGCACCCGCAGCAACTTACTCCAGCTCCAGACACACCGTAAACACTTTCATCTAACGGAAGATAAGCTGTGAAATCGGATTTCTGAACCACAAGACACTTGTGTAAAAACTGCATTCCATGCCAGGCCTGAAATGTTCCAAAGCTCAGTTCGCTATCAGCATCCCAGGTGGTGCAATTAATAAAGAGCTAGCGTGGGGCTACTGGCACAAACAAGGCAGCTCCTTAGAACCTGAACTTCCTATTTGTTCCATACCTTGGGTAGATAACGCCTGTTAATTACTCTGGAGAAATTATTTTGGCAAGGAGAGAGGGAAGATGGCGGAGTACAAGGACGCTGGGCTCACCGCGTGTCCTGCTGATCACTTAGATTCCACCTGCACCTGCCTAAATAACGCAGAAAACCGCCAGAGGATTAGCAGAATGGAGTCTCCGGAGCCAAGCGCAGACGAGAGGCCCACGGAAGAGGGGCCCCTCCTGAAGTGAATCACCTAAGGAGAAGCAAGGTAAGCCTGCCCCTCCTGCCCCCGTGCACCTTGCCTACCCACCCCAACTAATACGCCAGATCCCCAGCATCACAAGCCTGGCAGTGCGCAAGTAGCCCAGACGGGCCACGCCACCCCACAGTGAATCCCGCCCCTAGGAGAGGGGATGAGAAGGCACACACCAGTCTGACTGTGGCCCCAGCAGTGGGCTGGGGGCAGATATCAGGTCGGACTGTGGCCCCGCCCACCAACTCCAGTGATACACCAGAGCACAGGGGAAGTGCCCTGCAGGTCCTCACCACTCCAGGGACTATCCAAAATGACCAAGCAGAAGAATTCCCCTCAGAAGAATCTCCAGGAAATAACAACAGCTAATGAACTGATCAAAAAGGATTTAAATAATATAACAGAAAGTGAATTTAGAATAATAGTCATAAAATTAATCGCTGGGCTTGAAAACAGTACAGAGGACAGCAGAGAATCTCTTGCTACAGAGATCAAGGGACTAAGGAACAGTCACAAGGAGCTGAAAAGCACTTTAAACGAAACGCAAAACAAAATGGAAACGACGACAGCTCGGAATGAAGAGGCAGAGGAGAGAATAGGTGAACTAGAAGATAAAGTTATGGAAAAAGAAGAAGCTGAGAGAAAGAGAGATAAAAAAAATCCAGGAGTATGAGGGGAAAATTAGAGAACTAAGTGATACACTAAAAAGAAATAATATACACATAATTGGTATCCCAGAGGAGGAAGAGAGAGGGAAAGGTGCTGAAGGGGTACTTGAAGAAATTATAGCTGAGAACTTCCCTGAACTGGGGAAGGAAAAAGGCATTGAAATCCAAGAGGCACAGAGAACTCCCGTCAGACGTAACTTGAATCGATCTTCTGCATGACATACCATAGTGAAACTGGCAAAATACAAGGATAAAGAGAAAATTCTGAAAGCAACAAGGGATACACGTGCCCTCACATATAAAGGGAGACCTATAAGACTCATGACTGATCTCTCTTTTGAAACTTGGCAGGCCAGAAAGAATTGGCACGAGATCTTCAGTGTGCTAGACAGAAAAAATATGCAGCCGAGAATCCTTTATCCAGCAAGTCTGTCATTTAGAATAGAAGGAGAGATAAAGGTCTTCCCAAACAAACAAACACTGAAGGAATTTGTCACCACTAAACCAGCCCTACAAGAGATCCTAAGGGGGACCCTGTGAGACAAAGTACCAGAGACATCACTACAAGCATAAAACATACAGACATCACAATGACTCTAAACCCGTATCTTTCTATAATAACACTGAATGTAAATGGATTAAATGCTCCAACCAAAAGACATAGGGTATCAGAATGGATAAAAAAACAAGACCCATCTATTTGCTGTCCACAAGAGACTCATTTTAGACATGAGGACACCTTCAGATTGAGAGTGAGGGGATGGAGAACTATTTATCATGCTACTGGAAGCCAAAAGAAATCTGGAGTAGCCATCCTTATATCAGACAAACTAGACTTTAAATTAAAGGCTGTAACAAGAGATGAAGAAGGGCATTATATAATAGTGACAGGGTCTATCCATAAGGAAGAGCTAACAATTATAAATGTCTATGCGCCGAATACCGGAGCCCCCAAATATATAAAACAATTACTCATAAACATAAGCAACCTTATTGATAAGAATGTGGTAATTGCAGGGGACTTTAACACCCCACTTACAGAAATGGATAGATCATCTAGAACACGGTCAATAAAGAAACAAGGGCCCTGAATGAGACATTGGATCAGACGGACTTGACAGATATATTTAGAACTCTGCATCCCAAAGCAACAGAATATACTTTCTTCTCGAGTGCACATGGAACATTCTCCAAGATAGATCATATACTGGGTCACAAAACAGCCCTTCATAAGTTTACAAGAATTGAAATCATACCATGCATACTTTCAGACCACAATGCTATGAAGCTTGAAATCAACCACAGGAAAAAGTCTGGAAAACCTCCGAAAGCATGGAGGTTAAAGAACACCCTACTAACGAATGAGTGGGTCAACCAGGCAATTAGAGAAGAAATTAAAAAATATATGGAAACAAACAAAAATGAAAATACAACAATCCAAACGCTTTGGGACACAGCGAAGGCAGTCCTGAGAGGAAAATACATTGCAATCCAGGCCTATCTCAAGAAACAAGAAAAATCCCAAATACAAAATCTAACGGCACACCTAAAGGAATTAGAAGCAGAACAGCAAAGGCAGCCTAAACCCAGCAGAAGAAGAGAAATAATAAAGATCAGAGCAGACATAAACAATATAGAATCTAAAAAAACTGTAGAGCAGATCAACGAAACCAAGAGTTGGTTTTTTGAAAAAATAAACAAAATTGACAAACCTCTAGCCAGGCTTCTCTAAAAGAAAAGGGATATCACCCAAAGAGATAAAATCATGGACGAAAATGGAATTATTACAACCAATCCCTCAGAGATACAAACAATTATCAGGGAATACTATGAAAAATTATATGCCAACAAATTGGGCAACCTGGAAGAAATAGACAAATTCCTGAAAACCCACACTCTTCCAAAACTCAATCAGGAGGAAATAGAAAGCTTGAACAGACCCATAACCAGCGAAGAAATTGAATCGGTTATCAAAAATCTCCCATCAAATAAGAGTCCAGGACCAGATGGCTTCCCAGGGGTGTTCTACCAGACGTTTAAAGCAGAGATAATACCTATCCTTCTCAAGCTATTCCAAGAAATAGAAGGGGAAGGAAAACTTACAGACTCATTGTATGAAGCCAGTATTACTTTGATTCCTAAACCAGACAGAGACCCAGTAAAAAAAGAGAACTACAGGCCAATATCCCTGATGAATATGGATGCAAAAATTCTCAATAAGATACTAGCAAATCGAATTCAACGGCATATAAAAAGAATTATTCACCATGATCAAGTGGGATTCATTCCTGGGATGCAGGGCTGGTTCAACATTCGCAAATCAATCAACGTGATACATCACATTAACAAAAAAAAAGAGAAGTACCATATGATCCTGTCAATCAATGCAGAAAAGGCCTTTGACAAAATCCAGCACCCTTTCTTAATAAAAACCCTTGAGAAAGTCGTGATAGAAGGAACATACTTAAAGATCATAAAAGCCATTTATGAAAAGCCCACAGCTAACATCATCCTCAACGGGGAAAAACTAGGAGCTTTTTCCCTGAGATCAGGAACACGACAGGGATGCCCACTCTCAACGCTGTTGTTTAACATAGTGCTGGAAGTTCTAGCATCAGCAATCAGACAACAACAGGAAATCAAAGGCGTCAAAATTGGCAAAGATGAAGTCAAGCTTTCGCTTTTTGCAGATGACATGATATTATACATGGAAAATCCGATAGACTCCACCAAAAGTCTGCTAGAACTGATACATGAATTCAGCAAAGTTGCAGGATACAAAATCAATGTACAGAAATCAGGTGCATTCTTATACACCAACAATGAAGCAACAGAAAGACAAATAAAGAAACTGATCCCATTCACAATTGCACCAAGAAGCATAAAATACCTAGGAATAAATCTAACCAAAGATGTAAAAGATCTGTATGCTCAAAACTATAGAAAACTTATGAAGGTAATTGAAGAAGATTTAAAGAAATGGAAAGACATTCCCTGCTCATGGATTGGAAGAATAAATATTGTCAAAATGTCAATACTACCCAAAGCTATCTACACATTCAATGCAATCCCAATCAAAATTGCACCAGCATTCTTCTCAAAACGAGAACAAGCAATCCTAAAATTCATATGGAACCACAAAAGACCCCGAATAGCCAAAGTAATTTTGAAGAAGAAGACCAAAGCAGGAGGCATCACAATCCCAGACTTTAGCCTCTACTACAAAGCTGTCATCATCAAGACAGCATGGTATTGGCACAAAAACAGACACATAGACCAATGGAATAGAATAGAAACCCCAGAACTAGACCCACAAACGTATGGCCAACTCATCTGTGACAAAGCAGGAAAGCACATCCAATGGAAAGAAGACAGTCTCTTTAACAAATGGTGCTGGGAGAACTGGACAGCAACATGCAGAAGGTTGAAACTAGACCACTTTCTCACACCATTCACAAAAATAAACTCAAAATGGATAAAGGACCTGAATGTGAGACAGGAAACCATCCAAACCTTAGAGGAGAAAGCAGGAAAAGACCTCTCTGACCTCAGCCGTAGCAATCTCTTCCTCGACACATCCGCAAAGGCAAGGGAATTAAAAGCAAAAGTGAATTACTGGGACCTTATGAAGATAAAAAGCTTCTGCACAGCAAAGGAAACAACCAACAAAACTAAAAGGCAACCAACGGAATGGGAAAAGATATTTGCAAATGACATATAGGACAAAGGGCTAGTATCCAAAATATATAAAGAGCTCACCAAACTCCACACCCGAAAAACAAATAACCCAGTGAAGAAATGGGCAGAAAACATGAATAGACACTTCTCTAAAGAAGACATCCGGATGGCCAACAGGCACATGAAAAGATGTTCGCTCCTTATCAGGGAAATACCATTCAAAACCACACTCAGATATCACCTCACGCCAGTCAGAGTGGCCAAAATGAACAAATCAGGAGACTATAGATGCTAGAGAGGATGTGGAGAAACGGGAACCCTCTTGTACTGTTGGTGGGAATGCAAATTGGTGCAGCCGCTCTGGAAAGCATTGTGGAGGTTCCTCAGAAAATTAAAAATAGACCTACCCTATGACCCAGCAATAGCACTGCTAGGAATTTACTCAATGGATACAGGAGTACTGATGCATAGGGGCACTTGTACCCCAATGTTTATAGCAGCACTCTCAACAATAGCCAAATTATGGAAAGAGCCTAAATGTCCATCAACTGATGAATGGATAAAGAAATTGTGGTTTATATACACAATGGAATACTATGTGGCAATGAGAAAAAAATGAAATTTGGCCTTTTGTAGCAACGTGGATGGAACTGGAGAGTGTGATGCTAAGTGAAATAAGCCATACAGAGAAAGACAGATACCATATGGTTTCACTCTTATGTGGATCCTGAGAAACTTAACAGAAACCCATGGGGGAGGGAAAGGAAAAAAAAAAAAAAAAGAGGTTAGAGTGGGAGAGAGCCAAAGCATAAGAGACTGTTAAAAACTGAGAACAAACGGAGGGTTGATGGGGGGTGGGAGGGAGGGGAGGGTGGGTGATGGGTATTGAGGAGGGCACCTTTTGGGATGAGCACTGGGTGTTGTATGGAAACCAATTTGACAATAAATTTCATATATTAAAAAAAAAAAGAATTAAAAAGAAGAGAGAAGGATAAAATGAGGAAGGGATCCAAAGAATAAGCCAGCTTTAACATTCAAGAGTTCGAAAATGAATTTTATTGAGAGGATCCACAATCCTCAGTAGTGATAGATTTATATTTTATGCCAAGTATAAATGCATGCACAGGTAATGAACAAGGATAAATGTCACAGGGATTGAGCCATTTCTGTACTATGAATAGTCAGGCAGATAAATTTAAGTTTCCACTGAAAAGAACTAAAGAACTGCTGGATTAAAATTTTCTAAAAACAGCAGCAAAAACAATGACACTTTTGTATTAAAGAGCTGGCAAGCAACTGTAGATTAATCAGTATTTAAAAATCTACATAATTCAGAATATAAATGGAATCCTAAAGCTGATTTTGAACAGGGAGAATTTGTCAAGGTGACAGACAGCCCAGCCTCTGGCCACTGACAACAGAGGATTAAGCAGGAAATCCCCAACAGTAAAATCAGGACCAGGGGGTTAAATCTGCAGTTTAAGGGTAAACCGGAAGGAAACATCCCCCACTTCCACAGGTTCATTAAACTACAAGAGGAACTGCATTATTCAACACTAACCAGGAGAAGCAAAAACAAAAATAAAGCCTGAGAAGTAGTGACCAGCTTGGCCTAACCCAGGCTTGTAGTCCAAGTTCAAAGTAACCAGGTAAATTTTAAAAAGCCTCAGTGAAGAATTAAGTTTAAAATTGTCATAATCTGTGGCTAAGAAGCTGAACAAGAGAGAAAGCAAATCATCTCTGGAAGCATGTACCAACAACATACTCCCAAATTATATCCTTTTTTTTTTTTTTTTTTTTCAACGTTTATTTATTTTTGGGACAGAGAGAGACAGAGCATGAACGGGGGAGGGGCAGAGAGAGAGGGAGACACAGAATCGGAAACAGGCTCCAGGCTCTGAGCCATCAGCCCAGAGCCCGACGTGGGGCTCGAACTCACGGACCGCTAGATTGTGACCTGGCTGAAGTCGGACGCTTAACCGACTGCGCCACCCAGACGCCCCCTCCCAAATTATATCCTTATGCCACTGTTACATCAGCGTCTCTGTGAGGGTTGAGGACTAGGGCTTCCCTCTCTGTCATCTTGCTGATGCTACTCCAAGGGACTTGATTTTTATTGGTGAGTTATAACATTCATTAATTAGGCTGTATAACATTTTGTTCTATGAATATTCCCTAAGCAGTGCTCACTGTGCCTAAACTTTGTGTGAAAATAATAGGGTGTATGCTTTCCTTATGAGAGACTGGAATTTTGGTACATGCTAGGCAAAGAATGATGATATGATCAGTCTCCAATAAAAACCTTGAGTATTTTGTCTCTAATAAACTTCACTGCACAATATTTCTACTTTTGATAGAGGTTGTTTCAATTTTTCATATTAAGTTATATGTATTTTATATTCATTATTAGTTTATAAACTCAGAGAAGACATATGACAAGGCTAAGCGTTTTGATCTTCTAAATATTTTTAAGCTGGCTTCATGCCCAGCATGGAGCCCAACATGGGGCTTGGGCTCATGACCTTGAGATCCAGACCTAAGCTGAGATCAAGAGTCAGATGCTTAAATGACCTAACCACCTATGTACCACAAGGGTTTTGATTTCTAAAACCTTAATTAAGCCCACCAAAGAATTCTTCCTTAATAGTCTAAATTTGGGGGGGAAATATTTTAAAAAGTAGTCTTTGCTTAGCACTATCATCCTCATCCAAGAATCACAATAATTTATGGGTATGAAGGGGTTGTATAATAATAAGAGGTGGAAAAGACTTTTACCACCACATAAATAGCAGTAAAGTTACCATGAGGATGTAATCCATTTTTAATAACAAGAGCTACATTAGATGTGATTTTATTAAACTTGGCAACTATTTCTGGACTGTCTGTTTCCAAAGTGCATATGCACATTCATTTAAGAAATGATTTATTGTTAAATAATCTGTGTTTACTAACAAGTGTATTAATCCTTGTGGAGGAAAGAAAAGTGCTGATTCCTTCCTAGGGTCTACTCAAAACCCATAGTAAGGGGAACAAGAAGTGGTTTGGGTAATATAAATAATAATATGATAGTCTTCCAGCTAGGTCCTATGTCAGGCTGTTTAGAATCTGCTTTACTCTTCTTCCCCAACTTTTCATAATTTTTTCCTCAGAGATGATTAAATATATTATTAACAAGTATGTTATTTGGATCAAGATCCCCTTAGAAATTTTTTTTTGAAAGTTTGTATTTGATAATCAATTTTACCATAGCATTCTTAGTTCTTTAATTCTTATAATTACTCAAATCTGAGTTATAAAATCAAAATAGAAAAAAGAATGGAGTACACATGTTTAAAGAAGAATGCTGACTGCTTCTTTGTATTAAATTGATCCAATAAAGAATGAATTGGCAGTTTATAGTCATTTAATTAGGAAAAGAGTATTTTATTTTTATCTCTTATATCACAACTTACAAAATAGTTACTTTAATGGTTTTGCTCACTTAATTATGTCAACAATTAAGAGACTATTAAACACAAAGCTATAACTTGTCTTGTTGAGTTTGATTCATTTTACTGGCCTACTTATATTTCAACTGATTCCTTTAAGTATTTGGATACAAGCAAGTATTTGCTATAATGAAACAAAATGATATGGATGCTGTTATTTTGATTGGGTAGACTGTAATTTAACAATAAGAGTAAAAAACAAAATGTAAAATATAATTTAAATATACCTAATTAATCCTATTTATATAATACTTCTGATGATTCAAAATTATTACATTGAACTTGTCTTCAGTTATCATTTTTATTCTTTTTCTGGCATCTGTGAACACAATGCCCTGGGGCATTTTCTTAATCTCTTTACACCACAATGTCATCACTATTAAAGGGAGGATTCATCATATAATACGAGCTACTGCTTAAAATTGTGTCCTAGATTAATGAGATTAAAACACATTAGTGAGATAAAACCCACAGAATGCATATCACTGACAAATTAATTATACCATAAAAGTTAACCTTAATTATAATATAAAATTTTTCCTCTTTTATCATTATTTGTCAGTCCCCTTGTATCCACACTGCCTTCCCATCAGTAACTAAATAATGGGTTTTCTCAAATCTTGGCTTTTTTTTCTTTTTTTCATTTTCATTGTATATCTTTCCCCTTGACAATCTTATCCACATATGTGTACATTTAATGTCTCTATATTTATGATGGATCTGAAAGTAAACTTAAACTACATATCATTACTCCAAACTGCATAATATTTCCAAATGATTATGTAATATAATTATATGGATATTTCAATACAACTAAGTGTTGTTTTGTAAGATAAAAATAAATGAGAATATTTCTCTGAAAACTTGACTTATACTAGCATTGCTAAGTCAAGGTTGCTACCATTCATCCTACTGCACAGAGCATTTATAGAGCTGTCATTGTTGACCCTTCCTACTCTTCATCTTTCTATACCCATTCATCAAACTTTTAGATTTAAACATATAAATTCTTTTTAAATATACTCATTTTTTCTTAATCTCTGATGCACTTTTATATTTCAAAACTTCACCCTCTCCCATTAAAACTATTATCACTTTCTAACTAAAATCTCCACATGCATTCAACCTCCAGATTCTACTTCACCTGCTCTTAGTATTAGAGCTGAAGTAACCTTAATAAAACACAAATGTAATCATACCAACCTTCTGCTTAAATCCGTGCAATCTGTTTTCACTGGGAGAGAGTTGTTGGAATATGAATTTGGTGGTATGGACATGGGTCTGATATATCTGTTAGGAACATTTGACAGTGATAAAAACAGTAATGATATTTGCCAAAGTTTTTGAGTATTTGCTATAAGGTAGGCACTGAACTAAGTATATGGCAGGCATTAATTATCTCATTCAATACCCACAGAAGTCTCATTCAATAGCCACAAAATTTCAATAATGAAGAAACGAAAATGTTAAGCAAGTTGACCAAGTACTATAAACAGAAACCCTAAAGACTTCAAAGGAAAAACAAAAACAAAAGCAAAAACAAAACTCTTAGAACAAATAAGCAGATTCAATAAAGTTGCAGGATACAAAATCAACATGCAAAATTCAGTTGTGTTTCTATACGCTAATAATTCTCTGAAAAATAAATTAGGAAAACAATCTCATTTACAGTGTCACAAAAAGAATCAAATAGGAAAAACTTAACTAAGGAGGTAAAGACTTGTACATGGAGAACTAAACAAAATTGATGAAAGAAATTAAAAACACAAACATATTATGCCATATATGACAGCATGGATGAATCTGGAGGCCATGATGCTAAGTGAAATAAGGTACTCACACACACACGCGCGCGCGCGCACACACACACACACACACACACACACACAATACTGCATGATTCCACTTATATGAGGTATCTAAAATGGTCAGATCCATAGAATCCAAAAACGGGATAGTGGTTATAAGGGCTGGGGGCAGAGGGGGGGAATGAAAAGATACTATGAATGAGCATGGTGTCTCAGTTAAGCAAGTTGAATAGGCTCTAGATATATGCTGCACAATGGTGTACCCATAGTCATCAATAATTTTGATACACTGAAAAATTTAAGAGGATATATCTCACTTTAAACTTCCTTGTAACAATAAAAAAACTTTAAAAATTGGTAAAAGTCCCTTTGTTAAGTGACGCAGCATGGACACCGGACTAGTGTATTTTTATTTAATCCCTAGCTTTTTAAAAATTTTTTTTAAATGTCTATTTATTTTTGAAACAGAGAGAGACAGAGCATGAATAGGGGAGGGTCAGAGAGAGGGAGAAAGAGAATCTGAAGCAGGCCAGGCTCTGAGCTGTCAGCACAGAGCCCGACGCAGAGCTGAAACTCATGGACTGTGAGATCATGACCTGAGCCTAAGTCGGGCACTTAACCGACTGAGCCACCCATGCACCTCTTAATCCCTAGCTTTTGAAAAATACTTACAATAGGGTGATTTTTGCTTACAAAGGAGAATGGATTGGCTTTATTCATAAATAACTATATTCAAATACAATCAAATAGAGAATATACAGAAAATAGTTGCCATGATTTGGCCAAGGTGGGGGTGGGAAAACTAAACAACTGTTTAATGTGGTACCATGTATTAACAAGAAGCATGTATTTTTCATTTCGTATACACAATGTACTGAATATAATACAACACACATATTTTTCTGGGATAAACACAAATTAGACACATTTCAGAAATTAAAGCTACAGTGTCAAGATAAGCTATATCTAGATGGCTTGTGGTGGATAGAAACTGAATGCAGGATTTAGGGTCTGAAGTTATAATTCCAAACAAGAATGGGTGATAATTCTTTACTCTCTTTAATGGCTGGGAGCTGGAGGTAAGCATAAAAGTGTTAAGTATTCATCTGTGAATGAGTAGAAGATTTAAAAAGGAGAGGACATCATGTTGTCTCTCCTTCCACCCATAAACACACCCTCTTGACATAATACCATATCTCTGGTTAAACTTTTGTGTTTCCAGCTGAAGCCAAAGGGAAACAATCCTTAAAAAATTTTAACAACCAAGTGTGTAAAGGTTTTCTTTGAAAAGAGCTTCAGCCAAAAATGTGTTCATGGTAAAAAATTATAAAACACACTGCCAGCAGAAAGGTAATCAACATTCCAAAACTGTAGGTCACCCTTAAATAATGACTATTACTAGCGCAGTAGAATGAGTATCTGTAACCTAGAGCCTAAGGTTAACAAGGTGAAGGAACAGTCAGTAATAATTCCCATTTTCTGGTCTGGTTAATTGGGTGGATGATGGTACATCCACCAAGATGAAGAATGCAAAAGAAACTGTTGGGGGAAAACATATGTTTAGTTTGGCACATTTGGATTTGGAGATGCCTGTGGCATACTGTCTTAGTCAACCTGGCTACCATAATAAAATACCACAGAGTAAAAATAAATAGAAATTTATTTTCTCACAGTTCTGGAGGTTGGGAAATTTAAGACCAGGGTGACAGCCAATTTGATTCCTAAGAGAGTTCTCCTTCCGGCTTGCAGATAGTTGCCTTCTTGCTGTATTCTCACATGGTCTTTCCCTGGTGTGTGTGGGTGTAGAAAAACAGAAAGAGAGGGAGAAAGAGAGAGCATGCTCTGATGTCTTTTCTTGTGTAGGCACTAATCCCTTCATGAAGGCCCCATAATAATGACATCACCTAATCCTAATTGCCTCTCAAGGGCCCCATCTCCAAATATGATCACATTAGGAGTTAGGACTTCAAAATATGAATTTTAGGGGGATACAAACATTCAGTTCATAACATGGCTATTCATTTTCCTAGCAGAGATAATATGTTCACTTGAGATGATTTTATGTCATTAATCAATAATTGTTGATTCCATTTATTAATATTTATTAATAAAAGATAATTTGGAGTCCACATAAACCCCAATAATTTATCTTGTATTAAATCATTCACTTAACAGGAATTTGAGTGCCTATTATGGGCCAGTCACTGTTAAAAGCACTTGGAATGCATGAGTGAATGAAATAAAGATCCCTGGCCTGAGGTGGCTTTCCTTATAAGAAGATAAATGATAAATAAATACAATAGACAAATAAATTAAAGGATATGTTAAGAGGTGGTATAATAAGGAAAATTTCTACTTGAGTGTGTAGTGATAATGGGGCAAAACGATTGTCTCTCTTTCTTATCTGTATCCTTTACTATCTTGAAGGCTATCTTGAAGGTCTGCTTCTCATAAAATGATATCTGTTTCCCTAAACCTTGAATTTGACCTTGCCTTGAGACTTGCTTTAAGTAATAAAATGGAGTGGTACTGAAGTGTGTCAGTTCTAAGCCTAGACCTCAAGCACTGCATACTTTCACTTTCAGAATCTTTCCTTCCACCATGTGAATCAAAATGGGCTATTCTGTGAAGGATGAGAGACCACATGTACCAGAACTCAGACATCCCAATTGGCACCTGAAAGTGTGCCTGAAGTGTGCACCATGGAAGAGAGTCCACCCAAGATCAGCAAAAGTCAACTTCCTTACTCACATCTGACCATAGGTGCCACAAAAGACCAGTAGAGACAATATGCACACACACACATGGCATATATGGACATATACATATATGTATAGGTATATGGATAAATATATATATATATATATATAGTGAAAACTTGTGAAATAATCTACAAGTGTAGAAAGTTATTATTCAAATAATATGTACACATTAAAGCACCTTGCTAACAAAGATTCTGTTTTAGACCATTTTCCAAGCATGTAGCATCTCTTTTCATCTACTGTCTTTGAGGTCTATAGGTTTTTCATTCTCTTGTAGAATGATGCACTTTATTCCAAAAATCATTGCGTTCCTTTTGAATTTTATTAAGCACTGAAAATCAGGAGCAAAAGAGTGCAGCCACAGGAAACATGGATTGCACGCTTATTGGTTCTCTTCCATATGTTTTAACAGTATTAATTTAATTCATCCAATCTTCACAGTCATTCTATGGCACGTGTACAATTATTGCATCCATTTACATACAAGAGAAAAGAAGCACATAGAGGTTAACTATCCCTGGGCCACATAACTGGGTCAGAATTTGACCCAGGTAATTTGATTCCCAAATCCCACTGTTATTAGCATGCTAAAGTGCCTATCATAATCTAGCCCTGCTTTATATATGTGAGTCCTCTAATACTATACCTATATATTTTATGCATAACTGGCTATAAGGAAACTTTTTCCCTAAAATTGTCATTCAGAAAAGAGAGAGGCTTTTTACATTTGTGTTCCTTCACAGTATTTTTTTGAGTGTTCTCTCAATGGTTTTACTTAAACATTAAAATGTTATTTTGCATATAACCACATAATGGCCACTATTGGATATTTCACAAACAAATCTATTAAAATCCACTTAGAAAACAATTCACTAAGTAGTTAGTGAAGATTGAAGATAATTATAAGAATAAAAAAGCCACAATTACTTTAATTTTAAGTGAATAAATATCTGAAGCTTCAGCTCAAATCTCCATTAAGATATCACACATGTATTTAAAACTTCTATACTTTAGGGGTGCCTGGGTGGCTTAGTTGGTTAAGCATCAGACTCTTGATTTTGGCTCAGGTCATGATCTCAATGGTTGTGAGATCAAGCCCCATGTCAGGCTCTGCACTGTGTATGAAGTCTGCTTAAGATTCTCTCTCTCCCTCTCCCTCTCCCCCTCCCTCATTTGCATGCTCTCTCTCTTTCAAAAAACAAAATGTAAATAAAAAATAAAACCCTCTATATTTCAAATAACAGCAAAAGTGAAGGTTAACTTCTCAGGATAGTTATACTATATAACAAAAAACCTCATTTATTACTATAATATAAAGACTGAAGAGAAACATAAAAAGTCTAGATGCATTTTTTAAATAAAAAAAAAGACAGTAGAAAATATATAATTGATTTAGTACATTTCATTAAAGCTTGCTGTTTAGTATTGCACTGACTAAATGATAATGTGCAAAATAAATTAATACACTTAATATTGTAAGTAAACATCTGACAATTGCATCTGTAGTACTATAAGTAATCAGCCATAGGCAACATTTTGGTACACATAGTATTAATAGTCAGTATCTACTTTAATTATTTGGTATGCATGCACTACCCTTGGCTTTTTTTACTTTCTAACTTCTGTTTGCTTGTTTTCTTTCTTGTTTGTTTTGATTTGGAACTTCCATCTAGAAAAACAAAAAAGGACAAAACCTTGCCTTACAAGTGCCTTGTACAAATACATCTGAAATGGAAAAATAAATAAATAAATAATTTTTAAAATGATTTTTATTAACTTTGTCTTTCAAAAATGCATTTACACACCAGTAAATAAAGATGTACAAGATCATTTAAAGTTCATAATAGTATGCTGTTGAATATTTATGCTATATTAGGACAATCTACTATTATATAAAACTTTATTTTATGTACTTACTTGTATAAACGGTGCTATTATATTCATATTTTCAGGTGTATGTGTGTGTATATAGAGAGAGTTAATAGAAGAGTTAATAGAAGACACAAAGAAAGATGGTATATGCATTGGTGGATTTGTCTGGTTTTGGTAATAATGGGGCAACCGAATGAAGATATATAGTATACAGTTGGGAGTCTGGAGCCCATAAAACACATCTTTGAAGTGTACTTTACTAGGCTATTTTATGGATGAAAGTGTAAAGAAGTTAAGGCAATTGTCCAATTAAAAGGTGGTGAGTATCAGAGACAATATTTGAATCTCTAAATTGTCTGACCTCAAAATCTATATAATCAACCAGTATCTATTTTTTTTTTTAATTTTTTTTTTTTTTCAACGTTTATTTATTTTTGGGACAGAGAGAGACAGAGCATGAACGGGGGAGGGGCAGAGAGAGAGGGAGACACAGAATCGGAAACAGGCTCCAGGCTCTGAGCCATCAGCCCAGAGCCTGACGCGGGGCTCGAACTCACGGACCGTGAGATCGTGACCTGGTTGAAGTCGGACGCTTAACCGACTGCGCCACCCAGGCGCCCCAACCAGTATCTATTTTTAAAAATCTTATTATGCTCATGCTAAATTTTATGTAAGGAGTAATCTATTTCCAAAAATGAGAAATTAAGTGTCTCTGGGTAGGTGAAGAAAAGAGCAATAAATTGGAGACAAAACAGACAATGTGAACAAGTGCAGAAGACGTGAGTATAGAACTGCCATTACCTGGTTTTGTTTCCTAATGCCACATTACTGATAACAATGTCAATGAGAACCATTGTTAAATGTTTATCATGCAATCATGGATTTCACAATATTTATTATTATTATCATTATTATTATTTCCATTTTATCTATCCTAAGTTACACTAAAAATGTTTTCAGTTAATTTATAAATAAATCCCTACTGATAAAACCAAACAGAATTTCTCAATATTCATTTATTTTGGCTGCATTATACAAAAAAATGCACTTCTAATTTTATTCATGTAAAAGGTAAATAATTGAATTATCTTATGTCCCCTTGTTTATAATGCAAAAAATATAAAAACTTTTGAGGCGTATTATAAAATGCATTTATTTTATGAATCTGTAACATTACACTGGCACCTGCAAATTTATTCTAAAATAAAGTTATTCTTTTTACTTTTGACATCATGTTTTCACATTTTTTACCCCATTTATCTCTTTTTCTTTTAATTTCACCATTAAATTTCACTTTGTTGAAAATTAGAGCACTTGGTACATGAATAACATTGCCAAATATGAAAGGCACAGTCTCAGCAGAATAAATTGGATTTACCTTGGTACATAACAAGCACTCGCCAAATATTCAAACATTCTTAGGAGCTAAAAATTAGCATTTTCAAATATTGAATATAACTCTGACATTTGGAGCTTTCAAAGTGTGGAAAATAGGTCAGATATTCTCAGAACAGCAATCCAAATCAGAGTAAGATTTCATATTTTAGAAATATGTCAATTAAATGATTTTGAGAGCCATGGTTTCTTGTTTCATCTCCTATGCATTTAATCCTTTAGCTTCCATTTTGTTGAATACTGTATTCCATCTTATTGGTGTAGACTTATGTTCAAGTTAGCTATGTATTTTATTATTTTAATAATTAAGTGAAGAATAATGGCCATCTAAGTTAGGTTAGGGTCATATGACATGCCTCAAAATTAAAGAGCTAATTGAATTTACCACATGGAAATATCATACATAGCTTCACATGTAGCTTCTCTAGCCATATATTTTTTGGTCAGTATCAACATGATTTGACTTCTTACAATGGAGAAAAGAATATGTACTTCCTATAATAGTAAATATCTCAAGTAGGATATATAAACTTCAAATTAATTACAAAAATAATGCAGAACTATCCCTTTAATAATATCACGTTACTCTAAGTGTTAAACTGAGGTCTTTACAAAATTAAAGTACAAAGGCATATTTAAATACTTAACATCAAATTTAGCATGGGACTTTATTTAAAATATTTCATTTGAAGCATATTGTTTCTATTTCTTCTTTCCATATGCACATTGGATATATAGAGTATGTGAACATTGATTTAATTAAGCAGATTATTTTGAGCAGCTGAGTCATAAACTGAGATATTTGGAAAGAAAAATGAGCAGTACACAGTTTGGTATGTCAGGCTATTTAAATCAACTTCAAAAATTTTTCCCTTTGAAATTTCTCCCAATTCTTGTCCAAAGCTATAAGGCAAATTGATATAACAAATATTCAGGAAGATGCATCCCTCCTTATTCCTACCTAATAAATAAATTATATTCTCTATAAAGAACTTGCTTCCAAGCAAGGCAAACATAAGATGTTGAAAGAACCATAAAATTTGAGAAACTAGTGAGTGTCCTTAGACCATGAAAAATGAAAGGAAAACTGCAGCTGTAAAAATGTTTATGTATTACTCTGAAAAACTATGTTTAAGAGGAAAATTGAAGAATCCACAAGATCTTTTGGCTGAACCAATGCTAAACATCATTTCAGAGGAAGAAGCATAGATAAAAGAAGACAGAAGTTGGACAACAATTTGACTTTTGTTAAATGATTCTTGTTCCGCCTATACTGAGTATCAATGGGCAAAAAAAAAAAAGGAACTGCAAAATTGGCATATTATGTAAGAATTTATTCTTCGTAAAAAATATATTAAAACATTTTTTTGCTTAATTTGAACTAGATTACTGATACAATTTTATTTGGATATGTCGTATAGAGATTCACTCAATTGTTTCATATGGTGATTTGCTTTTTAGTTTTAATTATTTATGGAGTAGTGTCTTTATTTAGAGAAACACAATTCAGGTAAATACTTTCTATTGGACACACATTTTATGGAACTCCATTTACCACAACACTTACCAGGTTTGCCTGATTATTATCATTGGCACAAATGCTAAGATTTTACAAGATTAGATAAAAATCACTAAATGTTCATAATTATGTAATTATTTTATAAAATGTAATTTCCATTTTGTCTTGTTCACTACTGTAACTCATAAGTTGGCATGGTGTCTACCTAAAGTCTGTTTTAAATAAATGTAAGTCAGTCAGAGAAAGAGATATTATATGTTTTCACTCATATGTGGATCTTGAGAAACTTAATAGAAGACCATGGGGGAATGGAAGGGGGTAGGGAGGCAAGCCATAAGAGACTCTTAAATACTGAGAACTGAGGGTTGATGGGGAGTGAGGGGGAGAGGAAAATGGGTGATGGGCATTGAGGAGGGCACTTGTTGGGATGAGCACTGGGTGTTGTATGTAAGTCAATTTGACAGTAAAGTATATTCTAAATAAATAAATAAATAAATAAATAAATAAATAAATAAATGTAAGTATAAGGCATATCACCTCCATTTGCAGTACAAAGCTAGATTCTATTAAACAGTACAATAGAAAATTAGATGTTCCTTAGCTACTGTTCTAGAAGGTAGTTTCTTCTGTGCCTTTTATTCATATTGCATTCTATGTAACTGAAAGCATGCACACTCACATGCACATATACTATCATGATAAATTTTAGTCTTTTAATAGACCAAAAATGAACTAAATTGAAAATAAGTTGTATGATGTATATAAAGATATGAAAAGAGAAAAACAAAACAATTCATATAAGTACCAAAAGCAAGTCCTTTTGATATGGGATTACTATAATTATAGGAGCAAATAAAAAATGCCTAAAATAAAAATAACATTATTTTCTATTTTTAGAGAGAGGAAATGAAACAGATGACATAAAAATATGCTCTTTCCAGGAGAGGAAAAATAAAAAACTAAATACAAAATATATCTAAAAATGAGGATTCTTACAAGAAAACAACTAATATCTATATGCATTTGAGTAGAGAACTTTAAGATGGAATAAAATAAGGTAAATAGAAACAGAACTCTCATAAGAAAGCAAAAGTAGTCAGAGAATATAAGTAAAAATTTAAACTCCATTAAGTAGCCCTAAAATGACTACATGTTTGATTTCATGTAGCCCTAAAATGACTACATGTTTGATTTCAATGATGACAGTAAAGAGAAATGCTAATTTAACCATGTGAAAAGTAAGATAAGTTCAAACATATAAAGCCCTCATGAAGATTATAAAGAATAATAAATATAATTGTTTTAAAATGTCAAATATCTATAATTGTGACTTACTGAAATTTAGATAAATTTTTAGAAAAATAATTCTCCAAAATAAATGTGTGAATAAAAAAATGTTTTGACAGGAATACTTTGAATTGTCACCTTTCTAAGTACAGATTTATAGATCAATGTCTTAAAGGGTAATATGTTTATTTCATTTGAAAATGATCCTTAAACTAAAATAAGGTACAAAATACATTTATAATTAAAAAGTAGAATAAAATTAGAATATAAAAGGGAAATTAAGAAGTCACGTTGTCATAATAATATAGATTTGGTAATAACTTTGTGATGTTATACCTTTAGAAGTAGTTGAAAGTCCTCTATGAAGAAACAAAAAGATTTTGTATATAACAATGGGGCATTATGTCATTTATGAAATAATATGGTTACCACATGATGTAGGGATGGTGGTGGGCCTTTCCCCCATCTTTAAATATGTCTGTTGAACAGAAGATTGAAAATAATGGAAAATGCACTCACCCTTAATCTCCAATTTAAGTTGGAAGAGGAATAAGTGTATATAATGTATGGGTCTCTTGATTCAAATAGATATGGGTATGAATCCTACTTTATCACCTCCTAGCTTTGGCAAATAATATAGTGTTTCTGGGTTCTTGGATATAATAAATGAGATAATGAGAGAAAAAGGGCTTGGAACAGGTCTTTTTACATCTATTTACTTACTACCTATTAGCCATTATTCAGAGAGTCCATTAAATATTGAGAGGCCTGGGGCACCTGGGTGGCTCACTCAGTTAGGTGCCCAACTTTGGCTCAGGTCATGATCTCAAGGTTCATGAGTTTGAGCCCTGCACTGGGCTCTCTGCTGTCAACATGGAGCCCACGTCAGATTCTCTGCTCCCTCTCTCTCTGCCACTCCCCTGGTGGTTCTCTCTCTCTCTCTCTCTCTCTCTCTCTCTCTCTCTCTCAAATAAACTTAAAAAAAAAAAAAAACAACAGAACTATAGAGAGGGCTAGCATTTATGAATTTTTGTACATCGTTTACAGGAAAATAATATGAAGTTTGGTACAAAATTTTATTTAGAAGGAGAATGAATGATAAGAAATTATATACGGTATTTTATTTTTTTTTTCAACGTTTATTTATTTTTGGGACAGAGAGAGACAGAGCATGAACGGGGCAGGGGCAGAGAGAGAGGGAGACACAGAATCGGAAACAGGCTCCAGGCTCTGAGCCATCAGCCCAGAGCCTGACGCGGGGCTCGAACCCACGGACCGCGAGATCGTGACCTGGCTGAAGTCGGACGCTTAACCGACTGTGCCACCCAGGCGCCCCTATATACGTATTTTAAAAGTACACAATACACTCAACACCACAAAATCAGGGAAATGGCATAATACTTCTAATGTAAACTACCTCGTGTATCATATATTGTATTTTTTCATTGTTTATTTATTTATTTTTTTTTTTTTTTAAATTTTTTTTTTCAACATTTTTATTTATTTTTGGGACAGAGAGAGACAGAGCATGAACGGGGGAGGGGCAGAGAGAGAGAGGGAGACACAGAATCGGAAACAGGCTCCAGGCTCTGAGCCATCAGCCCAGAGCCCGACTCGGGGCTCGAACTCACGGACCGCGAGATCGTGACCTGGCTGAAGTCGGACGCTCAACCGACTGCGCCACCCAGGCGCCCCTGTTTATTTATTTTTGAGAGACAGAGCATAAGCAGGGGCAGAGAAAGAGGGGGACAAAAGATCCAAAGTGGGCTCTGAGCTGACAGCAATGAGCCCGATGCAGGGCTCAAACTCACAAACCATGAGGTCATGATGTGAGCCAAAGTCAGACGGTCAACTGACTGAACCACCCAGGTGCCCCATCATATATTTTTTCCTAAATTTGTTTCTTTATACTTTTGGATTGCCCGTTCATACATCAATGGTTTGCATATTATCATTATCTATACAGAGAATAAAAATATAATTTAATCATTTCCTTGACTAATCAAATTTAAATTTAATCTTTAATATTTTGGTATCAATATTTATTTTGGTATCAATATTTATTTTGGTATCAATATTTATTTTGGTATCAATATTTATTTTGGTGTCAATATTTTAACTAGTTTCAATAATTATCTGCTTTTAATCCCCCATCTTATATTTACTCTATGTTACTTTATAGACGTGCATATTTACAAAAAAATCTTTGTTATTAACTATGCTAATATATTTGAGGAATAATTTTAGCAAAAAATTTACAGAGAACATGGTTAAATGAAGACATTTATTTTTGCACATTCTTGAAATTTTACTAAAATACGAATAAAGTGACTTAAAAAGGGTATAAATACACAAACTCAATGACAAAAGAGAAAAGAATAGCAAGAAAAGTTTGGATCCTAAAAAGCAATTGGATGGATGCTAAATGATTTAGCAGACCTGGAAAGTTTCATCCTAATCTGGCTATTGGCTAGAGTAAAAATCATTTTAAATAACACAACAAAAATTCCCAAAGGCGTAAGAATTGGTGACACCAAGGACCTTGGAACCAGAAGTGAATTTAAGGGCATGTAAAAGCTCAAACAAAGAAGACTGGGGGAAAATCTGTTTTAAAGATAATTATCTGAGTTGTAAAAACAATGCTAAATCATTAATAATGAACCCCTAATGATAAAGCAGTAAAATGGCCATAAAGTAAAAACAATAAAACATTTCTTAACATATTCACATTGGCAGGTTCGCTATGGTTTCTGGCATATTTAACTCTTTCTAAAATTTCTTTAAAATTCAAACTTATCTTTCTAATCCACCACTTCTCAAACTACTTTGGTTTTGTTTCTGGTCCCTTTAAATTCTGAAACATAGGGGCGCCTGGGTGGCGCAGTCGGTTAAGCGGCCGACTTCAGCCAGATCACGATCTCGCGGTCCGTGAGTTCGAGCCCCGCGTCGGCTCTGGGCTGATGGCTCAGAGCCTGGAGCCTGTTTCCGATTCTGTGTCTCCCTCTCTCTCTCTGCCCCTCCCCTGTTCATGCTCTGTCTCTCTCTGTCCCAAAAATAAATAAACGTTGATAAATTCTGAAACATCACTGACTTGGACTACAGAGTATTTCCACATCACTAAAATCAATGGACATTTCCATTGTTATTTTACTGGACTATCCTTGGAAAGCTCATAGGTACCCACAGATTTAAGAACCATCTTTGAGCAGATAAATTATGTATATTTATTGATAGGGGTTAATTATAAATTATTAATACCTTCAAATAATTTTTAGAATTATTGTTAATACATATTATTAAATATATCAAAAACTAACAAATATCTTCCTACAATCTGGTATTTTGTTTTATTTCTCAGTAAGTGGTTTTATTGTCTATTGTATTTTGTAAGTTATCAGTGAGTAACCCATGTTACCACCACCTTATACCTAATTCTTCTTAGTTAATCCATCATGAAATCATCAATTTTACCTCCAAAGTAGCTCTCACAGTCATTACTATCTCTCTCTACTGCTACTTACCATGATATATTTCAAAAAGGGGCGCCTGGGTGGCGCAGTCGGTTAAGCATCCGACTTCAGCCAGGTCACGATCTCGCGGTCCGTGAGTTCGAGCCCCGCGTCGGGCTCTGGGCTGATGGCTCAGAGCCTGGAGCCTGCTTCCCATTCTGTGTCTCCCTCTCTCTCTGCCCCTTCCCCGTTCATGCTCTGTCTCTCTCTGTCCCAAAAATAAAAAAAAAAAAAAAAAAAAAATTAAAACTGTAATAACTAAACACTCTACCTAGAATATTTCTCTATTTTAAAACTCCAGTTACTTTTTCAGACTTGTAGTTTGGGAAAATAATGGTAGCTGCTTGATTGTGAAAATCTCCCACACTCTTCCTCAAAAAATCAAACAAAACAAAACAAAAAAAAAGAATCTATCTATCTATCTATCTATCTATCTATGAATGAATATAAGAGAAAAATCATACATGGCCCATGAATTTAGCATTCCTAGAAGACAGAAAATACTGCAACATTCAAATTACCCATGAATAGGGAAAATATATTCCAAAAGATCTCTGATTTTCAACACACTACTATGACTCTGTTTACTCAGTAGAAAAATAGGAGGCTCGGGAGACTCTCAATAAGAGTAAAGAAGAGCTTAAAATGTACCTGGAGCAATCTAGAAAGGGAAAGTCCAGTATTCATGCCCAAATGCCATCCTGGTGATCCACAACACAGGTTTCAGGGAAAGGACTTGAAAGTGAGTGGGACCAAAACTAGAAGCTACAGAAAAGCATTGCATATGGAGAAAAATCAATAATATAGAGAGAGGTTATTCTACTTGTAGATAAGGAAGTGAAGGGCTGCTAAATTTCTTACTAAAAATAAAAACAAAAAAGTTAGAAAAGTACTAAAGTAAAGAGGGATGAGTTGGTAGTAGACATAGTCTTCACAGATTTTAAGTCTATAAAGCTTCTAAAATTCAAATATTGGGCTGCAGATACATGAAGAAGACAAACAACTAAAGACATATGATAAAAACCATAGAATTAGATCTATCCTAAAACACACAAAAAAGTAAATGATAAGATGTTATCTCAAATCTCTGTGTTAAAGATGGCATTTTAAACAAAAGATTTTCAGACAAGTGGATAGACATTTAGGGAAAAAAAAGGTAAAATTTGATCAATTCCTCACCACCACGTACAGGGATGAAACTTCTAACATCAGAAATTTACTTATAAAAAAGTGAAATATAGAAGTACTAAAAAAAATTAAGTAGTTTATCAGTATCATGGATATATAGAAATATACAATTATTATATGAAATCAAGTTCCAGGTACAAAATAATAGTACTACTACTACTACTACTACTACTACTACTACTACTAATATAATAAAATGTGACCACATAAAATGGCAGAATAATCATAGCCTTTAGGGAGAGGGCATCATGACTAAACTTAAGAGATAAATGAAAGACTAAAAAAGTACTTGCAATATATATCACAGATAAAGGGCCAATATCAGTGGTATAATAGGAAACATTAAAAATTGAAGAAAAAGAGCAAAAATCCTGGAAGAAAATGGGCAGAGAATATTAAATACACAGTTGCCAAAACAGAAATATCTTGTGAAAGTTATATTTCCCAGTATTAAAAATTGTTCTTCACTCAAAATAATTACACTATGACTTATTTTATATCAATAAAATAATTCCAAAGAAGTTCAATATGAAAAGCCAAATATTTTGAAAATATAGATATTTAGCAAGCATACAGTAGATTTGAAAAACACTATCAAGTAGCAACGTGACACACAAAACATTCTACCAAATGACTGCAGAATACACATTTTTTTTTGTCAAGCCCAAATATAATTAATATTTCCACAATAGGCACAATAAAACAAATTCCAATGAACTTAAAAGGACTGTTATAATGAAAGTACTTTCTGAATACAATAAAATTAAATTTGGTATCAACAACAGAAGGAAATTTAGGAAATCTTCAATTATTTGGAAGTGAAAAGCCAGACTTTTAAATAACATATTGGTCAAAGAAGAAATTATAATGGAAACTTGAAAATATTTAGAACAGAATGAAAACAAAACTGCACAGCACATCAAAATGTAGGGGATGGAACTATAACAGTACTGAGAGGAAAATATATAGCTCTAAAAATTAATATCAGAAAAAAAGAATTTCTACACAATAACTTAAGTTTCTAACAATATACTAGAAAAAGAAAAGCACAAATAAATACATAACATGATGCTACGTGACACAAAATGTTTTGGTAAAAAAACATAAAATGAGTTTTATATTTGATGATAAAAAATTCACTGACATTATACACATAGTTTAAGCAGCCATGAAATGAAAATGAATGAAAAACAAGAAATATAACTCCACTTTTTAATGTTTTATGTATAAAACTGAAAGTGGGAGAGGGGCAGAGAGGGACAGAGGATCTGAAGTAGAGTCTGCACTGACAGCAGAGAGCCTGATATTGGGCTTGAACTCACATACCATGAGATCAGGACCTGAGCCTAAATTGGATGTTCAGCCAACTAAGCCACCCAGATGTCCCAACCTCATTCTCTTTTTAAAGTACTTTTAGTTAACCTATTGGGATTGCATACACCACACAAATAAAATAAAAAAAAACTTTATATTATTTAAAAATGAAAAACAACTAGATGTCAAACATCTCAAAGTTCATTAATGTTTTTATTTTATCATTTGAATATTACTTATTAAGCAACTTCTGTGTGATAGGCCCTTTCCAAACATGGGGATATATTGATGAACCAAATATATCATGGAACTTCATAGATTATGATATGGGGAAACGACTGAAGTCATGTCATTGAAAAAATATGAATTGTATGAGAAAAAAAGTCATGATATAATTTTGTAGTATCATTTACATTAAGAAACTTGGGGTTCTCAAGTTTCTGTGTGCCCACCTCCTCATACCACAAAACTACACACAAACTTCACACTGTGGTAGACATGAGGATAATTTACATGATTTTGTATATTTTCTGGTTATTAAAAACTAATTTTGTATGAATATATTTTTATAATCATCTCAAGAGTTCAATGTAATAGTATCACTAACACAGAGGTTTGCAGTAATAAAATGTAAATATATGAATTAGAAATTAGTTTTTCTGCAACATTCACACTGAATCACAATTTATAGCTGAACCATAGCATATGAATTTATGCATACAATGTCACTTTCTATTTGTGTGATGAATATTTTATTTTCATGCATAAAATTGATAAATATGTAAAACAAAATTAGCCTCTGTACTGTCAGTTTTGAGAGGTTGGTTTTATGACTTTTATATTTTCTAGAAATATTAAATTATTCTCTCCCCCAACACAAGTGTGTCTATATTTCTGAAAATATATCAGCATATGCAAAATCAATATATCTATAGACCTATTTGACAGTATATTTTGGAAAAAAGGTTAGCAATATATGACTACATAAATTTCTATAATTAATCTTTATGTTATGGCATAATTGATTCAAAGTTTTTTTTTTTTAAAGCAAAGTAAATGAAACAATTAAAAAGGAAAGAAAAAACCAGGTTATAAAAAGGAGAATATTATCTTACATGATCACATATTCCATTCTAACACCGAATAACATTATATTCAACGTCATATTGGTTAATTCAACTACATATAAACTTAAGTAAATTTATAAAGAACTGAGGATTCGTGTTGACAAGAAATATTTTGATTATTCTTTTTTTTTTTTAATTGGGTCTTCCTGTAATATCAAACAGTAGAAGCAAATGTATGGGACTGCACAGAGATAATGGAGACAAGAAAAAGTTTTAGGCTGATAGCAAAATCCTTCCACTTCTTTCCCGAAGTTATTTTAATATCCTTTAAGTTTTTCTTTCTTCCTTTTTTTTTTTAACTTAAATTCCAGGTATTGAACATACAGTGTAATATTAGTTTCAAGTGTACAATATGGTGATTGAACACTTCCATACCTCACCTTGTGCTCATCACAAGTGCACTCCTTAATTCCCATTACCCATTTAACGCATCCCCCTGCCCACCTCCCCTCTGATAACTATCAGTTTGTTCTGTATAGGTAAGAGTCTGTTTGCCTCTCTCTTCTTTTTCCCCTTTGCTTGTTTGTTTAGTTTCTTAAATTCCACATATGAGTGAAATCAGATGATATTTGTCTTTCTCCGACTGACTTATTTTGCTTAGCATAATACTCTCTGGCTCCATCCATGCCATTGGAAATGGCAAGATTTCACTCTTTTTCATGGTTACTGGTCAGAAATTTGAGGAGAGAGAATTTAAAATTTGAGAGGGGAGTTTAAAATTCCCTTGGGTAGAGATAACTAACAAAGAAAATGAAGAGAAGAAAAGTTCCTTACAGAGTTGGTAATGCAAGTATGTTTGCTTCCAAGATAAATTTCACAAGTTTTTGCACACATGGGTAACAGTAAGAGTAGGGGTTAGGGATAGGAATCATCAGTCATAACTTTCATAGAAATAAAGCAACAAAACAAAACAACAAAGAAATGGAACTTATAACTGGTTTACAACTTGTACAGCAACAGGAAGTGATTTTGACATCATAGGGAACTGGAGTGGGGTGGGGGGAGGAAGTCAGATGTTGATGGGAAATTCTGTGAATCCATTTGTTTTTTATTTGTCCTCCAAACTTGCAGCACCATCTCTTAATTAGGTGTAGGAAAGTGTTTCTTTAAAGTTTAGGGAGATCCTGGGGTTCCTGGGTGGCTCAGCTGGTTAAGTGGCCAACTCTTGCTATCAGCTCAACTCATGATCTCCTGGTTGTGACCTTGGGGTCGTGAAATCAAGCCCCGCATTGAGCCCTGAGCCCACTGCTCGGCTCGGCGTGGAGCCTGCTTGGGATTCTCTCTCTCTGCCCTTCTCCTACTCGTTCTCTCCCCTCCCCTTGCTGTCTCTCAAATTAAATAAAGGGGCGCCCGGGTGGCTCAGTGAGTTAAGTGTCTGACTCTTGGTTTTGGCACAGATTGTGGTCTTGCAGTTTCGTGGGTTCAGTCCCCACGTGGTGCTCTGCACTGACAGCATGGAGTCTGTTTGGGATTCTCTCTCTCCCTCTCTCTCTCTCTCTCTCTCTGCCCCTCCCCCACTGGTGCAGTCTCTGTCTCTCTCAAAATAAACTGAAAAAACTTTTTTTAATTCTCTCTCTCACACACAAAATAAACATTAAAAAAAAGTTTAAGGAGCTCTCTAAATTAAAAAGGCAAGGAAAATATACTTATTGTTTCTAGATTTTAAAGTAATACATTTTTATAAAACAGAACCAACTATATATTTCATTGTTTTCAGCTATATTTCTCTCAGCTCCTATGTAAGATAGGGTTACCTTATAAGTGGACTAGTTTAGTGCAATGCTTATCCTCACCAAAGGCTAAAAGTTTGCTGTTGATGCTTCGCCAAGATAAGGATGAAATATGCAGCTTAAAGTTCAGAACTCATTTGGAGACGGCCAGGATTTGCTTGTCTACATTGTTTAGGGATGCATTGTTTTATGATTTACACCTGTTAACCAGTCACACAAACTGGATTGGTTATATGACCAAAGGGGTCCAAGACATAACTGTGAATTTTTGTGTGGGCCCTCTTGAAACCACAATTCCTGCATGTGTCTGTGTCATCAAGATAAAAGAGATCTTGGACATCCGTGTGGCTCAATCAGTTAAGCATCTGACTCTTGATTTAGGCCCAGGGCATAATCTCATGGTCCTGAGATTGAGCCTCAAATTGGGCTCAGTGCAGAGCGTGGAGCCTGCTTGGGATTATCTCTCTCCACCTCCCTCTCTCTCTGTCCCTCCCTTGCTCATGCTTTCTCTCAAAATAAATAAACTTAAAAAAAAAAAAAAAAAGGATGAAACAGATCCTTTGCAACTGAGAAAGGAGCCTAGGGGCCTGCATATAGAATCCTGAGACCCTCTTGGTAGCCTGATCTTACTTTCGACTGCTGAACAAAAAGCTTTACCACAGTACAAGCTAGAGGCTTCCGATTTTTTTCAATTATCTGATCCTGTGTAATTGGTGCAACTCCCAAAGTTTCCTTTTTCAGCATAGTGTTCTCTACCCTAGCCATTCAAAGCATGTTACAGAAGTTGGTACATCTTTTGGGTTCCTAGACCCAATTGCAACATGGGAAAGGCTGTTTCCCACAACACTAAACAGTAATTCTTGGACATGGGCTAGATGTCCTACAATTCAACTCAATTCTAACACTTATCTTCCCCTGGAGCTAGCATGAAATTCTACAGGTGAAAGGCTCAGTACCATAAGACTGCCCCCACACTCACTTCAGACACCAGTTCAAAACAAAGGTGTAGGAAAAACCTGTGCTTCTGACCTATCCGAAGGACCCCTGCTTCTGGTTTCAGTTGCCAGTTATTCAGTCCAGGTTGCTGCCTGTACTTCTCTCTGATTGGCTATTAATTAGAGCTTCCCATGAATCCCCTCCTTGCGTTTGATTAATTTGCTATAGTGGCTCACAGAATTCAAAGAAACATTTTACTTACCAAATTGTGGTTTATCATAAAAGGACACAGCTCAGGAACCACAGATAGAAGTTATATATATGGGAAGGTATGAGGAAAAGGTGTAGAGCTTTCTTGTTCTCTTGGAGTGGACCACTCTCCCTAAATCTCTGCATGCTCCCTAAACTGGAAGCTCTCTAAACCCTTTTTTTTTTTTTTTAATTTTTTTTTTCAACGTTTTTTATTTATTTTTGGGACAGAGAGAGACAGAGCATGAACAGGGGAGGGGCAGAGAGAGAGGGAGACATAGAATCGGAAACAGGCTCCAGGCTCCGAGCCATCAGCCCAGAGCCCGACGCGGGGCTCGAACTCACGGACCGCGAGATCGTGACCTGGCTGAAGTCGGACGCTTAACCGACTGCGCCACCCAGGCGCCCCTCTAAACCCTTTTTAAGGAGGCTTCATTACATAAGAATGAATGATTAAATCATCCAGCCTCTTTCCCCACCATGGAGGTCAGAGGGGTGGAAGTGAATGTTCTAATACTTTAATTACAAAGTTGGCTCCACTGGCAACCAGCCCTCAGCCCTGGGTGGGGTCCCAAAATTACCTCATTAATATGACACCTATGTTTCTCTCACTTAGGAAATTATAGGGGGTTTGAGAGCTCTGTGCGAGAAATGGGAAGCCCAAATATATCTCTCTCATAATCACCATATCACAGCACACAGTTCTGTTTCTTGAACTTGATCAATTCTCTGATTGGAGTCTTTGAGGGTATAATGTACTATCTGGTACCACTCTGGTTTCTACTTATGGAACAACCAACTCAGGTTGAAAATCTGATGTAGGTATGCTATTGTCCAGATGTCTTTAAACTCAATGTCAGATGGAAGCTGTTACAATAAGGGCCAAGTTTGTTTTCACAAAAATTCCAAAGTTAAACTATTACTGAAAAAAACATTAGCTTTGAGATGACAATATTTTGAGATAGACTGCAATCTTTCCATTTTTACGGGAGAGTTCATTTTGTTTTAGAGCTATTTGTTATTTTTAATAATTATTTTGTTGCTAAAGTGAAAAACTGTGGGCACATTTAAAAAATATGATTTATTATGCAGTTATATCTATGGGAATTCTCTTAAAATATGTTTGGTTACCTATTATATATGTCAGTTTTTTAAATGAAAATATTATACTATGGTAATAAATATTACTTTAATGTCTAAAAAGAATCAATATTTCATATACCTTCCCTAAAATGCTCTTCTATATTTTTCTTAATGTTTTATTTATTTTTGAGAGAAGGAGAGAGAGAGAGAGAGAGAGAGAGAGAGAGAGAGAGACAGAGAGAGAGGAGGGGCAGAGAGAGAGGGAGACAGAATCTGAAGCAGGCTCCAGGCTCTGAGCTGTCAGCACAGGGCCTGACGCGAGGCCCAAACTCACGGACTGCGAGATCATGACCTGAGTTGAAGTCAGACGCTTAACTGACTGAGCCACTCAGAAGCTCCTAAAATGCTTTTCTAAAAATTATTTTAGATAATCCTAGTTTTCTTTTTCAAGCCAAAAGTTTTAGCTTTCAAAATTAACTTGACTGCTTGTCATCCATGATGGCAGATTTGTTGAAGGAAATGTGGAGCCACTATTTTAGTGATAAGTTGAAGCTAGTTTAAATATAAATTATTTTTGGAACAAATTAAAGTGTAGTGGGACAGAATGTAATTTTTATCCCATCAATCATATCTGTCTCTACTGTTTAACATTTTTTGTTATACTGTAATGATTAAATTGACTGCAAATAAGGAACATTGCCTTTAAATATCAAATTTAGGTACAGCACTGTTGCAAATTTTACTATTTTCTATCATAAAAATAACTGACAAATGTAAGCATCTCAAATTATTTGTAAAACAAAGAGATATTGATTTTCACGTTTTATTTCAAAATTTCACTGTAATTCTGAAAGGGAATGGTTTAACACATTTAATTCAGCTTACATTAATATATACATAGATAGCATATTTACATTGAAGAAGAAAATAGTTTGAAAATGAATTATTATACCCAATGTCTCTTGCTCTTTGCACAGAGGTAAAGGGGTCTATGGGAAGAATTTGATATAGGTTGGTTTTCTATATTTGAGATTTGTTTTGCCTTTATATTTTTAATTAAAATTGTTATTATTAATGATGTTGTTTTTAGGAGAAAAATTGATTAAGATTACTTACATTGCTGCTGCTTTACTGCTGTGAGAAGGAAAAGTTAAGCTCACTGGGGCAAAACCTCAGTGATAATGGCAGACAGAGAAAAAGCATCACCAACCTGTTGGCTTCAGAGAAAGCAAGTCTGCAAAAATAACTGCAGATAAACTGAGAAGTAACACATGAGGAATCATCTGATATCTACTGACTCTCATGGGTGTAGATTTTTTTTTTTTTCAGTTTAACCTAGATTCATATGGAGTGTCCTGTTTTGTTCTGTAATGTGCTTAGGCAGCCAACTGGTCTCCATTTTTCTCCCCATAAGTATAGATCTATACATTCCATAAACTCTACTGTGAAGCACAACATTCCAAAAACTCTGCACTCTGGTGCCTATAGAGGCCCACTGTAGAGCTGCCTGCTGGTAGAAATGACTCTTCATATTAAAAGAATAAAACCTCAACAATGCTTCATGAACATAATCACTTTCCTTGCAGCAGACATTTGTGGAGGACAGCAAATTCATAATCTTTTCTCACCTACTTCACGCAACCTCTGAAAGCAGTGTCCCAGGCTCAAACAACAGAGAATAATTTCAAGTAAACTGGAGTGGCCAAAGGAGAGATAAGCAGCTCAAACCAAAAATACAACACAAATGGATGTTAAGCTTCCATTATTCATTATGGTTAATGGGCCTTACAATGTCTGTGCAAACAGCTTCTACTATTTTCTTTAGTACAATACACTTAGCTCTCTGTATTCACCATTGCTCTGCCCTTAGTTATTAGAAAATTCAGATTTGCTAATTGAAAGGTTTTGTGCATAGTGCAGCAGCTTCGCTTAATAATATCTTTGATGAAGCAGTAAAAATTATTAATTTTATTAAATCTAGACCCTTGAGAAAACATTTCTTAATCCTCAGTATGATGAAGTGTATATTATGCAAAAAGCACTTCCTGCTGCTTACTGCAGTATAATACTTATCTTAAGGTAAAGCATAAAATAACTTTTATCATAGAATACCACTTTATCCTTGCAAGAACCACTGACAGTGAAACAGTGATTACACAGATGTGAGTATATGCATACATTTTATTAGAAGTGAACTTGTAATGTCAATGAAAAAACATTTTTTGCCATTAACAAAATTTTCATTTTCAGTTGAAAATTAGAATTTTTAGAAACTTGTGTCTGCCACTGTGAGCTTGAGAGCTTCCCAGTACTTACTTCTCCTGATGAGATTAGTGATATTAACAAATGTGAATTTTTTTAAGTTTCTTTATTTATTTTGACAGAGTGAGAGACTGGGGGAGAGGGAGAGAAAAAGAGAGAGAGAGAGAGAGAGAGAGAACCCCATGCAGGCTCCACACTGTCAGTGCAGAGTCCTGTGGGGCTCAAACTCATGAACCATGAGAGCATAACCTGAGCCAAAATCAAGAGTCAGATGCTTAACTGACTGAGCCACCCAAGAGCCCCAACAAATGTGAATTTTTAATACCATGTTATAAAATGTATCATAATTTAGAAGAACTGCAATATTAATCAATATTTCCAAAATAATCAAAACATAATTTTACAAAATCATGCCTGGATGAAAGATCCATGGAAGTACAAAATGAACTGATGAATTTTATTTTTTTTTTTATTTTTTTTTCAACGTTTATTTATTTTTGGGACAGAGAGAGACAGAGCATGAACGGGGCAGGGGCAGAGAGAGAGGGAGACACAGAATCGGAAACAGGCTCCAGGCTCTGAGCCATCAGCCCAGAGCCTGACGCGGGGCTCGAACTCACGGACCGCGAGATCGTGACCTGGCTGAAGTCGGCCGCTTAACCGACTGCGCCACCTAGGCGCCCCACTGGTATATTTTTAAGATGTCATTTGGCTAATATAATTTCAGAGACTACTACTTTTTGAGTGTTTGTAGAGTATCAATATTCATGATTATCTGAAAAGATCATTTAAATACTCTTATTTTTCAAATATTATCTGTGCAAAGCTAATTTTCCTCATATATTTGTAGCAAAACAGCATATTGCAATAAATTGACTGCAGAAACAGATCTGAGAATCCAACCTCCTTATTACAGACATTAGAAATTCACAGAATTGTAAACAATGCCACTTTTTCACTGATGCTCTTGATTATTTTCATAAAATATTATATTTATGTTATCCTGTGAGTATGCTGATTATGGCTATTTTAAATACCTAAATAAATGCATTTAAAATTTCCCAGTTTTAATTTATGTTATGGCAAATGATATTATCAATATAAAAAACATGCTTTGGGACTTCCAATAATTTTTTAAAATATAAAGGTATTATGAGACCAAAGTTTTGAGAACAACTGTTGTAGTGTCCCTTTATGAATGGAGCAGGCTGCATCCTCAGTATAAACTGCTCATTAAGGAAAATTGAACAATTTTTATATTTTTATGCAGTATGAACTGAATTGTTAGCTCTAGACATGTTCCTTTAAAATTACATACTAGTAGAGTGCCTGAGTGGCTCAGTCGGTTAAGTGTCGGACTTCATTTCAGCTCTGGTCATGATCTCACGGTTCCTGAGTTCAAGCCTCGTGTAGGGCTCTGTGTGGACAGCTCAGAACCTGCTTGGGATTCTATCTCTCCCTCTCTGCTCCTCCCCTGTTAGTACACACTCTATTTATCTCTCTTTCTCACTCTCTCTCAAAATAAATAAACATTAATAAAATTTTATACCAGTGATTTCTTGTTGCTGCTATTGTTGCTAAGAGTAACTTTTATCATTGTTCAGGTTAATATTGTCTTTAGCTACATCTAAGGCAATGGTTTGTGGTCTGTGAAGATGGATCCACTATCTCCACAATCTGCGTACAAAAGTTGTCTGGAGTGGGCTCCTGGATGGCTCAGTCAGCTAAGCATCGGACCTTAGTTAAGGTCATGATCTCACAGTTCATGGGTTTGAACCCTACGTGGGGCTCTGTGCTGACAGCTCAGAGCCTGGAGCCTGCTTCAGATTCTGTGTCTCCCTCTCTCTCTGCCTCACTCCGCTCATGCTCTCTCTGTGTCTTTCAAAAACAAATAAACGTTAAAAAGTTAAAAATATTTTTTAAAAATTTAAAAAACAAAAGCTGTCTGGCTTTAGGATACAGAGACCAATTTTATACTGCATGAAGGAGAGATCAATTAAGATTCATTCTGTATTCTGTTTATTTACCATGGGAGAAGAATCCCCAGAGAATTAAATGAAACTGTTTCCATGTCCTAGCAAGGGAGCACTTGTTGAAGTATTAATTTCTCCCTCATGAACAGTTTAGCAATTTGTACAAACATTGATCCTTTCCTCCAAGTGGGAATTTGACAAGCTCCACATTCTTGTCCCTTCCTACTTTCACTTCAATTTAGGAAATCCTTTGAGGCTTTGTAATAGCAGACTTCCAGGAGATCGTATTGTCCAGGGATTTGCTACACTGTATTAGCCAAGGCTTTTCTTTCAGTTAACTAAAGTTATTTTAAATAGCAGTATGAGCAAATCTAGAGTTAAAATTGATGTCAGTTACCTAGATTGTAAGACTAACCAAAACAACAGTTTCTCTTGTCAGTAAAGTTTCATTTGAATATAAAAGTGAAGATCTTCCTCTAAAAGATTTTTTAAATAAAGTCTTTATTTTAGAGCATTTTAGATTCACAGAAAAATTAAGAGGAAGATACAGAAATTTCCCATATATGCACTGTCCCAATACAAGCAGAACCTACCTGTCCCCCTATCTACAGCCCCCATCAGGGTGGTGCATTTGTTATAACAGATAAACCTACACCAACAATCATTATCACCCAGAGTCCATAGTTTACATTAGGGTGTCCTCTTGGTGCTCTATGTGCTACATATCTGAAAAATTCATAATGACATGTATCCATTATTAGAGTATCATACAGAATATTTCATTGCCCTAAAATTTCTCTGTGCTCTGCTTTTTCATCCCACCCCACACTGATATTTTTATAGTCTCCATAGTTTTCCCTTTTGCAGAATAAGAATGCTCCATAGCTGGAATCATATAGAATGTAATCTTTTTCAGATTGGCTGTTTTCACTCAGTAATGTGCATTTAAGTTCCCTTCATGTCTTTTCAGGGCTTGATAACTCATTTATTAAGCACTGGATAACATTCCATCGTCTGAATGTACCAAGGTTTATTTATGCATTCACCAAATAAAGGATATCTTGATTGATCTCAAAGTTTTGGCAATTATGAATGAAGCTGTTATAAACATTTGTGTACAGGTTTTTATGTGGCCATGAGTCTTTACTCGTTTGGGTAAATACCAAGAAGTGTGATTGCTGGGTTCTATGTGTAAGTATGTTTAGGTGAGTAAGAACCCACAAACTGCCTTCCAAAGTCTCCACCATATGCATTCCTACCAGCACTGAATGAGAGTTCCTCTTGCTCCACATATTCACCAACATTTATTGTTGTTAGTGTCTGGATTTTGGCCATAGGTGTGTAGTAGTCTTTCACTGTTGTTTTAATTTTCATTTCTTTAATGACATAAGATGCCAATCATCTTTTCATATGGTTATTTGCCATCTTTATATCTTTTCTCGTGAGGTGTCTGTTAAGGTCTTTGGACCATTTGTTAATAAAGTTATTATCTTATTTGAGTTTTAAAAATTCTTTGTCTACTTTGGATAATTTTTTGCTTTTGTTTTGTTTTGTTTTTTAAATCGATTGTGCCTTTTGCAAATATTTTCTGCCAGTGTGTGGCTTATCTTCTTTCCCTTACCGCTCTCTTCCACAGAGCAGGAGTTTTTAATTTTAAGGATGTCCAGATTATACATTTTTTTCTTTTTCATGAATCATACTTTTGGTGTTCTATCTAAATATTTATGGTCACACCCGAGGTCATCTAGGTTTTCTCCTATGTGACCTTCTGGGAGTCCCCCATGGTTTTTAAGATCAGCATAAGTCTAATGTTTTCTTGTATATATATGTCTACAGATTTCTCTCTTTGCAGGGGGTGGGGAGACTGAGAGGAGTAGCCTTTTAAAGCCCCTGGTTCCCCTGATGGAAAGGGTCTGTGTCAGCGTTTTATTGTTTTCCATGTTTCTTTGATGAATGTAAGGTCTGCTCATTGAAACCTTTTTTCAATTCTTCCCCCTTTGGTAGCTGAACCTCTGAAGGCCATAGAAAGTTATTTCCTGTATATACAGGAGCAATTCTGAAACTCTGAATAGCTAGGTACATGTCCTCTTACACACTCATTCTCTGACGCTATGGCATCAATAGCTTAGTGTTGTGGTATATGTGTGTCTATTTTCCTTCAACAAACTGCATGACCACATAATGTGTATTTGTTTTTAATGTTTTATAAGTAAACTACCTTAATAATGCTGCATGCACTTACTTTGTAAATAAGTTTATCTTCATGTTTGAATTTGTGTATATGTATGTCTATTCTAACAATTAGCAACTTTTGTGGTTCTGATTTCATATTATTTCTTTTATTTTTGTTGATACAGAAGAGGAAAATAAGAGCTGAAGCTTCAAAATATTTTTAAACAACAAGGAAGTTACAACATTTGCCACACTCAAGTCTCAAATATTAAAATTTAAATTTTTTGACAATCAAGAAAGTCATTTTAAAGGATTTAAATATAATTTACCATAGTTCTCCATAATTTCTAATTTTTCAAGTTGAATAGTAAATAGGTGTGTATGGTATACTAGTAAGGAAAATGAAGAGAAAGAACCCATTTACATGAAAGAAGATGAAGTATTCTAAACCTAATTTATGCAGAGGATCTTCAAACTGAAACATCAAGTATGTGATTGTGTGTGTGCGGAGTTATGGTTCAGCTGGGATTTGATCTGCTTCATCCCAGAGAAGAGTCATAAAAGAGTCATGAATGGATCATCACAGTTCCATGATTTGATATGGATATTGGGCAAAAAATTATTTTTTCTGAGACATATAATTTTAAATTCATAAAGTCTATATAAGTATTTTAAGGGATAATCCATAGAGAGCACTTATCCTTTCTAAGATCTCAAAAACAATAGCATCAATATGGAAAAGGAGAAATAATAAGTTTTGATAAAGTCCACTGAAATTATAGAAATTGACTTGTTGAAACCAGTAGGAAGTTCTGCCTCTTGGTCAAGTGACAAACAGAAACAGAAGAATTAACAAAATGTTTAATTTTCCTTCATTTTCCAGGGAATAGTCTCTCCACAGCACAGAGTAGAGTGTAACAAACCGTAGAAATTAACACAGGAATTAGGGCTTAAGTTTGTCATTATTTTTCAGCTATGTTTTTTCGCTTTGGTTTAGCTGAATGTTAAAAGAATGAAAGTTTTCTAAATTGTATTTAAGATGAAGGAAATAATTTTGCATGCAATCTTACTGGTTTAACTCTGGTACTTATCTCTGGGGTGTCAATGTATTTTTGTCATGGAATTATTCAGAACATGCTTTGAGAAAAGATAAATTGAGAGAATATAAATAATAAAAAGTAGAGAATAAAAGGAAACACAAAGTGTTCATTTAAGAATAACATAAATGTATCATTTCAACCCATCCTTACAACAATCATTTATATGAAAATATTGAATCCTTCATTTACAGATGAAGAAACTGAAGTTTCTAAGTTTACCAGCTAAGTTTACCAGCTAAAGACTGCTATGAACACATCTGTAGTCACACAAAGTTAGGTTTATTAATATGTTGTAGCCAAGGAGAATAAACAACATAAGAAGTATGGGACATCTCAAAAGCAGGAAATTAGAGAACAGACTTACTGCATTTTGAAAGCTATAGTCAGAGGATGATATTGGCAAGTATTGATCCAAAGTGCAAACTACATGAATTGCTGGAATAATCAGTACCCTTATTTTAGAACACATAACTCTGTGCAGAGTTACTAATTTAAGCCTGTATATGGTCTTATCTTAGAGAATGTGGGTCCATACAAACTGACATTAAAGGCATTTTGGCTTAGTCTGATCAGTTTGGCTTGGCATACGTTTTCCATTTTGTGAAAAACAGTGCAGTTCATTTTGTAAGTTGTGGCTTACATTAAATTCTCAGTCCTAGATTACAACAAGACTACCCTTTTGTTCCTTTATCAAACTAAATTATTTTCCACATTAAATTTTTTTTTAAATGAAGTAGAGGCAAGTTATGTAACCTGAGTGAGATTAAACAGTAATGACAGATTGAGTCGGGTTTGAAGACAGAAGTTCAGTGTCTATGCCAGGAACTACCATGCTCTATAATAAGTAGAAGCATGATATAAAATAAAGAGCTATGCTGAGAAGCAAAGGAAATATTTGCCTTAAATTAGCCAGGGTTAACTGGCATAAGAGGAAAGAAATTATAATGCTCCTATTCAGAAGCCCACTTGCTTTCCGTCCTCTATCTTACTTAGTGATTTGCTGCATAATCTCTTTGAACATTTGTTGACTTGCCAGAACTAGATTAATATTTATTGTGCTGAAATTACTTTCTCTTAAGTTTACCATGAGCTTTTATTGAGAGTTTTGACTATAAAAAACAATTGCAAAAAATAATTCAAATTATTGAATTGTAGGATAGAACACTGTATTTTAAACCAATTAAAAATAATTGGACAGCAATGGAGACAATAGTAAATGCACTTCAAATTGTGATAAATAACTTCAGTTAAGAAAGAGATGTAGTGGAACACCTTTGCTTTCTTGTACAGTATTCCTTTTTGAAATCTGTTTTAAACTACAGTAACCCTAAACATAAGGTAGCTTATACATACTGTAAGTATAATTTATACAGGCAAATTGCTGTCTTTTAAGAAGCTTCTAATGCTATCATCTGAGTTCTTCTAAATCAGCATTTTCATTATAACATTTATTGAAGCTCTTTATCACTTGCAAACACTATCTCAGAAACTCTGACAATCATATATAAACAACTATACCAACATCTATATATAAACATATCTATCTATCTATCTATCTATCTATCTATCTATCTATCTATCTATCCATCCTGTATCTTGCCTTACCTAATGTTTTAATCCACTTACTTGGTTTTAATTTTGAAAACTAATTGGCAACTTTTACTTGAATAAAAAAGTATTTAGGTAATCATTGATATGAAGTTATTCAACACTATATTTTCCTGTGTTGAACATGGTATATTGATATATAACTTTCATTCCACATTCTCCTTGTGCAGGTTTATTTTCAAATTTTTCTACTACAACCCATTATGATAGTACATTTTACATAGCAATTCAACACACACAGACACATATAAAACCAAATTGTTAGGAAACTTCCTCTTACTTCACATAATAAGCTTTAATGTTTTCCATTGTATATACTATGCTATTCAGTTCTTTATATTTAATTTTGGGTATGTGCTGTGATCATTAATTTTTTAGATGCTACAGCTTAAAGAACTTGTAGTTTGTAGTATGCTTTATTCTATTTCCGAGACTAAAAAGTAAAAAGAAAAAAAATGTATGTATGTATGTATGTATGTATGTATGTATGTATGTATACCCTTGCATACACATACATTCCATTGATTCCTTTGCAGTTATGGTTGCAGATATGATCTGCATTGTTCAACCATATTGGAAAGACAGAAGGAAGCATACAATAGGACATGGTGCTGCTTCTTTTTCTGCTTGCAACTAGAGCATGGGGCATCCATTTTAATCATGCAGCACACAGCAGATATGATGTATTTCTAAAGCCATGAGTAACAACAGTTCTTTTTTGTTTTTATTTTTGTTTTCGTTTTTGGTGGCAATTTTATTTTTAATGTTATAGAGGTAGTGGAGTTCTGAAGCTTCCTAATGGTGTAAAAGGTAATGGTTAATAGCATCAAAAATAACATAATACTTAGAATAAATTAATCAAAAAGAAAAAAACTTATAATTAGTAAACTAAAATTGTTGAAACAATTTTTAAAAGTTATAAATAATGGAAAAGTCATTGCATATTCATGGATCAGAAGACGTAATATTTTTAAGTGGCAATACTCCCAAATTGATTTACACATTTAACACAGTCCCTATAAAATCCCATCTGGCTTTTTTGTAGAAATTGACAAGAGCCATAACAATTTTCCAAAAGAAGAACAAAGTTGAAGTTCTCAAACTTCTTTATTTAAAACTTATTTTAGGGCACCTGGGTGGCTCAGTTGGTTAGGCCTCCGACTCTTGGTTTCGATTCAGGTCACGGTCTCACAATTTGTGAGTCCAAGCCCCATGTTAGGCCCTGTGCTGACAGCTCAGAGCCTGGAACCTGCTTCTGATTCTGGGTCTCCCTCTCTCTTTTCTCTGCTCCTCCCCCACTTGTGTGTATGCTCTCTGTCTCTCTCTCTCTCTCCCCCCGTCTCAAAAATAAATAAACATTTAAAAAAACTTACTACAAAACTACGGAATTCAAGACAGAGTGATGCAGCCATGAAAATTAACTTATGGATCAGTGGAATAGAAATCTTGATCAGGAAAGGCACCTTACATTTATGATAAATTGACTGCCACAAGAGTGCTACACAACTTAAAGGAAATGGAAATAGTCTTTTCAGCAAATGGTGCTATGGACAGCCACATGTAAATAGACAAACTTGGACTTCTGTGTCATATCAAATATAAAAATTAACTCAAAACAATGCCTAAAGGTAAGAGCTAAAACTACAAAACTCTTAGAAAAAATTAGATACTATACTTTGTGGCTTTGATGTAGGCAATTTATCTTGATAGAACTCAAAAGCATAAGCAACAAAAGGAAAAACTACACAAAACTATATTAATCAATTTTTTTAAATTTACTTGGAAGGACACTATCAAGAAATTAAATAAAACTCACTGAGTGGAAGAAAATATCTGTACATCTTGTGTCTAATAGACTAACATTAAAATTGTACAAAAGACATTTACAATTTAAAACTAAAAAGAGTCAGTTCAAAAAAAAAAAGCAAAAAATATGAATGGCCATTTTTTCAAAGACAATATACAAATGGCCAATAAACATGTCAAGATGCTCAACAACATTATCAATCTGTGAAATGTAAATCAATCGCAAAAATGAGACTAGATAACTAATATAAAATCAAAACAAAACAAAACAGGTAACAACAAGTATTGGTGAGGATGTGGAGAAACTGGAACCTTCATACACCACTGGTGGGAATGGAAAAGTATGCAGCTGCTTTACAAAACATTTGGCCATTCCTCTAAAAAGGTAAACACAGTCGTCATGTGACCCAGCAATCCAACTCTTGAGATATATATTGAGTATTAGTAATATATATCCATGTAAAAACTTGTACGCCAATATTCATAACAGCATTATTTATAATAGCCAAAAGGTAGAAACCACCCAGATGCCTATCCACTGATGAATGAATAAACAAAATGTTCTATCCAGTGGGATATTATTCAGAAATGAAAAGAGATAATGTAAATGAGACAGTATAGGGAAGGCAAGAGGGACTTAACTCCTGAAAAACCACTGGTCTCAGGCAAGTGTTGAAAGTTTCCATATACTTAGAAATGAATCCCTCCTTCTGGGCAAGAGAACAAAGAAGATGTAACAGGCATGAAGGAGTAATGGTTGTTTGGGCAAAAACAGAGTTAATAATTTAAAGAATATCAACCATGAAAAAAGGCATCCTATGACACTCTTGTGTCTACTAAAAAGTAAGGACCATAAGATAATAACTGTGGACTCTCCCTGTCCCCTCACCCTTTGGGAAAAAGTGCCTTATTAAGTCTTGCACGTTACCCCTTCTTGGAGCAACATTCCTTCTTGTCAGCTTCCTCATATGCAAGCTACCCCTGATAAACTCTGCCTGTTTTCTTTTTCTTGAGTTCAGCATTCATTTTTTATTACATTGGGACTCAAGAATTTGGTCTTGGGGGTCCTGTAACATAACTATATGTGCTACAACATAGATGGACCTAATAATAATTATGCTCAATGAAAGAAACCAGACACAAAGACCACATACCATAGCATTTCTTTCATATAAAATGTTCAGAATATGCAAATCTGTAGGGACAGAAAGTACATCAATGGTTGCCTATGGCTAGGGTTTGAGGGGATGGGGACAAGGAATGGCTGCTAATGGTAATGTGGTGATGACTGTCAACTACATGCACATATTTGAAAACAGAATTTATACTGTAAATGAGTTAATTATATAGTATTTAAATTATATATCTTTATAAAGATTTAAAAAGGAATTACTACCTCTGTAGCATCGTTCTAACAGTGTGTCCTGGGAATTTTCTTGAAAACTCACTCTATAATGTGTTTCTTTAAGTCTTCCCTTGATTCTGTCATATACACCTTTAAAAATTCTACTCTGGCTTGAAATTAATGCATTAAATGTAATTCTCTATAATTAGAAAATCGGACATATTTCGTGGTTTTTAAACTACATATTTTAAAATTTTATTTAAAACATTATGGATGTAAACAACAGAATCAGAGAGTAAAACATTATACAGTGTCAGTGCATTGTAAAGTTCACTTAACTTATTTTTTGTCTCTATTATTTTTCACATTAACTTCTAGGTTGTCCCATTGATTTATATTAATCTCTCCCTGGAGAAGGTAGTAAAATGCATATCAAAACAAGGAATTACCATTACTGCTATTATGATACATACTCATAAACTCTTTGACCTCTCATTATGATACAGTGCAATGATTAAATGATTATAATCAGAAAGTCTTTGGTATCTATAAGACTGGGATATAAGCTCTTATTTCATGGGGTTTCATTAAGAAAAATGACATAATTCACATAAAGTACTTAGTATCAGCATTTTATATATATTAGAAAATAAATCATCCTTGCTTTATATAGGAATATTTTTGGCTTTTGAATTTTATTATTAACAGTGGAACTGAACCCTCCAACTGAATAACCTACTATGCTCATTTTCTTTGTGAAATCCACTATTTTTTTTTAAAGACTTCAGGGTGGGTAGTAATATCCTGCGAATATAGCCATACAGTCAAAATTAAAACCATGTCCATTCTCATCCAATTAAATATCTATGAATATACTTGAAAAAATTACATAAGAGAATTCCATGAAGTATTCCTATTAGCTAATAAACAACATTGCCTTGTTTATCTGTAATCTATTTCTATAAGCTGTAAATGACATTTAAGTGTTATTTTAATATTGCTGCAATCAATGTGTATTTAAGCAACTGTGTTTTTAATCCTTTAAAGAAAAGGAAATATAAGTCATCAGCAATTTGTAATGTGGTGCAGGTACTCTGATTAATACTTTGAATAATATACTAAAAAATGTAAATGATAAATTAAAATGAAATCGTGTTGAAATTATCTAAGAGATAAACTATAATATGAATACTTTCCTGTGTTTTAAAAAAAGTTGGCTACTGTAGCTATTTATTTGTCGTAAGTGGTATTTGTTTTCTTTCAAATTTTATCTCATTTATTTTCATCTCTTTTAAATCTGTTTTTCAGTGCAGTTAGCATAGTTAAACACTATGGAACTAAAATCTGAGAACATTAACAATATAATCATAATAAACAATTTTAATTTATTTTCTAATAAATGGCTTTGTAAGGGATACTATCTCTTAAATCCAATGAATTTATTACACAGGTAAGCTTGTAGGCACTTATTTGCATATATATGTAATTATTCACTTATGTGGTCATTCATTAAAGCACTCTAATACTGATTTCTTACTATACATCATAAACTCATATATTTTATGAGTATTAAAAATTACAAGAAAAAGTAGTATATATGTGAAAAAAGAGCAATTATTTGTTAAAATGCCAGTATAGAAATAATTCCAAATTAGGAACTAATAAATTCTACAAGGTGTCAAAAGATAAATTCTAAATGAAGCTTTTTTTTTCTCATTTGATGCATTATGTTCATTTTTCATTTCATGTTATTTACTATTCCTTCTCTTTCTCCATGTAGATTCCTTTTCATCCCTATATTCCTCTACATAATGTTGGTATCTGTTAGAGTTCTACCTTTAATCCCGCCCAACCCTCCCATATAAATTCAGGGTTCCCATTGCCCAGTAATACAGAGTTTTCTTCAGACTTTTAGTCTTATATCTACCTGTGGTTGAGATATATTCATTGTGGGAGTTCAAACACAAAATGCCTAAATCTACACTAATTTTCTTTCTAAATGTTTGTATCAGTCAGCTTTTGCTGCATACTACACCACCTAAATCATATCTAATTAAATTATCCTCACAGATCTGTCTCAGCTAGGTGTGTCTATTTATAGGCTGAGTTTGTTCATGCACCTGGAGGTCATACGGGATTAATCTAGACTGGCTTGGGTAAATATACCTGATTTCCATGCCATGCAAGGACTGTACAGTGGGAGCAGTCCAACCTGGATTCAGGCAAATAACAAGGTGTAGTGTCCATAGAGAAATTAAGATCAGTAGTAAAACTGACAAGAAGTTGCTCTGTTTTTTGTTTTTGTTTTTATTATCACCAGTAGCCTATAACTCTAAACAATGATAAAAATATTTTCCCCCAAAACATTTTATTATCTTAAATTCTAAACAGCTGTGCTGTTTAGTTTTGTATATATTATATTTCAAATGAACACATTTTAATTATTTGCCTTAGTAAATACTGACTTTTACATAGAAGCTTATTCAGAGATTAAAACTATACAGTATGTGAAGGACAAAATGAACTCAGTTACATTTGTTTCTTTTGAGAATAATTTCATAAGATTTGAAATTTTGTAAATTCACTGTGTGTATAGTCCATATTTTGAACCTCTTTGGTACTATTTATTTGTTGGAAAAACCACACTCCATAAATATTTTCACATTTCTGCAAGATCTGAGCTCTCTGAGAAGTGTACTAACAACCTGGATTAATGGATGATTGAATGGTAAAGATACCTTGGAAATTAGAGACAGTGAATTGCTCTGAACAGATTTAAAGACCCATCCCCAGAACCACTTGCTTACATTCAGAGACAGTAAACATCTTTTCCTTTCCTTCTCAGAAAGAATTTATTTATTTACTTATTTATTCATTTATTTTCACATACTAAGGTAAACACACACACACACACACACTCTCTCTCTCTCTCTTTCTCTCTCTCTCTCTCTCTTTCTCTCTGCCCCCCACTGCCCTTTCCTTGACAGAAGCAGGAGCAGTTATGCTGTCCTATATAAGCACGAATTCTCATAATTTTGGTGTTCCTCTTCTGTGGTGCAAACCCAGTTGCTTATGCAGGTACATCATCCATTTGTTTTGCTATCATATGGAAAACTGGGGCATGGGGACGAGCACTACCAAGTGTCTTTCTGAGTAAATAGAATTCTTGGTATTTGATAAAGAGGCTTCATGATTCTGATAGTATATATAACAAAAATGTGGAGTGCTAATATTTTCACTATGCAATATCTCTGATCAAAGTTTATGATTTAACAATTAGAAATACTTTTGTTTCCCACTTCTTTTTTCTTCCCAAAGGTAAAGATAGATACATAGATAGATACATAGAGTGTATATATAGTATATAATATAGTGTAAAATATATAGTATATAATAGTATATACTATTATATACTAGTATATACTAGTATAATAGTATAATATATAGTATATATAGTATATATAGTATAATATATAGTATATATATAGTATAATATATAGTATAATATATAGTATATATAGTATATATTAGTATATATATACTATATACTAATAGTATCTATTAGTATATATTAGTATATATTATAGTATATATAGTATATATAATATACTATATATATAGTATATATAGTATATATTATATATATAGTATATATAATAGAGTATATATTATATATATAGTATATATAATATAGTATATATTATATATATCAGTATCTATTAGTATATATATACTATATTTAATAATAGTATATATTAGTATATATATACTATATAATAGTATATATAGTATATATAGTATAATATATAATAATATATAATATATACTATATAATAGTATATATAGTATATAGTAAAATATATATAATATATAGTTATACACTATATATACACTTAGTTATACACTATATATATTGTGTTTATATATATAATATATATATTATAGTAGAGTGTGTATATAGTGTGTGTGTATATATATATATAATATATATATGTATATAGTTTCAGTTTTAAGTTTTCTGTAAATTGTTCTTACAACTTTGAATATAACATTTGCCAAGATAACAATTTAGGCTACATATTTTCTAAATATAAAATATAATGATATTTTACCATCCTACTGAGTATTAGCTTTACGAAACTTTATTTTATATTTAAACCTTATTCATTTTATTATTTATTTTAGATTGTTTAGATTGTTTTTCATGTAATGTAAATTTTTTTTATTTAAAAATATTTTTTAATGTTTTTATTTATTTTTGAGACAGAGAGAGACAGAGCATGAGCAGGGGAGGGGCAGAGAGAGAGGGAGACACAGAATCCGAAGCGGACTCCAGACTCTGAGCCGTCAGCACAGAGCCTGACATGGGGCTCGAACTCACGGACTGTGAGATCATGACCTGAGCCAAAGTCAGACGCTTAACCGACTGAGCCACCCAGGCGCCCCTTTCATGTAATGTAAATTTAACATTTTTCTCACACCTGTATTGCTATTTTTATGTTGACAAGATTTTAAAAGCACTGTTTTGTTTTTGTTGTCAGTTTATAGTTACTTCTAAATTTCAAAAATTAACATATGTCTAAATGTCTATGTTCTGCCTGTAATGATGGAAGTATTATGTAACCAGTAGGTAGTATGGTAATATAAGCATTTTTCAAGTTGAAGTATTTGAAAAAATCCCACAGAGCATAAGATTTTTTATTTAAAGACAAAGCATATGGTGCATACAGCAAGAGAAACAGAATGCAGGAAGCATCAGAGTTCTGAAAGCTATCTCATGTGCCAACTTCCCAGGCATTCATTTGTATATGTGCTGTACAGGGTTTCTATTTGTACATGGCATATCTGCCCTCCTTCTCTCTGTCTCTTTCTAGAGTAAATAAGGAAGGGAGGGAAGAGAAAAAGGGAGGGAGGGAGAGAGAGAGAGAGAGAGAGAGAGAGAGAGAAAGAGAAAAATGAAATGAGAAGAAAATGAGAAAAGAGAAAAGAAAAGAAAAAAGAAAAGAAAAGAAAAGAAAAGAAAAGAAAAGAAAAGAAAAGAGAAAGATCACTGGATAGAATCACCATGGGCCATGAGGAATTTTGGTTTTCCTTGAGTTTGGAAGTTCCAAGGAGGGTTTTTATACTTCCCTGGTACTTAATCAGGCCAGGATGATAAATGGGTTAGACCAGTTGAGACTTTTAGTAACAAAACAAAACAAAACAAAACAAAACAAAACCTCAAAAACAAAAAACAAAAAAACCTGTCTGGAGGTTGCCAGGAGAGTTTCAGTCTTTTAACAGAACATAAAAATCCTACTGATCTTATCTTGGTCCAGAGTAAACAGATATCTAACCATCCCCAAAGACAAATAATAGAGTTTTTCAGTCTACCTGTAAATAAACTCTATCTACTACATGTAACCACCAGCCACATGTGGCTATTGAACACCTGACTTGTGGCTTATGGAAATGTGGAATTAAATATTGTTTACCTATATTTAGTTTTAACTTAATATAAAATTAATAGCCACATGTGGTTAATGGCTATAGTATTGGATAACACAGATCTAATTATTTATAATATAATGGCCATGTGAATATAAATCACAACCAGATGCAAACTGAATGAGTAAGCCTACAGAACCCCAAATGTTTTACTGTCATTAAAACTTTAGTATAAAGGAGAATATGCACATATCAATTCCTAATGGTCCCAGTTTGTTTTGTGTGTATGTCATATTCTGTCATATAAGTGTTCTTCTTATCTAAATATAATGAATTATATATATAGTTTTAATTTTGGAGATTCCAACTATAAAGCTTCATTTTATTTTTCATATTTGAAGTGGGTCATAAATTTAGTTACTCTTTTTTTGCAAAGATGTTCTTATTTGACAACATAATTTCTCTGAGCACAGATTCTAAGATAGAAATCTATTTATGGTCTTTCCAGATTTTTTTTTGTGGTTCACTTCAAGTTTCATAGTAGTGTGGTCTGAAAATATGCATGGTCTGATCTCAATCTTTCTGTACTTGTTGAGGGTTGATTTGTGACCCAATATGTAATTTGTTTTTGAGAATCTCCCATGTGCACATGAAAAGAATGTGTATTCTGCTACTTTAGGATGAAATGTTCTGTGTAAATTTTTAAGTACATCTGGTCCAGTGTGTTATCCAAAGTCATGGTTTCCTTGCTGATTTTCTGCTGAGATGATCTGTCCATTGTTGTAAGTGGGATGTTAATGTCGTCTATTATTACTGTATTATTATCAATGAGTTCATTTATCTTTGATATTATTTTATATATTTGGGTAACCCATGTTGGGGGCATAAATATTTACAATTGTTAGGTCTTTTTGTTGGTATTCCCCTTTATAATGTTATAGTGCCCTTCTTCATCTCTCCTTACAGTTTTTGTTTTAAAATCTATCTTCTCTGATAGAAGTATTACTTAAGTATTACTATTCTAGCTTTCTTTTGATATCTATTTGCATGGTAAATCATTCTCCATCTCCTCATTTTCTTTTTTTTTTTCAATGTTTATTTATTTTTGAGACAGAGAGATACAGAGCATGAACAGGGGAGGGGCGGAGAGAAAGGGAGACACAGAATCTGAAACAGGCTGCAGGCTCTGAGCGGTCAGCACAGAGCCCGACGGGGGGCTCGAACTCACGGGCCGTGAGATCATGACCTGAGCCGAAGTCGGACGCTTAACCGACCAAGCCACCCAGGCGACCCTCCATCTCCTCATTTTCAATCTACAGATGTCTTTACATCTAAAATGAGTCTCTTATAGGTAGCATATAGATGGGTCTTGTGTTTTATCCATTCTGAGACCCTATGTCTTTTGATTGGAACATTTAGTCCATTTACATTCTGAGTGATTATTAATAAAAATGTACTTAGTGTCATTTTATTACTTGTTTTGTCATTGTTTCTGGAGATTTTCTCTGTTCCTTTCTAGTCTTTGTCACTTTTGGGTCTTTTCACTCAAAGAGTCCCCATTAATATTTCTTTCAGGGTTGGTTTAGTGGTCACAAACTCCTTTAATTTTTGTTTGTAAAACTATCTCTCCTTCTATTCTGAATGATGCTTATTTCAAACTTTTGTACATGTTGATATTTTGACCTCTTCCCATGAATCATTGATGCTTTTTAATAGTACATTTAGAATTGTAAATCCTTTCCAGAAGGTTTTCAGTTGACTTTGCCCATATACATCACAAGAATCATTATATAATGCAGCCTAGAACCTTACAAAATTTATTTCTTAAATTATAAGATTTGAAAGTTAAAATCATGCCTTGAAACCTGACATGAAGAATGGATATTGTGTTAGCAGGCATGAAAAAACATGGATCTCCATGTACATACCCATCAGAACTCTTAAGTGACCAGGCACAATGTCAATGAACAGTAATATTTTGAAAGTAATCTTTTTTTCTGAGCAGGAAGTCTGAATGGTGGGCTTAAAAGAGTGAGTAAAACAATGTTGTGAATAGATATGTTGTCATCCAGCCTTTATTGTCCTATTTATACCACAAGCAGAGTAAATTTAGAATAATTCTTTCAAAAAAAAATTTTTTTAATGTTTATTTATTTTTGAGAGACAGAGTGAGACCGAATGTGAGTGGGGGAGGAGCACAGAGAGAGAGGGAGACAGAATCCAAAGCAGGCTCTAGGATCTGAACTGTCAGCATAGAGCCTGATGTAGGGCTCAAACCCATGAACCGTGAGATCACGACCTGAGCTGAAGTTGGATGCTCAACCGACTGAGCCACCCAGGCACCCCAGATTTAGCATAATTCTTAAGGGTTCCAGGATTTTCAGACTGATAAATAAATACTGGCTTCAAGTAAAGTTACCAACTGCATTAGCCCCTAACAAAAGAGTCTGTTTGTCCGTTGAAGCTTTGAAGCCAGGCACTAACTTCTCCTCTCTAGCTATGAAAGTTTTAAGATGGCTTCTAATTCCAGTAGGAGGCTGTTTTGTCTACACTGAAAATCCATTTAGTCACTTTCATTAATTATCTTAGCTAGATCTTCTGGATAACTTTCTGCAGTTTCTACATCAGCATTTGCTGCTTCAGCTTGCACTTTAGTTATGAACTTGGCTTCTTTTCTTAAGCCTCATGAACCAACTTCTACTAGCTTTAAACTTTTCTTCTGTGGCTTCCTCACCTCCTTCTGCCTTCACAGAATTGAAAAGAGTTAGAACTTTGCTCTGATTAGACTTTGGCTTCAGGGAATTGATCCTCCTGGTCTATTTTATCCAGACCACTAAAACTTTCTCCATATCAGCAATAAGTCTGTTTTGTTTTCTTATCATTCATGTGTCCAACAAAGCAGCACCTTAATTTTCTTCAAGAACTTTTCTTTGTACTCACCATCTTTTTGGTGCAAGAGATCTAGCTTTTGGCCTGTCTTAGCTTTCAATATATCTTCCTCAGTATGTTTTAATTGCTTCTAGCTTTAGATTTAAAGTGAGAAATGTGCAACTATTCCTTTCACTTGAACATTTAGAGGCTGTCGTAAGGTTATTAATTGGCCTAATTCCAATATTGATGTGTTTTAGGGGACAGAGACTCCCAAGGAGAGGAAGAACGATGGAGGAACAGCTGGTCAGCGGAGCAGTCAGGACACACAGAACATTTATTGATTAAGTTTGCTGTCTTATATGGGTCTGGTTCATAGCACTGCAAAACAATTTTAATAGTAGCATCAAAGATTGCTGATCACAAATCACCATAACAAATTTAATAATAATGAAATTGTTAAAAAAAATAATAATGAAATTGTTTGTAATATTGTAAGAATTATCAAAATGTGATACAGAGAAAAGAAGTCAGCAAATGCTTAGAAAAAAAATGGTGCTAACAGACTTGTTCCATGTAGGTTTACCACAAACCTTCAATTTGTAAAAACAGAGTATCTGCAAAGCCCAATAAAGTGAAGTTCAATAAAATGAGGTAATCTTGTATAGAGGAAAGCAAATGACTTTTGCATACTAACCTCGTATCCTGTATTACACTAACCTTGCTTGCTATAACTACTTAATAGTTTTGTTAATTTTATTATTATTATTATTATTATTATTATTATTAATAATATTGGTTGATTCTTTTGATTTCCTACACTGACATTGACATTCATGTCATCTGTGAACAAACACAGCTTTATGACTTCCTTCCAATCTGTCTGCCTTTTAGCCTTTTCTTTCCTGTTTTTTTTGTTGTTGTTGTTGTTGTTGTTGTTGTTGTTTTGTTTTGTTTTGCCTTATTGAATTAGCAGGAATTTCTAGGAGTACAGAAAAGGAGTAGTTGGCAGACACCCATGCCTTGTATCTGATCTTAGAAGGAAAGCTTATCAAGTTTCTTGGCATTAAGCATAATGTTAACTGTTGTTTTTTTGTAGGCAGTCTTAACCAAGTTGAGGGAGTTCTACATTTCTAGTTTACTGAGGGTTTTTATCATGAATGGGGCATGATATTTTCAAATTATTTTTCTGCATCTATTGATATGATCAATGGCTTTTTTTTTTTAGTCTGTTGAAGTGACAGAGTATATAATTTGATTTTGTAATGCTGGACCAGCTTTGCACATTGGGTAAACCTTGATTGTGGTGTATAATTCTTTTTGTACTTTTTTGATTAAATTTGCTAACATTTTATTGAGGATTTTTACATTCATATCCATGATAGATTTGGTCTTCAGTTTTCTTAATTCTTATATTTATTTTTTCTTATATTTATTCTTAAATTGCATTTTTAAATAATAGTGGACTCATAATTTTCAATTGTGAAAGCTTCACTTTCCAAATGTATCTCTTCTCAAATTACTAGGGATAAGAATCTTAGAAGTTATAATTATACAACAATTATGTATAACTAATTCTGTTTCTTTGTAGAAATCTCAATGACTAAATCATTTAGTTGCTATCAAAAAAGGTGCCATTGTTTCCAACTCACTTTAAAATACAGTATCTCATTCTTAAAAAACTGAATTTTAATACTACTTCTAGTACCAGTTGTTCTTAGACAGGGTTTTCTCCAAAAGTAGGCATTGAAACAAGGACTTAAATACAAATAATTTTATGTGGAAGATGGCCTCCAGAAATATAAATGAAGGTCTGTGGATACTGAGGCAGGGAATGTAGTAAAGCTAAAGGCAATAAATGTGTTAGTGAGTTGACTATTTCTAGGGAAAACTGGAGCTCCATCCTGTTGGTGGTCCTCTGAGGAATCAGATTGAAAATACATAAGATCCGTCCATGTTGCTACAAAGGGCCATATTTCATTCTTTCTCATTGCCACATAGTACTCCATTGTGTATATAAACCACAATTTCTTTATCCATTCATCAGTTGATGGACATTTAGGCTCTTTCCATAATTTGGCTATTGTTGAGAGTGCTGCTATAAACATTGGGGTACAAGTGCCCCTATGCATCAGGAGGGGAGGGTGGGTGATGGGTATTGAAGAGGGCATCTTTTGGGATGAGCACTGGGTATTGTATGGAACCAATTTGATAATAAATTTCATTTATTTTTAAAAAAATAAACAAAATAAATAAATAAATAAATAAATAAATAAATAAAGCACTTCTTTTGATTATTGTGCCTAAAAAAAAAGAAAATATATAAGAATTAACCCCATTAGATGCAGAAGCTGAATATCTAACCACCAATCTCCATCCATCACTGTTTCACATTTGCTTCCCTCAGTATTTAAGTCTTGGCATACTAAGCTGTCCTGCTTGTACTGAAAATGCCCATGCAGTTCTAGAAAAAGATCCTGGGAAAACAAGTAAAATTCACAGGTATTTGTGATGAAAATCTATAGATGTTAGTGGTATATCATCACTTTCAGTACTCAGAAGTGGGCCAAAGAACATGGGTTAGCATCAATACTGCCTGCTACTACATAACTAAAATTTTTTATAATTGTACTAAAAAATAACTTAAACTGGAAGCAAACAAAATAGTGGAATGTTTTGTGTTCATACAATGGGACATTCTCCCATGAAATTTAACATATGAAATTTGAACAAATTATTGCCAATCACACTACATAAATGAATCTCTAAAACATAATGATGAGTGAAAGAATCTAGATACTAGCAGCACAATTACACTTGTAAACAGATACCATATTAACATTTCACCCATAAATATAATAATAATTACCAATATTAATTATGGAATATTGAACAGATTTTACTGAGTCTACACTTCTCTTGTCATTTCAGTACTCTTCAGAAGTATCCACAATTCATCTTGGACAATATTGAAGCACATTTATATAATTACATATTTATCTATTTGCCAAAGTATTCAAAGCCAAGAAAATTATTTCCCTACATAAAACCCCATGCCATCATTTGAAAACAGAGAGCAAATTTAAATCTATGGCTAAAATAAATTGCTAAATTCTAAGAAAAATGCACACTATGATAAAATGTGGGAAATGCAGTGTGATGTAGCTGACATAAAAAATTAGTAAAAGAATAACCAGTACATAAAATTGCTTTTCTCTTAAGTGTCATAAATATGTATATGTCATGAACAGACAGTTTGCATTCTATATTGATTTAATGAAAACTTAGATGGTACATTAAATTACAGGTACTAGTTTTTGAAATAATATAATACCACCAACTTATTAAGTGCTTTCTTTACAACAGACATTATATAAATTCTAAAATTTTTAAACATGTATGCTTATAAAATCTAAATATGTTTCTGTGAATATTATTATGTTCAAGGAATAGGATCATTGGGAAACTCAGCAGTCTTATCCAAATGTACCGAGTTATATGGTGCATACTTCAGATTCAAAATCAGATTATTTCCAATCCAGTTATGCTATGGTCAATGGAAGCAAGTTAATTATGACCTGATGTGAGTGTTTGTGAGTGCTGGATATGGGGCACTTTAGGCAAGTAGATTTCCAATTATAGGGATTGTTATTTTTAATAATGGGGATCCTGTTTCTTATCATTGAATATAAATAAAAATTAATTCTAAGGACTCTCAACACTAGTATTTTCCAATAACCATCCCCCAAATACACTTCATTACGACATGGTTTAGCAACTATATTTTCTCTTAAAGCAACAACAACAACAAAAAAGCCAGAAGTGGCTGGCATGATGATTTAGACAAAACAGCACTCAAAAATAATGGAAAGTGTGTGCACATCTTTACTTTAGAGAACATCTCTCAATGCGGCTTTTTAAGTACATATAAAAGATGAATCTCAAAGTTTTGTCCCTTGTAGCCACCCACGGTGTATGAATTCTTCTATTGCTTTTTGGCTTATTCTAGTATCTCCTCTGGCCTAACCTTACAACAAGTATAGAGAATCTAATAGGGGTGGACATAATATTTGCAGAAGATAGCATTATAAATAATGGTACATATGACACTCAAATAATAGCTTGAAAAATTAAATGTAATTCATAGAGAAAATAAATGTAAACATTAGGAAAGAGTAGTATGATGTATTGCATCTTACAATAAATACACATCTTGTGCTAAGCAAAAAATGAATTTTATTTCCTCCTGAGGCACTTGCTTCTCAACTACTTTCAACACACACATACGCATGCACACACACACAGAACTTGCTTTTGCATGCAAATTGTTTTCCAGAATCAAATGAGTTTTTCGTAGGTCATCATTTACAAGCAACTAAGTATTGATGATAGGGTTCATAATTTTTGCATTCTGTAGCTGTGACTAAATGCAGCCCTGGATTTCAAATTTTTAATAATGCTTTTATCACTGTTATTTACATGGCTAAGTGCTTTTGAAGTTGTTTTGCATTTATCAGGTGTCAGAACACACTGCAAGAATAATGAGAAACAAGTTAGAAAAGTGCATTAAACACTGCTGACTACCGTCATCATCTTATCAATGCTAAATAGCAAAAAGTATTGCTAACGATGTAAGTAATAAAAGTCAGAGAAAATTGTTTTAAAAGCTAAAATAATGAGTTTTAAAATGATAGCATAATGAAAAGAAATGACAGTAATCAAGTAGCAGATAAACACAAATGAAAATAAAAATAAAAGTAACAATGTAGCAAAGACACATTTGGTTTATTCAGCCAATTCAGAAATATAATGTTCCATATTTATGTTTTACAATATTTAAATCAATAGGTTTCATTAAATTATTATTTAACATAGTTAATTAATAAATCCCGTTACTAGAGATGTGGCTTTTCTGAGATTAAAGTTCTAAATTTATCTCAAAAATTTCTCCTCCATAAAATCAGGAATTCTGAACATTTAAAAAAAAATTTTTAAACATATTGATTTACATATGATAATTACTTCCTAATTATGACTGTGATTTTTTTTTAATTTTTCTTTAATCTTTATTTATTTATTTTTTTTTATTTAAATTTTTTTTTTCAACATTTATTTATTTTTGGGACAGAGAGAGACAGAGCATGAACGGGGGAGGGGCAGAGAGAGAGGGAGACACAGAATCGGAAACAGGCTCCAGGCTCTGAGCCATCAGCCCAGAGCCTGACGCGGGGCTTGAACTCACGGACCGCGAGATCGTGACCTGGCTGAAGTCGGACGCTTAACCGACTGCGCCACCCAGGCGCCCCTTTTTATGACTGTGATTTTAATGCTAGTTATCACTACCTGAATAACTAGAGTGATTAACAGGGTCAACAGAAAACAAAGATAATGATTGTGATGGTTATTATGATGTGTCAACTTGGCTAGACCATGGTATCCAAGTATTGGATCAATCTTATTCTAGATGTTTTTGTGAAAGTATTTTTTAAAGTAAATCAGTACTTAAATCAGTAAACCTTGAGTACAGCAATTACCCTCCATATTGTAGGTACGTCATTCAAATCAGTTGGAAGCCTTAATAGAAAACACTGACCTCTCTGGAAGAAGAAAGAATTCTTTCAGCATACCATCTTTGGACTCAAACTGCAGCTCTTCCGTGATATGTCAGCCTACTGGCCTACCCACCAGATTTTGGACCTATTAAGCTTCCACATTTGTATAAACCAATTCCTTAAATAAATGAATCTGTCTGTCTCTCTCTTCATTGACATATATAATGCAAAAGGGGCTTTGGCACTGGACAGTGGATAGAGCCTAAAAGAATTCTGAGGTGAATTTTAGGAAAAACTTAAGATTTCCTTAAAGAGATTCTTGGTAGAAATATTGACGTTCAAGGTGCTTCTGAAGGAAAGGTGATATATAATCTTGAAAACACAATTCCCAAAGTTCTGCATAGTCCATATCACCCTCACATTAATAAGCAATCTTTTTTTATGAAAAAATTCTTATTTTATCATGTGAAACCTTTCATTCTGGCCAATTCCTCATTACTAGTTGATCCTTCATTATTGCCTAGTCAAACAGTAATCTATTCCCAAACTCTACATGTAAAATGTTGTTTCTTCATGTATCCCCCCCTAAATTGGTGCCTGATACTCCCTCCTTTCTCTGTGTTAAAGAAGCAAAGAATATGCTTCCTGAAGTGGCAGAATACGCCACTCCAAAATATGCCTCTTTGGCAGAAGGCTTATTTTGAGCTGATTATTTTGAAATGCTGCAGACATAGGAGAAGCTCTAAAAACAGAATAGAAGTTACCCTTGTGCAAGGGCAATTTACATTAAAAAGGGAACCTGTTCCTGGAGGAGAGCTAGTAACAGATAGCACTTTCTCACCTCAGCAGCTGATCTGTACTGCAGGGCAACTTTTGTTCCTCAAATGTTTCCTTTCCTCAGCTTCCTGTGAATTGCCTTCTCTCAGCTTGAATCCTCAGACCCCTATTCCTTTCCTTAGCTCAGGATGGTATATAATCCTCAGTTGTCTGGCAACTTTGAAGCTCCAGATCCTTTCCTTTTCTAAGTAAGCCTCAACTATCTTGCCACCTTTTAAGTCTAATATCTTTTTGGGATTCCTGTGCATATGAATGTATGTAATTAATTTTTTTTCTCTGGTTTATCTGTCATTAATTACAAGGTCCAATATCAGCCAGGAACTTAGAGGAAAAGAAGGAAACTTATTTTTCTTACCCTACAATTAAATCATAATTCGTTCACAAATAACTTTCAATGTCCTCTTTGATAGACACTCCTCTGGATTTCTGCGTTACTAAATTTATCATTGATATGTAATGTGTAATATACCTTTGTGTTTGTGTGATACATTTTCATATACCTCTCTCCCTCCCTTCCTCCCCCACCTTGTATAAGGATTATAAATCCTTACGGGACAGAAAGCCCACCTATATTCTTGTTAACCTAGTGCCAATTCACCTATTGGAATTTATCTTTTATGTCCTCTCATTTCATAATACATTACTCTTAACTCCTCAGCATTCAATTAAGATCATAACTAATTCTTGGGGCACCTGGGTGGCTCAGTCGGTTAAGCATCCGACTTCAGCTCACGTCATGATCTCATGACTCCTAAGTTCCAGCCCTATGTCGGGCTCTGTGCTGACAACTCAGAGCCTGTCGTCTGTTTCAGATTCTGTCTCAGTCTCTCTCTGCACCCACCACCCCCCATACAAATAAACATTAAAAGTTTTTTTTTAAAGATCATAACAAATTATTTATATTTCAAATACTTATAAAGTTGATCTATAAACAATTAACTTCACGTAAAATTCTTAAAAGTTCTATGCCACAAACAGAGGCATGAGGAGATCAAGGAGTCCTTCAGAGATGAAAACTCATCTGATCTGTCTCGAAGGATGAACAAACAGTTGAAGAAGAAAAGTGATTCAACCAAAGCGAAATCCAGGTATTGGTGAAAACAATTATATCATGCTCATACAGTTTGCCATACTTTAGCATGGATGGAACAGAGTGGACATGAGTTTCATGAGGGTGAGTATGCCAAGCAATGAAGAGAAAAAGTAGACAAATGTGATATTAACAGTCTTCTACATTTTGCTAATATGTTTAATCTTTATCCCTCAGAAAATGAAAAATATTTTTTAAAAATATTTTAAAAAAAGGACTGATATTATATAATTGGCATAATGCCTTGATCTCAGTAGCTCTCAATACACAAAGAAGAAGTGAATTAGTTAATTTTCTGTTTGAATTTGAAATACGTTTATCTTTAAAAATGTGCATCTATTTTCAGAAAAGGAAACTTTATGAAAAGACCTTGAACAGTTTCTTTTGGACATACACAGCAATATTAGCCAAAGAGATTTGGTGAAGATAATTTGATAATGATTTAACATGAGTAGCTTGTTTTATTCTCACTTTTTTAAAATGTTTATTTATTTTTGAGAGAGAGAGAGACAGAGAATGAGAGGGGGAGGGGCAGAGAGAGAGAGAGGGAGACAGAGAATCAGAAGCAGGCTCCAGGCTCTGAGCTGTCAGCACAGAGCCTGATGCGGGGCTCGAACTCACAAACTGTGAGATCACGACCTGAGCCGAAGTCAGACACTTAACCGACTGAGCCACCCAGGTGCCCCTATTCTCACTATTGAAGGATTGTGTGATAACAATGTCCCTCATTTATTGAAATGTTTTCCCTTCATAGGTATTTGCTGTAACAAGTCCTAGTTGGAATATTAGAAAAGTTACAATGTTTCTCTCACAGTGTAATCTTTTATAAGTAAAGATACCTTTGTAGGCCTAGGATATTTAGTTAGTTATGCATATGTGTATGTATTAAGATTTCTAAATCAAGTTTGTAGTAGAAGCTCTAAAATGCAAACAACTTACTGTGAAGTACGATTATAATATCTGAGAACACTGTCATAAAAATTACTCTTCAGGGTGCCCGTGTGGCTAAGTCAGTTAAGCATCCAACTTTAAGCTCAGGTCATGGTCTCACAGTTTGTGAGTTTGAGCCCTGCATTTGGCTCTGTGCTATCACATCAGAGCCTGGAGCCTGCTTTGGATTCTGTGCCTCTCTCTCTCTCCACCCCTCCCTTGCTCATGCTCTCTGTCTCTCTCTCAAAAATAAATAAATAAAAATTAAAAAAAATTACTCTTCAAGAAATTTTACTATAACCAGATTATATTGGTGTTGAAATAACATGCTAGACCTGTCTAGGGTGCCAAGACAAAAAACCAAAAGATAACTTTCATGTCCCTTGAACAGAAACACAGTATATCTAGTCAGCTAATCCTCAAATGCCAAATATGGGCCTTCTTATCCCAAACAATGTTGACTGTGTGGCCCCAGCCAATCAGATATTTTCCATTTATATCTTCCTGTTCTTTCTTCTTTATCCTATAAGAGCTTTCTGCCTTCTGCCCCATTTTGCAGTCCTCTTTTTAAAGTATTAAGTAAAGTTTGTATCACTGAAATTGTCTCCTTTAATAATTTTTTAAACACCTGGTTATATTTTGATTATTATATGGGTTGAGTTTTGTTCATTCAACCAATCATTTGAGTATTTCCCATTTCCAGGGCACTGTTCTGGGCTTTAGAGCATTGAATGAGCAATATGAGATTCTCAGAGTTAACGTCCAATCTTGAAAAGGTGTAATAAACAAAAATACAAATTAACAGTATTTCAGATGTCTATATTTGAATTAAATATGGAAAAATAATATGATACAATTTCATGGACAGGTAGAGGTTAAGGAGGCTTCTGAGAAAGAGCCAAAAATTTGAATTAAAGGACAAGCATTAGAGGACACTGAATTAGAGAGCAAGTATTTCAGACAGAGAGAAAAGCAATGTAAAGGGATGAGGCAAAATGATCTTGACATTGTCAAGAAGAAGTAAGAAAGTAGTGATGCATCCCTTATTTAAATCAAGTGTTGTTCAAGTATAATTGTATTCCTTATGGTTTCTAAAGAGGCTTACAATAGCAATGGGACATGATACTGGATATTAGAGGGAAATCACATCTGTCTGCACTTGACAGACTTTAGATTGTGCTTGTTGGAGTAGGAGAAGACAGGTTTTCTGTCTTGTTTCTGAGTCAAAGAAGTCAGAACAGAAACAAACAGCACAAGACCAAATTTGACCTCATCAAGATAGGAATCCTGCTAGAACATCTAAAAAAAGTACAAAATATATTTTATTTTATACATAATCCAGTTATTTTATTCATTTGTTCTTGTCTGCCCTCTGTATCTACATGACTGCTTTTCTATATGAGTGGAATTTCTTTTTTTCCCTTGCTTATATTATAAAGTTATCTTATCCAATGAGAAATATGCAATTACCCTTCAGAGTTCACAGTTTTGTAGTTTATGAATATATCAAAATTCTTTTTGAAATCTTTTAGACATACTCTGGTGTATGAATGCATTTCCTAAAATTATTACACTGCAAACTGAGAAGAATACATGTATAGATTGATCTAAACAGAGAACCGTGAGACTAACTTCTCTGCTCCTGAAATTATAATTCAACTAATATAGCAGCCTAAAATGTAACTAGATTTTATTTTTTAACTTTTGGTGAATCATGTAAGTTTTTTTAGCAAATTAAGAGTATATGGAAGAAAATTAATCTCTGTCATATAATGTACCATTTAAAATCACACAACAAATTATAAAATTACTATAGCAAATATATTTAGATACCTCTCTCTAAACTTCATGGCATGACATCTTAGCCTCACTTCCCAAATGTATTTTATGGACATCTAACCTACAGGTTCTCACCTTTTCCAACTGACTATGATAGATCAGTAAATTAGCTAGATAGGAACAGGGAACAGAAATGTCCAACTACTGATAAAGATAGAAACCACAAACCATCTCTGGAGCTTAAATAGCAAGGAAAACCCCATGGAACATGCATGTAATCTTCCTGATAAGTACTGCTCTAAAGCAACCTATAGTTTCACAATAATGCATTTACACTGATGTTCTGACCTCCCTTTGTGGTGGATGATTGCCATGACAGTTCCCACAAAGGCTATATAGAGCCAAAAACTCCTCCTCCCAACTAGTCCATTAGATGACTGGAGCCAAACTTAGTCAGAAAGCACCCAAGCAATGACCCATAACCCATACAAATATAAAAAACAAGACAACCCTGACCCCAGGCACAGTTGCCACCTCTGGGTCTGCTTGCTCTTCCCCTTGAGAGTGTACTTTCACTTTGACCATCATTAAATGCTTGCTGGCTTGCTTAAGAATTTGGCTCTGAATTCTTTGTTGGCTGAACTCCAGAACTGGGGCCAGGCAAAAGGACCCATCACTAACTACCAGAAGCCCAGTATCTCTCACATCCTGCAAATGTTCAGTTCATGGTACAAGCAGCCCATTTATCAAGTGGCCAGCAACAAGAGAAACATTCAGTCCTCCTTCCACAAGCAGAAAAATGGAAGCACTGAACAACTCCTGAGTGTAATTTTATGTTACTAGAGAACATACTGAACAGAATTCTTGAAAGGAAGGTGTTAGCTATGTTGAGTCTTAAAAGGTAGACCAAAAGAAAGATGGGTTTTCTCTGATTATCTCACGTTAACAAGAGTGAGAACTCTGTTCACTGCCCATGCAAATCACACTCCTAAACCAGACCAAGGAGAAAGTTTCAAAAGAAAATTGGAGTTCTATCAAACCCCCATCAGCCTGCCTTATTATTGTTATTGTTAGTACTTTCTATAGTTTATGACATGAAATTTTTTCAACCTCCACATTAAGATTTTAACTTTCATGGTGGAATGTATAGAAGAGTGACCACTTTAGGTCTTAGTGTCATAAAATTCTTGACCAACACCAGCAGCAATAACAGGCAGCATGCTGGGACATATGGGATGATGGGCCTACGTGAAGGTATCTAATGTTCCCTAGATATCTTGTGGAGAAATGTATTTTTTTCCAAGGGACAGCTACAGCACTCTGGGTTGTGCCATCAGTGGAGGAAACACACACAACATTCCAGATGATCATATCATCTCCGTAAAAGATAAAGTAAAGAAGATATAACTTTTAGCACTTTTAATATAGACATGTCTCTTGAATTGATAAGTTTAAAATGGCCACGAATCAATACTTGGGAAAGTAAATGAAGATGGTTTTATTTACAAATACTCTTTTATCTCCAACTTCTTATCTTTTATTTTATTTACAAATACTCTTTTATCTCCAACTTCTTATCAGTTCAAATTAATAGAAGTAAGAAAATAAACTCATTTTATCGGCTGCCAAATAGTCATTGCTACTTAGTGTTTCATTACCTAACAGAAGAAAATTTTTGATCAAAGTTTTCTTAAAAATAAAGTACTCCCACATATCCAAATATTTATGAATTAGGGTGGGATAATTTCTGATAACATTCATTTATTTTGCTCCTTAAAATATCCAGTTAAATCTATTTTCCATAAAATGTAAAAATATCCCTGATTTATAATTTCATTGATTTAGTGCAAAATTTGAAACTTCACAGACTGAACATTAGTTTTAAAAAGTTTATTTAATAAAACGGACAGCTAATATTCTATTATGAGAAAGTACTTTATCAGTAGAAATTTCAAATTCAAATAACTTCTCTCAGTTCATTAAAATACATTCTATATTTTGACAATAAATTGAGGTTTTCATAGTACAAGGCAAGCATGGTCATTAATTCAGCTGGATTTTGCTAAGTAGTTTGCATTTCATAATCTCTCTTATAAATTGCAATAAATATGAAAACCCTTGACTGTCACGTACAAGTTTTGCTCTTGGTGAGTCAACAATGGATGGTTAACAGAAACAAAACTGCAGAGAAAAATTTATAATAGGAACAGTTTTCCCACATTTAGTATTCCACAGTTTTACCAATTTTGTAATATTAGGGGCAGTTTAAGTACCATGCACCTGCAAAGGCTCACCAACCCAAGGTTACTTGCCAAGTAGGATGCCATTTTCTAAATTAATCTCTTCAAGGAAGATGTCATTTTGTCTTTTTGTTTTTCCCTATTTCTACATCCAGAAGTTGTTACTTTTGCTACTTCACCAAGAGGAATTCTATACATTAATATAACAATGCTTTATATATATATATATATATATATATATATATATATATATATCTCATAGTAAGATTCACATACTGTTTTCCTTTTCAGCATTTTATTTTGAGTGTTGCGTGAATATTGACATTCATTGCTCAATATATCACAGTGGCATTTTATGTGCTGGGGAGGCCTGAGAAATAATAGTGACAAAAAAAGCAAGACATCACCGTGGGGAATATAATTTGTATTAACATACTTCAAGCTTGATTTGTCCAGAGTTATATCAATATGTCAAGAATGTCACTCCAATTGCTTCTGGATCCTATTTAATGGCTCCTAAATTTAGATGAGGCATGGCCACAAAGGGAAGGAATTTTACAGTTACTTTCCATAATGCTGTTAACATATTAACAGCATTCCTTTACTACTAAATGCCTTTAGAGCTTTGTTGAGCATTTATTTTTAAAAATACAATAGCACCAAGAACAATGAAAAACTTCAGAAATTTTACTGTTTAAGTGAAAAGACAATGTTGGCTATATAGCAAGCAAAGAATCTGGAAAACTAAATTATTTTAGTGTATATGGTGTGTTTTTGATCCAAACAGAAAGTTTCTTCTCCTGGTGCACAATGATAGCATTTTTCCTAAGCTCTTTATTATCAGCACTTGAACAACTATAAGGTCACAGAAAATATTACTTGATACAGCAAGTTCTGTTTAAAATTAACATAAGGTAACTATACTTAGAGATGATTCTTGTCTTCTGTCTTCTGTCGAGGGAGTTCAAGGTTTCCTTCCTATTGCTTCCTAGATTCTTCAGAGACCAAATAAAGACAATTCATCCAAATTTCTGGCAGGTGATTTAACTGGATTGGTATGTGACAAAGGTGTGTTGGGGCAACTGTTATCTTTTCTTTGAGGACTCATTTGTTTAATTTTTTTGGGTTGTTTTCTCTTTTCTAATGCTAATTTTAGTGGAAGGTTTACACTGTGGAATTGGAGAAAGAGTCCAAAAAAGTCACAGCTAGCTTGTCTTATAGGAAATAGAGCAGAGGTGTTAAATCCTTGAGTGTCACCTATAGCAGTACATATCTGTTAGGACTAAGTGCCCGGTGGAAGAATTTTGGGCTAAAGCTTTACATCCTCATCAACATGCCTCAGTACGCAAGTCTCTGTGTTCTGTACAACTTCTTTAGAAATATCCCAGTTTGGGTTACAGCTTCTCAACAAATTCAGGATTAATATCTCTATAATGCAAAACAAAAAGGCAAAAACTATACACACACACACACACACACACACACACACACACACACACACACTTTTAACGTTTATCCCAAAGCATGATAAGGTCTTACACATAATTGTTGTGTGCCTGCTCTTTAATACCTTCAACACTCAGACTCCTTTTGACATAACCAACAGCATATAAAGGATTTCTGAATCTATCTTGTAATACGCTCACTAAGCAGCAAGTGACACAACTGGCTGTGGTTTCCTTTCTGAACCATTCTTTCCTTGGGAGTCCTTCGTACCATACTCTTCTTGTTTACCCCTGCCCCCAACTTTCTGGTCCACAGCATAACTCATCAACTGCCACTGCTTTCGGTGCCTCTCCAATGTTTCCATTTAACAATGGACTCCAAGATCAGCCATCAAATTCCACCAGCCCTAAATAGAGACGGCTCTCCTTCTCTCACACAGACAATATACAGGTCTGTCTCGCTGATTTCATCTTTTATGATAACCTAATCCAAGCTACCATCATGTCATACCTGGGAAACTGCAATAATTTCGTAACTAATCTTCCTCATCCATACTTTATTTAATCCAGTAAGTATTAAAATTGAAGAAGGTAAATTCATTTTAAAGAACAAATTAGATGATGTTGATCCCCTATTTATTATTCCTAAATGAACAGAAAACATAGCAAACTGTGACCCTTGGAAATTACCGCATCCTTATTTGTCATCATTCCATGTCTTAGACACAGAGGACTTTTTAGATGTCTCTAATATTCCATGTTCCTTGATGCTTTAGTAACTCTGTCCACACTGTCAGTACCAGATTTTGGCCTCTTTTTCACCTATCACTTTCATTCTTCCTTTATAGCTGAAGATTTATTTACTTGGTAAGGTTGTCTATGCATCTTTGAAACATTGTATTTCCTTGCTTGTATGACTATGTAAGATTTTGACATTCATAATTTTTGGAAGAACTTGGCCCATATGTGGTAAAGGAAATAAAACGTAAAGAACTCTATAACATAATGATAAAATATAACAAAAAGCTAAATTTAAAAGTGTGCAAGATATCTGAACACACTCCTCGCCAAATAAGACAAACGGTTGGCAAATAAGCGTAAGAAAGGGTGCTCAGCTCATTTGTGACTAGGAAACTGTCACAAGAGACTCTTAAAAACTGAGAACAAACTGAGGGTTGATGGGATGTGGGAGGGAGGGGAGAGTGGGTGATGGGTATTGAGGAGGGCAGCTTTTGGGATGTGCACTGGGGGTTGTATGGAAACCAATTTGACAATACATTTCATATATTGAAAAAAATCACAAAAACAACATATTCATGAAATTAAAAATGAGATAATACTACAAAAGAAATAAAAAATAAATAAAACAGCTATGAGATGCAACTACACACATATTAGAATGGCTAAAATTTTATAACAAACAAGATAAAACCTCTGAGACTCTAACTTCTGGAGACCATGTAGAGCAAGAGGAACTCTCAACAATTGCTAATGGGAATATAAAAAGTTCAAAAACTTTGGAAGACAGTTTGAAAGTTTCTAACAAAGCTAAACATAGTCTTGCCATGTGATCTGACAATCACACTCCTAGTGGCCTAGCAGGCATCTTTCCCTACACTCCCAATTGTATGTTTTAATTTAATTGTTCTTTAAATATTTAAATTATTCCTCTAAAGGATTCCAGATCCTATTTACTGATATATTTTTTCAAGTCTCCAATATATTCAATCAAACTTTTTTATTTTCCGATTTAATAAAACAGCATATTATTTTATGCACATGCACACCAAGAAATCACCATAAACATTAATAAACAGATTTTAACCATGTGTTGGAATAAAATTATTTTCTAGAGTGTTTCAGTCTTGGAATGTAATTAGCACCCATTATCAATGAACACTCAATGTGAATTAATATGCTTAATAAATTTTAAATGATCAGGAAGTTTTGTGAGGAGGAAAAGGAGGAGGAGGAGAGGTAAGAGAAGCAAAACCTGGTAGGGCTGAAAGGAGAAATAAATAAATCTACAATTATAAATTGATTAACATGCATCTCTCAATAATTGCTAGCACAATTAATTATAACCAGTTGATTACATAACATAATCAACAAGAATATATCAGAACTCAACAAAAGTATCAATCAACAGGATCTAACTGACATGTATAGCATACTCCATCCAACACCAACAAAATATACACTTTTTTAAGCCTCCCCATAATATGCACCAAGATAGACGCCCTAAACCATAAAACAAACCTGAACAAATGTAAAGGAACCAAAAACATAAAATGTATTCTCCAAGCAACTGAATCATAGTAGGAATCAGTAACAGATGATATGATAATCTCCAAAGACTTGAAAACTAAATAGCACAATTATAAATAATCCATGGATCAGAATGAAAATAAGAACACAAGATACTAAAATCTGGGGAACACACTGCACAATTAAAGCAACGATGATATGGACATTTATAGCATTTAATACATACATTAAATCAAAGTTAAAAAGCAAACAAATCTCAAATAAATTATTTAAGCTGCCAAATCAAGAAAGAGCAATATAAAAGCAATGTAAGCAAAAGAAAGAAAATGATAAATTGTTTAAGAGTTGTGGAGGTGGGAATGCCATAAATCCTAAGGGAGAGACTGTACAAGAGAAGGCAGGCAGAGCCTCCAAACCACAATTTTGCGCTGATATATGTGAAAGGAGAGGTAGGAGGAAGGAGGATTGGACAGACAGAGTCTCAGGTTGAAAGGCAGTTATGAGAAAATCCCAGCCAGGACTATGGGAGGCCAGGAGAAAATAGCCTCTTAGAAGATTCCCACATCATAGTATACACTGAGTCATCCACGTGATCAGCCTAGGGAGATATGGCCAAAGCACAAACACTAAAGTAGATGCTGAGAGGAGAGATACTAGCTATTGTCAGCTAACTGTAATCCTTCTCAGCAGATTCTCTCCTTAAGAGATAAAAGGTCAGTGCATCTCCATGGCTCTTGGGTATGCGTGTGTATGCATGTGTGTGTGTGTGTGTGTGTGTGTGTGTGTGTGTGTGTGTGTGTTGTATATATATGTATACACACATGCACACTTGGGACTACTGTTATTTCTTGATTTAAAAGTAGGTTATATTCTATACATTTCTCTTTATTTTGATTCAGTTTCTTAAAAATACATCATGGGAGGGGCACCTGGGTGGCGCAGTCGGTTAAGCGTCCGACTTCAGCCAGGTCACGATCTCGCGGTCCGTGAGTTCGAGCCCTGCGTCAGGCTCTGGGCTGATGGCTCAGAGCCTGGAGCCTGTTTCTGATTCTGTGTCTCCCTCTCTCTCTGCCCCTCCCCATTCATGCTCTGTCTCTCGCTGTCCCAAAAATAAATAAACGTTGAAAAAAAAAAAAAATTAAAAAAAAAATACATCATGGGAAAATAAGTGTGCCAAAAATATACATAGTAGCAAATCACCAAATGCCTGATTGTTAAACTTCAGCAGAGGCTGAGGCATAAATGAGAGAACTGCTGAGAGAGATGACTAAATCTGAATTTCATAAAAAATATTAATTATGTTTATTTAAATTTTTTTTTAATTTGGGGCATTATGTCACAGGAATATTAATTTCTTAGCACTGTTACTTCCTACACTGATGGAGAAGTCATCAGTACTTGGTAGATAAGTATCAGTTTATGGTGGATTGGAAAGATATTTTTGGATAATTTTGCTATAAGGGGATCCTGCAGCTGTGGTTGATAGTACTTTAAGTTAAAGACACATTTCATACAACTTCTGAATTAAAAATTATGTTGAAAAATTCCATATAATTTTGATCATGAAATTTCAAAAATGAAGCTTATTTTACTGTGTACATTAAAAAGATTTAAAATTTTTACCCTCCTGTGTATTTATGTTTCCAATGTTATATTTAAATATGTATAATTTTTCACTTGAGTGAAAATTTTCCTTTAATTTCAGTTGAAAGAGAGAGAGGGACAGAGTGTGAGTGTGGGAAGGGTAGAGAGAGAGAGGGACCACAAGAATCTGAAGCAGGCTCCAGGCTCTGAGCCCGATGCAGGGACTGAACCCGTGAACCACATGATCATGACCTGAGTCAGGATGCTTAACTGACTGAGCCACCCATGGGCCCTGAAAATTTCCCTTTAAACCTGAGAGTTAGAAATGTAGCCATATCAATATAATTGGATTTCAGGATAAAACAATTTGTTTTGTAGTCCTTGGTTTGCAAAATTAATGTTCAAGTTGGAAATTTGTTGACTATTCCATTTTCAAAACAATGAAAATACTTTTTGCCTTAAGTTGAAAATCCTCCATTTTCCCTAACTTCAGAGATCATACCCACGATTCCTCAAGAACCAATAACCAATAAATCATATGATTTAGCACTATGGCCCTGTCATTATTGGGGCCATTTCTGCATGTAATATTAAATACTTTTAATATCACAACTGAATAGCTGCATACCAGTTACAGCATTCTATCCAGAGTAGAATGATGAGAGGGCCTTATAGCAAATATAACTCAGGAATTATTGTATTTTCAAGGTAATGTGCTTGGTTAATTTTCTGCAGCTACCAGACAGCAGACTCTTGTTGAAAGCGACCACTGGTTGTTAGTAAGTCTCGTTAAATTGGTATTGTTAATCAAGGAACTCAGTATTAAAGTTTTTGTTGTTGTTGAAGACTTTTTTTTTTTTTTTTTTTTTTTTTCAACGTTTATTTATTTTTTTGGGACAGAGAGAGACAGAGCATGAATGGGGGAGGAGCAGAGAGAGAGGGAGACACAGAATCGGAAACAGGCTCCAGGCTCTGAGCCATCAGCCCAGAGCCTGACGCGGGGCTCGAACTCACGGACCGCGAGATCGTGACCTGGCTGAAGTCGGACGCTTAACCGACTGCGCCACCCAGGCGCCCCTGAAGACTTTTGAAATGTATACCGGTTGTTCTCTTACCTTGCTGGAACATCTTGTAAAATCATTATGTAGTCTGAAAATGTGTGTATCTTATGTCCTAATTTTGGCTAAAGAAAATTAATTCCAAAAATCAATTTCTTTATTCTTAATACCAAGAATTCCACTACATTCCTTTGTAGTAAACTTACTTTCAAGTAATGATAATATGTTCAGATTCCCAAATCACATTTAACTTCAACTGTTCTCCTGGAATTGTTGTTTACTAACTTTGCATTCTATAAATATTTCTTTAGGTAGATTCACTACACTGTGTGAGAGACTGAAACTACATAGCAACAAATAGAGTCAAGTTTTAATACATTATTTTGTCCACTGTGAGGTAAATATTTAAATGTTTGGATGTCTTAATATCTGACTTATTTATTTAGAAGTAGCATTTATCAATATAACTAATCATTATAATATAAAATATATTCTTGAAAAATAATTTTTCCATTCAGTCTTTTATTCCCAATATTCATGGATTGGGCATAAAACTCTTCTATAACTATTAAAAAATTAGCAGTTTACAGTAATCCTTTTGGGAAGCTTTTTGTGTAAGTTTTTAGATTAACTCTATAAAAAATACATTATGGGCCACATTTTAAACAGTTCTTTCTTGGCTTTGGATTTTCTTTTATAATGTTTATTTATTTTTGAGAGAGAGACAGAGAGTGAGCAATGGATGAGCAGAGAGGGAGGGAGACACAGAATCCCAAGCAGGCTCCAGGCTCTCAGCTGTCAGCACAGAGCCCAACACAGGGCTCAAACTCAAGAACTGTGAGGTCATGACCTAAGCCAAAGTCGGACACTTAACCAGTGAGCCACTCAGGCGCCCCATCTTTGGATTTTTTTTTAGCTTCAAGTTTAGACTGTTATTTTTAGGGACAAAATTTCTTTTGGGCAGCTTAATTTTCCCAATATTTTCTTGTTTCTTTACACTCTAAATAATGATTTTAGGTTACAGGTGTCTTACAAGGGATGCTGTAACACATGATTTTAGTTTTTCCCCTTATGACATTTTAACATGACAAATTTGAAATTTTCATTTCAAATCATCCTCAGAGAACGTGCAGAATTCCAAAACACGTCTTCTTTAAGTATTCATGTGCTACATGTAGTCAAATAATTAATACCTAATGAGATTATGCAAATTTGATATAATAGTTTACACTAAATATACTTATATACAAATGTTTTTATAATTAAGAAATAAAATACAAGACAAAGATGCCAAATTATATGTTTTAATAGTCATTTCCAGATGATTTTCTAAAAAGCTTATTACTATTCTTATTTCTAGTAGGAGTCTGTAAGAATACATTTTCCACTTCTCCATATTCATTAGCATTAGAGACTGCCTAAAAATTGGGTGGATGGACAGGCAGATACGAGACAGAATGAGAGATTTTTTTAATTGCCAATATCTTATGTAAAATGTGTTGTCTTTACTGCCACTACTGAGAACAACTTTTCATATATGTATTAATCATGTTTTTTACATTACTCATTTTTCTTTAGTTTGTCTTTTTCTTAATGATCATAGACTTTTCACGTTAAAGGCAGTGTATTACAGAGAATTTAATTAACACATGCACAAATGTATTCTGTAAATCTTTGTTTATAGTATAACTTTACAATACATTTTAATATTTATATAAATAACCTTAAAATAATATTCTATATATTTAGTGTTTTCTTGTAAATAAGTGTTTTATTAATGGCTAGCTTTTAGATTGTTTTAAATGATCAGTTATAAAATGTATAATATTGGAAATTGCCTCTTCACTAAAAACTGAGAATTTTTAACTACTGAGGGCTGTTAAACAATCATGCAAAATATACTCTTTTTTTAAGGATATATTTTGAGGATATTTAATTTTCTCACTTTGTTTTGTATTTTGTATTAAAATACATCAGTTAACTTTACTCTGTTTGGTTTTCTTACAAAGACTTTATTGGGGCATATATGTGACTCAGCTATTCTTCATAATTACCAAGCAGCTCTACTAACTATATCAAGTACAGTGGAGAATTGTTCAACTTTTTTCATTTTCTTTAAAAAGGCTCTCTTCATTCAAATCAAGGAAATTATAAGTTAAAATATGTGTGGTTTGGGAACAGGGTATCCACCGGTTATTGAGTGTTTTCTCTAAGTAATGAAAGTCATCTTGTCACATGGCATATTATAAACTCAAAGTGAATATCATGTTATTTACTTAATAATGAACTATAATATACAGGATTTAAAATATATTAATCAATCTAGGGGCACCTAGGTGGCTCAATGGATTGAGTACCTGACTTTGGATCAGGTCATGATCCTGTGGCTTGTGAGCTTGAGCCCCGCATTGGGCTCTGTGCTGACAGTTTGGAGCCTGAAGCCTGGAGCCTGCTGCGGATTCTGTGTCTCCCTCTCTCTCTCTGCCCCTCCCCTTCTCTCTCTCTCTCTCTCTCTCTCTGTCCTTCAAAAATAAGTAAACATTAAAAATTGTTTAAAAGGTATTAATCATCTGTATGAGTCAATTTTACTTGTTCACTGAATTTCACTAAATGCATTTTTAGAATCAGTTTTTCTTAAACCTAGTAGTTTTTGGTGTGTAATTGTACACTTTGTAAAACCTTTCAAGGTGACCACTGTTTTTCAAAAGCTCAGTTTTATTTTGTTCATTATAGATATTAGATAGTGGATTCTACTGAGAAAAGGAAATATTTCTTTCATAAAAACTTGCTCAAAATCTGTATCAGTAAAGAGAGCAGAAGTAATGGCTTATCTTTTTAAAAATTTGACCACAGTTGCTTTTTACTGTATATTAATAGTGATAGAAAACATCTATTCTAATAAGAACCAAAAATAACGAGTTATTGATTGTTCCCATTATTTCAAGCTCCAGATTTGAGAATATTCACCATGAAGACCTCAACCAATCTGCCAATGAACTCCTAAATTACAGGTTCAAGGAAGTTAAATTTAAGGCCCAAATCCTAGCTCCTATAAAAGAGTTAAAAGCCACTGAATTGTGATGAGCTTCTCCATTCTGGCTGGTTTCTTCTATATTATTAAAAATGCCTTGCTTTTTTTATTTTGAACTTCATTTGTCCTACTATTTCAGTATTTCAGAGTCTCAATTGATGTAATTTTATTACTAGACCTCCTTATGTAAATAGCATTTTCATTTACTATATTTTCTAAAATATTCATTTTAGAATATGTAAAATCCCATCTTCTAACTCCAAATCCCAATTCTTTTGAGAATTTGGGGCAAGTTAATTCTCATTTAAACTTTAACTTAGTAGTATTTTGTGTAACTCATAGCTGATGTTAAGCTAAGTAATATATTATATTATAATAAAATAATATCTCTTCTAACTTCCATTAATATTAGTAAAATTGCTGTTACCCATAACAATACATAACATTTTTGACAAGAATACTTATTTTTAGTTATTTTATATGTCCTTTATTTTATTTATTTATAAGCCACTCTTTTAAAATTCTCTTTAAAACCATAATTAAAAGTTTCAACATATTACCTATTTTATTTACACATTTATTTTTAGACAACAAATTGGGCAAATAAATTATGATACAAGTCTTTATTTTAATATAACTTCATAAAAATAGAATTCCCTACTCATGATTTGTGGCCAATAGCTTGCAAACTTTCCTCTGCTAGTTCAGAAACCAGGGATGGTACTTTTCCCATTAATAAAAGATCATGTGTTCCTCATGCATGCATGTACATGCAATCACAGATATTTATTTATGCATAGCAATTAATTATTGGAATAATTCTAACTACAATGAAAAATTTTGTTAGGAAAATGGTAACATAAAAAGTAAAGAATGTTTAAAGTATATATAGCAATGCCATAAGCCAAAGAAGGACTGACTATAAGTAAGTGCACTGATATTGCCAAAGTATTAACTAGTTATGTTTAAAAAAAAAGGATTATTGAGATATGATAAACCTATATAAAAAGCTAATAAAATATGCCACCCATAAAAGGCTCATTCTTTCTAGGATAACAATTTTTTGTAACTTTAAAATATAAACATTACCTTAAATAATGTATTTTAATAAAGGAATTTATCTGATTTTATTCTAGCAGTGTCTCCAGACTATGTATTACTGTGTATTTCTAATACTATTTCAGATCAATTTTGTGATGAGTCTTTTAGCAATGCAGAGAATCTTCTCTGTCTTATTTGCCAAGTCATGTAACTTGAGTGAAGATGGAAGAATTAAAAATTTGCACCATCGTTTTTATTTTTTTTCTTTGCATAGTAGATGTCCTGCTGGAGAGTCAGTCTGCTTTATTAGTTATTAACCTGTCCACTACAATGGTGGAATATTGGGTATTTATGAAGCTAGGCTACTGATTATTTCCACGGTCTTCAACAGAAAATAAACTAGTTTGCACATGCTACAAGGCATCTACCTCTCAGCTTCACCCAAGGGCATCAGCCCTTGAATGGTCTCCAGAATGTCCTCATCTGTCAACTATAGCTGTCAAACAAGAACACCAATATGCGTCATGCTGAAAGCATAATGCATTCATAGATGTAAGTGACCAGGATATTGGAACAGAAAGCATAATGAGGAAAAAATTTATAGTCAACACCTTTTGCTTAGGGAACTGTAAATTTTATACGCTATGGGTGAAGATTTCATTCTCAATATCCAGTGAGGAAAAAAAAAAAGTAGACGAATTAAATTCCACAAGGTGAAAATAGTTCATGTCAGCAATCCTTCCACTACACTCAGCATTAAGCATTAGTCAAGCTTTTATAAAGTATGGCTACTGGCAGCATATTTGTTCTTTCTATCTCAAATTTGTTCAAATTGAATGCATTGCTCACGCAGGATGACAGGATGACAGGCTTCTTAGATAAGAGGAAAGAGAAAAAAATCTAACAAATCTGTATTTTACTAAGAACTTTTGGCACCATCTCACATAGTATTCTCATCAATATGCTTGATAAATTGTAGAATGTGTAGAGGAGGGTCACACCCAAAGAGTGGTGATCAATGACCCTGTCAACCTCAAGCAATATATTTAAAGGTATCAAAATAGTTGGACTGAGAAATGTTATTGAGATATTTTACCAGAAGTCTGATGGAAAAAAATAATACTAGCTTATTCATTAAATGAATTATATTAAGCCAAGTGAAGTGGCTACTACTTAAGAAATCAACAATAGAATTCAACAATAGAAATCAACAATAGAATTTTGATGATTGTAATTAACTGGATAAATTCTATTGTAACTTCATGGAAATATGCTTTATTACTTAGTAAATAGTACAATCACACAATTGAACTCACCATGGTAGAAACTGTTTAGTTTACTTCAAACAAATAGAATTCAATTAGTAGTTTACCCATGCATTTCCTCCTGGCTTTATTTCTAGTATATAATAGGCCTATCTAAACAGAATTTGGCCAGTAATCACTAATGTAAGCTCTACTTACTTCTCTATAAAATACCAATGAATATACATAAATATACATGAAATTAATGATTTTGCAACTGTGAGGCTTCCCAATGTCAAAATATTTGATGGATTTCTTTATCCTATAAATTTTCTATATTTTGGAATTGATAAATAGTGACATAATTTTACTTGATTAACTAAACAAAGAATAAATTTGTTCTGTATATATAATAGCTAAACAAATACTGTTTCTCTTTCACTGACTCCTGATGTAAGAAGTATCTGTATGATTTGAAATTTCTTTTTGTTATAAGCGGCTTCTAAAATAGCCCCCAGTGATTTCTATCTACTGATATTCACATCATTTAATCCTGTCCCCTTGAGTACTGACTGGATTTAGTGACTTGCTTCTAATGAATATAATATGGCAGGAGTAATGGGGTGTTACTACCAAGATTAGGTTATAAAAGGCTGCAGTTTTGTTTTGATTGTGCTCATTCTCTCCATCTCTCTTCAATTACTCACCCTGAGGGATACTGTGTTGTAAACTAGCACTTTGGAGAGAGTCACTTGGCAAAGGAACAAGGTGTGTCAATGACTATGTGAATGAGCTTGTTTATCTCTCCACAATCAAACTTTCAGATAAACCTGCAGCTGACAGCTTGATTTCTACTTCACGGTAGCTCTTGAATCAGAGACACCCAACTAAGTCACTTCTGTATCTTTGATCCAAAGAAACTGTGAGATAATATTTGTTGTTAAAAATCACTGTGCATAGGGGTGCCTGGGTGGTTCAGCTGGTTGAGCATCCAACTTTGGCTCCTGTCATGATCTCGCAGTTTGTGAGTTTGAGTCCTGCAATGGGCTCTGTGCTGACAGCTCAGAGCCTGGAGCCTACTTCCTATTCTGTCTCCTTCTCTCTCTGCCCTTCCCCACTTGTGCTCTGTCTCTCTGAACTCTCAAAAATAAATAAGTGTAAAAAAAAAAGTTAAATCACTGGGCATCAATACGTAACAATGCAGATAACAGATGCAAATTTTATTACCATGAAGCAGGTTGGTGCCCAAAATAAGGGAGTGGCTTTGGTAAAAGGCTGTGAGTGGGGGCTGAACTTTGAGAGGAAGCAGTGGTAAAGCTGTACTTGCCTTAAACAGACTGTCAGTAGAACTGTAGACACTGGAACACTGCATTTGAGAGCTTACGTGAAACTGAAGAAACTATTATATTAAATGGGATTATGGGAAATGCTTGTTATGTACTGGCATAAATTTTAGCAATGCTCCTACCTGCAAATATATAGAAATTAGAAAATCTGTGTCATGAACTAGATGATCAACCTAGAGAGACATAGAGACAGAGGACATATCACTCGCATCCAAATAAGAATTATATATTGCATTAAGGTAGAATAGCAAGTAAGTAGAATTGAGATAGAACTCGATGAAAGAAAATCTCAAAATAATAAATACTCAAAATTCAATGAAAATTAACATAACATAAGCATATTGTAAAAGAAATGGCTTTCAAATTAGAAGATGTAAATCCTAAAATTAGATACCAAATATCAATATGATTTACGAAGAAATAAACATAATTTTTGCCTCAAAATTTTCTAAAAAAAGAAGGCAACACTTTAATAAAGGGCTTTTGATATAAAAAAACAGTTGGTCCCTAAATTTATATTGAATCAGGTTGTTAATCATGTTAAAAGCAACAAAAATGCATGCTCAAATAGTCACTCTCAAACTTTAAATATAAAGATATATACAAATATAAATGCATATATATATATATATACACACACACACATATAAGACAACAATATATAATTATAATAAGTGTAGTTTTGAGTAAAATAATTATTAATACAGTCAACTAATAGGTGAAAAACATTCAAAAATAAAGATAAAAAAATAAGGATCTATTCTTTTATCCCTTCTTTCTCTTCCTACTTTATAGAACCATAAAGTTCTTATGAGTTAATATAAAGAACAGAGTAAATTAAGCTTCCAAACATTTTGAGAAGACCATATAGATAGAGATATGGATAGATATAGATAGAGAGGGATATATACAATTACTCTTTAAAGTGGTATTAAAGATTATATAAGAGATTGTTTTTATAAGTAAGATTGAATTTATTACCAAGCAGTGTGATGAATTACCTAAAAGCTGTATTTTTCATCTTATATATGTCAAAACAAATGGATTTAGTTATGATATTGATAATCACAAGTATATAAGAAATGTAAAATATAAGAATAAATCAATAATAAGTAAAAATAAAGTATAATTTAAAAATCATTGCAAAAGGTATAGGAAACCACTCATTAATGCAAACTACAGTTCATAAGTTTTTCATAAAACAAAGCAAAAAAAAGCAGAAAGAAAAGACAGAAAGACAAGAAAAAGATAAAATAAATGACAGTTATAAACTTAAACATAAATTACTGGAACAAAATCATGATTACTTTTCAAAAAAGTAGTGTAATTTTCCAACTCTACTACTTTTTACTTGGGCAAAGAAATTCAAATCTCGAGGTATGTGTACAAAGAATATAGGAAGATACGCAATTACAAAAAAATTCACTCAATAATTTTCTTATGCATGTAAGTTTACATGTATACACATATATATAACATGTAAGTTCAAGTGTATGCATGTAAATACATATACATGTGTGTCAATGTGTGTAAATTCACACACACGTGTGATATAAATATAATGCACATATACACAGAAATATAAATATACATATATATTCACTAGTGTCTAATATATGTAATGACAGAGAATGATAAAAAATTGAATTTCTCACCTTCTTTTTCTTACTTCATTTTGCTTATTCCTTTATCTCTGAAACTATTTTTTTAAGGTAACTAATGCCCTCTATTTTATAAAATTCAAGCGATATATTTAATCATTACTCTTTTGACATTTTCAGTAAAATGTAAAGTTGGTGGCTTCTCCCCCTTCCTAAAATAGTCTCTGTTCTCAACCTCTAGACCAGCAAAATATACTCTAATCTTCATTATCTTCTTACTGGATACCTTTTGCCTTTATCTCTTGGTTCTTAAATATTTGAAGATCCTGCCTCTTGTCTTTCTAAACTTTAATTAGGCAACATCCATTATTCCCATGGTATTAAATATCTTCTACATGTGAATGGATGATTCTCTAATTTATTTCCAACTCATGCCTCCACTCTAATCTTTGCCTTCAGTTATCCAACTGCAAGATAGATATTTCTGTAACTCAAAGTTACAATGTTCAAATCTAAACTATTGACTTTTCCCCTTGACAAGTCACCATAGATTAGGTTATGCTATCACAGGGGGAAACATCATTAATCTCAGTAGCTTAAAATGACAACCTCTGATTTCTTTCTCACAGTACTTGTACACTGAGGGCCAGTAGACAGTGCTGTAAATCACAGTTATTCTGGAATCTACATTCAGAGAGCAGCCACAATCTTAAACTTGACTAACAGCAAATCCAATGAAAAGAGAGGTCTGAGTGTTTCCCATTGGCAATTAAATACCTGGTCTAGAAGTATCACCTCTAATTGGCTTTAACCATCCACAAGATTAGAAAAATCAATTTTGGCACGCCTGGGAGGCTCAGTCGGTTGAGCATCCCACTTCAGCTCAGGTCATGACCTCATGGTTTTGTGGGTCTGAGCCCTGCATCAGGCTCTATGCTGACAGCTCAGAACCTGGAGCCTGCTTCAGATTCTGTGTCTCCCTCTCTCTCTGCCCCTCCTCTGCTCACACTCTGTCTCTCTTTCTCTCAAAAATAAATAAAAGTATTTTAAAAAAAGAAAAATAGAATTATACATTCTGTTTGGAATCAACTTACCCAAAATATTTAGTTAAAAAAGCTAATTATATCTTATATCCCCAAACTAATTCTCCAGTGTTACTATCTTAGCAGATACTACCATTTTAGACACAGAAAACTGTGAGAACTCTTTATCATCCCATTCTCCTTCGCTGTCCATTGGCAATCTACCAGAAATTTTTTTTTAATTATGTTCCCAAAATATATCACAAATCTTTTCAATACACACTTACTACTCCAAGAATACTCTTTTCACTATTATTCCCTATACCACCACTAACATCTCTTAACCTGACTATTGTAATTCTTATATAAACTTTTGAAGTCTATAATTGACGCATTCAAATACCTTTACATGCTGCATCTAGAGACATGTTTGAAAAACACAAACATGATCATCATGACACTAAGTTGATAAAAGATTTTTGGGAACCTCTAATTGGTCTTTTTTGATAAAGTCATTAATTCTTCATTGAGTAAAAAGTCTAACTTCTGGTTTCAACCTGAAGAAATAGAAAGCTAGAAAGATGTTTCTCTGATTCTAAACACCAAAAAGAAAAAAAAAACAATTAGTTAATTAATAAATCAGGGATTTGCTTCGACCCATTAGAAAAAATGATGTCACAGAATCTACTGCCCTCCCAGAATTTAGACATATGTACATGCAGGCAAAAATAGGGCCCAAGCATTCCCTCACTGAGAGATACCCAACCAAAAGCCCTGGAAGCCAGCAAAGGAGATTAAACTAGATTTTTTTTTTTAATTTTTTGGTGTGAATTGCTTATAGGTGATTATGAGTGTTAGCTATTGTAAGAGTGTGAAGCTCTTGGGACCAGAGTCATAGGACAGTTGTTATCATCTTGTAAACTTTTCCCCCAGAAACAGGTTGTCAAAGGGGAGGCTCAGAAGGAATCCAGAGAAAGCCACTCCTATGATGATGTCTGGGAGAGCAGAAAAAAGGTCACATATGAATGTGGTCTATTTTCTCTATCTCTCATAAAAGAAAAGATTTAATATACAGGGGATATTCACCAAAGCCTGTATCTAGAGAAAACCGGTTGCGAGGAACAACTGAATTTCAGCCTAGACCACATACCTCAATCTCCTAAGTAACAAATACCCTTAATTATTTGGGTAAATGAGGGAGGTATACAAAACCTTAGCACAACACTGATGAATACACGCAGCAGCAAGGAGAAAAATCAGGCAAGGGATAAAGGAAGTCTACCAACGGAGTAGGAGAATTCTTTTGAAAGCAACAATGTTAAAACATGTTGCACTACATGTCTGTGAAAAGCTAAGGAGAGAATCAGAGAAGCTTCTCCTCTGCTACCCCATTTTAATGATACTAACAAGCCTTGTTTAAAAATAGCAGGGGACACAGTAGGAGGTGTTCAAGGGATTGATTCTCATGGAGAAGAAACACAAAGGGAAGATACAGAGCCAAGTGGGAGATGAAAACAACGTTTTACTAAAGAAACTTCAATCCTCTGGTGCCCATTTTAACAATAAACTTCACCTCTGAAAACCATATCAATGATAATATTTAAACACATACAATATCCTGAATAGATTAACAAGAATCCTAACACTGAAAGTCAAGAAAAATACCCATGAGGAAAACTCATGCTCTTCTCTTAGCAGTCCATATGTTGACCTCAATATTTCCTGTGTCATAAACATTCACAGCTTTCAAAAAATAATAATAATAAAGTAAAATATGAGGCTTATCATACGGCAAAGCAAAAAACAAAAACAAAAAAAAAGTCTAAAGGCAGGAATTATTCATCAGAACCAGAATAAAAAATGACTCACATGTTGGAATTATCAGGGAAAAAAGTGAAGGTTTGCCTGGGTCACTGAAGTTGGTTAAGTGCCTGGCTACTGAGTTCAATTCAGGTAATGATCTCATGGTCATGAGAGTAAGCTCTATGTCAGGCTCTACGCTCGGCATGGAGCCTGCTTAACATTCTCTCTCTCCCTTTTTCTCTGCCTCTCCCCCATTCATCTGCACATGTATGCTCCCTCTCTCAAAAATATTAATTAAAAAAAGAAACTAAAAATAACAATGGATTATATTTTAATGGATTTAATGGAAAACGAACATTAAATATAAGATCAGATGGATATCAGGTGAAAATGGATATTTTAAGAAAGAATCAGGGGCGCCTGGGTGGCGCAGTCGGTTAAGCGTCCGACTTCAACCAGGTCACGATCTCGCGGTCCGTGAGTTCGAGCCCCGCGTCGGGCTCTGGGCTGATGGCTCGGAGCCTGGAGCCTGTTTCCGATTCTGTGTCTCCCTCTCTCTCTGCCCCTCCCCCGTTCATGCTCTGTCTCTCTCTGTCCCAAAAATAAATAAAAACGTTGGAAAAAAAAAAATTTAAAAAAAAAAAAGAAAGAATCAAATGGAATGTTACAAATCAAAGTAACATAAATGAAAAATGTGTTTTATGGGTCTATTAGTAGACTAGACACAATCAAGAAAAAAATCAGTGAACTTAGTGATACATGAAGAGAAATTACTCTTCCAAAACAGAAAACACACACACACACACACACACACACACACACACACACACACACACACACAAACATAACCTAACAGAGCAGTCAAAAGCTATGGGAAAATATCAAACACTGCAGAATGCATATAATTGGAATTCAAGAAAGAGAAGACAGAAAGAATGGTGCAAAAGACTTTTGTGAAGTGATAACAATTGATACCTTCCAAATTTCATGGCAAAGACCAAGCCACAAATCCAAGAAAGGTCAGAAAACACAAAGGATGAAGTCCAAAACACACACACACACACACACACACACACACACACACACACTTAGGCATATCATACCCAAACTGCTAAAATCACAGATAAAAAGAAAAATCTCAAAGATAAAAATCCTACTTACGGAAAAACAAAGATTAATTAGAATTACAGTCAACTTCTCGTCAGAAATCACATAAACAAGCATAGAGGAAAGTGGCATCTTCAAAGTGTTAAGAGGAAAAACTATGCCTACTTGGAATTCCATAGCCAGTGAAAATATTCTTCAAAAGTAAAGGAAAAATAAATACTTTCTTAGATGAACAAAATGCAGGAGTTAAATGACAGGACACCTGCTCGGCAAATGTTAAAAAGTTCTGCAGACAACAGGATTATTTTAAAGGTCAGAAACTGGAATCTAAAGAAAGAAATGCATAGAATTAGAACAAACCTAAAATTTGTATGGAAACACAGAACACCAGAATAGCCAAACCAACCTTGAAAAATAAAAGCAAAGCTGAAGGCATCACAATTCCAGACTTCAAGATATATTACCAAGCTGTAGTGATCAAGTGATCAAAACAGTATGCTACTGGCACAAAAATAGACACATGGATTAATAGAACAGAGTAGAAAGTCCAGAAATGAACCTACAACTATATGGTCAATTAATCTTCGACAACGCAGGAAAGAATATTCAATGGAAAACAAAGAAAGTTTCTTCAACAAATGGCGTTGGGAAAACAGACCAGCAACATGAAGAAGGATGAAATTGGGCCACTTTCTTAGAGCATAAACAAAATAAATTCAAAGTGGTTGAAAGACCTAAATTTGATACAGGAAACCATCAAAATCCTAGAGGAGATCACAGGCAACAATTTCTATGACAGTGGCTGGAGCAACTTCTTACTACACATGTTTCCAGAGGCAAGGGAAACAAAAACAAAAATAAATTATTGGGATTTCATCAAAATAAAAAGCTTCTTTCCAGCAAAGGAAACAACAAAACTAAAAGGCAACCTAAAAAATGGGAGAAGATATTTACAAACGACATGTCTGATAAGGGTTAGTATCTAAAATACATAAACTTATAAAACTAAACACCCCAAAAATGAATAATCAAAATAAAAGTGGTCAGAAGCTATGAACTGACATTTTTCCAAAGAAGACATCCAGATGGCCAACAGACACATGAAGAGACACTCAGCATCACTCATCATCAGGGAAATACAAATCAAAACTACAATGAGATATCACCTCACAAGAGTCAGAAAGGCTAAAATCAATAATACAAGAAACAACAGGTGTTGGCAAGGATTAAAGACAGGGGAACACTCTTGCACTGTTGGTGGGAATACAAACTGGTGCAGCAACTGTGGAAAACAGCAAAAAGTTAGAATAGAACTACCCTACCAACAAGCAATTGCATTACTAGGAATTTACTCAAAGAATACAAAAATAATAATTCAAAGGGACACATGCACTCCAGTTTACACCAGCATTATCTGCAATAGCCAAACTATGGAAACAGCCAAAGTATCCACTGACTGATGAATAAACAAACACACACACACATACACATATATGCACACACAGACAATGGAATATTGTCAGCCATTTGCAATGACATGGATGGAGCTATGAGTATTATGCTAAGTGCAATAAGTCAGTCAGAGAAAGACAAATACCATATGATTTCATTCAGATATGGAATTTAAGAAACAAAACAAACAAGCAAAGGGAAAAAGAAGAGAGAGAGAGAGGCAAACCAAGAAACGGACTCTTAACTACAGAGAACAAATTGATGATACCAGAGGGAAGGTGGGTTGAGGAATGGGTTAAATAGGTGATGGGAATTAAGGAGTGAATTTGCTGTGATGAGCACCAGGTATTGTATGGCAATGTTGAATCACTATATTGTATACGTGAAACTGATATTACACATATGCTAACTGAAATTTAAAATAAAAGCTTAAAAAAAAAGAATGAAATGAACAAAATACAAATGGCATAAAAGAAGGGGATATTCTTCTTACTTTTCTTGTTCTAAAAGATAACTGGATATTTAAAACAATAATAGTACAAATGTATTGGGTGTTTATGGTGTATGGAAAAGCAAAAATGACATGGGATTATAGGGAAAAATAGGAATATACTATTATAAGGACCTTAAGTATGAAGTAGGAAGAAATCAATTTAAACTGATTATTTTTACTCAGTATTGTAAAAATTCTTTAAAAGGCAATGATGATAAATAGACAAGAAAATGTAGAATCCCAAAAAAAAATTCAATTAAAATGAGAAAAGGCAGAATAAGAAGAAAAATGTCACAAAAAACAAATGGAAAAGAAAACTGATAACAACGTGGCAGATTACAATCTAACCATACCTGTAATTATTTTAAATGTAAGCAATCTAAATATACCATATAAAAGACAATAATTGTCCCAATTGATAAAAATGCAGGACCTTCCTTAAAGCAACCCATTTAAATAGCAGGACATAAGGTGAGTTACAACAAAGATATGAAAAGAGATATAGCATGCAAACTCTTAACTAAAAACTAGGATGACTATACCAATTTGAGACAAAACAGACCTCAAAACAAGGAAGATCATTGGCCTAAAGAGGGACATCCCATTATAAGAAAGCAGCCAATTCTCCAAAAAGACAAAGTAATCCCAAAAGAATACAAATTTAGCAACATAGCTTCAAAGCATAGGAGGCAAAAACTGATATCTGAGAGGAAACTTAAACAAATACACAATTATAGTTGGAAATTTTAATACTCTCTCTCAATTGATGTTGAACATCTTTTCATGTGTCTATTAGCCATCTGGATGTCTTCTTTGGAAAAATTTTCATGTCTTCCGCCCATTTCTTTTAATTTTTTTTTTAACATTTATTCATTTTTGAGAGAGAGAGGGAGAGAAAGAACAAGCGAGCATGAGTGGGGTGGGGGTGGGGGGGCAGAGAGAGAGACAGGAGACACAGAATCTGAAGAGACTCCAGGCTCTGAGCTGTCAGCACAAAGTCTGATGCGGGGCTCAAACCCACAAACGGTGAGATCATGACCTGAGCAGAAAGCGAACACTTAATCGACTGAGCCACTCAGGCACCCTGTCTTCTGCCAATTTCTTCACTGGATTATTTTTTGGGTACTGAATTTGCTAAGTGCTTTATACATTTTGGATATTAACCCTTTATCAGATATATCATTTGCAAATATCTTCTCTCATTCCATTGGTTGTCTTTTAGTTTTTTTTTATTGTTTCCTTCCTGCACAGAAGCTTTTTATCTTGATAAAGTCCCAATAGCTCATGTTTGCTTTTGTTTCCCTTGCCTCAGGAGACATGTCTAGTAAGAATTTGCTCTGGCCGAGGTCAAAGAGGTTGCTGCCTGTATTCTCTAGGATTTTGATGGTTTCCTATCTCACATTTAGGTTTTTCATCCATTTTGAATTTACTTCTGTGATTAGTAAAGAAAATGGTCCAATTTCATTCTTCTGCATGTTGCCGTCCAGTTTTCCCAACACCATTTGTTGAAGAGACTGTCTTTCACACTGGATGTTCTTTCCTGCGTTGCTGAAGATTTGATGTCCATATACGTGTGGGTCCATTTCTGGGTTTTCTACTCTGTTCCATTGATCTGTGGATCTGTTTTTGTGCCAGGACCATACTGTCTTGAAGACTACAGCTTTGTCATATAACTTGGAAGTCTGGAATTGTGATGCCTCCAGGTTTGCTTTTCTTTTTCAAGGCTGGTATGGCTATTCTGGTCTTTTGTGGTTCCATACAAATTTTAGGATCTTTTGTTGTATCTCTGTGAAGAACGCTGGTGTTATTTTGATGGGGGTTGCATTAAATGCATAGATTGATTTGGGCAGTATAGACATTTGAAAAATATCTGTTCTTCCGACTGATGAGCATGGAATGTTTTTCCATTTCTTTGTGCCCTCTTCAATTTCTTTCATAAGTGATCTATAGATCTTTTACCTCTTTGGTTAAGTTTATTCCTAGGTATCTTATGGTTTTTGGTGCAATTGTAAATGGGATTGACTCCTTGATTTCTATTTCTTCTTCTTCATTATTGGTGTATAGAAATGCAACAGATTTCTGTACATTGATTTTAAATCCTGTAACCTTGCTGAATTTGTGTATCAGTTCTAGTAATTTTTGGAGTATGTATGTTTACATAACATATGTTTATGCCTGTATGTATATGTTATATATGCATATGTAAAATATATATGATTGACTGATTTCATAATCAATGAAAACAAGCTGGTTCTTGAAAAAGTTCAATAAAAATTAATAAATCTCTAAGGTAAACCAAGAAAAAAGAGATAAGGAAAAATATCAACATCAAAAATGGACATCACTACCGTCTTACAAAACTAAAAGTATAATAAATGAATATTACAAAGGTCTATGTCCATAACTGGTAGCTTAGAAGAAAATGACTCTTTGAAAGACACAAACTAAAAAAGCACACTCAAAGAGAAATAGATAACCTGAATATCTCTATGTGTAATAAACAAATGATATTTGTAGTTTAAAATATTCCAAGAAACTTTTGACCCTAATTAGTTTCACTAATACATTTTGCCAAATATTTAAGGAATAAATAGTAACGATTCTACCCAATTTTTTCTAAATATTGAGAGGAGAAAATACTTTCCAAAAGTTTATGAAGCCACCTTTATGCTAATACCAAAACTAGAAAAAAATGATAAGCAAATAAATTACACATCCATATTTTTTGTAAATGTGGACATACAAATCCCTTCAAATCTATTTCAAAAAGAAATATATTATTTTATATTAAATTATCATAGGCATACAAAGCTATTTCAACATTTGGAAATCAGTGTAATTTACCACTTAACAGATTATAAAGAAAAAATATGAGTAAATTAATATGTGAAGAAAAATAATTAGACAAAGTTCAATATCCTTTCATGATAAAAACTTCAACAAATTAGGGAATAAAATATAAATTTATTAATTCTAATAAATCTATGGGAAAAATCTACACTCTAATATCATACTTAAGAGTAAGAGATTAAATCTTTTCTCACTATGACTAGAAACATGGCAAATATTTCACCTCAAATTATTTCTATTTGATGTCATACTGGAATTACTAGGAAATGCCATAAAGCAAAGAACAGAATAAAGACATGTACATACATTGGAAAGAAAAAAAATAGAATAGTCTTAATTTGTAGAAACATGATTGCCAATGGAGAAAATTTCAGAGAAGCAACAACAACAACAACAAAACCCAAAAAGCTAGAATAACATGTGAGCTTACCTTGCCACAGTGTATAAATCTAAATTGCTTTCCCATATAAAAGTAATAAATAATTGGAATCTGAATATTAAATAATATATTTTACAATCCCTCACTGGAAGATTTATTATATATAACTGTAATATATTCAGAACATCATGTGGAAAACTATACAAAAGTTATAAAATAAAGGAGGATCTATATTAATGGGTACAAATAGTCCTTCCAATGAATATCTTAGATGTTTTGTATTTTTAAAAATTACATACTTAATTCCAATTCAAGCTGATTCCTAAGTTGCTGCTGCTTCTGCTGCTGCTGCTTCTCATTCTCTTTCTGATAATCCTTTATTCTATCTTTTCTGTCTTAAGTCACCTTTGGTTCAAAGTCTGTGCTGACGTACAGCAGGTTGGAGACATTTTGGAGAAGCAGTGGGACTGCTTCAGAATTGAGACACCATGACCTCTCTGCATCTGTGTCTAGGCTTCTACTTTAAACAAAACCTGCCTTTCCTAGACATCTGTCCTAAAGAGCCACCAAGGCTTATGGCATCTCAGCTACACATACGTAAGCTGAAATGGCAATGACAGGAAAGGAAATGTAAATCTGCCATGACAGTCGAGTCTTGAACAGTGGCTGATTTATAGAAGTGAAGGCATCTTTAGGACCCTTGCCTTACAAATATGACGTAGGTCTTACTTGGAACTCCAAATATTGCAAACACTTTCTCTCCAACTATACCATGTATAATATTTAGGATTGTACTTCTTTTGTGGAATTCATGATTTCACTCTTTCCCTCTCCAAATTATAGTGACTTACATTTAAGAAGTAATGATAAAAGAACTGAATGTGTTTAAATAAAACCACCTCATCCTGGAAGGCATTCAAATCAGCCTCAATTTACTGGCCAGAGTCGTTATACATGATGGAAGCACCCTACACTTACTCTCTGTGGTCAAGGTGAAGTCTGTGTAATTACTAATACTTAACACCATACCTGGATCATAGGCTTGTGGCAAATGGAAAAATTCATACAGAAACTTAAGGAGAAACCACCTAGCCTATTAAGGTACGTCTTTATCGTTTATGGGATTTTTTTCATCTGGGATTCTAAGGAGCACAGCTAAGGTCAAAACTGGACTCATCTGCTGTGTTTAGACTTACTGACAATTGACTTAATTAAATTGTGCATAACACAAATCAAAAGGTTTTGTTTTGTTTTGTTTTTTTTTAATTAAAGCTCAGATCATGTTGGTCAGGTTAACTGGAATGGTTGATAAGTGGTATGGGCACATATATTAGATTAGATTGGATTAGATTAGATAGATGTAGATATAGATATATTCAATACAGTGAAGAACCAAGGATTAAGTATTATAAAGAGTCAATCTTCCTTGGGTCTCTCCCATTTCTGCATACTTTCTAAGCAAAACTATTGGTGATGCTTTGTTCTATACTATCTTTTCTAAGATGTTTGCATAGCAAACAGTCTTGGACAACAGAGATAATATCTCTCTCCAGAGAAGGGAGTAGATTTGTTTTCTGTCCAGCATAATAACAAACTATCCGTGGCACACACTGGCAAAACTTTACTAGCAGTCCCTTCAAAGTCTGAGGTTTCCTTAGTTTAGGGTTTCTCTCATTGTGTGGGCAAGAGTCACCTAGCCTTCAATGTCCTTCCACTTGGGAATTTGTGTTCAGGGAACAAGTGCAAATGTTACTCTGGATATTGGTATTACTCTGAGTAATAAACAGTTCTTTTTTTCTAAATAACGAGTTTCATGTTTTTTACTAGCATCTGCTAAACCCGTGGTCCTGAAACTAGGATAAAATATGAGACCTTTGACAGGCTTTGACATATAGGTACATGCATTAGTCAAAGTACAGTACATTTAATTACATACAAATATTACAATGAACATCAAAACCTAAGTTTTAGCAAACTGTATCTATAATGAAAAATTTGTTAAAAATGTACTTATGAATGCAATTCACTTTTGAATGTATCAAAAAGTAAGTTATATTGATAGAAAGATGATAAAACAAATCATTGATAAATAGATGATTGATAAACACTAAAACAAGTGTTGTAACATGCTAATAATAGAATCTAGGTGGTTACAAAGTGGTGTTCACTGTAAAATTTCTTTCCATTTTGGAATATTTACTGTGATAAGGAATTTAAAATGTATTTATATTTATGTAAATAAGAATTTATCATAATTTTGGCCTTCTTTCTAAATGTTTCATAGAAACATAGCAGGGATTATGGATTACACAGCTATTAATGCTACATCTTGGTGATGGAGGGAGACTGGGGAACTACATTTGAGTTACACAAAATTTCCAATGTATGCCTTTATTGCCTTTGGGGAAATAATCAAAAGTGGGAAAGGAATCAGGAAAATAATTACATTAGCTTAGAGAAAAGACCACCTATACATGTTGACACAGTAATATTTCAGCTGAAATAGTCAAGATAGTAGTGAATAAATATCTTGATCATGACTATTCAGACTGTGAAAAAGAGTAAAAAAATTAAAAAATCCCTCAATGCTCCCAAAAACAATCAGCATACTTATTCCCTTGGAGGGAAAATTATTTTTATTGCATCAAATTTGTGAGTTGCTCATTTCTGAGTGGCAAATTAAAAAAAAATTGTATTTTAGTCTTTATGAATATAATTTCACATGTCTTCCCTTCAGTGTTCTGACGGACCTGGCTGATGTAACTTCCCTTCTCTTGCACTAATATCCAGCAGTGCCAGGTTGCCTCTCTGGCACTAAAAGAATCTTACTCCATCATATACTAATAGCTGGACCAGTTTAAGATGTATAGAGCCACTGAATACCAACAACCACACTTGCTTTTAAATTTATAACTCTCTGAGGCTATTTTTTTATTGCTAATAGGATAGATCTTCTTATCTCCAGAGTTATTCATCCTATATGAGCAGTGCTTTCAAGGTGAATTGATTTCAGCCTGTGAAAACAAATACACTGCTCCACCGCATGCGTTATTAATGCTTCTGAGTGTGCTGCCTTAAGAACCTGGTTATAAATAAAATGACACATGTTAAGTGAAAGCACTTCTATGCCATTAAGTCGGCCCAATCAGAAGACACCACATGTACAAAGAATTTTTAAGACTAAAAACTTACATTATTTTTATAAATGGTTAAGATTTAAATTTAATTATATAAACTTACTAATTTATTTTCAAGTTAAAAACAATACATATAACAAGCAAATATGATGCTATATACACAGTATTGAACAGTCTTGAAAAAAATTAGATAATAGATTCTAAAGAAATTAAAATCAGTAATGAAATAGCACAAGCTCAGTTATTTATCAGGTGGTATCTACATATATATGCATTAAAATTAATTAAACACAGTGTTTTAACATCACTTGAAATCAAATGTATTATTTTTGAGGAACAAAAATTGCATTTACCAATTTAGCATTTAGTAACAATATTTTAAGGATATATTTTGGAAAACAGGTACTTTAAATTAATTCTCATCAATTCGTAGGGGAACATAAATTGATGCTTTCAAAAATACCACCTACACAAATATTTCCCAAGTCATATTACTGACATAATATGCAAAGCAAATGATTTATTCCCATTTAGGCATTTTTTTCTTATGGATAAATATCAAATACGAGTAATAAATAAGAGGAACTGAATTGGTCAAAGTAACATATGGGAGATATTACGAATACACCTAAGAAAATAAATTTGACAATTTAGATAAGTAGACATTTTCTTATAAAAATATAACATGATAGCATAAGCACAAAAAAGACTATCTGTGTACCAATTTGAAACTCTACTGTTTCCTTTGTCTTCTCATTTAATGAAAGTACACTTACTTTTCATAATGACTTTTTTCTTTCTATTCTGAAGACTTTAGTCAATAACCAAAGCTTCTCAGCTCTGTATTTTTCTAGCATCAAATGCCAGTCTTTCTTGTTCCCCAAATCCAAAAGACACATGTCAAGTACTGTGGACTTTTCTTAAAAATAATAAGTTCTTGACACACAGTTGTAATGCACTAGTCAAATCAGTGCTTTTTAAAGCACTCTGACAATTATCTCCAGAGAAACTCCCTAGTGACTTCTTCCAGCTCAATACTTCTATTCTCGTCATGTGGGTTTTAAGCTAAGGTTCAAGTGGCAGAAACATGTACTATTCATATAATATACATTTGTTCCTCTGCATTTCTCCTTATCTTGAAATTGGTTGGCCATACAACTAATTGTACCCAAAAAACTCAGTGCAAGTGGAGTGTATGATTTCCTGCAAATGCATTTCAGAACTTGTTCCAGAAACAATTAGGTAGCTTGTTCAATTGTCATAGTGATGGTAGAGAAATTATTTTCAATGTGATATAGCTACATAATTTTAGAGGCCCTATTAGCCAGAGTACTTAAGCAACTATATAAGCAAAAGGCTGTTTGAAATATGAAGCACATAAGAAATGAGTTAAAAATAAACCCTGCAGTAAATCATTTAGAGTTCACCCCCCAAATTCTCTACTAAATCCTAAATAATGCACGAAGATATCACTGGTGAGTACTTTTATAGGAAATACTTAAAATATTGGTCAATAGTCAGATGATAGGGAAAAACTGAGTACTTTTTAAAAAATGAATACTTTAAGCTAGAAAGTAAGTTTTTAATTGTATACACTGGCAAAACTCTTGGTAAACCATCAACTGTAATGATTTTGGAAGCAGACCACACAGATACTAAGCAATCCTAGAAGAAAACGTTTATAGTGGCTATTGGTTTGCATTGGTTGTAGTTTGTGGGGGATAAGCTTAGGAATCCCCCGGGCCTACACCAATGGGTTAACAAGGTATAAAGAAATACAGAGTCATAAAATGCTCACACCCGAGTTTGGGTAACCAGATTGGCAATCCAAGAATAGGGAGGCACAAAGGTGCCAAGAATAGGGAGGTGCAAAGGCACCCCAAAATAGAAAGGGTGTGCTGAAACCCCAAACAGAGAGAGAGAGGCAAAGGCCTGAAATAGAATTGGCGCAAAGGTGCCCAATACTTAGGAATAACAAGATTAGATATTCAGGGTGAAAGCACCACAAATTTAATACTATAGCAGAAAGCTGCTTTCATAGGAGAATAGGGCCAGGTTAGGTAAAAAAAAAAAAATTGGTGAATTGGACTTTGGACCACTGCACTGCAGGCAGAAGCAGCCCTGAGCTGAGATGGTTAACAAAAGAAAAGGTGTCTTGTTCACCCCGAGGGTATCCTCCTATCTGTCTCACCCTCTAGGCTGGCAAAGATAAACAGGCACGGCTCCTCCTGTCTGCCAGTAACAACCATCTACCTATCTGCCTGGCGCCTGGATTTTGTTTTATATTGACCCAAACCCCAAACACTGTATATCTTCTAAATACCCTTTTCCCCCTCACATCCACAAGTTAATGTTCCTAGTTTCTTTGCCTCTTTGTACACACCCATCACGTTTGCAAGCCTTCTGATCAGAATAAGCACGGGGCAAGAACCCTTATTCAGGGCTCTTGTCTTTTTCCCTGGACATTAGCCATCTCTCCTTTTAATCCTGTGTTCACTCTTGCTAGATAAAAGAGAATTTTAGACTTAGAGTCTACGACAGTAGTTAGCAAAGTGCTAAAAAAGAATGCAGTAAAAACAAAAATAAGCAGGTTTTTAAGCAAATATGTGAAAGAAGAATTAGAAAATTAGGTATAACTTGGAGTAAAAGCTGATTCCTGACACAATCCAAATAGCAAGTATACAGGATAATGCACATCCAATTATCTCATTCTTTTATCAGATCTCTAACATATTTCTTTGCATCATCCAAAATTCCATACAAGAAACTCCAAACAAAACTCCCTACAAGAAAAATAATTAATATTGATAAAGTGACTAAAATCTTCCCTAGGAATAGAAAAAGCTGGTGAATCTATGCTATAGTTTCATGACCAATAAGGTAAGGTAAAATGGCAATGAACAGGAATAATGGATATTTTAATATTAAATAATTTCACATTCTTGAGGCCATAAGATAGTATGCAGAAATGCATAAATCATATCATCCCGCATGAGATTACATATATATATGGTCTTATTTAGCAAGTGATAGGCATGGTTTCATTTCATAAGAATAGTATTTATTGATGTTTCATTTCTAGGCATTTTTTTCAAAAGTATTTATAACTTAAAGTAATGCATTTCACACTTAAAGTGAAACTACAACAGATTGGAATTGTAGATTTCACTTTTAACTGATTTTATTTAAGTCAAATTCTAGAAACTTTCTAGAAACATTATTAACAGATATTTTAAAGCAATTTATATTCTTTCTGATATTTGGCACATTAAAATGTTTAAAAAATGTAAATCTTAATGAGAAATCAAAACTACTTGTCTTTATAAATGACACAGAATAACAACTTCATGCATTAGGAGTTGACTTGCATTTAACAAATGCAATATTTGGTAATTTAATTAACTTATTAATTAACAGATTTAAACCAAGTCTTTAACGTAAAATAACATTATATGGATGTCTGTTGCTACTATTATTATGAAAAAAATGCAAAATATTACTTGTCCTGCACAGTTGTTTGAACAAAAGAAAGTGATTAATAGCAATTCTTTTCAAGTAAACTAAAGTTGGGTGAAGAAAACAGTTGTTCCCTGAATTTTTATTGTTATATTGTACATCATTATGCTAACTGCTAATTTAGATTTTGTTTTAATATTCATTAAATTTTAATAAATGTAATGAACTTGACCTTTTAACCTAAAGAATGTCATACACTTGATAGTTTACTATCAATTTAATGTTGATAATTAACAAAATGAATTGTTAATAACATTGGTGACTTTAGGACAATATTTAATTTTCCTTTGTCTTTTCATATTTAAAAATTTTGAAATATTGTTTAAAATACCCACATTATGCAAATGGAAGGTTTAGGTGAACTTTTCTATAAAATATAAAATGTAATATTTTAGCACATAATTTGAAATTTAAAAATTGGCATTTTAAAAACTGGCATCTCTACATTCAAATGGGTAGGTAGGTAGTTGAGAGAGATAAATAGATTAGATATGCTTTTTTTAGAGAAAATATTCTTCAGAATTTCTGAAAGAGCTTTCATGTTTATGGTGGTAATGCATTTTTTGCATTATCTACGTATTTAAGATATTTGTATATCTAAATATTTAAGAAAGAAAGTATTGTTAATAACATTTGAATATTGCCAAAATTAAAAATAAAATGCAAGGGGTGCCTGGGTGGCTCAGTTGGTTAAATATCCAACTCGTGGTTTCAGCTCAGGTCATGAGTTCTCACAGTTGGTGAGTTTGAGCCCCTCATGGGGCTCTGTGGTGACAGTGTGAATCCTGCTTGAGATTCCTTCTCTCTCTCCTTAACATAAAAAAAAAAATGCAATTGTTCCTTCCTTATCACTTTTGTTCTACTCCACAAAGATATTTTTTTTAAAGTTCCTAATGTAATCTTTTAGAAAATATTACAAGTGTCTTCTACCTGATATTTTGTATTTTGGTTGTAGCTTAGTAATTGAGACTATAGATTTTCTGTATCTTACACATAAATCTACCTGTGTTTTTTTTCAACACCATTTTATTTATGACACATACTATATTTATTCCACTCCTTAAAAACTACTTTAGGATACTTTCAATTAATATAAGGGCTATATTAAATTATTTGTGCATTTTTATTTTGAAAGTTATTATGAAGACTTTTTACCAAATAGGTATCCTAACAATGCAATATGTGTGCCCTTAATTTTACATTTCACTCAAGTCATATATACAAACATTTCACTTAATATATTTTTAAATGTTTACTCATTTATTTTTGAGAGAGAGAGAGAGAGAGAGAGAGAGAGAGAGAGACAGAATCACAAGCAGGCTCCATAGTGTCAGCACAGAGCCCGATGCAGGGCTAGAAACCACAAACTGTGAGATCATGACCCTAGCTGAAACCAAGAGTCAGATGCTCAACCGACTAAGCCACCAGGTGCCCTGTACATATTTTGATTATAGTCCTTTAAGTGTCAGTGATGTCGAAGAAACTTTCAATTATTGAATTGCCAAGTGTGTCTTTTGAATAACTACTTGCTTGTATATTGTACATAATATTTTACTGGGTTGTCATTCTTTCCCTTGTCATATTTTTGTAATCATATACTTATTTTCTCTTTTGACTTTGGATTTTGATTATGGTATATTAGATATATGATATTTTAATTTTGAGGTCAATTTTTAAAGCATTTTTCTCTCATGGTATCTGAATTTTATGTAATAATGGGAAATACATTCTGGTATTAAGAATATAATCATAAAAATTATCCATGCATTTATTTATTTATTTATTTATTTATTTATTTATTTATTTATTATTTTAGAGAGAGAATGTGTGCAATCAGGAGAGAGTAGGAGGGGGAGAGAGAGAGAGAGAGAGAGAGAGAGAGAGAGAGAGAGAGAATCTTAAGCAGACTCCATGCTCAGCGCAGAACCTGACACAGGGCTTGATTCCACGACCCTGGGATCATGACCTGAGCTGAAATCAAGAATTGGACAGTCAACTGACTGAGCCACCCAAGCACCCCTATCTATGCATTTTAAAGATGATATTAACGTCATAGGTAGATATCTAAATCTAGATTCATCAGGATTTTACTCTAATAAACGTTGGTTATGTTCCAGGTTTTTTCTTTTATTTTTGCCTCCTGCCAAAGCCTAACTTTTAGCTTCCCAGTTACATATTCTATCTTTACTTTGGATACGCCACATATGTAATGTAGTAAAACAATTATATCACTCATTTATTTTTTTAATAAATTTCTTCCTTTAGTGCTTTAAAAATACATGATCAAAAAATCTATACCTGATTTATTATATACCTGTGGGATAATACCCACATTATTTAATCTCATAGCTGCATTTGTTACATAACAACGATAAAATGTCCTGCCTCATGGAGAAATTATAATAATGATATACTATTTTATAAAATTGTGTGTATACATACATATATGCTCAAAATTTCAAAAAGGCTTATATCAACTTTCTTCAAATAAGATGCATACACAAGAAGCACATAAAGACACATTCTGCACTTTCATGAGCACAGTTTAGGGATATACAGTGAAGTCAAGCAAGTAACTTTCAGTGACATTTCTTTATACCCACCTTAACATATGGTGCTACAGTGTCATTTGTTTCATGTTTGCACTTATCATAGCTATTTGTTTCAGAACCAACCACAGACAAAAAAAAAAAAAAAAACTTTTTGAGAATTGATTGAAGAAGACTCTTGAAATTAAAAAAAAAACAAAACAGGGAATAAAAGATAATGTCAAAAGACAGAACAATAGCATTTCTCTCTTGGTGGGTTATGGGTATATATTTCGATTTTTGTAAAGGACAAAGGAAGCATTCTGGATTCAGCTGAAAGCTGTAGCAGAGCCTGGGACTTCCAAGAGGAGATGAAGACTTGAATCCTTAGGTGACATGAGTTAAAATTTGTCACCTAGTGAGCAGCAAGAAAAGGTAGAAATTCAAATTCCTGAAACTACCTCAGCTATCTATAATGAAGAAAAACACATCTTCATGTGGAGAGAAGCAAGAAGTCTTCACTATTTTTACATCCAGTCCTTGATAGAAACCCAAGTCCAGATTAAATGTGTTGAAAATTTTAACTCTATGAAAGCTTTTAAGAATGGTGTTATGTGCAAACTAACAAGGGATTTATCAGTGTCTAAGAAAAATTAAATATTATTAATATTATTATTAATGCCATAGTTAACTGTTTGAGTATTCACTGTGTATTAAGCTTTGGATATACACAAACTGCATTAGACACAGCATGTATAAAGTACTAGAGAGAACAATGAAAATGACTTGACTGCATTGTGTACTCATCAACTTAATGAAAGTGGTGAGTGTATCTTTATATGATTTTTGGTCTTTATGCATCTTATTTAAAGAAAGGTACACATAAGTTTTTAAAAATTTTGAGCGTAGTTTACTTCCTTAGGAAGTCAGTACCTAGTCTGACACATATATACTGATACATTTACCTACCTGACTTTTAATTTTATAATTTTCAGTGGAAAGTATTGTTTAAGTTTTATGAAGACAACTCTAGAGCTCTATTCCACTGGCATGGCTTTATCTACTGTAATCTAAATATGACTTCTTTCCTAATATTAAAAAGAACAACTTTGATTTTCTTCAAGGTGTTTATTAATCTTATGTGTTTTAAGTTTTTAATTCCATTTGCATTTATAAACATGATATTACCTCCCATCTAAGTTCCTTAGGCAACATCTGAGAACCTCATGGGTCAAAATATAGTTAGGAGGAGATCAACCTGGGCATAGCAGAGGAAGGAGCTCCACTGACCCACTGCTAGTGATCTAGTGATACTGGTAAAAGTTTTTTTTTTTTTCTTTTTAAACTCTGGAAATGTCCTAAGCATGAACAGAAAGTGAAAAAACCTTTAAACAAAAACATCTCCAAAAATCAACAAGGATGAGAGATTGTGGTACGTACTTGCCAAGCAAAGCCATTGTAATTACCAATGGTTGGGCCCAAAAGAGAACTCCCCAGTTGGTGACAGTTTTTATAAAGAACAAGTATTGAGTATGACAAATATTTTCTTTCTTTTATTTTATTACTTTTAGACATTCATTTTAGAGCAGTTTTAAATTCACAGAAAAAATGACAGGATGGTACCGAACTTTCTCATATATACTCTGTCTCCACACATGTGTAGCCTCCCCTGTATTCAACATCCCCCACCAGAAAAGTACATTTATTGCATTGTAAAACCAACATTAACACACCATAATCACCCAAAGTTCATGGTTTACCTGAGAGTTCACCTTTGGTTGCACATTTAATGGGTATAAATAAACTTATAATGTCATGTATCCATCATTAGAGTATTCTCATAGCCCTAAAATCCTCAAGTCCCCTGACTATTCAGCCAATCCTGGCCCCCACAATGGTTGGCAACCACTGTTTATTTTAGATTTCCACAGTTTGCCTTTTCTAAAATTCCATAGAGTTGGGATCATATAGTATTTGGCTTTTTTATATGGGCTTCTTTCACTTACAAATATGCTTATGTCTTTTCATAGCTTGATAGCTCATTTCTATTTAGTTCTCTAAGCCTGAAGTCAGACAGAGTCATTCTTTCAACTTCTCCTTCCATAAAAGTGAGTTTTTCAGTTTCTTTTGCCCTTCCATATAAACTTAAGAATTTATAAGAAATGGTAAAAACAAAAAATTAGTTGGTTGATATCTATATAATAACCTATTGAAATTTTTATTGGGGCTGTGTGGAATCTATAGATCAAGTTCAGAACAACTGACATCTTGACAATATTGAGTCTTATTTTCCATGAACATTTATTTAGTTCTCTGATATCCTTAACCAGAGTTGTGTAGCTTTTCTCATATAGGTCATATACATACTCTATTAGATTTAAACCTAAGTATTTAACTTTGGGGTGATGATATAAATGGTAATATGTTTTTAATTTAAAATTCCATTCATTCATTGCTAATACATAGAAAAGCAATTAACTTCTGTATATTAACCTTGCACCCTGAAATCATGCTATAATCACTTGTTAGTTATAAGAGAAGTCTTTTTTGGTGTTGATTTTTTTTTAATTTTCTACATGATGATAACGTGCTCTGCTGACAAAGTTTTATTTCTTCCTTTGTAATCTGTATAACTTGGTTTCTTTTCTTGTCTTATTGCACTAGCAAGGACTTATAATACAATGCAGAAACATAGTAATGAGAGGGTAAATCTTTCCCCCAACTCCCCCAGTCTTATCCAGAAAGAAGAGTTTTTCACCATTATATATAAAGTTAACTGTAGGGTTTTGTACATGTTCTTTTTGAGTTGAATTAGTTCCCCTCTATTCCTACTTTGCTGAGAGTTTCTAATCATGAATGGGTACTGGATTTTGACAAATGCTTTTTCGATCTATTTATATAATTATGGGAGTTTTCATGATGTGATATATTATATTAATTGATTTTCAAATCCTGAATGAGCTTTGCATATCTCAAATAGATGCCACTTGGTCATGGTACATAATTCTTTTTACACATTGTTGAATTTGGTAATATTTTACGAGAATTTTTGCATTTACATTCATGAGATACATTAGTCTTTATTTTCTTTTATTGTAGTCTTTGTTTTTGGTATCGAAGTAATGCTGACTTTATTAGGAATATGAATTATAAGGGTTCCCCTCTGCGTCAATCCTCCTGAAAGAAACTGTAGAGAGTTAGTATAATTTCTTTCTTAAATGTTTAGCAGCAGTCACTAGTGAACCTATCTGGGCCTGGTGCATTCTGTTTTGAAAGGTTATTATTATTTTATTCAATATATTTAATGGATATAAGCCTATTCAGATGATTCCTCCTCTTTTGGAGAATTTTGATAGTTTGTGTCTTTCAAGGTTTTGGTCTATTTCATGTAAGTTTTTAAATTTGTGAACATAAAGTTGTTCAAATTATTCCTTTACTATACTTCAAAATCATGGAGATCCATAACAATGACTTCTTTCATATTGGTAATATGTGTCCCTCTATTTTTCATGATTAACCTAGTCAGGGGTTATTTTTATTGATATTTTTCAAATAAGCATTTTAGATTTGGATGATTTTCTTTACTGTTTCCTACTTTCTATTCAATTCTGTGTGAAATTTTATAATTTCATTTTATTGCTTGTTTTAGACCTAGATTGTTCTTCTATCCCTTGCTTCTTGACATGGTAGCTTGGTTTATTGATTTAGTCTTTCTTATTTTCCCAAATATTTATTTAATACTATAAATATTCCCCTAAATATGTTTTTACTGCATTCCACAATATTTGATTAGTGTATTTTCTGTTTATTTTAAAATATCTTAATTCCTCTTGATACTCCTTCTTTGATCCATGTATTATTCTCAAAGGTTTTGTGTAATCCCCAAATACTTTGGAATTCTCCTAGAATCTTTCTATTATTGACTTCTAGTTTAAATATGTTGGGTCTGAGAACATATTTTGTATAATTTTTATCATGTTAAATTTGTGAAGGTGCATTTTTTGATCCAGAACATGGTCATTCTTGGTGAACACGTCAATGAAACCTTAAAATAAATGTGGATTCTACTGTTGTTAGATGCTGTATTCTAGAATTATAAATAAGATGAGGTTGATTGATGGTGCTGTTTAGGTCAATTATATCCTAATGATTTCCTGGCTGATTGATGTATCTGTTATTGAAATAGGAGTAATAAAGTCTCCATATAGAATAGTATATTTTTGCATTAATTATTGCAGAACTATCAGGTTGACCTTATGTATATTAATGGTTTGTTGCTGGGCATATAAGGTTAATGATCACTATGTCTTGCTGATGAATTGACTCCTTTATTGTTAGCAATGACCCTTTATATTGCTGATTAATTTTTTCTTGTTCTGAAGTCTGTTTTGTCTGAAGTTAAAATAGTCATACCATCTGTCTCTTAATTAGTGTAAAATTGTATACTTTCCTACATTCTATTATTTTTAATCTATGTGTGACTTTACATTTAAAGTGGATTTGCTGCAGGCAGTATGTAGTAGGGCCATTTCTTTTTTTTCCACACTGGTAATCTCTCTTTTATTTCATGTACTTATACCATTTACATTTAATACAATTATTAATATGTTTAGATTGGTTTTTACTATATTTGTAACTGCTTTCCATTATTTGCACTTTTTCTTTGCTTATACTCTTTTTCTTCAACTGTTTTAATTGATTTCAACAGCTTAATTTCTATGATTATGTTATTTCTACTTTCTTAACATATTATATTTATTCCAAATGTTTTAGTGGTTGCCAGAGATCTTGCAATATATAATTATGACTAATCTATATCCATTTTCAAAGAAGACTATACCACTTCACAGGTAACACAGGCAGTTTATGAAAGACTATTCCCAATATTACCATGACTTGCAACATTGGTATTATTCACTTCATTTATCCATATGCTTCAGTCACCAAACATGTTGTTACTATTATTACTTTGAACAATTGCTTATTAATTAAGAATAATAAAATAAATGATTTATTTTACTTTCATTTATTCACGTGCTAAAACTTTCTTTTTCTACGTGGATCAAGTTTCTGATGTATATTATTTTCCTTCACTTTGTAGGTGAATTTTAGCATTTCATTGGAGTAGATGTTCTAGCAATAAATGTCCTCAGTTTTGACTGAGGGAGTCTTTATATTTCCTTTGCCATTAAAGAATCAATTAATTGGATACATAATTCTACATTTTTTTTTATTCTTTGATATATTTTATTCCACTTCGTGACTGCATTGGTTTCTGACAAGAATTCTGATGTAACTATCATTATTTTTATTTTATGCTAGTTTTTCCTCTCTGGCTTTTTTTTCCCCAAGATTTTCTACATCCATTCATGAATAAAGCTCTCCATAAAATACGTATATAAAGCATTTTTGTGAGGATGGCAGCGTAGGAGGACGCTGGGCTCACCGCATCCTGTGGATCACTTAGATTCCACTCACACCTGCCTAAATAACCCAGAACATTGACAGAAGACTAGCAGAATGGATTCTCCAGAGCCAAGTGTAGACAAGAGGTCCACGGAAGAGGGTAGGAAGGGCGGCAAGGCAGTGCGCGCTACACGGACTGGCAGGAGGGAGCCGGGGCGGAGGGGCAGCCCGCCAGCAAAGCAGAGCCCCCAAGTCTGGCTTACAAAAACGGAGGGGCTGGACAGAGTGTGTTCTGACAGCAAGCGGGACTTAACATCTGGAAGGTTATAAGTTAACAGATCTACTCAGAGAACGGGAGGGCTGGAGGACAACAGAAAGGAAAGTTGTTGAGCCCCGGACAACAGAGCGCAGCTTGGTCGGGAACAAAGGTGCTCACCAGAGCCATCTCCCTCGCCTATACCCCAGCCAAAATCCCAAAGGGAACCAGTTCCTGTCAGGGAACTTGCTTGCAAGGGGCAAACACCCAACTCTGTGCTTCTGCGAATCCATCCCTCTGGCGGGTCTGATTCCCTCCCAGTGCAGGGCCCCTCCCGAATCGGACCTCTGAAGGAAAAGCAAGCTAGGCCTGCCCTTCCCGCCCCTGTGCAACTTGCTGATCCACCCCAGCTAATACGCCAGATCCCCAGCACCACAAGCCTAGCAGTGTGCAAGTAACCCAGACAAGCCACGCCATCCCACAGTGAATCCAGCCCCTAGGAGAGGGGAAGAGAAGGTACACACCAGTCTGACTGTGGCCCCGCCCACCAAGGCAAATTATTCAAGACAGCACAGGGGAAGTGCACTGCAGTTCCACAACACTCCAGGGACTACCCAAAATGACCAAACGGAAGAATTCCTCTCAAAAATACCTCCAGGAAATAACGACAGCTAACGAACTGATCAAAAAGGATTTAAACAATATAACAGGAAGTGAATTTAGAATAATAGTCATAAAATTAATCACTGGGCTTGAAAACAGTATAAAGGACAGCAGAGAATCTATTGCTACAGAGATCAAGGGACTAATGAACAGGCAGGAGGAGCTAAAAAATGCTATAAATGAGCTGCAAAATAAAATGGAGATGACCACAGCTTGGATTGAAGAGGCAGAGGACAGAATAGGTGAACTAGAAGATAAAATTATGGAAAAAGAAGAAGCTGAGAAAAAGAGAGATTAAAAAATCCAGGACTATGAGGGGAAAATTAGAGAACTAATTGATGCACTAAAGAGAAATAATCTACACATAATTGGTATTCCAGAGGACGAAGAGAGAGGGAAGGTGCTGAAGGTGTACTTGAAACCATAGCTGAGAACTTCCATGATCTGGGGAAGGAAAAAGGCATTGAAATCCAAGAGGCACAGAAAACTCCCTTCAGACATTACTTGAATCGATCTTCTGCACAATATATCATAGTGAAACTGGCAAAATACAAGGATAAAGAGAAAATTCTGAAAGCAGCTAGGGATAAACGTGCTCTAACATATAAAGGGAGACCGATAAGACTAGTGACGGATCTCTCTACTGAAACTTGGCAGGCCAGAAAGGAATGGCAGGGAATCTTCAACGTGATGAACAGAAAAAATATGCAGCCGAGAATCCTCTATCCAGCAAATCTGTCATTTAGAATAGAGGGGGGTTAAAGGTCTTCCCAAACAAACAAAAACTGAAGAAATTCATCACCACTAAAACAGCCCTACAAGAGATCCTAAGGGGATCCTGTGAGACAAAGTACCAGAGACATCGCTACAAGCATGAAACCTACAGACATCACAATGACTCTAAATCCATATCTTTCTATAATAACACTGAATGTAAGTGGACTAAATGCACCAGCCAAAAGACATAGGGTATCAGAATGGATAAAAAAACAAGACCCATCTATTTGCTGTATACAAGAGACTCATTTTAGACCTGAGGACACTTTCAGACTGAAAGTTAGGGGATGGAGAACTATTTATCATGCTACTGGAAGTCAAAAGAAAGCTGGAGTAGCCATACTTATATAAGACAAACTAGACTTTCAATTAAAGGCTGTAACAAGAGATAAAGAAGGGCATTATATAATAATTACAGGGTCTATCCATCAAGAAGAACTAACAATTATAAATGTCTATGTGCCGAATATGGGAGCCCCTAAATATATAAAATAATTACTCACAAACATAAGCAACCTTATTGACAAGAATGTGGTAATTGCAGGGGATTTTAATACCCCACTTACAACAATGGATAGATCATCTAGACACATGGTCAATAAAGAAACAAGGGCCCTGAATGATACATTGGATCAGATAGACTTCACAGATATATTTAGAACTCTGCACCCCAAAGCAACAGAAGACACTTTCTTCTCGAGTGCACATGCAACATTCTCCAAGATAGATCACATACTGGGTCACAAAACAGCCCTTCATAAGTATACAAGAATTGAGATCATACCACGCATACTTTCAGACCATAGTGCTATGAAGCTTGAAATCAACCACAGGAAAAAGTCTGGAAAACCTCCAAAAGCATGGAGGTTAAAGAACACCCTACTAAAGAATGAATGGGTCAACCAGGCAATTACAGAAGAAATTAAAAAATATATGGAAACAAACGAAAATGAAAATACAACAATCCAAAGGCTTTGGGTTGCAGCGAAGGCAGTCCTGAGAGGAAAATACATTGCAATCCAGGCCTATCTCAAGAAACAAGAAAAATCCCAAATACAAACTCTAACAGCACACCTAAATAGAAGCAGAGCAGCAAAGATACCCCAAACCCATCAGAATAAGAGAAGTAATAAAGATCAGAGCAGAAATAAACAATATAGAATCTAAAAAAACTGTTGAGTAGATCAATGAAACCAAGAGTTGGTTTTTTTGAAAAAATAAACAAAATTGATAAACCTCTAGCCAGGCTTCTCAAAAAGAAAAGGTATATCACCCAAAGAGATAAAATCATGAATGAAAATGGAATTATTACAACCAATCCCTGATTGATACAAGCAATTATCAGGGAATACTATGAAAAATTATATGGCAACAAACTGTACAATCTGGAAGAAGTGGACAAATTCCTAAACACCCACACACTTCCAAAACTCAAACAGGAAGAAATAAAAAGGTTGAATAGACCCATAACCAGTGAAGAAATTGAATCAGTTATCAAATACCTCCCAACAAATAAGAGTCCACGACCAGATGGCTTCCCAGAGGAGTTCTACCAGACTTTTAAAGCAGAGATAGTACCTATCCTCCTCAAGCTATTCCAAAAAATAGAAAGGGAGGGAAAACTTTGTGATTCATTCTATGAAGCCAGTATTACTTTGATTCCTAAACCAGACAAAGATCCAGTACAAAAAGAGAACTACAGGCCAATATCCCTGATGAATATGGATGCAAAAATTCTCAACAAGATACTAGCAAATCGAATTCAACAGCTTATAAAAAGAATTATTCATCATGATCAAGTGGGATTCATTCCTGGGATGCAGGGCTGGTTCAACATTTGCAAATCAATCAACGTGATACATCACATTAATACAAGAAAAGATAAGAACCATATGATCCTGTCAATCGATGCAGAAAAAGCATTTGACAAAATTCAGCATCCTTTCTTAATAAAAACCCTCGAGAAAGTTGGGATAGAAGGAACATACTTAAACATCATAAAAGCCATTTATGAAAAGCCCACAGCTAATATCATCCTCAATGGGGAAAAACTGAGAGCATTCCCCCTGAGATCAGGAACAAGACAGGGATGTCCACTCTCACCGCTGTTGTTTAACATAGTGTTAGAAGTTCTAGCATCAGCAATCAGACAACAAAAGGAAATCAAAGGCATCAAAATTGGCAAAGATTGAGTCAAGATTTCACTTTTTGCAGATGACATGATATTATACATGGAAAATCAGATAGACTCCACCAAAAGTCTACTAGAACTGATACGTGAATTCAGCAAAGTTGCAGGATACAAAATCAATGTACAGAAATCATTTGCATTCTTATACACTAATAATGAAGCAACAGAAAGACAAATAAAGAAACTGAACCCATTCACAACTGCACCAAGAAGCATAAAATACCTAGGAATAAATCTAACCAAAGATGTACAAGATCTGTAAGCTGAAAACTATAGAAAGCTTATGAAGGAAATTGAAGAAGATATAAAGATATGGAAAAACATTCCATGCTCATTGGTTGGAAGAATAAATATTGTTAAAATGCCAATACTTCCCAAAGCTATCTACACATTCAATGCAATCCCAATCAAAATTGCACCAGGATTCTTCTTGAAGCTAGAACAAGCAATCTTAAAATTCATATGGAACCACAAAAGGCCCCGAATAGCCAAGGTAATTTTGAAGAAGACCAAAGCAGGAAGCATCACAATCCCAGACTTTAGCCTCTACTACAAAGCTGTCATCATCAAGACAGCATGTTATTGGCACAAAAACAGACACATAGACCAATGGAATAGAATAGAAACCCCAGAACTAGACCCACAAACGTATGGCCAACTCATCTTTGACAAAGCAGGAAAGAACATCCAATGGAAAAAAGACAGTCTCTTTAACAAATGGTGCTGGGAGAACTGGACAGCAACATGCAGAAGGTTGAAACTAGACCACTTTCTCACACCATTCACAAAAATAAACTCAAAATGGATAAAGGACCCGAATGTGAGACAGGAAACCATCAAAACCCTAGAGGAGAAAGCAGGAAAAGACCTCTCTGACCTCAGCCGTAGCAATTTCTTACTTGACACATCTCCAAAGGCAAGGGAATTAAAAGCAAAAATGAACTATTGGGACCTCATGAAGATAAAAAGCTTCTGCACAGCAAAGGAAACAACCAACAAAACTAAAAGGCAACCAACGGAATGGGAAAAGATATTTGCAAATGACATATCAGACAAAGGGCTAGTATCCAAAATCCATAATGAGCTCACCAAACTCCATACCCAAAAAACAAATAACCCAGTGAAGAAATGGGCAGAAAACATGAATAGACACTTCTCTAAAGAAGACATCCAGATGGCCAACAGGCACATGAAAAGATGCTCAACATTGCTCCTCATCAGGGAAATACAAATCAAAACCACACTCAGATATCACCTCACACCAGGCGCAGTGGCCAAAATGAACAAATCAGGAGACTATAGATGCTGGCAAGGATGTGGAGAAATGGGAACCCTCTCGCACTGTTGGGGGGAATGCAAAATGGTACAGCCACTCTGGAAAACAGTGTGGAGGTCCCTCAAAAAATTAAAAATAGACCTACCCTATGACCCTGCAATAGCACTGCTAGGAATTGACCCAAGGGATACAGGAGTACTGATGCATAGGGGCACTTGTACCCCAATGTTTATAGCAGCACTCTCAACAATAGCCAAATTGTGGAAAAAGCCTAAATGTCCATCAACTGATGAATGGATAAAGAAATTATGGTTTATATACACAATGGAGTACTATGTGGCAATGAGAAAGAATGAAATATGGCCTTTTGTAGCAACGTGGATGGAACTAGAGAATGTGATGCTAAATGAAATAAGCCATACAGAGAAAGACAGATACCATATGTTTTTACTCTTATGTGGATCCTGAGAAACTTAACAGAAACCCATGGGGGAGGGGAAGGAAAAAAAAAAAAGGTTAGAGTGGGAGAGAGCCAAAGCATAAGAGACTCTTAAAAACTGAGAACAAACTGAAGGTTGATGGGGGGTGGTAGGGAGGGTACGGAGAGTAGGTGATGGGCATTGAAGAGGGCATCTTTTGGGATGAGCACTGGGTGTTGTATGGAAACCAATTTGACAATAAATTTCATATATTAAAAAAATAAAAAATTTAAAAATATTAAAAAAAAAGAAATTTTTGTAATACAATAAAGGCCATTTATACATTTATACCTACTCTGACCACTTTTATTCTATATAGTAGTGGAAATCTTAGCCAGAGCAATTAGGAAAGAAAGAAATAAAAGTTATCCTAATTGTATAGGAAGAAGTGTATCATGTCTATTTGCAGATGATATCATAATATATATGCATACAACCCTAAAGATTTAACAATAAAATACTACTAGAACTAATAGAATAATTCAGTACTGTTTCAGGATACAAAATCAATGTACAAAGAATCAGTGACATTTCTATACACTAACAATTAATTATACAAAAAGGAAATTAGAAATACAATCCCATTTATAATAGCATTAAGAATAGTAAAGTAGTTAGGGATAAACTTAACCAAAGTGGAAAGCTGAACACTAAAAATCATAAAACACTGATGAAGGAAATTAAAGACAACACAGGTTAATGGAAAGATACAACATGTTCATGGAATGGAAGAATTAATATTGTTAAAATGGCCATTCTACTTAATCTACAGGTTCAATGAAATCCTTATCAAAATCTAAAAGTCATTCTTTACCAAAATAGGAAAAAAAATCTTAAAATTCATATGGAACAAAAGACCAGAGAGAGCCAAAACAATCTTGACAAGAATAAAGCTGGAAGCATCACACTTCATGATTTCAAATATTATGAAGCTATAGTAATTAAAACAGTGTGGTACTAGCATAAGGATTGACACATATACCAATAGAAAAGAATAGAGAGGCCAGAAATAAACCTATGCATATAAATTCCACCTATTTTTGACAAGGGTGTCAAGAATATGCAATAGGGAAAGGACAGTCCCTTCAAAAAATGGTGTAAGAAGGCAAGCTGGATATACATATGCAAAAGAGTGAACCTGGACCCTTATGTTAAACTCTATACAAAAAAATCAACTAAAAATGGAGCAGATACTTAAATATAAGGTATAAAACCATAAAACTACTGAAATAGAACATAAAAAAAATTATTGACATTGCTTTGCCAATGATTTTGCGGATATGACACCAAAAACACAGGAAACAAAATTGTAAATATATAACTTGAACTATAGCAAACTAAAAAGCTTCTGCAAAGGAACAATCAACAAAAAGATAAGACAACTAGAGAAAAAGAGAAAATATTTGCAAACTATCTGTTTGATAAAAGGTTAATATCCAAAATATATAAGGAACCCATACAACTCAATTGCCAACAAAAAAAATAACCCAATTTAAAGATGGGAAGAGGACCTGAATAGACGTTTCTCCAAAGAATGCATACATTGTACAATGTGTATATGAAAAGTTGCTCAACATCAGTAATCATCAGAGAACTGAAAATCTTAAGGATAATGAGGTATCACTTCATGACTCTTAGGATGGCTATTATCGAAAAGAAAAAGAGGTAACAATTGTTTGTGAGGATATGAAGAAAAAGGAACCTTGGTGAACTGTGGATGGGAGTGCAAATTGGTGGAGTCACTTGGAAAACAGTATGGAGGTTCCTCAAAAAATTAGAAATAGAACCAGCATATGATCCAGCAATCCCACTTTGGGTATTTATCCACAAGAAATGAAATCAGAATCTTGAAAGCATATCCGGACTTCCATTTTTATTGCTGTAATCATTAGCCATGATATGGTAAAAATGTTTTTCACCAGAAAACTGAATAAAGAAAATGTGGTGTGTGTCTGGAATATTATTCAGCTATAAAAATGGAGAAAATGTTGTCATTTGCTACAATGTAGATAAACCTAGAGGACATTATGCTGAGTGAAATAAGCCAAACATGCGAAGACAAACATTGCATGATATCACATTACGTGGAATCTAAAACAGTCTTAAAGAATCAGAAAGTAGAATGCTATTTGCCAGGGACTGAGGGAAGAAAAAATGGTGAGATATTGGTCAAAGTGTACAAAGTTTGAGTTATACAAGATGCATAAATTCCGGAGATCTAACGTACTGCATTGAAATTTACCAAGAGGGTAGTTTGTGTGCATTCTCACCACAAAAGGAAGGAAGGAAGGAAGGAAGGAAGGAAGGAAGGAAGGAAGGAAGGAAGGAAGGAAGGAAGGAGGAAGGAAGGAAGGAAGGAAAAGGAAAAAAGAGAGGAAGAGACAGAGAAAGAAGAAAGAGAACAAAAGAGGGAGAAAAAAAGAAAGAAAATGTAATTATGTGAGGTGATGGATATGTTAATTAACTTGACTTTGGTGGTCATTACATAATGTATACATATTTGACAATATCAGGTTGGGGCGCCTGGGTTAGGCATCCGACTTCAGCTCAGGTCATGATCTCATGGCTCATGAGTTCGAGCCCCATGTTGGCTCTGTGCTGACAGCTGGAGCTGGAGCCTACTTCAGATTCTCCCTCTCTCTCCGCCCCTCCCTGGCTCGCTCGCTCTCTCTCTCTCTCTCTCTCTCAAAAATAAACATTAAAGAAAATTTAAAACCAAAATAAAACACCAGTTTATACACTTTAAATATACACATTTTGGGGGGTCAATTTTAAGTAAAGCTGAAGAAAATGATGCTTCCTCATTTGAAATGAAATTATAAATTTACCCCACCTCTTACATCTAAATGTGAAAAAGGTATAGAAAATTATAGAGTATTTCTATGGTTGTAAAGTAGAAAAAGGTGTTTACAAAATAAGGTAACACATCTTTCCTATAAAAGAAAAGACTGTTAAATTGGATCCATTCAAATTTAAAATGGCTTTACTTTTAAGAAAATGAGATTGTAAACCATCTTAACATTGTTTCACATAATGGCAAATTAATTCAAGATTTTCCTGAAGAAGAAAGCAAGTTCAAAATATTCAGGGATTAACTAATACATCTGCTTATGCATTGTGACAATGGAAAAAAAATAGCTGTGTAAAAATAACTGCAGCTTTTGGCATGTATTTATTCATTTATTTATTGATCTACCTATTTATCCATTTATTTTTATAATTGTCTAAAGTAATTGATTTGATCTAGTGCCAGCAGTCTTGGTAATAACACCAGGTAGTTTTCAAATCTCTTGACTGTGGAATTTGTTCCTGTATACTAATCTCTGCATTTCTAAAACTATGGCATTCTTTCTTTTAAACATTTTTTAAGTTTATTTATTTATTTTAGAGAGACAGAGACAACACAAGTGGTAGAGGACAGAGAAAGGGAGAGAGAAAGAGTCCCAAGCAAGCTCCACGCTGCTAGCACCAGAGCCCTATGTGGGGCTCAAACTCATGAAGCTGTGAGATTATGACCTGTGTTGAAACCAATAGTCGGATGCTTAATTGATGAAGTCACCCAGGTACCCTAAAACTATGGCATTCTGAAGGAATTTTTATATAAAGCATTCTAGATAAGTAATGTTTACCCAATTCCATAAGCCAAATGAAATTTGTACTTAGATTTTAAGCTAAAGTATATTCCCATTCCCCAAAATTGATCATATTAATAGTGGTCTAACTTTTCCTTTTGACTACTTCCAAACATTCCTTTAGATTTTCTAAAGAAAAATATACTACATTTTCAAAATCAAGAAAATCATGTTTTTATTCAACGTATTTATATTTTCTTACCATTTACAGTATACCATGCTATTGTTATTTTATGATTTTTCTGTCGTTTGGGACTCGTTATGAAAATTCTTATGTACCTATATGGATACCAAACAATATTAAACATGTCGGTTACTACACAACATATACCCAAAGTGTTTCCTTGAATTTTTTCCCAAGCCTTTCCCTTTGATTCTCCTGCTGATCTGATCTTCCAGACCCTATTAATGTTTGAGCTTTTCCCACTCAGGAAAGTGCCCTATCTTTGTGAAGAGAAATTCCTGCTGAAATTTTATAGCTTATTCCAAATGCTGTGAAACCCCTGTAATCTCTGTTCATATATTTGACTCTTGCTGGACTCCTGAGTTTAGAATAGAGTACATGTGAATTGTGATTTTTAGTGTGTCAACCATACTTAAATAAAAAAATAAAATAAAATTTTGATTTTTAGTTTTCCTGACATCTATTGATGTTTTTACTTGTCCTCATATCTCTATGTCTTGTTAGGAAGAGAAAAGAAGAGATTTAGACCTAGGAAGCCATTATGCTCTAGAATTGATTTCACACCTGAACCCTGGAAAGGATCCATTCCTAGACAAGTCAAATGGTGTGAGGGAGGCTGCGAGCAGCTAAGCTGGTGCACTGGTGATGACAAATAGAATAGAAGACGGTACTTAAAATAAGTTTTGCTAGCCTGTTGCTCACCCTTTTGAGTTGAAGGAATGCTAGTGGTAAGTGGGAAGGAGGCAGCTGAACATAAGGGTCTATTACTGAGCTACTTCTTGCTCATCAAGTGTCTACACGGGCCTTACATTGCTCACTCCCTGTGAAAGTAGAACCCTGTAACTAACTCTAAGGAGAAGAAGTGAACATACATGAACATTTAAGAAAACAGTGACAGAGGTGAGCATTTAAGAGGAAATGGTAATTAAATAGCAGAGAACATTTTTTAAAGAAATCTTTTACCTATGTACTCATAGCTCAATTCTTAATTACTATAATACAGGTCTTCATAAATGCTGGGATATGGTCTCTGTATCAGTGGGATTTATCCCAAAAATGTAGGCATTATTTAATATTGGAAATCATATGTGTTATACAGTTGACCTTTGGACAACACAGGTTTCAACTGCATTTTCCATGTATTTATTTATTTTCAATAAATGTAGTACTGTACTATAAAGGTATTTTCTCTTCCTTATGATTTTTATTAGTACCATTTTGTTTTCTTTAGCTTACCTAGTTGTAAGGATACAGTATAGAATACATATTATATGCAAAATATGTATTAATTGACTATGCTATCATTAAACCTCCCCATTGACAGTAGGCCATTAGTAGTTAAGTTCTGGGGGAGAAGAAGTTATATGTGGATTTTTGACTGCACAGGGTTGGGTGTCCCTGTTGTTCTAGAGTCAACTGTACAAACAGAGCCAAAGAAAAGTGGCATATTCCTATTAATAAATCCTCAATAAAGCCTTTGGCCATATTCAAATCTATTTCGGAGGAAAATTGTCAATGAATTAAATTGAATGATTATTTAAAATTCTCCAAAGCAAAATCTCACTAAATTGGATAATATTTTTTCCACTGTTTAAAAAACAAAAACAAAACACCTGTAAGTTATGATTCCTATTATTAAACATTATATTGGAAGCATTAGCCAATGCAATGAGATAAAATCAGCTATTGGAGGTGTATGTATTAACAAAGCAAACAAGGAAGCAAAGCGATCTGTATTTGTAGATGACAAAATAGTATAAAGAATCACTTGAAGAGTAAATAAGAAGCAATATAATTTTATACATTTGGGGAAGGCTTGGGAAGTTGGGTAGAGGAGACAGAACAACTAGAAAAGTCTTCTAAAGTATAGATAGCTTCTTACATGAATTTTAATGTAGATTATGTAAATTGTTTCCTATTATCATTTAAATATATTAAATAAAAAAGAAGTGATCATGCAAATTTCAAATAAACTGAAACAAATGACATTCACTGTGCATTAACTTGGCTCCATAACCATAATGAGAAAAGAGAATAATTTCAAGTGGCTTAATACACTAAATTTTGATTATGTCAAAAGTGGGAAACATCTGAAGATGTGGAGAGGTGCAGACCTCTGACACTGCAGATTGATCTAGTTGGTCATACCCTTCCAGAAGCTGTTCTAGGGCAACAGAGCTGTCACTTCCATGGAACTCTGGTGTGCTAGAGTTCTCCTTAACACAGCTTTCTGGAGCCATCGAGTCATTTCTGTATAGGTGGACTAAAACTTGAGCAACTCTGTCTTACAACCAGCTAGATAATTCTCAATTTCCTTACATATATATTTTTTTTCTTTTTTTCTTTCTGAATTGACATTTGAAATGCTCCATGCTCCATGGAGAAATTACTGAATCTAGATTTGGGGCAAAAAACACATCAAGTGAGTTTGGGATGTCTTATGCCAGGAAGCAAAACTAATGAGCAGCTGTCAGTATGATAAAAGGAGCAAGTTTAAATATCTTCCACAGTTTAATTAGTGGAAATGTTATGTTAAAAAATGATACATGAGGGTGAGGGTGGCTCAGTTGGTTGAGTGGCCAGCTCTTAGTTTCAGCTCAGGTCATGATCTCATGGTTTGTGAATTTGAGCCCCGCCTTGGGCTATGTGCTGAAAGTGTGAAGTCTGCTTGGAATTCTTTCTCTCCCTCTCTCCCACACATGACCCCCCCCCACACACACACACACAATAAATAAACTTTAAAAAATGATATGTGTTTGAAATGCAATGAATATTAAAAAAGTCCATGAGTCTGCAATAATACTACAAAGAAGCAAGAAATTTGAAAATCTCATTTTCCAATATGGAAGTCGTTGTTACATCAACTTCTTATTCTGAACGTTGGGAAATAATAAGAATGTAGTAGGTCTTTATCTTGCCTTTTGTTAGATGGCAATCAAATACCCACACATAAAGAATGAAAAGTATTTTTTTAAGAGGAATGATATCTATACACATAGAAAAAAAGCATAGGATTTAAGCATAGTTTCATCATAAAAACTTCTGAAAGGCAAAGCAGAATTAAAAACAAACAAGCAAATAAAAACCTATGTTGATATATTATTTATTAAGACTCTGAATACATTTTCCAATTTCCTTTCAGCTACCTCAAATTTGTAACGCAGAAATGATTTGCTAAATATGTTCACTGTTTATTTTTTAATCATTCATCTGTGGCTCTCAAACGGATTTAATCTGGGATAAGGATGTAAGCCAAAACAAGCAAAGCACCACTTGACTCACAGAGATAAACAAAAGGATCTGCAGTTATCAGAATATGCATGTAGTTTAATAAACTCACAGAGAATGAAAGTTTAAAATTTAATATTGCTGCATAAAGCTGAACATATAGTGTGAATATTTTCCAGCTTGCTACATTAAAACAGAAACAATATATATTAAGTAATACTCACTCCTATTTAACTGAAATTATGCTGACTAGAAAGCATACCTCATGTTAAAATAAATAACAGTGTTAATCCAATAGTTCATTTAACCCCCACCTATTTGAGATTTGAAACATTATTTTTTTTCACATTTATTCATTTTTGACAGAGAGAGAGAGCACAAGCGGGGTAGGGACAGAGAGAGAGGGAGACACAGAATCTGAGGCAGGCTCCAAGCTCCAAGCTATCAGCACAGAGCCCAGCGTGGGGCTCGAACTCACAAACCACGATTATCATGACCTGAGCCAAAGTCCGATACACAACCGACTGAGCCATCCAGGCGCCCCTGAGATTTGAAACATTTAAACAAAAACGTACAAATATCAAGGGAAGCCAAACTCGCATATCGTCCTACTTTGGAAAATATTCTTGGTAATTTAAGAAGGCTAAAAGTAAGAGTTATCAGAAGTTATCAGAATAGAATCTACACCATAAAAGATAATGGGGTTGTATGCCTTTTCCTAGATGAGAAACTATGGCTAACAAAGGTGGAAATTATTTTCTCTTAAGAGCATATTAGGAATTACTAAATATGTTTGGCGATGTTTTTCCTTATTAGAAATAGTCGACATGATCATATATTAAATATCTTATTACACTGAATAGGCTTTATGTGAACTTTTACATTACTATTAATTATATTTGCAAATCACAATAAAATATCCTTTCATTTGTATTAAATCCGTATGTAACGCCAATGCTATTATCTTTTTAGAAGTTACTACTGATTTTAAAAATCTCACTAAATGTTCAGATGACAAAAAAGTTGATGAAATTTCCTATGAACATTTATGAGGGATTCCATGTCAATAATTATGCAATGCCTGCAAGGCACTAGTCTGTCAATTAAAGATAATTGTAGAATCAGAGTAAAAGACGTAGATAAATAAAATAAACTTTGGAATACAGGCTCAAATATTTTTAAATGAAAATATAATTGAAAGACATTTTATCTTAAGCACCTTTATCTAGTTAAGATCATTATACACTGACATAAAATAAATTTAGTTAAAAGTTGTTTGCTCTTAAATAAAAATTAAGAAATAAAAAAGAAACAAAACAGCTTTATTTACCAATCTGATACAAAAAATAACAAAACTTCACATGAAATTTCACAATGAAACTAAGTTGCCAAAGGCATCTGGTGCAAAATTTCTCCCACAACTTTACCAGATGTCTAACAGTTAAAATACAATCATTTTAAGGCTTCAATACATCTGCCATTTCATGTTTCTGCAATTGAAGGCAGCAATACACAGCCCAAGTAAATGCATTTCATAGGAATCGTATAATGGCAAAGGGAAGCAACTATGTATACAACTTACACCAAGTAAGTTTTTATTAGGGAAAAAGAGAGCGATTTGATATTAAAGTAAAATGACTGATTGACCTAGAATGAGACAGAGTAATATATAGGACAAAATCTAAATAGATATGAAAAGCCATAGAAGGTTTGTGAAATAGATTTTTCTTTCTTTTGGTCAAAACTAGTAGTTTTGGGATAAAAATCATATTAATTTATTTGTAATATTTAAAAAGGTTTTTTAAAAAGAAAGTTTAAAAGTAATAGCACACTGATATAAAACTATAACATGATTTTCTTTATGTTAAAATGGAAGGTTTTTTTCTTGGATTATTGGTCTGCTCTTAATACATGGTTGTAAATGGCTTTTCTTTTCCTTTTGGAGTCAACTTCCTAAAAGTTAAAGATGGTGTGTCTTATCAGAAACATTTTATGTGCTTTATTTTGGCTTTATCACACTCTTGATTAAGAGAATCAAGTCTCACTTTTAAAAGAGCTAAGGTTTTTATAATATTTCCTCCTACATCTAGTTTTTAAAAATATTATCATTTTAGTTAGTCTAGTATTGTTTTTCAACCACCCATAATCCAATTTAGCCAAGTGTTCAAATCCACTGACAACTTTTGACATTTTGTCTTCCACAGGGAGGAATTGGCCTTACCCAAAGAAAAGAGTAAACTTTTTTTTTCTTTTTTTTAACTATTGTGTTTTATTAGTTTCAGATGTATAGTGATTCAACAATTCTATACATTAGTCAGTGCTCATCACAGTAAATGTACTTTTTAATGCCCATTACCTATTTCACCCATCTCCCACCATCAGTTTGTTCTAGTTAAGAGTCTGTTTTTGGTTTGCCTTTTATTTCCTTTGCTTGTTTGTTTTGTTTCCTAAATCCCACATGAGTGAAATCATATGGTATTTGTCTTTTTCTGACTTACTTCACTGAACATCACACTCTCTAGCCCTATCAATGTCCTTGAAAACGTCAAAATTTCATTTTATGGCCAAGTAACATCCCATTGTGTATGTATACCACTTCTTCTTTATCTATTCATCTATCAATGGACATTTGGGCTGTTTCCATAATTTGGCTATTGTAAATAACGCTACAATAAACAAAGGGGGTTATGTATCCTTTTGAATTAGTGTTTTACACACACACATATAAACATTAATATAAATATAAATATAAATATAAAATATGCATACATATATATGTATGTATGTGTTTTGGGTTTTTTTTTTTTTTTTTTTTTTTTGGTAAATGCTCAGTAGTGTGATTACTGCATCATAGGGTAGTTCTAATTTTAACTTTTTGAGGAACCTCCATACTGTTTTCCAGAGTGACTGCACCAGTTTGTGTTCCTACCAACAGTGTAAGAGGGTTGACTTTTCTCTACATCCTCGCCAGAATCTGTCATTTCCTGTGTTGTTCATTTTAGCCATTCTGACAGGTGTGTGGTGATATTTCATTGTAATTTTGATTTTTATTTTTTCTAATGATGAGTGATTTTGAGCATCTCTTTCTGTGTCTGTTGGCCATCTAAATGTCTTCTTTGGAAAAAAAAGTCTATTCATGTCATCTGTCCATTTCTTACCTGCATTATTTGTTTTTGGGTGTTGAAGTTGATACATTCTTTATAGATTTTGGATACTAACCATTTATTAGATATGTCCTTTGCAAATATCTTCTCCCATTCAGTTGTTGCCTTTCAGTTTTGCTGATTGTTTCCTTTGCAGTGTAAAAGTAAATGATTTTTTTTCAATGTAGTCCCAATAATTTATTTTTGCTTTTATCGCTATTGCCTCAGGAGACATATCTAGAAAAATGTTGCTATGACCAATATCAGAGAAATTACTCACTGTGCTCTCTTCTAGGATTTTTATGGTTTCAGTTCTCACATTTATGTCTTTAATTCATTTCGAGTTTATTTTTGTGTATGGTGAAAAAAAAAACTGGTGCAGAGTCATCCTTTTGCATGTTGCTGTCCAGTTTTCCCAACACCATTTGTTGAAAAGACTATCTTTTCCCTTTGGAATATTTTTTCCTGCTTTGCCAAAGATTAATTGACCATATAATCATGGGTTTATTTCTGGGTTTTCTATTCTGTTCTATTGCTCTATGTGTCTCTTTTTAGGCCAGTACCATACTCTTTTGATTAGTACAGCTTTGTAATATAACTTGAAGTCTGGAATTGTGATATCTCCAGTTTGGTTTTTCTTTTTCAAGGTTTCTTTGGCTATTCATGAAAAATGCTGCTGGTATTTTGATAGGGATTTCATTAAATGTGTAGACTGCTTTAGGGTAGTAGAGACATTTTCACAATATTTGTTTTTCCAACCCATGGAATGTCTTTGCATTTCTCTGCATTATCTTCAATTTCTTTCAATAATTTTTTTATAGTTTTTTGAGCCCAGATCTTCACCTGTTTGGTTGAATTTATTCTCAGATTTTTTTATTGAGAACAAACTTTCTTGTATCTTCACAATAGGAGGTATCTTTACAATTTGAAGCAAGGTTCCTATCTAAATTAGATTCTTACCCTCCCATAGAGATGGAGAGATTGTCTCTGCTTTCCTTGATTATTTAATTTGAAAGGACAGCTCCCTGCTCCTTGAGAAAGCCAGTGTGGATTCTCAGGAATCCTTAGAACAAGAAGCTAAGCAGTTGGGAAGAAACCTAAAATATTTGACTGTTTCAGCAGATCACAAAGGGTAACATTCATGCCCGGTGTTGCTGCTAGATGGGCCACTCAAGCAGTATGCCAAAAGTTCTGCATGTTCCATACTCTGCTTCCCAAAAAAACCAGGATCATGGACAGTCTTAACCAAAACCACCAACATCACTGCCAGAGAATTATACAAACTGAAGCAAGAGGTTCTCTACAATCATTGGTCATGATTATTCCTTCTCAAAGAGGTACTTGTGCAGTGGATGAAAGCCTCTGCTGTACATATGTTTCACAAAATGTCTCTAATGTCTATGCCATCACCAAATATATTTAGACTACAACCGGGGAAATTCATCAGATTGCACTGTTACTCAACCATTTAAAGGCATTTTGAGTACTATATCTTGGAAACGTCTGAACTGGCTCCCTCCAAACCACAATTCTTGGTTTTATTCCCTTAAACTTTAATAATTATTATCTTTTTATATTCCTAGACACACCTCTTATTAAATATTTGATCTCTAAGGTCTTCCAATAGCTGTCAGTTCAACAACATCCTCAATAAATAATATAACTAATCTTTCAGAGCCAACAACAATGTGAAGGGCAGCCCATAACCGAAAATTACTTGGATCAACCTTAATATTGAAATGTTAGCCATCTCTAATTGTTGATTTTGTCTGTCTTTAAACAACAGGGGGAACTGACAAATGTTTCAGTTACCCATTTCTCATTCTTTACTTTGTCTTCACCAAACTTTGACCAGGCTTCTACTCTTTCTATGTATCAACTTGCCCCCAAGCCTGAACAAGCACTTAAAAGTGGTATCATTATCAGCCCATTCTGAGAATGGGCTGACCGCAGTGAGATATTTTTTTAAATGTTTATTTATTTTTTCAGAGAGAGGGAGACAGACAGAGTGGGAAGGGACATAGAGAGAGAGAAACAGGTGATTTGAAGTGGACTGTGAGCTGATAGCAGAGAGCCCAATGTGGGGCTCGAACTCACAAACTGCAAAATCATGACCTGAGCCGAAGTTGGACGCTTAACTGCCTGAGCCACCCAGATGCCCTCACAGTGAGACATTTTTATAGTCGACTCCACTGGTCATTTTCTCTTGCTTACTACCCAACTTGCGCTTAGGAGTTTCTGCTAAAACTTTTGCTTACCTATTCCCTATATTATAAAAGGAAAGTTATCTATTTGCTGAGATTCCTGCAGATTGCTGAAATGGGAGCATTTTCCCCACTGCAATAATCTTTGCAGTTAAAATTTCCTTTTAATTTAAGTTCTGATTTGCTCTTTAAAAAATTTTAATGGCTTTATTGAGGTATAGCTGATTTATAAAAACTGCACATATTTAATGCATACAATTTGGTAAGTATGGACATATGCAGACACTCATGACAGCATCATCACAATCAGGGTTATATAGATATACTCATCACTTCTAAAAGTTTCCTTGTATTTTGTTTTTGTTTTTGTTTTTGGTAGTAAGAACACAACATGAGATCTATCCTCTGAGTAAAATTTTAGGTGTACAATACAGCACTGTTAACTGTAAACACTATGTCCTACAGCAGATCTCCAGAGCTTATTCATCTAGGATAACTGAAACTTCATACCCATTGAACAACATCTTCTCATTTCCTCCCTTCCGCCCCCATCCCCAAGTCTCTGACAAGTGTTGATGAAGAGAAATTGGAAGACTTGTACACAGTTGGCGGGAATATAAAATGGTACAGCTGCTGTGAAAAACATTCTGGAGGTTTCTCAAAAAGATTAAAAATAGAACTACCATATGATCCAGCAATCCCACTTCTGGGAATCCAAAATAACTGAAATCAGGATCTTGAAAAGATATCCACACCCTCATGTTAATTGTAGTATTATTCACAATTGCCAAAATATGGAAACAACACAAGTTTCTATCCATAGATAAATGGGTAAAGAAAAATGTGGTATAGGGGCACCTGGGTGGCTCAGTCTGTTAGGTGTCAGCTTAGGCTTTGGTCATGATCTCACAGTTCATGGGTTCAAGCCCCACATCGGGCTCTGTGCTGATAGCTCAGAGCCTGGAGCCTGCTTCAGATTCTGTGTCTCCCTCTCTCTCTGCTCCTCCCATGCTCAAGCTCTGTCTCTGTCTCTCAAGAATACATAAAAGTTAAAAAAAAAAAAGTTTTTAAAAAGAAAAATGTGGTATATACATACAATGAAATATTTAGTATTAAAAAAAAGCAGGAAATCTTGCCAAATGCAATAACATAGATGAACCTGAAGACCAGTATATAGTAGATGAAATAATCCTGTCTGGAAGCACAAAGACTACATGATTCCACTGATAAGAGGTATCGAAAATAGTAAAACTCATAGAAGCAAAGAATAAAATAGTGGTTGCCAGTATGTTTTTATTTGACACAAGTTACAGACTGCTTTGGTTTTTCAGTATGGATAATTAATAAAGGATATAACCACTATAAGAAGGATTTGAAAAAAATATACCCTCTTATATTTATTTCACTGATACAACCTTTATATAAATAGGATCGACAAGCTGTTTAAGAAACAAAACTTATCTGGAAGGACTTTTAGTGACCATCAGACACAACTGTCTTTATCCAACAATTTAAAAATACTGTGCAGATGTAAATTTCTCTCATTTTTTGTTCTACTTCCCCCATTAAAATCTAGATCTAATTTTACCTTAATGCTAAGTAAGGCACAGAGATGTGACTAAATTCCCACAAGCAATATCACTCAAAAGATAATTAAATAATGAGGAAATGAGACTAAGAAGTAGTTGCTTAGAGTTTTCTTTTTTAACTAGTGTCATTTTTCTTTGTAGGGTCCTAGGAATGACCAGTTAGCAGACTCTTCATGCTATCTAGTGTTCTTTCTGAGTAGTGGTGACAAAGGCACATGTCTGGGAGATCTTTGGTTTGGTCAGAGAGTATTCTGAGCTTTTAAGCCTGGAGCAATTTTTTCCTGGAATTTTTGTGAACTAACATCTTTTAATAAATTTTATTTTCTGTTACAACCAGGCAAAAGATCTTCTGTTAGTTGCAACTAGAACTCTAATTACACAGGGTTATAGTTCTGTATCACATGGATAGGAAAAAATAAGTGAGATGATCTTCAAAAATGTAGCTAAACAAACTTCATAAAGAAATAGTAGAATTTAATGGATGAGACACAATACAAATTCAAATAGAGAAAATGGAAAAATCTAGGAAAGGGAAGACCAAAGATATAATTCTATGCCAGTGGTGGAACAAGATAGACATTGATCGACAAAATTAAACTAAGTACTCTGAATTGAAAAATAAAGGAGTAGAAATTATTCCTTACTAAAAAGAGATGCATACAATAAGAATGGGAGTGAACTGATAGGTTTAGTATAGTGCTTTTTCAGATTAGTCATTAAGATGGTGCTTTCTGATATCATTAAAATTTATTTTGCTTATAGTATTAATGGTGTTATGTGAATAAATAAAAATGTTTAGAATGGGTATGATCATTTTTCTTTTAAAAATAACCAGTTGGTTCAAAATTACATATGTAATATTACTTGAAGATCAAAAGAATGAAATCTTGCCATTTGTAGCAATGTGATGGCACTAAAATGCACTATGCTAGGCAAAATCAGTCAGAGAAAGATAAATATCATATGATTTTACTCATATGCGGAATTTAAGAAACAAAACAGATGAACATAGGGCAAGGGAAGGAAAAATAAGGTAAAAACAGAGAGGGAGGCAAACCATAAGAGACTCTTAAAAACAGAGAATAAAGTGAAGGTTGCTGGAGGGGTGTTGGGGGGGTATGGACTAAATGGGTGACGGGCATTAAGGAGGGCACTTGGGATAAGTACTGGTTGTGTAAGTGATGAATCACTAAATTCTACTCCTGAAATCATTATTACACTATATGTTAACTAACTTGGATTTAAATAAAAATTAAAAATGTAAAAAAATAAATTACATATGTATACATATATGAATGTAACCTCATTAATATGTGTCAGTTTTGTTATGTGGAATAAGGAAAGGATGTGTCCCTCTACAAAAGAGTAGTTTTAGTTTTGTCATTTTTAAATAAATAGAAAAGTAGCAAAAGTATTCTAAATTACTATGGATTAGCCTAATGGTATTTTATTTCCTTTCTTCTTTTACCCTTTCTTTCTTGACTTATTTTATGTACAAATACTCCCTTGGGCTATTTATGCTAATCTTAAGAGCACTAATTATTCAGAATTCTTATCTGACAAATGCATACTCACATACCATTTGTCTCTAGGCTTAGCAACATTTTAATGATGATAAACAGAAATACTTCCAAGAGTAATCGACTTGCTATTTTCTAATTATGTTTTATTCTATTACTTTGCTGAAAAGATTTTTACTGATGCATGAAAAATATTCCAAAAGCAGGAGGCATATTTTTAATTATTTTATTGTCTTCTGCCAGAAGTTTGGTTTTTGCTTTAAATCTAGACACTGGGATCATTTGGTGTTTGAGCATACACAGCCTTTGTTTCTTAGTAGTTGTAAAGTTGATCACATATTTTTAAAAAATATTTATAGAGAATGACTGTGATGGTGAAGTTTATCTAAGATGACTATTTTAAAACTCTATTATGTACACAGATGTTTTATGATGCTCATTTTTCATGACAAGTATAAAGAATCTAAGAAAACATCTAAGCAATGCAAAATAAATTTCAAGTGTTTGAAAGCATGCCCCTTTTTTTTTTAAGATTATAACCAAAATAAATTGAAACATGAAATATTTAATGCTATTATGGTGTTTCGGGTGCTTCAATTAAAATAGTTTTTGCTTATTTGTTTTTTCAAGAGAATAAAATTAAACTTAGTTGGGGAAACTTTCCTTAGTGATATCCACTTTGAATCTGAAGCAAATTTAATATAAATGAATAGATCATATGGATAATATATTTATTTACCTAAATTTTGACAACACAAGATAATTTCTCTCTTCATATGCATATTCCACTCTATGTAAAAACACTAGTAGTAAATCTTCTAATGACCTGTAACATAAATATGCATTATATTATATTATATCATATTATATAAAAAATACCATTGATTCTATGTTAAGAATTTATAATGAATATCAACATATTAGAAATTATGGACATTATTAATAATGAATTTCTACTTTAATATTAAGCTTGGTCTTCCTTTTGTACATTCTTTCAACATACAAAAATGTGTACTCAGTTGTGTTTCATGAAACGAGAATATTTTAGAGAAAAAGACAAAGACTACCTTCTGGTTTATTTTAACATGGTCAGAGACCGACAAACATGTAAACAAATAAATACAACCAAAAGAATTACTTCAGTTAGTGATAAATTTTATGATAAAAATGGAACAATGATGAAGTAGCTGTAAGTAATAAATATTATTGTCTCAGTTATCTGATAAATTATTTCTAAAGAGGTAGCATTTGGGTTGAGACTGAATGAAGATATATTCACAATTAGGAGAAGGTCCCAAGTGGAAGAAATATCAGATGCAAATAACCTTAGAAAAAATACAGAGATCCTGGGGCAAAGGTAAACACAATAAGATGACTCAACATTGATTATTCTTCTTCTCCTTTAGACACTTCGTAACTGGGAAGCATAACATTCAGATGCCAAGTAGAAAATAAGATGCTAGAGCTTATGGGAATCTCACTGACTATGGCAGACAGAATTTGGATTTCAAAGCTAACAAAGTAGCCATGACATGCAAGTATAAGATCCTAGACGAAAAGGGAACTACCAAGAAGTTAGTCCAAAATTATATCCACAAGTCATCTTTAAGGCATTTTCCCTTTACTAAACCACAGATATGTTCATAGACCAAGCAGCAGAAAGAAGCTTCTAGGAAATTTAAAGAAATATAGAGATTTTGGTAAGAAATGCAAGTAAATACCAATATGGAAGTTTCAGGTTTTATGAGAAACTCGGATTCTGGAAAATAATTCAGACCTACAGTTAAGATCTATAAACAATCATATTCTAAGTAAGGGTAAACAAGGAATAGATAAAACCTCAAGCCTATTCCAGATTCACAAAGGATTAACTTGAAAATAAGTATTGTTTGTTCAAGTGCTCTGTCTATATTTAAATCCTTTCTTAATAGGATAACATATTCATATCAGCCAGAATTTTTCCAAATGAAATATTTAATATCATTCAAAATTACCATTAATGTTCAGAAACAGGATGGAATGACAAAAAAAAAAAAAAAAAAAAAAAACAGAAAAAATACACAGACCATGAAAAGAATCACAGTGGTCTCGTTACTAATGTGAGAGGGAAAAAAAGACTTTAATAACTTTTAATAATTTAGTCAATAGGAAGATAGATTTCTATCTTTATATTTAATTTGAGAATTGTATCCTATCTTTATATATAGTATTTTATTCTCAAATTTGAGAATACAGTTAAAAATTAACTAGAAATTCCAAAAATAAAGATACATTAACAGAAGTGTATTCTTTAAATAAGCAAAAATCCTGAAAGATAATAAAAAAAATTGAATGATATTGACTATAGATATCAAAGTATTTTTGAAGTAGTTAAAAGTGTTTGTTGGTATAAAACTATTATACACAAAAATAAATAGAAGAGAAAGATCAGAAACAAACACATGCAAATTATGTCTGCTTATCTTTGACAAAGGAGACACTGAAATATAATAGAGCATATTAAATTGGATATTCATGTGGGGGGAGAAATGAACCTAAAATCATCTCTCATACCATATTCTGAAAGCCCATTTGGAATATATCATGAACAAAAACAAAGAGTAAATCAATGAAGTTTCTAAAATACAATGAAGTTTCTAATATACAAGAGGAGACTCTTCAGGATGTTGGAATTTGACATAATTATTTTAAATGGGAGGAATAACTTTAGCAAAGAAGAATGCTTCATCAGACTTCATTAAAATTAATATCTTTGTTCACAAAAAAACCCCACAAAACTAAATAAAACAAACAAACAAAACTAAAGAAAACACACTACTAAATGAGTGAAAATGCAAACCTGGAGTGACGCGAATAATTATGAAATGAAATGTTTGTATTAAAAAAATATAAGGTATTGTTACTATTTCAGTCAAAATGAAGATAGATAACCTAGATTTTAAAAAGGACACCACAATGAATAGACAATACACAGAAAAGAACCACATGGCAAATAAACAAATAAAAAACTACTCAAAAGAGAAATAAACATTTTAATTACAATGGGATTTCTTGCTTCAGTTTGGAGATAAAGAGAATAGCAAAAAAGTGTTGCTCCTGCAGTTACAAAATGCTGGAAAAACTTGAATGACTTTTCTTTAACCCTAACCCATCAGAGAAATGGGATAATAGGGTCAAGTAAGTGTCCTGTAGAGCTGCAGATATAAAGAAGTTTGCACCCTCTCTGGAGATGTTTCCTTCGTGACATCCACTAGGTGCTCACAGGGAGGACCAGAGAGGATCCCAAATAAGCTTCCTTCCTAGTGAGGACTGGGGAAAGGGAGCAATAGGCACTGCTGAAGTTCCACATAGACTCACATCTAACTCTACAATGGAATAAACACTTTAATCTACAAAAGGAAGAGGAAGAAAAAAAAAGACAAAGAAATAACAAAACAAAAAAAGACTGCTTAAGGTACTGGTAGAAATCCACTCCAAGTAGGGGGAGAAAAAGAATTTCTACCCTTGGAGAGGGGTAGGTATATATGCTAGCATTAGCATTACAGCAAGCTGGAAAGCAAGAACACTTGGAAAGTCACATAATATAACACCCAGGTTCCATGTGCTAACACCAGCAGAAGCTTATTAGCATAACAGATAACACACCATTTCCTTCCTCAGGTCCCACCACCATGTCAAATGGAATTAAAATAACAGTGCAGCATTGCTAAGAAAGTGGAAAGAGAGAAATTTTCTCAGTGAGCAGACACTGGAAAAAAACAAACTCTGACAAACTAGCCTACAAATTGAACACTAGGTATCCCTAGAGGAATTTAATTCTGTGACACACTGAGGGTAAACCTGACAACAACAAACTTCAAAGCCAGCCCAAATTGTAACTAGATTAACCCAAATCCACCCCATGCCTGGCAGAAGGAAAGGAATGATGTTCAAACATTCAAAATACTTGGATCATTATGTATTCCCTATTAACATATCTAGCTTTCAAGAAAATATTATGAGATGCATGAAAAGATAATATGAAACCCAATCTAAAAGAGGGGGAAACAAAAGAACTAGATTTCAATAAGACATAGATTTGAAATAAACCAAAGTTGAAATAACTATGATTAATATGTTACAGACACTAATTGAAAAACAATGTGCAAGATCTGATAATTCAGTGATTCATCACCTACGTACAACACCCAAGTGCTCCTCATAACAAGTGCCCTCCTTAATACCCATCATCCATCTAGCCCATCCCCCACTTACCTCTCTCCATCAACCTTCAGTTTGTTCTCTATAGCAAAGTCTCTGGTGAGTTGTTTCCCTCTTTCCCTTTTGTTCCCCCTCCCATATGTTCACCTGTTTTGTATCTTAAATTTCACGTATGAGTGAAATCATATGGTATTTGTCTTTATCTGACTGACTTACTTCACTTAGCATAGTACATTCTAGCTCCACCCATGTTGTTGGAAATGGCAAGATTTCATTCTTTTTGATGGCTGAATAATAATCCATTATACAGATATACAGATATAGATTACATATAGACATAGATATAGATATATAGATAGATATAGATAGATAGATATAGATATTGCTATATCTATATCCACTCATCAGTAGGTGGACATTAGGGCTCTTTCCATAGTTTGGCTACTGTTGGTAATGCTCCTATAAACATCCAAGTGCATGGGTCCTTTTGAAATAGTATTTTTGTATCCTTTGGGTAACTGTCTAGAAGTGCAATTGCTAGGTAGCAGGGTAGTTTTATTTTTAACTTCTTGAGGAACCTCCATTCTGTTTTCCAGATTGGCTGCAGCAGTTGGCATACCTACCAACAGTGTAAGAGGGTTCCCTTTTTTCTGCATCCTCACCAACACGTGTTGTCTCGTGTTGTTAATTTTAGCCCTTCTGGCAGGTATGAGGTGGTATTTCATTGTGGTTTTGATTTGTATTTCCCTGGTGATGACTGATTTAAGCATCTTTTCCTGTGTCTGTTAGCCATCTGGACGTCTTTGGAGAAGGGTCTATTTGTGTCTTCTGCCTGTTTCTTAACTGGATTATTTATTTTCTGGATGCTGAGTTTGCTAAGTCCTTTATAGATTTTGGATACTAACCCTTTATCAGGGTTATCAGGTTATTGTCATTTGCAAATCTCTTCTCCCATTTCATAGGCTGCCTTTTAGTTTTAATTGTTTCCTTCCCTGTGAAGAAACTTTTTGCTTAGAAAAAGTCCCAATATTCATTTTTTGCCTTTGTTTCCCTTGCCTCTGGAGCTGTGCCTAGTTGCTCCAGCCAAGGTCAAAGAGTTTTCTGCCTGTGTTCTCCTCTAGGATTTTGATGGTTTCCTGTCCCCCATTTAGGTCTTTGATCCATTTTTTAAAATGTTTATTTGCTTATTTTGGGGAGAGATAGGGAGAGGCAGAGAGAGAAGGAAAGACAGAATTCCAAGCAGGCTGTGTGCTGTCAGTGCCGAACCTGATGTGGAGCTCAAACTCACAAACCGTGAGATCATGAGCTGAGCCAAAATCAAAAGTTAGATGCTTAACTGACTGAGCCACCCAGCTACCCCAAGGTTTTTCATCCACTTCAAATTTATTTTTGTGCATGGTATAAGAAAATGGTCCAGTTTCATCCTTTTGAATGCTTCTGTCCAGTTTTCCCAACAACATTGGATATTATTTCCTGCTTTGTTGAAGATCTGTTGACCATATAGTGTCAGAATAGTCAATTTCAATGATAATCAATTCAAGATAATATAGATACAATAGAGAGATACATATATACATAAAATTGGGAAACATTCTTTTTAAATTCTTATAAAATTAACAGTACTAAAAAGAAAAAGAAAAAGAACTTACATAGAGTTCAATGTTAAATGCATAACTACTAAATTATTACCAGATTAACACTTCCTCAGAATGGAAATCATTTCAAGAATAGCTTTCACAATATTAATAAAATTCACTATATTAACATGTAAAAGTAACAAATTATACTATGCCCTTCCATAGATGAAAAAAGGAATTGAATGGCTTTCAACACTGATTCTTGTCAAAACAATGATCTTATGATAAATTAGGAATGGATTATGGTCTCCTTACTATGGTTACATCAGTTTGTCTTATTTGGTTAGAGAAACCAGAATTTGCATCCAAGGAATTTAAATAAAAAATAAATATGCTGAAGGTAAACCATAGATGGTAAAAGTAGAGAGAGCAGAGAATAAGACTTGGAAGCAAAACAAGAACATTGGAGGAGTTAAGGCAATTTAGGACAATGCAGTCTGCAATAACAATTTACACTCCATTTCCTTTTCTTTCCATCACTCTAGTTGAGGTTCAGCACCTTATAAAAGATAGAGTGATTATCTTAGCTTCGGTCATGGGCATCTCATTTGAAGAGAGAAAAAGAGAAAAACTTGGTTGTACTGTTAACAAGAATACACTCTGGTAAAAAAGTAGTTTCTCAAGTGGAAATTTGTATGGCCTTAGGAAAATAAAAAAAAAAATAACTTCAAATATCCTGTGGTCCAGATTTTTTTTTCCCTTTCAGTGTACACAAACACACACATATCTTTCTATCCAATTCTGATACATCTTTAAGTGATCCCTTCCACTTAAGTAAGTTCCCTCATAAAAAGTTCCAAAATATTAACCAACCCTAAAAAGATGCTGCAACACCAGTTCCAACATCAGGTAAGCCATCATCTAGTTTCATGTTTCAGATAACTGGATCTGATGTCCATTCCTTCTCTTTATATTTTGCCCATAAATATACTTCACAATACTTGAAATAAGTTGTAAGTTTTCAGCTATTTTATGCATAATGGCAGGGAATGGAAGAATAAAGGAAAAATAAGTTGAGATTTTAAAATATATATGGCAAAAAAGAATGGAATATAATTTAATATCTCAATATTGCTATTTCTGAAATAATCACAAGGGCATTATTGACATTTATGATTATCTTTCTCTCCCATCCATTCTGTGCATTCCTTGCTATAAATGAGTTGCCTCAAAAGTGTGACTCAAATCTTAGTCCCAAAGGAACAGAGAAGTGTTTTTTGTTTGTTGTGATGCGTGGGCAGAACTCTAGCAAAGCTTTATCATTGTAAACCTTGTGAACGAATTCCAGAAGTCCTACAGAAAACCCTCAGGTTCCATATATACAGGGAACCCTTGGTTCCCTGTACACTTTTGTCCCACAGTGACCTTATTTTCCCTCTATAGTCAAGATCAATCACCCTAGTAACACAGTAAGTTATCGTTGACTTTGTTCATTTGCACAAGGATCCCCAGATAAACACTAATCATTCTAGTTTATAAACAAGTGGTGGTAGCTAAACCCTTCAATTCAGCAGAACCCAGAATCACAAGGAAGAAACATTCTCTCCCTTAAGTTGTAATTCAGTTTATTATAAGTAGTATCTTAAATTCCACCCCTTTATTTTTTTTAAATTAGCTTCTCTACGAGATTCATGGGCAATCCTGCTGAAAAATCCTATGGCTTATCAGCTCAATTGACTTATGATGTTTTTGAACATAAGAGAATACTGTATGTGAGGATTTATGCTTTCACACAACCACAAGATAATTTAAATAAGTTGTAAAAAGTGAATTAATGTGAGAGAAAGTATTAGTATTTACTTTGCTTACATTAACAAGTGGTTCTTTAATGTGTACATATTTGTGTGAGAAAATAGAAGAAAGCAATCTCTCATGCCTCAAATAAGAGAAAAATATACATACTTTTCTCTGTGATGGCTTTAGGTATAAAAGATGGAGATAGTTCTTTTTTTATATATATTTCTATGAGACAACAGAGGAAGCCTCTACTTGATGCCTCAAATATAAAAGGAAAAATGTAACTTGATACTATCACCTTATTTTGATTATTTAAGATGGAGGCAGTTCAACTGTATGAGAAGTTAGGATGAGATAACCACCATTTATATCTTTTTCTTTCAAGACAAAGGGCTCAAAGAGAGATTACAGAGAGATTTTACTCTCCACAGTTTGTGGAGAGTAATGCTTCACCAAGAAAGGAAATAAAATCATAACAGTAACATATGTTTAAAACACAACTAATACTATCTTAATATTAGTAAAGAGATGCCAAGTAAAAGAGACTTTTAACAAATTTTGTCTCCAATATTTTAACTCACTCCCTTAGTAGCTAATAGAAAGAATCCATTGTTTTAGGTCTTCAAAAAGTGAAGGGAGCCTAACTGAATTTGAACAACAACAACAAAAATATTAGCTGTATATTATGCTATTGGAGACATTTTACATTCTCATTCATGGTAAAGAAAACATGAAATTGGACAGGAAAACACCCCAAGTTTGTAAGATACTATCTAATACTTTCATCATAAATTAACTTTCAATAATGCATCCAACTAACTTTAACACTAATTGTTTTTCATGTTGGTGTATATAGAAAGATGCAAAATTCTTACAAAGTAGCCCATTGCTTTTGTGTCTACTCTGTAAGTAAGGTATTAAAAAGCAATAATGTATATCATTATGTAAGACTTAGTAAGTCTATGGGGGATGGCACTGGAAGAACTATTACAAATAGCGGAAGAAAATGAAAATCTCCTATTTCAGTGAGGTCAATAACTGCTTCCATCATTCTGGAATCAATCTGTCTCTAGTTAACTAGTGTGTTCATTTGAGAACTTATATCTTATTGGGTGAATCTGAGCAAGTTTGATTTATACAGTCTGCTGAACTTTAGTGAGGTCAAATCATCATTGACCCAATGTAAAGCCTCCATCCTAAAGCCAGGGCCATATTTTTTTAAGTTTATTTTTTTTATTTTGAGAGAGAAGGAGAGAGAGAGAGTGCTTGAAAGCATGAGTGAGGGGAGAGAGAGAGGAAGGGGGAGAGGGAAAGACAGAGAGAGAGAAAGAATCCCAAGCAGGGACTTGGAATGATGCAGGGCTCTATCCCAGGAACCCACTAAATCACGACCTGAGCCAAAATCAAGAGTCAGATGCTTAAGTGAATGAGCCACACAGGCACCCCATATTTGTACAACAGCACATTAAAGAGAATTAGTAAACAGACTGACTGATCTCTACTGGGTTGTTGGCAATCCCTTGCAATTATGAAGTACCTGTTTTCCAGTGTGGACATTTTAATGAACATTCATAAGATATGAGGTCAGTAGTACACATATATTGTATCTCCTGCTGGGGTTGCCAGTTAAAATATAGAATGTCCATATTTGTGTCCCCTGAAAAGATGTATGTTGACTCTCCAATGTGATGGTATTTCTTTATTTAAATTTTTAATGTTTATTCATTTTTGAAAGAGAGACAGAGTGTGAGAGGGGGAGGAGCAGAGAGAGAGAGAGGGAGACACAGAATCTAAAGCAGGCCCCAGGCTCTGAGCTGTCAGGACAGAGCCCAATGTGGGGCTCAAACCCATGGACCGGACCGTGAGATCATGACCTGAGCCAAAGTCTGACGCTTAAATGACTGAGCTACCCAGGCACTCCAATGTGTGATGGTATTTAGAAGTGGGGTTTTAGTGAGATTATTAAGTCATGGGCGTGGAGCCTTCAAGAATGAAATCAGTGCACTTATAAATGAGACCCCAGAGAACTCTCTTGCCCCTTATGCCATGTAAGGAAATAGCTAGGAGAATGCCATCTGTGAACCAGGAAACGCGACTTCAACTCATAATGAATCTGCAAAGTGCCTTGATCTTGCACTTGCCAGGTTTTGGAACTGTGAGAAATAAATGTTTGTTGTTTAAGCCACTCAGTCTATGGTATTTTGTTATAGTAGCCTAACAGACTAAGACACCCAAGTACCCAAGAATTTCAGGTAAGCAGTAACATTTGATGGAACATATTTTACTAAAAAAGCATTTGTTGTATCTAGAATTTAAATTTAATTGTGTGTAAGCATTTGTATTTGTTAAACATAGCAACCCTACCTTGGACCCAACCACATGTCATCTAATGATGTCAACCATATATCTGATGTTGCTTATTCCATTCCACCAAATATGTAGAAAATTTTGACCTGATATTTCATTTTGATGATTTACACATTTTAATATTTTCTGTTCATTTTTTCTGACATATTTTATTCACCAATTTATAGGCAATCTTTGAGTATAATTTTTTTCCAGTGATAGCTACGGAATAAAACACTGAGTATCTTCACTTAACCAAACATGGGTTTGACTTGTGACTTTGCCTACTTGATATGACTGATTATTCACCTACTGCCTTAGACAGGATGCCCACATGAAAGAGGTGGTACCTTCAAACTGAGTACTTGAGGAAAGTTTAATGATTGTAAGAGCACTTATTTCAAAGATATGGTAGAATGTGGAGAAATGGCAAGTGATAGTGCATTATCCTGGAACTAGTAACAAGTGAGGTGCTCCCCTATTCTGGACTTAACTGAAGGAAACGTTTGTGGGGAGAGGGCCTTTTGACAGGAGAGAAACTGCCTGACCATTGCAATATTGCAGGTATTTAGCCAGGACAATAATTATCTGAACCCCATTTTTCTCCTTCCCCTTCTTTCTACACACTTGGAACTAGAGTATAAGAAACCTGAAGCAAAGGTCAGGTTCCTTGTGCTCACAGACAAGGCGAAGGATGGAGAAAGACAGTGAATATAGAGGAGTACACTGAGGATATCCAAAACACTTCTGTGACCTTATTATTATTATTTTTATTACTATTATTATTATTATTATCATTTGCTATGTTTTTCTGTCATTTTCTTAGTTTATCCCTTTCCTGGATGTCTCTGCATTCAACACCTTTAGTTGGTTGTTCTACTTTTCTCCGCAGTAATTTATTCCAGTTTGCATTTTTATTTAAATAGTAGATTAATACTTAAAAATTTATTTTAAAAACATATTTAACATTTTATTTTTTAATGCTCACTCATTCTTCCTTTCCAGTAAACTAAGCAATGATAAAGAGCAGATAAATTAGCATTCACTAGTCCACCTCCAATGATCTCAAATTATCTTGTTTACGTGAAACATCTGGCAATAGAATTCCTTTGAGGGAACATATTAAAAAAATAATAAGGAGTTTGATCTGATTGAAATTGAAGTGGTGAAGGCAAGGGTTACCAGAGATGAAATAATGAAATAAATAGCTGAAATACTTTGGGGGGTGGAGAGGGTGGCTAAAAATTGCTGGTGAAGCTTAGAATAGAGAACAATATAGAGAAAAATAAATGACAGTTTCATAACCAAAAGGAAGTTTATAGATATGTCAAATATTTAAATTTAACTTTTATTTAGACTGCTCTTCCACCTTGAGACCTAGCTCATTCACCAATGTTCTGAATGACATTAAGCAATATTAGTTCAATGATGATTCAACACAAGTGAAATTACCTCAACTGAAAAATGAATATAACTTCACAATTTCAAATATTTACAAATTTGGTATTTGTAACATAATCTCTGGATTTCAGGCAAAGGTGCAGATATTATATCCATTTTAAAGAAAAATAAAGTTACTCTTGAAGATTGTCTTAGCTTGGTCTATTATAACAAAATGACATAGACTGAGTGGCTTAACACAAAAGTTTATTTTTCACACTTCTGGAAACTGGAAACCTAAGATTAGGGTGCTAGCATGGTCATGTTCTGGTCAGGGTTTTCTTCTTCACTTGCAAAAGGCTGGTTCTCTCTGTGTCCTCAGATGGCAGACACAAGAGAGAGAGAGAGAGAGCCCACGCTCTGGTGTCTTCTCCTTTTCTTATAAGAACACTAATCCCATTATGAGGACTCTACTCTTCATGATCTCATCTAAATTTAATTACCTCCCAAAGGCTCTACAACAAGAACCATCACATTAGGGTGATAACAATAAGACAGTAATAGACCCCAAATAGAGTCAGTTATGCTAAGTCCCAAACTAAGACACCAAACCAAGGCCCGATTACAGTTTTTGCACACCCAGAAATAGAAGATTAAATCAATCAGGAGGAATTGCCTAATGAGCACTGCCTAACAGACCCCTACCATCCCCCAAAGGAAAGTGACTGTGCAATAGCCAACTGCCCACTTTATTTTCCTAGTGCAATTTTCTTACTTCTCCCTTCTGCCTATAAAAGGTTTAATTTTATACAGCTCTTTTCTATCCACTAGATTGGATGCTGCCTGATTCAAATAAGTTTTTCTCAAATAAATTCTTAAAAGTTTTTAAATGCCTCAGTTTGTCTTTTAACAAAATTTGAGGACTTCAACATATGAATTGGGGATGAGACACAGAAATTCAGTCCATAATAGAGATGTTAAATCACCAATATTATTTAGTTGAGTTTTGCTTGCTAGGTTGAAGTAAGTATAGTTTTATATTCCTTAGAAACAGTTAACTATACTATACACTGATCTTTCATAAAGTGTTCATATTACCAGTTTTAATATCCTAGAAATAAGCCTGTCAAATGGAATTCACTATCAATATTTCTACCCATTCTCTATAGAATACCTTGTATCAATAATAAGGGTTCTTTAATATTTCCAATTTCCAGCAGTTTTCTTTTCTCTTTCAGTGTATTTGTGAGTTTTTAGAAATTAGTAATTGAATGGATAAAATGGCTTATTAAATGGAATGTTTTATTGAACATAACCCATGTATCTCACTAGCAATTTATTGTGATATAATCTTATTTCCAATAAAAAAATATATGGCCAGAAATATAAATGATAGGTACATGATAGGTAGATAGAAGATAAACACAAGATATTAAGAGAATGTGATTAAAATTGTGCCCAAATATCTACTCATTCAACAATGAAGCATTAGGTTTTAAGCAGAATGCCATTTAGGATAGTAAAGTGAAATGTTCTGTTGGGTCAGCTCCTTATATATCTAAATAAATATATCAAGTTAAATTTAAAAAATTCTAAATTCATTAAGTGAAGAAAAAAAAGGATACTGCTACCTGTCATCATATGTTTTTGAATATATGGGAATGTCGAACTGAAATTAAACATAGAATATAGAACATAGAAATTAAAGTCACACATTATTTTCCCAAAAAATTCTCATAAAATCCAATGGAATAAGTAAAAATGTGGATAGGTTGCTATCATGGAATATGTGGGTAAGTTAATATTATGGATAACAGGTAACATTACTTTTGTTTTCTAAAATGAGTATTATTGAAATCACATATAGTAAAATAAGTCACATCTTTTAAGAAGCCTCAAGTATGACTAAATGGAGTTTGAAATAAAAATTATGGAGATTATATTGAGAGACGTGGGCTTTTAAAAATGTTTTTTCATGTTTAATTATTTTGAGAGACAGTGAGCACGTACATGCACACATGAGCGGAGGAGGGGCAGAGACAGAGGGAGAGAAAGAATCCCAAGTAGGTTCTGTGCTGTTAGTGCAAGTCCAACATGGTGCTCGATCGCACAAACCACAAGATCATAACATTACCTGAAATCAAGAGTCAGAAACTTAAACAACTGAGCCACCCAAGTGCCTTTAAAATTGTGGTTTAGGAACTCCAACATGCTATTCTATTGTAGCCTGAATGTAGCAATAAATGCAAGACCAATTCTGAATACATGTAGCTGATTTTGTATAAGATGCGGCATCTTCTGTTTTCAGGTAACATAACTAAATTTTATTTTCATGACATTTTAGAATAAAAGCAGCCACTAAAATCCAGTTATTGGTGAACAGAAATAATAGGGACTGTTCTCTAAGGAAAAAAAAATCACACACTAACAAGTAAAAATTTCCAAAGACTTCAGAGAGTTGAGAAGACAAGACTTGCTGGAGCGTCCTTTTATAATTGAAGAATCGCTATATTAAATAGAACCCACTACATACACTGAAGAATGAGTTCCTCATAATGTTAAATTGGACCCGACAGGAGTACAAGTATCATTATACATGAATCGTTTTCTTTCAAAGAGAGATCTTAAGAGGGGAAAATCAATTTCTATGGTATTCTTGGGAATTTTAAAATTATTAACCTCAAAATAATGACCTATTCAGAGAAGTGAGAAAATACTGTTCATGTTCACATAGAATTAGCCTAATTTTACATCATAGATCACTGCAGTTTTTCTTAGATTTGATGGCTCTGAAGTATCGCCCGTTTTAAAAGGAACTGAATTATTTTACTCTCAATCCCAAGGCTTTCATTCTCTTAACACAACATTTCTTAGCAATTCAGTCTTGAGATATTGCTCAGCTTTGATGGGGAGAAATTAGAAAAAGGGACAGAAAAAGCAAGTGGAAATTATTCCTTTAAATCAGTTATGTAAAGTTTGGTTCTTAAACTGAAATTGCTAACATCCATTAATATGTTGCTTTGTTAAATTGAAGAATAGTAAATTAACAAATTCATCAAAAACATCCATCAAGTTTTAGCCTAAAGAAATTTTTACAAAGCTGCAATAAGCTGGGAAGACAGTCTTTAAGTGAGATTCTCACATTACGCTTAACTAGACAATTTTAAATTGAGTTGTCAAAATAAACTATTTTTTTTCCTAACCAATAAAACCAGTCAATTCAGATTCAATTACTAAGGCTCTTTCACTGGAATTCATTCACTCTTCAAAAACATGTTATTTAAAGCCTGTAAATGTTACTTGATAGTGTTAAGTTGCTATACACGTTTTGATTTTAAAATAGGATAAGGTCAGCAGAGTCCATTTCTACCTCAAAATCACAAAAGCATATTCATATCTAGGCATGCTGCATTTAATGAAGGTGTTAAACCTAATACTAAAATGTAGGATAATTTTAGTCATAGCTGATAATTTTGATACATGGCTGACAACAGTCGACAAATGATAATTTAACTTATTTAAAGAAATGCACCTTCACATTTTCATAAAACAGTTCAAAGTTTAAACTTTATTCACGTTACTACGTATTGACAATAATGACTCCTATGACCTGAAATGGTTTGTGGCCCTCTGCCCTACTAGGCAAAGCAATTAAACAACAAGGAGTAAAATAATATGCCAAACTCTCTTTGATACAGTTTTTTCCCTCAACTGTCCAGTAAATATTACTTTATAAACTAAAGACTAGACTGTTTCGGGATGGAATAATTTTAGAGAAATTGTCTGGATTTTTACAAAAGTTAACATTAGTATCTTTTTTTTTTTTTTTTAATTTTTTTTTTCAACATTTATTTATTTTAGGGACAGAAGGAGACAGAGCATGAACGGGGGAGGAGCAGAGAGAGAGGGAGACACAGAATTGGAAACAGGCTCCAGGCTCTGAGCCATCAGCCCAGAGCCTGACGCGGGGCTCGAACCCACTGACCGCGAGATCGTGACCTGGCTGAAGTCGGAGGCTTAACCGACTGCGCCACCCAGGCGCCCCAACATTAGTTTCTTAATGAAATACAGAGAGAAGTTAGTCTAACATCTATGCAACTTTAGATACTGCTGTGGTTATCACTCTTTTCTGCTCGAAATACCCTTTTCTCTATGAGTACATTTTAAGTAGAAATTAAGATTACAGCACAATCTGATGTTAATAAAAAATAGTTATAAGCATTCCAAGAAACTATTTTCTCATGACCAATTACTTGAGATGCTAATGCAAAGATGAAATGGAAATACCACTCAAGATAAATTTCAAAATCATAAATGTCGTAAGACTTCAATAAGTATAATATATTGGAATACATGTTAATGAGGATATTCTGTTAGCTTTCAGGCCAATGAAAAAAAAGGACAGTAGAAAATAATGGTATTATGACTGCAATTCACAAAATGCATTTTCCCAGTATTGTAATTGGTATATTTTGGTCTGCCTCATAAGCGTGCTTCATTAACTCTGAAACAGCACGCTATCCAAAAGTTGTTCCTAAGGCTCTGATTGTTGATGATTCCTTTCCAAAATTGTTATGACTCATTTGAAAGAGAGTGTTTTTGTTCATACTGAATATTAAGTTTTAAAAAACCCTGCAATATGTTAATAAAGGACTTTGATGAGTATGGCAATATGTCAGTGAATGTGACAATATCAACCTAAATTTTTCATTGGATACACACCTGAAAACTTGTTTACTAAAAAAAGAAATAAAGTCCCTTGATTTAAAATAAAAATAGAAAGTCTGAGACATTTAGACATCCCTGAATAATTACCATTGGTGTTGCCTCTGTTTATAGGAAGATACTGTGTTGGTCATGTTTTATTAAAAGAAAATGAAAGTTCTATATTTGTTAATTTATAGATAAGAAAATATTGTGCTATACTTTTAAGAGAAAGTGTTTTTATTGCAGTGTAGATCACATATTAGAATGTAAAAATATCACTAAATTTACCATAAAATAAATAATGACTTTGAAGTATATCTTAAGATGCTATTTTTAAAAAATTACTAAAATACTGGGGCGCCTGGGTGGCTCAGTTGGTTAAGCAGCTGACTTAAGCTCAGGTCATGATCTCACAGCTCGTGAGTTCCTGAGTTCGAGTTCCACGTGGGGCTCTGTGCTGACAGCTGGGTGCCTGGAGCCTGCTTTGGACTCCGTCTTCCTCTCTCCCTGCCCCTTCCCCGCTTGTACATGCACGTACACGCTCTCTCTCTTTCTTAAACATAAATAAATGGGCTTTGAAAAAAAATATACCAAGACAACTTCTTAGTTAAAAAAGATATGCCATATGACCAAAAGATTCCACTACTACATATCTATCCAAGAAAAATGAAACATATGTCCACACAAAAATTTGTGTAATAATGTTTACAGCAGCATTACTCATAATAGGCCAAAGGGGAAACAATCTAAAGGCTCACCAACTGATGATGAACAAACTGTGGTACATCCATACAGTTGGATAGTATTTGGCAATAGGTAGGAATGAAGAACTGATACATGTGACACCATGCACGAACTTTGAAAATATTTTGCTCAGTAAAAGAAACATGATGCACAAAAAGCATTTATTATTAAATGCCATTATATGAAATATCCAAAAGCCAGTTCTATAGTAATATAAAATAATGTCTTTCTATTACTGGGGGCAGGAATGGATAGTGACTTTAAATTGCCACAAGTTTTCATTTAAGATTATGGAAATGTTCTAAAATTACATTGTGGAGATGGTCTTATAACTCTGTAAATATACTGAAATTCATTGTGTTATAAACTTGAAAGAGGTTAATATTATAGAATTTGAATGACATCACATAAAAGTATTAACAATTTACTGAGATACTACCTTAGATCAGGCAATTCGCAGGTGTACAAGATAGAAGAGCCAAAAAAATTAGCATTTATTCTGTGGGTTTACTGTTTAGTGTGTAGAGACAGACATAAAAGCAAACCAATGTATTTAAATGCTAAAGTGACATCATAAGCATATTTATAATCAAATAGTTAATTTAAAAAAGTGTGGTTGTTTCTGTATTTGGTGACAGATTTGTGATAATTGTGTACTGAAAATGTCTATATTTGTAATTATAAGTATGTAATTTAATCTTACTACGTTTCTATGTATATAGGGAAGAAAATTACAAGGTGAAATTTGAGTAATTGTATTAGATTACCAAATGTATACTCCGCAAAGAAGTAGTACAATTTACTTGCTTAATTATAGTAGTGGGTGAAGACCAAGGTCGGTTCAGTCACAGGAGTAAAGTTTTTCAAATATAGCACATCAGTTCATCCAGATACATTAAAGTAAGAACGCATAAACAACTGTCAGAGAATTTCTTATTAAGCACATGACAGAATTCCTTGGTTTAAAATGTGACTTAATTTGTGTTCAGCAGTAAATATTGACTCTGAAAACAATTTCAGCATACTAATTGCTTTGTGTTAGTACTTAGACTCTCCTAAACTCCAAGTGCAAATGTATGTAAATTAGGCAAATTATTCTTCCAAACTAATTGCCTAGTGATACTTGACTAAACCACAACATAATGTGTCTTGTGCTCATCTGTATCACAAAATATTTATATTATGTGAACATACTCTCCAAATCACTCATCAGTTAATCTATTTGTTCATTCACTCACTCATTTGTTCATTCTTTCATTTAATCGCTTATTAATTCATTTAGTTGATATAACTTGTGTTTATTCTGAACATTTTCATTGCCATACATTCAGAATATTTATCTTAAAAAGACTATCAATTATTATACATTTTTTAATATGTATTTATGTGTGTATAATTATATATGGGTTTATATATATAATACATATATATGGATTTGTATATATAATACTATATATATAATTATGTATTCATATGTTTATATACAGAGAGAGAGAGACAGAGAGACAGGGACAAAGAGCATGCAGAAACATTTTTCAAAGTGCATTCAAAATAGCTTCCACTGCTCAAAAAGCGCCAATGGGTTCCTTCTGTAGTCAGAGTAAAATCCAAAGTACTAGTTATATGACATGGGTTATCTTGTACCACTCTACCCCTTGCTCATTCTCTTCATATTCACTGATCTACTTGATTCTTCTTAAAACAACACCTATGGTCACAGCCTTTGCACTTGTTGATCTAATATAAATGCTGTCAAAGATAACTACATGGCCCTTTACCAAATTTCCTGAGGATCCTTCATTAAACATGTTAATTAAAATAGATCTAACTTATCTCTCCTTACCTCTTAACATATTCTGTTTTTTCCTTTTATCTATCTCAAATGTAATAGGAAAATATACCAGTCCACATGGGTAGCACGTACAGCATGGGTAGCAAAGCATTATTTTGCTGTATTATTACAAGAGAGCCAGTTATCAGCTAATAATGGAATAGGTCTTTTAGACTTTGGCCTGGGTGACACTTGAGTCAAAGAAGCCAACGCAGGTGTCTTAGTGTCATATATGACATACGTTTCACATATAGTGAAATGTTGTAAGTATTCTGCAAGACATAATTTGTTGGTGTAACTGAACTATTTTATGGATTAACTATTTTCTTTGAATTTTTGTTGCTTCTGTTGTTAGACTTCTACCTTTGACAATCACCTTGACTTCCATGTTTTTGAAGTTGGTGGGTATGCATTGTATGAAAATTACCCTGCTCAATTTATTCAGACTGGTTAAAAATAAGAGGGATTACTCTGCTTATTTGCATATGCATGAGTGCTATGTTTTATTACAAAAGAATAAAAAGGAAATAGAAATTTAAAAGTTAGGGTACATATTATTAGTTGTCTAATAGCATATAGCATTTAAGGAGGATTTTTCTTTTATCCTAGGGCTCCTGGTTGGCCTGTGAATCAAAGACTGAGAACCCAGTCTGTAGAGCCTACTGACACAACTTTTATAGAGCAATCTGAATTTTGATTATATTGGTTTAATGTACTTGTATGGATTTATAGGTACAAAGTATTTGATTGATTAAACCATAGTCTTTCTTAAGCTGCTAGCAGATAATAAAGGGCTATTTGACTTTGAGTGGATATTTTCTATTAGACTTTCAATCTCTCTAAAAGGACCTCGAAGTTTCTCTAGTGGAATGAAGGCAATTGCTATATGGTCCTTAAAGCAAATTGGAGTGCTTTCTCCAATTTACTTATCCTTAAAACTGCTATAAAGATTCTCCTGGACTTTTAAACCTTGGTTTCTTATATATATGATAATTTATTTTGTTCAAGAATAAGCTTCACATAGAGGCGCCTGAGTGGCTCAGGAGGTAGAGCACACAAATTTTGATCTCACTGTTATGAGTTCAAGCCGCATGTTGGACATGGAGCCTACTGACTTAAAAAAATAAGAATAAACTTCTTCTAAAATATATAAAGTTACCTAGTATTATAGAATATATTATTTCAAGATTCCTGCTGGATTTATCTACTAAAGGTATATTTTTCAAATTTTAAAGATACTTTAAAAGCCTTATTGTTTGGGGCACCTGGGTGGCTCAGCTCACTGGTTAAGTGTCCAGACTCTTGATTTTGGCTCAGATCATGGTCTCATAGTCATGAGATAGAGCCTTGAGTCAGGCTCCAGTGTGGTTCTTAAGGTTCTCTCTCACCCTCTCTCTCTGCCTCTCATTCTCTCAAAAAAAAAAAAAAAAAAAAAAAAAGCAAGCCTTATTTCCAAGAACACTAATACAATCCCTGCTCCTATAGGTTGGGGTAGATGAAAGGTGAAAGTAGAAAGTTTTTAATAGGTCTTCTTCACTGGTATGATTTTGGTGGCATTGTATATTTACAAAGATTATAGTAATTACATTAGTGGTACATTGTAAAAAGCCATCAAGTCAATTTTATCAGGTAAATTTGGAAGGATATTATTCCAAAAAAAAAAAAAAATGCTATTTTCTCTTGCGCAGTAATGTGCTACTATTGTTTTATTCTAATATTCTTTCAAGGGTGCCTTTCCATGTACACACAAAAACAGAGTTTGAGTGTGACTTGTGAATCTTTGATCATCTGGTTGAGATTCTACTATATTTATTTTGTTGCTTAAATTATTTCTGGCTTTGGCCATTGCAGTTGCTTTCATTTGGCTTCTATGTGTCTTTGACATATACCCATCCTTGTAAATTTTCTTTGAGCATTGCTTTTCTTTGTGGCATAAGATGTGCCAGGCTTATCTTGTATGTTTCCTGCCCCAGTGCTAGAACCAGCCATTTCTCCAGGGATCCCTGATTTCCTTTATTGGGGAATGGTATTAGGCAATCTTCTGAGTGTTAGTTGTACTTGTTGCTCTTGGGATAGCATTGCTTCCTTGACTTTTTTCAGCTGACAGACAAAAAAAATGTGTGTATACTATCCCATATATGTATATAACGTGTAAGTATTTTTATATGTGGTCATCGGTAACTATACTAAGCTATACCTGACTTCAAAATGATGTCATCTACTCTAATTCATTACCATACAGATCACTTTGGCCTCCTTCCCTTGCTTATGTCTAATCCATCCCACTTTAACAGCGAGAATCCTATGGACTATTCGTTTATTTGTTTAATTTAAAAAATCACACACAGTTGATGCAGAACTGTTAACTCATAACCCTGGTGAAGACAACTTTATCAACTAGACTCTAATTGTTATATATGATTCCTTATGCTTTTATTTTTATAGACCCCACTCATTTCCAAAATACCACATAAGTACCTTTTGCCTTGATTCTCTTCAGTGCCAATACTAAATAATGACAGCACTAAATGAAGTAAGAATGAGGAGAAAACAGATCACTTGTGCATCACTGAGAATGTAAAATGTACTGCTACTCCAGAAAACAATTCAGAAGTTTCTTATAAAAATAAAGATAGTTACTTCATGACTCAATGATTGCACACTTAAGTATTTATCCCAGAGAATAAAAAATACACAAAACCTGTCCATGGATGTCCATAGCAGTTTTATTTATAATAGGCAAAAACTGGTAACAACGTAGTTGTCTTTTAATGAAAGAATGGTTATACAACCTATGGTAAAAATCATATATACTATGAAATTCTCTTCAGCAAAAAATAGAAGAGAGAGAAAGAGAGATACAAAGATGGAGATGCAGATGGAGATGCGAGAGACAGAGGGAAAGAAAGAAAGAAAAGAAAGAAAGAAAGAGAAAATGCAATGGACATTCAAAAACTTAAATGAATCACACAATTATTTTGTGTGGTTATAAAAACAATATAGGAGGGATCTTTGTAGTGATAGAAGTTTGCAGTATCTTTTTTTAAATTTTTAAAAATGTTTTACTTATTTTAGAGAGACAGAGTGGGAGTCAGAAAGGGGCAGAGAGAGAGGGAGACACAGAATCCAAAGCAGGCTCCAGGCTCCAAGCTGTCAGCACAGAGCCAGATGTGGGGCTCGAACTCACAAACCGTGAGATCATGACCTGAGCCGAAGTCGGACGCTTATTCGACTGAGCCACCCAGGCACACCTGCAGTATCTTGACTGTAGTGGTACATACCTGAATCTAGAAATGTGATAAAATTGCATAAAACAAGACAGACAGACAGACAGACAGACACACACACACACACACACACACACACACACACACACAAACACACACACACACACACACACAAACACACACACACACACACACAAAGTATATGTTAAACTAAGGAAATCTAAATAAAGTATGTGGATATATCAAAGTAAATATTCTGGTTATGATATTGTATTTAGTTTTGCAAGATGTTACCATTAGGGAAACAGGATAAAGGGTATATGAGAGCATCTTGTATTATAATTTATAACTACATGCAAATTTATACTTGTCTATAAAATTTAATTTAAAAATTCAATTACAAAAACTGCAAGGATAAAAAACATTTCTCTAAGGACTAATATCATGGCAAAAGGTTTTGTGCCCTTGATAAAGATATTTTACAAAAATTTAAAGAGAGAGTCTCAGGGGCGCCTGGGTGGCGCAGTCGGTTAAGCATCCGACTTCAGCCAGGTCACGATCTCGCGGTCCGTGAGTTCGAGCCCCGCGTCGGGCTCTGGGCTGATGGCTCAGAGCCTGGAGCCTGTTTCCGATTCTGTGTCTCCCTCTCTCTCTGCCCCTCCCCCGTTCATGCTCTGTCTCTCTCTGTCCCAAAAATAAATAAAAAACGTTGAAAAAAAAATTAAAAAAAAAAATAAAGAGAGAGTCTCAAATGCACATTGAAAGTGAGGGCATGGAGACCCATCTGTCATGATAATGGACCTCAAAAAGAAGACAGAGTATCCATACTTATACCATAAAAACTAGATTTTAAACCAAAGACTGTAACAAGAAATGAAGAAGGCATGATAACATAATAAAGGGGTCTATCCATCATGAAAATCTAATAATTGTAAATATTTATGGCCCTAACTTGAAGAACCGAAATATATAAATCAATTAATAATGAACATAAAGAAATTCACTGATAATAATTTAATAAGAGCAAAGGACTTTAACACCCCACTCACAGTAATAGAAAGATCATTTAAGCAGAAAATCAACAAGGAAACAATGACTATGAATGATACACTGGATCAGATGGACATAACAGATATATACTGAACATTTCATCTTAAAGCAGCAGAATACACATTCTTTCAAATTATTTTTAATGTTTATTTATTTTTGAGAGAAAGAGACAGAGCATGAGCAGGGGAGAGGTGGAAAGAGAGGGGGGAAGAGGAACCAAATCAGGTTCTGTGCTGATAGCAGTGAGCCCGATGTGGGGCTTGAACTCAAGAACTGTGAGACCATGACCTGAGTCGAAGTCAGACACTTAAATGACTGAGCCACTTAAGCACTCCCACATTCTATTTGAGTGCAAATGGAACATTCTCCAGAAGACATCACATACTGGGTCATAATTCAGCCCTCAACCATTACAAAAAGATTGAGATCATACCATGCATATCATACCACAACACTATGAAATGAAGTCAACCACAAGAAAAAATTTAGAAAGAACGCAAATACATGGAGCTTAAAGAACTTCATACTAAAAATGAATGATTAACCAGGAAATTGAAGAAGAAGTGAAAAATACATGGGAACAAGTGATAATGAAAACATGATAGTCCAAAACATTTGGAATGCATCAAAGCAGTCCTAAAGGGAAGTACAGATCTACATCAAGAAGCAAAAAAAAATCTCAAATACACAAACTAATAACATTACACCTATGGGAATTAGAAAACAAAATGAAACAAAAACAAAAAACAGCAAATAAAGCCAAAGCCAGAAGAAGAAGGGAAATAATACAGATTAGAGAAGAAATAAAAGATACAGAAACAAACAAACAAACAAACAAACAAAAAAAAACACAGAACAGATCAAAGAAACTAAAAGCTGTTCTCTGAAAGAACTAATAAAATTTATAACCCCCAGCCAGACTTATCAAAAAGAAAAGAGAAATGACCCAAATAAATAAATCACGAATGAAAAAGAAGGGATCACAACCAACACCACAGAAATACAAACAATTGTAAGAGAATATTATAAAGCATTTTATGCCAACAAATTGGGCAATCTGGAAGAAATGGATAAATTCCTAGAAACATACAAACTACCAAAACTGAAACAAGAACAAATAGAAAATTTGAACAGACCCATAACCAGCAAAGAAATTCGATCAGTAATCAAAAATCTCCCAACAAAAGACCAAGGTCAGATAGCTTCCGAAAGAAATTCTACCAGGAAGTTAAAGAAGAGTTAATACCTATTTTTCTCAAACTGTTCCAAAACATACAAGTGGAAGGAAAACTTCCAAACTTATTCTACAAGGCCAGCATTGCCTTGACTCCAAAAAGAAAGACCCCAGTAAAAAAAAAAGAAATACAGGCCAATATCCCTGATGAACATACATGCAAAAATTCTCAACAAGATACTAGTAAATTGAATCCAACATTACATTAAAAGAATTATTCACCATGATCAACTAGGTTTTATTCCTGAGCTCCAGGGGTGGTTCAATGTTCACAAATCAATCAACATAATAAGCACATTAATAAAAGAAGTGATAACTATCATACAATCCTGTCTATGTATTTAAAAAAAAGCATTTGACAAAATAGAGCATCAATTCTTGAGAAAAATCCTCAACATAGTAGGGCCAGAGGGAACATACTTGAACATCATAAAGGCCATATATGAAAGACAAATATCTTCTATTATCTTCAATGAGGAAAAACTGAAAGTTTTTCCTTTATGATCAGGAACAAGACAGGGATGTCCACTCACACACACATGTCCACTCACACTGTTATTTAACATAGTACTGGAAGTCCTAGCCTCAGCAATCAGACATCAAAAAGAAATAAAAGGCATCCAAATCATCAAGGAAGAAGTCAAACTTTCACTATTTGCATATGACATGATTCAACTCTATGTAGAAAACACAAAAGACTCAACCAAAAAGATTGCTAGAACTAATACATAAATTCAGCAAAGTTTCAAGATGCAAAATCAATTATAGAAATCTGTTGCATTTCTATAAACCAATAATGAAGCAGCAGAAAATAAAAACAAAGAATCGATCCCATTTACAACTGCACCCAAAACAATATGATACCTAGGAATAAATCTAACCAACAAGATAAATATCTGTACCTGAAAACTATAGAACACTTATGAAAGAAATTGAAGAGGACACAAAGAAATGGGAAAACATTCTGTGCTCATGGATGGAAGAACAAACATTGTTAAAATGTCTATGCTACCCCCAAAAAACTACACATTTAATGCAGTCCCTATCAAAACACCAAGAGCATTTTTCACAGAGCTAGAACAAACTATCCTAAAATTTGTATGGAACCACAAAAGACTTCCAATAGCCAAAGCAATCTTGAAAAGGAAAAGTAAAGCTGAAGGCATCAGGATTCCAGACTTCAAATTATGTTACAGAGATACAGTCATCAGGAAAGTATGTTACTAGCACAAAAACAGACACATAGATCAACGGAACAGAATAGAAAACCCAGAAATTGGCCCACATCTATTTGGTCAACTAATCTTCAAGATAGCAGGAATGAATAGCAATAGCAAAAAGTCTCTTCAACAAATGGTGTTGGGAAAACTGAACAGCAACATGCAGAAGAATGAAATTGGACCACTTTCTTACACCAACCACAAACATAAATTCAAAATGGATGAAAGACTTGAATGTTAGTCAGGAAACCACCAAAATCCTAGAGGGGAACAGAGGCAGCAATCCCTTTCACTTGGAGCAACTTCTTTACTAGACTGTCTCCTGAGGCAAGGAAAACAAAAGCAAACATGAAGTATTGGGACTTTATCAAAATAAAGTCCTTCTGTGCAGGGAAGGAAACAATAAACAAACTAAAAGACAAGCAATGAGAGAAGATATGATATATCTGATAAAAGGTTGGTATCCAAAATCTATGAAGAACTCAAACTCAACACCCCAAAAATAAACGAGCCTGTTAAGAAATGAGCAGAAAACATGAATAGACCTTTTTCCAAAGAAGATATTCAGATGGTTAACAGACACATGAAAAGATGCTCAACATCAATCATTGTTGTCAGGGAAATGCAAATCAAAACAATGAGATACCACTGCACACCCCTGTAAGAATGGCTAAGATTAACAACACAAGAGACACCAGGTGCTAGCAATGATGCAGGGAAAGGGGAATCCTCTCCTCTTACACTGTTGGTGGGAATACAGACTGGTACAGCAATTCTGCAGAATGGAGGTTCCTCAAAAAGTTAAAAATAGAACTACCCTACTATCTAGCAATTGCACTATGAGGTATCCACCCAAAGGATACAAAAATACTGATTTAAAAAGGCATATGGATCCCGATGTTTATAGCAGCATTATCAAAAACAGGCAAACTATGGAAAGAGCCCATATTATATATATAATATGTATATATAATACATATACAGTGGAATATTACCCATCCACCAAAAAGAATGATATAGATGGAGCTAGAGTATATTATGTTAAGTGAAATAATCCAGTCAGAGAAGGGAAAATACTGCATGATTTCACTCATATGTGGAACTTAAGTAACAAAACGGATGAACATATGGAAGTAAAAAAAAACGGAGGGAATCAAACCATAGGAGACTTAACTACAGAGAACAAAGTAAAGGCTAATGGAGGGAGTGGGTGGGGGATGGGCTAAATGAGTGATGGGTATTAGGGAGGGCACTTGTGATGAGCATAAGTTATATGTAAGTGATGTTATATGTAAGCTACATGTAGTGATGAATCACTAAATTCTACACGTGAAACCAATTTTACCATATATGTTAGCTAAAAAGAGTTTAAATAAAAACTTGAGAAAGAAAAGAAATAGTCTACAAGTTAACCCCAAAATGGCTGAAGGATATGAACAGTTCACACATAAAAAAAAAAGGGTGAATATCGTAAACCTATGAAAATATTGTTAAGCCCATTCCTAGTCAAATAAATAAAATATTCCAGGGCACACATTAAAATAATTACATTCAATGTGCACAGAAAAAAATGAGAATTAAAATATAATAATAGATATAAATATTATTACTATGAAGCAAATAGGAAAAGAAAAATAAAATAACAAAAATCATATTGGAAATTTAGAAAGCAAACAGCAAGATAATAAATTTAAATATAAATCTATCAGAAGATATATTAAATGCAAATGTTCTAAACTCTTCCTAAAGTGCATACATTTTCAGACTATAATAATGAGAAACTAAACTACATTTACTGCTCTTTATAAACACACATAGAATTTATAGAACACACCCACATACATTAGGATGCAGAAAGCCTGAAAATAAATATACAGAAAAAGATTTTTTATGCAAACATTAAAAGGTGGCAAAGATGGCTATCTAAATATTAGATAAAATTTAAGGCCAAAAAATACAGGTGGTAAAGATGTATTATTTTGATTCAAATATTTCTTGTATAAGAAGATGTAATAATCCTAAAGATTATATACCTAATAAGAGTATTTTTCAAAAAAAAAAAAAAAAAGGAAGGCTTGACAGAACAAATGCTCGGGAAAAAAAAATCCAGAGTAAGTATTTTAACATACCTCTTTTAAAAACTGATAAAACACGCAAACAAAAAGATCGATAAAAACATAGAAACTTACATAACATGGTTAAGTGCTGATGTATTTGAGATATGTGGAATACCATATCCAACATTTGCAAAATATATTCTTTTCAAATGCATGTTGAAATTAACATGTTCGAATATAAAACCTGTAGTAACCAATATCAAAACCTTGAAATCACTTCTGTGTATGTTTTCTTAATATGTACAATCACACTAGAATGCAAATTAGAAAGCTAACTGGAAAATCTCCAATGGTTTAGAAATTGAGCTACACAAATCTACATAACCTACGGGTCAAAGAAGAAATCAAATATGAGTGAGCAAATGTTTTCAGTGTAATGGTCATGAAAATCAACATATTAAATATTGTGGGGTCTACATAGATAAAGCATGTCTAGGAGATTGTTTTTTAAAAGCAAAGAATGGGAACTGCTTCAAGCATTATTTATTCATTAACTAGATAAATAAACTGTGACATGCTCATGCAATGGGATACCACAGTATTGAAAATAAATGAAAAGTTTGTATACACAATTCTATGAATAAATATCACAGACATAATACTGAGGGTAACAGGCGGATGTATCACAACACTAACCTTATTATATTCGATTTATATTAAATGCAAAATGGTAGAAGTCAGAACAGTGGCTGTCCTTAAAGCTGTACAGCTGGAAAGTAGCCTCAAGGAGCCTTCCAGGATGCTGGGACTATATTGTATCTTGACAAGATCACATGGTGAACATATGTGAAAATTCATACATATGTATATATATATAAACTCTACAAGCTGTACACTTAAGATTTATGCATTTTACTACGTGTAAATTCAACTTCAATAAAAAATAATGCTAACTACTCTATCACACAATAGCTCATTCATCGACCTGAAAAATTCAATGGTGATAACATCCTCTTTTTGTGAGACTACAAAATAGTATATCTCATATATTACTGCTGAGGGTGTAAATTGGCACAAACTTCCTGGAGAGGAATTGGCAGTATATATAAAATTACACAGGTATATACAACTTCTCCCAGCAACTTTATGTCTGGGGATTTATCTTATGGAATTTCTTATACATGTGAAATGATATATGTACTAGTTTATTCATTTTAACCTTGTCTGAAACAGCAAAATATTCTCAGAACCCAAATATGTAGTAATAGAGAATTGATTAAATAAATTGTGGTATATCCACAAAAGTAGTAACATGCACTGCAAAAGAAAAGTATGAGGACACACTATAGAAGATACTGAATTTTCTCCAAGATAGACTGTTAAACAACTATGTGGGAAACAGTGTCAGGTGTCCTACCTCCTTTACTAAAAACAAGTGATGGGGATTATGGCGTACACTTATTGTGATGACCACCGTGTGTTTTAAGTGTTGAATCACTAAATTATACACCTGAAATTAATATTACACTGCATGTTAACTAACAGGAATTTAAATAAAAACTTTTTTAAAATGTTTATTTATTTTTTAGAGAGAGAGAGAGAGAGAGAGACAGATAGACAGACAGACAGACAATGAGCACAAGCAGGGAAAGGGCAGAGACGGAGGGAGACACAGAATCTGAAGCAGGCTCCAGGCTCCAAGCTGTCAGCACAGTACTGGACACAGGGCTCAACCCCACAAACTTTGAGATCATGACCTGAGACAAAGTCAGATGCTTAACTGACTAAGCCACCCAGGCGTCCCTAAATAAAAACTTTTTTTTTTTAACTTTTTAATGTTTATTTTTGAGAGAGAGAGACCAAGTGTGAGACGAGAGAGGGGGAGACACAGAATCCGAAGCAGGCTTCAGGCTCTGAGCTGTCAGCACAGAGCCCAATGTAGGACTCATACCCACAAACCGTGAGATCATGACCTGAGCCGAGGTTGGATGCTTAACTGACTGAGCCACCCGGACAACCCCCCTAAATAAAAAGTTTTAAAAAAGTAAAGATAAGGAGTTATATCTATGCTTCCAGAAACATTAATACTGCAAGAATACAAAAAAAAAAATGATTATCAGTGAAAGGGGGCATTTAAATTTATAGATTATTTTGTTAGTCATGTGAATATATTCTCCATTCAAAGGTATTTTAAATGAAAATAGAGGACACTGCCCAGGGCACAGATACCAGGTTTAAGTACATTGAAACAGGTAAAAAGCCTGTCTATAGTATATGTCAGCAACTATGGGCCACAGGGAGACATCTCCACCTACCTTGAATATAATAGTACGTAGTATTTCCCCTTTTGAATATCCAAACAGAGCTTCAGAATTCCTTTAATCATAAGAATAATAATTTATAATAAAGGAAATACGAAAATATTTGACATTACTGATGTATTAATAGAGAAGGGCTCTACAGACTGGGTGTAGTACGTACTAGTTTGCTATCTTGTCTATTCATTTTTTAAATGTTTATTTATTTTGAGAGAAAGAGAGAGTGCCCACATGCGCACACACGAGTTGGGGAGGGGCAGAGAGAGAGAGGGAGAGACAGAGAATCCCAAGCAGGTGCCATGCTCACTACAGAGTGTGCCATGTGGGTCTGGATCTCTAGACCGTGAGACCACGACCTGAGCCAAAATCAGGAGCAGGACACTTAAGCGACTGAATCACCCAGGCACTCCCAATTGTCTAGTATTCTTTTTCTTTTTTTCTTTTTTTTTAATATTTATTTATTTGTTTTGAGAGAGGGAGGGAGGGACAGAGAGGGAGAGAATCCCAAGTAGGCTCTGTGCTATCAGCCCACAGCGAGGCGTGGGGCTTGAACTCAGGAACTGTAAGATCATGATCAGAGCTGAATCAAGAGCCAGATCTTTAACTGACTGAGCCAGCCAGGCACCCTGTGTTCTTAATGTTAGAATTTATGTTACCCTCCTTCTCCTCCTCATTAATCAGGGCAGCTGCATGCATTCACAGGTTGTGTCCTGCCCTAATAGGTAGCAGGAGAAGAAAACAATCCATGTTTTGTTCTCCCAGCTTAGTACCTCTGATTTAGGGTTACAGAATGAGAGACAATGCCATTTCCTTCACAAAAAGTTGCTATCTAATAATCATGACTTACTTTCATAAGGCTGCTTCTGCATAATTTAGCATAGTGGAGATGCAGTATTTGAAGAGAGACACAGAATAACTAATGATTAAGAAATAAAATTAGTTCTATATTTGGTTTAAAATTACTTTTATCAAGGCATAGTTTATAAAAAGTATACAAACCTTGAGGGTATGTGAAAACAGCCACATTCTGTGTTAATACCACCCAAATCCAGACATTGAAAATTTTTATCACTCCGAAAGATCTTTCATGTCCTTTCCAGGCCAAGCCCTGCTACATGAGTAAGCATATTCTGATTTTTATCAGACCACTTAATTTATCATCCCTTTCCTTGAGAGAAGGCTAATCTTCGAGGGTTCTATCTGTAATCATTGCAGAGAGGCAGTTAGATATAATCAAAGAGTAAAAAGGCTTCTGGTTTCTGCATAAGCATGTAGAAAAAGGAAAAGAAAAAACAAAACAAGCCCCCATCCTTACATGGAAAACAAACAAACAAACAAAAACACAACAGGCATCTAAGTATTGGCCTTTTTTAGTGAAACCCAAGAGAATGTGTTCACAGGACAGTCTTCCAAATATGGAAAGACAGACGCTGGCAGGCAGACACAGAAATTAAAAATTTGTGTCCCAGGACAGAACTGTCAGACTGGTAAGGTCATTAAACTAGAAATTATAAGAAATTGCTGGAGGCTAAGTATAGGCTGAAGTGAGAGTGGGAAGCTCCCGGGAGATGCAGACATAAGGAGACTGCCACCCTTTTATAGAAGCAAGGCAAGGTACAGTTATGAAAACAGACCCTTACTGGGAATGTTCAAAGACTGAGCAACACAAGTCTGCTGGTTAGTATGTTCCTGCATATATGCTTACCAAACAACTCAGCTATCTTGCTGTTATTCATCAAAATGATTTTTAAAATTATGTACACACAAAAACCTAACTGCAAATGCATACAGCAGGTTTATTCTTAATCATCAAAATCTGGAAGCAACTAAGATATCCTTATATAGATGTCCTTGAGTGGATAATAAAACTGTAACAATTAGAAATGGTGGGTGACAATGGAGCTGACTTACTGGTATCAATAGAATGTTTATGTCCACCCCAAATTCTTATATTGAAGCCCTGGTGTCCAGCGTGGAGATATTTGGAGCTGCGGCCCTGAGGAGGGAATTAAGTTTATCTGAGGTCAAGAGAGTTGAGACCCTATAATGGGATTAGAGCCATTAGAAGAAAAGATTAAAGAGCTTGTGCACATGCTCTCTCTTTCTCTGTCATGTGAGTATTCCACAAGGTCCCCTTCTGTCAACCAGGAAAGAGACTCTCACAGAAAAACCAGGCGCCCTGACATCCTGATCTTGGACTACCAGCCTCTAGAATTGGTTGACATTTAAAATATGGGGAGGGGCGCCTGGGTGGCGCAGTCGGTTAAGCGTCCGACTTCAGCCAGGTCACGATCTCGCGGTCCGTGAGTTCCAGCCCCGCGTCAGGCTCTGGGCTGATGGCTCAGAGCCTGGAGCCTGTTTCCGATTCTGTGTCTCCCTCTCTCTCTGCTCCTCCCCCGTTCATGCTCTGTCTCTCTCTGTCCCAAAAATAAATAAACGTTGAAAAAAATAAAATAAAATAAAATAAAATATGGGGAGTCTGAGAGGACGAAAAAAATTCCATAAAAACAGCTAAAGTCATATTCCTAAATCTGTGAATCTTCAGCAACTAGTCACAGACATGTTCCTTTTCTTGATGAAGTATATTGTTTCTGTAGGCAAACAAGTTTTTTATCTTCTAATATGGCTACAACATTTAAATTATCAACATGCTAAAACACAGTTTCTTAAGGAAGATCATTATATAAAGACAACAAAATAATTAGTACTTTACTATAGAATCTATTCTGAGTGCTCCTTTAGATCTTTCTGATGTTTGGAAACGTGTGTTTTTCCCTAGTATGGAAATCTTGTAATAGTCCCCCCTCAAGCTTTTAAGCAATACATACTAAAGTGAATGGTAAATGTAATCATTTAAATTACCTAACTCAAAATTTTATAAGGTTTAATTTAGAAGTTGGAAAATTCAAGAAATAAGCTATATTCAAGAAAAGGGATATATAAGGAAATATAGTATCCAAATTAAGCAATTTTTGCAAAATATTCCTTTGCTTATTTTATTTTGCAGTATTCTAAAATAATTTCAACTCCTTCAATGGCCCCCTTGGAATTTGTTTTGAATAAAAATAATTCCTGTCAATTATTTCCCTAAATTTTTATGTTTTTCATACTTATATGATGATTACAAAAACAGTAATAGGAAAATAGGGCAGAACAGCTATTTGCTGGGGAAAATACTGCAAAAAACTGAAAAACAATTTTAAGCTATAAATGGAGTTCTATTAAGAGAAGTGCAAAGAGGGGTGCCTGGGTGGCGCAGTCGGTTAAGCGTCCGACTTCAGCCAGGTCACGATCTCGCGGTCTGTGAGTTCGAGCCCCGCGTCAGGCTCTGGGCTGATGGCTCAGAGCCTGGAGCCTGTTTCCGATTCTGTGTCTCCCTCTCTCTCTGCCCCTCCCCCGTTCATGCTCTGTCTCTCTCTGTCCCAAAAATAAATAAACGTTGAAAAAAAAAATTAGAAAAAAAAAAAGAGAAGTGCAAAGAAAGGTAGATATGAAATGTTCACAGCCTATAAATTTTCAAAATTAATATGCCCTTATGATTCCTATTAACCCATCAGTGTCACCATCCCCAATGGAATATGCAATAATATTTCCTACTCTGTGCACATAAATATTTTGGAAAGTTTCATCTAGTCTAATTCTACAAAAACTTCCAAAATATTATGACTGAAAAGTTTTGTGTTAAGGTAGTAAGTGTTCGTTATAAATGCAATTTTATTGCAATATCTTGTAGATTCATTTCTTTCCCTAAAAGAAGGGAATGGGTATAATTTCTATAGGTAACAATATCTAGAGACAAATAATATCTAGGGAAATTATTATTACTATTTTCTGTGCATTCTTAACATCTAACTAGATATATTCCCTTACGTACATGTTAATACATGCACTCACACAATGCAGGTTATGAAGGTTTTTTTAAAGTGTATTTATGTATTTTGAGAGAGACAGCATGAGTGGGGGAGGAGTAGAGAGAGAGAGAGAGAGAGAGAGAGAAAATCCTAAGCAGGCTCCACGCTGTGCCAGATGCAGGGCTCAAACTTTCAAAACCATGAGATCATGACCTGAGCCAGAACCAAGAGTAGGAAACTCACCTGACTGAGCCACCCAGGCACCCCATAACATGAATTCTTTTAAAACATACTTGCTATTGTTGAGAGTGCTGCTATAAACATTGGGGTACAAGTGCCCCTATGCATCAGTACTCCTGTATCCCTTGGGTAAATTCCTAGCAGTGCTATTGCTGGGCACAGGGTAGGTCTATTTTTAATTTTCTGAGGAACCTCCACACTGCTTTCCAGAGCGGCTGACAATAAATTTCATATATTGAAAAAATAAATAAATAAATAAATAAATAAATAAATAAATAAAGCTCCCCCCCCCCAAAAAAAAAAAAAAAATACTTGCTAAGATTCTCTTACTAGCACTAGCGGAGAATTTCTTCCAGCACTGGAGAATACAACAATGAACAAGATGGATAAAACCCCTCCCTCCTCCATTCAGTGAGTGGATAATATACAAAACAAATAAGTGACACATGCCACTAAGAAAAATAAAGCAGGAAATGAACTTAAGGAATGAATTAAGGTCAGAAAGTGTTTAATTTTTTTTTCCCAGAGCTTTTCTAACAAAGATGGGATAAATTTCATACCATGGTTTAGATTAAAAAAATATATATTAATGATTGGTTTTGTTTTGCCTTGTTTAGGTCACTTGCTTAAACTTTGGACCAATTTACACTTGTCATATGCCTAGGAAACAAAGGAAAACTGGGTGTCAGTTTTCTCTACCTCAAGTGGACAGTATATGTTCTTTTAACTTTATAATTTCCTTTAGTAAAACGTATTCATTTTGTCATATATAATATTTTAGTTTATTTAATTTTATTGCAAAATATTTTATTTATAATTTTTTTACGTTTATTTTTGAGAGAGAGACAGAGCACAAACAGGGGAGGGGCAGAGAGGAGGGAGACAGAGAATCCGAAACAGGTTCCAGGCTCTGAGCTATCAGCACAGAGCCCAATGCAGGGTTCGGACTCCAGAACTGTGAAATCATGACCTAAGCTGAAGTCGGATCCTTAACCAACTTGAGCCGCTCAGGCACCTCAAATGAAAAATATTTTATAATGTCTTTTAATTTGCAGATTTAATATTTTTCCTTTTATACAGTTTTTTTTTTCTTAAATTTTCTAGTCCTCTTTCATTTTATCACATTTAATAATTGAAACACTGAAATTTAGAGACCAGTTTATGGCGTTTTTTTTAGTACAGTGTTATTTTTCCCCTAATATTGATCATTTTTTAATTACAAAGTAACCTTTTGGTTATCAGAGAAACTGATTGAATTAGTGCTCTCAATTCATCACCCCTCTCTGTATCCTTTGCCACCTGAGCTGTACTCTTCTTTCTGCTGGAATGTTTATGACCTGCCCCTTGCCCTTGATGTTTCCTTAATTTGTAATTATCTTCTTCTACTGTATTGGTTTCCTTCCCAGCATTGCCATAACAAAGTACCACAAACTGGGTGACTTAACACAACAGCAATTTATTGCCTCACAAGCTAGAGTCTAGAAGTCCAAATCACAGTATCAGCAGGTCCAGGCTCTCTCCGAAACTCTCGGGGAGCATACTTCATTGTCTTTTCTAAGATTCTAGTGGTTTGTGAGCAATTGTTGCGGTTCCTTGGTGTGCAGCTGCAGCACTTCAATCTCTGCCTCTATGGTCATGTGGCATTCTTGCCTTTGTGCCACAGTCTTGTTCTTCTAAGGACACTGGCCAGATTGGCTCAGGGCTTATCCTAATGACTTCACATTCATTTGATCATGTCTACAAAGATTATTTCCAAATAAGATCACATTCAGAGGGTCAGAACTTCAGCCTAAGTTTTTGGGGACAAAATTCAACCTATACCACCCAAATATGGACATGACTTCCATTTTTGTATCCTTCATTCTCTACTCAAATTTTATTTCATCAGAGTGATTATTATTAATAAAGTAATAATCCCTTATAAAATAAACTTTTACATTCTGTACTTTCAGCCTTGTCTTTTTTTTTTTTCAGGGTATTTATACTTAACTGACAAAAGATTTATTTCTCATTTTGCTTATAAAGTATTTTGTGTCTGTCCCCATTAAATGGTGAGTATCATGAGAGGAGATATATCACCAATTTTATTGATTGTTCTGTCCCCAGAAACTTGAACAGGGCCTGGAAAACAGTAGGTGTTCAAGAAATATTTATGAAATTAATGAATGAGTGAATTTAGTTACTAATTTATTCAAATGGCTCATTGTACAGGTGACTCTTGAACATGCAGGGGTTAGGGGCACTGACTTTTCAAACAAACATCCTCGTATAACTTTTTACTCTCCAGGGTGCCTGGGTGGCTCAGTCAGTTAAGCGTCCGACTTCAGCTCAGGTCATGATCTCACGGTCTGTGAGTTCGAGCCCCGCGTTGGGCTCTGTGCTGACAGCTCAGAGCCTGGAGCCTGCTTCAGATTCTGTGTCTCCCTCTCTCTCTGCCCCTCCCCTGTTCACGCTCTGTCTCTCTCTGTCTCAAAAATAAATAAACGTTAAAAAAAAAAATTCCAGTAACTTTTTACTCTCCAGATCTTTACTACTAATAGTCTACAGTTAACTGGAAGGCTTACCAAAAACATAAAATTGATTAACACGTATTTATATTTTACATGTATTATGTAATATATTCTTACAATACAATAAGCTAAAAATATTAATAAGAAAAACCTAAAGTTGTGAAAACACATTACAGTATTGTACTGTAAAAAAATCTGTATAAGTGGATCTGCACAGTTCAAACTTGTGATGCTCAAGGGTCAACTGTAGTTTCGTTCTTGTCTTCATAATAAAGGTATATGACTCAAGGCATCAATACAGTAATAATAGTTTAAAAGAATGAAAAAAATGCACGATTTTAGTAATTTACTCTGCTGAATAATATTTAAACCATTTCCTTAGGTATCTCTGACTAAGACAAAATTTTAGTTACTGTTTTTTTTTCTCAAAGTTCTTTTGTAGATGAAATAACTTAGCATTCCAACTATTTGATACGCTCATGGGATTGCTTTATATAATGCCAACTTTTTTTTTATCCTTTCTTAACTTCAATTTGTTATTTTGAATTTGTATTTGTATTTCTGACAGACTGGCTTCTTCTCTTTGGGCCACTGGGTACAATTCTATTTTAATCATGTTTCCTTTTTGCATAATACCCAGATTTGATGATGAAAAACAATTTCTTTGAAAAATATAGAGCAGATACTCTTGACTTAGCATGCAGCGTATTTTATTTGCTACTGCTAAATGGCTTTCTTTTTAAAATAAAATTAAAATGTTAGACTACAACATGTAGAAATCTGCTTTTGATGTTAATTAAAAATCAAGCAGGACATTTGCAGTGCATTTAAGTAATTTATAAGTTAGGCATAATTATAAATTGTGGACATTAAGGGAAATTATTTCTCAGTGAGTAGGATAATAAGTGAGTAAATATGTTAGATTCATGTGGTTTTTACATGTTATTTACACCTTTTGTAAATATTGAACTCCTTGAAAATGAGTGGCTTTCTGCTATTTTTTTTTTTTTTTGCTATATGCTGTTTCACAGTGTACAATGTAATACCAGTTCTTTCCAAAAGAAGGGATTAATCAAGTTTAATAGAGATGTTCCTTGTTCATCATTAAATTCATATGCACTCTAAAATATGTTCCTAAGTGAAAATGACTCTGTAATTTATTAGAAAATATATATATATATATATATATATATATATATATATATATATATATATTTGAATCCTTACTATGTGCAGGATTGACTTCATTAGTTGTTAATCACTATGTGCACAATAAGATTTCATGAACATTAAGAGGTATAAAAGTTTTCATATACACACACACATATAATATATATACATATTCCAAATCAATCAAGGTATTCTATTTTATTCTATCTGTCATTTTGAGACAACAGCAAATGAAGTGTGCAGAATGGGATTAGTGTCTTCTTGCCAGAATGATGATAGCATATGGCATTAGTGCTTATAACTCATATTTTTGGGATCATCTAGAAGTCTGTGAGGCAGCTTTGCTGACCTTGGCTGGGTCAGTTTACACATAGGGATTCGGCCAGCTGTCTGCTGATTTACGATGGCCTCAGTTGGGCCTACTGAAGTAAATAATCGGTAGCCCACATATCTACACTGCTAGTGGGACTAACCTGGGCATGTATTTATGACAATAGCAGAAGTGCAAAAAAGGAGCAAATTCAATTGTACCTGTGCTTTCATAAGCCTTTATTTGTATCACATCTGCTAAAAACCCTTTGACCAAAGCAAGTCACAAGCTCACGGCAATGATTAGAGTAGGTAGAGACTTCAAAACCATATGGCAAGGGGGGCTGATGAAGAATTAGAGTCATTTTTGCAACTTTCTGTAACACATTTGTCCCACGTAATTTAATTATGACCACTAGTTGACAAATAGTACCAATAAGTTCATGGATTTCTGGTAAAACTGAATTTCCTAGATGAAATAAACAAGAGTTGTTGTTGTTGTTTCTTTTTTTCTTTTGTTTGCTTTTCGTGTGGTTTTTGTTTGTTTTGTTTTGTGCTTTGTCTTTCCATCATGAAGGGCACAATTTGTAGATATGTCAAAATATCATTTATACTAATTGGTATTTTGAAAGTATAATTATTAGGCCAGCTATAAGAACTTGTTATTTAATAAATTAACAAATTCATAATAAAACATAACCAGCTTACTTGACAAATATATCACCATATTACAAAATAATTTGCTTCCTTTGTAATCCTATGTATTGTATACAATTCAAACATTACTCTAAGAATGGATCTACAACCTTTAATTAGTTTGAAAAGTGGATTTATGGACCAACGAGAGTTAAGAAACTGTACACTACACATGGTTTGAGTGCAGTCAGTTGCTCATTCTATCTTCATTCCCTTCTTGTAAAATTTAGAAGAGTACTTTATAATACACTGTGTTATCCAGATACTTTTTATCTAACTAAAATAATGGAATCCTGATTCCATAAATGTTTCTCTCTCCCTCTCAGATCTCTTACCTTAATAATTAAATGTAAAATTTTATAGTAATTATACCAACTAGGCATCTTAAATGTGTCAGTCACCATTGTTAATTCTTTCACTTATTAAACAAGCATTTCTTGAGCACCACTGTTATAGCTAAGCACTAAATTATAAGTTAGAGGTTAAATGATAACTAAGATGTAGAACCTGGTATCTAGTATTTAATAATTTAATAGTTGAAAATGAAAGAGGAATTCACAATTAAATATTGCTTTACATATGCTATCACAAAAATGACCTCAGAATGTTAGTCGGTATACTCTAATAATGATGCAAAGAGGCAAAGGTGTGGGGTCAATAAAATATGTCATGCTTTGGGGCGCCTGGGTGGCGCAGTCGGTTAAGCGTCCGGCTTCAGCCAGGTCACGATCTCACGGTCCGTGAGTTCGAGCCCCGCGTCAGGCTCTGGGCTGATGGCTCGGAGCCTGGAGCCTGTTTCCGATTCTGTGTCTCCCTCTCTCTCTGCCCCTCCCCCGTTCATGCTCTGTCTCTCTCTGTCCCAAAAAAAATAAATAAAAACGTTGAAAAAAAAATTAAAAAAAAAATATGTCATGCTTCTATGACTTTGTACATGTTATGTCTTCTATGAAAACATTTCTACTTGTTGAAAGGATACTAATTATTAAAACTTAGTTCCATCCATGTTGCTACAAAAGGCCATGAGTCATACAGAGAAAGACAGATACCATATGGTTTCACTCTTACGTGGATCCTGAGAAACTTAACAGAATTCCATGGGGGAGGGGAAGAAAAAAAAAAGAGGTTAGAGAGGGAGAGAGCCAAAGCATAAGAGACTCTTAAAAACTGAGAAAAAACTGAGGGCAGATGGAGGGGTGGGCGGGAAGGGAGGGTGGGCGATGGGTATTGAGGAGGGCACCTTTTGGGATGAGCACTGGGTGTTGTTTGGAAACCAATTTGACAATAAATTTCATATTTAAAAAAAAGAATAAAAAGAGAAATAACTCAGGTAAGCAGATAAGTCACAAGCCAAATAAATGAGAAAAAGTTATTAGTATTAAAAAAAAAACAAACTTAGTTCAAGTGTCATATAGGTGATTCCTTTTCTCTTTGCAATCTCATAAGGTTTTGTTCATTATTCAATTTATCATATTTATTCACTAATGTTATCTCTAATGTTACCTAGACAATGAAACAAGTTTGCGAGTTCAAGGACTTAGTTCTTCTTGTTTGTTTTCTTAATCCTAATTCAGTATTTGATAATTCTTAATAGTAAGGAAGAGCCAAAGATTTGGAACCAAACTGAACAAATTCAAGTACTAGCCTCATAGCATGCTAAATGTACAAGTTGGATAAGACTTCGTTTCTCTTTCTGCAGTAAAGACTTTGTAATAAAATCCATATTATACAGATATTCTAATGGCATATAAATTGTTTAGCATATTACCTATACAGAATAATGGTAATTAGCTATTATTGTCACATAGTATAAGAGCAGTAATACTGTCTTATGAATGTGTATGGAGCATAATCTGTAAATGGCCAAAAAGAGATAAAAAAATGAAAATCTTGACTACAAATTCTGTATTTTACAGAATTAAGTAAGAAAATTATAATTTAAAATTATAGGTATTTAGAAAATTAATCTGTGTTAGAGTTTAATGATATTTCTGAAGGATATACTGCTAATATGCACTTGTTGAGTAACTGACACTGACACTAGAATCTTTACTTTTGTACTTAAATACAGACATATATGAATCAAGTGACATAATAGAAGCACACAATGTAGATGATTATGTATTATTTGAAGATAATCAATCATTTTCCATACAGTTAAGTTGCCTTGAGGAATCAAAATGATAATCACATACATCTGTATCTTAGCATTTTCTTTTTTCTATTGTTAATCAATATCAGCTACCAGTTATAAATTATAATGCCCCAAGTTATATTCTTACTATATTCATGTTCAGCACATAGGGTGCATATTTAAAACTGGGCATGAATTATTTAAAATTTTTACTATTAATTATGATGTAGCAATGCATCAAGTTCTGTATTATTTCAATGTTTAATCTGTTTTATGTGCATGTTTTTATTAAACAATATTAAAGTGAGATCATTTCATATCCTTAATATGAATATTTATCTTAGATACACACTGTTCAGAGTTTATATGAAGATGAAAAACAATGAAGAAGCATCTGGGTTAAGTCAAAGCGTTAAACATGCATATGGAAACAATATTGTTATGTGATTTAAAATGTTATGACTTAACATCTTCACTGGTTTTATAAATCAACTAAATTATCTTACAGTTACTTTAGCATTTTCTGCCATTCAACATATTGTTGGTTTATTAAGACCTAAATTTGACTGAAGAGGGTTTAAATTTATACATATTACTTTAGAGAAATAAAAAAAAAGAAACATTATTCTGAATTAACCCAAGCTAAATTTTTTAGTACGTTAAGATGTGACTAGTGTTCCTTAAATAGGCAAACTTGAATTGTCAGGAAACCTACATTAGTGAAAACTTGACATTTTCACTAAGTCTGTGGATGCATCTCTCTCTTCTCTACTTTTAAAGCAAAATTGCCTGGGAAGTGAATTTAAGATAAGGCTTTATTTAAAAAGCACTACTATATATTTTTTATTATCTATGAATTATATAAGAAACATTTCTAATCTACACATCTTCAAATTTTTATGGTGGAAAACTTTCAAATAGAAATCACTTTTCTTGGGGTGCCTGTCTGGCTCAGTTGGTAAAGCACGTGACTCATGATCTTAGGATTGTGAGCTAGAACTCCACATTGGGAGTAAATATTTCTTAAAAATAAAATCTTAAAAAAAAAGAATTACTTTTCTTGTTTGTGAAATGTTCCCATTTGTTTTCAGAGTGCTGTCTTAAGAAAACAAGTCACAACCCAGTAAGTAGAAGTTTGTATTTTCCAAGATGGCTGCAAAAATATCTACTGTCAGGTCTTTCTGGACACTTCCCTTTCCCTTTTGCAAACTGAGTTTAATTCCTCTCACCTTAGTCTTGGCAGCTATGACTATGCCAGAAGTGAGCTATGAGACCTCCCAAGTTTAGTTATGAAAGCAGATATAGCTTTGACCTTTCTTACTGGAAAGCTGCTTTACAAGGCTGAGACTGGCAAACCTTGTTCTATAAAAGGTCAGATAGTAAATATTTTAGACTTTGCCACGGATGTGGTCTCTGCTGCAACTATTCAACTCTGCCCTTACAGCATGAAAGCTTCCACAGACAACACTGAAATGATTTGGTTGGCTGTGTCCCACATAAACTTTATTTATAAAAACAGAAGACCATCCAGATTTGGTCAATGGTTACCAGAAGTAGTAAATAAAAATACAGCGTGTCTAGTGCACTTTGAATTTCAGATAAATAATAAATACCTTTTTCTTTAAAGTGTAATTTGGTCCCAAATAATGTCCAGGACATATTTATACAAAAAAAAAAAGCTATTCATGTTTATCTGAAATTCAAATTTAACTGTATCCTGTATTATCATTTTATCAGGCAATCCTCTTTGTGCTGTAATTTGCGGACATTTGGTGTAAGTAATCTCACTCATGAAAAGTGGTTATGCTGTAAGAAAATACAAAACAAGGGCACCTGGGTGGCTTGGCTGGTTAAGCATCAGACTTCAATTCAGGTCATGACTTCGCAGTTTGTGAGTTTGAGCCCCTGCATCAGGCTCTGTGCTGAGAGCTCAGAGACTGCTTCAGATCCTCTGTCTCCTTTTCTCTCTGCCCTTCCCCTGCTCATGTTCATGCTCAAATTCTCTCTGTCTCTCTCAAAAATAAATTACACTAAAAAAATTCAAAACAGAAGAGAGGACAGAATCCATGGAGAAGAACTAAGACAACACAGAATGAGGAATGCCCAGCCTGCATGTATCTATTTCACCCAAACCTCTGCCATTTCAGCTCCAAATACCATCTGAATTCATGAGCATTCATGGGCCAGAAATCTAGATGAATCCTTGCTCAAATCCTCATATGCAAAATCATGAGAAATAATAAAATGAGATTTGTAGTTACAAGTTATTGATTATTATGTGAACTTCTATGCAGTGTTATTAATTGGAATACCCTTTATGAACTTTTTTAAACAATATTTTCACCGTTTTCCATCTGCATCTGGAGTTCCAAAATGCATAAACATGAGAATTTTTGACAACTCCACCTGAAACCACACCCTAGAAAGTTTGATCATAACAGAGATATTTTTGTGTCACCTAAGTCATTATATTTTATTTTCTGGCCCATTGCCAATACAATAAAACAATAAGAGTATTACATATAAACCTATGAATTCCACATATTTTGTTTCTCAAAAAATTCAAATGCCAGTGACTCTTCCTTCTGAGAAAAGTTTGACATTAAATCATCACATATAATGATCTCTACTCAAACTTTAATAATGAGCTGAGGGGCGTCTGGGTAGCTCAGTCAGTTGAGTGGCAGACTCTTGATTTCAGCTCATTTCATGATCTCACATTTGTAAGACAGAGCCCCGCATCAGGCTCTGTGCTAACAGTGTGTAGCCCACTTGGGATTTTCACGCTCTCTCTCTCTCTCTCTCTCCCTCCCTCTCTTTCTCTCTCTCCCTCTGCCCCTCCCCTACTCACACTCTCTCCTCTTTCTCTCAAATAAACATTTAAACAAATGTTGAGGGGCGCCTGGGTGGCTCAGTCTATTAAGCTTCCGACTTCAGCTCAGGTCATGATCTCACGGATTCGAACCCACATCAGGCTCTTTATGCTGACAGCTGGGAGCCTGGAGCCTGCTTCAGAGTCTGTCTCCCCTTCTCTTCCTGCCCCTCCCCCACTCACACACTGTCTCTCTCAAAAAATAAACATTAAAAATTAAAAAAAAATAAAATTAAAAAATTTTAAAAACATTAAGCTGAAAACAATACTTTCCAATGGGATAAATGCTTTGATGTCCATTTCAGCTGTTGACCATTAAAAATTCCTCTCAGAAACAGAAGTTTTCTATTATCAAAAAGAAAGGTAGCTTTCAAACTATATTGTGAAAAACTATCACTTGGAGGCTTATTAAAGATGCAGAAATTATTACTCCCAAATGCCCCCATGGTTTGTAAATGAATCTGGACAGGAAGGTGTGCAGAATATAAATTTCTAATGTTGTCTTGCTGACCAAACTTTGGAAAACATGGAAGTAAAGCTAAAACACAGAGTTGTCTTAGTGTCATTTTTAAAAGTTTCTCCTTGGGGTGCACGGGTGGCTCAGTCAGTTAAGCATCCAACTCATGATTTCATCTCAGGTCATGCATAGCTCATAATTCGTGGGATCAAGCCCCACATCAGGCTCTATGCTAACAGTGTGGAGCCTGCTTGGGATTCTCTGTCACTCTCTGCCCCTCCCCTGCTCTCTCTCTTTCTCTCGCTCTCTCTCAAAATAAACAAACTTAAATTAAAAAAAAATAAAAATGAAAAATAAAGGGCGCCTGGGTGGCTCAGTTGGTTAAGCATCCAACTTCAGTTCAGGTCATATCTCACAGTTTGTGAGTTCGAGCCCTGTGTCACGGGCCCTATGCTGACAGCTCAGAGCTTGGAGCCTGCTTCAGATTCTGTGTCTCCCTCTCTCTCTGCCCTCCCCTGCTTTCTGTCTCTCTCTCTCGAAAAAAAAAAAAATAAACATTAAAAAAAATAAAATAATAAAAATAAAAAATAAAAAGCTTCTCCTTTTTTTAAAATGTTTATTTATTTTGAGAGAGAGAGCACAAGTGAGAGAAGGGCAGAGAGAGAGGGATAGAGAGTCTTAAGCAGGTTCCAAACCCAGTGCAGAGCCTGACTTGGGGCTCAACCCCATGACCCATGAACTCATGACCTGAGATGAAATCAGGAGTTGGATGCTTATCAGAGAGAATGAAATCTTGCCATTTGCAATTACATGGATGGAACTGGAGGGTATTATGCTAAGTGAAATTACTCAGAAAAAGACAAAAATCATATGACTTCACTCATATGAGGACTTTAAGAGACAAAACAGATGAACATAAGGGAAGGGAAACAAAAATCATATAAAAACAGGGAGGGCGACAAAACAGAAGAGACTCATAAATATGGAGAACAAACTGAGGGTTACCGGAGGGGTTGTGGGAGGGGGGATGGGCTAAATGGATAAGGGGCATTAAGGAATCTACTCCTGAAATCATTGTTGCACTATATGCTAACTAATTTGGATGTAAATTTTGAAAAATAAAAAATAAAAAATAAAATTAAAAAAAAGTAACACACACACACACACACACACACACACACACACACACACGCACAAAGTGTGATGCCTAACTGACTGAGCTACCTAGGCGCCCCCTCCTTTTTGATTTATCTTTCAGGTTCCTAGAACTCTTAATTATTGGCTTGACTCCCTTTCTAGCTATACACATATACATTCAGAAAATTAAATAGAAATGCCATGAAAGTCCTTCATTATTTTTTGAGGATGCAGTGTCAGCAGCAAGATCTGCTTCTCTAAAGAAGACTATGATATCTGAAGAGTAGTTTCTGTTTCTTTTATCTTTATATGAAAGTGTTTTATGAGGTATAACTAGTGGAGAAAACCAAAAGTAATTACTTTTGGGACCTGATCTGCATTACTGATAACTCATTTCTATACTTTATTATGTAACTGCAAAATAAAGTTCCTGAAGGTTGGTAATGTCTGAATGCTGTTTATGTATATGTATTTCCACTAATACATGCAATTGGTTACATTGTAAGTCAGATAATTGATGGTTGGTGTCAATGTGAATATGTCAACAAATATCATTATATTATTCCAATAATAATAAAACTAACAAGTCTGACTTCACACAGTTAATGAATATGCGTATATCACATGGTAAGGTTACCTTAACCCCATCACAAAACTACCAGGAATGATTAACACTGTATATATTTTTTTCACAATGGAGTTTGTAAATTGATATAGTACATTTGAGTTACTTATTTTCAGAACTAAACTAGTCTAGGCAGCATTTGTCAGTCTACATAATCAACACATTCGTCAAATAAAGTTAATCATAAACAAATTTTATATCCCTTATAAATCAAATTCATTTGTACCTATGGCCATTACTCTGCTTAATAGATATTTGTCTGTTGTGTGAGTATCCTCATCATCCAGGTCAAGGTCCAGCTAGACCAAATTTTATTAATTTTGGAATATGAAACCAATGTTACATTCCTGAAATAAACACTAATTGGTAATAATTTTTCTTTCATGTATTCAATCTGATAATAATCTATTAGAGATTTTTATATTTCTCATGATCTTTGGAATACTGGCTTAGATTAAGGCTTATGTTCCCATTCAACCATATCTAATTTTGTTACTAGTTGATAGCCTCTTCTATTTTTTCCCAAGGTCCAGCTGCCATGCAATTCATATTAGGTGCTGGCCTTGGCACAATTTTCCCAGATCTTATACATTTGCCTGATCTGTAACCTGGAACTTTAACTTTATTTTTTTCATTTTCTTCTACTTCTATTTTTTTCTCTAAAATACAAGAGGCATAAGCTCCTAGAAACCAATCATCTGCTGCATTATGTAGATGGTGATTGGCCCAGTGCTGCTTAATAGTTAATACCATAATTAACACCACCTTATAACTGTTTATAGTTCTTGTAATGTTCATACTATTTACTTTGGCCCTTTTTTTCTGATTCTATTTTTTTTTCAAAACTTCTGATTTTATGACATTTCTTCCCCCCAATATTTCTTTTTATTTAACATTTTAGTGAGTTTTTTACAGGTTACTGAGGGATGATATCCAAGAAATTCCTTCATCTTTTTCTTCATTAAAAGTTAAGCATTTCTCACAGAGCCTGTATTTCTCCACTTATTCTTAAGTATTCTTGCACATCCAGCAGCAGAAATAATTAATATTCAAAGCCACATTTCTGCCAAGGTGGGGATCAGTTTATCATGATCTTCCTCTTAAGAATATCCCATCTCATTGCCAATTAAATGATTCTGAGAAAGAGCAAATCAAGATCAACCAAAAGCCTGAATTTGAGATCTGTGAGCAGGAAGCAAATCACTTAGCTGGCAAAACTTTCATTGTACTCTTTTCAACAAGGGATTCATCTGTCTCTCTGCTTTGCCTGATGTCCACCCCCAGCTGGTAGGATTAGTAACATTTGTTTGTGGATATCTTCCCAAACAATTGGAATCACCTAGTGATCAACTTGTGTTGGTCTACAACCAGCTCAGCTCCAGAGAGACAGAGTTGAGGCTCCTTATCAATTTGGTTGCGCTGGCTTATATGCTAAGGAAAACAGTAGTGAGAGCTTTGTGTTAACCTTACATTTTATTAGTCCACAGTTGAATTCGTAATATTTTGATTGGTTGTTGCCACTATTATATGATGTATTACATATGTTATTACAATTTGTTTGGTGAAACTTGCTTATGTTCTAAAAATGTTTATTAATACACACTAGAACCTCCTGGTACTTTCCATTCATATTTATTATGTCTTGTCTACAACTCTATTATACTTGTCTACAACTCTGAGGTGAACACTTTCGAGAGAAAATATTTTTTACCAGTAAAAGAACATTTCTGGTAGTCAAGCTAGTTTTAAATATAGCAAAACCATTAATATTCACACGTTAAAATAAAAATGAGGCAATATTTGTGAACTTCACATTGTAGATACAAATACATAGACATAAATAAATACAAGATCATGCTGTTTATATAATTCTCTAAATATCCAGAATATTAGATAATGAAATTGTGAAGTTAATGAACGAAAACATTCTTAATATTATCAATAATTAGACAAATGCAAATAAGGACGACTATAAGATATGCAACTAATTTTTAAAAATAAATCAGTAGACAATATAAACAATATAGTAATAAACATAACTTATTTATTGTTTGTGTTATTATAAGTTGCAGCTTCATCATAAAAGAAAATTGTCATTTCCTTTAATGTTGAGAATTATAGGTTCTAAAGCCTTGCACGTGTAAATGATGACAATTTGTAAATTGCTTATAACAATACTTAATGTTTTTGAAGTATGGCATATAAAGAGAAATGTGCACAATTCACAACTGTATACAGCTCAATAGATTACCACAACACAATCATATATTTGTAACTACAACTGTCAAAGGTCAAGAAATAAAAAAAGTAAGAGCAACTCAGAAGACACCTCCTGCTCTCTTCTAATCACTACCCTTCTCTCCTCCATAAAGGCAACCATTATCCTGATTACTAATAGTCATTTCATTTTGCTTCCTTTTGAACTTTGAATAAATGGCATCACTGCACAAGTACTTTTGTGTTTGCCTAATGTCTTTCATTAATGTTTTAATGTTTTTATTTAGTTTTGAGACAGAAAGATAGAATATGAGTGGGGGAGGGGCAGAGAGAGAGAGGGAAACAGAATCTGAAGCAGGCTCACAGAATCTGAAACACAGAATCTGAGCTGTCACCACAGAGCCCAACATGGGGCTCGAACTCGTGAACCCCAAAATCATGATGCAAAGTCTGATGTTTAACCAACTAAGCCACCCAGGTGCCTCCCTAAAGTCTTTCATTATTATTTGTTAGATTCATCCCACTTTTTTGCATAACTCTAACATGTTTTTCTTTTAATTTTTAATTTTAAATAATTTTTATTGCTACATAGATCATTGTATGAATATATCCATTTTATATATGTTTACACTGATATGTATTTGGGTTGTAGTAACTATTATGTAAAATGCCCCTATTACTTTTTGTGCATGTCTAACATGGCACATATATACACATTTCTATTAAATATATGACCAGGAAGGAGTTCCTGCTAATACATATTATGCTGATCTTTAGTTGACACTTCCAGAAGGGACATCTCCAATCATATTCCATTAAAATAATATGTAATTACAAATTACACTCTTGAAAACACTTGGTAATTGAAAAAACTGCATTTAGCCATTCTGGTGAGCACTAATGGTATCTCAATATAGGTTAGATATAAATTTGAATTGATTACTTGTAATTGGACATGTTTTTGTGTTTTTGTTAACGATTTGAATACTTCTAGTGACATGTCCAAGTATGTTGACCATTTTTTAAAATTTTATGCATATCTTTTTATAATTAATTGATAACATTTATGGGTTTTATATAGAACTATTTCAGGTGTATGTATCACAAAATTTTTCTCAGTATTTCAACCTTCTTAACTGTCCTAAATATTTGTTGGAAGAGATCTTAATTTTAATGAAATCTAATTCATTAAAGGTTTCCTTTTTGGAAAAGTGCTTTTGTATCCAATTTAAGAAATGTCTGGCTAACCTAGATTGTCCTCTGCACTCTTGCAGCTATTTTAATTTGTTTTACACTTAGAATAATAGTTCTTTGCTTAAAGTAGCTAGTGATGTTATATTTCTTAATCCATATTGACATTGATATAAACCTAAAAGTAAAGAAATACTGATCAATGTAAACAATAGTAAAAAAGTGAAGAAAAACACAATATTTCTGATTTATTCTTACAATAGTATGTGAATCCATAATTATCTTAAGAAAATTTTTAATTTAAAAATATTGAAACTAGTATCAGAAAAATTTACTTCATAAAAAAAGGAGATATTGGGAGATATTTAACAGCATCACCTCTCATAATAGGAAAACCTTAAAAGCCATACAACATCCACTTTTAGAAAATGAATAAACTATAGTATAGTCAAGGAATGAAATAGTGTATGGCAGGAAAAATAAAACACTGTAGTAATATGCAATAGCACAGTTGGACTTTAAGAACAAAACGCTGGTTGAATAAAACAATTCTAACTAGATTATATATTGTTTCATATTCCATATCTCTAAAAATATATATAACCTAAATATTGCATAAGTATGCATAAATGTCTGATGGTTGTTAGAGAAACAACCAAGAGGAATGATAAACATTTAAACAAGATAGCGCTTACCATGGTGGGAGGGGAGGTGCACTTGGCAGCTTGGGAGAGGAGTATTTATACGTACCTATAAATACTGGCAGTATTCTAATTCTTATATTGGATAGTGGATTACTAAATGTTTATTATTTTGAAAATAAGTGCATGAATGATTTATGAGTAATAAATAAACAAAAGAAAAAGTTATATATGCATACATTTATACACTGTTAATAACACAGATTAAGATTAGTCAATATTTTTGTATTTTATATTCTACACTGAAATTAAATTGACTATGGATACTTTTAAGTAAATAATCATTTACAAAGATACATTTAGTAAATATAAAGTCTTCTGTCTGTTCTTTTATTCAGGTTTTAAACACTGGGAGTTCCTCCACTGATTTTGCATATTGATTATTCTCAAGACTAAGTCCTAAAGCAGGGAAAAAAATATTGAACCACCAGTACAAGATTACTTTTCCATTAAGTTACTAAGATAGCCTCTCAGTTTGCAATCTTTTCTAAAGCTCTTAGACTTTAAATAACTTAATGAAAATTCACACATCTACATATAAATACCATTTTTAGGCTTTGCAATCACTCATGTATATTAGGCACACATATTTAAAAAGTGTACAAATCGAATTTATAGAGAGATGTATTTCTATGCTTACTTCAGTGAAAATTTTATTGAGAATTCTAAAATTTTTAGTTTTATTTTCTCTTTTAGAACTCTATAAAAATGCATATACATATTGCTTCAGAAATTATATGCATTAAGAGTAATGTATTGAAGAGTGTAGGTTTTGTACTCCACTTATGATTATCTCTTCATTTTTCTTGTTTAAGTAGATACAATTATTTTCAGTGAACATTCAACTTATTTCAATAATTTCCAAATAACACAAATAGTAACAAAATTATTGGGCAACCTGGGTGGCTCAGTCGGTTAGGTGTCCGACTCTTGATTTTGGTTCAGGTCATAATCTCAGGGTTCCTGAGATGGAGCCCCACAATGGACTCCGTTTGGGATTCTCAATCTCTCCTTCTCTCTGCCCTTGCTCTGCTCATGCTTGTGGGCTCTCTCTCTCCTTCTCTCTCTCAAAATAAACATTGAAAAAATGAAAAATTTTGTTTTTACATGGTCTCTATTTAATCTAGAAACAAAAAAAATATACAAAATACAATTTAATAAACTGGTTAAAGTTTTAAGCCTTGGGACTAATGCTGACCTGAAACTTACAATACTTTATCAGAGGGTGAGATAAATCCTCTATTTCAAATAAATCCTCTATTTCAAAGAGTTTACTAATAAAATGCAATGTTTCAGGCAAATCCTTATGCTTTGGTAAGAAAAATATGCTTAATTGGTATATATTTCTTTTATAGTATGAATTGTACATATAGATGAAAAATACATATAATATTATCAAATTATAAAACTGGATTTTCTCTAAAATAACAGACTTAACACTTTACAGTCAAGAGTGATTTATAATAAAAATTTTTGTATCTTAGATTTTAAGACTTTTTTGTTACCAAAATATTGTGGGCTTTTAGCAGCTCTGAAAGGTATCACAAACCCTAAAACTGACTTGTAAAATGCATTAAAACCATATTTCTAATAAAGGGGCTTTCTGTAGACCTCCAGGATAGAGGAATGTACTAATACAAGATGAAATGTAGAAATCATACATAAAGGAATAATGAATCATGAAAAAGGACATTTTAAAACAGGCAATATAAGCCAACATTTAAGGAAAGATAGTTGGTATATAAAACTGAACAAAGATAGTATACAAAATAGAAAAAAGACTTTTACAAATCCATACAAAATCAATCTAAATCTCAATAGGACAAAGAGCAAAAGACGTGTGAACAAGTAATTTACAGAGAGGAAAAAATTACCAGAAAATTACTAAAAACATACTTTACCTCACTATGGATTAAAGAGTAAAAATTAAAACTGCAATGAGATACACTTTCAAATTCACAAGAACAGTATAATTTAATAAAGGAAGAACAAGGCAGAAAGAAAAATTCTGTACTGTCAACTGGGCTATTAATTGATACACCCAATTAGGAGGGTAATTTGGTAACAGGCAGTGTGGGGAATAAGCTTAGAAATTCCCTGGGCTTACACCAATGGTTTAACAATGCATAAAGAATTACAGAGCCATAGGGTACTCTCACCCAAGCTTGGGTAAACAAGATAAGACTCCCAGAATAACGTAGGGAGGGGCAAAGTCCCCAGAATAGAGATGGGTGCAAAGGCCCACAATACAAAGGTATATGAGGTCAGCAAGATTAGGCATTCAGGGCAAAAACACCCCCCAATTTAGTACTATAGCAGAAAGCTGTTTTCACAAGAGGGAAGGACCAAATTAGGTAAACAGGTAAATATAGCTGTAGACTGCTACTCTGCAGGTGAAGCTGTCCAGAGTGGAGCTGATTAGCAAAAGAAAAAGGTGCCTTGTTAACCCTGAGGTTATCTGCTCTGTCTCATCCCCTAGGCTGGCTAAGATAAACAGAGGTGGTGCCTCATGTCTGCTGTAAACAACCTTCTGCCTGGCTGCCCAGTGCCAAGGTTTTGTTTTGTATTAACCCAAACCCCTAACAACCCTGAATATCTTCAAGATCTCCTTTCCCTCACATCCATGAGTTAATTGTTCACAGATTCCTTGTCTGTTTGTGCACATCCATCACCATGTTTGTAAGCCTTCTGATCCTAATAAAAACAGGGCAAGGACACTTATTGGGGGCTCTTGTCTTTTCCCAACGTTAGCCATCTCTTGCATTTTAATCCTGAATCCTACTTTCTTGCTAGCCAAGAAAGAACTTTAGATTTAGAGTATACAACAAGGTAGGAAGATCTTTGATTCCAAGAATTCCATTTCTGAACATATATCTCAGAAATATTCACATAGGTTTTATACAAGGAAATGATGGATAAGAATGTTGACTACAGTACTGGTTTTAATAGCAAAATATTAAAAAAAAGCATACATGTCCAGAAAAAGTACAATGAACAATGCTTTGAGATATATAATTATAATGATATAACACATAGAATTAAAATGAATAAAACTGGTGTTACACAGATGAACTCAAACAAATATGACAAACAACTGAGTCAAACCATAAAGTGAAGATAGTTATATACTTAGAGAAATAAAATACAATTCATATACTTTTAAATATACAAAAATATATATGTATACATGTATTTTTATACATATATACAAATATGCATACATATATATCCACGTATACACATATATAACTGTAACACAATATTGTTATATTTTAAATGCTGAACAATATTATTTTTATGACTTTAATCACACCCCCATAGGTATAAATCAAAATACTAAAAATTGATACGATGTTCTACAAAATTTTTGAGTACTTCATGTGAAATTTAGCAGAAGATATTTAGATGTAATAGATGTTTCATCTATTACATTTGGTTCAATAATTTTGAAAGCAAGGGAATGTTATGAAATGGTGTAATGATTATTTATTTTGCAGAAAGAAATATGTAGATCTAACACTAAATCTAAAAAAGATTTTTAAAAGGTAGTAAACATTCACATGTTTCCACACCTGAGTTTAATTTGAATACAGGTTAATGTTTTGTTGTATTAGTCATTTAGCACAATACTGGAAAGTCATTAAAGAATCCTATTCATAGTTTTTGATTTCTACAATTGAGTTAAATCCTGTTAAGCAACTTAATATTTTCCACCTGCTAAATCATTTACAATGTCATATTAATCATCATCTATGTTAATGGTCTGTCTAAAATACATGCACTTGTTAGAACAGATGTTCTCTGGGTAAGCACATAGTTTTAACTAAAGCTCACCATTTAGATATGCACTAGAGTCTTTCTTAGTATCACATAGAAGTAACAGAATAATAACCTAAGGTTTCAGATCTAATTTAATATTTGTAATCTAGAAGGCTATTTGTAAGTTCCTACTATATATTATATGTATTCTATTCAAATGATTACAACTTGAAGTATAGAAACAAAATCTTATCAATAGCGCAAAAACTCATGAATATGTGAGCTTTATTTCCCTGCATCTTATTTTAGTATCTGAGAAGCTGAAATCAATGCTTAGAAAAAAGCCTCATTCCCAATAATCAAAGAAGACATAGACATACAAGAAGCTTGCATATGTGTCAGTGCGTTGTTTAGAGTTAGGAAACAGTGAAATAAATTTTGGCTATTTTCCCAGTGTAGCATACAGAAAATCTATTAATGCACATTTACTAAATGCTGAATATTTGCAATTTAAAATATTAAAATAGGTACTGTCATAATGACACTGATAATAAAAAGAGAAATAACATTTTTAAAAGTTGTTTTATGGTTCATCACAACCAACTGTAAATCACAAAGTTCAAAGATAGGGACTTGAAAGTATTCAAAAGCAGCACATGTCATTAATCATTTATCATAATGCTTATATGATAATTGTCTGAGCCCTTTCCCAAGACACAACTTTTCACAAAGGTGTTTGTGATTTATATCTCTCCCTACTCCTCCATATCCCCATCCCTATAGATATACAAGGCTAAATAAACTCAAAGGAATTATGTTTGACTAAGAAGGATTCTAAGGATCTTTTCTTATAGTAAAAGCTCTTAAAAGGAGAATTCTGATCAACCTTTCTTCAGAAATATCACCCAAGTCAATGCTCATGTCCATATCTCTTGTTGGTATTGCTATAAATAATGGAACCATGACTCGTTTCACTTACAGGGTGGGTGTTGCTACTATCATAATCTTAAGATGCCACCTGTAACACTACATGAATAATCAACTAACATTTCTTCTTTTCTGCCATACCTAGTTTTAAGAAATGAAAAATCTCATCTTGCATGTCCAAAAAATACTAACAACTTCCACTAGGAAGTTGGCAGAAAAATTTCTATTATCTCTGCAGGAATAGGATTTAGTCTAATTCCGAGTCAACTGGGAAGAGGATATATTAAAGAGTAGACATAAGAATCATGCTTCTACTTCCAAAATCAACTCAATACCATTCACTGATTTATTCCTGAGAAACATACTATTTTCCCATTTTTTCTATTTAAAATAAATTTAAGATGAAATAAATATATTTAAAATAAATTTAAAATATATGTTTGGATTTTGAGGTAAAACACATTTTTTCAGCTAATACAGATCATAGAGGAATTAGTTTCTGAAAGAGCAATATTCCATTTTTCCCCCTTACCTTAGTTGCATAAAAACATCACACTGTCCATTTCTTCAGTGTATATTCTCATGGTAAGCGCTGAATGTTACACAAGCATAATTCTGGTAACCTAGAAAATAGTCATAAAATATGCTGTCGTTTATGTCCAAAATAAGAAAATATGCACTCTGGTTAGTCAAGATCATGTCTAAATAAGATCTTCTTATTTTACATTAAATCAAAAAATAATTCTCCAAAGAAGCAGTATAATATATATGAAAAAATCCATAAATTAAAAATGTGAATATTTACATTGCTTACTCAACAAACATTTCCACCATGATATCTAATAAGCATCACAAAATTAATATTTCCAAAGACTATTTCTTGTTTCTTACATATCATTTTCATAACTTTTGCTTCCTTCCCTATTTCCCATCTAATTAACAATAATAGAAATAATAATTGTTATTATTGTTATTAGTATTAGTATTATTATTTCAATTACTCAGGTCAGAAACTTTGGTAGTAACATTTTGACTTCTTTCTGCCATACACCAATTCTAATCCCCTAATAAATTAGTTCTTCTTTATAATGTATCAAGAAGCAAATTATTTTCACCTCCCTCACCTATATTCTGACTTCATAATACTTTCCATATATTGTTCAACAATCTCATAAGTGATCACTTTGCACTTATACTTTTTCCATACTACAACCAGAGACATCCTGTATTTTTATTTTTTAATATTTATTTGTTTATTAAAGTTTATTTACTTATTTTGAGAGAGAGAGAGAGAGACAGTACAAGTTGGGGTAGAGGCAGAGAGAGGGAGAAAGAGAATCCCAAGCAAGCTCTATTCCACCAACTGTGATATCATGACCTGAGCTAAAATCAAGAGTCAGAGGTTTAATCAACTGAGCCACTGAGGGGCCCCGAAACATCCTTTAAAACTGCAACTCAAAGCAGCTGCATAGAGACTCTGACTATACTCCTCATCTCAAGCAGTAGAACCTCAAAGAAATTATTATGGCCTATATTGTCACTTCTGATACAGTCCTTGGCTATGGTTACAGTATCAACACTTCCTTCTCTCCATTTTGTTTACTATGTTCAATTTTATTGGCCTCCTCTTTATTCCTTGGACATGTCTAGCACACCCTTGCCTTAAGAACTAAAAAATTGCTATTCACTCTGTGATGCTCTTTTCCCCAGATACTCACAAGTTCTCTTGTTACTTCCCTTGGATAGTGTTAAAAAGTTAGTTAAAAATTTATTTTTTTTAATTTTTTTAAGTTTTATTTATTTATTTATTTTTGAGAGACAGAGAGACAGAGAGAGTGAGTGGGGGAGGGGAAGAGAGAGAGGGAGAGAGATAGAATCCCAAGCAGGTTCTGCACTGGCAGCACGGAGCCCAATGCAGGGCTTGAACTCACACACCGTGAGATCATGACCTGAGACAAAATCAAGAGTCAGACTCTTAACCGACTGAACCACCCAGGCGCCCCTAAATAGTTAAAAGTTTAAATAGTTCCAGAAACTGAGGTCCTTCCATGACTACCCTATATAAAATACACTGCCTTTTTCACATTTTTCATAATTATTTGTATCATTCTTTGTAAAACTTAACATTGGCTGATGTTGTTAAGTTTTATACAGTTATTTGTTTAAAGTCTTTCTCTCCTTTGAACATTGGTATATTTACTGATGGAGAGTAGGATTTTTTTTCTTTTTTTCATTGCTATATTTCCACCACCTAACACAGTCCCTGGCACATAATAGGTAGTAAATTATTAGTCGAATCTGGTTCTTAAATGAAAGCAATTGGTACTATACTTCATATGAGCTTATAATATGTTCATTATTATCAGCAAATACCTCAAGTATTTCTCAAGCAGTTGATATATTTTCTAGAGAGGCAGTATTGAGTATTCCAATCCATAAACATGGAAAATTTCTCCTTTTATTTAGTGCTCCTTTGATTTTGTTCATCAGAATTTTGTCATTTTTTTCTCAAATACGAGTTGTATACATTTTGTTAGATATATTAATTTTTGAGGTGCTAATGTAAATGGTGCTAAATGTAATTTTGAGGTGCTAAAATGTAAATTATGTTTTTAATTTCTAATTCCACCTATTCATTGCTAATATATAGAAGAGTGGTTGATTTTTTACATTAACGTTCTATCCTGGAAATTTAGTACAATCCCTTATTAGTTCCGGGGTGGTTTTTTGTGGGGTTTGTTTGTTTTGTTTTTTCCAAATCTTTCAGAATATCTTCATAGACAATTAGGTTATTTGTAAACAACAGCAGTTTTATTTCTTTCTTTCTAATCTGCATAACTTTTATTTCCTCTTGGTAAACAGAATTTCCAGTATGATTTTGGATTTTTTTATGTTTATTCATTTTTGAAAGACAGAGAGAGACAGAGCAAAAGCAGCGGTGGTGCAGAGAGAGAGGGGGACACAGAATCTGAAGCAGGCTCCAGGCTCTGAGCTGTCAGCACAGAGCCCAAAGGGCTTGAACTCAGGAACAGTGAGATCATGACCTGAGCCGAAGTCGGAGGCTCAACCGACTGAGCCACCCAGGCGCCCTATCCAGTATGATTTTGAAATGAAGTTGTGGAAGCGAATATCCTTGTGTAATGCCTGATCTTAGAGGGAATGCTTCCATTTTCTCACCATTGAGTATGCTTTTATCTGTGTTTTTTTGAAGATATTAATTATCAAGTTGAAAAAGTTCCCCTCTATTTCCAGTTTACTGGGAGTTTTTATCATGAACTGAGTATTAGGTTTTGTCAAAACTTCAGATTTTTCTCTTTTAGTTTGTTAATGTAATGGATTAAATTAATTGATTTTCTAATGTTGAACCAGTCTTGTACACTTGGGGCTAAACCCCTCTTGGTAATAGTGTTCTTTTCATACATTGCTGGATTCAATTTTCTATAATTTTGGTGAAAAAATCCATCTATGTACATAGACATATTGGTCTATAGTTTTCTTAGAAAATTGTTGTCTGGTTTTAGTATGCAGGTGATGCTGGCATCATAGAATGAGTTAAAATGTATTTAATCCCTTTGCTTTTTATACTTTGAAAGAGATTGTAGAAAATTGCTATAATTTCTTCTTAAATATTTGGTAGATTATTTTCTGAGGATACAAGGATAGTCCCCATACACAAATCAATATACGTGATACATCATATTAACAAAATAAACGATGAAAATCATATGATAATATTGATAGATGTAGAAAAAGCATTTTGAGAAAATTCAACATTCTCTTATGATTAAAACTCTCAACAAATTGGGTACAGAATGAATGTACCTCAACATAATAAACACCTACATACGACAAGCCCACATCTAACATGGTGAACGGCTGAAAAAATTTCCTCAAAGATCAAAAACAAGACAAAGAAGCTTAGACTTGCTACTTTTATTAAATAAACATGGTACTGGAAGTTTTAACCAGAGCAATTATGCAAGAGAAAGGAATAAAAGGCATGTCATGGGAAAGAAAAAGGTAAAATCGTCTCTGTTTGGAAATGTTGTGATTTTTATAGACAGAAAATCTTAAAGATTCCATCAAAAGCCTGTTAGAACTTATAAATTCAGTAAAATTGCAGGATACACAACCAGTTGCATTTTTATACACTAACAATAAACTATCAGAAAGAGAAATTAAGAAAATAATCCCATTCACAATAGCATCAAAAAATAAAAAATAAAACACTAAGAAATAAATTTTACCAAAGAGGTGAAAGATCTGTGCACTGAAAAGTATAAAACATTGATAAAAGAAATTGAAAAAGACAAAAAATTTTAAAAAGTTATTCCATGCTCATGGATTTGAAAAATTTATATTGTTAAAATGTCCATACTACCCAAAGCAATCTATACATTCAATGTAATTCCTATAAAAATTCCAATGGCATTTTTCACAGAAAGCAAAATAATCCTAAAATTTGTATGGAACCTCAAAAGACTCCAACTAGCCAAAACAACCTGGAGAAAAAAAAAAACAAACCCAGAGACATCACACTTTCTTACTTTAAACTGTATCACAAAGCTCTAGTTCTGACATAAAAGCAAACACATAGATTAATGCAACAGAACTCAGAGGCTACAAATAAACAAATAGGTAAATAAGACTAATACAACAGAATTAAGAGACTAGAAATTTCTAGAGGCTAGAATTACAAATATGGTCAATTAATTTGCAAAAAATAAACCACAAATATTCAATGATGAAAAATAAAGTCTGTTCAATAATTGGTGCTGGGAAACTGGATATCAACATGCAAAAAGACTCCTGTTTTATACCATACACAAAAATCAACTCAAAATATTAAAGACTTGAACATAAGACTTGAGACTACAAAACTCCTAGAAGAAAACATAGGAGGTAATAAGCTCCTTGCTGTTGGTCTTGGCAATGATTTTTTGGTCTAGACAACAAAATCCAAAGCAACATAAGCAAAAATAAACAAATGGGATTACATCAAACTGTAAAGCTTCTACAGAGCAAAGGAAATCATCAACAAGATGAAATGGCAATTTATGGAACAGCAGAACATATTTGCAAACCATGTATCATCTAATAAGGGATTAATATGGGCAAAAGCCTAAACATTTTTCCAACAAAGATATACAAATAACTAACAGGTACATTAAAAGGTGCTCAGCATCAGTAATCATCAGAGAAATGCAAATCAAAACCACAATGAGATACCACTTCACACATGTTAGAATGTCTATTGTCAAAGAGACAAGAGATAAGACATGTTGGCAAGGATATGGAGAAAAGAGAACACTTTCATCCTGTTGGTGGGAATGTAAACTGTACCTCCACTTTGGAAAACAGTATGGAGGCTCCTCATAAATAGAACTACAATACAATCCAGAAATTAATTATATATATGGAGGAACCTCCATATATACTAATAGTATTACTTATTTTATATATATATATATATATATATATATATATATATATATATATATATATAATTATATATATATATAAAATATATATATTTACAAATAATACTACGCGGCCATTAGAAACAAGGAAATCTTGCCTTTGCAACATGGATGGGCCTTGAAGGCATTATGCTAAGTGAAACTAATCAGACAGAGAAAGACAAACACTGTATGACTTCATTTATTTGTGGAATCTAAATAAGCCAAACTCACAAAAACAGAGTATAATGCTGTTTACGAGAGTCGAGAGTTGGAAGAAATGAGGAGGTGTTGGGCAAAAGAAACAGAACTTCAGTTTTAAGATGAATAAGTGAAAATTCTGAGGAAAAATTGTATAACTAATGACTATAGTTGACAATAGTGCGTTGCTGAAGATCATGTTATATTTGGAGGTAATATAATGTATAAATATAAGGTTGTTAGAAAAATATTTGATTTATATTTTTTTAATGTTTATTTATTTTTGAGAGAGAGACAGAGAGAGAAAGACAGAGTGTGAGTGGGGAGGAACAGAGAAAGAGGGAGACACAGAATTTGAAGCGGGCTCCAGGCTCTGAGCTGTCAGCACAGAGTCTGACACAGGCTCAAACTCACGAGGCATTAGATCATGACCTGAGTCATCCAGCTTCAGCCTCTAGATTTTTTTTTAATCATAAAATTAGATCAGTATATTCCCCAACAAAGGATTTAGTAAATGATAGGGAATCTACAGATAGTACCCAAATAGAGTCAGAGAAATCTTGCAAAAAAGAAGAGCATAAGAGAGGCACTTGGGTGGCTCATTCAGTTAGTGTCTGACTCTTATTTAAGCTCAGGTTATATGATCTTACAGTTGAGCGTCACGTCAGGATTTGAGCTGACAGTGCAGAGTCGGCTAGGGATTTCTCTCTCTGCCCCTCCCCACCTCATACATGTGCTCTTCCCCTCTTTCAAAAAAAAAAGAAGAAAAAAAAGAGCATAAGAACAAAAGTAATCTTAGCAGTAATGGAGACAGAGTAAGCTGGTTTCCCATCTTAGAGGAGCAGAAAAAGCAAGAATCAAATATATTATTCAAACATTAACTTTTACAAAACATTCTGTTTATCAGATCTGGGATATAATCTGGAAACTAGGTCTGAGACACTGAGTAAAGAGTATATATTGGAAATTGATCACAAGATCAAGATGAGATAAGTAACAAGGGTGATAACACAACATCCAAAACCATGTGACTAAGTACTTCATATTTTCTCTTCATAAATTATTTTTCCATAGAATAGCAATTCTCAAAATTCACTGTGCCTAAGAAGCATCTGTGATACTTCATAAAAATGCAAATTTCTGGGCATCCTCTATAGAAATTCTAATTCAGTAGGTCTGGAGTAGACTCCACGATTTATTCTAAAATAACATTAGAGGATTTTTTTCATACAGGTTGTTCCTGAAGCTTCCTTTGAGAAACATTTAGAAACTGGGGCATGCCTAAGCCTTAAATTATTTAGTCTCAGAGTTGGGCAGAAGAATGGAGCTTAAAAAGAAAGTGACAGAAACCAGGAGGAATTTGAAGAAAAGGAAACACTACCAACAAATCATCTTTAGTTTTCAGTATTGCTCAAAGACAAAAACACACATGTGACAACAGTTGGTCTCATAAAGTTAAACTTTTACATTTTTGTCACTGAACATTTGAAAGAGATTGCTATATATTAGTGTACTTCTATCTGAAAATACTCTTGAAAAACAAATAATTAATATTTCACTATTTAGAGAAAACTTGTAGCTGACACAATGTTCAGCTCTTCTATTTAGCTTATTACTATTAACTATTGTTATTATCCTCATTGAATAGAAGAAAGAGAGGTAGAGAAGTTTTAAGTCACTTTGCCAAGATTACATAGCTATTAAACATTAATACCTGAATGTCTACTAAACACTCTGTTTCCAAAGCACAAGCTTTTATACTACAAAAAAACAACAGAAAAAGAGAATGAATTAAACTTAAAAAGCTTCATGAACATTTTGTATTTAAAGAGGAAAAAAATGGATGAATGAACTAACACATGAAACGTACTTGTTGAAGGGTACCTGGGTGGCTCGATCGGTTAAGCGTCTGACCCTTGATTTCCACTCAGGTCATGATCTCATGGTTCATGAGATCTAGCCCTGCATCAGAATCTGTGTTGACAGTATGGAGCCTGCTTGGGATTTCCTTTCTCCCTCTTTCTCTGCCCCTGCTCCATTCATTCTCTCTCTCTCTCTCTCTCTCTCTCTCTCTCTCTCTCTCTCAAAATAAATAAACATTAAAAAAAAGTACTCGTTGAGTATAAGTAAATGTTATGTTTTACTTTAAGGATAATGCTGTAATTATTTACTTTAAAAGTCAGTGAAAAGATAACAGAAAAATAATGGAACATATTAATTTAAAACTAAGAATGAAGTAAGAGTGTTAACAGTTGTTTATCAGTAACAATACAAAAAAAAAGAGAGACATACACATAGTTCTAAACTACTTATTGACACTATACAGTGTCAATTTTCCTCTTCTCTAAGCATCATTACCTAAAATTATACATACACCAAATTACATAGAAGAAAAACGTCAAAGGACAAAACAATTTTGTTATGAAAACATGTATCTTTTACAACTGTGTTATACAAAACCTACATGCAAAATGAGCTCTCTAGGTCAACCATATTTGTCAAGTATTTTTCCTGATATGAGAGGCAGGTGTTGCCAATTTTTCACTCAGTACAATAATAAAATATAATATAAAGGAAATTAACATAATCAATAGAAAAATATAAAATTGCTATATAATCACCAATCAGGCAGCATCCTCCGAGGCTTCGTAATCACAACCAGATGCATAATTCACTGAGATAATTAGGAAACACAGTTTAAATATTGTAAAGACAGAGTTTTTATTCTAAGAATTCATGAGACTCAGAGGCTCAAATGAAATGAGAGAAATTTGTGACTGTCCATATTTGTACTAGTGGACAGAGTAGCCACAGGTGGTAAACCAGATGATTACACATAAACACTGTCTGACATTTTGAAAAAAAAGGGAAAATGCATCAATAATTAGAAGCACTGTAGGTGAGTAGCTCCATGCCAAACTAACAGTAGGGTTGGTTAGTACAAAGTTAATTGCTGCTAGTAGTATACAACATCATGCTAGACTGGGGATTGCACAGCAGCAAACTGAAGATTGGAAAAGATGCCAATTTTGCAGTTCTTTCTTACTTTACTTCCTAAACATAACAAATATAAAACGAAGAAAAGTCATTCACTTATGAATGACTGATAGAGAGCCAAGTGTTGAAATTACTTAATTTTTACAACAAAAAGAAGCTAGGTAACAATCTAATTCCTTCTGCCCATTTTCAGATTGTGAAAAGTTCCAGTATTGTCTCTCACTATGGGTTAGAAAGTCTGGAAACCACACTTCTGAGATCTGATCTCAGTTTTCCTGACAGTCTCAAATTTCCTGACAGTAAGTTCAATGTTTCTTTGTTTCCATGCAATGTTATTGTCATTGATGTTCTTATCTAAATTTTACCCCGGATTTATTCATCTAACAAATATGTTTGAGCTTGACTCCTGGTATAGTTTAGCTCAAAATTTATCATATCTTTATTTACCTGAGTCACCATTAGGACTCAAGTGTGTCAGATTATCCATCACCATGCACTATGGGGTTACTTACTTTTTTTGCTTCTCTGCACAAACTCTAATCAGAACCTGTCTCTCAACCTGTTCCTGTTTACATAGATTTGCTCACATTTTCGTCCATTTGAAACTGAGGTTCATGTATTGGAACATCCACTCTTTATCCTTAACAACTTCTCTCAATGTTTTCTTCCTACTTTTGGCCTGAGGAAAATCTAGTTCTTTCGACAATATTGTTTCTCTTGATGTATTCTTAATGTGAGCCTTTTAATTTTCTGCTTTAAGTCATGTGCTCTACATAGGAGGTTAGTTGGCTTTCTCATTCCCCAGTTCTGTATAAAATTAATCTCTTATGATTATAGCATGTTGAGGAGGGATTCACAGAAATAAAACTGGAAAACAAAGTTACTAATAAATATGTTACTCCAAAGGAATCTTTCTTTTGACTTTGAAAATCTATATTTTCAAGATACTACTTCTGAGTGACAGATGTTGAAGAAACAGATATGGAAGGGTAGAAGAACATTTAAATAGGTGGTAGAGAAACATCAAATAAACTTTTGTGTGATTTCTTGGAAGTCAGTTCGTATGTCTAATGAAATTGTATCTCTACAAAGAAGTTTAAAAATAGAATATTAGTAAATATGTTGGTTATTATGGTTTATGGTTATTATTATTATTATTATTATTATTATTATTCAGTCATCACACAAAAAGGAAAAGCAAGAAATTGCTGATTTACAAATAGAAGAGAAGGAAAGTTGAGAAAAATGTCCAGGAATTTGGGAACTTACAGCAGTGGAAGAGGTAACTACATCTTCATCACCAAAGGAAAAGATGAAACTGAAAAGCCATTTGAGCAATCACTTAGGATTATAACTCACTGTAGAAAAATGTAAATGAACATAATTCCTACTGTGAAAGTATCTGAATTAAATAAGGTGTTCCTAAATAGGTGTCTGCAAAGTCAAAACTTTCAATTGAACAACATTGCTCAGGAAAGGGAAACTCCAGAGATGGTTGTCTCACCAAGTCCTGATCATCTCCATGTACCCACAATTAAATTGAGAAAGTTATGGGATAAGAAAGCAAAAACAGAGTGAAACAACGATAAAAAAACATATATATATGTGTGTGTGTGTATAGGTACGTATATATATGTATACATATACATATATATGTATATATACGCATACATATACATATATATGTATATATATGTACATATATACGTATACATATATATACATACATATATATACATAGTAGAGGGTGGGATCAAATTCCTCACTGTTCAAAGAGGAGGTTATAAAAACAAGCAAATGGAAACAGCTAGAATAAGACATGTCATGCTACATAAAATTTGGAAACCTCAGCATGAACTCATACTTAGCTCAAAGTACAGATATATGGATAGATAAGTTACAATACACAAATCTTTCCCAACTCTACCCACTAAAGAATCTAAAACCACTGGCACCTCAAAAACAATAATATGCTGAATTCCAAGATTTGAGTTTCTAATGACATTCTTCAATAAAAGAAATATAGACTCCTTGGAAAAATGGCTGAATCTTGTGTTAAGGTAAGAGGTATAAAAGATGAGCTTGGAGCATCTCATAGTGCCAGAAAGTAAGGAACAGTAACAAAACAAACAAAGACAATACAACAACAATGGAGTTATAACAAAGAGACACAAGAACTGAAAGTGCCAAGCTATAACAATCACAGCAACAAAGAAAATTATATAATATTGAATTACAGCCCCAAATATAAGATATACGCTCTTTAGTCCATACTGACATGAATGAATAATTGAATAAATGAATAAATAAGGAACAGATGATAAATTTCCTGCATAGAAGAATTCCAAAACCTTTTTGAAGATACTACCCTTCCAGGAGGTGACACATAACTCTTATCCCTTAACTATCAAATGAGCAAAGTGACTTTCTTCTAAAAGAGTAATAGTTTTATAGTTGAGTAACCTGACAAACAATACCACAGTGAGGTAATAAAGGTCAATACTGCTGTGATAAGTAATGCTGATAGCATATCCTATACCCTTGATACGAATTGATGAGAATGTACCAGAGTAATAATAGGGAAATCTGACCATGTGTATATAGAAACTCTCTGTAATACTTCAACTTGTCTGTAAACCTAAAACTATTTTAAAATTAATATTTTATTACATTTCAGGAGGAAGAAAGCAAAGCTGGAGGCATCACAATTCCGGATTTCAAGCTATATTATAAAGCTGTAGTCATCACGATAGTGTGGTACTGGTGCAAAAATAGACAAGTAGAAAATAAAACAGAATATAAAACACAGAAATGGACTCACAACTACATGGCCAACTAATCCTCAACAAAGGACGAAAGAATTTTCAATGGAAAAAAGATAGTCTCTTCAACAAATGGTGTTGGAAGACTGGACAGCAACATGCAAAAGAATGAAACTGGACCACTTTCTTACACTATATACAAAAATAAATTCAAAATGGATGAAGGATCTAAATGTGAGAAAGGAAACCATCAAAATCCTAGAGGAGAACACAGGCAGCAACCTCTTTGACAACAGCTGTCTCAACGTCTTACTAGATATATATGTCTCCTGAGGCAAGGGAAACAAAAACAAAAATAAACTGTTCTGACTTCGTCAAGATAAAAACCTTCTGCACAGTGAAGGAAACAATCAATAATTAACTAAAATATAACCAATGGAATGGGAGATGATATTTGCAAATGACATACCTGATGAAGGGTTAGTATTCAAAATCTATAAAGGTTTTATCAAACTCAACACTCAAAAACAAATAATCTAGTTAAGAAATGGGCAGAAGCCATGAACAGTCATCTTTCCAAAGAAGACATCCAAATGGATAACAGACACAGGAAAAGATGCTCAACATCACTCATCACCAGGGAAATGCAAATCAAAACCAGGATGAAATATCACCTCACACCTATCAAAATGGCTAGAATTAACAACTCAGGAAACAACAGATGTTGGTGAGTATCTGAGTATCCTGTTGGTGGGAATGCAAACTTATGAAGCCACTCTGGAAAACAGTATGGAAATTCCTTAAAAAGTTAAATAGAACTACCTTAAAACTCAGCAATTGCACTACTAGGTACTTATCCAAAGGATACAAAAATGCTGATTCGAAGAGACACATGCACCTTGATGTTTATAGCAGCACTATAAAAAACAGCCATATTATGGAAAGAGCCCATATGTCCATTGACTGATGAATGAATAAAGAAGAACTGGTGTGTGTGTGTGTGTGTGTGTGTGTGTGTGTGTGTGTGTGTAATGGAGTATTACTCAGCCATCAAAAAGAATGAAATCTTGCCATTTGCAATGATATAGATGGAGCTTGAGTGTGTTATGCTAAGTGAAATAAGTCAGAGAAAGACAAATACCATGTGATTTCACTCATATATGGAATTTAAAAATGAAACAGATGAAAACAGGAGTAAGGAAAGACACAGACAAACCCTAGGACAGACTGTTAACTATAGAGAACAAATTGACAGTTGCTGGAGGGGAGTGGTAGGGGATGGGTTAAATGGTTGATGGATATGAAGGAGGGCACTGGTGATGAGCAATGGGCATTATATTTAAGTGATGAATCACTAAATTCTACTCCTGTAAAAATGAAGACAGAAGTGTTTGCTAACATGTGTGGAAGCATAAGTTACCATAGACTTAACTCTTTGAAACTACACTGTGCATAAACCTTCTTTCAACTAACGTCTTCTTTCATTAAGATAGAAGTACTAGTTAAACTTATGAGTAGAAGCCTATGGAAAGAGCCATATGCTTAACTCATTGCAAATATAGTGCCTATAAACCTTAAAAAAAAAAAGTTTTCAAGAAGGAAAACTATATAGTCTGAAAATAACAAAAACATTTTGTACCAGATTCCTATAAGTTGTTTATGGAATGGATTTGGCTGACAAGAATATTTTTCTCTCTCCTTAAAATTTTAACTTAAAATTATATCCTGCTAGGTAGACTTTAATAGGAACTCAAAAACACTAATTCAGATTTATAAAAGACACTATTCAGAAATGACACTCTGTGAAGTGACTCAATGAAGTAAAGTTATCAAATACAATGAAGGGTTTTAAGGGCTCTTCCTTTTCTTCTCCAGAAAACATTTACAGTCCTGATTAGAAGTTAACAGAGAAGGTTAAATAACTGCCTTTACAATAACAGCTTCAAAAAAAATCAATTGTATAGTAAGGACAACTATCTTGATATTGTACATAAATAATATACTTCTCTTAATGTTATGTACATATTTATGATAAAGCTATTTGTTTTACTCTTGCTTTAAATTAGTCTACTTAAAAAAATATTATTACACGTAAAAAAAAAAAAAACAAAGCAAAACAAAAATAACCACTTAAATGGAAAAACATAGAACTTATAGAAATTCCAGTTTCCATTCTACAACAAATAGGTAAATAAACAGGATTTTTTTTTTTAATTTTTTTTTAACGTTTATTTATTTTTGAGACAGAGAGAGACAGAGCATGAACGGGGGAGGGTCAGAGAGAGGGAGACACAGAATCTGAAACAGGCTCCAGGCTCTGAGCGGTCAGCACAGAGCCCGACGCGGGGCTCGAACTCACGGAGTGTGAGATCGTGACCTGAGCCGAAGTCGGCCGCTTAACCGACTGAGCCACCCAAGCGCCCCAATAAACAGGATTTTTAAAATAGCTATTTTTTTACCAACCCAAACTAAATTGAATAAAATTGAAAACAAAAAGCAGGTTTGCTCTCTGTATTGTTATTCATCTCTTAAAACTCTACTAGTTTGCATTCAGCATGTGAAAACCCCACAGTAGTAAAGAGATCTCATATCAGTAACAAATCAATACATTTTAAATTATGCTGTAGTTGCCAAATTTAGAGGGCAATGAGATAGTCTGCATTTTTAAAATTATAGTCTGCAATAACTATAATACTTTGGGGGTGTCTGTTTCCAATGGAATGTTTTAATGATGAATAAATATTAATAGAAAACGAATCTAGAAAACAGAGATGTCAATATAACCTTCAACATAGGAGAAGCTTTTCCAACTCTTACTATTTATCTGAAATCTTCTAGGGGAAAGATTTCCAGGTAGATCAATAAAATATAGGCTATCATTATTTATAATGTCTCCATGCTACCACCTCTAAAATTATTCACAAAATTGTGAAAATAACTACTAGATACCTACTGTGCTCCTGGTTAGTGAGGAGGTTAAGGAGCTGTCCATTGAAGAAATGCAGAGAAAAGAAAACATGAATCAACAGCTTTGTATGATTTTTAGAAAAGAGTGATCCTGGGGCGCCTGGGTGGCGCAGTCAGTTAAGCGTCCGACTTCAGCCAGGTCACGATCTTGAGGTCCGTGAGTTCAAGCCCCGCGTCGGGCTCTGGGCTGATGGCTCGGAGCCTGGAGCCTGTTTCTGATTCTGTGTCTCCCTCTCTCTCTGCCCCTCCCCCGTTCATGCTCTGTCTCTCTCTGTCCCAAAAATAAATAAACGTTGAAAAAAAAAAAAAAAAAAGAGTGATCCATAATTAACTGTAGTAGGTATTATATAACGTATTCACACAACTTACCATATCTCCTGACCCTGGACAAACATTTTTGGGGTCATTTAAAACTCAAAAGACAGATGAAGGTAAAGATTATGTATTTTCTATTTATTTTAATTTGTATACATCTCATTAGCCACATACCATACCAAAACAAACAAACAAACCAACATCTGGCTATGCAGTGTTCAGAATAATGAAATTCCTGGAGAGAAGAATACCTTGTATATTTTTGCTGAGCCTACTAATTCAGGCCAGCCTCCAATAGCTGCTAGTTCAGCACTATTCCACTCTTTATAATAAGAAACATGTAAAGCAGCCTTCACTATACATCTTTTCCTTGGGCAAAAGAAAACAAATGGTTAGAATGTCCTTGAGAATTATACTCTTCCCTGTACACCAGGATTGTTTCTTAGTCATGGGGTACTGATTTTGTAACAATAGCATTGACAATATTAACAATAAACAATATACATTGCATAATATGTCTCAGGCTCATTTAATGCTCACAACAACTTGATAAGGCACATGTGATTTTTATTTTTCTATTTACAAAGAGGAAACTGATGCATAGAGTTTAAAGTAGCTTATCCACAGTCGCTCACTATAAAGTAGTTGGCCAAGGGGCACCTAGGTGGCTCAGTCGGTTAAGTGTCCAACTTCAGCTCGGGTCATGATCTCATGGTTTATGGGTTCAAGCTCTGTGTTAGGCTCTGTGCTACCATGTATCTCTCTGCCCCTCTCCCACTCATACTCTGTCTCTGTCTCTCAAAAATAACCAAAATTAAAAAAAAATTATAGAAAGTGGTTGGCCAAGTATTCAAATTCAGTTGGCCTGATTCAAGAATGCATGCTCTTAGCCCTCATAACATAATCTCTCCCCACATTAACAAAATCCTAAATACTTTATTTTGTTATTTATGGATAGTGTGGTTGTATTTCTGGCAAATAAAAGACTTCTAGTACCTGTGGAGTTCAAACAAATTGAGCCAAACAATAAACCCAAGTGTTAATACTCTGAGATCAATTTAGTGTAAAATTTTTATCATCTTCAAGACTAATGCAGCACCAAGAAAACAGAACATCTGGAAAATGAAGGTGAGAGTAGGTCAGGCACAAGAGATTGAATTTTGCTAACTCTAAAAGAAATTCAGATGATTTCAAACCAATATCATATGATTCAGAATGGACATATTTCAAAGCTCTGCCATACAATAGTGAAACACTATATCATGTAAATGGGACACACGAAAAATTTAACAAAATGTAAACATCATCATATGTGTTTTGTGCCCTTTTCTGGTCCTCCACCTTGTACACACTAGTACTTCTTTTAATTCTTTCTTCAGTGACAAAGTACTTTGTGTATGCTCTATTTTTCCTATACTTTTTAAATAATTAGATCAAGTACACAATATACAACAAAGGCTTGAAAGTGGAATTTTAGTTATCAACTATTCAGAGAGGAGAGAGGTTCAGCTGTCTTTCCGTTAAAATACAATTTTATTCCCTAGGTTTGCTGGAAATCACAAATGACTGGCCAGGCTGAAATATCTATACTTTATCTCTGGTAAGAAGCATATACTGGTCATGATTAAATGAAGACCTCTTAGTCTTCTCTCATCCCCATTTCATCTAGAGTGTAGTAGCAGATGACCAAATTGTGAGCTATCTCCAACTCATAAATTGAGTTGAATTTAAGCTAGACAGCTTCAAGGCTCCCTTTAGTTTGATGAGCCTTTAGAAAAGTGTTTTCTGTTTGTTTTTGTTCTTAAGGATTCTAGTCCCCAGACCATGTTTCCTTAAAGCATTTACCTTAGAAAATTTGCAATTGTAAATTATTTCCCTGCCTCTTTATGATGTAAATCTCTCAGAAGGTCAAGGACCTAGAAGCTGTTTTCAGTGCAATCACTGAGGAAAAAGTGGACTAATCTTCCAGTCTCTATGCAAATTAGCAAACACATGTCTAATATTCTTTATCACTGCAGCCCTTAAAAATCTATTCCCTTTTGTTTCACTGGAGTTTAATTCAGTCTCTCTCCACTCTTGCAGTAGGCTTCGATAAAATCTTCCTTGCCTGTTCAAGTTGTCTGGTGCAATTTTTCTTTGACAGATTTTGTTACCAATGCATAGTATTTGGATAATTGATTTATAGATAACTTAATCTGAACAGAAGTCCCATAAGATCACTCTACCTTTCTTGGCAAATAATTCTTTAAAATCTTTAATGAGCGTTGCCTAATTCTAAACCATTTAAAATCTATTTTTTAAGTTTATTTATTTATTTTGAGAAAGAGCACTGAGTAGAGAGGCAAGCAGACTCCGCACTCTCAGCACAGAGGCTGACACTGGGCTTGATTTCAGGAACCGTGCGATAATGATTTGAGCCAAACTCAAGAGTCGGACACTTAACCAACTGAGCCACACAGGTGCCCCTAAAATCTATTTTTAATGACCATTTTGAACATGATTGTGTTTTTATTGTTGCTATTGTTTTTCTCTTTACATATTCACCACACAGCTATCATACATACACAAAAGGAGAATATAGAAAAGCTCTTAAAAGCTCATTATTATTTCTTTCCTTATATTAGTTGTCAGGGGTAAGATTGGGAGGTACAGACTGCATTCCTTACATAGGAAGTTATACATTCAGCCCCAAGCAATACAAAACAAAACAAAACAAAAAAACAACTGTGTTGAATTCTTTTAACCAGTAGAATCTTTTGTTAGTTATGTTATTTTAAGTCCAGAGATAAGCCTTGTAAGACTACTGACTACTCAAAGATGTGATTAAACATGTCCTCCTCCTGTTTTCCTTCCCCACTGATCTGGCATATGTTTTTTTGTTCTCTTGGCCATGACAGCCTGCTGCCGATTCAGTCATTATATCCCATTCAAAAGGCAGAAGTGGAAGGGGCGCAGCATTAAATGTTGAAGGGTTGAAGAAGTCTTTCCTGTAAGTTTCTACTTCTAATAAACTTTCCTGGAAATTGATAGTGACTTCAGCTTACATCTTATTAGTGAGAATTGGGTCATGAGATAAGCCCCAACTAGAAGAAATTCTAAGTGAGTCTATGCATTCAAGATCTATGGTAGATGAAGTCAGGAGAGAAGCAGACTATGAATAATTTTAGCACAGTCAATCCACAAAATCTGCTTTATGCTTTTATTTATATTTTATCAACATTTTGCAATATAATTTACATTAAAATTGCACCACTGTAAATATATATTTTGAGTCATTTTCACAAATGTATGTACTCTTGGAACCACTACCCAGCAAAGATAGAGAATATTTCCAACATCACAGAAGGTTTCCTCATGCTCCAATGCAGAAAATTCCTCCAATTTTTAACTCCCGTCTACAAAACTGATTTGACTTCTGTAATTATAGATTATTTTTTCTTGTTCTAGAAACTCAAATGCATAGAATCACATAATACACACTCCTTTGTGTCTCACTATTTTACTATGATTACTTTGAGAGTCCTCCAGGAAGTTAGCTATATCAGTAGTTCATTACTTTTTATTGCTAAGCAGTATCCTTTTGAAATAAACATCACAATCTGTTTATTATTCACTCATAGAAGGATACATGGGTCATTTTCAGCATTGAGGAATCATGAGTAAATTTGCTATATTCATATACAAGTTTCTTTGGTAAATTCCTGGTAACTGAAATTTCTACATTATAAGTTAAGGGCATGTTTAATTTTATAAATAATTCCAGCCTGTTTCCACACTGGTTGCACCATTTATTCTCTCATATACAGTGCACATAAAGTACAATTGTTCCACACGATGTGGGAAACAAAGGCAGAAAAAAAAATTAAATTTCCTTACAGTTTACAGCCCATTGACAAGTCCTTGATACAACAAGAGTGATATTCCTCTAGGAACTCTGTTGCCTCAATGATGACACTTTGCTAAGGGCAAAAGGCAATCTTAGCTAACATTATCCTGACCTCCAGGATCCTGGAAGTCTACTTTAACACAGAAAAAAGTTCCTTTGGAAACTTCCTCTACCTCAATCTCCCAAATGTATGTTAGCAATCATCCTCCAAGCATATGGACTACTGACTTACATCTGAAGAGTCTCATGAATGAGTTTTTACTAAAAAAGTAATACATGCCCTTTTCCTAACAATAGCTGGCCCCTCAGGATCCTGGAAACCTTGTTTCCAAAAAAACGGTGGAGGCTTGTGCTATTCCTAACCCCTTCCCAACTTGAAAGTATATAATTAGCCACTCCTCTAAACCCCAGTGCAGCTCTTTCTGCTCAGAGGTCCTGTCCTCATGCTTTAATAAAGCCACCTTTCTTCACCAAAAAGGTTTCAAGAATTCTTTCTTGGCCATTGCCTCTGAACACCAACATTTTCTACATCACACACCCTACTCAGTTGTTGCTATTTCAAGCTTTGAAATTGCAGCCATTATTTTTTAAACTTTTTTTTTTAATGTTTATCTACCTTAGAGAGACAGCACTTGAGCAGGGGAGGGGCAGAGAGAGAGAGAGAGAGAGAGAGAGAGAGAGAGAACCTATGTGATGGTATCTCGTGATTTTAATGTTTGTTTCTCTAATGACTAATGTTATTGAACATCTTTTTCTGAAGAATGTGTTCAAATCCTTTGCCCACTTTTTTTGGAGGGGGAGTGGGGGGGTAGGCTTGTTTATTTATTATTGAATTATACAACTTTCTTATATACTTTGGGTACAATTTATTTGCCACATACGTGTAGTGTGAATACTTTCAGTCTGTAGCTTTTAATTTCTAATACAGTATTACGAAGAATAGAAGTTTTAATTTTGGTAAGTCCAGTTTATCATTTTCCTCTTACACTTAATGTTCTTTTTAAACAAATTAAGAAATATTTGCCTACTTAAGTGTTGTAAACATATTCTCCTAAACTTCCTTTTCAAGGATTTGGAATTTCTTTTACCTTTAGGCCTATGATTCATTTATAACTAATCTTCCTGTATGGTGTGAAGTAGGGGTTGAAATTCAATATTTTTTTCTGTACATATATCTAAATTTTATTCAACACCTCTATTTTATTTATTTTTATTTTACCATACATTCTTTATTCAATTATGTTGGAACATATATTTAAAATCAACTGAATATATTTGGGCCCATTTCTGGCTTCTCAATTCTATTCCATTTCTATATGTCTCTCTGTACCAGTAGATTATATTCTACTTATTTTAGCTTTAGAAATAATTTTAACATCATTTAGTCTAAGGCCTCACACTTTGCTATTTTTTATTGAAAAATAAAAAGTCGTGACTATTCAAGCTTGTTGATTTCTCCTTCCCCCCAAATTCAGCTGAGATTCTGAATGAGTGTTGTATCTATACATCAATATCTAATAGACTTCTAAATATTTTTGATATGTATTTTGATGTATATATCATATATATATATATATTTCTCCATTTATTTAAATACTTTTAAATTTTCTTCAGCAATATTAAAATATTTTTATTGAAAGGCGCTTAAACTGATTTTGCTAAATTTATTCTTGAGTATTTTAGTGTAATTGTGAATTCTAATTTTTTAATATATGTTTCCAACTGTTTGTTTCCAGTTTATAGAAACATATTTTCTTTATACGAACCTTACATCTCTGACTTGACTGAATTTCATTGTTTTGCTAATAATTTATTCTTTACCATCTTTATGGCATTTATTTTATTTTATTACCTTGTTTTGCTGGCCAAATATACTGTATAATATGAACATAAGTGGTAAGAGCAGATCTTCTTTCTTTCTTTCAATCTTAGAAAGAACGCATTTAGACTTTCACTATTTTATATGACACTAGCTATAACATTTTTGTTGATACATTCTGTCAGATTATGTAAAAGACCTTCTAGGGGCTCCTGGATGGCTCAGTTGGTTAAGAGTCTGACTCTTGATTTTGGCCCAGGTCATGATCTTGTGGTTTGGTTCGTGAGATTGAGCCCCAAGTCACAGAGACTGTTGGGATCCTCTCTCCCTCTCTCTCTCTGCCCCTCCTCCGCAAGCACATACACAAGCATGTGCTCGCTCTAAATAAACAAATAAATAAATGTAGGTATGTATGTATGTATGTATGTATGTATTTTTTTAAGAGAAAAAGCCATCTGTTCCTAATTAATACAGAATTTTTATCACAAATGCTTATAGAATTATATCAAATGCTTTCCCTTTTGATTGAGATGATCATGATTCTTTCCTTTATCTTATCAATGTGAACTCTTTCGTATATCTTGTGTGAATTCTATTATTTCTTTAAAAGGCTAACACAAATTTTCATTCCTGAAAGAAACTCCACCTTTTCATGATGCATTATTCCTTTTGTAACATATTATTTGTTATGATAATATTTTGTGCAGAATTTTTGTGTCTGTATCTTTATTCTTCTGCTGTCATCATGCTCTGGCATGAATATTACACTAACCTTATGTTGTTATATATATTTTTTCTTACGTTGTTATCTTAAGTGTGTTCTGTCATCCTTTGCTTCTGGTCTGCCCTGTTTTGAAATAGTTTATAATTAGTGTCAATGCTTTATTTTTTAAATAAGAAGAAAACATTTTGCAGATTTTCAAAACTTTGATATTACAGTAGTCATGTTTTGCTTGAGCAAAAAAAAAAAAATTAAAAATTGAGAAGCACTGTTTTTTTCCAAAAGAAGTCTAGAACACTGGTATGTATGTCGTTTTCCAAGGTTTTAACATTACATTTATTTATTTACTTACTTACTTAAGTTTTTATTTAAAGACACTAATTTTGGAAAGCTGCTTCAAGACAAGAATTTAGGAGCAGAGGGTCTTTTACCTTTATTTTTAAAGCTGGAGACAGTGTTATAAGATAAAGATGTTTCTAAAACTCAATTAAATCATATAATGCATAACCAAACTAAACATAAGAGATTCACAATGGGAGTCAGCATCATCTTTGCCAAGGACAAGACTTTCCTCAACTGACTAATCACTAGCATGGACTGGTTATTTCCTCTTCCAAGGTACTTAAATTGGCATGGTTCAGTCATGACTGTAGGACACTAAGGAGCTATACTTCCCTTCCCTGATAACCTTAGGATATCCTTCAAAACTTTATAAATAATAATTTGTATTTTTTTCTTTTTGTCATAATTTGTCTATAACTCTGAATAGTTTTAGCTCATATTTTTTAGAGGCAATATTTCCAAGGGGTGTGTGTATGTGTGTGTGTGATGTGTTCCTTTTGTTCATTTTTTTTAACGTCAATTTTAGTCCACCTGAGGCCAACAGAAGGCTCTGTATTTGAGCTGTGCTGGGGACACGGACTAATTAGCCATCAGGAAGCCTTTTGGATGGTGAGCAGTCTAAGGACAGGAACAGTGAACCTGCATTCTTGTAGCTGCTCCATGTGAGTTCGTTAAGGCTCATGCTGTCAGAATCTGGCACTATGAGAGGTCATTCTGTCAGAAGTGATACCTAGAAGACTTGAGGGTCAGACAACAGGCTCCAGAAGTGACCTGGTTCAAGGTGTACCCTACCAGTTGATTAACTTTCAGATTGCTATCAGGATACTTGGATATCAGTTATGATGATCACTAGGGCTGGTTCCTGGGTCACTATGACAGAAAACTGTCAAAATCAGTGAAGATAAGAAAATAATTTCATTCTGTTGAAAAAGAAAAAAAGACCATAAAAATATGTCAGATTTTACCTTCAAATAATCCAGATTGGGGGTGAGTAGATAAACAACTCAAATAAGAATGATTTAAAATTTAAAGTTAATTAAATCTCTGCATTAAAAATAATCAGAAACTTTCATTACCACTGGATGGAACATTTTATTTTCAAACTCTTTCCCAATGTTGTGAGGTTAAAATTAGCCACAGAGCTAAAATATCTGACAAGCAAATGGCTAATCTTCTTAAATTGGTATTATAAATGTGTTAAAGAAAACTGGGAAAAATCCCAGAGAAAATTCTAAAATCTTCCAACAGTTAGCTGTATACTGAATAATGTTTAATTGTGTCTAGTTGTTTTTATATTATTATTTTAATTATTCAGATGTCTTTGTCATTGGTAACTCCTAGAGATGTGACCTCTAATGAAAAGTAGCTCTTAACAAATAAAATTAAATCAATAAAAAAAGGTCCAATGCTATTGAAATAAATCTACTAATGGTGTTTCTGATATTCCTTCCAGTTAGACAACAGTCCCTAAGACCAATTTTATTCATAAGCACACCCAGTGACATTCACAAACAAAAATCAATGTAGCCCATTTAGTAAAAACAGTAAGATGTGTTTCATAAAATTAAATAAAAAGACTAATGAATATATAGTGACATCAAGATCTAATTGATTTACTCATACAGAGTTCATTTAATATGCTATAATTATTCTAAATAGATATTAGGACTATCAAATTGCATGGCTGTACAACAATAGCTCAATATGAGCAAACCTACAAAGACTTTAGGCAGTAATAGTATGCCACTTACTGGTACTTTGAGTCAGCTTTTAGAATTAATTCTAGCTCACATGTACAGTTTTAGAAGAAGTATTGTGTAGCAATACTATGTTTAAAAACACTAGAAACTACCATAACAATTTCAACATTAAAGATACTTAGTTGTAGGGGTGCCTGAATGGCTCAGTTGGTTAAGCGTCTGACTTTGGCTCAGGTCATGATCTCACAGTTTGTGAGTTCCAGCCCTGCATCGTGGGCCCTGTGCTGACAGCTCAGAGCCTGGAGCCTGCTTGGGATTCTGTGTTTCCCTCTCTATCTAAAGATACTTAGTTGTCACAAGGGCAAGATGGTAGGCTGCAAAAAGGTGAGGTGGGTCAAAATGCACATGCCACCTGATTGTTCAGACTGTTATCAGGGCAGTTGGGTATTTATTTTTAATGACTCAGAAAAGTTATATTCTTCCACCTATCAATTAATAAAGAGTATACATACTTAAGAAAACTAAGCTGATATGGGGTTTCACTAAACTGTTTAATCATAACAAGAAAGAGCTCATAAAATCAAAATTATATATATAAATTTGATAACTAACACTTTATAATTTCCTAAAATAAAAAGAAAAAATACAAGAATGCTCACTTGTTTTGTGAAATAAAAAATGCAAAACATGTTTCCTTGCTGTTACAATATTAAACGTGTCAGGGCGCCTGGGTGGCGCAGTCGGTTAAGCATCCGACTTCAGCCAGGTCACGATCTCGCGGTCCGTGAGTTCGAGCCCCGCATCAGGCTCTGGGCTGATGGCTCAGAGCCTGGAGCCTGTTTCCGATTCTGTGTCTCCCTCTCTCTCTGCTCCTCCCACGTTCATGCTCTGTCTCTCTCTGTCCCAAAAATAAACGTTGAAAAAAAAAAATTTAAAAAACAATATTAAACGTGTCATAAATAGTTTTACACACATTTTCAAATAAGAAACTCAATTAAAATATACAACTATCTGAACTTAAGTGATAGAAGTAGTAGTAAAAATCTAACTTCAAATAAAGAGACCTAAAGTTACCATACAAAACATTCTAGCTGTCACTAAAAATCAAGTGCAACATACCTCAAAGACTTAGAAAATAATGTGTCTAAGATTTCCAGTCCAAGAAGTACCTCTGTTCCTATCTCAAACTTTTTTGACTCCTCATTTGATCATTCCTATCATTGCATATAATTGAAAAAAACTCTAACATTTTCTCTCAGACTTTTATCATCAAAGCTGATATTATAACTTAAATTTACTCTATATTAAAACTATTAAAATATTACCACAGGTCCTGAAAATAATTATTCCATCCCCGTGTTCAAAAAACATCAATTGCCACTTTTCAAAATCTATTTGTTGTTACATACAAGTGTGTTATTAAATCTTTACACACTTGGAAATAACCCAGCTATTTCGCCATTATTTATTCTCTAATTTTCTTGTGATCAGAATAGATACACTGTATGTTCTAAATTATTTTAAATTCATGGTAACTTCTTTGATTAGCATATGTTCTGTCTTGGTATGTCTCATGCACATATGATTGGGATGGGTATTCTGTTGCTGTTGAACAGCATGTTCTAAAAATGTCAATTCCACTAAGTTGATAATTTGTGCTTTGCTCGGTTTTGTTAATAAAATAAATTTTTGTTAGTAGATTGATAATTTGCTCTGTACTCTTATTGATTTTTAATCTATTTTTAATAAAAACTGAAAACGAAGAGATCTTCCACCATCATTGAACATTTATCTACTGCTTCTTTCAATTATACCATATTTCGTTTGGTGTATATTGATACTGCAGTCTGGTGTATATACGATGAAAACTGTAATGTTCTTGATAAACTCACCATTTATTAGTATTCAGTGTCCCTCTTTATTCCTTATTCTTGGTTTGATTTCTACTTTATCTGATATTAATACAGTTACTAAGACTGTCTTTGTGTCAGTGCTATGTAGGGGATAGTTTCCCATTCCTTAAATATTATCCTATCTATACCTGTATATTTAAAGTGTGTTTCTGTAGACACTATATATTGGTTTAGGCTGCCTTTTCTATCCAGTTGGACAATCTCTGTTTTTTATTTGAACTATTTTATCATTCATATTAACTTTAACTTATGATGCATTTAAGTTGAGAACCCATCATCTTTGTATGTTCTCATGTTTTCTCCATTCTCTGCTTTCTTTTGGATTATTACTTTTTTAGTAACTTAGTATTCCATTATGTATACAAAACTGACTTATTACGTGTCTTTCATTGTTTGATTTATTTTCCCTGTGGTTATACTAGATTTTACATATCTTTAACTTATCACAATGTACCTTCAAGCAATATTATACTGTATCTTTGCATAAAATCTAAAAAAAATTAAAAGAGTCTAAATATTTTACCTTTCATTCATTTTTTGTACTTTTTTTATTCCATATTAGTTACAAAATCAATACTAATTTCACTAAAAGCACAGGCAATAAGAGCAAAACTAGGCAAATGGATTATATCAAACTTAACTTCTGAGTATCAAAGGAAACAACAGAATGAAAAGGCAACCTACAGAATAGGAGAAGATCCTTGAAAATTACACATTTGATAATGGGCTGATATCTAAAGCACATAAGAAATTCCCACAAATCAGGACACCTGGGTGGCTCAGTTGGTTAAGCATCTGACTTCAGCTCAGGTCATGATCTCAGGGTTTGTGGATTCGAGCCCCATGTCAGGCTCTGTGCTGACAGTTCAGAGCCTGCAGCCTGCTTCAGACTGTGTGTGTCTCTCTCTTTAACCCTGCCCCACTCATGGTCTGTCTCTGTGTGTCTCTCAAAAAAGGAATGAACATTAAAAAAAAATTTTTTTAACTCCTACAAATCAACAGCAATCATCATCATCATCAACAACAACAACATCAACTCAAAAACGGGCAGAGGACTTAAATAGAAATTTCTCCAAAGACATACAAATGGCCAACTGGTGTATGAAAAGATGCTCAACACCACAATCATGAGGGAAATGTAAATCAAAAACACACTGCGCTAACACTTCACATCTGTTAATATTATTTTAAGAAAAAAAAAAAAAAAACCTAGTGTCAGCTACAGAAATTGGAATCCAAGTACACTATCAGTAGGAATGGAAAACAATGGAGCGACCAAGAAAACAGTAAGGAGTTTCCTCAAAAACAGAACTACCATACATAATCTAGCAATTTCACTTCTGGATATATATACAAAGGAACTGAAATCATGAACTTGAAAAGATATTTGCACTCCCATGTTCACTGCAGCATTATTCACAAAATCCAAGATAGGGAAAACAATATAAACATCAATCCACAGATGAATGGATAAAGAGAAGGTGATATACAGAAACAATGGATTATTATTCAGTCTTAAAAAATAAGGAAATCCTGCTGTATTCAACAACATGGATGAAACTGGAGACATACTAAGGGAAATAAGCCAGTCACAGAAAGACAAATAGTGTATAATTCCATTCATTATGAGGGATCTAAAGTAGTCAAACAAACAGACACGAAAAGTATTATGGTGGTTACCAGGACCTGGAGAGGATGGAGAAATCAGGAGTTATTATTCAGTGGTTATAGGATTTTGATATTGCAAAGTAAGAAAAAAAGTTCTGGAGATCTATTATATAGCAATGTGAAGTGTTAACACTGCCAAACTAATACAGAAGACAATATTAAAATGGTAAATACATTTTTACCACAATGAAAAATAATAGAAAATAATGGGATATATACATACACACACACAAACACACACACATATATATATACATAGATATATATATATGTATATATCTATGTATATATATATGTATATATAGTGGAATATTACTTGGTGATAAAAAAGAATGGAGTTTTGTCATTTGCAACAACATGGATGGAACTAGACTGTATTATTCTAAGCAAAAAAGTCAGTCAGAGAAAGGCAAATACTGTATGATTTCACTCATGTGTGAAATTTAGAAACAAAACAGATAAACAGGGGAAGGGAAAGAAAAATAAGAGCAAAACCGAGAAGGAGGCAAACCATAAGAGATATGTAAGTTACATAAGAATATGTAAGTTATATGAATAGTGTAATACACTATATTTTAACCAACCTAGATTTAAGTAAAATTTAAAAAATAAGAATAATAGGGGAAATTCTATATTGTGGAATTTCTTTGTACTATCTCACGTTGTCTCTGAATTGAAATATATTCAAAATAAAAATTTATTTAAGGTTAAAAAAATAAAAAGAAAATCTAGATTTGAAGTATAAAAAAAGCAACTTTTCCTAACAAATGTGGAAAAGCATTTTTAAAATGACTTCTTGTGTGTGATCATCTAATCATTCTCTATGACCATGTCAATAAAGACATCAATATATTTTTCTAGAAACTTTCTAGAGACCTCTACACCCAATGTGGGGGTCAAATTTTCAACCCCAAGGTCAAGAGTCACATGCTCCACTAACTGAGCTAGATAGGTGTCACAGAATTAATATATTTTTAAAGATTTAATTAGGTATCAGACATGAAACAACATCTAAAGAAGGCACAGGGAACCTATATTGCTCAGCATAGAAAAACACAATTTCTCTGCATGGTAAATTCATATGACAACAATAGAAGTGAACTGTGTGGAAGAAAAAGGAGAAAATAGCTGAGATGAAGGAGGTAAAGCTGAAGTGCCAAATAGGGGTCATGTGATGTGTAGTTATGAATGATGTGTTAATTGTATGGACTTTATCTTGTACATATATGGCATTTCTAGGGAATATTTGCAAGGGACATTATTTATAAACCCCTAAGTCTACTTCACCCTCCCCCATGGTGTGGCAATAAATAAGTCTGGGGTACTGGTCACTAGCTCCAGAAAGGGGTACTGCTGAGCCTTTAGGAATCATGATCATTCCATCTGCCTAGCTCTTTTGATGCAGAGATGGAAACACCTATGCAAATTTGTTTCAATAAAAGGAAGAAGAGGTTTATCACTGGCTTCAGGATGGGAAGCCTCTATAGATCATTAAAATAGAACACTTTGGATGAATCAGAAATCTTGAGACACCAGTTGCTGCTATAGCATTGAAAACAACAAGGGGAAGGATCCAGGCTAAAAAGGTAGAACAAGCAGAGCTACCCTGATCAAACTGTGCATGAATTCCAACCCAGGCCTGCACTTCCAGTTCTGTGGGCCAATGAAATCTCTTATTGATCAATCCAATAGGAATCACATTTCTATTCTTTGGAGCTCAGGCATACTACATAATAAATGTTTTAACAAGGAAAAAAACAATAGATAATTATTTTAATAGTCAATAATTTTTTAAATAAAATTTTAATTAGAAAATGAAAGTATATTATGATATTAGAATTCTAAGCTATGTAAAAGATTACCGTAACCAGAGTAGTTTAGGCGTATACTTTTATTATTTTACAGTTCTGAAGATCAGAAGTATAGGCACAGCTTGACTGAGTTCTCTGCTTTAGGGTCTCACAAATATAGCAACATAGATGGCTTCCAAAACACAGTGCTGAGTAAAAGACGCAAAAATGCTACATACAGTATAATTACATTAATATGAATTTCAAAAATAGTCAAAATTAATTGGGAGTTCTAGAAATCAGAAAGCAACTATCTAGCATAAAGACTAAGGGGAAAGTGGAGGCACAAAGGAAATTTTCTAGGCAATGGGATTGTGGATTTTAAATTTTTATTTATCAACAAAACTAAAAGGCAACCAACAGAATGGGAAAAGATATTTGCAAATGACATATCGGACAAAGGGCTAGTATCCAAAATCTATATAGAGCTCACCAAACTCCACACCCAAAAAACAAATAATCCAGTGAAGAAATGGGCAGAAATCATGAATAGACACTTCTCTAAACAAGACATCCGGACGGCCAACAGGCACATGAAAAGATGCTCAACGTCGCTCCTCATCAGGGAAATACAAATCAAAACCACACTCAGATATCACCTCACGCCAGTCAGAGTGGCCAAAATGAACAAATCAGGAGACTATAGATGCTGGACAGGATGTGGAGAAACGGGAACCCTCTTGCACTGTTGGTGGGAATGCAAATTGGTGCAGCCACTCTGGAAAACAGTGTGGAGCTTCCTCAAAAAATTAAAACTAAACCTACCCTATGACCCAGCAGTAACACTGCTAGGAATTTACCCAAGGGATACAGGAGTACTGATGCATAGGTGTACTGGTACCACAATGTTTATAGCAGCACTCTCAACAATAGCCAAATTGTGGGAAAAGCCTAAATGTCCATCAACTGACGAATGGATAAAGAAATTGTGGTTTATATACACAATGGAGTACTACGTGGCAATGAGAAAGAATGAAATATGGCCCTCTGTAGCAACGTGGATGGAACTGGAGAGTGTGATGCTAAGTGAAATAAGCCATACAGAGAAAGACAGATACCATATGGTTTCACTCTTATGTGGATCCTGAGAAACTTAACAGAAACCCATGGAGGAGGGGAAGGAAAAAAAAGAGGTTAGAGTGGGAGAGAGCCAAAGCATAAGAGACTCTTAAAAACTGAGAACAGGGGCGCCTGGGTGGCACAGTCGGTTAAGCGTCCGACTTCGGCCAGGTCACGATCTCGCGGTCCGTGAGTTCGAGCCCCGCGTCAGGCTCTGGGCTGATGGCTCGGAGCCTGGAGCCTGTTTCCGATTCTGTGTCTCCCTCTCTCTCTGCCCCTCCCCCGTTCATGCTCTCTCTCTGTCCCAAAAATAAATAAAATAAAAAAACGTTGAAAAAAAAATTTAAAAGAAAAACTGAGAACAAACTGATGGTTGATGGGGGGGTGGGAGGGAGGGAAGGGAGGGTAGGTGATGGGCATTGAAGAGAGCATCTTTTGGGATGAGTACTGGGTGTTGTATAGAAACCAATTTGACAATAAATTTCATATATTAAAATAAAATAAAATAAATTTTTATTTGATATTTTGATAATAATAACCATCTATTACATACAAATTTGTGTCAAAAATATTCAACAGTTCAAATTCAATACATACACACACACACACACAGGAAATTTGAATAGCTTGATATCTGTTAAAGATACCAAATTTGTTATTTTAAAGCTTTCCATAAGAGTGTATGAGTACTTTTTCCTTCTCCAATATTTAATAGACTTTACCAATAAAGCCAATAGGGCCGGGGTTTTCTTGTGGGAAGTTTTTAAAATATCAAAATTGGTATCATTAACAGATAACAAGCTATTCAAAGTTTCCATCTGTGTGTGTGTATGTGTGTGCTGAATTTGAACTGTTGAATATTTTTGACACAAAGTTATATGTAATATTTTCTTATTAACCTTACTAGGGATTAATAAACATGACTAACCTTTCAAAGAACATATTTAGGGGTTTGCTGATTTTTCCTCACTGATTTCTGATTTAATTTTTACTGTTTCCCCTCCTTCCACTTACTTGGTGTTTAATTTACTGTTAATTGATTTCTTAAGGTAGAAGCTAAAATTGTTGATTCAATCATTTTTCAAGTATATAGTTATAATACTATAAATTTATCTCCAGTGATGTTTTAGGTTATAACATATGTTTACATAATATAATTTTATTATGATTCAGTTTCGATGTTTTTGTTTTAATTTCTCTTGTGATATCTTTTTTATCTCATGGTTTGTGTATAAACAGAATTCCAAAGACCCAAGGTATTTGGGGTTTTCTAGGTATCTTCTTGCTATTAAATGTTAAAGTACACTTTATGCATGCTTTTATCCCTTTGCAATTTATGTAGTTTTGCTGTGTGGACCAGCATATAGGATATCTTTGTGCATTATATCTTAAACTAGTAACTTAATAGTATTAAAGTCACAATTCAGGTATAATCTTTAATCTCTGCTAACATCTTAATAACACAATATTGCTTTCTAGTCATTACCATTTTAATAACTTCATTGAAATCTAAACATAGGATACCAATGAAATTTATTTATCACTATTATTTTATATTTGGCTTTTGTTCATAAAGTATTTTAATATAATTGGATTAAATAACTTGAAGTTTAATAATTAAAATTCATACATTATAATTTCTTCTATTAAATTAAATTTGTATACCAAGAAGAATATACAATGACAGAAATTGGATATTACTTTAATTGGGGTATTATTTTTGCAAGAAATATTGGTTTTTTTTCCATGTCTAAGGTTAACAAGCAAATCTTAATAATTTTTATTCATTTAACTCCAAACAGAATTTTACAAATACAATACAATTTATATGATTGACTTACACTTGTATTATATCTATAGCCAAAATCAGTATATAAAAACTGTATTTTAGATATAACACTAGTACGTCATAATCGTTTGCAAAAAATTATTTAAGAAAGGAAACAGTGAGGTGCACCTGGGTGGCTCAGTCAGCTGAGCATCCGACTTCAGCTCAGGTCATGATCTCACGGTTCGTGGGATCAGCCCTGCATCACGCTCTGTCTGTGCTGACAGCTCAGAGCCTGGAGCCTGCTTTGGATTCTGTGTCTCCCTCTCTCTTTGCCCCTCCCCAGCTTGTACTCTGTCTCTGTCTCTCTCAAAAATAGCTAAGCATTAAAAAAAATTTTTTAAAGAAATGAAAGAGTGAGACATTTGAAAAATTTGGGGGCTTTTTCCACACTCTCATCTAAAAGAAACATTAGGTGGTCACTACTGAATTTTATGAAATTCACAGTACTATTACAAATTTCTTTCAGAGAAAAGTGAAAAAAAATATGACTTTGTCAAAAATAGCCATGCTTTTTGGCAATGTAGAAGATGTTTACACAAATGAAATGTGTCTCCTTATTAGGAGAAATTTAGTTTATAATAGACAAATTACTGTAAGAAACTTCTTAAATAAGATTCTAATTATTAGATAAAGTAATTTGTACAATTTCAGTAATTTACAGAATGAGTGATATATTAAAACCCACATTTTGACTATTTTATACGTAAATGTGTATCACATCACCTCATTTTGGCTCCTGGAATATATTTGATATGAACAGACTTGACTTCTCCTCTGTAACTTCAGTACTACAGCTGACCTTTATGTATTAACTAGTCAACAGTTTAATCATTTTCTTTTGAAATATGCAACAATGCCTTTAGGAAATTGCCTGTACACTCTCTCTATTTTGCATTCATCACCAATAGTATGACACAATAGTTTATTCTATAAATTGGTCTAATACTGTAAATTTTTGATGCTGACTACTCCCCTGTGTCACCCCTTAATTCACATGTAGGTGGCATGTTCTCCCCATGAACAGGGTGGTGCCCGGTTTTCAGGTATGTACTTTCTCCATGTGTAATGTAAGGAGAAACAGAATATTCATGGATCCGTTTCTTGCTGTTAAAAAAGAAGGGGGTTGATAAAATATTATATATATATATATATATATATATATATATATATATATATATATATATATATATATATATATATATATATGCCAGATTCTACTAACGCAGCCTTGGGCTAAATTTAGTGCTACCATTCATACAGAATGGCTCAGAATTTGTGGAAAATGTTAGTCCTGAAATAAAAACAACAAAAATGCATTATGAAACATAACTTATTTCTGTGTTTGTTGCTTTAACATGGATTTAATTCTTAAAGAAACTGTTAATATATTCTAACAAGTATCGTTACTGTCTTTGCAAAAGACAAATGCAGCCTCCCTTCCTTTGGCTCTTTTATTTTCACTCAAAATTAACATTCTATCCTAAAAACAAGAACTGTTAGTTATTACTCATTGTTAGCTGAATAGTCCAGCAATTTCAGAATCATAGACTTCTAAGAAATAATTCTTTGGTATAATAATGAGTAGACATGAATGGAAAATAATTTATCTTGTCCAAGTGGATATCATATTTTTGCATATCAACTCCTTTATAGGTTTGTCACAATTACAGTTTTTTGGCTTATAATCCAAAAACTAAAAATTGCTGAAATTGGCCTTGACAGGCCCAACTAATTGGCTCCCAAGGAGCCGTTATGTTCTACCTGGTGAACAGTCCGTGAAGTACACAGCCACTTGTCCAAACCACACATGCAGCTAATTATAAAGCAGCAGGAGATATCACATGGTAATAGGCCATACACTGTTATTAGTACATAATAATTCCATACCCAAATCATCAATTATACTGCTCTCACTGCCTTGAAGAAAACTGTATTGTGCAAGAATGATTACTTAGGGACACTCTCTGAGTAAAGACCATGCTACTGTTACTGTCTTAAATGACTAATTCTTCTAATTTTTCCTAGGAGATTAAAAACTCTGTCTAGTCATCAAACAGAAACAAAATTAATTTAAATAAAATAAAAAAACTCTTTGCTCTCTGCAGTCAGAAAAAGAAATATGATTCAAATGATATTATTTGAAAAGTAGAGGGTTATCGCTTATTCTTTGCAAAGTATCATATTCCAATGTTTCACTGGATCCTCCAATTTGTAACTAATCTTAGGAAAGATTAAAATATCATGGATTATAAATTTATTTCAATAAATATTTATATACTTACAATACGACTAATACACACATACTGAAGGTGGCATTGCTCTCACCCTTTTAGGATCATCAATTACATTCACATAGAAGTGCTCTGCTGTAGCTTCATGAATCATTTGAAAGTAACAAAAAAAGAAAAATGAAGCTCAAGTTATTCCAGACTTACTCTGAGAAATTTCTCTGCTTACTTAATTATCTTCTTTTGACAATTTGTTTTATAAGCAGGTTCATGCTTGTCTCAGACTTGTTTGATCTTGGTTTGGGGTCATTAACTCTGATCTGTTCTTGTCTTTAGACAAAAATATAAAAATTTCTTGTAACCAGGAACTCTTAAATTTTTTCGTTCTGAGTTTTCCCTAAAAAAGTGAATTTTAGGGGCGCCTGGGTGGCGCAGTCGGTTAAGCGTCCGACTTCATCCGGGTCACGATCTCGCGGTCCGTGAGTTCGAGCCCCGCGTCAGGCTCTGGGCTGATGGCTCAGAGCCTGGAGCCTGTTTCCGATTCTGTGTCTCCCTCTCTCTCTGCCCCTCCCCCGTTCATGCTCTGTCTCTCTCTGTCCCAAAAATAAATAAACGTTGAAAAAAAAATTACAAAAAAATAAAAAATAAAAAAGTGAATTTTAATTTCTTTCCTTTAATTATAATTCAAACCTCATATAATTCAGGACACAGTTTTCATCTTTGTCCACTAAAATGGAATAGAGCTCTTCAATTCCTAGCTAATTTATTGATAGTGGAACTTTCTTTAACTCAGCACCTGGAACTCAGTGGAAAATAAAATTAAGACAAAGTGAGATTACAAAAGCCCATCTCACAGATTTTGCTTAGAGTGAAACCAATGGTCCATGCTAAAAATGGGATGAATCAAAACTTCTGGTCATCTGTATCTGTTCAGAAAATTCAAAATGAATCCGATCTAAGCAAGCCAGTTATACACCAGTTTGCTTTATGAATCATTTTGCTGTACAAATGTGATTTCTATTAAAAATATCTTACCTATTTATTATTATATAACTTAAACAATTCAGAATTTGCCAACATAAAATGAGACCATGACATGAGATTTGAAGTTATACATCTCCTTGTTTGATAAAAAGGTCAAAAGGCTTTCAAAGAGATGAAAATTTTTAAAATTGTTTCTATGATTGTGTTTTGAATTCCTGAAACTCTCATATCCTAAACATAGTTTCTATGACTTTTTCATTATCATGAATATTCTTGTGGCAGCAAGACTATTCAACTTGAAGCCACAAATCATAGACCATAAGCCATAATTCATAATTATTCATTACATTAGTTTAAGTATTGAGAAAATTTCACCAGAGAATCAGGGAGATTTATGATTTATTGTTCAATCCCTATTCCCATCACTCATTCAAATGATAGTTGGAAGCTATCCAAACTCTCTAAATTTGATTCTCTACAAATGTACCTAAGGATGAGATGTGTTTTGGACCTGGAAATAATTGGGTCCTATATACTTAAACCAATAACAAGTTCCTAGTTCTTCATGCAAATCTCATTTTGATGGAGGACTTTTATATGAGCTGACTACACCTAACTGTTGTATCTCTAAAGCCCCTTAAGTACAACATCTTAATAGCAAAAAGTAAACTCATGGAAAAGGAGTAAATGTTTGCAAAACATATCTGATAAGGAGCTAATATGCAAAATATATTTTAAAAAATACTTCTCACTAAGCAGAAAGAAAATACATGATTATAAAATGGACAATGGACTTTAGCAGATATTTCTCCAAAGAAACATAAAAATGGCCAAAAGGTATATAAAAAGTTGTTGAACATTATGAATCATCAGGGAAATGCAAATCCTAACCACTAATGGCACAGATGCTATAGAAAACAGTATGAAGGCTCCTCAAAAATTAAAAATAGAACCATCATATGATCTAAGAATCCAACTTCTGGATATATACCCAAAGAAACTGAAATCTAGGATCCCCAAGAGATATCTGCACTACCATGTTCATTGTAGCATTATTCACAATAGCGAAAATATGGAAACAGATAAATGGGTAGAGAAAATGGGTTTATTCATATAATACTTATATAATTGCCTTAAAAAAAGAAGGAAATCCTGCCGTTTGTGACCACATGGATGGACCTTGAGGACATTATGCTAAGCGACAGTAACCAGTCACAAAAAAGACAACTACATGATTCCACTTATATGAGGTAACAAATAATCCAACTCATAGAATCAGGGAATAAAAGGGTAGTTGCCAGGGTTGGGGAAAGGTGAAAATGGTGAGTTGTTCAATGGATATAAATTTCAGTCATGCAAGATGAGAAAGTTCTAGAGATCTACTGCAAACACAGTGCTAATAGTTTATTGATGCTGCATTGTACACCTACAAAATTGTTAAGTTTATAGAACACATAAGCCTTCTTACAAAACAAAAACAACAAAAAGGAAAAAGGCACAAGGAAGCTTTTAACAGTGACAAATATATCTGTTACCCTGATTATGGTGATGGTTTCACTGGCACGTGCATATGTTTAAAGTCATCAAGTTGTATATATTAAATATGTGCAGGGTCTTTTTTATATGAATGGCTCTTCAATAAAGCTGTTTAAAACAAGAAGAGCAAGTGACAAACATTGTTTAGCTAGTAGGCTAGTGGAAATATATAAAAAAAAAACTCCGAGAAGTCCTTCATTATGCCCTTTATAATTTATGTAGATATGTTTATTACTGCAAAGATCAAAAGCAGCATTAATACATACCTACAAATTTAAAAATTCATTTGCCTCAAAATACACCCCAAACTAAATCTGAATGAAACTTATTTAATATCCTGTTTAAATGACCTGCCTTGCTTTTGATTGATTTCATGTTCCCCTCCTACATATTTGGATTTTTATTTGCTCTAAGATTTATGGGATAAAATTGTCATCATGTCATCGTTTCCTTAAGAATCTCAAATCTATGTATGGACCATAAATACTTGTTGTAATTACAAATCAGTAATTACTTTATTAAATAATATTAATTTTTGAAGAATAAGGATTCCCAAATTATTAAATTTTTATATAATTACCTTAAAAATAGTAAGAGGAATGCTATTTTGTTATAAATAATGGGGATGTGATTTTTTTCTGCTTCTTTCAGCTTCACTAAACCCAAGATCATACCTGAAGGCACAGGTATGTATGTATGTAATTTTAACATAAATGAAAAGTATGTATTTTTAACAAAAAACTTGTTTAAAAAAATGGAAAAAGATACTGATTATAGATTTCTCCAAAGATAACATACAAATGGCCAAGAAGTACATGAAAAATTGCTCAACATCACTAATAATCAGAGAATGAAAATGAAAATGAAAATCACAATGAGATAGCACTTCACAAATGTTCAAACAGCTATTATCAAACAAAAAACAATCAAGCAAAATAACAAGTGTTGATGAGTATGTTGTATAAAGGGAATTCTAAAAAAAAAAAGGAACTCTTACACTATTGCTGCATTTATAAATTGGTACAACCATATGTAAAATAGTATGAAGGTTCCTCTAGAAATTAAAATTAGAACTACTGTGCGATCCAGAAATCCCACTTCTGAGTATTATCCAAAAAACTTGAAACCAGTATCTTGAAGCAGTATCTGTGATTTCATTTTTAATTCACTGTGCTAGTATCTGTGATTTAATTTTCAATTCATTGTGCTAAACACCCAGAGGGCATATTAATACAGACCACAGTTGTTCAAAATTCCCCTCTATATTGTGTTTTCTTGGATAATTTCTGCCCCCATGATTTTCCCTAATTTACTTTCTTAAATTTGTTCTTAGGTTGACAGTTGACCATGTGGATTTACTCTTTAATATCCTATAATTTCTCTTCTTTTCCAGATCTGTATGTTTTTGTTATATTTTTTGGAATGTTTTTAAAATGTATCTTCCAAAATGGTTATTTAAAAAAGAACAACATTTTTGTGTTTATTTCTAGGAGCTATGCTTTGTATTTCTTATTTTTCTGTATATACCTTGTTATCCATTTCATAAATGAAATTTGTTCTATTACCTCTTGGAAAATAAAGAGATATGAACCTTTTTTCTGGATTTTTCACTTTGGTACTTCCAATGAATTACTTTTTGTGTGTGCTTTTGTAGGTTTGCCAGTTGTGGATTTCATTCTTTCACATTAGAAGATTTCCTCAAATTTTGGGTGATTTTGATTACCTATTTTATATTTAATAAAAGATTTGTTGGAAATGAGGCATATATGATACTTTGAAAGACTCAGTTTACTGAAAGGAAAACCAGTAGATTTTTGGGAATAATTTCTGATATTTAGCTCCTTTATCTATATGATTCAGTTTCTCTTAAGTAGACTCTTTGCCAAAATCTCATCAAAAAATTCTGTTTGGCAATTCTAAGGATCTGGAAAAATGAAGGGAGTTTGAGAGTCCTTAACAATTAGTATGCCAGGTTCCATATTTCATTCCTTTGTGAATAATATTCCTAATCTAGAGTTTTTGGTTCAATGTCTATAGATGGAATTCCTGAAAATTCTAGGCTTCTAGAAGGAGGAGGTCAATGGGTAAGATGGGGGACATGGCATCAGATAGCCTTTTAAACATGCTTTTATCCAATTTCTCTATGTTCACATTTTTTTTGCTTAATCTTTCCTACCATTCTACAAGCGGCATCAATCACAAACCGTTTCTGTGATAATCCTGATGTATTTTCCCACTTTTCATTGTTTTCTGCAAGTTTGGGAACCTGCATTTTTCTGTTGCTGTTCTATTTTTGTTTGTTTTTTAAATAAGTAGGTGACTTTAAAAATGCTTCAACTACATAAATTTTTCTTTGCAATGATAGGTTTTATCTAAAAGATTTTTTTTGTTTTTCTTTCCATTTCTGATTGATTTTTAGAGAAGATGCAGAAAATTATTTCATCATGTTCAAACCAAAAGTACCCCTAAATTATCTTCAAAGTCAAATCAGTAATTTTACCATGTAGATTAGTTAAGAACCAAAAATGCTTCACTGAACCAATTCTGAGACTAAAATAATTATTTCGTATTTCTTTTTCCTATTTAATATTGTACATAATCCTTAGAGGAAAAATTCCTTGATGAATTAAGAAATAATTAAAATATATGTTGGCCAAGATTACAGAAACAACTTTTCTGTACTTTCAACTTGCTAAGAATTAAATTTGGTTCAAAATGTGAAATTTAAATTATCATAATAAAGCTATTGCAATAGAATTCCATAATACTATCCATTTTCAGTAACATAAGAAAATTATTATTTTCCACTGTTTGGTCTTGATTTGCAAGGGTTTTCCAAGAGTTTAAGAGCTGAAAATATGCAAATAATATCCTTTAAAAGCAGAAGAGCTGTACTTTTCCATTTAAGAGACAACATACATTTGTATAAGTTATAAAACAAGTTAACCCAAATCAGTTTAATTATGAAATTGTAAGAGAAGTAAATAGGAAATACAGAAAATAATCCAAGTAGGTTTCTTCTTCTTCTCTTCCTCCTTTTCTTCCTGCTCCTCCTCTCTCCTTTTTCTTCTCATTATTTTGCTTTCATACATTTGACATTAGTATTTTCTGAAAGTTAACTTGTATTTAAGTAGAAATTATGCATCTAAACTGTCATTAGGGAAATTAAAATCCTATTAAGTAGGATTCTTAAATATTAATTAAAATATTGTTTTTTCTGTGACTATAAAGATTAGAAATTACATATGCAAAATAGCTCTTTTTATACCCTGGGCACTAATCTTAAAAAATAGGGACTTGGGGCGCCTGGGTGGCTAGTCGGTTAAGCGGCCGACTTCGGCTCAGGTCTGATTTCGCGGTCGGTGAGTTCGAGCCCCGCGTCGGGCTCTGTGCTGGAGCCTGCTTCAGATTCTGTGTTTCCCTCTCTCTGACCCTCCCCCGTTCATGCTCTGTCTCTCTCCGTCTCAAAAATAAACGTTAAAAAAATTTTTTTTTTAAAATAGGGACTTATTAGTTATAATTAAAACAAACTCTCCTGAGTCTTATGTTTTGAAATATCTATAGTTTGAAAGATTAAACAATTAGTCAAATAATAACTGATCAATTAAATTGACAGAGCTGCATTCCAAATCTAGCCATATCTTAACAGTAGAAATTTAGATACCCAGGAAACATTCAGTACCTAAAACACTTCTTATTAACCAGATAACTGTAGAGACCACATTAAAAACTTTCTTAGGTAAGTGAGTAGTTTTCATGTATATAATAAGAAACCAATGTTATGTGTAAGTTTAATGCATATAGTATTATAGATAATATATGTGTACTAAATATATGCATATAATTTTATGCATTTTATATTTCTGTTGGTATACACTGTATACTACTACTACTACTAATACTATTATAAAGCACTATCATTTATATTTCCCTTACTATGGACCAGGCAGTGTACTAAGCATTTTCTATTAGTGTATTTTAATATAGTTAGTACAGTCTCTCATTCTCAAATCAACCCTAAAAGGTAGGTAGTATTTTATTATCACTCTTTTACATATGAATCACAGCAAGTTTCAACAACTGCCCCTAAGTGACAAAGCCAGAACTCTTGTGCAGAGTAGTGCTCTTGGCCATTATACAATATTGTCTCTCATATACCTAGGATTGTTCCTGCTTAGGCAAACTAAGGAAAAAGCCAAAGTAGCTATTTGTTATAACCGTTTATGAATACACTTTTAGTTTGTTATAACTGTCCATCTATGAATTGGTTTTACTATTGCTTAAGTATATTTCCACACATAAGTTAGCAGCTCAGGCATCAAATATTTCTCCTTTTAAGAAAAATTTCATCTACTTCAGGTAAATTTTCCCCATGTTCAACAACCAAAGAAATATTTTATTTGCATTCTTCTACTGGTATTGCCTCTTCCCAAATAGTTTGAGCCAAGAAAATACTCATTATTAAAACTCTAAGAATTCTCCATATTCCAGAGCAACATCTTCAAACTGTGAATAACTATAAACGTACTCTAAGACTTTGCCGGGTGTCTGCAGTATGGATAATGTGATGGAATATATTTTAAGAATCTCATAGTTTTCCTAAAACTAAAATACCTGAAATGTACTTATGATGGAGGTATCATGTTGGATCTGTTGTTACAATTCCACTTTACAATCATTCTCCATTACTTTATGATAAAATTGTGCATCTATTACTTATTCCAAATCTTATTCTCTTGCATTTCCCTTTGAATAGATAACATTAAAACAGCTTTGAAACTTCTAGCATCAAAATACCTTGTTAATATTTAAAATGTCAACAATTATATTTTTGTGACCATTTATGTTACAAAATTGTAGGTACCATAGGTTTCCACAGTATCTCAGGGGCAGGCAAGCAAAATACTGGAATACTTTTTCTATAGTTTCTAGTATCTCCATGAAGTAGAAAGCAAAGTGCGTAGTTGTGAGTAGTAAGGAAGTAAGAGATTCTGAATGTTTGAAAATAAGTGAAATTGTTGTCTCAGAGAACGGGAGAATAAAATAATTCAGAAAATAAATAGGTAATGGGGGTTAAGGAGCACACTTGCTTTGATGAGTACTGAGTGTTACATGGAAGTGTTGAATCACTATATTGTACTCCTGAAACTACTGTTACACTGTTTGTTAACTAACTGGAATTTAAATTTTAAATTATAAGAAATAAATAAATAAAACAAAAGGAAAAGAGAAGAAAAAGAAAAGATAAAAGGAAAAGAGAAGGGAAGAGAAGAAAAACAAAAGAAAGAAAGGAAAAAAAGAAAAAAAGAAATGAAAAAATTTCACCATCTCAACTGGTTCTAAGTGTCTACTTGAGGTTGTTCCAGGAAATTCATAAATAGAGAACTGGCTTTATGCAGAATTGGGGTTTCACTACTAAAATGAATGGAAATAGCACTACAAACACTTTAAGTTGAAAGCAAACATCATATGATGATTCCAATGATATTGAAATGTAATATAAAATATATATTAAAATGTGATGATTACTTCATTCTGATGGAAGTACTCTCTAAAATATCATTATGTAAAATTAAGATACTAGTTTTACTAGTGAGTTTTATTTATTACGGTTAATAATAAATTTCAAATGAAAACTACAAAATATAAAGTTCTTCCAATAAATTTATAAACTCTGCATCTGGTTATTTTTAAGAAAAACGGTAAGAAATAACAGACTTGTTCCTTCATGTAAGTTATTATATACTTTTGTTGTGGATATCTATACAATTATAAAGATAAAGTGAATTTCAGTACTGTCAACAGTAGGAGAGGTTGAGACAGAGGTTTTACGGGAGTCCTAATAGAAACTCAAAACTAAAGTTGGTTGGAGAGAGACACCTGAAAGACACAGAAGAATTTTTTTGAAAACACACAACAAACAAAAGACAATCAAATACAACCCACCTTAACCTCCCCCCAAAAAACTAGTGAAAATATTTGAGAGGATTGACTATATATAAAATTATATTGAGTACTTTTTAAACAAATGCTGATGACTAATGTTAAAATGAAACATAAAATATGAAAAAAATTAGGCAATTTTAACAGCCCGTGTTGTATAATAAAGAAAATACAAATGAAGTACCACTCACTGAATGACAATATCAAAACAAGTCCAAACACAATGTTGACATTTCATGAAAGGGAAGGGCTAAGAATATAAGAAAGCTATAACCCCCATCTTCTATGACAGGAAGCCAAATGATAATGTATAACATGGTAAATAAAATGCAACAGTGTATGGCAAGAGTTAAAATAATGAAAAGTACAGCCTCTAGACATTGGGATGATGTTTTGAGAAAAAGAGGCCAGCGAACATCTACTGAAATTTTATAAGCTCATTACACTATATGACTTCAAAATTGTGTACATTTATTACTCAGATCTGAAAAAAAGAAAAAGTACAACTGAGAAAAAAGGCCCTTAACTAAAAAACCAATAATTGTAGAACAGATAAGTGAAATAAACTTCACATATAAAGGTAGTAAAAACACAAACTTAGGTGTATGTCTATGTATACATAGTGAAAATACCCATGCCCACATAGAAAAGAGATTTTAATGGCACTTCCGATGTTTCATAGGTCACATGAAAAGGCTAACAATGAAGAATGGATTGGGTAATAGAAATTATAACATTTGTCTCCTTGAAATCTTTAAAAATATAGATACAATGCATTCTTATCACAGGAGGTGTAAAAATAAGTGTTTTAACTTGCCATCATTTGAAAATTATTTTTATGAACATGATTTGCATCAAGTTTTAAGTTGTGATGAAAAGGAATAAATGTGTTCAACTTCCTCTCCCCCAAGCAATTGAGGAAGATTATGACTACTTTTTTGGAAGTGATTAAGAAAAGCAGAATGAGTCACAAACGCTAGATGTTAAACAGAGCTGAAATGGTAAATTATTTCAGAGCAGATGTTAAAGGAAATGAAGCCAACATTTGAGAAGAAAGAATGGGTATTAGAGAACTGAAGTAATCTTTTTAGTGACTTTTCCTATAGTCTACTTTGACAGACACAACCTGCCAAATCACTAACTTCATGAAAAAAGTCACTTTACAAAGTGGTCCTGTTTCATTTTTCTGCATGTCAGCTGTCCGGTTTTCCCAACACCATTTGTTGAAGAGACTGTCTTTTTTTACTGGATATTCTTTCCTGCTTGCTTGAAGATTAGTTGACCATACAGTTGTTGGTTCCTGAAACTGATAGTACTTATTGACACCCACCCTCTGTAAAGTATTTCCCAAATAGGACTGAAGTATTATAAATGATAATATCCCTATTTCGTATGTTAAAAAAATCAGAAATAGAAAGGCTTTATGAATTAGCCACGATTTTACAAATCACTTGAATAATTTTGGGGAACATTTCAACCTCAGCTCTGTTTTTCCTCAGGACCCAAACCTGCGCACAGCATTATGTTGCTTTATACGCTAAAAATAATTCTGTTTTTGTTTATTTGGGGGAAGAATACTGTCAAATAAAGAATGTGTACATAAAAATAAAATTTTATTAATTCTGAATATTTGCTTAGAAGGAATGTAATGTCACCTAACTCACTTATTCAAACATTCATAGTAGTGAGTTAACAGGTATTTAAAAGAAAATTTATTACTTCTTCACTTATTGAAAAACAAAACAAAACAGACTTATGATTACCGACTGTGGTAAGCAGAATAATGGTCCCCCAATATATACACGTCCTGCTTCTCAATACATGTGAATGTGTAAAGTTACATGACACTGGAGAAACAAGGGTGCAGATAAAATTAAGATTGCTAATTAGTTGGCCCTGTGATGGGGAGATTATCCTGGATTATCCAGCTGGGCCTAACAGAATCACAAGGGTCCTTATAAGTGGAAGGGGATGGCAAAAGAAAAACCACCTGAGAGATGGTACCATGATGAACACTCAGCTCAGTGCTGATGCAGATGAAGTTTGGGCCGTGAACCAAGGAATGGGGCAGCTTCTTGAAGATGGAAAAGTCTAGGAAATGGACTCTTCTTTCAACCTCTAGAAGAAATTCAGTCCTGTTTGCTAACAGGCTATCAGTTTTAGCCCACTTATACTAATTTTGGACTTTCAACCTCCAGAAGAATGCAAATAAAATATTTCTTTGGTTGTTGAACATGGGGAAAATTTACCTGAAGTAGATGAAATTTTTCTTAAAAGGAGAAATATTTGATGCCTGAGCTGCTAACTTATGTGTGGAAATAAGCAATGGTGAAGTCAATTCATAGATGGACAGTTATAACAAACTAAAAGTGTATTCATAAACGGTTATAACAAATAGCTACTTTGGCTTTTTCCCTAGTTTGCCTAAGCAGGAACAATCCTAGGTATATGAGAGACAATATTGTATAATGGCCAAGAGCACTACTCTGCACAAGAGTTCTGGCTTTGTCACTTAGGGGCAGTTGTTGAAACTTGCTGTGATTCATATGTAAAAGAGTGATAATAAAATACTACCTACCTTTTAGGGTTGATTTGAGAATGAGAGACTGTACTAACTATATTAAAATATACTAACAGAAAATGCTTAGTACACTGCCTGGTCCATAGTAAGGGAAATATAAATGATAGTGACATTTATTTATTTTTGAGAGACAGAGAGAGACAGAGCATGAGCAGGGGACAGGGAGACAGAGAGAGAGGAAGACACAGAATCCAAAGCAGGCTCCAGGCTCTGAGCTGTTTAACACGGGGCTCAAACTCACGAACCGCAATATCATGATCTGAGCTGAAGTCAGATGCTCAACTGACTGAGCCGCCCAGGCGTCCCACATTTGTGTTCTTTTAAAAGCCACTAAATTTGTGGCAGTTTTCTTACAGCAGAGATAGGAAACAATTACATCTATTGTAGGACAAACAAAACTTTACTATTCTTAGATTTTTGCCTGATACTGTGACAAAAGGATTAATAAGAGAAAAACAGTTCATTAACAAGTGCAGTAGCCATCATGCAGGAGAAACCTAAACAAAAAGTAACTCAAAACAGGGAGTCAAAACTCCAGCTTATATAACATCTTCAACAAAGAACAAGGCATTTATAGAGAAATGGCAGGACAAAAGAAAGTAGTTTTAGGCTTCCAAATGCAGCAAACTGTGGTAAGTATATGATAAGGAACAAATGGAGTAAACGTATGTTTGCAGATTCCTCTGGTGCCATCTCTGGGCTGATGAGTCTTGTCTCCAGTAGAGGGAAAATCTACACCCTTCCTTAGGCAGAAAAGGAGAAAGTAGACAGAGCTTCTCTTGTATTTGCTGCCTCTTATTTGCCTTCAGTTCAAAAGAATTTTTAATGTCAATAATTTTAGGGTGACACATTCTGGTTTCCTTCACTACTATATACTAGTATCTTTGCTAAGTGTTAGCAATAGATGATGAAACAAGCCAGGAAAGCATCCTTGTCCTGTAAGAGCCTAGCTTTTAGGTGTTGCTACAAGAAATTAAAAAAAAAAAAAAAAAAAAAAAAAAAAAAAAAAGGTTACAAGCAAGCAAAATTAGATTGAAAGTAACTATCAAGGAAAGGAAAAGCAGGGTGTTGAGTCTGCAAAAAAAGAAACAGCTACTTAAGTAGGTCTGCAGTTTGCAGTGGGCTAGAATCTTTCAGAAGACAACACAGACACTGGTAACTATAAAGCTGGAGTCAACTATGCTCAGAATACTGTAAAACAGCATTTCCAAGACAGAACAGTGAGCTCACAAATTGTAAAGAGTAGAGGAGCCTGATGCTCAAAGAACAGAATTCTGGCATTTTGACAAGAAAGAGCTTACCAAGTAAAAGGGTGTAAGTGTTGATTTGGGAAAATCAGTTGAAGGTAGATTCTCATAAGTCAGCATAGGTAGTTTAGACTTTAAAAAGTAAAATGAAAACCATCAAATGATTTAAGAAAGGGAGTAACACTATCACATCACATATATTTTTTAATGCTTATTTATTTTTGAGAGAGAGAGAGAGAGAGAGAATGAACGAGGGAAAGGTAGAGAGGGAGAGAGAGAACCCCAAAGCAGGCTCTGTGCTGACAGCACAGAAATCTATGCGGGGCTTGATCTCACAAATCCTAAGATCATGACCTCAGCCAAAATCAAGAGTCAGATGCTTAATCAACTGAGCCACCCAGGGGCCCCCACATATATTTTTAAGATGACTTCCTGCAGATGGGTAATGCTGAATGGAACATGAATAAAAGGAAGAAAGTATGGTGGCTTTGATTATTTTAATTGCAATAAAATGCAGACAGTTCAATAAAAATAGGACAAGAATTGCTAATGTAATGGATGGGGGAGGTGAAAGAGGGAAAAATTATGAGTTATTATTAGGTTTCTAATTAACTGGATAGATGCCAATGCAATTTGCTAGAAGGGGATAGATCTGCTAAGGAACAGTTTTAGGAGCAAAATATGGAGTTTAATTTTGATAGGTTAACCATGAGAGGATTAGGAGAAATCTAGATTAAAATATTAAGTTATTCAACAAATGTATTTATATATACATACCTATAAGTATATATCTGTAGAGACTCATACACACATCAATCAAACACATACATGAAATACATATATATATATATATATGAAAATTAATGAGTAGGCCTGTGTTTTATTTGGATTTAAAAAGATAAATGTACTATGTCACTAATATTAATTATTAACATAATCTATTGAGTTTATTAGTAATAGATTCTTGAGGCTATAGTTAATGAGCTGTTATCATATCAGTGACAAAAAATGGTAAAATCAGATACAATTCTAAGTGAACTCTAAGCTTACATTTATTATTATAAGATTATAAACCAACAGTTATTGGAACCAGTTAAAAGAAAGCAAAAAAATAACACTGGTGTTACTGGAACATTTTTGTTATTTTTAAATAGGTTATATATTTTAGCTATCAAGGCAGATAACATATTGGACTTAAATAAAATCGTATGATAACTGGTCTGTAAATATTCATTAATATGCTTACCTTCTTTCCAAACACTAATTGTTAAGTGCTTTGAATCCTCAAAAGCATTTGTGTCCTGTCAAGTTTTCTGCTATTGGCATGTGGCATATGGTGTTAATCAAATTTCATCAAGGATAAATTAAAGATATTTACGGTTTATGATTATAATTTTACAAGTGTGAAACATCTGCCAAAGCCAAGGAGAAGATCAGTGCAGGATTTGTGTGTAACACCACACGAATGGATGAGATAACTCAGGAAGTGTAAAGTAAAAGGAAAGAAAGCAAGAAAGCAAGAAAGCAAGCAAGAAAGAAAGAAAGAAGGAAAGAAGTTAGGAAGGGAAGAAATAAAGGAGGGAGGGAGGAAGAAAGGAAGAAAGAGAAAGAAAAGAGGACTCAGGACTAGACCCCGAGGATCGTCTTCACGACAAAACACTGAGTAAACTACAAATGGCAAATGAAGTAGGAAGAAAACCTACAGAGTCCACTTCTGCATTAAATAAGCAGTTGAGAAAGATGAGGACAGAAGTCTATACCAAAATGTAAACAGTGGTCTCTAAAATATCATTCTCTGAGATGAAACGTCCATGGAATTCCCCATAAGGAACAATGGGTAAAAATCGGATTGCTGATTAAATGCAGGGCCTGGACTTCCCCAGTTTCGTTCAGTAGGTGAGGACATTTTTTATCCCGTCTGCACAGTACAGGCACAATTAGCAGTTTTCCTACAATGAAGAGAGGATGTGGATACACCTGTGCAAATGAAAACTAGGCCTGATAATTGACTTTTGACATAATCACTAATATATCTAATTTCATTTCTGAATTATATAACCGTCTTCTCTAGGAGGGAATAATTTGTACCTTGGGATAATTTCTTAACTGAGCAAAATGGAATAAAGATTTCAATAATTCTTTATTATGTGTAAGCTAAAATTTATACCCCTAACTTAGGATCCAGTATTCTTTACAGCCCCATCCTAGCTTTCACTGAAAACATCCTTCTATTATCCTTTACATGGATTTTGTAGCTACCAACTAATTACAAAACATGTGTATTCTTAATCAAATCTGACATCCTTATTCTGCTTGCTAACTACCTAAACACCCGTCATTTTAATAAACCTTTTAAGTTGAAGTGTAACCTTCATACAGAAAAACCATACTAATGATAAATGAACTCAATGGATTATTTCAAAATGAAGATATCATTGTAAACACCATGTGGGTCAATAAAGAAAACATTGCCTGCATACTACAAAAGCCTCCTTATGTCCCTTTCCTATCACTATCTTTTGTCTCCTCCTGGATAGAAACAATATTAAATTATAATGAATTTTTGGGGTGCCTGGGTGGCGCAGTCGGTTAAGCGTCCGACTTCAGCCAGGTCACGATCTCGCGGTCCGTGAGTTCGAGCCCCGCGTCGGGCTCTGGGCTGATGGCTCAGAGCCTGGAGCCTGTTTCCGATTCTATGTCTCCCTCTCTCTCTGCCCCTCCCCCGTTCATGCTCTGTCTCTCTCTGTCCCAAAAATAAATAAACGTTGAAAAAAAAAATTTTAAATTATAATGAATTTTTACCAGTTTTCAGGTTTATATAAGTGGATTCATAGAATATGTTATTATTTTGTGAGTGCCTTCTTTAACCAATGTTAAGTTTCATCTATGTTATACCTGATTGACAATGTTTACTTTTTATTACTGCATAGTTTTTATCCAATGATTGTACTTCATTTTATCTATTCAAATTTGATGGGCAATTGCAGTTAATACTTCTATTAATATCTGTATATATGATGAGACTGTCTGTATACATTTAAACTAAGATACAAACTTTCTAAATGACCTGACATCATTCACAGATTCAGGGGAAGGAATCCACTGCTAAAAACCATAAAATCAGCAGTGTGAATACAAGAAAGAGTGATTATCATCACAAAACAAAATGCATACACACACACACACACACACACACACACACACACACACACACACACCTAATAACAATGAGGAGACTAGTAAGAAACAAAGTCATAAAGTAGACGGGACCCACATCTTGTGGGTCTTGTTGTCTAAGGTAACTGAGTTTGCATTTGAATGAGAGATGCTGAAAGATTTTTTAAATCTTTCTGAGGTATGATTAACATATAAAATGCTAGTTATAACATACATTACAGTGAAAGCTAAGGATGCTGATGATGTGTTCTGTGTAGTTACAGTGAAGATGAAGAGTAAAATGGATCCATGAATGAGCTATTGTTGATAAATCAGTTGGCAGGGGGAACATCTGAAGAATAAAAGAGGCATCAGCCATTACTCTGAAGTTCTAAATTGACCAACTAAGCACAAATAGCCACTATTTTCCAAAGACTAGAGAGAGGAGGTTCAGAATTGATGATGGACAAAGTAAGGGGGAAAAAAACAAAACTTTGGTGACTTCAGTATAAGGAAAAATTTCAAATTACCCATCTAGGAGATAACTTGGTATTTCAATCAATAGAAGACAAAGGATATGGAAGAAAGCTATATATATTGCCCACATATTAAATATTAGTTCCTGTTACTGTGTAGGTTTAAAACTTTATAAATACATAGTTTATTTTAAAACAGTTCTTGGGGAGCCTGGGTGGCCCAGTGGACTGATCAATTTCAGCTCAGGTCATGATTTCATGATTCCTGAGCTCCAGCCCTGCATCGTACTCGCTGCTGTGAATATGGAGCCTGCTTCAGAATTTGTTCCCCTCTATCTCTGCCCCTCCACCACTCATTCTCTCTCTCCCTCTCTCTCTCTCTTTGTCTCTCTCAAAAATAAATTTTAAAAATATTTAAAATAGGGGCGCCTGGGTGGCGCAGTCGGTTAAGCGTCCGACTTCAGCCAGGTCACGATCTCAGGGTCCGTGAGTTCGAGCCCCGCATCGGGCTCTGGGCTGATGGCTCAGGGCCTGGAGCCTATTTCCGATTCTGTGTCTCCCTCTCTCTCTGCCCCTCCCCCGTTCATGCTCTGTCTCTCTCTGTCACAAAAATAGATAAACGTTGAAAAAAAAATTTAAAAAAATAAAAATATTTAAAATATTTCTGCAGTGTAGCTAATAAGAGGGCTAATAATATGGTGATATAAAAGAGCTTAAGAAATTCTCCATGACATGTTTTTCTCATAAAATGTGATGTCAGGATCACATATAGGTTTTTGGAATTTGTATTATATGTTTCTTGTCTCTCCAAGTGTCTTCTCCCTAGGATATCATAGCACTCTTTCACAGTAATGTTCCAGTGTGATTACTCTGACAAAGAGATGACTGTATCGCAAATTAAGAGCCAAGGAAAAAAGAGTTTGGTGCCAAGACAATCATGGATATTGGTAACAAGGGTGAAGCACAATCTTTGCAGTAAACATAATATCTATTATGTTCTGTTTTTTTATCAAAGAAAGGTAGACTCACAAATCAAATAATCTGATTTTTTTTTTCCTTAGAAATGAATGAACTGTCAGAATGTAAAAGAGTAGATTTCTAGGACATTTTCCAGTTTCCATTAAAAAATGAGGTACTTGAAAAACCTTTATATATAGATTTTTAAATGGTCAGCAATAATGTGAAAATTCCCTTTACATAAATATACATCCACAGTTTAATAAAATGGTAACTTTGTGGCACTCCCCATATTAAGAAGTGAAATGACAGTGTCATAAACACTCTGAAATGCAATTAACATGAAATTACATTAAATTACTGTGCCTTTGTTTTTGCTTTTACTTCTTCACATGAGTATAATATTTTTTATTGACTTAACATGTTTAGTTCAGTTTTTGTTCAGTTTTTTTAAACTTTCAGAGGCCTCTCCAATGACCTCTTTTTTCTTAAGTTTTCATTACAATTCCAGTTAGTTGACATAGAGTATTTTTTTCAGGTGTACAAGTGATTCAACACTTCCATAAAATACCTGGTACTCATATTTTTCTTGAGTCAATCATCTTTTTCATCATTTACCCTACAATTCATACATTTGAATAAAATAATATTATTGTCAAGTACTAGCAGTAATTATGAATACAATGACTTGTAAACCTCATCTTTGTTCTCTGAAATAGGTTTTTAATGTAATTTGCTCTCTCTAATTTGTGTATGTGCTTAAATATAATTAGTTAATTACGGTGATAACATAATAAAATCAATAAATTTGATGTTATAGTATTTTTTTAAAAAAATAGTTTTACCCTGAATAAAAAACACATTTTACAAACTTGTTTTAAACTATAAGACCACTGAGAAGCATTTCCGAAATAAATACTGTTAATGATTATGTTCTTTATGTTTAAAAAATAGTAAATAATCCTATTAATAGTGCAACTATATTTGTGTATGTGGTACACCTATAAATGTGCTTTTGTGTGTGTCAGTGTGGGTGTAGCTTCAGAGTTTACAAATTACTCTCATATACTGGTAGAATGAGATTTTGATCTGTTAACTAATGAGCTTTTATTCTCATTCATTCCTTGCTGTATGCTACTCCCTGCCCCTAGACCCTCTGGACCTTTTAGACTTTGTTTGTTTGTTTGTTTGTTTGTTTGTTTTCTTGGCTTAGGAAAGTAACTTGAGAATGAAACAAGCTCTTAACTTTAAAAATTTTTTAACATTTATTTATTTTTGAGAGATGGAGAAAGAGCATGAGTCGAGGTGAGGGGGCAGACCAGGCTCTGACCTGTCAATATAGAGCCCGATGCAGACACGAGATCATGACCTAAAGAAGCTCTTAACTTTTAATATTATATACAGTTATAATCAGAAAAGTTAACAATCTGTACACGATAAATAGATATACAGAGAGAGAGAGAGATTTCCTAAATCTGACACAGTTTTTGTCTCCCTCCTTCTCACTAAGAGCTTTTAAAATGAGAACTTTTCTTGTCTTAGTGAAACAAAGTAATCAAGTAGGACATCAGAACACACTGAAGCTGGAATAGGTCTCAAGAGAACTGCTCTCTGCTTCTCTGACTTGGAAGCTAAGCTTTCAAATGATAGTTTATAGGTAGAACAAATAAAAGGCCAGCTATTTTGGAAACCTGCTGAACAAGGTTATGCAGCCTCATTTTCTGGTTAAGATTCAGGAAAGTAGGTAAACCTCACAGAGAAGAAACAATACCCAGGCTAAAATACAAATAGTAAGGGTTATGTAATATAGTTATGTACAAAATATAAGCAGAAGGAATGAAAGCAAAGTCCCTCTACAGCCCAGCAAGGAAAAAGCAGCAAGATGATCTTTCCTTTTAACTAAGAGAATATGGCACTGAAGCCAGGAAAAAAAGAAAGGACTTGTAATCAGAACAGAATGTGGTAGTGCATGTAGGAATAAAAGAAATGTGGAGACAAGGTGAGAAGGTAAACATCTAAACTGATGCCAGCATGAAGGACCAGATATGAAAATGGGCGACTTGGTGGATACTAATTGGAAATACAACAACCAAGGACAGGAGACTAGATGCTCTTTCCATATAGGTGCTTCTTCCAAGACAAAGTCAAAAGAGACAAAAAAATAACAACAAAAAATATGTTGAATAGAACTGATTTATCCTAAATTGTGTAGGTTTTATTTTATTCTATAACCAGAGAGAAGTATAGTTTGTTATTAAAATAAAGCCCATTCCCATGAATCTGAGCTAGTTGTTACAAAAATGTGACCCTTTAATTTACATTAAGCATTTAATTGAAAAATAGAGAAGTTAAATGACTTTAAAAAGTTAAAAATCTATATATTAACAAAGGTAATGTTTAAATACAGGTGTTCACAAAGTGTGAGTATTAAGTGTCAATATTAATAAGAAACGCTGAAAGCCATTTTAGAAGGCCAACTAGTATATACTATATATAGCATAGTATATATATAGTATATCAGATACAGTATATCTGACCTCCTAATAGTCAAACCTTATGTAATACCGTCTATTTGTGTATGGACTGGACCTACTGACTTGGTTCTAATGAATTAAAATATGACTCAAGCAATGAGATGTCATTTCTGAGATGAATTATAGAAGACTCAGACTTCCATCCTCCTAACATTCCTTCTCTAGCTCTTCTTACATAATTCCATGATAAAGAGGACTACATGGGAGTGAGGGACTGAGGATGACCACTAGTTCACCAGTCAGTGAGAGACAAAGACTAACAGTCCAACAGCTATATGAGTGAGCTTAAAAGCAAATGCTTCTTCAGTCAAGCCCTTGGATGATACCACAGACTCAGAAAATACTTTGATTGCAGCCTATAGGAGACTGTGAAGCAGAGGACACAAGTAAGCCAAGTAATTCTTAACCCACAAAAAACTGTGAAATAATACATTTTGTTTTAAGCTAAACAATAAATAAATAGGCCAGGCTAGTTGGAGAAGCCAGACCAAAACCAGAAGGGTGGGGCAGAGACATGGTCACAGTTCAGGGGGTAGAGCAGAGGCATGTTCAATCCCAGAGGGTAGGACAGGGGCAGGGAAGAGGATGATGGGACAAGACCCAGGGGGCAGAGCAGGGCCTTAAAAAAATATTAAATCTAGATCTTCTTCTAACTATATATCTAGAGCAAGGTTCACTAGTGCAGTGAATTCTCCCAGTGATGGAGACATAATGACCCAGAATGATCAAGTACAACATGGAGAGAAACTATATAAGAGTTTGAGATTTTAACTGTGCAAAGAAGGACCAATTCCTGTGTTTGAATTTATTTATGCTAACAATAAATTATAACTAATAATTTTTATCCCTTCCCATTCATCTGAAGTTATCATTTACTATGCATTCTTAACTATGCTATATATTATGAAACTGAATTGCTTAATTTTATTTTGAGCATAGAAAATGAAATATCATATCAAGGGAAAAGTTTACCAGGTATGTAGAATTTATATCCATATTCTGATTTATGTACAATGACTAGGACAATTTAAAAATCAAGATATCAAGCTTCTCATGATTTTTTCTATATAATTGAGCATCATTTTTTTCAATAACTACAAATTTAAGGAGGAAAAACATTAAGATCCCAAATTTTCCTCGTAATTATATGAACATCAAGGACTATGAGTTTATTAAAGCACAGAGAAAAGAGTTTCAGTGTCATGGGATGGTTTTAGTTATTTGTACTCCATGGAGAGATCTGGACTCTAAAAACCAAATATTAAACAATAAAAACAAAAAAATAAAATGTGCAAATTTCTGTATGGTAATTGAGTTTTAAATGCCTAAGTTACATGACTTTAATCAAGACTAGTGGGTTTTACCCAAAAGCTATTTCCAAACCAAGGAAAGAACCGAGTAAAGGCTCATCATTTCTCTATAGAGATAATTTATTGTTCTTTGGGCTACCAGCATGATACAACCATATCCAAGGGATTCTTGAATAGAATGTTAGGATTTCATGAATTTGAATGAGAAAAATTATACTATACTTTTATTACTCTCTCATTGAAATTTAACATTTCTTCCAATTACATATCTGTCATAAACTACATTAGTAAGAGCAATACCATGACATTTTTTAGAAATATATGTCACAGATATTTATATACCATATTACATTTGTTGCATATATCTCTTAAAAATCATTTATGCTTGTCACTATTTTGAAATTACAGTATTTATTAACATGATACTGCATCATATTATTAAATGTATTAATATAGAAGCATATAAATTTCCATATTACAAAAATTTTAATAGCTACATGTTAACAGAATTGTTTCCCCCTTACAATCCATGTGTCTTTGTAGTTTTTAAACACTATTCTGAAAAGTAGCCCATAAGCCTTACCATATTGCAAAAAAAGGCCATTGCAAAAGAAAAGAAAAGTTAGAAAGGAGATATGAGGAAGAGGACGGGGATGGGTAAGGAGAAGACTGGAATTGGGGAAGGAGAGAGGAGAGAAAGAAATGAGGATAGGGAAAGCAGTGAAAATGGAGAAGAAGATGATATCACTGATTCTTGCGATTTTACTTTCCCTTACCTCACTTAGTACTGACAGAAGGAATAGGGGTGGAAAATAGAACAGCTCTGAACTTTTTGCGTTTGTTATGAAAATCCCTCACTGCTGAACCTTACACAAAAGCTTCTCAAGGAGCCACTCTACAGAGAGAAGCTCACCATTTTTTTTGAGAGAGAGAGAGAAAAAGAGAATGCATGAGTGGTAGAGGTGCAGAGAGAGGGAGAGAGAGAATTCCAAGCAGGCTCCACACTGTCACAATGCAGAGTCTAACCTGGGGCACATTCTCACCACAAGATCATGACTGGAGGATCATGACCTGAGCTAAAGTCAAGAGTCTAATGCTCAACCGACTGAGCCACCCAGAAGGCCCAGAGAAGTTCACTTTATGTTTCTACAGTCTAAATGTGTTTCTCACATGAGTAATGGTAAGTGAAATTCTGAAATGTTTATTTCAGCTCTCAAATTCTTATGCCCAAGGAAGGAATCCTAATCTACTCATCAGTATTTATAGATATGTGTATGTACTCTCGGAATTGGGGGCTCTGTCTGCCCTGAGAACTGTTTTGATTTGTGCTTTCCTCTTTCTTCTCTCTTCCTTCATATTTCACTCCTTAGGTCCTCCTTTCCGCTTCCTATTTCCAGCCTGAGCACTGTCTCTCCCTGTCTCTCTCTCCCTCTCTCTCTCTCTCTCTCTCTCTCCCACACTCCCTCTCTTCCTCCCTCCTTCCCTTCCTTCCTTCCATCTTTCCTTCCTTCCTTCCTTCCTTCCTTCCTTCCTTCCTTCCTTCCTTCCTTCCTTCCTTCCTTCCTCTAAATACTATAGTCAAATTACTCTCAAAATAACCTAGGCTAATATACTTATCTAGAGAAACAGTTTCACAAATTAATAGTTTTTAAGTTTTATGTGTCATAAACTTTATGCTTTATAATTTACTGAAAAATCTCTTTTTTATCTGACAAGGCTTGTTATAAATAGGTGTAGATATTAAAAACAAGGCCTCCAAATGTAGAGTTGTTTTCTTTTTTCTGAAAACTGTCTCTACAACAAATGCTATATGCATGCTACAAATACATTCACACACATAGTTAAAGTCTTCAAATGTTTATGTAGATTCTTTAAACATAATCTGAATATGGTGCTTGCAATAAAACCTAATGTTTTTGTGCTAACAAAGTACATTTAATGTAAATATAGAAGAAATTTTATTTATGTCTCTTGGTAACTACCTACAGTCTGAAACATTTGCACCATAATTATTTTCATCGTACATGTATTTCACTGACCTGCCACTATTAAATTCTTAAATCATGTGTTAGCAAGGCATCCCCAGTGTTTATGATAAAAAATACAATAAATAGAAACATTACCATAAAATGGTTGAGGAATTTATTACAGCCATGATCTTAAAAAAATCCAGTCTCCGGGGCGCCTGGGTGGCGCAGTCGGTTAAGCGTCCGACTTCAGCCAGGTCACGATCTCGCGGTCCGTGAGTTCGAGCCCCGCGTCGGGCTCTGGGCTGATGTCTCAGAGCCTGGAGCCTGTTTCCGATTCTGTGTCTCCCTCTCTCTCTGCCCCTCCCCCGTTCATGCTCTGTCTCTCTCTGTCCCAAAAATAAATAAACGTTGAAAAAAAAAAATTTAAAAAAAAAAAAAATCCAGTCTCCTAATTTTCAAACTCAGGCTTTTATAACATATGTTTAATACATAACATTTTCAGACTTCATAACTTTTATTAAAACTGTCAATTTTTCACCTCATTGTGAAGTTTGAAATATGTCCACATATTTTCCCACAGGTTAATAAGATGTATTTGATTTTTGCCTGATTTCCTGTATCATCATCTTGGAATAATTTCACCTCTCTTAAAATATTTAATACAGTCATTTTACTTCATTTTTTTCCAAAAGGATACTTATTTGTTGAACATATTAAGTATGAAATCATACACATTTGTATGAATGTGCATTCTGAGTGTGAATCAGCAAAACATGTGATGTCTATAAGTAGTATCCATTATATCCCTCCATTATCAAAATATGACACTCACCAACAGCTGAAGCTTCCTCGTGTATGTCTTTTTCTCTTGCTAGGAATTATTATTTGTTTCTATTGCTTCCTTCTCTCTCCCTGATATTTACCATTTACCATATTTTCCTTATGTGGTCATTTTCTCTGGATTGTGAGTGAACATAATATTTTTTGTGAACCTTCTGTGCCAGAAAATAATTTCAAATATTGAACTTGATTACTCTGTGAATGCAGATTTTCTTGAATCATATTCAATGGATTTTATTTGGGTACTTATTAGGTCCTAGGTCCTATATTTGACACATTTTTTATTAAAAATGTAATATTAACTTATCATCAAAAGCTTACACATAACGATGCATATGTTTAGAAGGGAAGCAAATACATACATTACAGAAATATCACAAGTACATTTATAGAGGAATGTACATGAAAGTCGACATGGAGACATACCAAACCTCACTGATACCCTCCCCAAAAATTCTTTAAAATGAGGAACAGAGGAGCACCTGGGTGACTCAGTTGGTTAAGCTTTCAACTCTTAATTTGAGCTCAGGTCGTGATCTCACAGTTCAAGCATGGTTCGAGCCCCATGCCAAGTCCTGCCCTAACAGCACAGAGCCTGCTTGGGCTTTTCTCCTTCCCTCTCTTTCTGCCCCTCCCCTGCTCACATTTGTTCTCTCTTTCTCAAAATAAATAAACTTTAAAAAAATAAAATGAGAAACAGAAATTCATTACAAATAATGAAAAATATATGTTAACATTCAGGTGAACAGTATAATTTACAATTGTTGCAAAAATTGAGTTTATCCTGCATTTAACAAAATATAGGTTATATTTATATACTTATTTGTATATTTGATTCTGTATCAAAATCTGAATCTAGTGATTATCTGTTTTATTTATTTCAACATTACAATGTAAAGTCATGTTATTATTTTGAATTTCATGTTTGATCTTTATATGAAAACCATAAAGAGAACTGTTTTTTTTCCAAAAATAATCAAGAGATGCTCAATTGTCTAAAGAACTTTTCAACCCATTTTTTCATGCATCTACCTGTTATTTTCTCCAACTTTTTCTCTTACTGTGATTTTTAGCACTTCTCTAGGACCATTTTCATATAATTGATAAAACTATTTTGGGGCTGCGTTGGTAATTTTACTTTGCAATTGATTTACACTGTATATTTACTATAAATCCTACAATCAGTAAGCAATGGATTCACAAACAGATTGATGCTATAAGTAAGGAACACAGTCCATATTTGAAAAAAAAAGTTGTTTCAGAGAGGTCTAATTTAACAAGTTGCCATTTAATATTTAATTATCATGACCTTTTTTTTTTTCAATGTACAGTGGTAACTCAAGTAAAGAATCCTTGTAAAATGAGGATTAGAGAGAATAGGAAAGTAGTAGGAGAGGCAAAAGGAGGCCAGAACATTCGAGACAGGTGAGGTGAAATAACAAAAAGCATGGATAGTAAAATGTGTTTATAAAGCAAATTATATAAATGCTGTTACATAATGGTTATGTATGTAGTAGTAGAAATATACGTATGAGGTAATATAGATAAAAGCAGAGGCAACTCTAACATACTAAAAAAGAATGTATTCTATCATAAAAGGAATGAAAAATCATTGAAAAGGTTCCAACCAGGAATGACGTGGCCAGATTGTGTTTAACATAGAGACTTGTCTGGCAGGAAGATGAATTGACCTAATGGGGAAAAACTGGAGGAAAAAAGACAAGTTAGGAAGTTACAGCAATCATTAGGAGGAGTGGTATATTAAGGTTCCATGACACAGAAAATTAACCACCAGAGGCAGTCAGGACAAAGATAAAGGGATTAATCTACTATGTAACAAAGAAGCAAAACAAACAAACTTATTGCCTATATGTCAAAAGTTTTAAAAACGGAAGAGTTAAAGACAAATTTCTGACTGGGGAGAGTAAAAGATGATGAAGTCAGAGAAAGAAAAGTCAAGATGAACAAAAGAAACAGATTTGGGGAAGGCATTTGTAGAATATAAAATGCCTGTGGCAAATGCACAGGGTTATACAGCAGGAAAATGGGTCTATGAGTAGAAGCACATTTGTGCAAAGTGTGCTAAGAAATTGTATGTTTGTCGGTCCTTGTCTGATATGTATTATTGTAAATTTTAAATTTACAATTTGTCGGTCCTTGTCTGATATTGTATTATTGTAAATAAAGGAAAGGAAAGGGAATGCTAAAAGTGATTTTAATATATTGTAATATATTGTAAGTATATTGTAAATATATTGTAAATATTGTAAATAAAGGAAAGGAAAGGGAATGTTAAAAGTGATTTTAAAAAAGTGGGTTGAAGTGGATATATATATACAAAACTTAATACAAATAAAGTAAAATTAATACTTCAGAGAAAGATAATGGGATTGTTTTTATATAAGACATCCAGATAATCTGAAAAAAAATGGTGATGATCCAAAATGCTTGCCTGCAGAGAGTGGCTAGGGAAGTGCAGGGCTGTATCTGGACAGGAGAAAGACCTCGGACTGATACTGAGAGGGATCAGATCTCTAACTGTGGGGCTTTCTTCAGACTGGAGCCGGCTCCCTGTTCTCGCACCCTGGGAGGAGGGGAGCCAGGCCTTGGTGCGGTTGCAGGTCAGGGGTTCAGTCCGCAGCTGGAGAAAGTGGTTCCCTCCCTGGAGGGCTGCGCAATAGCACAGAACCTGCCTGCATTCACCACACACCACAGTGGCTAGGCCGAGGGCTAAGTCTGCAGGAGGATAAGGCCACCGTTTCCCTGGAGTGCCATGGGAAAAGACAAAGCCTGCCTGCGATGGCCACCCAGGGGGCTCCCAGGGAGGGCAGCGGCTCAGTCCGCAGTAGGAGAAGGTGGTCCTCCCTGAAGTGAAGGTGCACAGACAAAGCCATCTGGGACCACATATCACAGCACTGAGAGGCACTTCCCCAGTGCCAGAGCGCACAGAGCGGGACTTTGAATCCTAGCCAAGTGCTGGGTCAGGGGAGTTGGCAGAGCGAGAAGGACTGCCTCAACTGTGCCGGCGGCACAGTGAGGACGACTCAAACAGAGTCCACCAGGTCCGGCTTGGTGGAGAAGAGACTGGGGGATCACCATCCCCCCCCCCCCCACCTTCCCTGACCATCACCACCAAGGCAGGGCCTCGGGGATCACTCCTGGATCCTCAGGGATCCACTCCAGTGGAGGTAGGTTCAGATTACATCAAACCACGCACCTTTGTGCTGGGTTAACTGCGTATCCACCACAGTGGCACAGACTCTGTGGACAGGTACTCCCAACAAGCGATGCAGCACTGCCTGGATTAACTCTAGGTCAATTCTGGATATAAGATATATTCTCCCTCCCTGCCCCCATTTCTCCTCCTTATCTCTTCCCTCCCCTAGGCTGGTTACTCTAGTTATTGGTCTCTCTAAACAGATATATTTAATCTATTGTCTTGATACATGTTCTACACCTCCTTTTTTTACACTCCTCTCTCTCTCTCTGGAATAATAAAGCAATATAGTTTCTCTCTGTCTGGGTATTTTATCTTCCTTTCGTTTTCCCCGCCTCCTTCTTTATTGTCCTTTCTCTCTGTCTGGATTAAGCCTTTTAGTCTCTCTGCCTAATCAATGTTTATTTTTTCTCTCCCCCCCCCCCTTCAACCCCCGCATTTCTCTCTTTGTATGTGCTTTTCCATCAGCACCACCTCCACCCTCTTCTTTACTTGTAGTCAGTGTTTTGGTGTTTTTTGTTTTTAGTCTTTAGTTTTTTGTTTTTCTTTATTTGTTTGTTGGTGTTATTTGTTTGTGTGTTTGTGTGTTTTTGTCTCCTGTTTGTCTGTTTTCCTTTACAGGGCTACTCCAAGGAACAAATTGAAGCACATCTAGTGAGGGTCCAAAATATTACTACAAATAGGGTAATAAAATAACCAAAGCCACAACAACAGGAAGCAAGTAACAATCCCTGAAAAAACACCTCTTGAAGGGCCAGGCCCTGGACACTATATGACCCTCCTTTAATATAGCAGTGCTCGCAGGTGAAGAGTACACAAGCTTTTAAAACACATAAGGGACAGAAAACTAGCCAAAATGATGAAACGGAAGAATTCTCCTCAAAAGAAATTCCAGAACTAACAGCAGCTAATGAATTCATCAAAACCGATTTAACCAATATAACAGAACAAGAATTAAGAGTAATAGTCATAAAGTTAATCGCTGGGCTTGAAAAACGCATAGAGGACAGCAGAGAACCTATTGCTATAGAGATCAAGGGACTGAAAAATACTCATGATGAATTAAAAAATGCTATAAATGAGGTGCAAAATAAAATGGAGGCGGCCACTGCACAGATTAAAGGGGCAGAGGAGACAATAGATGAATTAGAAGATAAAATTATGGAAAAAAGAGGAAGCTGAGAAAAAGATAAAAAATTCCAGGAGTACAAGGGGAGAATTAGAGAACTAAGTGATGCAATCAAATAGAACAATATCCGTATCATAGGAATTCCAGAAGAAGAGCGAGAGAAAGGGGCTGAAGGTATATTTAAACAAATCATAGCTGAGAACTTCCCGGACCTGGGGAAGGAAACAGGCATTGAAATCCAAGAAGTACAGAGAACTCCCTTCAGACGTAACTTGAATCGATCTTCTGCATGACATATTATAGTGAAACTGGCAAAATACGAGGATAAAGACAATTCTGAAAGCAGCTAGGGATAAATGGGCCCTAATATACAAAGGTAGACACATAAGAGTAGTAGCAGGCCTATCTACTGAAAGTTGGCATGCCAGAAAGGAACGATAGGAAATCTTCAATGTGATGAACAGGAAAAATATGCAGTCAAGAATCCTTTACCCAGCAAGTCTGTCATTCAGAATAGAAGGAGAGATAAAGGTTTTCCCAAACAAACAAAAACTGAAGGAATTCATCACCACTAAACCAGCCTACAAGAGATGCTAAGGGTGACTCTGTGAGTTAAATGCTGCAAGGACCACAAAGTACCAGAGACACCACTAGAAGCATGAAAACTACAGATATCACACTGACTCTAAGCCCGTATATTTCAATAATAACACTGAATGTAAATGGACTAAATGTTCCACCCAAAAGACATAGGGTATCAGAATGGATAAAAAAAACAAGACCCATCTATTTGCTGTCTACAAGAGACTGATTTTATTTTATTATTTTTTTATAAAGTATTTTTCTTAATTTTTTTTAACATTTATTTATTTTTGAGACAGAGAGAGACAGAGCATGAACAGGGGAGGGGCAGAGAGAGAGGGAGAAACAGAATCTGAAACAGGCTTCCAGGCTCTGAGGGGTCAGCACAGAGCCCGATGTGGGGCTCGAACTCACGGACCGTGAGATCATGACCTGAGCCGAAGTCGGACACTTAATCGACCGAGCCACCCAGGCGCCCCTACAAGAGACTCATTTTAGACCTGAGGACACCTTCAGATTGAAAGTGAGGGGATGGAAACTATCTATCATGCTACTAGAAGTCAAAAGAAAGCTGGAGTAGCCATACTTATATCAGACAAACTAGAGTTTCAATTAAAGGCTGTAACAAGAGATGAAGAAGGGCATTATATAATAATTACAGGGTCTACCCAGTTAACAATTATAATGTCTATGCACTGAATACAGGAGCCCCCAAATATGTAAAACAATTAATCACAAACATAAGCAACCTTATTGATAAGAATGTGGTAATTGCAGGAGACTTCAATACTCCACTTACAACAATGGATAGAACACCTAGACAGAGATAAATAAAGAAACAAGGGCCCTGAATGATATATTGGATCAGATGGACATGAAAGATATGTTTAGAACTCTGCATCCCAAAGCAACAGAATATACTTTCTTCTCTAGTGCACATGGAACATTCTCCAAGACAGATCATATACTGGGTCAAAAAACAGCCCTTCATAAGTACACAAGAATTGAAGTCATACCATGCACACTTTCAGATCACAATGCTATGAAACTTGAAATCAACCACAGAAAAAAGTCTGGAAAACCTCCAAAAGCATGGAGGCTAAAGAACACCCTACTAAAGGATGAATGGGTCAACCAGACAATTAGACAAGAAATTAAAAAATAAATGGAAACAAATGAAAATGAAAATACAACAATCCAAATGCTTTGGGATACAGCAAAGGCAGTCCTGAGAGGAAAATACGTTGCAATCCAGGCCTATCTCAAGAAACAAGAAAAATCCCAAATACAAAAATCTAAGAGCACACCTAAAGAAAACAGAAGCAGAACAGCAAAGATACCCCAAACCCAGCAGCAGCAGAAAAATAATAAAGATCAGAGAAGAAGTAAATAATACAGAATCTAAAAAAAAAAAAAACTGTAGAACAGATCTATGAAACCAAGAGTTGTTTTTTTGAAAAAATAAACAAAATTGATAACCTCTAGCCAGGCTTCTCAAAAAGAAAAGGGAGAAGACCCAAAGAGATAAAATCATGAATGAAAATGGAATTATTACAACCATCTCTCAGAAATATAAGCAATTATCAGGGAATACTATGAAAAATTATATGCCAAAAAACTGGACAACCTGGACAAATTCCTAAACACTCACACACTTCCAAACTCAAACAGAAAGAAATAGAAAATCTGAACAGACCCATAACCAGTGAAGAAATTGAATCAGTTATTAAAAATCTCCCAACAAATAACAGTCCTGGATCAGATGGCTCCCCTGGGGGGAATTCTACCAGATTTTTAAAGCAGAGATAATACCAATCCTTCTCAAGCTATTCCAAAAAATAGAAAGGAAAGGAAAACTTCCAGACTCATTCTACGAAGCCAGCATTACTTTGATTCCAAAACCAGAGACCCAGCAAAAAAAGAGAACTACAGGCCAATATCCCTGATGAATATGGATGCAAAAATCATTAACAAGACACTAGCAAATCGAATTCAACAGCATATAAAAAAATTATTCACCATGATCAAGTGGGATTCATTCCTTGGCTGCAGGGCTCGTTCAATATTCAGAAATCAATCAACGTGATACATCACATTAACAAAAGAAAATATAAGAACCATATGATCCTCTCAATCAATCCAGAAAAAGCAATCGGCAAAATTCAGCATCCTTTCTTAATAAAAACCCTTGAGAGAGTTGGGATAGAAGGAACATACTTAAACATCATAAAAGCCATTTATGAAAAGCCCACAGCTAATATCATCCTCAATGGGGAAACCTGAGACTTTCCAGCTGAGATCAGGAACATGACAGGGATATCCACTCTCACTGCTGTTGTTTATCATAGTGTTGGAAGTTCTAGCATCAGCAATCAGACAACAAAAGGGAATCAAAGGCATCAAAATTGGCAAAGGCATCAAAATTGGCAAAGATGAAGTCAAACTTTCACTTTTTGCAGATGACATGATACTATACATGGAAAACCTGATAGACTCCACCAAAAGTCCACTAGAACTGATACATGAATTCAGAAAAGTCCGCAGGATACAAAATCAATGTACAGAAAGCAGTTGCATTCTTATACACTAACAATGAAGCAACAGAAAGACAAATAAAGAAACTGACCCCATTCACAATTGCACCAAGAAGCATAAAATACCTAGGAAGAAACCTAACTAAAGATGTAAAAGATCTGTATGCTGAAAACTATAGAAAGCTGATGAAGGAAATTGAAGAAGATACAAAGAAATGGAAAAACATTATGTGCTCATGGATTGGAAGAATAAATATTGCTAAAATGTCAATACTATCCAAAGCTATCTACACATTCAATGCAATCCCAATCAAAATTGCACCAGCATTCTTCTCAAAGCTAGAACAAGCAATCGTAAAATTTGTATGGAACCACAAAAGACCCCGAACAGCCAAAGTAATTTTGAAGAAGAAAACCAAAGCAGGAAGCATCACAACCCCAGACTTTAGCCTCTACTACAAAGCTTTAATCATCAAGACAGCATGGTATCGGCACAAAAACAGACACATAGACCAATGGAATTGAATAGAGACTCCAGAATTGGACCCACAAATGTATGGTCGACTAATCTTTGACAAAGCAGGATTTTTTTCCAATTGAAAAAAGGCAGTCTCTTTAACAAATGTTGCTGGGAGAACTGGACAGTACCATGTAGAAGAATGAAACTAGACCACCTTCTTACACCATTCACAAAAATAAACTCAAAATGGATGAAGGACCTGAATGTGAGACAGGAAACCATCAAAACCCTAGAGGACAAACCAGGAAAAAAACCTCTCTGACCTCAGCCACAGCAATTTCTTACTTGACACATCTCCAAAGGCAAGGAAATTAAAAGCAAAAATGAACTACTGGTACCTCATGAAGATAAAAAGTTTCTGCACTGCAAAGGAAACAATCAACAAAACTAAAAGGCAACTGATGGAATGGGAAAAGATATTTGCAAATGACATATCAGACAAAGGGCTAGTATCCAAAATCTATAGAGAACTCACCAAACTCCACACCCGAAAAACAAATAATCCAATGAAGAAATGTGCAGAAGACGTGAATAGATACTTCTCTAAAGATGACATCCAGATGGCCAACAGGCACATGAAGAGATGAACAATGTCACTCCTCATCAGGGAAATACAAATCAAAACCACACTGAGATATCACCCCACACTGGTCAGAGTGGCTAAAGTGAACAAATTAGGAGACTATAGATGTTGGAGAGGATGTGGAGAAACGGGAACCCTCTTGCACTGTTGGTGGGAATGCAAACTGGTGCAGCCTCTCTGGAAAACAGTGTGGAGGTTCCTCAAAAAATTAAAAATCGATCTACCCTATGACCCAGCAATAGCACTGCTAGGAATTGACCCAAGGGATACAGGAGTGCTGATGCATAGGGACACTTGTACCCCAATGTTTATAGCAGCACTTTCAACAATAGCCGAATTATGGAAAGAGCCTAAATGTCCATTAACTGATGAATGGATAAGGTAGTTGTGGTTTATATATACATTGGAATACTACTTGGAAATGAGAAAGAATGAAATCTGGCCTTTTGTAGCAATTTGGATGGAACTGGAGAGTGTTATGCTAAGTGAAATAAGTCAGGTAAAGAGTGTCAGACACCATATGTTTTCACCCATATGTGGATCCTGAGAAACTTAACAGAAGACCATGGGGGAGGAGAAGGGGGAGAAAAAGTTACAGAGAGGGAAGGAGGTAAACCATAAGAGACTCTTAAATATTGAAAATAAACTGAGGGTTGATGGGGGTCGGGGGGGAGGGGAAAATGGGTGATGGGCATTGAAGACGGCACCATTTGGGATGAGCACTGGGTGTTGTATGGAAACCAATTTGACAATAAATTTCATATTTTAAAAAAATTAAAAAAATAAATTAATTTAAACAAATGAAAAAAATAGGTTATACAGATCAGCACAAAAAAAAAAAAAAAAAAAAAAAAAAACCCAAAATACTTGCCTGCAAAAAATGCCAATCTAAGCCCGTACTTCAGATTAGCTAACATTTGAAATACAAGTAGTAGTTGGAGCAATGACAATAAATTTCTTAGGAAAATTATTTTCCTAAGGGTACAATTTTAAAGAGAAAAATAGAGATCAATAATGACTTTGCAAAGATATTATGTAACAGATGAAGGAAGACCTCAGATTGAAGTATGTTAAGAAGTAAGCACAGATTAAAAATAATAATGCCTTCTGGGGCACCTAGGTACTCAGAGGGTTAAGCATCCGACTCTCGGATTCGGCACAGATCATGACCTCACTCACGATTTTGTGGGTCTGAGACCTTCATCGGGCTCTGCGCTTGGTGTAGAGCCTGCTTGGGATTTTTTCTCTTTCTCTCTCTGCCCCTCCCCTACTCCTGCTGTCTCTCTCTCAAAATAAATGAACTTAAAAAAAATTTTTTAAATGATGCATTCTGTTTCATGGTAAGCTATCATAGGGTGCAGAGATATGGGAAGATTCTTTTGTTTTGGTGGGGTGGGGAAGAAGGCCTGAGCATCTTTCTCAATTGGCTTCAACAGCAAAATATCAATAGATCTAAGGTACTGAAAACGGTTTAAATGGGATAGGTATGGATTGGACCAGAAAAACCAGTGAAAGAACTGAAAGAAGAGAGAACTCTGAGAAGGATGCATGTGAATGTACGTGTGTGTGAGTTTGTGTCTTTACAGAATTTACTTTCAGCACAAAAATACTGAAATGATGCAGTTTCTGCCCAACGACTAATTTTCTTGGAGGAAGTAGGAGATGGTTACACAGGGAAGTGCTAATATCAGCAGAAGAGTGCAGATGTGCAAATATCACTGAAATATATGAAGGGACAAAATCATTGAAGAATAGTACCAATTGCCCTACACCAGTTAGAAATCATTGATCTGGAGTCATCCAGCAGTACAGGAGTCTCTAAGAATTACTAACTATCGGACAAAGAGCTGAAGGGAAAACTGTAAAATTGATTAAGCCTTAGAATTTTTCAAGCATATTTCCCCCTTTTTGTTAAGCAAACATATATGATATATACCTAATTTCTGCATGTATCAGTTGTAAATGAATCCAGTAAATGCAATCTCTATACAGGGATGCGCTGAATGGTAAATCAATTCTTGGTTTCATTTTTCTTAGACTCACTTTGCCTTCAGAGAAAGTGCAGGGACTAGGCACTGACACTAGTAGTAAAGACCAGAAAATAGAAGTAAATCCAAGATAATAGGTAAAACTGTATTTGCTATGCTCTCAGTGGGTAACTGTCTCTGAGAAAGGCTGCTTCAAATTTGCTTTCTAAAAACAGTGGAATTATATATAGAGTTCAGGAATCATTGTTGAAAATTCCTGCTGTTTTTGTAGGAAACATGATAGAGACACAGATTTGTACAGAAACACTTTTCCAAAAATAGTGCTTTCTTCTGAGGACTTGGCCTTTAAGTGAATGTCATTTTCTGTACAGAAGAGTAAAAATGGCCAGAAGGTTTTCATATATGACTCCAAAGGTGCAAAGTGATGACATGATAATACAGAATCAATGTAGATAAACACGAAGCTAAAAAAAAAAAAAAACAGATCATTCAATTCATGCCCCCAATTTCTCTCTCTCTCATTTTCTCTCTCTCACACACACACACAAGGTACAGTTGGAAAGAATAACCAATATTTAGATAATTTGTCTTCTATTTTAATCAGGGAAGCAGCTATGAATCCTCATCAATAGGCCTTTAAAATTTTCCTATCACCATAGGAGTAGCTTTACCAGTAGTTCTCTAGGTGGTTTTATTTAAAATTACTGCTAGATGCTTCTAAAGAGAGAAAAACTATCTGATTCTACTGTGTTTGCACACTGCTGACACAAATGGCAACAATCACTGTAGCTATCCATGAGATTATGGTTAATACCATCTTGGGTTCATCAACCTAAGCCTGTGTGTTCCCTTCTCCACTACAATATACATGCCTGTCTTTCCATTTTTTTTTTTTTATGACACTGTCTTAAGTGCAAGTTTTCTATCATTTCTAGAACAGAACTCTAACGCCAATGTTCAGCTTCTAAAAATGAGTATGACTCTACTGGCTATTTTATTCAGTATCTGTCCTGGTTGTTTGGTGCCTGTACCATATTCGTTATCATGTATTTAATTTAAATTGCCTATTGCATGATCTGTACATTTAGATGTATTTAATAGCTCCTTTCCCTCCAACTGACTAACTTTTCCAGAAGGTACTTTGAAAATTCTATTTATGTTCAACAAGTGTTCCCCTGAATGTTACTCCTTGATTTTATTAAACTATCACTTGGTTCTTATTTCCCTTAACACCTGAAAGTATTAGTTTTTTGCATGCTACATATAACTCAGAGTACAGAAGTGGCACTAGTATCACCCTTGCTTCCGAACATTATTTTCAAAATATTGCTTTTCCATCCTGTGTTAAAAATTCTGGTTTCGGGGCGCCTGGGTGGCGCAGTCGGTTAAGCGTCCGACTTCAGCCAGGTCACGATCTCGCGGTCCGTGAGTTCGAGCCCCGCATCGGGCTCTGGGCTGATGGCTCAGAGCCTGGAGCCTGTTTCCGATTCTGTGTCTCCCTCTCTCTCTGCCCCTCCCCTGTTCATGCTCTGTCTCTCTCTGTCCCAAAAATAAATAAACGTTGAAAAAAAAAAAAAATTTAAAAAAAAAAAAAAAAAAAATTCTGGTTCCACTGAGTAACATGTTATGTTTCTATGATGTTCCCATGACCTTTATATAAGGATTACTGATTTACTTTCTGCTAAACCTATATCCGCCTTTGATAGCTCAAGCTCTGTATCACATCCTTCTACTATATTAAAACTCCTCTCATTAACATACCTTATTTAAGCATACATGAAAATAGACCTTCCATCACAATTTTTCTCTTCCATTCTTCTTCAACAACCCATTTCCAGTTTTGAGGTTAAATTTTTCATCTCTCAAACAATCATCTAAATCACAAACTCAAAAACAAGCTATCTTCTAATTCTACCTCTTAACTTGCAGTATGCTTATTCAAGTATGTTCTCTCCAAATGTTTGTTTGCTTCATCAGGTTTTCCATCCTCTAACACACTCACCCCAAGCCCATCATCAATTTCATGTATTTGATCTTTTTTTAAGAGCTCATGTCATTGATATACTCTGAATATGCTTGATTCTCTGACAAAATATTACACTTTTATCATCTAAGTTTATATCAACACTATTTAAAGGCAACCATCTGTCTTATCCATATGCAAGAAGTAAGGTGCTTCTAATGAAAACAAAATCACATAAATTGGAATAAAACTATGATTAAATTGTTCATTATCAGTCTCAATTAGGCTCCAAACTTTCTGAAAATATTACTATGATCAGATCCAGGAATCCTACGGTAAAATTGTAGATGGCATCTCGCAAGAGTTTTGGTCAAAGCAAGGTCAGAGGTCCTCGTGAAAGACGACATTCACACTTTGGGAGAGTCAAGAGACTTCACACCCCTGCACTAAGGAGAAAATCCACAGATCTAAAAACGCTGAGGCTTCTTGCGTTGTAGTGAAGAACTTTCTGAGACCACTGTTCCTATTCATATTAGGTACTCATTTTATCACCTTAACTGACACCATATGTTAAAGGTAGATAAAATCTCCCCTAAAATGTCCACAACCTAACCTCTGGAACCAGAAAAAATGTTGCCTCACACAGCAAAAATGTCTCTGTAGATGGTATTAAGTTATGAGCACAGAGGTGGGGAAATTATTTTGGATTATTCAAAGAGTTAAATCTAGTCACATGGGTCATTATAATTGGAGGCCATTCTCTGGCTGAGTTCAGAGTCATAAACAGATGTGACTATTGAAGAATGGTCACAGAGAGACATTGTTACTGCCTTTGACAATGTAAGAAAGAGTGTAGGTAGCCTCTAGAATCTGGAAAGACCCTGCACTTAGACCCTCCAAAAAGGAACCTAGGTCTGCCAACACTTTGGTTTTAGCCCACTGAGACCCATGCCAGATTTCTACAGAAATGTAAACCAATAAACTTATGGTTTTTTAAGCTACTAAATTTTTGGTAGTTTCATACAGCAGCATGGAAAACTACTAAATGTAAAAAATGAATTAAACCAAAAATACTGATTTTAGAACTGATTAGCAACATTACATTGGCTTAATCACTACTACATATCTCACTACATTTCTGTGAAGACACAAATTAGGCAAGCCTCATGTGATACCCGTGAGATATAGTGTCTACATAATTTCCATTTAAACTCACAATTTATACAGCCAAACCTTGACTGTGATCCTGAAATGAGGATATGCTTTCATTGCTATGGTTTTTTGAAGTGTCTTAATATTTGGTAGAGAATTTTACCTGTTTATACATATTATGTTTATAACTGTCCTAGCTATTTGTGATTTTTTTCTTCCACATATTTAGGAACAGTTTATCAAGTTTCTTAATATATAACCAAATGAGGGGCGCCTGGGTGGCTCAGTCGGTTAAGCGTCTGACTTCGGCTCAGGTCATGATCTCACAGTCTGTGGGTTCGAGCCCCGCCTCAGGCTCTGTGCTGACAGCTCAGAGCCTGGAGCCTGTTTCAGATTCTGTGTCTCCCTCTTTCTCTGACCCTCCCCTGTTCATGCTCTCTCTCTCTGTCTCAAAAATAAATAAATGTTAAACAAAATTAAAAAAAAATAAAAATAAAAAATATATATAACCAAATGAAATGTTTATTAAAATTTAATTTGAAAATTAATTGTAAAAAATAATGCTTATAGGTCATCTCATTCATCTCATTCAACAGTATGTTTCCTTTATCTAAGATTCTTTTTATCCATTACTTAAAAATGTTTTAGTGTTTTCCAAATGGAGATCATATGAATGTTTAGGTTCTAGATTCTTATGTTTTTATTGAGATAATAAATAGTATATTTATCTGTCAAAACTTATCAGAGAAGTATAACGAATATGAGTGATGTAAGAGATTTGTCTCAGATATGAACTCTTACAAAATAGTGGGGGCTGACTGAAAAGTATCTGCGTGGCTGTTGCTTCTGTTTATAGCATTGGGTGTGAAGATTCTATAGGTCAGCCGAGACAGCAGCTGACAGCAGCTGAAGGAAGGTTTGAATGTGAAAAAACGGAAGAAGAAAACAAACTAAAACCAATGAAGACAAGGTAGAAGCAAAAAGGATGAAGCAGAACTTACAAGGAAGAGGAAGAACATACTTGAAAGAATGAACCCGCACGTGTCTCTCAACAACACAGGAGAAATGCAAGAACCACTAGTATCCTTTGCTACAGAGCCGATGTTGCCCATGCACCTGATCTAAGACTTGTAGAGTCTACAGGAGGATATTCAGCAGTAGCTAATGGGAGAGAGTATTAGCGATAGACTGGAAGAGTAAGTCAAAGAAACCCTTGAGTTGAGGGATAGGAAGGCAGAGCAGCATTTTAGTTTGAAAACCTTTTCCTCTCAAATCTGATGCCTTAGTCAGATACAGCCGAGAAGCAGCCTATTACCCTTTGTAAAAGACCAACTGGAGGCAAACATCTCCTGATTCCTCACAGATTTCAGACAACTGAATTTAACATATATTTCAAATATATGAAACGTATAATTAGATCATTATATGATGTATATTTAACTATTGAAGGAAATTACTTTTAAAATGAGTTATTTTTTAAAAACACTATTACTTTTAAATATTAAGAATTAGAACATTAAACATAATCCATAATAATGAAAAAATCAATTGAAACACAGTAAAGTAGCATGAATTTTGAGATGAAAAATTTGGAGGCATTGAAGATAGACTTTAATCTCTAGCCTTCAACTCTGCTCTTTAGTAGATATGTATAAGTTACTCTTCAGGGGAAAAAAATATTTCAATTAATGAGAACTCTATCCAAGGAATGCCTTGGCTGGGCATTTGGAACTTGAAATACATGGACTTCCACGAAGGTCATTAAAACTTGAAATGTGAATGCTATTGATTGTGCCTGTGTGTATGTGTATGTTTAACTTGAAGACTGTTTTCTTCAGCTTCTCAAAGACGAATGCCTAAAGCCATTTCAGTAGCTAGCAAAAACTTCCTACAAGTTTTCTTATAAAAATATTTTAGCTCATGGAATTTTAAGCTATATTTTAAAAATCAAGGTGTTTAGAATCATGACAATAAATCTTCTGTTTAAATCCATATTTTTTCAAGAATAGAACATAAAATGTACATATATAAAAATACATATTCACACTAATAAAAGAGCAGTCTGAGTTTGTCTTTAAAATGTATATCAGATACTAGGAAGATATTATTTCAAACTCTAAGAAGATGAGGTAAGAGTGGCTTTTTTTTTGTTTTTTGTTTTTTGTTTTTTGGGTTTTTTTTGGTCTCCACTGAATGACCAAGATGCTCAGTGGGGTTTCTCCTCTCTGGTTGTGTGGGGACTCTGAGAACCCTCAGCAATGCACAGCTTCTCATTCAGTTCTTGTCTCTCTGCAGGAAGCAATCTCTCCTTAGCCATGTGTGAGAGTATGATTTTACCTTTTTTAAAAAACATCCCCTAACAGATTGAATTCTTTGATTATAGTCTTCACGTTTTTGTTTCTGATGCTTAGTGCAGGGGCATTTAAAAATCACCTGATTTAAGAATCTCATTTTATACATGATATAAAACGTAACTTCTCTAAGGAGACAAATCAAATATCTTAGCCTAATGGAATATAATTTCAGAAAAAAAATGAAAAAAAAATCACAAGATACTCTTCAAAGGGGAAAATAAAGTACTACAATTTCCTCTGAAGAAACAGACACCTGGGATTTTTTATTTACTTTAATCAACATAAAATTCTCTGAAAATATCAGTTACTGGTATTTAATCCTAATTATTCAATCCATAATAATAAATTCAATATAGTAAATTTATAAATAGATTCAAGTTGTCTTCAATATTCCAATGTTGCTTGCAGTTAGTAAAATCTTCAAAGACCTTTTAAATTAAAATATGAAGTGTAAAACCTACCATTCAGTTACACATTTTAAATAGAACTACCAAACTGCATTTTCAGAGTCTCTACAACAGTTAATTATCTTAATCATTACATTTTTATTCCAAATGCAGATATTATCCCTAAACAAAAAGATATCATTAATGTGTATATGATTTACATCATCTCTATATTATATTCTAAACCTTTTCAGGGTTAAAAAACTCTTAACCTTAATGATATAATTACAATATTCCAAGTAAATTAGAATTAACAAAAATGAAATGAGGTTAACAGCTCAGGTTACTAAGGTTATTTATTTGCCAGATAATTTTTATTCAGGGTGATAACTGTCATACATATTTACACATGCAGAGTATCCCATGTTTTATTGTGTCAGTTAAACTGGAACCACGACTATGGTCTTACTGTTCATGTCTGTGTGTTCAAGTTCATATCATGTCTTAGTCTTGTGTTTGAGCTAGGGAGATAAACATGTCTAAATCTCTCCCTTCACATACACACATACTAAAATAATATTTACCAACCTCTACTATCTGGACAAATTGTATATTTTCTAGTGTTAGAATTTAAAGTTTCCTATTTGGCCCTAGTAACAGTTTGGTACAATTACATTGGATTTTATACCCTTACACAATTCTGCAGCAACCTGTTTCTATTTTATGATTTGATTAAAATAATGTCTCCCACCCCTCACCTCCCCCCCCCTTCTTTTTCATTTTCTATTATTATAGGCGACAATTCCTACTGGTATCAAAATTACATCTAAATAATTTCTGAATGTTTACCAAGGATCTGTCTGGATCTGAAGTTATATATCTGTGTCACTATAACAAAATATTTCAGAAAGCCACACCCTACATATGAATTTAGTTTATTTTGGTAAGATTTCTTGTCACCCTATTTAATTTCATTTATGCTAGTTTCGAGGAGAAAAGTGAATATAACTAGTTGAATTGTGTCTATATAAATATATGTTCATATATTCCATTTTAAATAACTTCAAGGTCAAGAGTTAAATGAATGAAACTATGGAGATTAAAGAATACATTAAAAATTCTAACATAGGGTATTCTTTCCAAAAATTCCCAAGATATTAATTTATATTAGCACACCAAAAATATTGTATCAGAGAGATGCAATGACTAACAAGCCTTTATTTTCCTCCATAGTCACAGAGGGAGGGAAGGTGGGTCATGTAAACAGAAATGAGAATCCCTGGTTTGTACTGATAAATGTAGAGGGGGCAAGATTTTCCCTCTATCCTTTTTAATTTTTGGTTGGGCCTGAGAATTAAATTGACATAAGAAAGATTAACAGGAAAACAACATACAAATTTAAGGTTTATGCGACACAAGACTCTTCATAAGGAAAGGGAGACCCAAAGAAGTGGCAAAATCTAAATCCTTTTATACTAGGTTGAACAGAGACAGGCAGTTTTGAAAAGTAACTGAACTATGTGGGAAGTCTAAAGAAGAAAATAATTATTTTACCCAGGTCTATTTGTACAGAATTTTCTCTGGTCTCTGCTTCCCTGTCAAAGAATGTTTCTTTTCTCTTGGTACAGGGATAGTATCTTTCACATGGAGTTTTTATCTCCTGTTTTCAGAAAGTAAAGGAAATTAGAATGACCTTGCATCTACTGATTCTCAAGTGCCTATTTCTCAAAAGAATCCTTATGCCAAACTGGCACATTTTGGGGTAGAATATTCTACCACTTTTCATAGGCTATTTGGAGAAAGTGGTTCCAAATCTGAACACCTGAGTATACACACCTCTATCCATCCTGAAGCTTGAAACAGCACTTCTTAGGAAAGTATTAGTGTAGAAGACTCAATATATTTTTGCAGTTTTGCTACAAGTAGTGTGGAATAAAGGAAAAACAAGAAAGAAAAATATCTCCATTGTTTGTAACTATTTATTAGATTGGGTCCACCCAGGCAAACATGAAACAATATATGCCACACCCCAATTAGGTCAGGAAGTGGTTTATAAAGTGCAAACAAACAAAAACAAAAACAAAAAACAAAAACAAAACAAAAAACACAAGGGCTGGTGGAACAAAACCTTTTCACGTGAAAATGAGGCAAGTGAAACTGCCATGTACTACAAGATACAGGTTTACTTGAAAGGGTTGTTAAACATATTATCTTATAACTTTTAATAAAAAGTGTCTATATAATGCTAATTGTTTATAAGATTCTTATTAACGCAGAAAATGATACTGCTATGTTATTAGAAATGTGACATTCACACTAGATGTGTCAGAATTCTCAAGTTTTATGTAGAAAATCAGGCACTTCGGGGCGCCTGGGTGGCTCAGTTGGTTAAGCATCTGACTCCGGCTCAGGTCATGATCTCGCGGTCTGTGAGTTCCAGCCCTGCATCGGGCTCTGTGCTGACAGCTCAGAGTCTGTGGCCTGTTTCAGATTCTGTGTCTCCCTCTCTCTCTGCCCCTCCCCCACTCATGCTCTGTCTCTCTCTCTCTCTGTCAGAAATAAACATAAAACAAAATTAAAAAAAAAAATAAAAGAAAATCAGGCACTTCAACTGAATCCTACAAACACTTTCTCCAAATTTATTAAATTTTCAAAAATGTGTGTGTGTTGTCATACTTTTGAGATTTTCCTTTTTAAGATATGGCAAAACCCCACACAAATTCTTTTTCTACTTTGACATTTGTAACCACCTAACACGTATTTTTCTTTCTCAAATCACCAGCCAATTGCCTTAAGCAATGTTAACTTTGGCCAGTTTTCTAACTTTGTACATTACATTTAATACCTTTAATTACCAGACTATTGCATATCTCTCCAGGCACAGCTCCCACCTCTCCTTTGAGGAGCAAACATCCCCCCCAGTGAACAATCAATAAATAATATTTGTACTTTCTAGCATATGCCCTAATCTTTCAAATCTGAAACATTAACTTTTAAGCTGTACAAAAACAGTAAGTTGCCTGTCTTTATTGTGTTCCTATGGTAAATGCTTTTACTTTGCAATATGGAACTGTCTCTCTGTTTATCTGTTACATAAACATCTGTGTCAATTTGGTGCAGACTTTGTCTTGCCACTTTTTGAAGGTTTATTTATTTTGAGAGAGAGAGAGAGAGAGAGAAAGTGTGAGTGAGGGAGGGGCAGAGAGAGAAAAAGAGAGGGAGAATCCTGCACTGACAGCTTAGAGCAGAATGTGGGGCTCCAGCTCACAAACCCAGATCATGAACTGATCTGAAATCAAGAGTAGGATGCTAAACTGACTGACCCACCTAGGCACTGCCTTACCCACATTTACTGACACTAAATAAGTATATTTTCTTAAAGTCCTAGTTCTCAGTCAATAGGTAATTAGTTGAAGGAATTAAAGGAGAGAGGAAGAATTTTTGAAAAGGGCACAAAAAAATGGTACATATATGACATTATATTTGTCAAAATCCCTAGGATGTATAACACAAACAGTGAACAGTAATGCAAACTATGTGTCATAGTATATAATAATGTATCAATGATTGACTTATCAAATGTAACCAATTTACTACACAAATAAAAGAAGTTAAAAATAGGAGAAATGAGAGGGGGCTAGGGGATTGAGGGGGAATACAAAAACTCGGTATTTTCTGCTCATTTTTCTGTAAACCTAAAACTGCTTTAAAGTCAATTAATTTAAAAAAAATGGAATGGATGGAGGAAAAAAAAAGAGGGAAGAGAAGGCAAAGGGAGAAAGAAGGGAGGGAAGAAGGTAGAGAGAAAGGGGAGGAAGGGAATAATGGAAGGAAGTAAGAAATAGGTAGGTATATTAACAAATTTAAGGATTATTATAATCCAGGAGTTATAAAGAAAATATGTGGTATATGATAAAATAGTTGGAAATGTTTGATTTTGAGAAGAGAGTACCTTGCATGCCATTAGATTTATATTTTTTGGCTAAGAGATTAAAACACAATGAATATAAATTTAAAACACTGATTTAAGTTCAACAAAACAGGATTTTTAAGTAGAATTCCATTTAGGATGTTTTACTTTACTTTTAATACAAGCACTCAGAGACGTATGACTCTATGTCAGATTTGTTGCAAGCTTTGTTGGGTAGATGCTGACATGTGAGTCAAAATAAACTTTCCCTTTTAGATGTTTTCAGGCACCTTTATTTATATCTTCCTTTTGGGGGGAGGGGGGTTGTGGTAAATGATAGACATATAGTATTTATTTGTATATCTCACTAAATTATAAATTCCTTCAAATCAAGTGCCCCTATCTTATTCATCTTTGAGATACTTCTCAATGCCCTGTCCACATTTTATGTGCAAAAAATGCAGTATTAACAATTTTAAAATAACTATGAATTAGTTTAAGGGAACTTTAATTTATTTCAGTATTGAAATGTTTTCTCCTGCTTCCACTTTCCATGTTTCACCTAACATGAATGTAAGGAATTAGGTATTCTGGTTGATGTCACCATTTGTATTCATTTAGTTTTACTTTTCTCTTCACAGATATATGCTTTATATCTACAGTTTTTTATGGATATTATTATTTTAAAATTTCTCATATATACCTGTAGTTTGTACTTTAATCCTTCTCTTAATCCCTTTTCCAGCAACATTTCTCATGACTGCTCTTTCTACCTCTCCCAGGCTTTTAATTACAGCCATTTCTGAGTTTTCGTTTTCTTCATGTTTGTATGACTATTACCATCACTGAAAAAGAAGCAGTCTTTGTATGTGTTCTGGGAATTAGTTCTTTCAGTAATGCTTCATTCTCTCCGTCTATCCATGTCCCCTAATTTGTGTCAGAAGCTCTTTTCAGGGAGTCAGGGAATCAGGACATTGTCTTAAACCAACATTAGATTGCAATTCACTAAAATATTAAACCATTGGTAAGTAGTTTGACTCCAGGTACACAAGAATGACTTTATCACTCCTCTTTCCATTCTCTTTATGCAATGTCAGCAATCCCAGTGTTGCTCAGACCAACACCCTATCTATTCTAGTTGATTTCCTTCTTTACTTGCAGAGAAGCATATTTTATCCCAGTAGTTCTCACCAATTTGCAAAGCCTTCCTCCTTGTCCTCATTATCAAAGTTACTATGGACTTTTGCTGATCTTCTGGTGTGTCTTTGAATGGGAAAAATAAAAACATCAAAAATTTAAAATATTCAGTATTTTATTCATAATTATGTTAAAAAAGATGAATCAAGATCATCTCCAAAGAAGCAATTATGGAAAAATTAAGTCCATTTCTTAAAAATGTGTTGCTATTATATATATAATATCAGGGCATCCTTGATTGATTAATGAGAGCAGGTGTGCGTGCCTCCAGGAGTGTCTGTGCATTCCATCACACCCGCCATGTGCAGGGCACTGACACAGCGGCACAGGCAGAAGTGGCTAGAGAAGAATAGAACTGGATGGGGAAATTCCTGTCTGCCAATGCTGATCAGATCACTAAAAATTTCCTGCAAGCCTGGGTGACTGTTTGAGCATACGCACCCCTTTGCATATCTTAGGTCATTTTGGACCAGAAGAGGGTTGCATTGGAAAAAAAAAAAAAGTGGCTTTAGCACTCAGGAGCCTTGAAACTGAGAGCAAATGACCACAATCACAAAATCCCTGAAAGTAGTTAAGATCATTAACTGTAAGCAATTAGCACCCAGTAATACTAACGGATAATTCATATAATATGAATATACCATATGAAATAATATGAATGAATATGAAATGAATGAAGAGTATGAATACAAATAATATGAATGAATATGAAATATGAACACTTCATAATATGAAATATGAACACTTCATAATGTGAAATATGAATATTTCATAATGTGAAATATGAATATTTCATAATATGAAATATACAAAAGTATATTTCAGAGAGGGTGAGAGAATATTGTGCCAATTCAAGCATCCAAACTTCTTCACATTTCCCTACTCTCTCCACCACAGTTATCTGAACCTCAACTTCATACTAGATTCTACCCTGACTAGAAACAGGAAGAGGTAGTAAGTCTCTGAGGAAACACGTTTTTAGTTCAGGCACCCACGCAGACACTAAGTCACCAGGAAGCCCTACTGGATCACTGGATCAGCAAACATTTCTTAGACTAATTCTTCCTCCCACTACACAGATTTGGACTCATTAGGGAAAAGAAATCAGAAAAAGATACAGTCACTCAGTAGTGCAAGTACTTTTTAAACTCATGTTGCAATAATATTTTGAAAGTTCTGTTTAATTTTGCACTAAAATATAGCAGACCTAAAATAAAAGGCTTTAAACGTCCATATGGTTTTTTTTTTTGTTTTAAGCTTTCTATTAAATATCCATTAATCTAAACATTGATATTATAAAACCATACTTTAAGGAAACTTCAGTTTCATATTATATTTTATAATATATATCCACATGGGTTAAATATTTGTAAATGTGATTACGGCTGAAGATGATTATATTATATGAATTTGTATTTTCATGTATTTTTTAAGATATATGCTTTTTGACATTTTAACATAATGCTAGGCAATTTTTTTGTTTTTTCATGGAATATTTTTTGTGTATGAATACATTTTCACTAATTAAATTGTCTAGATGGAGTATTTTTATTTAGTTTTGCTTTTTACATTCCTTCATTATATAGCTTAATATCAATTTGAATTAAGCTATTCTCTGAAGTGCATATTATAAAAATATAGCAACATAAAATGTGATTGTTAACCCACTTATTTAAGTCTCTGTGAGTTTGACATTTTTCTCGAATTTGTTCTTTTATAACCCAACACACCTGTATTAAACTTTATGCAATTAGTGATAACCTACTTTTTTTCTTTGCTCTAATTTCTTTCTCAGCTTTCCCAAAGCTTCATGTTTCCACTCAACTGGGGTCTGAGGCTGGAAAACTTCCATGATCCTGGGTAAGTTAATTTATTTCTATATGCCACCCATTTTTAGCTATAATGGGAAAACTAGTATCGCTCAACTAAAAAAGTTGGAACATGCTTATAACTAAGTTGCTCAACTCAAGGTCACCCAGCTCAGGTGACAGAATTTCCTTCCATCCTGGATATAAAAACTCAAGGTCTCTAGATCATTATAGACTATGCTTAATGCTTCCCAGATTAGTGACAAAGTATGTTTTATTACCCAGAATATTTAAGTATTCAGTATACTTTTAAAGGGACATTCATCAAAGTAAAGCTTACGTGGTAGACAGAATAATGGTCTCTTTAAGATGTCCAAGTCCTTATGTCCAGAAATGGTAATTATATTATACGAGTATATTTCCTTATATGGAAAACAGAACTTTGTAGATGTGACTAAGAATCTTTAACGAGGAAACCACCCTGAATTATCCAGGTGGGCCTGAAGTAATCATTAGGGTAGTTATAAGAGGGAAGCAAGAGCATGAAAGTCAGAGAACAGGTGATTTACCAATGGAATCAGAAAGAAAGAGATTGAGAGATACTACACTGCTGGCTTTGAAGATGGAGGGTGAGAGCACAAGCTATGGAATAGAGCTGGCCTCTTGATGCTAGAAATGACACAAAATGTGATTCTCTGTTAGAGTCTCCAGAAGGAACAGGTCTGACCTCCAGAACTATAAGAGAACAAATCTGTGTGTGTTGTTTCAAACACTAAGTATGTGGTAATTTGTTACAGCTGCAACAGGAAATCTAAATGGTCACCTTAATATAAACTTATATAATCAGCCATAGGCACATTGGGATATTAAATTTGATCCCTTGAATAGCCCACAATGATACAATGACACAGATTTCTGTAAAAAAATGTATTTAACAATATATCTACAGGTTAGACTAAATGTTCAAATAAAATAATTACTGTTAGTTTAATCCATCCTCCTCATAGATTTACAATTAAAGGAAGCCAAAATAAAACTTTCAAAACTACAAAGGGCCATATTTCATTCTTTCTCATTGCCACGTAGTACTCCATTGTGTATATAAACCACAATTTCTTTATCCATTCATCAGTTGATGGACATTAGGCTCTTTCCATAATTTGGCTATTGTTGAGAGTGCTGCTATAAACATTGGGGTACAAGTGCCCCTATGCATCAGTACTCCTGTATCCCTTGGGTAAATTCCTAGCAGTGCTATTGCTGGGTCATAGGGTAGGTCTATTTTTAATTTTTTGAGGAACCTCCACACTGCTTTCCAGAGCGGCTGCACCAATTTGCATTCCCACCAACAGTGCAAGAGTGTTCCCGTTTCTCCACATCCTCTCCAGCATCTATAGTCTCCTGATTTGTTCATTTTGGCCACTCTGACTGGCGTGAGGTGATATCTGAGTGTGGTTTTGATTTCTATTTCCCTGATGAGGAGCGACGCTGAGCATCTTTTCATGTGCCTGTTGGCCATCGGATGTCTTCTTTAGAGAATGGAACTGGAGAGTGTTATGCTAAGTGAAATAAGCCATATAGAGAAAGACAGATACCATATGGTTTCACTCTTATGTGGATCCTGAGAAACTTAACAGAAACCCATGGGTGGGGGGGGAGAAAAAAAAAAAGAGGTTAGAGTGGAAGACAGCCAAAGCATGAGAGACTCTTAAAAACTGAGAACAAACTGAGGGTTGGTGGGGGGTGGGAGGGTGGGGAGGGTTGGTGATGGATATTGAGGAGGGCACCTTTTGGGATGAGCACTGGGTGTTGTATGGAAACCATTTTGACAATAAACTTCATATATTGAAAAAAAAAAAAACTTTCAAAACTAAAGCCACCATTTCTAGGTTTTAGTGCAGAAGTTCCTGAATAAAGGTGAATGAGAGAAGGAGCAACACATTTATTGTCTTTGTTTTTTCTTGTCTTTGCACTCTGAAGGCTCATACTGGCAGGCATGAAATAACTAGGTCTGATAAAATGGCTTAAAATAAATTGTAATGAAAAAGAACTAATCTCCCACAGACTGATATAACCTTAGATGCAAATGATACTTCTTTTATTTATATGCAAATGAGATGTTCTATTTGAGTTTTAAGAATTTCTCAGATATCTAATTGGTATTTCTTATGCTACTGGTGATATCTGAATAAGAAAAGAGAAACATACTCTATTTTAATACTGATCAATATTTACACTTCTAACACAAAATATTCTCAGGATCAAAGCTTTACTGTTTAACAAGCTTTCTCAATTTTTTCTACAACAATTCAAAGTCCTGGCATTTTATAAACTTATTCACCTTAATCTTCCATTAAATAGTCTTTGTATTGTCATATGTTTTTCCCTCTCTACTGTATTTCTCACCTTAATGCTGTTAAAATGAAACAATACATTGATAATGAAGTCACTTATGCTAAGCTCACCAAAACTTAAAAGCTAATTTACTTTCTAAAGGAAGATGTTATTTTGTGGAATTTTTTTTTTAATGTTTATTTATTTATTTTGAGAGAGTGAGAGAGAGAGCAGGGTAGGGGCAGAGAGAACGAGAATCCCAAGCAGGCTCCATACTCTCAGTGCAGAGCCCGATTCAGGGCTCAGTTGCACAAACAGAAAGATCACGACCTGAGCCAAATTCAAAATCTGGATGTTTAACTGACTGAGCCACCCAGGTGCCCCACCAGTCCTGTTTTTAAAACCTGTTCTCTTTCTGTAGCCTTTTGAAGTTTTTTTGTATTGCTAGATAGGATGTTGTCTGATTCATGAATCATTCAATAAAACCAATTAGATCTTTAAAATTCACTTCATTGAATTTTGGTTAACAAAGTCCTTAACATATGTTGAAACTGTACATGTTGTACATTTTTTCTTAGATGTTTATTTTTAGACATTTTCTGAATAAAAACATATCTTTGGCATTCTATGCTCAAGCTGAACTTAAAAAATCATTAAGGTTCTAATAGGAAATAACAGTAGATACTATAAATATTCTTGAAAGAAATGAATAGATTAACAAATACCATAAATATAATTAAAAAAATCCAAAACTGTTAATAAGAAGCTATAGGTTTCTGGGAAAATAATTTGTTTGAAAATTAATAAATATTTGTTGGGCTTTGGATTCAGTATAAACTAATTGGTATACAAAAGAAACTAGGAGAATATCCCCATGGGAATGATGGAATCCATATTGTTGCATTTGAAAGTCATACCTTTCATCCATAAATAAATAAATAAATAAATAAATAAATAAATAAATAAATAAATATTTGAAACAAGATTATCTCATCCACATCATCTTCAAAAATCCATACTAAAATAATTACCATTAATCATATTTGTGAAGTGTTGGAGTTTTTCTTTACAACTTTAAGATGCTGCTAATAAAAAAAAAATGTGCTTATTCCAGGTCCATCTTATTTGTGACACATACTTTTCCTTTGGCCCACTTTATATGTAAAAATACAATGATATGCCCATGCACTTGAAAATTTATGCAAAGTAATGAATTATATCACTTTTTCTGTTAACATCATCTATGTTACTCTCTTCCTGAAATGATTTTCTCACAACTGTAAGCCAGAACTCTGCTTTTTAATACTTATCATTTTCCCCCAATTTTCCAATTGTAGTATAAATCCCTTTTAAAAAGTCAAATAGAATTAATAGAATTCATTTTTTAATTATTTTTAATTAATTTTTGTTTTTCAGCACTCAGTTCGAAAAATAACTTTTAAAAATATAATTATAAAATAAAATAAAATAAAGTAATAAAATAAAATATATTATAAAATAAAATACAGGAAAATAAAACCACACAATTTAAATATATAGCTTAATCATGTATTGTAAGGCAGCTCTAAGTTAAAGAAAAGTACTTTCGCAGCCACTTCTGAAACCCTTCCATGAGACATGCCAACCACAGACCCCTTATTCTTCTGGTAACTATTATGTGGACTTTCTAGTTCTCATTTCCTTGCATTTTTAATAACATTATTACACAAAAATGCTCCTCTTGACATTAGAGTTTAGTCTTATTCATTTAAAAAATTAGTACTACTTTACGTTTTGTTTTTTTTTTTTTAATTTACAGGTTTTCCTTTTAACTTTTGTATTTCCTTAAACTTTACCTTTGGAGAAACGGCCATTTTGATTGACCTGTATAGTTTTCCAAACTCTGGGTTTTGATGACTGAATAATCTTGGTGTAGGTCCACATGTATCACTGCACTCTGGATTTCCTACAACTTGGCAGCTGTATGAAGAGACTAGGTTACACTCTAGTTCAATCCCTCTGGCAAGACTATAGATGGTGTTGGTAATTATATAAAGATACATGATGCCGGGTTGTCTCTTGTTTGGATTTTAGCAGCCATTGATGCTTAAATCCTACAACCTATTATTAAATGGAGTTTGCAAAAATGGTGATATTCTACTTGTATCATTATTTTTCACTTAGTGTTTGAAATGCCCTTATCTTTCATTTGGCAATCCAAGGTTTGAGCAGACTGAGGGAAATCTGGAAAAAATGCTTGATTCTTTTGCTTTACTTACCACATAACAAATAGTTTTCTATCACTCTCTGAAAATGGCATGATGAATATTACTAAAGCGATCATTTTTTCTAGAGCTTTTTCAAATTTTTCTGAAAGATTTTCAGATCTTTCAGGAAAGTTAACAAATATTTATATTAATATTGTATACATGATATAGATAATAAAGTACATGTAATTACATTTATAATATAGATGCTAGGAGCTAATAAAATATATATATGTGAAATACTGTATTAATACCATTGCTGAAACAATTGTTAAAATTTTAGATTTTTTTTTTTGCATCTGCTTTCCCTCTCTCCATTTGATGTAGTTGTACTATAGCTACACTGGCAAAATACAAAACAAATATATACTAGATTGTCTCCCTCTTAATATACTGTTTTGGTTCTACAGAAAACTAAATTTAATGATCATCATCAACTTATTTAGGTGTCTGATCATTTTGGTTTCTGAACTCATTCTCTAGTAAATTTTTCAGAAATGACACATGAGGAAATGTTGAGTTCTTGCACACTGATAACATTTTGTCTATGACCATTATATTTGAGGATCAGTTTTGCTGGATATAAAATACGTGGCTCACTCTTTTTTCCTTAAATACTTTAAAATTTTTATGCCAATTTTGGCATAAATTATTGTTGTAAAAATACTGATAATCATTCTCCTTATAAACAGGGTAGGGTTTTTTGTTTGTTTGTTTTCGTTTTTTCTTTTTTCCAAATAACTAATTACGGTTTCTTTTTTAGAGTAAAGTAGTTTTACCAGATGTCCAGTGTTGATCATTCTAGGTAAGTATACTTTGTCACACAGCATGGACTTTCAAAATGTGATTCCAAGTCTGGTTTTTTGTTTTTATCTTAGCAATTTAGCGAACCTAAATTGTAGACTTGAGGTTTGTTTTACTCCATTTCACTTTCTTTAGTTTTTCTCTTTAGAAACTCCTATTATTCTGTGTTTGATTTTATTTGCTTCTGATCAATATTAGTCATTTCCTATTCTTCATTTATTGTCGTGTTTATTTTTAATTCTCTTTTCATCTCCTATGTTTAGGGCATTATCTTTAGGGCATTGTTATTTTCTCTCTTATAGTACTTTTAGTCTGTTTTTTATTTCTAAAATATGGTTTTCTTTTATTTCTAACTATACATTTATTTCTACCACCTAATTTGTTTTTTTTTCTTGCTGTTTGTTGTTTGTTTGGTTTTTACTTTTAGCCTACTATGAAATCGTAGGTTTAATTTAATCTGTGTTGTGTATATGCCTTTCTGGAATAATTTCATTGTCTGTAAGAGTATTGTTATCATCTTTGCTTTCATTCTACAATATATTTGTATTGTAATAGATTTTGCTATTTTCAAAATTAAAAAAAATAGTAACTTTTTAAAATTTCTTTTACTCAGTGTTATGTGAAATCAGCTTTACTGAAATTTTAGTAGAAGCAAAATTCAGAAAGAATTTTTAAAGAATTTTTTTAAACTTTATTTTTGAGAGAGAGATAGAACAGGTGAGGGGCAGAGAGAAAAGGAAAGAGAGAATCCCAAGCAGGCTCTGCATTGTCAGCACAGAGCCTGACGCAGGGCTTGAACTCACCAACCGTGAGATTATGACTTGAACCGAAATCAAGAGTTGGACGCTTAACCAACTGAGCCACCCAGGCACCCTGAATTCAAAAAGATTTTTAGAAATTTTTATAGTATTCTCAATTTCAACTATGAATAATGATAGATTGATGTTTAAAGAATAAGTGATAATATGAAATATTTTCAAAATTATGAAATATTAGGTAGGTAAATTTATGACCAGAATATACATATTAAGAGCACAGAGACCTTATATCTTTTTTCACTGCTTTATATCCAACATCCAGAATATAATTTATTTTAATGGGCTTATTCACAGAAAAGTTTGTAAATCAAGGGGAAACAGTCTTTATTGATTACTAACCAATTATATGGTTAGTATAATGGTACCAACCATTATAATGTCTTTTAATATATAAATGGTAATTGACAAAATATATGAATAACTGAATAAATAATTGGCAATTAGAGTTATTTATAATAATGATGTGTAAGTCTTAGAAGAAATATGTTAAGTTTTATGCCCCTCTAATTTTCAGCAATAAATTAGATCATTATCAACCTGGATACCCCAAGCAGGGGTTGTGATTTAACTGTTTGCATAGCATTTGTAAGAACAGCATTATAACATCTGAAAAGTTATATAAAAAAGAAACTATGTCCACATTGTACTGAATTATTTGGAAAAATGTTCACATATAAAATAATTTAAAATGTGTTGAAGAGATGAATTATATAATGCTCAATAAATTTTGTTTTTACTACCTGTCTCCGCTGTACTTAATATTACCTTATAAATCAAATCTATCCACTTCAATGATAGACTATTCTTTAGTGTTTTCATGCATTTAGCAATGTGTCGAATTTTTCTCAGTTATATACCACAAAATAGAAATAAAAAACTTTAAATACAGCAGTTTAAACATGGGTTAAGTAACAGCTTGTAAGGCCAACAAAACATTTATGGAAGAGCAAAGAAAAAGAGAACTACAAGATGAAAAAGCCAGGAGAGGTTCCTTTAGCCAATATCACAGGGAATGTGGTTGTTGAAAAAGATAAATTAATGAAAAGTCCCTCTCTCTGTCACTCTGTCTCTCTTTCTCTACCCCTTTCTCTCCATTTTCCCCTTTGGCTAACCAGCTACATTTCGGTGTAACTGGCACATCCGTAAAGTACAGTTAAGTAAAATTTGATAGGTTTTGACCTTGACATGTGTGAAATCATCAACACAATCCAGATAACAAACCTATTCCTCATGCTGAGAAGTGTGTTGCCACTTTGTAATCTCTCCTCCCTTCTCCTCCCTGTGGCCTGGGCATTGTGAGTTGCTGACAATAAATAAAATACAATAAAAGTAATGTAACTTTTAAAGATTTATCCTCAATAGTTGCATTCCACAAATACAAGTTAGGTCATACTTATCTATGTAAGATATTCTATATTTACTACTGGTGATTTTTTTCTATGATCTCACATTTCATCTCTTCATTGGCTGATATCCCTCTTTGGTTACATAATGTTTCCCTGAGGTTAGAAGTGACGTTTCTTGGAAATGCAAAATATAATGATATAGATGCTCTTAGCATATGATTAAAGGGCTGTAATTTCAAGAACATATTTGAGGCTAATACTCAAGCTCATACTCAGCACATGATTTTTAAAAAGATATTAAATGAATACAGAGAATGAAGAATTTCTCATGATAAACTTGAAGTGGAAAAAAACTTCTCAGTCTAAATTTTGGTATTAGTATTATTTTAACCTCAATCAAGTTTGAAACACATACATATGTGGGTCATATACATATATAGAGACAGTTAATATTAAGTAAAGAACAGTATATATTTTTTATTTATAAACTTTCTAAGCTACAATAAAGAAGTAAACTATGTATTATATATGAATTTGGCTGTTAGAAAAAGAAAGTTATATTAAAGTTAGTGCCTGATTTAGACTGCATTTTCCTTATTGTTTTCCAATAACTCCCAGATTCCATTAAAGACAAGGGGAAGTTTCTTTCATGATACATAAATGTTGACATAAAAATTTTGTTAGTACTCTCAACATTAGGGTTATGTTAATTATGTAAGCCTATACTATTTTCTTTCCTTATCAGTCCCATTTATTTTAATTAACACGAAAAATATAGCAAAATTAATCAAATATTTGAAATATACTTGAAGACTGACATTGTTGAAAATACAAGTAGTTCATTCCAATGTGCCTCAAAATGATGTTCCTAATGTCCTTCTTATGGTTATCTTGGCAAAATACTTTTTTACTTGATAATCTGGGATTTTAATGAATAAGAATTTTGAGGTCAAATCTTATTGTAGAACTCAGTCTTTATTTAGCTTTGGCAGATCAAGCAAGCACAGAAATCACATTTCTTGTTTTAACTCCCAATATTTATTATAGAAAAAAAACTATTTTTGTAGATAGAAAATGTGCAACATGGAGCATGTCATACATTTCCCCGTTACAAAAGTTGGAAAATGTAGGGTAGCCTATTCTGTCATTTTACATAAGTATTACTTCATTGAATTTAACAACAATAAGTACACTCTATATTTTAAGTAATTTGATAGAAAAGACAGGGCTGGCTAATAGATAATTAAATCACCAAACCTGGAGTAGTGATCAATAGAATAATCTAAATAAGAAGAAAATTTTATTTTGGTATTATCCTGGGCTTTTTCTTTAACTTAGTATAGTTCGATACTTAAAATAAATTCTTCTCTTAAAAATACAAAAGGGGGGCGCCTGGGTGGCGCAGTCGGTTAAGCGTCCGACTTCAGCCAGGTCACGATCTCGCGGTCCGTGAGTTCGAGCCCCGCGTCAGGCTCTGGGCTGATGGCTCAGAGCCTGGAGCCTGTTTCCGATTCTGTGTCTCCCTCTCTCTCTGCCCCTCCCCCGTTCATGCTCTGTCTCTCTCTGTCCCAAAAATAAGTAAACGTTGAAAAAAAAAAATTTAAAAAAAAAAATACAAAAGGTATGCATATTAATACAAGTAATTCAGATGATGAATAAGTTAAAAGACTAAAATACAAAATATTTGATTACAGAACAAATATGAATTTAATGTGATATTTACTGTAGATCAGAAGTCCTGTCTTCAAAAAATAATAAGTCATAATTATAACTACAACAATGTAAGAAGAATCAGAAGCAAAGTCTGGCACAAAAGGAAGAAAGTAAATGGAAAACTAAAGTTTGAGTCTTAAAGGGAGCTGGGCTATCATGGCTGACTCTGGGAAGAAGGGGCTTGCGTGTTAATCTCTCTATGATTAAGCCTGCAACAGGCATGGCTAAAACTAATATTATGATCTCTTTAAGTAGATGACTTCGTGGTTCCTCATAAAGCATTTACCAATTGAATCACAAACTAAAATTTTTAGTAAGTATGATGGGAAACTAAAATATCTGATTTGACATTTGTGTTCCAGATTTGCTCAATGTGATCATGACAGAGTAGATAAATCTGTTAACCCCCCCAAGGATTAAATGGCCCCAAATCACTGGCAATCAACCTTAAGGACCTCATGACATAGATCTGGGTTCCATATAAAGGGATAAAAAGCGATAAATTTTATGGCAAGTGGAGTGTATAAATAGGAAATCCAAAATAAGTATGGGTATATTTCCAACTGGATTCATTCATTTATCACTAATTCCTTCAAGTCTGTTACAGAAAAACTGAATTTACAAATGGCCATTAGTCCTAGGAGAGACCACTTCTAGAAACTGTATTTGTGTTTTTTAGTACCTATAATCATAGAACCCCTGATTTTTACCTTGCTGCAAAACCATCTGGAATAGCCTTAACATTTCTTAGTTTTCCTTAAAAAACTAGGCGATTTTTTACTAAGTTCTGGTTAATGGGATGTGAGTATAGTAGGCAAATAAAATGCAGGAATTTCAGATAAGCAACACATTCTTCCAATATTTGAGTATAAGTATGTTCAAATAATGCATGAGATATATTTACATTAAAAATGACGTATACAGGGGCGCCTGGGTGGCGCAGTCAGTTAAGCGTCCGACTTCAGCCAGGTCACGATCTCGCGGTCCATGAGTTCGAGCCCCGCGTCAGGCTCTGGGCTGATGGCTCAGAGCCTGGAGCCTGTTTCCGATTCTGTGTCTCCCTCTCTCTCTCTGCCCCTCCCCCGTTCATGCTCTGTCTCTCTCTGTCCCAAAAATAAATAAAAACGTTAAAAAAAAAAAAAAAAAAGACGTATACAATTTCCATGCTGTTCCCATCAAAGAGATAAAACATCTTTCCTCTCTCTTCCTCTCTCTAATCTAGGTTCCTGGAACATGGTCAACATTGTCCCATTTTGTAAAATTGTAAAATGCAGATGAGGTCATCACACTAAAACCAAAACAGCAACAAGACAGAAGGTGGCAGAGTGCTAGATAACATTTTGAAACAGAGATCTCTTACAAACCTTAAAAGGGTTATTACAAGTTAAATCCAGATATTACATTGGAGAAAATAAATTCAACTCTGTTTAAGCCACAATCAAATTTTGTTCTCTACTATGTACTAAAATTATATCCTAGTTAATATATCACTGTACTAACAGGAGAAGTCATCCTGGTTGTCATTAATTAGTCTTAGATTATTTTCTTTCCCCCTTCTCTCTTTTTATCCTTCACGTGATAATTTGAGGTAAACTGTACTGTTCGTCACAATTGCTAATAGCCTAATTATGATTAATTACTTTCCTTCTATGTTCATTAATTGGCCTTAATAAATTAAAAGCAATTTAAACTGTCTTGCCCTGAAGACCCTTAACATAATTATGTAAGTACAAAAATGACTGAATATTTAGTAAAGATATTTCAAAAATGAGTAATGAAGTTTTTTAGTTAGCATACTTTTTAAAATAGCATTTATTTTATTAGAGAAGTTTTAGGCTCACAGCAAAATTGAAGGAAAAGTACAAAAATTTCTCATATACCCCGTGCTCCCACACATATATATACTTTCCCCTATTTTCTGCATCCATCACTAGAATAGTACATTTGTGACAACTGAACCTAGATTGTCTCATAATTATCACCAAAAGTCCTAGTTTAACACTTTCGTGTTGCACATTTAATGAGTTTGGGAAAATGTATAATATGTATCCATCATAATGGTATTTTCACCAACCCAAAAATCCTGTGGTCCACCTATTGATTTCTCCCTCCCCCCTGTTCCCTGACAACCACTAATCTTTTAACTGCCTCCATAGGTCTGCCTTTTCCAGAATGTCACACAGTAGTTGGAATCATATAAAATGCACCCATTTTATATTGGCTTCTTTTACCCAGTATTATGCATTCAAAGTTCCCCCAATGTTATTATGTCGTTTTATGGCCTCATGTGTTTTTGTTTTTGTTTTCTAGCACAGAATAATATTCCATTATCTGGATATTCAACAGTTTATCTGTTGGCCCAATGAGGCACATCTTGACTGCTTACAAGCTTGGCCAATTATGAATAGAGCTGAAATAAACACTCATGGACAGGTTTTTGAATGGACATAAGTTTCAACTCCTTTGAGTAAATGCCAAGAAGTACAACTGCTGGATCATGTGATAAAATATGTTTAGCTTTGTAAGAAACCACCATTCTTTTTAAGAAACTGATTCAATTTCTTTAATAGAAGTAGGCCTATTCAAATTGTCTGTTTTTGTACGAGTTTTGGCATATTGTGCCTTTTAATTGATCTATTTCACCTAGGTTATCAGATCTATAGGCATACAGTTGTTCACACTATGTCTTTATTATATTTTTAATGCTTATAGGATTTATATAATGTGCCTTCTTTCATTTGTGATATTAGTAATAAGTATCTTCTCTATCCTTTTTTTTTTTCTTCGTTAGCCTGGTTCAAGTGTTACTACTTTATTAATCTCTTCAAAGTGCCAACATTTAGTTTTGTCTTTTTCCCTATTTATTTCCTGATTTCTGCTTTAATTTTTATTATTAAAGTTCTCCTGTTTACTTTGTATTAAACGTTCTCTTTTTTCTAGTTTCCTATGGTGAAATGTTAGATGACTGATTTTAGATTTTCCTGTGTTTCCAATATATTCATCCAATGCTATAAATTTCCCTCTATGGACTGTTTCCTATGAAACTCACAAATTTTTTGTAAGTTGTGTTTTCACTTTCATTTAATTAAAACATACTTTAAAATTTGTCATATTTAGGGAGCGCCTGGGTGGCTCAGTCTGTTAAACGTCTGACTTCAGCTCAGGTCACGATCTCACGGTCTGTGAGTTCGAGCCCCGCGTCGGGCTCTGGGGCTGATGGCTCAGAGCCTGGAGCCTGCTTCCGATTCTGTGTCTCCCTCTCTCTCTGCCCCTCCGCCATTCATGCTCTGTCTCTGTTTCAAAAATAAATAAAAACGTTAAAAAAAATAAAATAAAAATAAAATTTGTCATATTTAGTGTTCTCTGAGCTTCCTTAATTTGTGGCTTGGTATCTGACATTAATTTGCAGAAATTGTTTCAAATAAGTCTTTTGTCCCCATTTTTTTCCTTTCCTCTGGTATCTCATTATGCATTTGTTACACATTTTATAGTTGTCTCAACGTTGCTAGATCTTCTGCTTCATTTTTTTTTTCAGTCTTTGTTTTCTTTGCTTTTGCATTTGAAGATTCTAGTGATATATCCTATAGATCAGATTTTTTTTCCTCAGCTGTATCCAGTCTACTGAAAGGCATTCTTCATTTCTATTGTAGTGTTTTTTTATCTCTAAAATCTCTTTTTGGTTCTTTCTTATAATTTCCATCTCTGTGCTTATGCTGCTTATCTGTTCTTTCATGCTGTCAGCTTTCTCCATTAGAGCCCACAGCATTTCAATCATATTTGTTTAATGATTGCTGTTTTAAATATCCAGTTTGAAAATTTTAACATCTCTGCTATGTAAAATTCTAATGCTTGATCTGTCACTTCAAATTGTGGATTTTGTTTGTTTGTTTCTTGCCTTTTGGTAAACCTTGCATTTGTTCTTCTTTTTCTGTAGCACAGCATGATGTTTGTGTAAGAGGAATTACTACATATGGACCTTTTGTGTTGTGGTGGTAATGTACCAGGAGGAGGAAAGTATTCCATAGCCCTACAGAATGATCTTACTCTTTGATCTCACTCTTTTGGTAAGCCTATGCCTCAGGACTCAACTTCACAAATGTTTCTTACTTTTTCTTCCCTCTTAGGTAGGACAGGATGGCTACAGTGGACTGGAGGTGGGTATTTACCTTCCTTTAGATAAGTTAGGCTATGACAATAACCCAGAAAATTAGGCTTTTGTTAACTAATTTCCCCTGAGGAACAGGTATTGTTAGGAACAGTGATTATTATGATCCTTTTTATTGACATTGTTATATGCCTGATATTCTAAAATTATATTTTTCAATCAACAATTTTTATTTATTATTTTGATAATGTGTTTCCATGATCAAATGAAAATTTTTGATTAAAAAACAAACTAATCCTTCCATTTAGGACAGCCAGGAGTTTATAAAGTCTAATCATCTTTTTTTCTTTTTTTAAAATATGAGAGATGGATATTAACAACCAGTAGACCTAGAAAACACCATTTGCTTGAAGAGATAAGAGAGATAATACTGGGAAGGGGGATGATAGAAGAGTAGCATGGAGACCCATCAGCTTGTCTCTTCCCTGAAATGAAGCTAGATCAGTACCAAACCATTATGCACACCTAGGAAAATGATCTGAGGATTAACACAACAACATGCATAACATGAGCCACAGAACTCAGCAGGTACACTGTACAGAGAGGTGAACTGGGGGAGAGAAAAGCTGCAGAGGGTAGGGAAATGTTTTTGTGAAGAGAGGACAGAAGAAGGGGGAGAGTGCAGTGCATCAGGATAGTGCAGGAAAAGCACTCCCCCGAAAGTATCTGGAGAAAAAAAGAAAGAGTGAAAACACCCACAAGGGACTGAACAAGAAATCTATTCCCTAAAACCATTGACAGGGACAAAGAAGAGGGTTTCAATACCACCAGGATTCTATAAATAGCAGAGTACAGAGTCAGAAATTCTGAACATCGTACCTGGTGGTGCTCAGGTGAGGAAAAAGGGCAAATCCCCAGAAGTAGGCAACAGTGTCTGAGGGATCCATGTGCCACATGGGGAGAAGCAGTTCCCCTGCTTGGAGAGCATTTGTTAGAGGCCATATGGCCTCTCCACAGGTAAAGGTCCCAGCAGATGCTGGAGAGCAGCCATGTTTGCTGGTACTGAGAAAAGATGCTACAGTATGGTGAATCTTAGTGCTAGCTGTGTGTCATAAATTGCCACAATCTCTGAACTTTTGCTGCTGCACAATCATGTGAATGTTTTCTGGGGCAAACTGGCACCTGGCCACTACTCAGCAAGACCCTCCCTCAGAGTCCAAACAGATCCAAGCCACAGGGATCTCTGAAGTGAAGGGTTTTGAAACACAGTCTCACCTGCAGGGAGGTGCCAGCTTGCAGGCTTACAGCTTGGACATGGACAAGGTAGAGGCAGGGAGTGAATGGAGGCCTGAGACAAAGGAGGGGTGCTTGATTGTGGGTCAATGAGAGCACAAAGTTCATGTGGCAGAGATTAGAGAGCGGGCTGAAGCCATTTCCACCTCTCCAACACACGTGCATGCATGGGCACTGACGCCACAGTGATCCATCCCAGTAAGCTAAACAGCACCCCCTACAGAAGAATGGAGCTGTTACACCAAGCCACGCCCAACTGTGCCCTCCAAGCACCTCCCCTAGAAGACCAGCACAAGTCTCTCCACCTTCTTAGTGCAAGGAATATAGAATTCTTCATAGTTTGAGTTCTAGGGGAAACTAGATGTAACTTCATTCAGGTTTCATTCTATTTTCTGGCTCATTTATTCACTTTTTGTTTGTTTATTTTATTTTGTTTTTCCTTCTGTCTTTGTTTAAATTGTTTTTTTTTCTTTCTTTTATTATTCTGGGAAACAGAAAGAAAAAAATTATTTTTTTTTTCATTTTTTAAAATTGTTTATTCTATTTAATTTTCTTTATTTCATTTTATTCTATTTTATTATATCATTTTTTTATTTATACATTTTTTACTTTTTTTTTCTTTTTCTTATCCCTTTTTCTCTATTTTATCAAGTTTCTTTCAACAAGCAGACCAAAACACACCTAGGATCTACCTTCGTTTGTGTGACTTTTTATTTTGTTTTAAACTTTTTAACTTTTATTTTTTTATGTTATTAATTTTTTTCTTCCTCCAGAATGACAAAACAAAGGAATTCACCCCAAAAGAATGAACAGGAAGAAATGACAGCTGGGGCTTAAGTAAAACAGATATAAGCAACCTATCTGAACTAGAATTTAGAACCACATTAATAAGAATACTAACTGGGGTTGAAAAAGTATAGAATCCCTTTCTGTGGAGGTAAAAGAAGTAAAATCTACTAAGGGCAAAATTAAAAAGGGGGGCGCCTGGGTGGCGCAGTCGGTTAAGCGTCCGACTTCAGCCAGGTCATGATCTCGCGGTCCGTGAGTTCGAGCCCCGCGTCAGGCTCTGGGCTGATGGCTCGGAGCCTGGAGCCTGTTTCCGATTCTGTGTCTCCCTCTCTCTCTGCCCCTCCCCCATTCATGCTCTGTCTCTCTCTGTCCCAAAAATGAATTAAAAAAAAAAAAAAAAAAAAAAAAAAAGTCTATAAATGAGATGCAATCTCAAATAGTTGCCACAACAGCCAGGATGGATGAAGCAGAGCAGCAAATCAGCAATACATGAGATGAAATTATGGAGAATAATGAAGCAGAAAAAGAAAAAAAAAGGAAAACAAAGGCAAAAGAGCACAATACAAGACTTAGATGACTCGGTGACTTATTAAAAAAAGAATAACATCCAAATCATAGGTGTCCCAGAAGATGAAGAAAGAGAAAAAGGGGCAGAAGTTTTATGTGAGCAACTTAAAGTGGAAACCTTTCCTAATCTGGGGAAGGACATAGACATCAAAATCCAAGAAGCACAGAGAACTCCCATTACATCCAACAAAATGTGACCATCAACAAGGCATATCATAGTCAAATTCACAGAATACACAGACAAGGAAAGAATTATCAAAGGAGAAAGGGGGAAAAGTCCTTAATCTATAAGGAAAGACAGATCAGGTTCACAGCAGAACCACAGAAACTTGGCAAGCCAAAAAGGAGTGGCAGGATATATTCAATGTGCTGAATCAGAAAATTATGCAGCCAAGAATTCTTTATCTAGCAAGGTTGTCACTGAAAATTGAAGGAGAGATACAGAATTTTCCAAACAAAAACTAAAGGAGTTTGTGACCACTAAACCAATCCTGTAAGAAATTTTAAGGGGGGACTCTTTGAGTGGAGAAAAGATGAAACAAAACAAAAAAGAACAAAAGCAACAGAAACTAGAAAAGACAACAGAACATCACCAAAAACTCCAACTCTACAGGCAACACAATGGCACTAAATTCCTATCTTTCAGGACTCGCTCTAAATGTCAATGGACTAAACACTCCAAAAGACACAGGATATCAGAATAGATAAGTAAACAAGAACCATCTATACGCTGCTTACAAGAGACCCATTTTAGACCTAAAGACTCCTGCAGATTAAAAGTAAGGGAATGCAGAACATGTATCATGCTAATGGTCACCAAAAGAAAGCTGGAGTAGCCATACTTATATCAGAAAAGCTAAATTTTAAAATAAAGACTGTAACGAGATAAAGAAGGACATTATATCATAATTAAGGGGTCTATCCACCAAGAATATCTAACAATTGTAAACATTTGTTCCCCCAACAGAACACCCAAAGATACAAATTAATCACAAACATAAAGAAACTCATTGATAATAATACCATAATAGTAGAGGACTTGAACACCCCACTTATGGCAATGGACAGATCATCTAAACAGGAAATCAACAAGAAAACATAGGTTTGAATGACACACTGGCCTGGATGGATTTAACAGATATATTCAAAACAATTCATCCTAAAGCAGAAGAATACACTTTCTCTTTGAGTACACATGGAATGTTCTCCAAAAAAGATCACATGCTAGGACACAAAATAGCCCTCAACAAGTACAAAAAGATGGAGATCAGACCTTGCATATTTTCTGAACAAAATGCTATGAAATTCAAAATCAACCACAAGAAAAATTTTGGAAAGACCACAAATACTTGGAAATTAAAGAAAATCCTACTGAAGAAAGAATTGGTCAACCCAAAAATTAAAGAGGAAATTAAAAAGTACATGGAAGCTGATGAAAATGAAAACACAACAGCCCAAAACCTCTGGGATGCAGCAAAGACAGTTGAAAGAGGGAAGTATATAGCAATCCAGGCCTTCTTAAAGAAGGACGAAAGGTCTCAGATACACAACCTACCCTTACACCTAAATGAGCTGAAAAAAGAACAGCAAATAAAGCCCCAAACCAGCAGAAGACAGTATATAATAAAGAGCAGAAATCAATTTATATACACACACACACACACACACACACACACACACACATATATAAAAACAGAACATCAATAACAATCAATTGATAACATTGAATGAATTAACAAAATTCATAAACCTCTAGCCAGACTGATTAAAAAGAAAACAGAAAGGACTCATAGAAATAAAAATATGAATGAAAGAGGAGAGATCACAACCAATACTGCACAAATACAAACATTAATAAGAGAATACGATGAGCGGTTTTATTTTGGGATATGTATATAACCTATCATATTTTGAAAAAATAACTCAAGCAAATATTTAGCTGTGTCCTAATATAAACCTTTAGGAGTTTCTCCTTTCCAGCATCACTTACAATATGTTCTTATATTATAGCTGTTTTGCATGGGGCACCTGGGTGGATCAATCAGTTAAGTGTCCAACTTCTACTCTGGTCATGATCTCACAGTTTGTGAGTTTGAGTACTGTATCAGGCTCTGTGCTGACAGCTCAGAGCCTGGAGCCTACTTCAGATTCTGTGTCTCCATCTCTCTCTCTGCCCCTACCCTGCTTGCACTATGTCTCTCTCTCTCTCTCAAAAATAAACATTAAAAATTTTTTAAAAATAAATGTTTTGCACATAGATTTTAATTCCAAAGGACTGATAACTGATGTGCTGGAAGAGACTTCTATAATAGTTCCTCAATGAGTGGTAGTTAGAATACTAAAACAACATATTTAAATTGTTACTTAATCAACAATATTGCCCATTATTTTATGGGAAATGTGTTGTGATCATAAACTCATTTGAATACACAGCTGTCTGTAAATCAATGCCATACATAACTTTCAAAACTAACACATTTCAAAAGATTGCCTTTTAGCACATTTTCAAATTCATTGGTAATATGAAGTAATGATCATTGTACAAAAGTCAGCATAATGCGTTGGATGAATTAACACAACTGCAAGTTAGTCTCAGCAACTGCAAGTTAGTCATAAATAGGTATACAGGAAATCCAAGAAAAAACAGATTTTTAAAACGAATTTCAAGTCTATGAACCTTGCTGTGTGTGTGTGTGAAGATTCTTAATAAAGTAAATACACAAACCCATATGTATATATAAATTTCTCAAAACCCCCGTAGTTTCTTTTGAGGTTTGCAAATATTTAATTTTCTTGATATACAAGGTACCTGGGCCTCTGGTTTCTCTGCTGTTACTCCAAGAAAAAGGGATTTCACAGCATGCACATCACTGAATAAGTCACCATATAAGCCAATTATCAGGGTCATCTAAAAAGTGCACTGCTTTCCTGCGGTTCAAAAAACTGTAAATCCAGCAGGAAGAATATGTATCCTATGTAAATTCTTTCCTTTCATAGAAAGAGTTAGTGGGCTATATGGAAAAAGGAAGAAATATGCCTCACTGGATTGATGATGCAAGTTTCTCAATGTTATCCATGTTAAAATTAATTTAACCTTCTTTAAGTATCCTTATGTTATCTGAGTGTAGAAGTTAGAATGTTTTATACTGCTTGAATGAACTACTCTAAATTCTTCAGTATTTCAGTCAAAACTTGCTCACCATTTGGTTAAAATAGTTAGCATAATCTCACTGGACATCAAAACATGCACACACACACACACAAAATGATATTCAAAATTTATCAAGTATGTAACTTAACATAACTTATATTAAGATACTATGCATTGAGCGCACAAAGTCCTTACTTTAAACATGGATTTGCTCATAGATTTTATGATAATATATAAGCTAATTGGCCTATATGTCTTGATGCTCATTAAAGTTAGCTGATTATGCCAGATTTAGGGTTAAAACATTCTGTGAAATTTGATAAAACTATTATGATTGCTTATTTTGTTTCATTTAAATATTTCTCCTCCCGGGGCGCCTGGGTGGCTCAGTCGGTTAGGCGGCCGACTTCGGCTCAGGTCATGATCTCGCGGTCCGTGAGTTCGAGCCCCGCGTTGGGCTCTGTGCTGACGGCTCAGAGCCTGGAGCCTGTTTCGGATTCTGTGTCTCCCTCTCTCTGACCCTCCCCTGTTCATGCTCTGTCTCTCCTGTCTCAAAAATAAATAAAAACGTTAAAAAAATTAAAAAAAAATATTCCTCCTCCCAACACTACCAAGTTATCACAGTATGCTTTCTTATATTTCCTTAATGATTAGTACATGTATACTTTTCTGACAGATATCTCAACATACACAGTTCCAACCATCCCAGCCTTCTATTTTAGTTAACCACCTTTGTCCACCAACCAGTACATTGTTATTTGTCCATTTAGTGGTTTTCATAGCCTATTCAGGTCGTGATTGTCTCCTTTATGTAATTTAAAGATTGGCATACATGTAATAGTTCATGTAAAAACATAGTCTTCTTTAGTTTCCTAAATTTTGTACAAAGATACAAATTAACTATGAAGATTTGAACTGTTTAACTTTTCATCCAAAATATCTTTGGGAAGAAATTGGGAAGACAATGATCATTTTATGATTTAGTTTTGGATAAGGAAGAGCTTATCACTTTCACTTTTGAAATAATTTTTCTTTGTGACTCTTACTATAAATATCACAGTCATAAACATTGTTAAACACTTACATTATCTCTATTGCCAGTATCTTAGATGAGGTGTCATCACCTTTCACTATAATAATAGCATTATGTCCTCAGAAGTGACTTATACAGTTCCCACCACTAGAAAACATTTCTTTTAATTTCTTCCTTAAATATTTTCCTTAATTACTACATTTTTAAAAGTAGGGGCCAAGTGTGCTTTGATTTAGATAGCAAAGTTCACACATATTGTGAATACTTACCTAGATAACCACAGATGGAATATTTATGTCTATGAGATATCAGTGTATAGTTTATGATCAATTCACACAATGAACTCAAAATTGTCTTCTTTAATGATATATGCCAAAAAAGTAAAGAACACTTGATATATAATTTACGTGACTACATCAAACAATGTCTACATGTTACCATATATACTACTGTATGAACAAAGCATTGGCAGATATTTGAATAAGTTTATGAGAGTTGTGGATGATACCATGTTAGGATTTGCGTAATTTTTTCCTATACATATTTGTGAGGTTTGTTCTAGGATATAATTAATTTAGAGTCTGAGTGTTCAGGTTCATTATGAATTCATGATTTTCTAGGTGTGTCTAGAATAGTGATCTGTATGGGGCATTTTACTCCTGATATCTGAGGCAAGATTATCCTGAGTATTCTATACAATATCATAAATTATTCAATTTGTCTGGTGTAGCTGGTGGGAAAAGGCACTTTCTCAGCCTTGTATGAACACAGGGCATTGTTCTCTAATCTTTTTGGATTTTATTTTTAACTCAGCTTTGGGTAGTTTTCTCAAACACTTGTGCTGATTAGTATTCAGACTCTATTCAGATATGCAGAATTATCTCTCTGTAGTTATCTTCTCTCCAGTAATCTTGGTTGTAATTCTCAGCCCAGTTTTTCTTTCTGAACCTTCAGCTCTGTCTCTTCAACTCAAATCATGGAGTTCTCTGGACTCTTGCCTTGCTTTCCCTTTCCCTGCCTCAGCATGTGAATTCTCTCAAGGAAGTAGTGAAGAAAGTATTTTCTTTGTTTCCCATCTGTCAGAAAACATTACTCATTGTCATCTGGTGTCTTGAAAACCATTGCATATGTTCACATAGATAATGCAGATAAACAAAGAGATAGATGATATAGATGATAAAAATAATATAGACAGATACAGAGATAGAGACAGAGATAGAGATAGAAATAGAGACAGATATTAGATGTTTCAGATAGGAAGGTAAATTTGGTCACTGATATTCCATCTTGGACACAGGTGGCAGCCCCTCAGAATGTGTTTATTTTAAATGTGTCTATTATTCAAGTTTGAGAGACATTGATATGATTGATAAATATTGATATATAAAGCCAAATATTAGATTGTCATATATAATAAGCTCTTCTTTCACATAAGGATGAAGTCTTGATCTTTCAAGGAAGCTTGAGCTGCAATGGCCACAGAATTTGAATTTTTCTCATCACAAAATCAGTTGAGGACCTAATAAAAATGCAGATACCTATGCATTCCTCTCAACCAGCTGAAGCGGAGACTCTGGTTTGGGCCATTTAAGTAAGTCTAGTAATTATTTTTATTTTTACACTCCTAAATTTTGAAAGCCCGTGTTCTAGATTACTCATATCTACCCTCTTTTTAGTAATCCTGTTTTTTTAATCATATAAACTGTTTTTAACTGTTGCAGATTATAGCACCATGAACTGTGAAGACATGGATATAACATTTATTAAGGACCTAGTATGCATTTAGCATGGTACAAGGTATAGTTCGGGCATTGTTTCAGTAGTTAACTATTATACATTATTTTTTAATGAGAAATCAAAGGTTATTTGCATATCTTTTGAACAGAATCTTACGAGTTCAGTTTTAAAACTCCATATTCTGACTTCAAAGGTAATGTTTCTCCTAAAGCCTCTTTAGTATGTGACCTAACCATATTCTTTGCTTTTGTATTTTTTTTTTCCAAGCCATTAGAAAATATACTTGCTTTGTTTCATCAACTTCTTTCCATTTCCCCCCTTGAACTGGCTCCATGTTCTGCTTATTTGTTTCTTTTTGTTTGTTTGCCATATTTTCCTGCGGTGATAGACTATCTCAATCCAGCCTCAGAGGGTGGCCATAGGATACAGATAAGAATTTTCAGTATAACATGGAAGCATCTATAACACCAGTAAAGTTCTATATATAAAATATCAACTACATCAATAAGCTATTTTTTAATTATCCATCTATATAATTATTTTTAAAAATGTTTAATGTTTATTGATTTTTGAGAGAGAGAGACAGAGTGCAAGCAGGGGAGAGGCAGAGAGAGAGGGAGACACAGAATCCAAAGCAGGCTCCAGACTCTGAGCTGTCAGCACAGAGCCCTACATAGGGCTCGAACTCGCAAGCTGTGAGATCATGACCTGAGCTGAGGTCGGACGTTTAACCAGCTGACCCACCCAGGCACCCCTATATTTATTTCTTAGAATTAAATATAAGAAATCAGACCCCATAAATAAAGTCATTATCTATTATTTAATGCTTCAGAAATATATTTCTGAGTCAATAATGTAACTTTTATTTCCAAGCAGCTTCTTTTAAAATCAATTAAAATGTAAATGGTTTAATATTAAAAGATCAATGTATATCAAGAAACCCACTTACTTTGCTAGCATAAGTGACCAACCAAATAATAACATCAGATTTTCAGTTATGCATTTAATTCATATTTATTTCAGATTGCAAAACTTATAATCATGAATAGTATTAAATTTTTTTCAGAACAATAAAGATGTAAGTATGCATGATCATTCAGAGATAAAACTTATACTGAAGGTCTTAAAAAACAGTAAAAATGAACAGATCAGCTCTTTAAAAGTTAAAACAATTATAGTTGGAGAACACTTGAAAGCTATTTTCAAATCTAACATTTTTAACTTGCTGTGTAGGCATTGTTTGTTCAATTGTTGCTTTGTCTTTATAAATAGAATAGTTAATGTATTCAACAAATGTATGAGGGATTGCATTTTATGAAGAAAGAAAGTAAGTTTATCTTATCTGGCCAACATAAAATTTTCATAAACTCTTTGGGTATTTAGCCAACATGTAATTCTCATAAAAATATTTTAAACTTTTTTAGAGTAACTTATAAATGTACCTGTTCCTTGCATTTATTTTATTTCATATTTTAACAATATTGCTATCTAATGGAAGCATAGCTAAAAGGTAATATATGTGTAGGGAAATACATAAGTGGCTATGGTTGTTTACAGGCATATGAGTGATTTATAGCTCTGTAATATTATAAAGCTGTTGGCAAACAGGCAAAAACTGCAAAAATTTTTAAGTCCTCCTCCTCCCCACAACTTTGTAACAAAGATATGTAGTCCATCGATGTGTATTTGGTGGGCACAAATGAGTAATGCTATGTTAAGTATTATAAAGGATAACAAAAAAGCTTAAGGCTTTTTTGTAAATGTAAGGATACATTTCATCCCAATGTATCCTTAGGGACCCCTTTAAAATATCATATACATTATTACTTTACCTGATTTGCCTTCTATACCACCACAGCTCAGCAATAATATTTACTATATTGTATTACACCCATTTGTCTCTCTAAAGGCAGAATTTATACCTCTTTTTAGCCTTGTAAACCTAGCAACTAATGCACAACCTGGTTTAAAGCATGTGCTTAATAAACATTTGTTTTAAGATTATGATGGAGGGATTATCAGATTTTCAGTCTCAAAAAATAGGATTTCATAGAGAAGATAAGTTTCAACTGTTTGAAGCAATTCAAAGCAGTAAAGATAAAGTGCTCAATAAGTAGCATATAACATAAGGAAATGGGTAGAAAGAATGGCTTTACAACATTTATAGATATATTTTGTAAATTATGCAGAACTATGTAATTATGCAAAACTGAAGTTTTAGTAGTCTTCCTTCCAAGAGAATCAGATATTAAATCCATTAAAAGTTTAAAATGATTCACTAGAAAGATGAAAATAAGCCAATTAAAAAATGGCAAGCATGTGCTTCGGTTTTCACAGCTTAGCATAGCACTGTTCTATTTTCAATGCTACATTTATCTTTCTTAATGTGGGATTGACTCCAATTGGCTAAAAATACTGCACCCTTTTTTAGTTCAATATTTGAGGTTCAAAAAAATTGTTCATTTTAAATATTGGGTTAAGTTGTGTCTGATTTTAAATTCTATCATTTGTACCACACACAGACATGAATATGCTTCTTTAATAACACAGACTATAAATGGCAATGCTTTGTTTATCCTATTCTCATGATTATAATCTGGACTGAGTTTTTAAAGTAGGGTTGGTTTAATCCAGTTATCTATATATGAATATGTCCATATGTGTTCTTAAATTGGGAATTACCATGCCACCATGTTCAGAAATATAAACTGGGCCAGTATTTCTATGCATTAATTTAAACAGTACTATACAATAAGATTTTTCAACTTGTAATTCCTGCTCAACATATAAATAGCTCCAATACTAAGTTAGTATGAAAAATAATTGTCTTTCCTCTTAGACACTTTGGATTCATGTTCCCCTTGGGTTGAATATTAGTAGTATCAATCATTCTAAGGTGCTAATGTGTATTATTTCTAAGATTGATGGCCCTGTTAACTTTATTGTCTGTGCATACACAAAAGCCTGAAATTCTTTTCGGTGAACAGCCTTAAGTGGTTGATTTTAATCAAGATTTGTCTTTCTCCCAGTGAGTTCTGGGACTGCTTGCTTTATGAATTAATCTGGAAAATAGTTCACTCCCTTTTGAAAATGCAGGCTTATTTTTGTGCCAGTTATCTCTGCCACAATTAATGTTCCTCAAAAAATTAGCTTTACCTGCCTTTCCAATTGTTGAAAGTTTATCTAAGCTACTCATGCTACCTCAGCATCCATTTTATTTGCCTAAGCTGCCTATAGGGACCTTAAATCAACACCAGCCCCTCATGCATGGACATGTCCTGGAGAGCAGCCCACAGAGCCACAAGCCAATATAAGTTGCTGATGTGACTTCCGCAAAAGCCCTTGTGATCAACTGTCTTTCCTGCCTGCCACAGCCTTCCCCTTGTGCACTTCTTAAATAAGATCCCTGTGAAGCTCACCAAAACCCTGCTCCTTTGGTTTACATTGAGTAATCTGGACCTACCATGAGAACCCCAAAGCACTCTACAAATGGGCCCTAATAAATGCATGTGCCTCATGTCCTGTCACTCTGTCTGCCTACATCCTACCTTGACCTTGCTGGGTAGGCCCTCGAGTCAGGCCATGTAACTCCTCCAGTACTTAAAAGTAATAAACTTTTCTGTTTCAATTTTTCTTGTGGTCTTTTGTTGGACTTTGACTCACCATCGGGCACCTTATGCTTCACTTAACAAATGTTCATTTAATAAAATCATAACACCAATATGTAGAAGATACGGCCTCACCCCTAAGGAAAAGGTGTAAAAAGTACCTTGAGAACAAATTTTTTGTTTAAATGTATATTATCTGAATATAAAAAATGACATTCTGAATCATGTTCTTAAATACATTATGTTGATTATGGAAAGATGCTATAATTGTGCTTGTAATACTATACGTAATTTTATAATTATTGTATGAAAAATGTGTATACTTAGACATAAAAATGTTTATTATTAGTTCTGAAAACAAAATCTCTTTTTCTCATCAAAATATGTAGGAACAGTCATCTCAGCTCTGATTTTTCCTTACTGGGATATTGAGACAGTAAAGTAATATGTTTAGAAAAGTGTTTTAATATTTCTGCTGAAATGTGAGCAGAGAAATAATGTGGTAGCTGTATAAGGATACGCCATCAAGATAGATGCTTGTGTCCTTTTCTTTTAATGTGATATATTAGGGTACACCTTTAAGCTTAAAAGGATTGATCCAGTAGAGGTAAAGGGAATAATCCGGTAAAATAAAAAAAACCAATTTCACAAATAAAGGATGGAGCCCAAAACTCCCTGATTTGTGTATAGAGAGTGAGAATATTTCACCAATGAAAGGATTAGATACAGATAGGTAAAAAGGAAAATCATATAATTAAGAATACAGGAGATATGTTATAGGTACAGAAGTAGATTATATACATGGCATAGATTTGATAATATGAGTTTGTTCTCACATGATTACAACTATTTTCTTGGTGAAATAAGCACAAATTAATTGGTTGAAATTGAGAAAAGGCAGCAAATACTGTAGAATTTTTTAAAAAGTGTAAAGTGATAAGTGAGAGTAAATTTACTAAAGAAAATAATTAATCGAGAATTAGATATTAGGTAAATTTACTTTGGAAGAAATTGCTTGTGCTTCTATCTTGTTTTCTCCATTCACTGTTATCTGAAACAAGTTACTTAATATTTCTATACCTGTATAGAAACCTTCTCTGTATATTTGTGATAACCTTAACTTCATCATAATGCATTTGAGATTAAATTTGTTTATATATTATGCTTAAAACATATGTTTTATTAGTTTCATTTATTATTAAGAATTTACATTCTGTAGTTACACTGTAAAAATTTTAAAACTCTGAATGTTCTTTGTTGTTGCCATTTTCCACAATTACCTCAGCTTCCCTTTTGCAAAACTAATGTAGGTGGGGTTTTCCTATGAGATATAAGTGAAAAGATTCAGTAGCAAAATACATGAGTGTGTATTTCATAGAGCAATCTTGGTTTGTTTCATGGAATACAAGTTGGGTAAGAAGTCAGACTGAATAATTTGGATATTCTGAGAAGATATATGAACGTTGACATGTTTGTACTAGAATATGTAAATTTTAAAGATAGGATGCTGTAATATGAGAAAAGAAAATTTAAAATCAAAGTTCTGGAGGTGATGTAATTATTAGAAATAAAAATAATTTATAGAATTAAGAAAATATAATTAATTAAATTTATGTATTAAACTAGTAGTGATAAAAAAGGTCTTGCCTAATTGTCATGGAAGAGAGTGGCTAACCTAGGAAAGATGAAAGATCACTGGAAATTAAAAAAATAAAGAAACTAAGCGATTAGACCCTAGCCTCCTAGGTGTTAAATAGTGTTTTAGTCATTAGGACTATTAAGGAATCAAATGGTTATTATGGCGCTTACATACACAGAATTTCATTTCTCCCTCCTGTTAAGATTTGAGACTCCATGAAAGCTGCTTTGTTCTATGAAGAAAAAGCAAAAAGAACAGACTGCATTTCAAAGTGGAAGCTTTAAGAATCAATGAACAATTGATTGCTGTATCAACCTAATATTAAGCAAAACTATTCTCCTTCAATGTGGTCTCTCAAATGATTAAGATGAGAAAAGCCCTTTAACAATCCATTCTGGACATGTATAACAAGTAAGAAATGTATCCAAATTATTTCAGACATGTACATCTGGGGCTGGTGTATCAGAAGCCATCTTGTCTGACAAGTAGATTGTTAACATAGTTGCTGAAATAACCAAGAACAATGCCTACCTACACCAACAGTGGTAAGAAAGATGCTAAATCTTTAACAATTAGGTGCAAAGAATCTGGACATTAAAGGAGGAAATGAATGCAATGGTTCATTTAGAAAATCCACACGTTAATTCTGAGACACTTTTTCTCCCAGCTGCTGGTTGTTTTGGAAGTTAGGGACTCTCAGGTAAGTCCCTTTCTGGAAATTGCCTTCAGCCTAATAAAGTGCTTCTTCCATAAAATCCAGCTAGGGGTCAGCCCTATCCAATAACTGATAATCCTATGGGCATACATGCCAGTCTCCTTGCCTTTAAAAGGATGATCTGGATGAGTCATTCCAGGTCCAGAGCTGTCAGAAGGATTTGTTGAAGCCTTTGCTGTAACTGCATTGCAGTTCAACTCTTCATTTTGCCCTGTTCTGCTTTTTACACTCCTATATATGTGTTGACTCTGAGGGCACTCTCCAATAAAATTCCTGTTTAAAAATTCCTATTCCAATATTGATTTCCTAGGAATCTGGTCTATTATAATTCTTTCCAATAGTAGCTCAAAAGAGCAGACCCTCAGTTGGAAATTTGTGACTGGATCACCTATCAGCATATTGGAAATATGGATCCCATTAATTGTAGTAGGTAAATCAATTAAAATTCATAACACAGAAGAACAATGCAATTATGGGAAAAGTTACAGATGGCAAATTGTTATGGAACATTAATGAAAGGTGGAAGAAAATTATGGTAAGTGCACTATTATGAGAACAATGGAGTTAGGTGTCCTATGCAGAATGCCATTAATGCATTGGAGAAAGACAACACAAAAAATGAAGGATGAAAATTAACCAATTAAAGATAAGTGTGAAAGTCAGGAAGATATTGTGACATATTATAGGGACAGTCATCTCTTGCTGGGCCACAGAAATATTAGAGTATAAGGAATAAGACTTATTCATGAATAAGTATGAATAAATAAGCTTATTCATGAAGAAGTATGAATCCTCATACTGAATTCTTGGTCTGTGGGTTATTATAATGACAGATGCCAAGTAGAAGACTTTGGAATTATCCCTCATTCCAGCCTAGGGTGTACTTTAAAATAATTATAATATACTCCAATGGGAATGGAGAGAGTTACATCACCCTTAAAGATGGATGGTGCTTCCTATTATATCTCTGTTTAATTTGTAATTCCCACCACTACAAAAACTAGGAATATCCTCTAACATCCAATTAACAGTCTACTTGCATCTTTAGTAGATCAACATGGTGTCAGAAATATGGTAAGTGAGCATTGAGCAGGGAAACGTGTTATTTCCCATCACTATCAGGAAGGAGTACCAGAAACATGTGGATTCATTTGGAATAAACAAGATTTACATATCTGCCCTAAGGAAATGTTAATTACTTTGCTTTCTAAAATAGCATAGTCCAAAGGGATCTTCCAAAATATCAAGTTGGTCCATTAAATGGACAACATAACATTAATCTGGATAAGTTAGAAGTATCAAATTTGATGGAAGGGACTAGTAAGACACATGGCTCCAGAAAATAGGACATAACCCCTATGAAGATTCAATAACCACTATAAAATCAGGAGGGGTCTTTAGGAGCACAGTGATTTGGGACATGTAACTTATCCCCTTCAAAGTACTGGAGCAATTATTATAATTTGAACTTGTCCCCCAAAAGAAGTAAGCACATTCTTGGGGCACCTGGGTGACTCAGTCAGTTAAGTGTCCGACTTCGGCCTAGTTCATGATCTCACAGTTCAAGAGTTTGAGCCCTGCGTCAAGATCTGCACTGACAGCTGAGACCATGGAGCCTACTTCAGATTCTGTGTCTTCTTTCCGTCTGCCCCTCTCCCGCTTGCTCACTTGCACGCTCTCTCTCTCAAAATTAAATAATAAACATTAAAAAATTAAAAAAATATAAAATAAATTTAATAAAATTGTGTGGTAGTGAGAACAGGACTTATTTAAAAAAAAAAAAGAAGAACATTCTTCTGTAGACCTCTTTGAATTCTAGGACCATCATATTCAACATTTAGGAAAACTACTCTGATTAATTTACCAAGTGACATGAACAGAAGGCTCTTGGCACTGACTAGGTCCCAGAGGGGAGAAAAAAAACTCTCTCCAACAGGACAAGATTATGTTAAAAGTATGCCCACAATTAGGCTCTCATGACCTAATAACCTCCCAAAGGCCCCACCTCCTAATACCATCACCTCAAAGATGATTCAACATATGTATTTGGGGAGAACAAAAACACTCAGACCACAGAAGTCCATTATCTAGAACACTTAAAGAAATCCCACAGCTTAACATGTAAAAAATTCAATCAGAATATGGGCAGACAATACATGCAGACATTCTGCATGAGAATATTTATGTTTGGCTAACAAGCATATAAAAATATTGCATGGTAACAGAACTTCATTATACTTATTGTGGTTAGCATTGAGTAATGTAATGTCAAATCACTGTATTGTACACCTGAATGTATATAACATTGTGTATCAACTACACTTACACATCAATAATTAAAAAAAAAAAATGCCAAAAACTGTTGAACATTAGCCAGTAGAGAAATGCAAAAAACATAATAATGAGAAATCACTACACACCTTATAGAATGGCTGAAATAAAAAGGAGTGATAACACAAATGCTGGAGAGAAAGCAGAGAAACTGGATCTGTTATTCATGGCTGATTGGAACGTAACACAGTTTGTCACTCTGAAAAACACTTAGGCAGTTCCTTTTAAAACAAAAAGGAGAGTTATCATAACACCCAGTAGTTACTCTCTTGAATATTTATCCCAGATAAATGAAAGCTTATTTTCTATTTTTTTTAAGTTACAGATTTTTTTATGTTTATTTACTTATTTTGAAAGAGAGAGAGAGGGGGGCGCCTGGGTGGCGCAGTCGGTTAGGCGTCCGACTTCAGCCAGGTCACGATCTCGTGGTCCGTGAGTTCGAGCCCCGCGTCGGGCTCTGGGCTGATGGCTCGGAGCCTGGAGCCTGTTTCCGATTCTGTGTCTCCCTCTCTCTCTGCCCCTCCCCCGTTCATGCTCTGTCTCTCTCTGTCCCAAAAATAAATAAACGTTGAAAAAAAAAATTAAAAAAAAAGAAAGAGAGAGAGAGAGCATGCAAGCAGGGGAGGGGCAGAGAGAGACGGAGAGAGAGAATCCCAAGCAGGCTCCGAGTTGTCAGCACAGAGGCCAATGCAGGACTCAATCTCACCAGCTGAACGTGAGATCACAACTTGAGCTGAGGTCAAGAGTGGAGGCTTCACTGACTGAGCCACCCAGGTGCCCCTGAAGCTTACTTTTATGCAGAAACTTGTGACATGTGCGAAAAAAGCAGCCATCACCTGAAAAGTCTCAAGGAGAGCAGTACGGGCAGCCAAATGAATTAAGGAAGAGCACAACAGAGAAAGGAACTTGACAACAATAATATATGGTATTGGGGGTTCTGTTAAAGATGTGCAATAATATCGAATGGACAAAGAAAAGAGTGCATGGGTTGCTTGTAATTGGGGTGTTCAAGATGTGACTCTGTGATCTCATTCAATCCTATGATTTTCAATGCCATCTAGGGACTAATGACTTTGAAATCTATATAACTAGCTACTGCAATCCTCTTTAATTCTAGCCTATTTAACCAAACATCAATGAGCAACATCTCCATTTGGCTGTTTAACAAGCATCATAAAATTAAAGTATCCAAGATTGAATGCATGATATTTCCAGTCCCAAACCTTTTTCTTTAGTTTCTTCCTTCTTAATCATAATGTTGCCATTAACCTTGACACTCAAACCTAAACACTGAAGTCATCCTTGATTTTTTCACCTCACAGCTCATAATCCATCGACTCATCCCGTCAGTTCTACTAAAAATCATTTCCCCACTTTAACAACATATCACCACCTTCAATACCAAACTCAATCCCAAGGCATCAGCATCCCTGACCTAAACTAGTCTGTTTACCTTTTATTCCAATTCCCTGTTATCACTCATTTCCCTGGTGCCACTTTATTTTTCTTATAGTCTATTCTCTAAAACAACTTGTGTGATGTTATTTTGTGCAGAACTTATCATGCTTTTGATCAAAATCCTCTAATGCCTTCATGCCACATTAGATTAACATCTTACAAAAACACACACACAGATACACATGCAGACATAACTTTACAAAGATCCACAAAGTCATTGCTAGAATCTTCCTTAGCTACCTCTTCAAAAGCATCTCTCCTACACACTATAAGCTATAGCCGCACAGCTTCTATTTCTTCCTTGAACACTCCAAACTTATTTCTACCCCAGAGCTTTTATACTTGCTTCCTTCTAGCATGAAATGCTTTCCTTACAGCGTTCACAAGATTAAGTTTTTGTTTAAATGTCACCTCCTCAGAGAAGATATAAGTGATTTCTATCAGAAACACCTGGCCTTCTGCACACATCCCTCACTATCAATTCTGATTTCCCTCACAGCACTGGCCATTACATGAAGTATTATTTCTCCTTTTTATTTTATTCTGTTAGCACAAGAATTTTAAGATCCGTAAGTCTGGTCCATGTAACTCAAGCAATAAAAACAATGACTAGCACATAGTGAGTAATCAGTAATATATTTTCAAAGAATATTAACTGAGTAATAGAGCTTAACAAAAAAGGTAAACAAAATATTCAAATATATGTACATGATTGAAAAAGAAACACATAAAAAACTAAAATGTAAAACCTACAGACATGAAAATTAGAGACATCATGCCAGAAATACTATATATCAATGTAAAGTAGATTTTTAAAAAGGCAATTTTTTTTCTGGGAAAATAAGTTTCAGTGAATTCTTATGCCTATTTTAAACAATGTAATTCACATTTTTACTCCCTAACTCATGCCAAAGACTATGCCATATTTAGTATAGATTAAGAAACAAGGTATGCTGCAATAATATCCTTATAATTTAGGATGAAATGGAAACATTTTGTGAAAGCCTTTTTATCTATATAGACAGTAAGTTCTTGGGGTGATATTACTTCAAAGGAGAAATAACTTCTAAGGAACAGTCAACAATGGAGTCTCCCCTTGATTAAGTTACTATCATCTTAAGTCATTATCTAAAACCCATCCATTTTTCACACTTGGCCAAACTGGTAATTGGAAAGAGATAGAGTAGGAACAACCCACACAAATTTCACTTATTTTTTATGGTAGCACTGGTTACTGAGATTTGTTGAGAAATCCAGTATTACTTTTGAATACTTCAAGCCAATGCAAGCATTAGATTTATTGTTAAATATGTGTGAGGCAAATTTAAAATCAAATTACTGAGAAATAATCTTAGAACATTTCAGAGAGGTATCTGATATAAACTAAAGTGAAATTTGATCAAAATTCATTTCTCATGTAGTTCTGTATCTCCTTTAGTCTAAATGAGAGATACTACATATGAAATATCCAAAAATCATTAGTTTGATTGAACTCTCCAATAGTCCATAAAGTTTCCGCATTTCTCTTTAGGCTTACAAATAGTAGCAAGAACATATACTTGCATGGCCCTTTGAAGAATATTAAAGGAATAGTGAAAGAGTATTTATGTATTTTGAGGATATATACTTTTTGCACATGGAAAGGATCACCCACAAGTGTTTCATTTTAATGATCATTTTATACAATTCAAATATCTAATAAGGAAAATGTTGACGATTTCAATGTAGCCTACATTTAATATAATTTCCTTAACTTAAACACTTTTTTTTAATTTTTTTTAATGTTTATTTATTTTTGAGACAGAGAGAGACAGAGCATGAAGCCTGAAGCAGGCTCCAGGCTCTGAGCCATCAGGCCAGAGCCTGACGCGGGGCTCGAACCCACGAACCGTGAGATCGTGACCTGACCTGAAGTCGGACGCTCAACCGACTGAGCCACCCAGGTGCCGCACTTAAACACTTTTAAATGATTTTTCTAACGCCTTAATTTGCAAATTAAACATCAAAGATGTTTAAAATTATTACTATAGTTATACCAAACACAGTATTGCTTAATAATTCTACATTTATTTTTATATCCACCTGGGGTTATTGCTTTGCTCCTAGCAGAATTGGTGTAATCCTATGAAATTTTTTTTAAAAAGCGAAAACATTACCTTCTCATGGCTAGGAAACATTACATGATCATAGTTATCTTCTAACTAATTCTTGATAATGGCAGAGGTCTTGGTGACTTCCCTCAGGTTATAGAAGTCTTGATCACTGGATATGTTTCAGCATCAACTTAACAAATGAAGGTATTTGTATATCAGAAAGAATTTTTTAAGTCTACATCTGGTGATTTTGTTTTATTTTGCTTTAGTTTTCACAATTCAAGTAAGATACTAACAGGTTGACTATAACTTTAATTTCTTGGAAATGCATCATTACTTATTTGTAGCCAGATAGCTCTGTTTTTTAGTTCACTTCCTAAAATCAAACTACTGAACCTCTGTTGCTGTTTCATGACTTTATGCACTTTGTTTCTTACCATAACTACTGGCACTATTGCTAGTGACCTCTGCCAACCTCACTGAAATTATGGATCTTATTTCAGAATCATTTCTTTTGGCCATAATTATCCATGTACTAAAAACAACTGGTAAACTTATATCAAAATTATTATGCAATTCTCATCCATTTATTCCCTATAACCATGCACTTTGGACCTTGTTAGGTAAAATTTGGAAAAGGTAGGTAGCACTTTTATTTCTTGATGTCTTTGTTTTTAGTTTTTTAAATGTTTATTCATATTTGAGAGAAAGAGAGAGAGAGCGAGCGCATGAGTGGGGGAGGGGCAGAGACAGAGGGAGATACAGAAACCAAAGCAGGCACCAGGCTCTGAGCTGTCAGCACAGAACCCAATGTGCTGCTTGAACACGTGAACCATGAGTTGAACAGATGCTTAACCGACTGAGCCAGCCAGGTGCCCCATTTCTTGATGTCTTTGAATTAATGTCTCTACATGTAAAGTATTTCCTACTACTTTTGTGTTTCAGGTCAAGAGTCAACATTTGATTCACAGTTTTGTTAACCACACCATTAAACAATTAGAACTGCAGCTGGCTGTCCAAAGTTGCACAATGAATGTACTTTGAATATGGTTCGACAGTATATTACATTTGTCTAGTTTGAAAATCACCCAAAAAGTCAGACCTACACATTGCTCAAAAATATTAATGAATTTCTTATTTTCATCATTTTATTCCTAGAAAGGTATTTGCTATATATTTAGTGACTAAGATAAGAAAAAAACAATGTTGGAACATGATGGAAATTTTAGTTTTCTCCTTCAAAAGATTCTTACTTTTCTCAAGGTGGAAATTACAGTAGAAAGCATTATCATAAGTTTAGAGGCCCATATTTTTCAAGTCTGCCAAAACTTTCTAGATATTCCTTTTTTATGTTTATTTATTTATTTTGAGAGAGAGAAAGCATGAGACAGAGGCAGAGACAGAGGGAGAGAAAGAATCCCAAGAAGGCTCCGTGCTGTCATCATAGAGCCTGAGGTGGGGCTCAATCTCATGAACCATGAGATCATGACATGAACCAAAATCAAGAGTCAGATGCTTAACCAACTGAGCCACCAGGTGCCCCCAAACTTTCCAAATATTCTTGCTTCAAATGTTGAGATTCCCCCTTTACTGGTGACCGTCTTAGCTTTCACATAGAAATTAGGAATTAATAGGGGCACCTGGGTGGCCCAGTCAGTTAAGCATCCTACTGTTTTGATTTCAGTTCAGGGCATGATCTCACAGTTCGTGAGTGCAAGTCCCACATCAGGCACAGCCTGCTTGGGATCCTCTGTTTCCCTCTCTCTGCCCCTCCCCTGCTTGCTCCCTATCTATCTCTCTCAAAACAAATACACATTTAAAAAAATTAAAAAAAGAGAAATCTGGAAATAATGATAACCGAAATGGTGTGGCAATTATGTTAGTCAGAATTATCTTGTCAATTTGCTATGGCTTATTTATTTTTTTAACAAATGACACATGCAGATTCAATTTTAAATATATGCCTCCAGTAAAGAGTTATAAAACGTAAGCCTGTTTATAAATACTAAATTGAGGCATACAAAGCTCAGAATTGCAACACACAAACAACTTTTAAATGAATAATTGGACCATAATTGAAATTGCTACACATAGGGTCAGTTTCAGAGTGTGATACAAGAAGTTGTCTGAAAGAAGGGTTTTAATCATTTGTTTGATAATGTAGAAATATTCTTTGACATTTTACTATTTATTTGAATCATATTAAATATTGAATCATTTAATATATTTGAATCTATTCTTCTCATTAAGTTCTCATTTTTTGGCATGGTATACTATCTCACAACACTTATGGAAAGAGGGACACATTCATAGGCAGCTACTGCAGTGCTTGAAGCGTCGAATCAATAAAAATTTTTAAAAAGAAATAAAATAAGGCTATAAATTATTATAATAAAACTTTGAGCTTTGGGCTTTAACATTTGTTAAATCCATGGGGATATTAGTAATTCATATAGTATACGCTATGTAAATACATTATCTGTACATTATAGATTAACCTAAGCATGACTTAGTGTGGTAGTGGCTTGACATAGGACCCAGATGATCAAAGGCAAATCTAAATAAGTGTCCTGAAAGAAGAGCAGAAATAGATTCATAAATCAGGGCACTTTTACCTGATTGTATCCAGTGATTTTGTGAGAAGATATACTCTAATACAACAAAGCACTATTTTACTTATAATTTTGATTATATATAGTTTAATACATCATGAATATCTAAATAACTGTTGAGTAAATGGAATACTGATTTATTCCTCCACATAGATTTGTTTCTTATTACCTAAATTCATTTGTTAAAATAGCTTTTCCAGTGGTACTGAAGAAACACACCTGAATACACTGGACCTGAATGTCAGTAATTTTCCAAATATTGATGAAACATACCATCCACCATCACATAAACATTTTCTCTACAAAATTTTATCAAGTAAATATCATTTTGTAGTCAGAAACCATTTAAATGTGTTTTTCCTTTAATATATTTGAATCATGTAAAATTATTATTTGAATTGCAATAGCAACCTTTCAAAATATACAGGTTATAAATTCCATCTTGATACACATAATTACTTCTCCTGGGAATGTGAGCAATGATTGTTTCTATTGTGGGATATCTTAATATTTCAGTTTTTTTTTTTTTTTTAATTTTTTTTTTTCAACATTTATTTATTTTTGGGACAGAGAGAGATAGAGCATGAACGGGGGAGGGGCAGAGAGAGAGGGAGACACAGAATCGGAAACAGGCTCCAGGCTCTGAGCCATCAGCCCAGAGCCCGACACGGGGCTCGAACTCACGGACCGCGAGATCGTGACCTGGCTGAAGTCGGACGCTTAACCGACTGTGCCACCCAGGCGCCCCTTAATATTTCAGTTTTAAGGAATGTGTAAATCAAGACCATCTTTAGTTCAAGGGACAGTGATTTTTAGGTATTAAATAATGATAAGATCTAAAACCAAAGTGAAATTCTTGAGACATAGTAGCATTTAGGGTAAACACTAATTGATTGGTAGGTTAATATATACATTTTGTTAGGAAAGTTCTCTTTATGGAAAGAAGGGGTTCTTCACTCCAGAATAGCAGGGAAGTTTGTTGTTCAAATGGGTAGAAAGTTGAAGCCTGGGAGAAGAGATCTAGCAATTACAGTGATGATTAATTAGGAAACATGTATTATTTAAAATTCAGAGATGTTAGACATTGTTTTAAAATTCTCTTGAGTAATACTGAAGTGAAGTTATATTTATACAATTGTTACTAGGTTCTTTACACATTTTATGAGTTTTAACAAGTGCTACTAAAACTTGTTTTGTCAAGAGTTACATCAATAATTTTTAATCAATGCATAACAACTTGACATTTTCTAAAGCTCTCAGAATTCCTACCTATATGTGGATAAAATTTTTATTTAAATTCAAAATCCCTACTCTCTCCTTAGGTTGTTAAACACCAGACTTTCACTTTATACATGCATAGTTTTAATATAACTAAGTAAAAATGTGTGCATTATATAAATTCAAAATTATGACATTAAGAATATACTGTTAATTGCAATGTTTTATATTTAATATTTAATAAAATTTTAAATTATTGATAGCCTTCACTATCTCTGTCCTCCCAGAAGGAAGTACAGATAGTTTCTGTTACAGTTATACATGCATATGTATACATGACAATAGTAACAATTAAACAGCTAACGTGCTCATCAAAGAATTTTAATATAATTCATTTAATCCCATCATGTTGATAATAATCATTCCCATTTTACAGATGAGGCATCTGAGTTGCTGAGACATTATATAATATGTTCATAACAGGTTGAATTATGTCCAAAATTCAAGAAGATATGCCAAAGACCTAAACCCCAGTAGCTCAGAATCAGTGAAACTTATTTGGAAATAGAATCATTGCAGACTTAATAAAGTGAAAATGAGGTCACACTGGAGTACAGGTTGCTTTTAATCCAATATGACTGATGTACCTATAAGGAAAGAGGAATTTAGATGCAGGCACAGTGACACAGGGAGAATGCCATTGATGACAGAACGCCGTGTGATGGCAGAAACCGAAGTGATACAGCTGCAAGCCAAGGAACATCAAGGATGGACATTCATCATCAAAAGCTAGAAAGAGGCAAGGAAGCATTCTACCTAGACTATAAGAGAAAGCACAGAGTCATGGAGCATGGCCCTACTGACAACTTGACTTTAGACTTCTGCCCTCAAGAACAATGACAGATACATTTCTGTTGTTTTAAGTTATCCATTTTATGATATATTATTACAACGGCCCTAGGAAATGAATGCAGTGTCAAAGTCATAGAGCTAGTAAATGCTAAGAACTGTGAAGGCCATAAAATTTTACCCTACTTAGAATGAGTTAATCTAAAACAATTTTATGGATGCTGGTCAAAGACAGTAGATTCCTAGGTCAGAAACAAAACACTTTCTCATAGCAGAGCAAACATTTGAAATTCAGCATTTTTTTTTCAGTTTCTCTTGTCTGAAAATTCAGTGCGGACAGCAAATATAGGTCAAGATATATGACTACACATGTATGGTTTCTATTACAAAATGATGGGAAGTAAGTATGGCAGCTTTTGTTCTGTAAAGTGACAATATCTCTAACCTTTTAAGATAGTTAACAAATGCACCCTTTGTTTTGAAGGGAGGTACTTTTTCTGTTTTCTAGGGCTAGTTGCTATACTAAAATCCATGAAAAAAAGTTTTGAAATGCAGTCTATGTCTCAATCATAGCCTGTGAAGAAATGCAATAGCCCTTAAGAATATTTCCCAAAAGCAAGCATCACAGCTGGGATTTTAACCTAGGATACCTGATTTTCAGGTAGGTGCTTTAATTAATACACATTCATATGTTTATAAGGATATATGGAAAAATACAAGCAGTAAGAAATCTGTCTTTATCATATGCACACACATATACCTATTATATATGTGTGTGATATATAAATTCATTATATAAAAATGTGTTTGGCATATAAGAACATTATATATACATACATATACACACACACACACAATATACATGCATACAGATTTTTATGTGTATATATGTGTGCGTATGGGGGCACCTGGGTGGCTCAGTTGGTTAGGTGTCCAACTTCAGTTCAGGTCATGTCTCTCAGTCCATGAGTTCGAGCCCTGCATCAAGCTCTGTGCTGACAGCTCAGAGCCTGGAGCCTGCTTTAGATTCTGTGTCCCCCTTCTTTCTCTGACCCTCCCCCACTCATGCTCTGTCTCACTCTGTTCCTCAAAAATAAATAAATGTTAAGAAAAATTTTAAATATACACGTGTTTATAACCTTCAACTTTGATAACTTAAAAATGAAAGAAAAATGATGTTAATTTCCCTGTATCATCTTCAAATGCCTATCTGTGTCAAGGCCTCTCCCTCTCCCTTCTCTCCTATTACACTCTGTGTATGTGTATCAGTATATATACACAGATCAAAATTGACAATTTCTTAAAATAAATTAAATATAACAAAATACGCGTGTGTACATTTGCTTCTCTCTGGCCAAAAATGTTGTACTTTTAAAAGTACAAAATCTCATGGGAGAGACTAGCCATTGTTTTCCAAAGTGTTTGCACCATTCACATCCTCACTAGCAATGTACAAGAGTTCCAGCTGCTCCACGTACCCACCAACATTTGGTATTGTCAGTCTTTTTAAGTTCACTCATTTCTAATGAAGTAGTTTCTCACAATAAATAATTACACACTTAAAAATAATTCTTACTTGATGTTATTTTCCTATACACAACCACTTTTCAGTACCCATCTAATTAGAACTTTTCATCATAGCTTAGATGAAAAAGACCTAGAGTATAAATTAAGAAAAAAGTAATTTTCCCATATCTGATGGATAAAAAATTTATGAATTCACCAACTTCTCATTGCAATGAAATCATTTTAAGTTTATATAACAGAGACATATACTTAAAAATTCAGTGGGAAAGAAACAAATTGTATTCAATGTTTATCAAGCTTCCATAGCTGTGACAAATTTCTTGGAAATGAAAGAAGAAATAAACAAAACTAGTAGCTCCTACCAATCTGAACACATCATTACTAAGAATTTTTACATGTCCCTAATCCCATTATCAAACAAAGAATGTAGGTTGGGAAATACACTTGAGGTGTATGTGAATGAAAAAACCAAGACTTTCATTTGATAAACAAGTCAATGAATTTATGACAGTATTAAGACTTCAAAAAATGAAATGCCAAAAGTTAGTAAAAGAAAAATAACAAAAGATATGAATCAATGAATAATTAGAAACTTAATAAAATAAATGCAAAATGAACAATAACTTATTGTCATCCTGTAATTAGTATAGACCTTTTAAATGAAAATGTTAATTGCTAATTTTAAAGCAGTATCAGGCTTATTCATGTTTTGTATAAAATCTATCAAAATACTGGACACATTTTTTTCAAGATTCTTAAAATATGTAAGTATTTTTTAAAAAGAACAATCATAAATAGTTTTAAGATGTACTTCTCTCACAGTGACAATTCCCTATTTGTCTAAAATATTCAAAGTAAATATAACATTTAGTTTTATAAAAACTGATTTGCCCATTAATATAGTTTGAAATAAGGCAGAGTAAGGTATAATTTCTCTCTCTCTGCCTTTCTCTCTTTTCAGACCTACTATTGTTGTTTTTTCAAATGTTTATTTATTTATTTTGAGAGAGAGAAGAGAGGGTGCAAGCAGGAAAAGGGAAGACAAGGGAAAGAGAGAATCCCAAGCAGGCTTCCTGCTGTCAGCACAGAGCCCGATGCCAGGCTCGATCTCACAAACCATGAGATCATGACCTGAGCTGAAATGAAGAGTCAGAGGCTTAATCAACTGAGCCACCCAGGCACCCCTATACCATTTTTTGAAATAAGCATTTTAATGTTGCATGAAAGATGTTTTTTAAAATTTTTTTTTTCCAACGTTTATTTATTTTTGGGACAGAGAGAGACAGAGCATGAACGGGGGAGGGGCAGAGAGAGAGGGAGACACAGAATTGGAAACAGGCTCCAGGCTCTGAGCCATCAGCCCAGAGCCGGAAGCGGGGATCGAACTCACGGACTGCGAGATCGTGACCTGGCTGAAGTCGGACGCCTAACCGACTGCGCCACCCAGGCGCCCCTGAAAGATGTTTTTAAATCATCTTAAAATTATATAATTTGGGTCTGAGACTCTAAGCCAACTCACCTGAAGTTCTCAGTAGTTGTACTGAATGGAATGAAGTTGGAATACCAGACCTTTCTGACTGCAGACTCACACTCTCAGAAAGTGTGATAATCGCTATTATTAAAGATCATACTTCAATGATGAAACAGAGATACGTTAAAAATTAGCCATAAAAGATAAGTCAGAGCAAAATCATGTATTTTGCAGAATTTATAGGAAGACATAGATCATTTTTGTGCAGTTATATAAACATAGAGATTGCCTCACATGGACCAGTTGGTCTTTTATAATCAACTCTTGAACATACTTGAAATTGACCAAGTGACTACAATATCTACTACCTAAGACTGATTTGGTTCCATGAAATTTAATCAGGTTTCTGTTCACTTCATAGGTCCCTAAACTCTGGATTGCCCTGGTGTAAATAAGCACTAAAGCACAAAACAGCCCATCTTAAAATTTCACTCTGTAAATTGGCTGACCACGGAGCGATACATTTCCTATAGAAAAATCCTGTTTTTTCCATGTGTTCAGCAGCCCATCTACTTGTCCTACACCCCACAATGTTCCTGCTAGTCCTCCTTTCCTCTATTAAAGAAATCCTTTTCTGTTTGATCTAGAGATGCTTACAGACACTGAAGTCCAAGTACTCTCCTTACTGCAATTTCGTGAATAAAAATTTTTCTTACGTAAATCTGAATTGTCTTGTTTAACAACTGTTTGGAATTTTCAGGAATATCAAGGTATGTTTCATGCAATATCCTGTTTCCTTTTAGACTTTATAGAGTTTACATAACTGAGATGAAGTTACTCTTATTTTATTTATTTTACCTTGCAAAAGCATCTATGACTTTACTTAAGCTCCACAGCAGTGTAGTGAATAGAATAACATTAGTGCAAAACATATTACTTCAAAACAACTTGACATTTTCCAAAGTTCTCAACACTCAGCTTCATTTTAATTCAACATTCTTATACTTCTTTTAAGTGGATAATGCAATAAGTCATGTAACAGAAATTTTAAAGATGTAGGAGTGCATTTGTTTCATGCTAGTCATGTATATAACTCACACAATTTTTTAATAAACAGCAATCTGAAACAAAACTTTCCCAAAATAAATACAGAAAGGAAAGTGACACTTATTCACTGAATACAAATTTCTAAAGCATAAATAGAGATGCAAATGGATAGATAGGAATATGCAAGGAGCAGAAATAGTACAAATACCCACCAACGGATGGATCGGAGGATAATCAAATTGTGTATATCAATACATTATTATTTAACAGTTAACAGGGTAATGCTGATTATGTAGTTAGTGTACAAGTTTTTGTTTGGACAGGAGTATTAAATTCTCTTGGTTATATAGTTGGTAAGGAATACCATGTCATATTGTAGATTTATGTTCAATATTGTAAGAAACTACCAACTGATTCTTTTTATTTTTTTAATGTTTTATTTATTTTTGAGACAGAGAGAGACAGAGCATGAGCAGGGGAGGGTCAGAGAGAGAGGGAGACACAGAATCTGAAGCAGGCTCCAGGCTCTGAGCAGTCAGCACAGAGCCCAACGTGGGGCTTGAACTCACGAACTGTGAGATCATGACCTGAGCTGAAGTCAGACGCTTAACTGACTGAGCCACCAGGCACCCCACTACCAAATGATTCTCAAAGTGGCTGTGCCATTTTAAAATCTCACTACCAATGTGTGATGGTTCCAATTTCTCCCTGACATAACTTACTTTTATTAAATTTTATTTTTGGCCTTCCTAGTGAGAATGACATGTTATGTGGGTTTTAATTTCCATTTTCTAATAACTAATGATGTCAAGCATTTTTTTCCTGTGCTTATTGTGCATTTATATATTTCTTTGAAAAAATGTTCATTCAAGCCCTTGACCTTTTTTAAAATTGGTTTTTCTTGTCTTCTGATTTTGAGTTCTGAGAATTCTTTATGCTGGACACCAGTTCTTTATCAGACACATGATATGTACATGACAAATATACTTGATATCATAAATATATCTGATATAATAGGTAACATATCTGGTAATATAAATATATCTGATATTGTATACATGAGAAATGACATGAATTTTCCCATTGTATAGATTATCTTTATTTTTAAGTGTCATTTGAAACAAAAATATTGTTAATTTTGATGATGTCAAATTTATTTTAATAATAATTATGCTTTTGTTGTTATACCAATTGCCTAATCCAAGGTCACAAAGATGGACTCCTACATTTTCTTTTTCTTTTTAAATTTTTTTTGACATTTTTTTTTTTTTTTTTGAGAGACAGAGAGAGGCAGAGCATGAGCAGGGGAGGGGGAGAGAGAGAGAGATACAGAATCTGAAGTAGGCTCTAGGCTCTGAGCTGTTTGTTAGCACAGAGCCCAACACGAGGCTTGAACTCATGAACTGCAAGTCCATGACCTGAGCTGAAGCTGGATGTGCAACCGACTGAGCCACCCAGGCTCCCCCTTTTCTTTTTCTAATTTTTTTTAACATTTATTTATTTTTGAGAGTCAGAGAAAGGCAGAGCATGAGCAGGGGAGGGGGAGAGAGAGAGAGAGATACAGAATCTGAAGCAGGCTCCAGGCTCTGGGCTGTTTGTTAGCACAGAGCCCATGGATTCCTACATTTTCTTCATAGAGTTATAATTTATAGTTTAATTCCTACATCTAAGTATATGATACAATTTTAATTAATTTTATCTATGATATGAAGTTCAAATACATAAATCTTTAGAAAGATATCCAATTGTCCCAGTTCTGTTTCTTAAAAAGACTGGATATAGACAGTCTTTTTCTTTCACTTTTGAATATTTTTGCCTCCCTGTTTTTTTTTTTTTTTTTTTTATTTAAAAAAATTTTTTTTTCAACGTTTATTTATTTTTGGGACAGAGAGAGACAGAGCATGAATGGGGGAGGGGCAGAGAGAGAGGGAGACACAGAATCGGAAACAGGCTCCAGGCTCTGGGCCATCAGCTCAGAGCCTGACGCGGGGCTCGAACTCACAGACCGCAAGATCGTGACCTGGCTGAAGTCGGAGGCTTAACCGACTGCGCCACCCAGGCGCCCCCCTCCCTGTTTTCTTAAAAGAAATCAGTTAATTTCATTTATTATCACTTGTATATGATAAATAACCTCTCTGTTGTTGCCTTCAAGAATCTGGCTTTCAAGAGTTTGATTGAGTGATCTGTGTTCCTTTAAATGTATCATATCTGATTTGCTGAGCTCCTTGGATATTTAAATTAGGATTCTTAAGCAAATTTGGGAAGTTTTAAGCCATTATTTTTTCAAATATTATGTCTGTCCCTTTATCTCTCTTCTTACTTTCAGGGAATCACAATATGTGCATTTTGCTGTTGATAGTGTCCCACGAATCACAGAGGCTCTGTTAATTTTTATTCCTTTTCTTTCTCTTCCTCTGATTGGATAATTTTAATTGACCTATCTTAAGGATTAATTATGTTTTCTGGTAGCACAAATCTGCTACTGAGCACCTCTAATACATTTTTTCATTTCCATTATTATGCTCTTCAATTCCAAAATTATATTTGGTTATTTTTTATACTTTTAATATTTTTATTGATATCCTCTTTTTATGTGTTCTTATTCTTGTACATTTTAGAGGTCTTTAGAGACATGGATTTCTGTAGTTCTTTGAGTATTTTTTAATAAAGCTACTTTAAAGTCTTTGTGTAATAAGTCTAACGTGTGGACTCCTCCTGAAATAGCTCTTAATTTTTTTCTATATATGAGCCATTCTTTCCCTTTTTCTTTGCATGTCTAGATATTTTTCTTTTGTTTTTTCTTTTTAATTTTTATTTTATTTTGAATATTTCAGTACTTAACTTTTTAATGTAATTTATTGTCAAATTGGTTTCCATACACCTAGTACTCATCCCAACAAGTGCCCTCCTCCCAACCCATCACCCACTTTCTCCTCTCCCCCACCCCCCATCTACCCTTATTTTTTCTCAGTCCTTAAGAGTCTCATGATTTGTCTCCCTCCCTCTCTGTAACTTTTTTTTCCCTTTTTCCCCTCTTCCCCTCCCCCATGGTCTTGTTAAGTTTCTCAAGATCCACATATGAGTGAATACATATGGTATCTGTCTTTCTTTGCCTGGCTCTTTTGTTTCTTTTTAAACTGGACATTTTATTTCTCAAAACTGGTCATTTTATAATATAATGTTGCAAGCTTGTAATCAGATATTCCTCACCCAGGGTACAATATCATAGTTCCTATTTGTTGCGGTTTTTGCCACTGGTTCTGTTTGCTTGTTGATTTTTCGAAACTAAACCAATTCAATAAAGTTTGTATATTTATATCGTGTGACTGATAAAGTTTCTGCTTCAATACTTGTTATCTGGAAATCAGACAGAAATTTCCTTAATTCCTTGAACTAAGACATAGCTCGGTCTTGACCACAATGTACAATCAGCGTATTTGGGGATGCCTATACACCCTGGAAATTTACAACTTGGCAGGAGTCTTCACACCATTTGTGCAGAGTCTCATGATCAGCTGTAAATGAGACATAAGGGTTTTTTTTCAGATACTTCTTGAGCACATAGAGGACCATGCACACATGTCCTTCTGAATTTGCAGCAGTATGTTGGAGTTTTCTGAAACATCCTGTAGGCATCGCGTTCTCCTGATTTCTCTTTTTAAGTTTTTTGGTCAGCCTCTTATTTTCCCCAATTGTTATCCTGCCTCAGGTGCAATGTTAAGTAATTTCTGCGAATTGATTTCAACAAATGCTGCAGGGTAAAGACTGGTCACACTGAATGAGCTCTTCGTTAGTTCAAACACAAATAGTTTGTGGGACAAAATTTTCAAATAGTGGCCAGACAGGTCAAACAGCGCAATTCTCTAGGATTAGATCTTTTTGCGGACTTTCAAACTCATTTTGCCACCTAGTGGCTACTAAGCTTCCAGTTTTCATGGCTACTGTATTTGTTTATAAGGCTACTGTGGAGCTGAGAGAGGAGTATGGGAATAATGCAAGTTAAAACATCACAAACTTCACTGCCCTGAGATTCAGCCATTGATGTTGAATAAATAACCCACATATTTGCAAGCCTTTTTGGTTATCAGAGTTGCGATATATCTACAAAAAATATTCCATTTTTTTTTCAAGTCAGTAATAAATTTGTCTTTTCCCTGAAAATATTGCCTAATGCAGAAACATCTCAAAATTTCAGACTTGTAGTATAAACACAATATAAAATTAATAAATCCTTAAAAAAATTTTTAAGGATTTATTCATTTTTGAGAGACACACACAGAGTGCGAGTGGAGGAGGGGTAGAGAGAGAAAGAGACACAGAACCTGAAGCAGGCTCCAGGCTCTGAGCTCTCAGCACAAGCCCAATGCAGGGCTCAAACTCACAAGCTGTGAGATCATGACCTAAGGCAAAGTCAGACGCTTAACCGACTGAGCCACCCAGGCACCCCAATAAATCCTTTTAAGTATAGTTAATAATCTGTTGCACAAACTGTTTGTAGAATTGCAATATTTCAAGATCCCAACTCTGAATGATTAAATTATTGCTCATTACATTTGATTACTTATTATAAATGGAAAACTATTTTCCAGATACTATTTATTTCTTTGATTTCTTTTATTGATAGATTGCAATTAACAATATTTTGTGCATAAACTACCCCTAAAGAATTGTGTAACTGTGTGATTAAACTGAAGGGGAAAAAATTGTGAAATACTCCCTTGAAAACTTTTAATTCCTTTGTGTTTTCTAAATTTAAAACATTTCATGAGTGTCACACAGATACAAGTGCACATTGTTAGATGATGTATAAATATGTTTTTTATAGTATATGTAAGTTAATATATATACACATACAAATATAAATGCACATTGTTAGACAATATGTAAATATGTTGTTAATGTTATATATAGTATATGTAAGTTTATATTGTATACAAATATAATATGTAATATAAATAATTATTAAAAGATAGGAACCTAAGTTTTATTGGCAAGTTCTTGAGGAAGTTTGTATTATTTAACAAATTGTGTTTGATTATCATTCCTTCATTATAAATATAACTAAATTGAAATTTTAATCACAGGCATAAATGAAAAATGATTCATTTATCAAAAAATATCAGAGTGCTTGAAACAAACATCCAAGAAATTTTACTTTTACATTTCTTGAAATTATGAAATATAAAGATTTTTCGATCTGAGACTTTTCCTCCTGAAGTATATTTTTTCGAAGTTGCTTTAGTGAGGATGGTGAAAAGCTTTTTCAAATTTGTATGAAAATGTCATTATTGGAGCTCCTGGGTAGCTCAGCTGGTTAAGCCAACTCTTGGATGTGGCTCAGGTAATGATTTCACGGTTTATGAGTATGAGCCCCATGTCGGGCACCATGCTAGCAGTGCACAGCCTGCTTGGGATTCTCTCTCTCCCTCTCTCTGCCCTTCCCCCACCTGCACGTATACACATGCTCTTTCCCCTCTCAAAATAAACTTAAAAAAAAGTCATTATTAAAATCTCATATTTGAAATATATGAATGTAAAAAATATCTAATAGTCACTGAATTAAAGAACATTTTAATAGTGAAATGAAAAACAGAATTGTCTATGGTAACTGGAAGGAAAGTGTTTAATTATATTTATTTTACATTGTACTGATCTGTAGGAATTAAGTATTTTAAATATCAAATCTCTATCTCATGCAATATCTCATATGTTGCAAATATTTTCTCTCATTTTAGGACTCTTTTCTTCTCTAAATGCATACTGTGTTACAAAGAAGTTATCACTAATATAAACAAATTAATTTTTTATATATTATACATTTTGACCTTTATCAAAAAAATTTTCCTGCTACAATATCAACCCTCTTTGTCTCTTTCCTCAGATCTCCCAATTAAATTTATGGTTAAATTTCCATTTGGGTTTTTCAGTGATAAAGCTGATACTTGTAATACCCAAGAGTCTAAATAATTTGTCCACCTCTCAATTAATTCTGAACTTGAGTGAGGAGAAGGGTGTTTACTTATTCGATCTTGCATATCTCTACATTATTGTCTATTGCATTTTGACTTTGTTATTATCATTACTTTTTCTTGAAATTATACCATGTAATACATACTGTTATTTCATCTACACCTTCTCAGTTAACAATATAAAACTATTACTTGATGGCAGTGCATTTCATGTTTTCCATACCAGTGCATATTTAACTATTCCATTATTTTAAAAGTATGTATAAATCCCCTTCTGTGAAAGTTTCATAATTTATTGAATTTGCCTCTCCAAAACATGAGACAAAAATAATCAGGGCTGCTTATTCCAGATACATGTATCAATTCCAGTCAATGAGACACCTAGTCACTAAGATATTTCCCAATTCTGTTGATCCTCAAATATGTTATGAAAAAAATTTTACTTTTGTACTGTCTGAAAAAGAAACCAACCCACCAATATCCCACAAATGAGATATCTAGCATTAGCCCACAACATTTTTAAAATTCTCATCTTTACTAGAAGATGCTGACTGATAGTAAATGAAGTACAAACATAAATATCACAAGAAAATATAATAGGTCAGCTTTCACCATTAACCCTTAACTTGTAGGTCACCACTGAATTATCTGAAATATATGTATCCAACATCTACCAAGAAATTTCTGAGAATTTGCATATGCAACACTAAACAGAAAATCCTTTGTTTCCTAGACATTTTGCCATTAGTCAAAGTATTTTGATTTTCTCATTTATTTTACACAGAAAAGAGATAATTATCACTCCTTATATGCTCTTATCTATTACACCCCTGCAATTTTCTTCTTTTTCTTTTTAGCTTGCTTACATTCCAAATATTTGTGATTTTATCATTTATTGTGAGCCTCCTACAATTTGTTGTATTCTTCTACACTTAGAACATATATCCATGCAGGCCAAAAACTTTTCTAAAATGACTTAGCTTCTCTAAACTAATGCAGAATTTAGAGCACTGTTTATGTGAATTGGTACTATCATAAATTCAGAACCACTGACCATTAATGGTCACTGAACAATGCCCTGAATCACTGCAACACTTTTCTATGACATTCATCTTTCTACAATAGTCTTTGAAATCAATTCCAGTCCTCAAAACTTGGCAACCCTAGTTTCTTTCTTATTCTCAATGAAAGAAATTGCCACCTATTACACAATCGAACAAAAATAGAAAGTCTGGATAGACCGACTCTCCTGTTTTATCCACCAAATGGCCATGCAGCTAGGTCCATCATGTTCTTTTTCACTTCTTTTATAGCAGAGAGGCATTCCATTTTCTATGTAGTCTCATCTAATTCACTCACAATCTTATATATTGTTTCCTTTGTTCTGTATTTCCAGGCATTCACTCTACTTGTATTTTTTTTCCTATCCAGCTTCTTTCAGTAGACATATGTACAAAAACTCTTCTCACCTTTCATCATAAGTTTCCAAACATCTTTATATATTGTTTTTTTTTTTTTTTGCTTTCCTTCCATGCTATATCAAAAGAGCTGCTTATCTTACTATCTGTATTTCTACATCTACCACTCACACCTCACTGAACACATTTATGACTTCTGAGCATATCACATATTGAAACTACTTCTATTTCTTTGACTAATGTCATACAGTTCTAGATTCTATTTTTAATCCTGATATTTTGGAGGAAAATTTTGACACTGCTGAGCACACTTGTCCTTGAAATAATCTTACTCCTAGCTTTCTAAAAACACCATTCCCTTATTCACTGGCTGATCCTCCTCATTCTGTACTCTCCTCTTCCTGTACCAAATCCTTAAATAAGGGAGACAGTCAGGTTTGTATCTCAGGTGTTCTTATCATCATATTCCCTGGTTGATTTCAGCCATTCTAACACTTTCAATTATATTGATGATTCCCATACATTATATCTGTGACCATTTGTCCTACATTTCAGAAAGATCCAGATGTCTACAAGATATATGCTTTTATGGCTCTTGGACATATCAAATCTACAATGCTAACTGAGCTCAGAATTAATCTTCATTACGCCCAAAAAACAAAACAAAACAAAATCTTCTCCTTTTCCACTGTTCCCTATATTGTAAATAACCTTTCAAGTTATTCAAGACAGATACCTGAAGTAAACAATTTACTGCCATCTATCTTTCTTTACTCATATTCAATGAATCCTTACATCTGCAGATAATCTATTTTAATTATCTTCTCTATTGAGTTTGTGTGTGTGTGTGTGTGTGTGTGTGTGTGTGTTTTGGACATTTATACTCTCTACTCCCTACCTTGTTCCTGGACACTTTTGCTTCACCTTAGTCTTCTTTAATCACTTAGTATATTCTGTATATAGTCCCATTCAGGCACTTAGTATATCTGAAGTTCTTATATCCTGGATCATTTCACCCGATAAACTCCTCTCATTCAGTAGAATGCAGATCAAACATTATTTCTTAGGAAGCTCTACCAGATTAGATACCCACATCATAATCCCTAGAGTTCCAATATGCTTGCTTTTTTATAACATTCATTCAACTTGATTTTTTTTTTTTGGGCTGGTATATATCTGTCAAAGAATTTTCCATAAGCACAGACACTGTTTATGCATGGCTTAACTATTATATTATTCATGCAAAAAGGGCTCTCACACACACAAAAAATTAATAAATCAGTTAATAGTTTTGCAATGAATACTTTCCAGGAGTTGGTTCCTACAAACAATGCTGCAATAAGCATCCTGTACATTCATCTTTCCACATGTTTTGAAAAAGCATGTATTTATATTAAACTAAGAAAGTCTTAAATTGTATGTACATTTTCCCATATATCATGCATATTGCAAATAAAATATTTCTACCAATCTATAACTTCTATTAAAAGCTGTATGAGAGTGTCCTTCTAAGCCACGGCTGAATTTGGGCATTATTTTGTAAATCTGATGGGGTAAAATGAGCTTTCATCATTATCTTAGTTGGAATGTCTACTTGTTACTCAGAGGTTTTAAGATATTTTGCTAATTAGACACATGTATTTCTTTCTAAATTATTTTTTCTGGACATTTTTCCCATCTTATTTTTGGAATTTTTTAACTCATGGGATTTATTATTTCAAAGATAACTATAACTGCTTATTTGAAAGTGGTGTTGTTGCTAAAAATGCCATGAGTCTCAATTAATTTGAAGAATCATTTCACAAATAATGGACACTGTACAAATAAAAAGTGAAATACATTTTAGCTATAATTATTTCTAAACTGTGCCTGGAAACACATTTAATAATAAATGCAACCATTATGGCTTACAAAGTAATAAATATTGTAAATTCCATTTGCAAATACTAATTATATTTCCAAATAAATAATGAGATTTTAATTGCATAATTATATGAATGGAAACGTATGACATGCTCCAAATCAATGTAAAAATGAACATTTTATTCATGTTAATAAAATTCCAAAGTACTGGATAACTACAGACTGTTTATGACTTCAAAAGGAAAACAAAATAAAAACCAAAATGAAGACAAAACAAGAGCTTGATTTGTTGTCTCATCCAAGAATATCCTAGAACTGAAATTATATGAAGATTGATTTACCCTTTATTTTTTATGTGTACAGACCTTTCAAGTCTGCATGGCTGTCTCCTTTATGATTAGGATTGAACATTAGCTCTCTTCACACAACATTGGGTAGATTAGGAAGTAAAATTGGAATTTCTGACAGCCATGACTTGGATATAACCTTCCTGTTCAATTTTCCCCATTTACTCTTGTTATATTTCTTATTTGATGTTAGAAAACAAACATAAATTTGTAATTTTCTTTGTAGAATAGCCAGCATATTATGTTTTCTTACCACAATAGACTAACTTATCTTCACACTGAGATGAAAACCTGTAAAGATCTAATAACTCTGACATTAAAGTATAATTTGTTTCTCTAACATTAGTTTCTGCTCTGCAAGTCATATAAAGAAAATTTATTAATTAAATATTATGAGAGTGTAATTTAAAAGGTTATTTTATTATTGTAAATACATTCTAGGTCATTACAAATGATTAAGTATATATATCTGTGCCTGTAACTGTTGAATATACTATTATTTTTATATTTTTCCTTGTCAGTTTAAAATATTTTAGTATTTGTTACAATATAAATAAACTTGCATATGAGACAAACTTTAGAAGCAATAGTCAATGGAAACGGGCATTTAATGAATTGAACAAGTGGTTTCAAGCACAATGAATGGAATACATCAGATTTAGTAACTAATAGGCATTGAAATTTTTTATATTTGTATAGGTACTTATTTATAAACAGTGCTCAAAGTGTATGAAAATAAATTCAAAACTTTGGGGTGAAAAAGATAAGAGAGTTTGACTTACTTGTTTCACTGTATAACACATTCTTATTTAGTTCTCTCTGTGTGTATACATGTACGCATATGTTTTATGCTAATACATACTGTATTTAGTTACCTTTTATTAGTGAAAGCAATTAGCATAAGATATAATATATAGTATGTGCCAAATGTATGTTTGTTTAATGTCTGATGACAAATAATATGAAAATGTTATAGATGCTATCACAATCTGAGTACACATTCATAACGATCACAATGAATAGTAGGTATCTGTTTGCTATTAAGTAATGTCTGACATATTCATTTCCATTCTTCCATCCATGCATTAATCTATTATTTTTTTAAGTAGCTATCTAGCCAACAAAATACAATAGAGGTCTTATAAAAAAGAGAAACAGGTGCACATATATATTTTTAATGTATCACGCCTTTGTCTTTTTGCATATATTGTTTCTGTGTATAAATCTATTTGTCTCTATGACTGTCAGTATGTCAGTCTTTCTCTATTATCTCTCCCACAGAGCCCTTCGAACCCAGGCAGCAACATTTGCTATATATGGCAGTTTGATATTCAAAGTGAAGCATCCAGAGCCAAATTAAGCTGTATTTTTATTATCTTTGTATATTTGGCTACAGCAAGTGGTGAGGCAAATGCAAAATGATGTTTTAGAATAAAGATTATTGGGGCGCCTGGATGACTCAGTCAGTTAAGCGTCCAACTCTTGATTTTGGCTCAGGTCACGATCTCATGGTTTGTGAGTTCAAGCCCCACATTGGCCTCGGCACTGACAGTGCAGAGCCCTCTTGGGATTCTCTCTCACTCCATCTCTCTCTGGATTCTCTCTCACTCCATCTCTCTCTGCCCCTCCCATGCTCAGCCTTTCTCAAAATAAATAAATAAAATCTTTTTAAAAAATTATTAAAAAAAAAAAAAAACAGGCGCACCTGGGTGGCTCAGTCAAGCATCCAACTTCAGCTCAGGTCATGATCTCACTAAAAGCTCAGATCCTGGAGCCTGCTTCGGATTCTGTGTCTCCCTCACTCTATCCCTCCCTCACTCGCACTCTATTTCTGTCTTTCTCTCTGAAAAATAAATAAACATTAAAAAAACTATTTTTAAAAAATGCTGTCTGTTTTATAGCCATGTGTCTACTGTCTGGTCAAATTTATAGAATGAAGTGAGCATTCAATAAATCTTTGTTGAATTAATTCAATTCACTTAGATTTAATTTTAAAGACATTTATTACCGGGGCGCCTGGGTGGCGCAGTCGGTTAAGTGTCCAACTTCAGCCAGGTCACGATCTTGCGGTCCGTGAATTCGAGCCCCGCGTCGGGCTCTGGGCTGATGGCTCAGAGCCTGGAGCCTGTTTCCGATTCTGTGTCTCCCTCTCTCTCTGCCCCTCCCCCGTTCGTGCTCTGTCTCTCTCTGTCCCAAAAAATAAAATAAAAAAAAGTTGAAAAAAAAAATTAAAAAAAAAAAAAGACATTTATTACCTAATTACTACACAAGTCACTGATAAATCTAAATAGAAGACAGGATTACTGCTTACAAGGATATGTAATTAATTGGTATATGGCATTACCAGTATCAGTGCTCATATCAGGGTGTTTCCCCACTTGATAGTTTACAGGGATCAAAAACTATTTCAGTTGTCATTTATCAATAAACAAAATACATACTTCAAAAATTTTAAGTTAAATCAGAATTGATAACCATCCAGTATAATCAGAATAAGTACATACAGAAATTAGTAGAGAATTTTAAATACGTTCATTATCATATCTTCAGTTGTTTTATCCTACAGCAAACTACTAACTGCTGTATGGGTTTTAATATTCTTTCATCTATGTGATATTTTACTAAATGTAAAATGTATAAGGAACACCAATTTTAAAATGTCAATATTAAAATAATAATTGTGCTATCCACCTAAACTTTTCTCTGGTTGAATAAATAACTCACAGTAAAATAAAAAACACACGGAACTTCTGACGAGGAAAAGCCAAGATGGCAGAATAGTAGGAGGACCCTAGGCTTGTCTGCTCCCTCAAACTCTGCTAGATAAATATCAAATAATTCTGAACATGCAGTAAATAAATCTGAGGACTGACAGAATAAAATGCACAATTAGAGGGAGAGAAGAGGCCACACTCTGGAAGGTAGCAGGTGCAGAGACATGATTTGGGGGAGAAGCACATAGCAAGTGCTGAAAAGGGGAAGGAGTCCTGGTCACAAACAGAGGCGATAGAAAGTGAGAGAGAGAGAAGCGCAAAGGCGATCGCACAAAGAAAACACTTCCTCAAAGCCACTGAGGTATATATAGCCTGTGTGAAGCTAGGAGGGCACTGCAGTGCTTCTGTAGAGAAGGAGGGCAGATGGTATGGTCTGAGGATCACCTGGGAGGCACTGGGAGAGGTGATTCTCTCTTCTTGGAGTGCATAGGAGAAAGGTGGCATTGTCTCTCCAGGGGCAAATGAGGCAGCAGGCACCATTTCTCTCCCCCACCATTTAGCATAAACTAACTTCAGTAAACAGCACAGTGTCAACAGTGGAGGGATAATATGCTTACACCCAGGCCCAGATCCACTGCACTCTGCAGGTGCTGCTTTTCCTGGGCAAGTGTGCCTGAGAACAAGTGCAGAGAACCGCTCCCTAAGACCAGCACAAACTACCACCTACCCCCTGCCCCCTTGCATGCACCACATCGACTGACAGTAGAGTGTTGTAAAACTACAGCTCCAGTGGAAATAGCATGAGGTCACTTTTCACAAGCAGACTGGAGCATACCTAGTTAAAACTTGCCCCACTCTGGCCAAGGTCCAAACACTCCCCACTGCAGGCAAGGAGAAATTCTTCAGAAGACTGACAGGAGGAAAAGGGCAGCCAAAAATAGCAGCAGAGCTCACACAGCACAAACCAGAGATACTTCCTTAAGTTCCAGGCCATGAACAAAATATGACCTCTTTTTTATAAAGCCATTACTCTCAGGAGCAGGAAATGTAATAGGCTTTCCTAACATAGAGAAGAAGGCAGAGAACTAGACAAAATGCCAAGATGGAGGATTTCATCCCAAAAGAAAAAAACAAGAAAAGGTCACAGCAAGTGGTCTACTCAAACAGATTAAGTAATATTCTTGATCCACACTTTAAAGCAACAGTCATAAGGATAGTAGCTGGGCTTGATAAAAGCATTGAAGATACCAGTGAGTCCCTTACTGCAGAGATAAAAGATCTAAAAAATGGTCAGGCTGAAATTTAGAAAAATGCTATACCCAAGATGCAACACCTACTAGAGTAGTGACCACATGGATGGAAGAATCAGGGAAACAAATAAGTGACAAAGAAGATAAAATTATGGAAAATAAGTTGAAAGAAATATATTGAAACATAAAGGTAGACTTAAGAAACTCAGCAACTCCATAAAGCATAGTAACATTTCTATTGTAGGAGTTGCAGAAGAACAAGAAAGGGAAAAGGAGGCAAAAGGTTTATTTGGGGAAATTATAGCTGATAATTTCCGTAATCTGGGGAAGGAAACAGACACAGAGATCTCCAATCAAAATTAACAAAAGCAGGCCAATGTTGAGACATACTGGAGTTAAATTTGTAAAATTTAAGAGAAAAAGAAAAAAATCCTAAAAGCAGTAAGAGAAAAACAAATCACTGACTTACAAATGAAAACAAGTAAGATTAGCAGTAGACCTCTCCACAGAAACTTGGCAAGCCAAAAGGAAGCGGAATGATATACTCAACAAGCTGAATGGGAAAAATATGAAGCCAAGAATACTGTATTCAGCAAGGCTGTCATGTAAAATAGGATAGAGAAAGAGTTTCCCAAACAAAAGTAAAGGAGTTTGTGATCACTAAAACACCCCTGCAAGAAATATTAAAGGGGACTCGAGTGGGTGAGAAAGACCAAAAGCAAAAAACAAAACAAAACAAAACAAAAAAAAAAAACAGACTAGAAAGGAACAGAGAAAATCTCCAGAAATGACCTAACAGGTAATACAATGGCACCAACTTCATATCCACCAATAATCACTCTGAAGATAAATAGACTAATTGCTCCAATCAAAAGACATAGGGTATCAAAATGGATAAAAAACAAGATCCATCTATATGCTGTCTACAAAAGACTCATTTTAGACCTAAAGACACCTACAGATTCAAAGTGAGGAGAGGAAGAACCATTTATCATGCAATGGATGTCAAAGGAAATCCAGAGTACCCATACTTACATCAGACAAAACAATTTTAAACCAAAGACTGTAACAAGAAATGAAGAAGGGCAGCATATCATAATTAAGGGATCCAACCAACAAGAATATCTAACAATGGCAAATATTTATGCCACCAATCTGGAAGCACCAAAATATATAAAACAATAACACACATTAATAAAGTCATTTAAAATAATACAATAATAGTAGGGGACTTTAACATCCCACTTATAGCAATGTACATATCATCTCAGCAGAAAATCAACAAGGAAAAAAAAGGCTATGAATGACACACTGGATCAAATGGACTAAACAGATATATTCAGAACATTTCAGCTGAAAACAGAATAATTCATATTACTTTCAAGTGCATTTGGGACATTCTCCAGAAGAGATCACATACTGGGTCACAAATCAGCCCTCAACAAGTAAAAAGACTGAGATCATGCAATGCATGTTTTCAGACCACAATACTATGAAAGTTGAAACCAACTATAAGAAAAAATTTGAAAATAACACAAATACATGGAAGTTAAAGAACATCCAACTAAAGAATGAATGAGTCAACCAGGAAATTAAAGAAATGAAAACTAAATGGGAAAAAATGAAAATAAAAACATGATGATCCAAAACTTCTGAGATATAGCAAAAGCAGTCATTAACAAGGTAGAATATAGCAATACAGGCCTACCTGAAGAAGAAAAATCTCAAATACACAACCTGACCTAACACATAAAGGAGCTAGAAAAAGAACAAATGAAGCCTAAAGCCAGAAGAAGGGAAATTAGATTAGGACATAAGCAAATGATATAGAAACAAAGAAAAAAAAAAAGTAGAACAGAGCAGAGAAACCAGGAGCTGTTTCCTTTAAAAATTAATAAAATTCTGGGGCGCCTGGGTGGCGCAGTCGGTTAAGCGTCCAACTTCAGCCAGGTCACGATCTCGCGGTCTGTGAGTTTGAGCCCCGCGTCAGGCTCTGGGCTGATGGCTCAGAGCCTGGAGCCTGTTTCCGATTCTGTGTCTCCCTCCCTCTCTGCCCCTCCCCCGTTCATGCTCTGTCTCTCTCTGTCCCAAAAATAAATAAACGTTGAAAAAAATAATAATAAGTAAATAAATAAATAAATAAATAAATAAATAAATATTAATAAAATTCATAACTCCCAGCCAGAATTATCAAAAAGAAAAATGACCCATATAAATAAAATCATCAATGAGAAAGGAAAGAGCACAATGAACACCACAGAAATACAATTACAAGAGAATACTATGAAAAATTATATGCCAACAAACTAGGCAATCTGAAAGAAAAGTACAAATTCCTAGAAACACACAAACTACCAAAACTAAAACAGGAAGAAATAGAAAACTTGGGCAGAATGATAACCAGCAAGGAAATTGAATCAAAAATCAAAAATCTCCCAAAAAACAAAAGTCCAGGGCCAGGCGGCATCCTAAGGGAATTCTACCAAACATTTAAAGAAGAGATAATAACTATTTTCTCTAACTATTCCAAAAAACAGAAATGGAAGGAAAACTTCCAAACCTACTTCTATGAGGCCAGCAATACCATGACTCCAAAAACAGATAAAGACACCACTTAAAAGAGAATACAGGCCACTATCCCTGATGAACATGGATGCAAAAAGTCTCAAGACAATACTAGCATAGCAAATAGAGTCCAAGAGCACATTAAAATAATAGCTCACTGGGGCGCCTGGGTGGCGCAGTCGGTTAAGCGTCCGACTTCAGCCAGGTCACGATCTCGCGGTCAGTGAGTTCGAGCCCCGCGTCGGGCTCTGGGCTGATGGCTCAGAGCCTGGAGCCTGTTTCCGATTCTATGTCTCCCTCTCTCTCTGCCCCTCCCCCGTTCACGCTCTGTCTCTCTCTGTCCCAAAAATAAATTAAAAAAAAAAAAAAATAATAGCTCACCATGATCAACTTGGATTTATTCCTGGGCTACAAGCATGGTTCAATATTTGTAAATCAATCAATGTGATATACCACATTAATAAAAGAAAGGATAAGAACCATATGATTCTCCAATAGATGCAGAAAAAACACTTGACAAAGTACAACAGTCATTACTGATAAAAACCCTCAACAAAGTAGGGATAGAGGGAACATACTTCAACATCATTAAGGCCATATACAAAAGACCAACAGCCAATAACAACCCTCAATAGGGAAAAACAGCATTTCTTCTATGGTCAGAAACAAGACAAGGACATCTACTCCTACCATTGTTATTTAACATACTGGAAGTCCTAGCCTCAGCAATCAGACAACAAAAAGAAGTAAAAGGCATCCAAATCACCATGGAAATAGTCAAACTTTCACTATTCACATATAACATGATAGCCTATGTAGAAAACCCAAAATACTCTATCAGAAAGTTGCTAGAACTGATACATGAATTCAGTAAAGTCACAGGATACAAAATCAACATGCAAAAATCTGTGGCATTTCTACACACCAACAATGAATCAGCAGAAAGAGAAATCAAGGAATCAATCCCATTTACAATTTTACCCAAAACCATAAGATACTGAGGATTAAGCCTAACCAAAGAGATAAAAGATCTGTATTCTGAAAACTATAGAACACTTATGAAAGAAAGTGAAGATGACACAAAGAAATGGAAAAATATCCCATGCTCATGGATTTAAAGAACAAATATTGTTAAAATATCTACACTACTCAAAGGAATCTACACCTTTAATGCAACCCCTATCAAAATACCACCAACATTTTCACAGCGATAGAACAAACAATCCTAAAATTTGTATGGAACCACAATGGAACCCAAATAGCCAAAGCCATCTTGAAAAAGACAAGTGAAGCTGGAGACATTACAATTTCAGACTTCATGTTATATTACAAAATGTCAGTCATCAAGACAGTATGGTATTGGCACAAAAACAGACACATAGATCAGTGGAACAGAACAGAAAACCCAGAAATGGACTCACAACTATATGGTCAACTAATCTTCAACAAAGCAGGAAAAGAATATCCAATGGAAAAAATACAGTCTCTTAAACAAATAGTTCTGGGAAAATGACAGCAACATGCAGAAGAATGAAACTGGACCACTTTCTTACACCATATATAAAAATAAATTCAAAATGGATTGAAGACCTAAATATGGGATAGGAAACCATCAAAATCCTAGAGAAGAACACAGGCACGAACCTCTTTGACATTGGCCATGGCAACTTCTTACTAGATATGAGTCTGGAGGCCAGAGCAACAAAAGCAAAAATGAACTATTGCAACTTCATCAAGATATAAAGCTTCTGCACAGCAAAGAAAACAATCAACAAAACAATAAAGTAAATTATGGAATGAGAAAAGATATTTGCAAATGACATATCAAAGGGTTAGTATCCAAAATCTATAAAGAACTTAGCAAATCCAACATGCAAAAAACAAATAACCCAGTTAAGAAATGGGCAGAAGACATGAACAGACATTTTTCAAAGAAGACATCCAGATGGCTAATACACACATGAGAAGATGCTCGGAGTGCCTGGGTGGCTTAGTCGATTAAGCATCCAACTTCAGTTCAGGTCATGGTTTTGCTGTCTGTGGGTTCAAGCCCCTCATCAGGCTCTGTGCTGACAGCTCAGAGCCTGGAGCCTGCTTTGGACACTGTGTCTCCCTCTCTCTCTGCCCCTCCCCTGCTCATTCTCTCCCTCCCTCCTTCCCTCCCTCTCTCTCTCTCTAAAAAAATAAACATAAAAAAAAAGATGTTCAACATCACTCATCAGCAGAGAAATACAAATCAAAACAACGAGATATCACTTCACACCTGTCAGAATGGATAAAATTAACAACAAAGGAAACAACAGATGTTGGCGAGGATCTGGACAAAGAAGAACCCTCTTATACTGTTGGTGGGAATAAAACCACTGTGAAAAACAGTATGGAAGTTCCTCAGAAAGTTAAAAATAGGACTCCCCTAGGATCCAGTACCTGCACTACTAGGTATTTACCCAAAATAATATTGATTCAAAGGGACACATGCACCCTTATGTTTATAGCAGCATTATCAATGACAGGAAAATTATGGAAAGAACTCGAATGTCCATGGACTAATGAATGGATAAAGAAGAATTGGTATATATACACAACGGACTATTACTTGGCCATAATAAAGAATGAAATCTTGCCATTTGTAGTGATGTGGATGGAACTAGAATCTCTTATGCTAAGTCAAAGAAAGACAAATAACATATAATTTCACTCCTATGGGGAATTTAAAAAACAAACAGATGAGAATGGAGAAAAAAAGAGATAGGCAAACCATAAAACAGACTCTTAACTATAGACAAAAACCTGAGGTCTGGAGGGGAATTGTACAAGGGGTGGATTAAATGGGGGATGGGTATTAAGGAGGGTACTTGCGATGAGCACTGGGTGTTGTATGTCAGTGATGAATCATAAAATTCTACTACTGGAAATAATATTATACTATATGTTAACTAATTGGAATTTAAATAACAACTTAAAATAGAAAAAAACAGAAAAACATACGTTTTAAAAAATAAAATAAAATAAAATATAACTTTTAAAATAAATAAGATTTTTTAAGAGTAAAATTTAAAAAATCATATTCTTGATGACTTAACATATACATAAATTTTACTTTATTTTGATATTTAGATTCAGTCCTTAAAACAAGTGAAATATTTTATTTTCACTTTTTTCGGGGCAAACTTTTCACTTGGTAAATTTACCAAGTAAATTATGTTTTTCACTCCATTTTATACTTTCATAAACTTCATGCTTATATTTATGTATATGCTTTAAATATATGTTATAACATTATATTGTAAAATGAACATATTATTAAAATGTACTATCTAAAATGTATTTGTTACATCAAATCACTAATAAAAACTGAGGAAAAAGTATTAAAAATTGTTAAGGAAATGTGATATATACTGGTGTGTGTTGCAAATACTGAGGGGTGTGTATTTGTGTGTCTACGTTTAATTAAGAAATGACAAAAATGTTTATGTTCACAGTACTGCTATGGTGATGGAAACAAATGAAATGTTATTGAGGCATTGTTGTTTCCACATCAAAACTTATATAAGATATCAGTACTGGTCATATTTATTACTGAAGATGATTAGCTTCATCCTTTATTTTATTTTATTTTTACTGAAGCATAATCAACATACAGTGTTTTATTAGTTTCATGTGAACATCATCCTTTTAAATCTCTTTTGTTATCTGTTATATCCTCGACTGGATCAACATGTTAAAATGTGAACATGTATCCAGCTGCAAAACAGTCATTTTTTGTTATTACACAAATGTCCACAATGATTCAATACATGCTGAATCATATATTTAATCTTCTAATAGATAAAAGGAAATATCCTTACACAAATATCTCTATATATTTATTCTGTATGTATGACACTGCTTCAAGAAGTAGAGGTCAATTTAGCATACACAGTCCTGATTATCTGCTATTAGCATTTTCACTATGGCTTTATTTTTAACATTGCCATTTGTTGCCACTAGTAAAATATAACTGAGAGTAAAAACTTGAAACTTTGCAGGATTAAAGTGAAATTATTTTTTACTTGTATAAATTCTAATTTATATCATAGCTTCCCAACAGGTCACTATGCTTCTACCTTAGTTCTCCTACAGTGGGCTCATAATAAAGAAGTCAGAGTGATCTTTTAAACACTTAAGTCAATTCATACTACTCACTGGGTTGAAACCCTACATATCTCTAATTATCTTCAGAGTAAAAACCAAATTTGTAAAAATGGCATCCATAGTTGTAAATAATATGACTTCCTATCACCTCTCTAACTTCCAAACACCATTGGTCCTCTAGTTTTCCATCACCACTCCCAGATCAGGACCCTTTCACTAACTGTTCACTGTGCCTGAAATAGTCTTTCACAAGCAAGATAGCCAAAAAACTAACTCCCTCATCTTTCTCATATTTTTGCATATAAACCATTCTATCAAAGAGACTTATCTCAACTACTTATTTAAATCTGTAGCCTGGCCCCAGAACTCTATTAGCTTCAACTTTCTGTACTTTTTCATTCTTTTTTTTTCCCATAGTACTTACTTCCTCCATTTTAGAATTAATCAGGACCCTAAACACAAAAAACATGTCATATTATTGGATTATATTATTGGAGAGGGATTTCATGCAAGTACTATTTATAAAGGTATTTGAGATGAGTAGAACTATAAGGTATGGCACAGAACCACACTGTTGCAATCAATAATAGTTCCAGAAGCACAGGATAAGAGAATAGTTATAAAAAATGGAAAGAACAGAAAGAAGTAGTAGAAGTAGTGTTGTCAGATGTAGTGACCATTGGTCAAGGGACACAGCCCACACTAAAGAGCTTGATCTAGAGGGAAGATCTGAAGGAATGAACACCCTTACCTATTTCCCATTTTTCCTACTTTCTTCAGGAGCTGCCCACTGGTTGAACTGAATCAGAAGCTCACAAGGCTGAAGGGGACAGTGGAATCAGTTCATAAATGTCTGCCACCAAGTAACTAATACATGTAAAAATCAATGTATCGTGTCATTGTATTACACTGACTATTAGGTATCTATCTTCCCTTACCAGTATATAAGCAACACGATGGCTCAGATCACTGATATATTTCAAGCACTGAGATAAGCAGCACCAAGCCCATAATAATCACTCAGTAGTCGCTGAATGCTGAATAAATTAATATATATCTAAAAGCTATAATTATAGTAATAATGACATGAGAGTACCTCTACCACTTATTTATTTTTCCCGAGCAAGATATTTAATGGATATGCAATGTCTTCTTCTATAAAGAAAAAGATTAAATACAATCTATTATCTATACTACAAATACATACTTATATGTAAATATATAAATACATTATATATATCATAATGTAAAGAAAGTACTTACCTTGAGACCTGTTACATAGTAACAATGATAATACATGACATACAGTGCAAGATTCTCTTTATGTATTCTCTATTCAATCCTCAAAACAATCCAAAGGGATGATGCTTAGTACTGCCATCATTTTCAGATTAAAATACATAGATAATGCTGTATTACTTGCATAAGGTCACATTTAAGCAATACAAGCTATGTTACTTAAGCAACATATATTACCCACTTTAAAATTTTCATCTGTATTTGTATCTTAAATTTTAATTCTTGTAAATATCCCAAAGGCTTTCACCACACAGCAACTAAAGCCATGAATAGGAGCTGGCAATTTTGTTATATTTAAATGGTTAAGTGTAAACTTGGTATGTTAATTTTAATCTTGATTTTGTTTTTAAAGTCTAACTAGTTTGACATAATAAAACAAATGAAATGGGTTGACACTGCTCCACACGACATAGATGGAGAATTCTTGTGGCAGTTTCACAAGGTAAATACTCTCTGGTCTTAAGTATTATCCTACTTTCATGACTTCTTTTTCCTGATACACTCACCTCATTTTAGGCATAGCATCTAAAATGATGACAAGCATTAATATCTAATCCAGTGGGTCATAAAAGCTTTTCAGTATTCAAACAATCCTTATTTCCAAGCATGTTTACTTAGGACTCTATATAATCATTATCTGCTCATACTTCAGTATTAATTTCTTAAAAGCTGAAAGTAAGATAGAAGATTTAGCAATGAATGTGACTCTTAAGAAAGGAGCATGCTTTTAAAGTGTAATTAAATAGTATCACTCAGGGGCGCTTGGGTGGCTCAGTTGGTTGAGCATCCGACTACAGCTCAGGTTATGATCTCACGGTCTGTGAGTCCAAGCCCCGCGTCAGGCTCTGTGCTGACAACTCGGAACCTGGAGCCTGCTTCAGATTCTGTGTCTCCCTCTCTCTGGCCCTCCCCGTTCTCTGTCTCAAAAATAAAGTAAACATTAAAAAATTATTAAAAAAAAATAGTGACACTCAGGCAAAAATCATTTCCTTCAAAACTTGCCTAACCATATGCACATCATACAATCAGTAAGGGGAAGCAGTTAATAGTTATAAAAAGAGAAACCAGTGGATTCATTTATTTTAGAAATGCAAAATGTAGAAATGATCATTTTGCAGTCATATGCTAACCTAGAGTATTGCAATCAACATTTAGGAAAACTCATTGATTTACAAAATTGAACAGTGGACATCCTAAATGGGACAGCTGAGACTCCCAAATTACACTGTAACATAGTCTCTGAAGCATGAATGCAAGTTAAATATAAAAAGAATGTGCTATGCTCACAAGCCATTTTTATTTGCAACAAGTAATTTTAATGACCTTGGTCTCATTGCTGTCTTTGATGTTCAACTATCCTACAAATAACTCTCTTGGGAAATAAGATCTGAGCACTGGAAAAAATATCCCTCCCTCAGCAACAACTACTTGTGTGATTACTGATTTGAAACAGATTCCAGTTTAACACATTACCTAGGGCTATGTGGTTTACTTGTATCAGACACCTCTCCTCCGAAAAAAAACCTATTTTTTAAAAAAAATTTGGTCATGTGTTGAGCAATGTGTGTTTTAAAAAAATCCATATAAATCTAAGGTTGAATTTTGGTCACAAAATACTGACATATCAGAAGTAAAATATATTATTTTATAAATATATACTTTGTAAATAAATATTCAATAAGAATATAACATATTTGTCCGAGTTACTAGGAAATAAATTCCTTTCTAGTTTCCTTATATTTTTTTCTTTTTTTAACGATTTTTTTATTTTTGGGACAGAGAGAGACAGAGCATGAACGGGGGAGGGGCAGAGAGAGAGGGAGACACAGAATCGGAAGCAGGCTCCAGGCTCTGAGCCATCAGCCCCAGAGCCTGACACGGGGCTTGAATTTACGGACCGCGAGATCGTGACCCGGGCTGAAGTTGGACGCTTAACCGACTGAGCCACCCAGGCGCCCCTGGTTTCCTTATCTTTAAACAAACAGATATTCCTTTAGTCACTTAGTAGCTTACCTTTTATTTTTTTTTATTTCAAATTTTTTATTTAAATTCCAATTAGTTAGCATATAGTTAATATTAGTTTCAGGAGTAGAGCAGCTTACATTTTAAAACTGGGAAGTGAATATAAAGTTTTATTAATTCTGGATGAATTAGTATTTTGCTACTCTAAGTGTAATCCATGAGCCAAGCAACATTGGTATCAAGTTGTAGCTTGTAGGAAATGCAGAGTCTTATTACTTCCCCAGAGCTATTGAATCACAGTCTGCATTTTAGCAAAATTTTTAGGTAATTTATGTGGTCACTGACATTTTAGAAGCACTCCTTGAGTAGCCAAATTAGAATTGAAGATTACTGCTAATATTTTTTTGTGATTGGTGAGGCTCAAGTGTCTTAAAAAATAAACACACAACCACTCCTCTACAAAGAACAAAAATGAAACAAAGCAAGCAAACAAAAGGCAATCTTGCAACTTTGGACCTGTATTCTTGGCTGGAACTGAACAATATCAGCTTCTTTTGACAGACTGCTAAATTATCTTTCCTGCCTTGTTTTGTTACCTGCATTTGAGTTTGAGACCCCTGATTTATGGGAAAACAGTTAATTTTGTGATTCTACTTTATGCCAAAATTTTAGAATTCTCTTTAAGTCACAATGTGATTGATACAGCTCTGATTTTAGCCCTGGCCAGATATATTTTGCATATCCTCCTAACTAGTTAGGGAGGAATCAGAGTCAGGGGTTTCTGACCACCATCATGCAGAACCAAATTAGGCATCCTGTGAATGTCAGAAGCTCACTTAGATATTTATGTTGGATTAGAGAACATGCAACCAATACCAATGAAAGCTTGAAGAATTCTCAAGTTTATTACACACAGCCATGTATCTTCCTTGGCACCAGCATGCCAGGGTAGGGAATATAGAAAAAGTAACCTACAGTTGCAGCATAAGATAATAGATAAAACATATTTTTATTGATCCTGGGATATCATAATTGCACTAAACTCCTGAGTTGACTCTTGTAGGCTCCTTGTTGGCTCTTGTAGCAATGAATTGCTCAGTCACAGATCTGAATGTTTCCTCTGTTAGGCTTAGGTCTGGGATATGCTAATGCCCTGAAACTCAAGTCTTGACTTCTAATTCTTCTTGAAATTCAAATTTAACTATTAAACTCTATATTTTCTCAATTAAAAAAAAAACACTTTTGTACTGAAGGATGACTGACATACAAAAACACTGTTCATATTTAATATATACAACTTGACGAGTTTGGAGATAAGTATCTCAGGAATACTTTACCATAATCACCACAATCTATGCTACAAACATTTTCATCACTTCCAAAAGTTCCCTTCTGCACTCTTTATTATTATTATTGATAAAAAATACTTAAAATTAAATCTATCCACTTAGCAAAAATTTTAAGTATACAATATGATTAACTACAGGTACTATCCTGCACACTAGATCTCTAGGACTAATTCATATTATATAATTTGTACACTTAAACTAATTCCCCTCTTCTCAGCCCCTGATAATCACTACTATACTCTGCTTCTATGAGTGACTACTTTATATGAACAAAATATGACATATACATATATTAGATTATGAGTCAGCCTTTAAAGAGAAGAAAAGCTTTCCATTTATAGCAACATGGATGAATCTAGGAGATAGCTTATTGTGAAATAAGCCAGACATGGAAGGACAAATACTACATGATACCTTTCACATAAGAAAGCTATGATACATTTTCCATTTCTGATATAATGAACAACCAGTAAGTTGATTCTATCCCACTTAAGGACAATGCTTCTCCCACTCTTCCTTATATGCATAACTCTGATGAGTACAAGTTTCATTATTCAGCATATGTTTCTTTATTGGTAATGATTTAACAAAATGTAAAGCTTTACACTTTAAATGTAGCTTAAAGAAACATTTAAAGAAAATCTAAATGCAAATAGCCAGTTATATTCCCATATTTTTTCACATTTAATCATTAATCATAAGTTGCCACCAAGATATGGACTGTTTTATTAAAATTGTGTTCTCTGAGTTGCCTTTTTTATTGCATATTTGTAGTGTGCACATTTTCAAGATAAGTTCACATAACCACTTAGTTAAAAATAAGTACACTGTAACAGTGTATACAATATTTTATTTCTCACTTATTCTCCTCTGGTACCTAGTCATCTCAGCTTCCTCCTCAGAGTTACAAACTATGTAACTGATTATATATCCTTCTAGAGAAAGTACACACCCAACACACACACACACACACACACACACACACACACTCCATTTTTAAACAGAGGTTGTATACCTTGCTCTGTGTGCATGTGCATGTGATTAACTCAGGAGTCTATTACTTTTAGTGATGAATATTAGTATATTGTTTTTAATGTACCTTAAGGGGCAATAAAATATAATAAAAGGGAGCAGGAAATCAGGAACCAGATTGTATGAGTTTTCTTACCAGTTTCACCCTTTTTTTTTTAATTTTTTTTTAACATTTATTTTATTTTTGAGACATAGAGAGACAGAGCATGAACGGGGGAGGGTCAGAGAGAGAGGGAGACACAGAATCCGAAACAGGCTCCAGGCTCTGAGCTGTCAGCACAGAGCCCGATGCGGGGCTCGAACTCACGGACCGCGAGATCATGACCTGAGCCGAGGTCGGACGCTCAACCGACTGAGTCACCCAGGCGCCCCCCAGTTTCACTATTTCTTAGCTTAGTTCTTGAGCAAGCTATTTAATCTCTAGGTGACTTGGTTTTCTACTCTAATTTTTTGGAATACTGCTAAGTTCAATCAGAATAGTTGTTGTGAAAATAAGTGAAATAATATTAAGCTTAGGTAAACATAAGCATCTATAAATTGCTAAAAATATTTTTTATATTTAATTAGTTCCCATTCATGCACAAATACACACACACACATATCCAGAAATTGTCAGTCTTACCCAGTACTGTATACATTTTCCTTATAATGTTAACAGTTCTAAATACTACTCAATTTTTTTTTTTTTTTTTGTCGATTAATGGGCTAAATATATTCTAATATGCTTTGGTTATCTTCAGATTGAATATGCCCAATCCATTTTAATTATTTATGCTGTATTATCTGTCATAACAAAAAAAGGAATTTACTCTTTTAGCATGCATTTTAAATATGCTGTCACTGCTTATAATTATTTCTGATTTTATGGTATTTTCCCCATGAAATGTTTGTTTTTGAGTGTGTATGTGTTATACACATGTTTTCTTCATTTCAATTACAGACTATGTGGCTTGCTTAAAAAAGACTTTTTTCTTCTATTTAAAAGTATTATTCATCTGGAATTTATTTTATGATAAAAAATTTTATGACTTCAATTTTTTAGCAGTGGTTTTCTATAGGTCTCAAATACTAACTTAACAATCCATTTAATATTAATTGGCCAGAAATACACCTTTGTTATACACAAATATTTCATTCGTAGAGGCACATTATACAATATATACGTCTATATGCTCATTTCTATTAATTGATCTAGTGAATAATATACTGATTTTAAGAATTTTAAATGCCATTTACCATTTTAAATGATTGTGCTTTATAAATATTTTCACATATCTGGTAGGACTAATCCATTGCCTTCAATTGTTTATATGCATATTTGCCATTTTTGAAATGATTATTACCTTATAAAAATCACTGACCTTGTTCTTTCTAGATACAATTCTAAATAAAAGTGTTGCTTTTAAATGGATTCATACAAAGTTTGGAGGATAATATTGCTAAATTTATACTGTTTATATTCTAGCTTCCCACAAATCTTGTTTCTCTACATATAGGATTCATGGGAACTGAAGATTCTTTACATTAACTTGCAAGTGGAACACTTATTTCCAGTGTTATTCTAGGTGGAAGAAAGAACATACTTTGGAGTGGAACACAGCTTCATTAGAGTTGTCACCATGGATTTTTTACAACACTACTATGTGCAACATAATGTCTAGTATAAATATATGACATATAGGGTCACCTGGGTGGCTCAGTCAGTTAAGCATGAGACTCTTTATTTTGGCTCTGGTCATGATCTCACAGTTCATGAAATGGAACATCGCAAGGGGCTCTGCACTGACAGTGCAGGGCCTGCTTGGGATTCTCTCTCTCTCTCCCTCAATCTCTGCCTCTCGTCCACTTGCACTCTCACTCAAAATAAACATTTTAAAAACAGATATGACACATATTTATAATTCAAAAAGGAATGATATATCCATAAGAGATGCTCATCTACCAATTCTAGAGAAGTTAGAATGAAGAAAATTTACTTCTGACTAAGCCTTGAAAAGTATTGAGCCTGTTGGAGACAGAAGGGCTCATTTGTTTAGTAAAGAATCCTGAATCAGGCCACAGAAGCAGGATATTATATCAGTAATGCATGTACTCCAGTTTGATTATTAGAGAGAGAAAATTATGGAAGGCAAGTCTATAAGGATAGGTTAAGGTCAGACTGTGAAGAGCTCTGTTCCCTGAGCTGAGGAGATATGGTTTAGTTATTTGTAATACTTGTATGCTCCCTCTCGTTCTTGAAAGTCAGGAAATGAATTGATGATATCTTCTTGTCATTAGAATTCAATGCACTCAACCAGCTACCAATCCCTTTCACAAACCACTTTGTTCAGAACTAAAAAAGCCACAGGATATACAACTTATGTGCTCTCAGAACTGCATGGCCTTTTGCTGTTTCTAAATTCAAGTTTGTTCATATTCACAACTTTCATTGTAACAAGTTAAATTCATTTGTATTTATTTTTATTGCCAAAATAGAACTGGTTCTAGACAAAGGGAGTCAGGCTACTTTACCACGAGGACTCTGAAATTACTATATTCCTACTCCTCATTTTAATTTGACTAGATAAAATTGCATTTACTCATTTAATAACATTGGTCACTTACTTTAAAATATTGTGTTCTACCTCTTGCACTGTTGGTGGGAATGCAAACTGGTGCAGCTGTTCTGGAAAACAGTGTGGAGGTTCCTCAAAAAATTAAAAATAGACCTACCCTATGACCCAGCAGTAGCACTGCTAGGAATTTACCCAAGGGATACAGGAGTACTGATGCATAGGGGCACTTGTACCCCAATGTTTATAGCCAAACTATGGACAAATAGCCAAATTATGGAAAGAGCCTAAATGTCCATCAACTGATGAGTGGATAAAGAAATTGTGGTTTATATACACAACGGAGTACTACATGGCAATGAGAAAGAATGAAATATGGCCCTTTGTAGCAACGTGGATGGAACTGGAGAGTGTGATGTTAAGTGAAATAAGCCATACAGAGAAAGACAGATACCATCTGTTTTCACTCTTATGTGGATCCTGAGAAACTTAACAGAAACCCATGGGGGAGGGGAAGGAAAAAAAAAAAAAAGAGGTTAGAGTGGGAGAGAGCCAAAGCATAAGAGACTCCTAAAAACTGAGAACAAACTGAGGGTTGATGGGGGGTGAGAGGGAGGGGAGGGGAGGTGATGGGTATTGAAGAGGCATTTTTGGGGATGAGCACTGGGTGTTGTATGGAAACCAATTTGACAATAAATTGCATTAAAAAAAGAAAAATAAAAAAATAAAAATAAAATAAAATGTGTTCTAAACGCTCAGGATTAGAATCAATAAATAGACAACTATTAGTATTAAGAAGAAACAACAGTTACAGTATGAGATAATTTATGCTATGATAGCATAGAAAACATGCATACTGTTCAAAGACCGGTCTCATTGGGTATCTTATGTTTCTTCAAGTCATGTAAGCAAGGCACTAACCACTGTTCTTTTCCAGACTTTCTGTCTTTCAAGAATTTGTACAGTGAATACCCATGCGACTGAATAGACCGTTTCCTCTGGAGCGGAAGAATTATTTATTCTCCAATATAATGAAGACAATGGCTCCCTCTGGGGCAAATGTCAGGCAGGTTTGTTTACAGGCCATCACAAAAGATTTGGAATCTTTAGTTTGAGGTTCCTCAACTATGATGCAAACCAACTGCATGCACAGTATTGACCTTGGCCATTCTGGACTCCTCATCACCACCCTCTAGCCCAAGGACTTGAGGTCCAATGGAACTGGTACAGTAATATTCTAAATTTATTCTAATTACTATACAATGAGTAATAAAGTCCTTTATCTCTGACCCAGTAGTCTTGGGTCTTCTGTTCTCACTTATGAGATTGCTGGCTAGTACGAAGCATAAAATCTCAGACTCTTTACAATTTGCAACATACATAATATAATCCTGGTCTTTATTTAAAGTCAATATGTGAATATCATCCTAGCTTTAAGTTATTCCATATAGATAATCTGGGACTCTATTTAGGAAACGGAGTTTTGCTCATCTTCAAAGACTGATTGCAGAGAACAATGAGCTGTTACTAAGAACCGAATATCTTGTTGGTATATGTAAAATAAGTGATAAATTGTACACAAAGTTTCAATTATGCAAGATAAATAAGTTATATAGAACTGTTGTGCAACATAGTGCCTATAGTTGATAATACTGTATCGTCCATTTAGAAAGTAGTTAAGAGGGTAGAACTCATATTAAGTATTCTTACCATGATAAAAAGGCCTTTTAATGGCTAAATAAGAATACATTCCATAACCAGGTAATATTACAGTAAAATGTGTTTGGATTAAGGCAGTCACCTTGTTAATGAGGAAAAATCAGGTCATAGATTCAATTTGCAAGAGATTTTACTTTCAGAGAAATACTTTGCATGTGTTATTTTAAAAGAAAAGATAAAAAACAGTTTAGATAAGCGAGATCAAGTTAATTATCACTAAAGAAAGTCATCGTCTTTGGCTGAAAGTTAAGAGCAACATTAGGCTGAAAAAAAAGAAAAATCCCCAGATACAGAAGAAGGTGTTTTGAATGGAATTTATTCATGTAATTGTTTGTAATGTGCTTAATTAACAGAAAGCTTATGAAAATCTCATTAGTAATTCTTATTTGAAGGAACACAATGTTATAAATACATCTCATTATAAAAGCTCATAATTGTTATACGTATAGAATATAATGTACCCTGTAATGTACTTGTATACATGTGACATGTATCCTGTTACCATGAAGTTTTCCATGACTTACATGATATTTGGAAAGAATTAGAATATTTAATAGGTATATTTTTTCCTTCTTGGATACCATTTGATATTTAGAGCATATGTCATGAGACTGAATAAGCAAGGATATATACTAGGTTTCTCTATAATTTGTAAATCCATGGTGTAAAGTAGGACTGTAAAACACAGAGACTTAGTTACTGATAACAAAGCTAGAACTTGTACATCAAGTATTCACTCTTCTTATATGAAGTTTAGTATTATAATTGACCAAACAGTAAGACTCAGCTAAACTGAGCTGCTCATTTGTTTCATGAAAACTAATACAATTATATTTGGGAAGAGATTGTGTTGATCTGATTTTAGGTTTGGGATTAAATTACAAGAAGAATAAAACATAGAAGAGACTACAAATTATTGAGAATTTAACTATACCATTATATTTATGAAAACAAAATAGATAACCCAAAAGTGCATAAGAAGCTATCATCAGAAATACATGCTATATATCATTCCTTTTACCTCACAATATATTTTGTCTTTTTAAACATATGTACTTGGTATTGGAACAAGACAATCCATTGTTCACATTTGGCCATTTCTCTGCCCATGCTTTTATGCCCTAAACTGTAACAAAATGTATTTTGAATTTAATAACTCCATAAAAGCCCAACAGAAACAAAAGACTAATATCAACACACTGGTAATTTCAAAGAACATCTTGAGATCAAATGGAATTTGGTATAAGAAAAAATTTAAATAACTGGAGAAAATTTCTTTCCAATATATGCTCAGAAAAAAGATGCTATTCAGGTAGGTAAAACAGCAGGAGTTCTCACTCAGTGCCAACAGACTAAAAACACAGTTAGGGAACTTACTGTATTCATTAGTGTAAATAACTGAAGAAAAATATTCATGGGAGCTGAAGTTTTGGTCAAATCTCTTTCTCCAGCTTGAATTGAGATATAGACAGTCCAAATGTATATATTTAAAGCACATTAGTGAATGTGACCATAAGTGTGTTAGGCAGGTAAGGATTCCAAAGTATTACTGATTCACACTGAAGAAAGGAAAGAGGACCCTCTTCCATATTGTATGTACATATGTAATCCTATATTTTTCTTCTATCATTTTACTGTATATTTGATCTGATTTCCTGTAGTCTGGGAAATTAAATTTTCTAATTAGTAATTGATATTTTTCCTGTTACCTACCATTAATATTATTTGATTACATTAGGTATGAGAGTAAAATAAAATTTGTATGGTCATTTCATGGTTTTGATTGAAGTCCTTCAATGACTATTACAATTTGTTTAATAGGTTTGAAACAGGTAGCTTTATAGCTAGATTCAAAACATTTACAAATATAAAAACAGGCCCTAAGGAATCATATGTTATGAAAACACTAGAAACAATGAAAATTTATAATTTGTGGCTTGACTCAGAAAGATGAAATATTACACAAAAACATGCATGTATTCAAGGAAGTCACTTTCATTACATTCTTCGAGAGAAATGTGATTATTTTCATGGTATGTATATCCTCTACACACTCCCCTCACATTATTCTTTCTCTTGAATCATAATTTCAGTTATGATATGGCTGCAATTCTTTTGAGAACTTCAGGAGTTTTACCTCTTTGACTAAGATGGAAAAAAAAAAAGAAACCAATGGCACAGATATTTATTAATTCATCAAAATATCATTTTATGGTGAAATTTAACCTATCTTGTACATTATATTGTTACCATTTTTTATTATTTGGAAAACTAGAGCATTTACTAATAATCCAAGAAGATGAGTATTTAACTGATCTGTGCCTTTATTTACTTACCCATTCCATTATTTATAAACTTTATATATCCTGAAGATTTATCTATCGACACACACACACACACACACACACCCCAGGGCTAAATTATATATAAATTATATATACCAGGGTTGTAATATATATTATGGCAATCTTATTTTAACAGATTATAACCCTCATCTTTCCTCAATGAAAAAATACATTGAAGAAATCATGCATATATTTATTTTACTTCATAAAATAGATTTTCATATGCATTGTTGTGCTGAGATAAAAACTTTACTTAAAAGGTACAGACCTACCATACAGATAGCTGAAAATAATTAGCAACTACAAATTACATGACGAAGAATTGATTTGGGAAGTTTACAAATCTATTCATCTGAAGAGTTACATATTCAACATGTATGTTATCATGCACTCTCTGTGCTTTGTACTCTAAAAGAAATAAATTGATCCTTTATAATCATTGCAAAATGAGCCTCACATTCTCTGGTTATATTCTTTCTTGACTCTTATTTTCTGCTGTCAATAGAGATTCACAAGCTGTCGTATGCCTAATGTTTGTATGTTACATCTTTTTTCATCTTTTTACTTTCAACAGTTCTGTATCCTGATATACTTAAATCTTGTTTTTTTTTAATTCAATGTAAAAATCATCTAAAAATGTTGCCTTATATAATTGGAAAGTTGCATCCATTATAATTTAATGTTTTCTATTTTTTCCTATTTTTAATGTTTTATTTCCTAGCTTTTCCCTCTGCTCATGATTTCTTTTTGAAAATTTTTTAAATATTTATTTCTGAGAGAGAGTGTTAGAGCACATGCGTGCTTGGGAGAGCGGGGGGAAGAGTGCAATGTGGGGCTTGAACTCAGGGACTGCAGATCATGACCTGAGCTAAAGTCAGACACTTAGAGGACTGAGCCACTCAGGCACCTCCCCCCTCCATTTTTTTTTTATGTTTGTTTTTTGTTTTTTGAGTTCATAATGGTTACTCTAAGGATTACAGCACAAATCCTTAAATTAGCACAATATGTACTGAATTAATATTATGTCACATCACATGTAATGTGACAACCTTACATGACAGCTAATTCTATCCATTCCCAATATTCTTTGTGCTATTTTGTCATATATTTATAATTATATATTCCCAAATACATATTTACCATTTTCCTTAACAGTACACTGAATTTAAATAATGTATTGTTTTTAATTAACAGTATATTGACATCAAAGAATATTTTTAAAAATAGTCTTTATTCATATAAACTGCTTACCACATGTTCAAAAAAAGTCTACCTGATGGTGTGTAATGAAGTTAAATATATAATAGATAAGTTATTTAGAAATCCATTAAAAAAAATTTTTTTTAGTGTTTATTCTTGAGACAGAGACAGAGTGTGAACAAGGGAAGGGCAGAGAGAAAGGGAGACACAGAATCTGAAACAGGCTCCAGGCTCTGACAGAGCCTGACATGGGGCTCAAACTCACAAACCGCAAGATCATGACCTGAGCTGAAGTCGGACACTTAACCAACTGAGCCACCCAGGCGCCCCAGATATCCATTTTTTTATACAAGCAGTTCTCAAAGACCACTATTACCAATATATTCCTCATTTATCCACAAGAATTAACCTGCACTAAAATGTTACCTAGTTCCAGGTCACCTGAGTGGCTCAGTCGGTTAAGTGTGGGGCTCTTGATTTTGGCTCAGGTCACAATCTCCCAGTTCACGAGTTCTAGCCCCACATAGGGCTCCACAGTGATGGTGTGGAGCCTGCTTGGGATTCTCTTTCTCTCTCCCTCTCTCTCTCTGCCCCTCCCCCACTCTCTTTATAAAAATAAATAAAACTTAAAAGAAAATTTTACCTAGTTCCTGCAAAGATAATTGCAAGCACTATGTCCAGAATTATCTCTTGCTAGGATTTGGGATTTATCTAGCTTACCAATTGTGGCCAAAAATAGACTACCATGTACTTTCTGAAAAAAATATTTATTTTCCCATCACAATACCTTTGATCCACATTCCCTATTAATTAGCACCCTCTTCTCTCTTCACTGTATTTGTACATTTTCCCTTCTAAACTAATGTGTATCTACTATATGCCTAATGATTCCCATTACCCATTAGAGTAAATTTTCTCATTCAGGTGGGCTCCATTTTTATCACTTGAAGTAAAATTCAAGAAAGATCTCTAAAGAAGTTGTGCTATCAAGATCCCTTCAGAAAATTCCTTAATAAATGGTTTGAAAAGGTTGAAGTAGGTTTCATTTCTCTGAGCTTTTATTTCAGAGACAGGAAATACTCTCTTATGACTCAGTTTTTTGTTCAGATTTATCTAAAGATATTCATTGATCATGATGGTCAATTTTGTTCTTTTAGTTGTTTATTTTCAAATTTTCCTAAATGCTGTATTTTGGCTTATACAGACCTCTGAACCTGATCTTATACAGTAGGAAATCATCAAATGTATTATTATCTATTAAAAGTACTTTTTATTAAAAAAATTTTTAATGTTTATTCATTTTTGAGAGAGACAGAGCATGAATGGGGTAAGGCAGAGAGAGAGGGAGACAGAATCTGAAGCAGGATCCAGGCTCTGAGCTGTCAGCACAGAGCCCAATGTGGGGTTCGAACTAATGAACCATGAGATCATGACCTGAGCTGAAGTCAGATGCTTAACCAAATGAGCCACCCAGGTACCCCAAAAGTATTTTATATATATGTGCTTTGAATATATAAAGATTAATTAAATGTTTACTACCACTTGGTATTATTTGCAGGATAGCTTAATAATTCAATTTTATAGAAATTTATCAATATAAAACATATATGATACAGAAAAACACCTGAGAAGACCTTTTTACTTGTGACAGGATTTTTATTGTTTGTGTGTGTGTGTGTGTGTGTGTGTGTGTGTGTGTGTGTGTGTGTGTGAGAGAGAGAGAGAGAGAGAGAAAGAGAGACAGGATTTTTTAAAAAGTTTAATCAGTATAAGAATAGGATTTACTGTTCAAATATGCTAACATTTAAACAATATAAAAAGACCTACTAAGTGTTCTAATTACTAACACACTTATAGATAATATAAATTTTAAGCCTCAAGTGCCAGTGTTCATGAACAATTTGGTAGTATGGATATGAACAGGGTGGCGGTAGATAGAGATCAATTTAGAGAACACAACTTAATAATTCTGAGCAAAGTGACTGAGCAAAAACTGACCTAAGAGAATGGAAGGATAGGCAAGGACCTCCGTTTATATGAACTGCCAAAACATCAAAACATACACTAAATATATATACAACCCAAGATGAACTTAGACGCTGAAGGTAGGAAGATTAAGAACATCCACTGGCTCAAGGAGTTTAGAGTCTAGGGGGAAAATAAACACAAGTAAAAGAATAATCACAATTCCTGAAGAGTGATGGCAGGCTTCGTTTTTGCCATCTCCTAAGCAAACAGGTAAAGGTCAGTTAAAGATTTGTCAATGATATAATTGGCATTATAAAACTGAGCCTTGGTCTTTGCCATCAGTGGCTCTTGTCCTGTGTTGTTTGAATCCTTTTCTCCTCAGTCAATTTCTGCAAGACCCACTTCCTCTTTTTCAAGTCTTGGGCAAATTCCACGCCCTCAGGGATGCCTTTTCTTGCCTGCATAAAATTACAGCTCATAAACTAACCTTCAGATTTCTCTCTCCTCATCTCCTACTTTACTTTTCTCCAATGCAACTATAACCATAAGCCTTAGTAGATATTTGGCTTATTTTTTTTTTTTATCATGTCTCCACTTGTTAGTTCCATAAATACAGGGACATTTCTTTCCATTTTTTTTTTCTGCAACCCTTGGAAAAGTAGCTGTTACAGAATAGGTGCTCAATAAAATATTTACTGCTGTTTAATGAATACGCATGATTAGTAATTTAGAATAGTTTATTCTACAGTTTGAATTCTAAGATGTAATACATGGTCTTGACAGGATGATAAGTATTTTGATTGTCTTTACAGCCTGAAATTATCTGAATATTACCTCTTTTTTTTCATTTTATCTTTTGTGAAATCATTGGACAGGATTTTTAAAAATAAGCATAAAAGACTTAATTTGTTGCTTTTAGTTTTCAGAATAGCCAATTTCTCTTACAGCACAGTCAGTCCCATTAATTTGGGGGAAATAAGTTCAGCCCTTTTAGAATGCTTTGTGGAAACTGACAGGGCCTGTCTTATAATTCAAAGCATTGTAAAGCCTGAAAAACACACCAACCATAAAAATTCAGTCACGCTGAATATATACAAAGTTTAGAAGACATTAGAGAAAATATACAAATGTTCCCTAGTGACGAAATAAGCTCTTAAAGATAATCCAACAGTCACACAGAATAATGATCAATCTTACATAGCCTCTTGCAACCTCAGGTAAATGGTCAGGCTCTCCCATCTCATTCTCTTTGATATAATAACTATTAAAGAAAAAATCTTTTCAAAAATGATTCACTGCCAGGAGCAGATCTAAGATCTATATCCATTTTGCATTCAAAATTTCAGTATTCTTGTTAGGAATAAAAAAATTGGCTTCAGAACTGACAAAAACTTGACTCATTCCAGAAAGTCACGGTATTATTAAAGTCTTCTCCCAAACCCAAAGAGCACATTAATGTTAATGAGGTTTCATTAGGCCTACTGTAGAGCATCCCATCAAACTTGACTAGTGACTATCCTCCTGCAATTTAGAGAATCTCTTCAGGCTCCACATCTCAAGTGAGCTTGCTTTTTACTACCTTCTCTTTCTCACCTGCTTGCTTTTTTTTTGCTGCCTTGATATTTCATGTGTGCTTTTTATCTATTGCATAACTGCTTAGTCCATTAATATCAGTGTTTGGATTAAACTATGTGTTTGATTACTGATCTCAGATTTGTTCCTGAAAACCTTCTTTGAGGTGTTTGCTATAATTTTTCACGTTTATTGAGATATAATTGAAATATAAGTTTAAGGTGTACAATATGCTAATATACTACCATAACGCAATGATGACTACCATAATATTAGCCAACACCTCTACCACCTCACATAATTTCCTATGTGTGTGGTACAAACATGTAAGATCTACTCTCTTAACAACTAGCAAGAATATAAAGTCATCATTTGGGGTGCCTGGGTGGCTCAGTCAGTTGGGCGTCCGACTTCGGCTCAGGTCATGATCTCGCGGTCCGTGAGTTTGAGCCCCGCTTCAGGCTCTGTGCTGACAGCTCAGAGCCTGGAGCCTGTTTCAAATTCTGTGTCTCCCTCTCTCTCTGACTTTCCCCCGTTCATGCTCTCGGTCTCAAAAATGAATAAATGTTAAAAAAAAATTTTTTTTAGAAAGTCATCATGATGTACATTAGATCTCAAGAACTTATTCACCTTATCACTGGAAGTGTGTACACGTTCACCAACACTTACCCACGTCCTCTACTACCTAGCCCCTGGTAACTACCATACTATTCTCTGTTTGTATTAATTTGACATTTTTAAAAAAAATTTTTATTTTTATTTGTGAGAGACAGAGTGTGAGCAGGGGAGGAGTAGAGAGAGAGGGAGAATCCAAACCAGGCCCCAGGCTCAAAGAATCCAAAGCAGGCCCCAGGCTCTAAGCTGTCAGCACACAGCCTGACATGGGGCTCAAAGTCACAAACCACAAGATCATGACCTGATTTGACATGGGACGCTCAACCAACTGAGCCACCCAGGCACCCCTAATTTGACATTTTTTAGACTCCACTACCATGCAGTATTGTCTTTATCTGTTTAATCACTTAGCATAACACCCTAAAAGTCCATCCATCCATGTTGTCACAAATGACAAGATTTCCTTCTTTCTCATGGAAAATAGTATTTCCTGCACAGATACCAGATAATATGGATAATAATAGATAAATAAGATTCTTTCTCCATTCATCCACTGATGGACTCAGGTTGTTTCCTTACTGTAAAGAATGCTGCAATGAATGAGGAGGTACTGATAGATCATTAAGATCTTGTTCTTATTTCCTTTGAATATATAACCTAGAAGTGAGATTGCTGGATTGGACAGTTTCTATTTTTGACTTTTTTGAGAAACATGTGTAGTACTTTCCACAGTGACTGTACACATTACACTCCACCAACAATGCACAAGGGTTGCTTTTCCACATCCTTGTCAATACTTTTGTATCTTGTGATTCTGATAGCTATTCTAAAAATTTTTTTAATGTTTATTTATTTTTGAGAGAGACAGAGACAGAATACAAGTGGATTAGGGGCAGAGAGAGAGGGAGACACAGAACCCAAAGCAGGCTCCAGGATCTGAGCTGTCAGCACAGAGCCCAACGCGGGACTCGAACTCACGAACCGCGAGATCATGACCTGAGCCGAAGTCAGAGGCTCAACCAACTGAGCCACTCAGGTGCCCTACTGATGACAGCTATTCTAACAGGTGTGAAGTGATATCTCATTTTGATTTTGACTTGCACTCTCCTAATGATTAGTGATGTCAAATATCTATCTGTTGGCCATCTGGATGTCTCCTTTGGAGAAATGTTTATTCAGCTTCTCTGACCATCTTTTAATCAGTTTATTACTAGAGTTGTATTAGTTCTTTATATATTTTGGATACTAATCAATAACCAGATATATGATTCACAAATATTTAATAATATTCCTAAAGTTACCTTTTCATTCTGTCAACTGTTTCTTTTGCTGTGCAAAAGCTTTTTAGCATGATGTACTGTTTCCTACCCCCTTTATCAACTTCAGCTTTGAGAAATAACAACCATGTTTATGTTTTCATTTGTCCAAAATGGAATTCCAAATATTAGCTATGCATTCATTTCATTTTCCCTGTATTCTCTAAAGTACATTAAAGGCCTTAATTTCCAGACACAGTATATTTACCATAATCTTGTAAATAAATAAATCAGATATTCTAAGTATATCATTTCCTATTTAACTGACTTTGAAAACTTATGTTCATTTCTTATTCTAATTATTATCTAATATTCAGATGCATTCCTTTTATCTGTTATATACTTACATTTAGAGAATATTTTTAAAGTTTATTTATTTTGAGGCAGGGGAGGGGCAGAAGCAGAGGGAGAAAGCCAAAGTCAGATGCCCAACTGACTGAGCCACCCAAGCACCCCAAGTTTAAAGAAATGTTTTAAGAACATATATTTAGTTTCAACCTGTCAATAGGCCTTTGAGACAACATAATCTTTTTTCATGAAAAAAATAATATCCCAGCTTTTTTACATAAAATACCTACCAATTAACGGAATGTAGGGTTCACAAGTCTCTTTTGCAACAGTAATGCCACCTTTTTTATTGTTTGTTCTTTAATTTCTCCAGAATTGATTTCAAGGATTTGATTTTTCCATGAAGTAATTAAAGCAAATAAATAATGTTTCTATTTTAATTTCCAAGCAACGTCCTGATTTTTCATTCAGGTTCTTAATATAGTACAATAATCTCAGTTTGATATTTTCTCAGGATTTTTAACTCAATAATTTATTCAAGAGAAATTCTTTTAACTAATTTAAAGCGGTGTGATATATTCTTTTTTTTAATGTTTATTTATTTTTGAGAGAGAGACTGAGTGTGAGCAGGGGGATACGTGCTCAGAGAGGGAGACACAGAATCCAAATCAGGCTCCAGGCTCTGAGCTGTCAGCAAGAGCCCAATGTGGGGCTCAAACCCACAGAAGGACCGTTAGATCAATGACCTGAGCTGAAGCCAGATGTCTAACCAACTGAGCCACCCAGGCACCCACAGTGTGATATATTCTTAAATCTTCACATCACATTTTGCCTTTGATTGTCTCTTACTAATGATAGCCTTATCCTTTGAAAACTGAAGTTTTCTTTTTCTTTTCAGAGAAAAGAGAACAACAAAAAATTATTATAATGGATTCCCTCTATGCTACATACCAAATATTGATAATAATTCTTTTTGGGATTCACTTGGATTTTTAATTTCCTTCTTAATCTGTGCAAGCCAATAAAGTAAACATCTTTTACTTTGTGACTCTTAGAAGATTATGCAAAATAATTACTATAGTCTAAAATCACAAGATTTATTTGTTCAAGCAGTTATTCTTTGCTGCATAACAAATTACCAAATCTTACCATCTTATGGCACCTTTTTTTGTTGTTAAATCTTACAGTTGTATAAATTACAAGTCAAAACAAACTCAAATCGATTCTCTGAAGACAGTGAATCAAGTCCAAAATCAAGGACTTGGTCGGGTGAGGCTCTTATAGAGGTTCTGGGAATGTTCTTCAAAGCTCATTTGCTGACACAGTCATTGTCAGCTGTGTCAGACTAAGGTGGTTTGACTCAGTCCCCATCTCTTTGCTGGCTGACAGGGCTCATTCTTTGCTCCTGAAGGCCACTTACATTCATTCTCATGTGCCATCTTCCAGCCAGTGGTCTGTCAGTTGTCTGTCAAATCTTCCTCATGCTACATGTCTCTGATTTCCTCTTCTGCCACTAGCCAGAGAAATGGATCCCCAGTTTTTGAAGTAACAGTTTATTAAGATATAATTTCACACATCATACAATTGACATATTTAAGCTACAAAATTAGATGATTTTTAATATATGCAGAGCTATGCAACCATCACCATGATACATTTCAGAATATTGTATCACTCCAACATTGATTGGTAAACTTCCTCACTGAATCTTTGGATATATTTCTTTGGCTAAAAGAATTCCCCCCCCCCCAAAAAAAAAAGAAAATTAAGGGATTCTTTAATGTTAAAATTATATTTCCTCCTTCACGTATTTTATTATGTACAACTAAAAGAAACCAATTGGCACTTTTGACATCCCGACTTAAATTTCCTTTGCATCTTCTACCATCTTAATATATACATCTTTATTTCTAGGTTACAGCTAACAACGTTTGCTAAGTTTTCCAGTACTATATAGTATGGATCATCTTTTATCCAATTTCTCATATATTTATTCAGCATCCTTTAAGCCTTCATCAAGAGTGTCTGTGAGATCTTTCCACTTTTAATAGTCTTTTAGAAATACTTTCAGATTCAACTTACAGCAATGTCACAATTTTTTTCTTTTTGTTAGAGCAATATCCTGCCTTCAGATATCAAATTATGTTCTGGTTATGTTGTACTGTGTGGAGATCCCTACAGTCCCTAAACTGCTATGATTTAAAACATTTTATCTACTTGCAAATCTCCAGACTAGGTATGGCTTAGTAGGAAAGTCTCAGATCTCATCTACATGATGTCAACTAAAGCAGCTCCACTGTGGATCAACTCCCAAGTTGGTCTACTCATATGGGTGACAAGATAGTGCCTGCTCTTGGCCAGGGGCTACACGAGATATCTTCATGAAATGCTTCTGCTCTCCCTTTAGAGCTCTCCACAGTTCTTTTTGTACTTCTCATAGCATGGAAACTCAGTTCCAAAAGTACTTATTAAAAACAGAGAGAAAGTAGAAGTCTCTTTTAAGACCTGGGACAGAAACCTATCACAGCATCACTTTTGCCATATTTTATTGGTCAAAGTCATCACATTACCACCCAGATTTCAAGGTGGAAGGTCACAGATTCACATCTTGATGGGAAAAATGTGAACTAATTTGTAGTTGTCCTTAATCTAACAGAGGATATAATCACATAAAATTTTCCAAACAGCAAAATTTTAGTCTTAATATAGCTTATTTTTAACATATTTTTCTTTAAGTATTAGTTTTTATATAAATAAAACTAAACTAGTATTATTTTTAGTGAAATAAGACTACAGAAGTAAAAATGTATTTATTTTTGGCACATGTTCTAAGTAGTTTATGTGATACTAAGTACTTAAGTACTTAAGACATTCTTAAACAATATCTCTTATTATCTAATTTTTCAGAGCAATATTTAGAAGACGGATACATGGTTGGACATTGAAAATGACTCTTGTTGACTATAGCAAAATATTTTTACATATTCTTACATAAAGGGACAAGATTGATTCCCTATGACTTAATTTGTTGTTCTCAGTGGAGATGTGGGGATATTGCTCTAAGAGGTAAATTTTTATGTTGTTTTTAATTTCAATTTATTAATATTTTATTTCATTTTGTGTGAGCATATTGTTTCCTCAGGTCAGATATTAACTATATGCCAATTTCTTGATAGTTAGAAACCAATAAAGATTTAATAGGAGGAGCCTGAGGGAAAGTATGCATTTAAATCAGGTGGTGGTGTTTTAATATTCTAATAACTTTCATCTATGTGACAATAAAATTAAATTTCAAAAGTTTTAAAATTTTTTTTTTTTCAACGTTTATTTATTTTTGGGACAGAGAGAGACAGAGCATGAACGGGCGAGGGGCAGAGAGAGAGGGAGACACAGAATCGGAAACAGGCTCCAGGCTCTGAGCCATCAGCCCAGAGCCCGACGCGGGGCTCGAACTCACGGACCGTGAGATCGTGACCTGGTTGAAGTCGGACGCTTAACCGACTGCGCCACCCAGGCGCCCCTAAATTTCAAAAGTTTTAATGAAAGGAACACATGATTTATTCTGCTGGATGTTCATGAATCCCTTAAGTGCTTTTTTCATAAAATAAACTGCCTAATGTTGCCTTTCTTATAGTGTATTTCTGAAACACTTATTCTAGAGAATGTTCATAACAGAACATGGTATGACTTGGAGAATTAACAAAAAGTTATGTTTTTAAAATTATGGGTATTCTCAAAGCTGTAAATCTTGTAATTTTCATTCTATATTGCCCAACAAATGTATGACATACATTTAAAATAAATCTATTGAGGAAGCATTGCTGAGAATTGCTGAATCTAGTTACACTCTTAGGAAAACAATATTTTCTATTTAAATTTGAAAGAAATTTATTTTTTGGGTGCTGAGTTTGCTTCTTTATAGACTTTGGATACTAACCCTTTACTGATATTTCATTTGCAAATATCTTCCTCCATTCTCTTGGTTGCCTTTTAGTTTTGTTGACTGTTTCCTTTGCAGTGCCAAAGCTTTTTATCTTGATGAGATTCAAAAAGTTCATTTTTGCTTTGATTTCCCTTGCCTTTGGAGACATGTCAAGGAAGAAGTTGCTGCAGGTGACGTCAAAGAGGTTGCCTGTTTTCTCCTCTACAGTTTTGATGGTTTCCTATCTCACATTTAGGTCTTTCATCCATTTTGAGTTTATTTTTATATATGGTATAATAAAGTGGTCCAGTTTCATTCTTCTGCATGTTGCTGTCCAGTTCTCCCAGCACCATTTGCTAAAGAGACTGTCTTTTAGCATGGGATATTATTCCATGGGATACTCTTTTCTGCTTTGTCGAAGATTAGTTGGCCATACATTTGTGGGTCCAATACTGGCTTCTCTTTTCTACTCCATTGGTCAGTGCATCTGTTTTTGTGTCAATACCAAATTGTCTTGGTGATTACAGCTTTGTAGTAAAACTCAACACCCAAAAATCAAACAATCCAGTGAAGAAATGGGAAGAAGATATGAATAGACACTTCCAAAGAAGACATCCAGAAGGCTAACAGATACATGAGAAGATGCTCAACATCTCTCATCATCAGGGAAATACAAATCAAAACTACACTGAGATACCACCTCATACCAATCAGAATGGCTAAAATGAACAATTCAGGAAACAACAGATGTCGGTGTGGATGTGGAGAAAGGGGAACCCTCTTGCACTGTGGGTGAGAATGCAAACTGTTGCAGCTACTCTGGAAAACAGTGTGAAGGTTCCTCAAAAAATTAAATACAGAACTACCCTAGGACCCAGCAACAGCACTACTAGAAATTTATCCAAAGGATATAGGAGTGCAGATTCATAGGGGCACTTGTACCCCAATGTTTACAGCAGCACTTTCAACATAGCCAAATTATGGAAAGAGCCCAAATGTCCATCAGCTGATGAATGGATAAAGAAGATGTGGTTTATATATATAATGGAATATTAACATGGCAATGAGAAAGAATGAAATCCTTCCATTTGCAACAACATGAATGGAATTGCAGCATATTATGCTAAGTGAAATAAGTTAGAGAAAGACAAATATCATATGTTTTAACTCATATGTGGAACTTGAGGAACTTAACAGAAGACCATGGAGGAAGTAAGGGGAAAAAATAAGTTTCAAACAGAGAGGGAGGCAAATCCATAAGGGACTCTTAAATATAGAGAACAGGGTTGATGGGCGGGGGTAGGTAGGGAAGTGGGGAAAATGGGTAATGGGCATTGAGGAGCGAACTTGCTGAGATAAGCACTGGGTGCTGTATGCAAGTGGTTGAATCATGAGAATTTACCCCCGAAACCAAGAGCACACTGTATACACTGTACGTTAGCTAACTTGACAATAACTTATATTAAAAAATAAATAAATTTGAAAGAAATTTAATAAAGAGAGTTAAATTCTTATCTAATGGAGACAACTGGAGGAGCAGTTTCTTGGACCACTTCTAAGAATGATTTCCTGCATAATCAAAAAGTAAGAATTTACAGAACTAAGACTCATGCCACACTCAGACTATAGTGCTGGGACCCTTGAATCAGTAAGAAAGGCCAAGAAGCTGGCATCACTCGTAGGATGTCTCTAAATGGTAAATAGAGACTAATTCTGAAGCCCCTTCTTCCATACTTGCTTTTTGTTGTTGCTGCCTGCAAAGCTGAAGACTTGTGCTGGTCGATAAAGTTTTGTTTCCTTTTTTGTGTCTAACTGAATGCATTCCAGGACAACAGCCATGAGTTTTTAGGTAATGTAAATTAATTTCCTAAACTCCTCTGTATGTAAAGAGGCAGAAAGAGATAGTGAAGGGTACAGCTTCAAAACCATTTAACTTACTTCACTGCAGCTAAGTTCTGTGGTCTTATATATGAATATTCTATTACTGTTGTAACTACTGGCAACTACCACTGCCACAGAAGTTTTTTTGTATTTACTCTTCAAAGTTGATGTTCTGAAATGCAGAAAATCGAAAGTCTTTTTTTCATTATCCCTGCTCCAAATTTCACTGGCCTTTTTAATTTAACTCACATTGCAGTGAAATTGGTAAACTGGTAATCAGCATCTGCTTCAAATTTCTTCTAGTGTACCTTCTAAATCAGAGCCTCAATAGCTAACACAGTAGACACACACCTCTTTTGTTTGTTTGTTTTTTGCTTGCAGAAGAGTGCTATGTACACTCTTCTGGACAAAAAAAAAGAAATTTCAAGCTGTGGTTTGGTCCGCTTTATGTTCCCTTCTGAATATTTAACTGGAAAAACATTTTTGCTTTAAATTATTCATGCAGTGATTAAATAATTATTTCTTACTGCACTTCTTTAAGATCACTACAGTGCCAACCTTTGTTGTTTTGAAGATGAGGTCCTTAAGAAAAGCCAGAAAGGAATCTCATACTGCTTCTCAATTTAAGTCTGTCCTTATCAGTTCACATAATTCTGAGGTAATCGGGTTTGCATCTTTAGAATCAGTTTAGGGGGTTGCTAAAAAACAAAGTGAACAATGAACAAGATCCTCCCCCTACATTTCCACTTAAATATTAGAAAATTACACCATTCAAGTAATATAGGAAATATGACATACATAACTTGTACTAATGTAATAGCATCTTTCATATTGCAGGTTCATTTCCATACCTCTTTATGAAATTTGAATTTTATTCACAATTTTCTTTTAAAAGCAATAAATTACTGTGCTTTCAAGGATACCAACATTATTTATTGTGGACATGGAAAGCTGATTATTTCACATAAAATTTAGCCACTTTCTGTAAATAGTATCTTATTAGTAAATATGCTTTTCAAAATAATAGATAAGGTATAAAAAAAATGTTTGGGATGCTGGGGTGGTTCAGTTGGCAAAGTTTCTAACTGATTCTTGATTTCAGTGCAGGTCATGATCTCACAGTTGTGAGTTCAAGCCCTGTGTCAGACTCCATTCTCTCCCCCCCTCTTTCTGCTCCTCTCCTGCTTACATTCTCTCTCTCTCTCAAAATGAAAATAAAATATATTTAAAATGTTAAGAAATAAATAAGAATTTTTTTAAATATGTGCAATGAGATAGACATGGATGTTTAATTTAGGGACATGAAATCAAATGTCTCACTTCTACAGTGTTAGAAATAAATTATTTTATCAATATATGCAAATCAAATCTACCAGCACTGATATTCTGGAGAGACTGTGATATACCTCATAATGTAATTTTATTAGTAATTTTATGTTTTAATGTTACTTTTTCAAATTTTAATTGTTTTCTAACTAATGTCTAAATCAAGTATATAAAAGGATTGTTTTAGTTAATCTTCATTGATTTTTCTTAAGTTTGATTAATTATTTTTTTGTATTTTAACAATTATTGGCACAGATTTAATAAGTTCATTTGTTCTAACTTTGCTGTGCAAATTCAACTATTGTTCTTCCTCATTATTATGTATCAATATCAGCAAATGATAAATAACTTCACCTCAAGATAAATTTAGATGTTTTCATAAAAAATGCTTTGTTCAACTATTAACTCCAAATATAGTATACATTTTTGTGATTTATGATATGATGTAACTTAGTATATAATTTATGATCTATAATACATATATTGCATATATGTTATAATAACAATATCTATAATTCATGAATCTAATATTGATGAATCTGGTTATGCATATTGACAGTTTTTTTTAAAGAAACACAAATTTATAAGAAAAAAAATCTGTCACATTATAAGAGCTATCATATTTTGCTTCCTCTCTAAACATATGCTGACAGCCTCAGGACCTGCTATAATGACTTTGATACTGACAGGCTGTTTGTACATATATGTGAAGTAAATGTATGGGCTACAATGTTTGTAATGTTTGAAAAATGTTGACAGGAAAAGGTTGTGGGATTTACCACGGAACTTACACAATTGTAATGCACACTTTAGCTCACATTGGCTAAATATCAAATGTAGTACTGAGTCTTCCAGATGAACTAATAATATCCCCTAGTCAGGGGGGTTAATGATGGATGAAGAGAACGCCAGTAAATATTCCATTTTAGGAGAGAAAAATATTATAAAGTACTGACTTGGGTAATAACACTTGGACAGGTGCTGCTCTTTTATATAATTTTCCAAAAGTGTTCCTGAAAATGCTAGAGAAGTGCAAATAAATAACTGGAATAGAAGAAATTTGAGTCTCTGTTTTCCCAATGAAATGAAGAAAAGCAAAACAATCTTTGAACCGTCCCAAATGTAGTTGGCTTAACAGTTGGTTGCTGTCAGAATCCTCATTCTTTTCCTTTTTTAATTAATCAATTTTTTAAAATTTACATCCAAGTTAGTTAGCATATAGTGCACTAAAGATTTCAGGAGTAGAATCCAGTGATTCATCCCCTACATATAACACCCAGTGCTTATCCCAAAAAGTGTCCTCCTTAATTCCCCATGCACACTTAGTCCATCCCTCCACCCCACAATCCCTCCAGCAACCCTCGGTTTGTTCTCTATATCTGAGAGTCTTGTCCCCTTCCCTGTTTTTATATTATTTTTTGCTTCCCTTCCTTTATGTTCATCTGTTTTGTATCTTAAATTCCACATATGGGTGAAGTCATATGGTATTTGTCTTTCTGTAATTTTGCTTATCATAATACCCTCTAGTTCCATCCACATTGTTGCAAATGGCAAGATATCATTCTTTTTGACTGCCAAATAATACTCCGTTATATACTACACTTTCTTTATCCATTCATCTGTTGATGGAAATTTGGGCTCTTTCCAAATGGCTATGGTCTACATCACCGCAATAAACATTGGGGTGCATATGCTCCTTCAAAACAGCACACCTGTATCCTTTGGATAAATACCTAAGAGTGCAATGGCTGGGTTGTGGGGTAGTTCTATTTTTAATTTTTTGAGGAAACTCCATATTGTTTCATTGGATTTGATTTTGTTCATTGGTCTGTTTTTTTTTTCTTTAATTTCTTTTATTATTCTTAGATACAGAAAGAAAAAAATTATTTTTTATTCTTTTACATAAAATTATTTTTACTTTTTTATTTTTATAAATTTATTTTTTATTCTATTTTACCTTCTTCAATTCATTTTATTCTATTTTATTGAGTACTTTTTTTAAATTTTTTTTTTTTAATTTTTTTTTTCCAACATTTATTTATTTTTGGGACAGAGAGAGACAGAGCATGAACGGGGGAGGGGCAGAGAGAGAGGGAGACACAGAATCGGAAACAGGCTCCAGGCTCTGAGCCATCAGCCCAGAGCCTGATGCGGGGCTCGAACTCACGGACCGCGAGATCGTGACCTGGCTGAAGTCGGACGCTTAACCGACTGCACCACCCAGGCACCCCGAAAGCTTTTTAAATTTTTAAACACTTTCTTATTTTTCTTTCTCTTTTCTTTCCCTTTTTTCTCTATTCAATCAAGCTTCTTTCAACAACCAAAACATACATAGGATCTAGCTTTCTTTATTTTATGTGTTTTTAATCTTCTTAATTTTTTATTTTGTTAATTCTTTTTCTTCCTCAAAAATGACAAATTGAAGGAATTCACCCCAAAAGAAAGAACAGGAAGAAATGACAGCTAGGGACTTAACACAGATGTAAGCAAGATGTCTCAAACACAATTCAGAACCACAATAATAAGAATACTAGCTGGGGTTGAAAAAAGCATAGAATCCTTTTCTGTGGAGATAAAAGAAGTAAAATCTAGTCATGATAAAATTAAAAACACTATAACAGATGCAATCTTGAATAAATGTCACGGTTGGCAGGATGAATGACGTAGAACAGTGAATCAGTGATATACAAGACAATTATGGAGAGTAATAAAGCAGGAAAAAAGAGGGCAACTAAGCCTCAAGAGCACAATATAAGAATTAGAGAACTCAGTGACTCACTAAAAAGGAATAACATCTGAATCATAGGAGTCCCAGAAGATGAAGAAAGAGAAAAAGGGGCAGAAAGTTTATGTGAGAAAATCATAGCAGACAACTTTCCTAACCTGGGAAAAGACACAGACATCAAAATCCAAGAAGCACAGGGAACTCCTATTAGATTCAACATAAAGTGACCATTAACAGGCGAAATCATAGTCAAATTCACACAATACACAGACAAGGAAAGAATTATGGAACCAGCAAGTGACAAGTCCCAAACCTATAAGAAAATACAGATCAGGTTCACAGCAGACCTAATTACAGAAACTTGGCAGGCCAGAAAGGAGTGGCAGGATATATTTAATGTACTGAATCAGAAAAAATATACAGCCAATAATTCTTTATCCAGCAAGGCTCTCATTAAAAATAGAAGGAGAGATAAAGAATTTCCCAGACAAACAAAAATTAAAGGAGTTCATGACCACTAAACCAGCCTTGCAAGAAATTTTAAGGGGAACTCTCTGAGGGGAGAAAAAGAACAAACAAAAAGGACCAAAAGCAACAAAGACTAGAAAGGACCAGAGAATACCACCAGAAACTCAAACTCTATAGGCAACACAATGGCACTAAATTCATATATTTCAGTACTCACTCTAAATGTCAATGGACTGAACACTCCAATCAAATGACATAGGACAGAGAGAGAGTTCAGGAAGATGGCGGCGTAGGAGGATGCTGGGCTCACCACGTCCTGCTGATCACTTAGATTCCACCCACATCTGCCTCATTTACCCAGAAAACTGCCAGAAGACTAGCAGAACAGACTCTCCAGAGCCAAGCATAGACAAGAGGCCCACGGAAGAGGACAGGAAGGGCAGAGAGGCAGTGCGCGCTACAAAGACTGGCGGGAGGGAGCCGGAGCGGTGGATGGGCAGCCCACCCACCAAGGCAGAGCCCCCTCGTCTGGCTTGCAAAAGCGGAGGCGCCGGACGGACTGTGTTCTGACAGCCAGTGGGACTTAACAGCTGGAATGTTACAAGTCAACAGCTCTGCTCCGAGAGCTGGAGGGAGAGTTGTTGAGCCCCAGACAACAGAGCGCAGCTTGGTGGGGAACAAAGGCACTGGGAAGCGCCATCTCCCTCGCCCATCCCCCAAGCAAAATCCCAAAGGGAACCAGTTCCCATGTGGGAACTTGCTTGCACCGCGCAAACACCCAACACTGTGCTTCTGCAGATCCATCCCTCCAATGGGTCTGCCTCCCTCCTGGTGCCTCCCTCCCAAAGCGGACAAATGAAGGCAAAGGGAGCCAGGCCTGCCCTCCCACCCCTGTGCACCTTGCGGATCCACCCCAGCTAATATGCCAGATCCCATCGAAGCAGCATGAGCCTGGCAGTGTGTAAGTAGCCCAGACAGGGGCCACACCACTCCACAGTGGTGTGGGAGAGGGGAAGGTACACACCAGTCCGACTGTGGCCCCAGCGGTGGGCTGGGGGCAGATCTCAGGTCTCACTGTGGCCCCGCCCCCCAACGCAAGTTACTCTAGACAGCACAGAGGAAGAGCCCTGCACTTCCCTGCCACTCCAGGGACTATCCAAAAGGATGAAGTGGAAGAATTATCCTCAAAAGAAACTCCAGGAGGTAGTGACAGCTAATGACCTGATCAAAAACGATTTAAGCAATAGAGCAGAAAATGAATTTAAAGAGTAGTCATAAAATTAATCGCTGGGTGATGGAGGGAAGATGGCGGCGTAGGAGGATGCTGGGCTCACCGCGCGTGCTGCTGATCACTAAGATTCCACCTACACCTGCCTAAAAAACCCAGAAAACCAGCAGAAGACCAGCAGAACAGAGTCTCCGGAGCCAAGCACAGATGACAGGCCCACGGAAGAGGGTAGGAAGGGTGAAGAGGCGGTGCGCCCTCCACAGACTGGTGGGAGGGAGCCAGGGCTGAGGGGCGGCCCGCTGGCCAAGCAGAGCACCCGAGTCTGGCATGCAAAAGAGGAGGGGCCGGACAGAGTGTGTTCCCACAGCAAGCGGGACTTAGCATCTGGGAGGTCATAAGTTAACAGCTCTACTCGGAAAGCAGGAAGGCTGGAGGACAAAGGGAGGGAGAGTTGCTGAGCCCCTGGACAACAGAGCTCAGTTTGGTGGGGAACAAAGGAACTAGCCAGCGCCATCTCCCTCGCCCATGCCCCAGCCAAAATCCCAAGGGAACCAGTTCCTGCCAGGGAACTTGCTCACTCCGCGCAAACACCCAACGCTGTGCTTCTGCGGAGCCAAGCCTCCGGCAGCGGGTCTGACTCCCTTCTGCTGCCAAAGGGCCCCTCCTGAAGTAGATCACCTAAGGAGAAGCGAGTTAAGCCTGCCCCTACTGCCCCCGTGCACCTTGCCTACCCACCCCAGCTAATATGCCAGATCCCCAGCACCACAAGCCCGGCAGTGTGCAAGTAGCCCAGACCGGCCATGCCAACCCACAGTGAATCCCGCCCCTAGGAGAGGGGAAGAGAAGGCACACACCAGTCTGACTGTGGCCCCAGCGGTGGGCTGGGGGCAGACATCAGGTCTGACTGCGGCCTCTCCCACCAACTCCAATTATACACCACAGCACAGGGTAGTGCCCTGCAGGTCCACACCACTCCAGGGACTATCCAAAATGACCAAACAGAAGAATTCCCCTCAAAAGAATCTCCAGGAAATAACAACAGCTAATGAACTGATCAAAACGGATTTAAATAATATAAAAGAAAGTGAATTTAGAATAATAGTCATAAAATTAATCGCTGGGCTTGAAAACAGTATACAGGACAGCAGAATCTCTTGCTACAGAGATCAAGGGACTAAGGAACAGTCACGAGGAGCTGAAAAATGCTTTAAACGAAATGCATAACAAAATGGAAACGACAATGGCTCGGTTTGAAGAAGCAGAGGAGATAATAGGTGAACTAGAAGATAAAGTTATGGAAAAAGAGGAAGCTGAGAAAAAGAGAGATAAAAAAATCCAGGAGTATGAGGGGAAAATTAGAGAACTAAGTGATACACTAAAAAGAAATAATATACGCAAAATTGGTATCCCAGAGGAGGAAGAGAGAGGGAAAGGTGCTGAAGGGGTACTAGAAGAAATAATAGCTGAGAACTTCCCTGAACTGGGGAAGGAAAAAGGCATTGAAATCCAAGAGGCACAGAGAACTCCCGTCAGAGGTAACTTGAATCGATCTTCTGCATGACATATCATAGTGAAACTGGCAAAATACAAGGATAAAGAGAAAATTCTGAAAGCAGCAAGGGATAAACGTGCCCTCACATATAAGGGAGACCTATAAGACTCGTAACTGATCTCTCTTTTGAAATTTGGCAGGCCAGAAAGGATTGGCACGAGATCTTCAATGTGCTGAACAGAAAAAATATGCAGCCAAGAATCCTTTACCCAGCAAGTCTGTCCTTTAGAATAGAAGGAAAGATAAAGGTCTTCCCAAACAAAGAAAAACTGAAGGAATTTGTCACCACTAAACCAGCCCTCCAAGAGATCCTAAGGGGGATCCTGTGAGACAAAGTACCATAGACATCACTACAAGCATAAATCATACAGACATCACAATGACTCTAAACCCATATCATTCTATAATAACACTGAGTGTAAATGGATTAAATGTGCCAACCAAAAGACATAGGGTATCAGAATGGATTAAAAAAACAAGACCCATGTATTTGCTGTCTACAAGAGACTCATTTTAGATCTGAAACACCTTTAGATTGAGAGTGAGGGGATGGAGAACTATTTATCATGCTACTAGAAGCCAAAAGAAAGCTGGAGTAGCGATACTTATATCGGACAAACTAGACTTTAAATTAAAGGCTGTAACAAGAGATGAAGAAGGGCATTATACAATAATTTAATAATTACAGGGTCTATCCATCAGGAAGAGCTAACAATTATAAATGTCTATGCACCAAATACCGGAGCCCCCAGATATATAAAACAATTGCTCATAAACATAAGCAACCTTATTGATAAGAATGTGGTAATTGCAGGGGACTTTAACACTCCACTTACAGAAATGGATAGATCATCTTGACACATGGTCAATAAAGAAACAAGGGCCCTGAATGAGACATTGGATCAGATGGACCTGACAGATATATTTAGAACTCTGCATCCCAAAGCAACAGAATATACTTTCTTCTCGAGTGCACATGGAACATTCTCCAAGATAGATCATATACTGGGTCACAAAACAGCCCTTCATGAGTATACAAGAATTGAAATTATACCATGCATACTTTCAAACCACAATGCTATGAAGTTTGAAATCAACCACAGGAAAAAGTCTGGAAAACCTCCAAAAGCATGGAGGTTAAAGAACACCCTACTAATGAATGAGTGGGTCAACCAGGCAATTAGACAAGAAATTAAAAAATATATGGAAACAAACAAAAAGGAAAATACAACAATCCAAAGGCTTTGGGATGCAGCAAAGGCAGTCCTGAGAGGAAAATACATCGCAATCCAGGCCTATCTCAAGAAACCAGAAAAATCCCAAATACAAAATCTAACAGCACACCTAAAGGAAACAGAAGCAGCACAGCAAAGGCAGACTAAACCCAGCAGAAGAAGAGAAATAATAAAGATCAGAGCAGAAATAAACAATATAGAATCTAAAAAAAACTGTAGAGCAGATCAACAAAACCAAGAGTTGGTTTTTTGAAAAAATAAACAAAATTGATAAACCTCTAGCCAGGCTTCTCAAAAAGAAAAGGGAGATGACCCAAATAGATAAAATCATGAACGAAAATGGAATTATTACAACCAATCCCTCAGAGATAAAACAATTATCAGGGAATACTATGAAAAATTATATGCCAACAAATTGGACAACCTGGAAGAAATGGACAAATTCCTAAACACCCACACTCTTCCAAAACTCAATCAGGAGGAAATAGAAAGCTTGAACAGACCCATAACCAGCGAAGAAATTGAATCGGTTATCAAAAATCTCCCAACAAATAAGAGTCCAGGACCAGATGGCTTCCCAGAGGAATTCTACCAGACATTTAAAGCAGAGATAATACCTATCCTTCTCAAGCTATTCCAAAAAATAGAAAGGGATGGAAACCTTCCAGACTCATTCTATGAAGCCAGCATTACTTTGATTCCTAAACCAGACGGAGACCCAGCAAAAAAGAGAACTACAGGCCAATATCCCTGATGAATATGGATGCAAAAATTCTCAATAAGATACTAGCAAATCGAATTCAACAGCATATAAAAAGATTTATTCACCATGATCAAGTGGGATTCATTCCTGAGATGCAGGACTGGTTCAACATTCACAAATCAATCAGTGTGATACATCACATTAATAAAAGAAAAGATAAGAACCATATGATCCTGTCAATCGATGCAGAAAAAGCATTTGACAAAATTCAGCATCCTTTCTTAATAAAAACCCTCGAGAAAGTCAGGACAGAAGGAACATACTTAAACATGATAAAAACCATTTATGAAAAGCCCACAGCTAATATCATCCTCAATGGGGAAAAACTGAGAGCTTTCTCCCTGAGATCAGGAACATGACAGGGATATCCACTCTTACCACTGTTGTTTAACATAGTGTTGGAAGTGCTAGCATCAGCAATCAGACAACAAAAGGAAATCAAAGGCATCAAAATCGGCAAAGATGAAGTCAACCTTTCACTTTTTGCAGATGACATCATATTATACATGGAAACCCGACCAACTCCACCAAAAGTCTGCTAGAACTGATACGTGAATTCAGCAAAGTCGCAGGATACAAAATTAATGTACAGAAATCAGTTGCATTCTTATACACTAATAATGAAGCAACAGAAAGACAAAGAAACTGATCCCATTCACAATTGCACCAAGAAGCATAAAATACCTAGGAATAAACCTAACCAAAGATGTAAAATCTGTATGCTGAAAACTATACAAAACTTACGAAGGAAATTGAAGAAGATATAAAGAAATGGAAAAACATTCCGTGCTCATGGGTTGCAAGAATAAATATTGTTAAAATGTCAATACTACCCAAAGCTATCTACACATTCAATGCAATCCCAATCAAAACTGCACCAGCATCCTTCTCAAAGCTAGAACAAGCAATCATAAAATTCATGTGGAACCACAAAAGGCCCCGAATAGCCAAAGTAATTTTGAAGAAGAACACCAAAGCAGGAGGCATCACAATCCCAGACTTTAGCCTCTACTACAAAGCTGTCATCATCAAGACAGCATGGTATTGGCACAAAAACAGACACATAGACCAATGGAATAGAATAGAAACCCCAGAACTAAACCCACAAACGTATGGCCAACTCATCTTTGACAAAGCAGGAAAGAATATCTAAGGGAAAAAAGACAGTCTCTTTAACAAATGGTGCTGGGAGAACTGGACAGCAACATGCAGAAGGATGAAACTAGTCCACTTTCTTACACCATTCACAAAAACAAACTCAAAATGGATAAAGGACCTGAATGTGAGACAAGAAACCATCAAACCCTAGAGGAGAAAGCAGGGAAAAACCTCTCTAACCTCAGCTGCAGCAATTTCTTAATTGACACATCTCCAAAGGCAAGGGAATTAAAAGCAAAAATGAACTATTGGGACCTCATGAAGATAAAAAGCTTCTGCACTGCAAAGGAAACAATCAACAAAACTAAAAGGCAACCAACGGAATGGGAAAAGATATTTGCAAATGACATATCGGACAAAGGGCTAGTATCCAAAATCTATAAAGAGCTCACCAAACTCCACACCCGAAAAACAAATAATCCAGTGAAGAAACGGGCAGAAAACATGAATAGACACTTCTCTAAACAAGACATCCAGATGGCCAACAGGCACATGAAAAGATGCTCAACGTCGCTCCTCATCAGGGAAATACAAATCAAAACCACACTCAGATATCACCTCACGCCAGTCAGAGTGGCCAAAATGAACAAATCAGGAGACTATAGATGCTGGAGAGGATGTGGAGAAACGGGAACCCTCTTGCACTGTTGGTGGGAATGCAAATTGGTGCAGCCACTCTGGAAAACAGTGTGGAGCTTCCTCAAAAAATTAAAAATAGACCTACCCTATGACCCAGCAGTAGCACTGCTAGGAATTTACCCAAGGGATACAGGAGTACTGATGCATAGGGGCACTTGTACCCCAATGTTTATAGCAGCACTCTCGACAATAGCCAAATTATGGAAAGAGCCTAAATGTCCATCAACTGATAAATGGATAAAAAAAATTGTGGTTTATATACACAATGGAATACTACGTGGCAATGAGAAAGAATGAAATATGGCCCTTTGTAGCAACGTGGATGGAACTCTAGAGTGTTATGCTAAGTGAAATAATTCATACAGAGAAGGACAGATTCCATATGTTTTCACTCCTATGTGGATCCTGAGAAACTTAACTGAAGACCATGGGGGAGGGGAAGGGAAAAAAACGGTTAGAGAGGGAGGGAGCCAAAACATAAGAGACTCCTAAAAACTGAGAACAAACTGAGGATTGATGGGGGATGGGAGGGAGGGGTGGGTGGGTGCTGGGTATTGAGAAGGGCACCTGTTGGGATGAGCACTGGGTGTTGTATGGAAACCAATTTGACAATACATTTCATATTAATGAAAGGAAAAAAATAGACATAGGATAACAGAAGGGATAGGAAAACAAGATCCATCTCTATGTTGTTTACAAGAGACCCATTTTAGACTTAAAGACACCCTCAGATTGAGAGTAAGGGGATGGAGAACCATTTGTCATGCTAATGGTCAACAAAAGAAAGCCAGAGTAGCCATACTTACATCAGACAATCTAAATGAAAAAAAAAAAAAAAAAACTAACAATAAATGAAGAAGGGAATTATATCATAATTAAGGGATCTATCCACGAAGATATATCAATTATCAACATTTATGCCCCCAATGTGAAAACACCAAATATATAAATCAATCACAAACATAAAAAAAATTAAAAAAAAAAAACCCTCATTGATAAGAATACCATAATAGTAGGGGGACTTCAACACCTCACTTACAACAATGGACAAATCATCTAAACAGAAAATCAACAAGGAAACAATGCTTTGAATGACACCCTGGATCGGATGGACTTAACAGATATATTCATCTGGGCCCCTGGGTAGCTCAGTTGGTCAAGCATCTGACTTTGGCTCAGGTCATTTCTCACAGCTCATGAGTTCGAGCCCCACATCAGGCTCTGTGCTGAACAACTCAGAGCCTAGAGCCTGCTTCGGATTCTGTGTCTCCCTCTCTCTCTGCTCCTCCACTGCTCGCTCGCTCTCTAAATAAATAAACAAACAAACAAACATATATTCAGAACATTTCATTCTAAAGCAGTGGAAAACACATTCTTTTTGAGTGCACATGGAACATTCTCCAGAATAGATCACATATTGGGACACAAAGCATCCCTCAACAAGTACAAAGATCAAGATCATACCTTGCATATTTTGAGACCATAGTGCTATGAAACTCAAAATCAACCACAAGAAAAAATTTCGAAAGACAATGAATACTTGGAGATTAAAGAACATCCTACTAACAAATGAAGGGGTAACCAACAAATTAAAGAGGAAATTAAAAAGTACATGGAAGCCAATGAAATTGATAACACAACAGCCCAAACCTGTGTGATGCAGCAGAGGCAGTCATAAGAGGGAAGTATATATAGCAGTGCAGAGCTTTCTAAAGAAGGAAGAAAGGTCTCATATACACAACCTAACCTTACACCTTAAGGAGCTGGAAAAAGTACAGCAAATAAACCCAAAACCAGCAGAAGACAGGAAATAATAAAGATTGGAGCAGAAATCAAAGCTATCAAAACCAAAACCAAAACAAAAACAAAAAACAAAACAAAACACATCAATGAAACCAGGAGTTGGTTATTTGAAATAATTAACAAAATTGATAAACCCCTAGCCAGTTTGATCAAAAAGAAAAAGGAAAGGACCCACATAAATAAAATCAAGAATGAAAGACGAGAGATCACAACCAACACAGGAGAAATGCAAACAATAATAAGAATATTATGAGCAATAAATTGGGCAATCTGGAAGAAATGGACAGATTCCTAGAAACATATAAACTACCCAAATTGAAACTGGAAGAAATAGAAAATTTGAACAGACCCTTTACATAATCAGTAAAGAAATTAAATTAGTAATCAAAAACCTGCCCAAAAGACAAGAGTCCAGGGCTGGATGGCTTTTCAGGGAATTCTACCAAACATTTAAGAAAAGTTAACACCTATTCTTTTGAAGCTGTTCCAAAAAATAGAAATGGAAGCAAAACTTCCAAACTCATTCTATAAGGCCAGCATTATCTTGATTCTAAAACCAGATGAGGATCCCCATTCTTTAAACTTACTTTCTCATCTAAGTTGATTTTTACCTGCTGAATTTATAGTCATAGACCTCAAAGAAAATGCTTGTTTGATATTTAATAAGCCCTCATTTGTTATTACCAATTCAGTGTAAAATCACATGCTGCTTTCCTATTTTCATTCTGGAAAATATTTATATGATATATTAGGATTCACTTCACTTTGATACACATAGAGAATGGACTGATTACTTCAAAGAAGATGACTAGAAATTTGAAAAATTCTCAATGACCACAGAGAAATATGAAGTCTATAATGCATAATACTAAACTGGTACACACAAACATAATGTGTTTATCACTTTAACATTCATTATTTTAAGCCATATTATTCATGACTTCAAAGTGAGGAAATGAACTGTTTATAATGTGGCCATTTGTCTGTTGTTCTAGAAATCTGACTTCAATTAATTAACTTATGTATATATTAATTTTATATATATACATATACATATATATATTTATGTGGAGTTATTGAATCATATGGTAATTGTTTTTAATATTCTGAGGAAACTCCATACCATTTTCCACAGTGGCTGCACCAATTTGCATTCCCACCAATAGTGCATGAGGGTTCCTTTTTTTTCCACATCATCACCTACACTTGTTGTTGCAGTATATCTTGAAATCTGATATTCTGACAGGTGTGAAGTGATATCTCATTGTGGGTTTTTTTTTGTTTTTTTTTTTTTTTTGCATTTCCTGATGATGAGTCATGTTGAGCATTTTTCATGTGTCTGCTGGCCATTTGTTTATCTTCTTCAGAAAAATGTCTATTAGGGCCCTCTGACCATTTTTTTAATTATGTTTATTTATTTATTGAGAAAGAGAGAGAGCACACAAGCCAGGGAGAGGCAGAGAGAGAGGGAGACAGAAATCCCAAGTAGGCTCTGTACTGCCAGCACAGAGCCTGATGTGGGGCTCAAACCCACAAACTGTGAGATCATGGCCAGAGCCTAAACCAAGAATTGGACACTTAACCTACTAAGCCACCCAGGCACCCCTCCTCTGACCATTTTTTTAATTGGATTGTTTTTTTGCTGTTGAATTGCTGAAGATTTTTATATTCTGGATATTAACCCCTTATCAGATATGTTACTTGCAAATATCTTCTTCCATTCAGTAAGCTGTCTTTTCATTTTCTTGACGGCTTCCTTCACCATGCAAAAGCTTTTTTACTTTGATATTATCTAAATAGTTTATTTTGCTTTTGTTTCTCTTGCCTTAGGAGACATATAGAAAAATTTGCTATGGCCAATATTAGAGAATTCACTGCTTGTGTTCTCTTCTAGGATTTTTCTGATTTTAGGTCTCACATTTAGGACTTTAATCCATTTTGAGTTTATTTTGGTGTATAGTGTAAGAAAGTTTCAATATCATACATGTAGCTGTCCAGTTTTCCCAGCACCATTTATTAAACAGACTGTCTTTCCTCCATTGTATATTCTTGCCTCCTTTGTCATAGATTAATTGATCATGTAACTGTGGGGTTTATTTCTGGAATCTCTATTCTGTTCCACTGATACAGGAGTCTCTTTACGTGCCCGTAACATACTATTTTAATTACTACAACTCTGCAGTATATCTTGAAATCTGACATTGTAATACCTCCAATTTTGTTATTCTATCTCAGGATTCCTTTGGCTATTTGGGATCTTCTGTGGTTCCATGCAAATTTTAGCAATCTGATTCGATCTCTCTCCAACTTCCTTCCAAGTTGACTTTTAAAAAGATATCAATACAATAATCCACCCAAACTGCATTTCTACCCTGTTAAAACTCTGAAACACCCGTGTTTTTTGCCTTCACATTTCCTTCACATCTCATAATCTGAATTGTCTCTCTTTTTTAAACATTTACACCCTCCCCCCCCCACACACACACACAATCTGCTAGATTGCAAGCTTCTCAAAGGAAAATAAAATTATGTTTTTAATTATAAACTCAGCACTTAAATTAGTGAATGTCATATAATAAACATTATACTAGTATTTGTTGAATATGTGACATACTTTTACAAAAAAAGCATATGAAAAATACTTTCTGAAAAAGTTCTCATCAAAAATTTGAAATCACAATTTTCACTAAGTATAAGCTATATTATAAATAGAAAATACTAAAAAATATAAAAGTTTCAATCTCCTTATCTTTTTCAGTAAGTATATTGTGATAACCCTTAGTTCTTTTACTAAAATCATTCTCTATCATCTGTACTATATTATCAGGTTGGGTTTTGTTTTTTTGGTTTTTTTTATAGTCAGAGTATACCTACCCGAAGACCCCTAATTGATCTAAGTGATTGGAAACTAATACTCCAAGATAGCATTTACTGGATCTAGACTTTCTGGCACCCACATAATCTTTGTGATCCTCACTGCTCATACATCCAGCCTAATTTGGAATGGAATACATCCAGAGAGTGCCAGAATTTGGAACATAAACTCACAGTCTGTCCTACAACTGTCCTAACCTTAACCTTGCATAACTCTGTGTGAAAAATGGATAAATGTCCAATCCTTCTATTCTCTTGCTAGCCATAGTTTTATACATTTTTTCTTTCAAAAGAAATCCACCTTGCTACATGACATTGATAAATATCTCCCCAATCCTAGAACATATGGGACCAGCCTTGCATGACACTGGAACAATGGGAATTCATATACATTGCCAGTGGGAATGTAAATGACAAAAGCAATTTGTGGTGGATTTGTTCTGTATCTAGTAAAACTGAAACTGTGCATACACTTTGGGCAATACGGCCCCTAGCTCTGTACTCTAGAGAAATGGTGTCAGATTCACAACATGAAAATCCATTACAGTGTTGTCTGTAATCACAAAATATTAAAGACATTTAAAATATCCTTTAGATGTTGAATCAATAAGTATTCTGAGATATAATCATACAGGTGTGAAATAGATAATAGAGTTATTGATATAAACATTTATAAATTATACAAGCGCACAGATGGGGAAAGCTGCAGAATAATATATACAGTATACAGCATATGCCTTAAAATGGGTAGCATCTTAGATATAAGGAAATACAAAATATAAAAATAATATTTTTCTCTAAGTTAAACAGTCAAATTGACCATAACATGAAATTCTGTGTTCTTGATGAAGTCCCTGTGATGATTTCACCGTGCTCAGGAAACAAAGCCTTAAAAAAAAAAAAAAAAAACCACACTCACAGAGTTGGGTGGAAGTTGAATATGCAATACAAACTTGGCTAATTACAGTCACCAGGAAATTTCTACTACAGTTAAAGGAGAAGCTACTAATCAAATGGGTTCAAAAAGCTGGGAACACATAGTTCCTGAGCTACTAAGGCAACCATGCCTTTTACCTAATGGAAGCTTATGAGCTATAGAGAGGAGTTAATTTTGGTTTCAGCATTTTTGTTACTCAGCAAATATGAAACAATATTTGAGGTAAAATTTTATGCCCTCTTTCAGCACATTTATTCTCTTACAAACAGTTGAGAATAGTCAATTACTTAAAATTGTTAATGCTACAATCAGAGCATTTGCATTAAAGATAACAAAATTCATAATGAAATTAAACCAGTGTGGTATCGATAAAGAACAGAGATAAAAATTAAAAAAAAACAGACTGTAGAACCCCCGTGGTATGCTGGAAAAACTGTTCAACAATCTACTGTCAAAATAATTTGGACACCCATCCAAAACATAAAAAAAATACCAGATGGTTAGTTAGTTCAAGAAAAATATTAGAGCATAAATAAGGAGAGGTAAACATAGTATTTGTTTTCTGAAATGGGAAGGAAGAACAAAAAGCAATTTCAAAATTTTCCATATCATCAATTCAATGAACACAAATTAAAATAACTGGATGTCATGACTCCGTATGAGCTTAAATTTTCCTTTGCTAAATGTTTTAAAGTTTTTGATTAAATGAATATCCCAATGCATTCTTGAGAATAAGTTTAAAGTTTCCTGAGAAAAGCTTCTTAGGTATGTTCCATAACTTACAATTGTATATATAACTCAACTCAGTAATTCCACTTTCAGGAATTTTCAAGATAGTTACCATTAAAACATATGTCTTAGCAGGTTTTTTTAATTGTTTTAAATTATGTTAATAAGTGTTATTACAGTTACATTATGACATTATTTTTAATAAAAAATACTAAGTGTTCATCTATGGCAAATTGATAAATTATGACAGTGTAACGTGTGGATTACTATGCATTTATTTTCACTTAAAATATATGATAAAGTATGCTTAAGAATTATCATTTAGTGATAACTGCAAAGTCTAAAACATCATTGTAGAATTATTCACATTTTATATTGCTATATTGTGGGAAATATAGACAGTGATTGTTTCTGTGCAAAACCTCATTATTGCCATTAATTTTTATTTTCAGAGTATTTCCGATGGTTAACATGTATTCCCTTTACATGAGAATGAACCCACATTCTAAAATGATAAAAATAATTGCTTAAATGTCTGCAGTTAGGTGGATACACTTACCATGAGGATGACAAGCTACTCAGATTTCTCATTCTTAAATCACAGGTAAAAGTCCTGCAAAGGTTTCCTTTAAAATATTCTCAAAAAAGTACATGTAATTAACATGGAATGCCTACTAGAAAATGAAAAAACTAGTCATATTTCTAGAACAACAGTATTTCTATGTTGTTTGTGAAAGTAACTGGAGAATCCAGTTGTTTTACTTTATACTATGTAATTCATAACTGAAGTAAAATCATAAATGATATTTTAACAAAATAATTTCATGCTCTGTATTAAGTTACTATTTTTTGCTATAAAAAATTCTCACATTTGGGGTTTAAGCAACACAAATTTCTTGTAGAGTTTTGGAGGAAGAAGCCCAAATTGGGTTTCATTAGTCTATATGTAATTTATCCTCAGGCCTTTGCTCCTTCTGAAAGCTCTAAGAGATGTTTCTTTGCCTTTCCAACTTCTAAAAAGCTGTCTGAATTCCTTGACTTATTTCCCCCACATTTCTCTGACCTCCGCTTCTGTTTTCACTTCTCTATCTTTTGTACCTTTTATCACATTGCTTTCTCTTTCTGCTTCCAGTTTGACAAAACATTCTTTCACTCTGGTCCTGCTGCTATCCTTCTAAAAGGACCATTATGATTATGTTAGGCTCACACTAATAACACTAGGTAATTTCCCCATTTCAAAAAATCTTAACTTACTCCCATCTACAAGGCCTCCTTTACCTTTAAAGCAAAATATTCACAGGGTCCAGAATTAGGGTTGGACATGTTTTGGGGCTATATCTTAACCTATCACATACTCATTGAAGATTTATATTAATTTGGAGGATCAATTAAAATAGCTCTTTTGTGGGTAAGCTCATGGTCTGGCATTTATCATCAATTTTTTCTCTACACACAATATGAGTCATTCCTGGTTAAATTCATGACAATTCCAGATGGTGAATAAACACATACAATGGCTTTAGTAAATTGAGAGTAAATAGCTTTTATATATTTGAATTCAATGATATCAATAAAATGGTGCACATAAGTTACCATCACGGGTCAGAAAAATCAATTACATATACCAACATTTATTTACATATCATTTTGAACATCATCTTAAAGATCTGCAAGATATAGCATTCTAAATATATAAGATATATACAATTAAATTTTTATGGTTAGTTAGAAAATATGTTTATATAATTTAGTATTCAAGCAAAAGTTCTTAGGGTTAAATGAAAAATTTGTACATAGAGCCAAGAAAAAAATATTAAGCAATTAGTCAATCTCAGTGTTTACCCCAGTCTTCTCTGAATTCACAGAGATTTAGGTGATGTCCATAGCCTTCCTTCTGCAAATTTTGAAGTCCATAGTATGGTTAATTATTTTTAAAAGTGTTTCTATATTAGGGTAGGAAGAGAATCATTCTGAATGCCCACAGCTGTCATAAATAGCCTTAATTTATTTAAATAGCCATTGTTTCCTTATGTGTACATGTGTCCTTTAACCCTGATCTAGTTAAGAGTCCAGTAATATTAACTTGGGTGACAGATGGGCAATTTCAGTCAATTCTCTTAGTAAGAAACTGTCTCTAGGAATCCAAGCTTTGGAAACAAAGTCAAGGGAACAAAAAAACATTATGTTAATATTTTTGTATTAAAATGTATACATAAATACCTGGCATTTATGCTAAGAAGCAATATATGTATTTGATATTTTGTACATTTAAAATTATTTGTATAGTTTAAATTAATGAAATAATCCCACACTTTGATTGTAGGTGTTTTACTTGACATTGAATTCCTTTGATAGTTGAAAAATAGTTGTATTTTTTTTATGTCATCAGAAAATTAAAAATTCTGGGGCACCAGGGTGGCTGAGTCAGTTAAGCATCTGACTTTGGCTCAGGTCATGGTCTCAGGATTCATGAGTTTGAGCCCCACGTTGGGGTCTGTGCTGACAGCTCGGAGCCTGGAGCCTGCTTCAGATCCTGTGTCTCCCTCTCTCTATCTGCCCCTCCTCTGCTTGTGCTCAGTCTCTCTCTCCAAAAAATAAACATTAAAAACATTTAAAAAATTAAAAATAAAATAAAATAAATAATGCTATCTCTAAAACTTAATGTAACTACTGGTTAGAATATAAAACAACTAACTAGTATTTTGATGAATTAAAATACTCATTTCTTTGTTTTTGTTAAAGTATGTTATTTGCTTAAATATAACTGAACCTCAGATTAAATGTATTTGTTTAGCTTTACCTTTTGCCTCCCATTTAATAACAAGGAACAATATTCCCAGCAACTTATTCCTATAATACTCTCATAACAGAAAGTGTGAAGTTGAGTTAGATTAGCAGTGATTATTGTTTTAAATAAATTCAAGTTACTTAATTTTGGGGAACTGTGAATACAGATTTATTAGAAAATATAAAAATATATAGTTATCAAAGAACCCATATACAGGAAATAAATTTCAGCATGTTTATTCTTTATATGTATTCATACTTTTATTATCAAATATATACATTTGCTAAGCTGAATTTTCTTGAGTTACTATAATGTATATTGTTTGAAAGAACAGAAAATCATGTAATGAGTTACACAATATAGGTATTCCATTTGTCTTTTTTTTTTGTCAAAGATTGAGCCCTCTCAGATTGAGAATCTTTAGCAATAGTATAACTCTTTATTATAAAATATTTAGGTTTAAAAATGATAAAGGTCATTGTCACAATAATACAAAAGATTAAGCATATAAAAACAATTATTTCCAAGATAACTCTATTTTTATTATTTTTGTAAACATAATAAAAGAAATTTTAATTTTTTTCTTTACAATATTAAAACAATATTTATCAATCTTCCTGCAAGTATTTTTTTTTTAATTTTTTTTTCAACGTTTTTATTTTATTTTTGGGACAGAGAGAGACAGAGCATGAACGGGGGAGGGGCAGAGAGAGAGGGAGACACAGAATTGGAAACAGGCTCCAGGCTCTGAGCCATCAGCCCAGAGCCCGACGCGGGGCTCGAACTCACGGACCGCGAGATCGTGACCTGGCTGAAGTCGGACGCTTAACCGACTGCGCCACCCAGGCGCCCCTTCCTGCAAGTATTTTTGTTTAATTTCATTAAAAAGGATTGTACTGATTTTACTTATAAGCAGTACAATATAATAGCACTGATTTCACTAACTCATGATACATAATGATGTCTATGGTATTCCAAGTGCTGTCCTCTGTGCTGAATATTCAGGTTTGAACACATCTTAAACAGTATTCCCTAGAGTTATTATTCAAATAAGTGAGAGGGAATTAATAACACACAAGTGGATAAGAAAATGATGGAGGAGAATATTTTACTAGGTGACCACTTTAGGATACATAAAATGCCATTGTTGAGTTCACAGGTATCTGAATGATCAGAAAGAGGCTGAGAATACCTGGATTAGGGATGGATCTAAGGACAAAGAACACCTCACACAATGCATATAAAACAGGAATGATCTTTATGAAGCCAAGAAAACAGGAGAATGCCAGAGGCTAGAGCCTAGTGAGTCAAAAAGTAGTAACATATACGGCAAAGATGCAGGCTAATGGAAAAAAAAATTCCTTAAAGGTATAATTGGAAGTCATTAAACTATTTTCAGTAAGGAAGGGATGCTAACTACTATTAAAGTGCTAGAGAACAGAAAGGGAATTCAAGACAATCTCTAGATTTTTGACTTAAGCAATCATGTTGTATATTAGTGCTGTTTAATGGAATGAAAATCAATAAGTAAGAATCAATTGGGATAGGAAAAAAAACCTCACTTCTCATATCAGTTTCAGATGACATCCACGGGAGATATTAAGAAGGCATACCTATATGAAAGTTTGATGTTTCAGCATACAAAACCCTCAAATCTTAGTAGCTAAGTCAAACATTTATTTCTTCATCACATTACATAAAGTTACAGGTTTCCTTGGTCTTTGCTGTGCTAGTTGGACTCAGTTGGCCTCAGCAGGGCTCTACGGGGCAACATGTGCCTTCTAATTATTTCTGGGTCCCCAGCTGAAGGAACATTCAGAATATGGGGAATGATTTTTTCCTGGCAAATAACAAATATCTCAAAGGTAGGATGGACAGAGACAAACTACATAATTATACATAAAGTCTCTGCTCAAGAACAGCTTATATACTACGTTTGTTCATATTTCATTTTTCCTAGCAAGCCATGTAGCAAGTCCAAAGGCAATGAAATGAAGTATAATCTTACTACTCAAAATGATGGCAACTGAACAGAGAATACTTAATTGCTAAATGTGATAAAACTTAACATATTGAGAGACACTATATATTCCCTTTATCACTGAGATACATAATTCGTACTTATTTATTGAATATAATAAAATCTAGCCATTTTAGGTGCACTTTTTTTCCCTAAATGGTAGTATATGGGACAAGTTGCTATCTGACAAATTTTTTTTAATCAACTGCTATTTACCTTACTAATTCATAATTGCCATGTTCATGACCCTGACTTTCACTGGCTCAGAAACTGGACTATTAGAGAATCCCTGATATAATCAGGAGGTGCTATCTCACAGAAAAATCCACACACATTTCAATGGTTAGATTTCCTGTTAAACTGTGCTTGAGAAGCATAAACACAGAACATGATGAATCTGTTGAATGATTTTTAAAGTCTTTAGCAACTAGTAGCCTGGAAAACACAGATCTGTATCTTATAATACATTCTTAGTGAATACTGTTCCCTCTGTGACCTTTCTACTGGAAACTAACCTTTCGAACTGACACATTCATGTGTCACATTCATATGTTCTATTCATATGTTTATATATCATATCAAACTTGGGCTCTGGGGCCATTGTGATTCCTCAGAGTCACTTTATTTATCTCTGTTCTCAAACCCTATAAGTTCATCCAGTCTTCTTGAAATTTATGTCCAGTTTAATGTATGTTGTTGGGGGTGCCATGGTAAGTGATGCAGATGTGACTCAAAATTGTCTTGATATATGTTAGGGTTTACAGTTTAACACTACCAATACACCCAAGCCCTAAGCACTCTTCTAGAGGAAAGGAATGCAACTTCACAAAAGAGTTTGCTATCAATCACTAAAATAAACTGGGTTTTAAAAACTCTTACCCAGTACTAATGCCATGCTTGAGAAATGTATTCCAATCCATTTTAGAATAATTATAGCATCTCTCTCTCTCTCCCCCACAGATAAATGAGATAGACAGGTAGACAGATGAAACATAGGCAGATTGACTGACAGATGGACAGACAGAGGTGACTGGGTGGTTCAGTTGGTTGAGCATCCAACTCTTGATTTTAGCTCAGGTAATGATCTCATGGTTCTTGAGTTCAAGCCCTTTGTCAGGCTCTGAGCTGATGGTGTGGAACATGCTTGAGATTCTCCATCTCTCTCTGCCCCTCACTGGCACACACTCACACTCTCTCTCTTAAAAATAAATATTAAAAAAAAAAAAAAAGGCAGATGAAAGAGGGAAGGGAGGGAAAGGGAGGAAGTAAAAAGATGGGTAGACACATCTCCCTAGGAAATAAGTAATCTGTGCTAAATAGAAGGAGGTCTTTTCTTCAACTTGAAGTTTTCAAAAATTTTTATATTGTCTCTATCACCTCTTCTTGGTTGAAAAAAGAAATAAAAAAGAAAGAAATACATTTTTTAAATTGGCAAATGAAAACAGAAACTGATTTTAAGATCCTGGCATTATGCACAAGTTCTCAGTATAATTTCCTATTATTTCCCTGTCATTTCCAATAGTTTACTATTGCTGCTATAATAAATTACCACAAAAGCAATGGCTTAAAATAATAGAAATGCATTATCATATTGTTCAGAACTTCAGAAATTCAAAATGAGTATCAGTGGACTCAAAACAAAATTATAGCACTGCTATTTTGCTCTAAAGGCTTGAAGGGAGAATCTGTTCCCTTGCCTTTTCTACCTTCTAGAAACCACATAAATTCCTTGGTTTGTGGTCATTCCCTCTTTCAAGGCAATGACCAGTCAACTCACTCTCATGTGGCACCATTCTGACACTGGATATCCTGTTTTCCTGCCTTGTGATCACATGATGGAGCTTGGTAATCCAGGAAAATTCCTCTTATCAAGAATCTTAATTAATATGCAAAATCCTTTTGCCATGTAAAGTAATATATTTGCAGGTTCCATGAATCAGTATACAGACATCTTGGGCAGGGACATTATTCTGCCGACTACATCTGTCTTTTAAACGAGTATCAGGAAACGAATATTCAAATTATTTCTCTTCAAATGTAGCTGAAAAACACAATTATAAATACAATACCAAAGGCACAATACAAGAAAGAAATACTTGATAAGTCGGGATTCATTAAAATTAAAAATTTCTGTTCTGTGAAAGATACTATCAAGAGAATGAAAACACAAGCCAGAGATGGAGAGGAAGTATTTGCAAAAGAACATACCTGATAAAGGACTATTATCCATAATATACAAAGAACTCAAAATTCGACAGAAAAAAAAAAAGAAACACCTAACAACCTAGTTAAAAAATGCACCAGAAACTTTAAGAGATACCAAGCTAAAGAAGATACACAGATGGCAGATAAGCATGTGAAAAGATTTTTCACATCACATGTCATCAGGGAAATGTAAATTAAATAGTGAGAAAATTCTGCACACCTATCGTATTCATCCAAATCCAGAACTCTAACAACAAATGCTGGTGAGTATGTGAAGCAATGGGAACTCTCATTTATTGCTGGTAGCAATGAAAAATAGCACAGCCACTTTGGCAGATAAATTGGCAGTTTTCTACAAAGTTATACATACTCCTATCAGTCAGAAATCTTTTTCCTTGGCTTTTATCCAAATGAGTTGGAAAGGTATGCACACAAAAACCTGCATGCAGATGTATAAAGAAGCTTTATTCATAATTTCCAAAGCTTGGAAGCAATCTGTCTTTTTAGTAGGTTGATGGAAAAACTGTGATATATCCAGACAATGGAAAATATTCAACACTAAACAGAAATGAGCTATCAAACCAAGAAAAGACATGGAAGAACTTTACATGAATATTACTAAGAGAAGCCAACCTGTAAAGGGTACATTCTGTTTGATTCCAACTATATGGAATTCAAGAAAAGGCAAACTATGGAGACAGTAAAATAATAATAAATAAGTAAGTGGTTGCCAAGGGTTAGGGAGGGGAGAGGAATGGATTGTTGTAAAGCAGAATTTTTAGGACAGTAAAACAACTCTTACGTTACTGTAATAGTGGATACATGTCATTTTACTTTTGCCCCAAACCATAGAACATACAACACCAGAAATGAACCCTAGGGTAAACTATGGACCCTGGATGATACTGCTGTGTCAATGTTGGTTTATCCTTGCTTTAAAAAAACATTATGATGAGTGACGTTTATAGGGGAAGGCTATGCATGTGTGTGGTCAGTGATATGCAGGTAATCTCTGTATCTTCCACTCAATTTCGCTGGGAACCTAAAACTACTCTAAAAAATAAAGCATACTAAAAAATACATTCTAAAATACCAAGTAAATTCAATTTGATTTACTAGGATTGTATTCAGTCCAACTCCACAAATACCTTCAGTATTGTATTGTGCCAGATATTAAAGGTATTAATAATTTCAAGTATTAACAGTAGGAATGACACAATTCTTTCCAGCACACTGTTTGCAAATAGTATTTTTAGCTTTCTGTTTAGTCCAAGATAGCTTCTAATTCTATTCATAATATTAAGCCAATTACACTGAAATTATATGTCATTTCCTTTCTTCTGACCATGTTATTAGTACTTCTATAATCAAGTTCTATTATTCTTTTCTTCAAAATCCAGATTAAATACTCTCTCCTCTGTGTTACTTTATCTGGTCATCCTAGCTATACTAAGTTGTTTCTCCTGTGATTTCACAGATCACTTGTCTTTTATATCTGCTATTATATGATATATATTTATTGATTTAAATAGTCTGTCTCCCACTGACTGAGGACTCCTGGAAGCGGAAAGCATATCATACTTATCTTTGTAATGCCTGTAACTTGCATACAGGCTAGCAATGAATGATATGTGCTCAATAAACACTATTCATTAAGTGAATAATTAAAGACATGACTGAATCACAGATTAGTAATAAAGAAAAAAAGACATATATTGTAGGCTGATTTAAAAAAAAAAACTTTTTAAATATAACCTTCACTCTTCTGCCCCTTTTTTCCATTTTTCAGGCTTTTAATATTAAGGCCACTCACAGTGGGAATTTTACATTGATACTTTAGTCTCTCCAGGTGATCATGCATGTAGTAGTTTTATAGAAAAGCAGTTGGTTCTATATTTCTGGGAGTCATTCTGAGAGTCTTCACCCAGGAGTTTTTGTGCAGAAAGTCTTGAAGTCATTTTCATGTCAACTATTATACTCCGCAGTTTTTTTTCAATAAGTGACTCTGGACTGATTCCTTTTGTTCTCTAAGTATCATCAATTTTAAAGGAATCCATTATAACTAGATGGCATTCATGTTATTTAAATATCTGCTGACAGTCAAAGACTTATTTCTATTCCATCATGCCACTTTTGTTCATTCAATGCTTGCTGAAATTTATCTGAGATTCCTCGGGAAAAGTAATTTAAAATTTTCATCTTAGTCTTTGCTCCTGAGTTAAGAAATAAAAGTAAAAAATGCAAAGGATATAAATTAAATGTTAAGACTCCAGTTGCAATTTCAGAATAAGATTACAATATTAAAATTGCAACATTGAGCTTAATATATGTTCACATTTGGATATAAGTAAACAATGGAATTTTCTTGCTACCAGTAAAACCCTTTCTTGTACTCCATTCTGGCATCTTTGTTATCTCCTTATGTAGCTGGACCCTGATATTAAGAATCATACTGCTGTCAAACAGGAAAGTGAGTTAGCTTCCTGTATCTTTTCGTGACTTGACAGTAAAGTCTACTTTAAAAAAATCAGAGACAGAAGTGTGAGAGAGAGACTTGTTTAGATGGTATGCATATTTAAACAGTCATCTCATTAAGACAACAAACTGAGGAAGAGCTGCTCTTGAGTACCAGGAAGAGTTCTTTTCACTGCAGGGCTTACATATATATATGCATATGTATACTCAAGCAATAGAGTTATTTGTTCTTAACATTCCCTCTAAAGGAAGAGAATTCTTATTTTAATTCAGCCAGGTTATTTACACAAATATTACTCACAAGTAATAACACATAAAATTATATAGGTGCCAGGGCACTTTTGTAGATCACCACCAAGTTCTCGTACCAAACAATTTCTTGTATTATTAACAATTCATCACTCTTTGACTTTAAAGTCCAAAATGTTAAATTGCAGGACAAACCAACATATTACTCAAAAAGGTAGGGGTGTGTGTGTGTGTGTGTGGGTGTGTGTGTGTGTGTGTGTGTGTGTAATGTACTTAAATCCAGAACGTTCTTTGCTTTGGTTGGAAAATTGGACAATAAACTGTCTTACGGGGCCACCTTACCATATAACTTCAGGGAGCACACCTTTGAGGTCAAGTTAGCATAAACACAGGTTTTACCCCTTTCAGTTTGGCAATATTGCTGACATACTGCCCACATGAAAATTGAGGGAATCCTTCAGGAAAACGCTGACTAAAATGACAGAGTTGGATACATGCCAACCCCAACTTTTAAATGAGTCCAAAGAATCCTGCAATCATCAGAATTTTCTGTATATTGATTTTTCTAAATTCCAGAATCATAATGAGGTATGATTCTTAACCCTTTACTTAATGTTCAAATTTTAAAAATCAGAAAACATTAGTCCTGTGAATTATTGCCATAAGACACTGGCTTTGTTCAGATCTAACACATTTCTCAGTAGAGATGGGAGGATATTGAGATAGACATCCAGCCAGTGGGATCTTTAGATGATGCTTCTTTATAGAACTTAAATTTGGAAGAAATCCTAGAATGCTTTCACCTTGTACATAGTCCTATTATTTTTATTCCTTTCTGGAGTGCTCTTAGCTATTTTTACAAGCTTATATTTTCAGAAAATCTGCATTTAAAAATGTGTAAAAGTAGGACTGCCTAACTTTACCCATTCTCTAAGTTATTATTTTGAGTGAGATCACATTTAATTCATAAATGATTTACAAATAACTGACATTATGAAGTTATCCTATCTATTGACATCATATGATTTCTACTAACTCAAATGTTTCTTTCCATAACTTAATAGTTTTTAAGGTTAACGTGCTTACTTATTAATGTGTTCCCTTATTTTTCACATTTGTCTATAAACCACTTATTAGGTGTATTTCTTGATAAGTTAGTATATTTTATTGCTATTGAAGCAGGATCTCTTTTTATTACTATAATTTGTATATAGGTATACTCTAAATTTTTATGATTACCTGACAAAAATGACTTTTTATAAAAATAGATGTATTTTTCATTTCTCTTTAGTTTTCTTTTTTTTTTTTTTTTTAAATTTTTTTTTTCAACGTTTATTTATCTTTGGGACAGGGAGAGACAGAGCATGAACGGGGGAGGGGCAGAGAGAGAGGGAGACACAGAATCGGAAACAGGCTCCAGGCTCCGAGCCATCAGCCCAGAGCCCGACGCGGGGCTCGAACTCACAGACCGCGAGATCGTGACCTGGCTGAAGTCGGACGCCCAACCGACTGCGCCACCCAGGCGCCCCTCTCTTTAGTTTTCTAAGTATATAATTATGTCATTAAGAAATTATTCAAATTTTATCCTTAAATTTGTTTTCCAAAACTTTAAAACTGTTTTTCTATGCAGATCATTACATAAGATTTCTTGAAAATATGCTATTCCCAACTATCAATTTCGTTGTATTTATTATTTTTATTTCAGCATTATTTTCCTTATTTTAGAAGTGTATATTTACAATTTAATGCTTCTGCATCACCAAATGCACATGAGAAAGTTTTCATTGTTTTTGATCCTCAGTATTTTTAGTTTGATTTGTATAAAACAACTACTTAAGCACTTCCAGAAATTTTGGGGAAAGATGACCACTTCAACTTTCTGCACTCCATGTGTTCACCACCAATCAATCATAGTAACTTTATCTGATAATGGAGATTAAAACATGCATGTGCATCCTTCAGACATATTTCCTTCTCTTTGATAAATACTTAATTACTCTTTCCATACGTCATAATAAAGATGAATTAAGAAAAGTCTCTTGCATTGGGAGTAATATCAATTTCCCTTGCAGTAGGCTGGATATGAGTCATTAGTTCTGGAAAACAAAGGATTTCGAAATCTAAGCATGAGAAAATAGTTGAAAACCTGATTTCAGCTGTATATCTAAGTTGTGGTTCCTATCATCAGATACCATCAAAACCAGAATTTGATTCTTATCTAATACCCACATTTATTTTTCACAGTATTAGAAGGCATGTAAGAAGGGCTTTGACAGGAGAGGGGAAGACGGTGGCGTAGGAAGACGCTGGGCTCACTGCATCCTGCTGATTGCTTAGATTCTACCCACATCTGCCTAAATAACCCAGAAAACCATGGAAGACTAGCTGAACGGACTCTTTGGAGCCAAGCATAGACAAGAAGGTATGAAGGGCAGAGAGGCGGTGCGTGCTACACAGACTGGCGGGAGGGAGCCAGGGCAGTGGAGGGGCAGCCCGCCCAGCAAAGCAGAGCCCCCGAGTCTGGCTTGCAAAACCAGAGGGGTCTGACTGCTTGAGTTCTGACAGCCAGTGGGACTTAACATCTGGAATGTTAAAAGCCAACAGCTCTGCTCTCGGAGAGCATGGAGAGTGAGAGGACACCAGGAGGGAGAGTTGTTAAGCCCACGAAGACAGAGCTCAGCTCGGCAGGGGAACAAAGGCACTGGCAAGTGCCATCTTCCTCTCCCATCCCCCAGCCAAAATTCCAAGGGAACGAGTTCCCGTCACTGAACTTGCTTGCACCATGCAAACGCCCAGTGTTGTGCTTCTGTGGATCCATTCCTCCGACGGGTCTGCCTCCCTCCCACTGCTACAGAGCCCCTCATGCAGGGGACCACCAACGGCAAAGCGAGCTAAGCCTGCCCCTCCGCCCCTGTGCACCTTGCAGATCCACCCCGACTAATACACCAGATCCCATCGAAGCAGCACCACAAGCCTGTCAGTGTGCAAGTAGCCCAGACAGGGGCCACACCACTCCACAGTGAGTCCTGCCCCTGGGAGAGGGGAAGATAAGGTACACACCACTCTGACTGTGGCCCTAGCGGTGGGCTGGGGCAGACATCAGGTCTGACTTCGGCCCCGCCCACCAACACAAGTTCCTCCGGACAGCACCGGGAAAGTGCCCTGTAGTTTGGGGTCACCCCAGGGACTACCCAAAATGACGAGACAGAAGAATTCTCCTCAAAAGAAACTCCAGGAAGTAGCAACAGCTAACAAATTCATCAAAAACAATTTAAGCAATATAACAGAACAAGAATTTAGAATAATAGTCGTAAAATTAATCACTGGATTGGAAAAAAAAGCATAAAGGACAGAAGAGAATCTATTGCTACAGACATCAAGGGACTAATAAATAGTCATGAGGAGCTAAAAAAATGCTATAAATGAGGTGCAAAATAAAATGGTGCGGCCATAGCACAGATTGAAGAGGCAGAGGTGAGAGTAGGTGAATTAGAAGATAAAATTATGGAAAAAGAGGAAGCTGAAAAAAAGAGAGATAAAAAAATCCAGGAGTATGAGGGCAGACTTAGAGAACTAAGTAATGCAATCAAATGGAACAATATCCGTATCCTAGGAATTCCAGAAGAAGAGACAGATAAAGGGGCTGAAGGTGTATTTGAACAAATCATAGCTGAGAACTTCCTGATCTGGGGAATGAAAAAGGCATTGAAATCCAAGAGGCACAGAGAACTCCTTTCAGACCTAACTTGAATCAATCTTCTGCACAACGTATCATAGGGAAACTGGCAAAATACAAGGATAAAGAGAAAATTCTGAAAGCAGTTAGGGATAAACAGGTTCTAACTTAGAAAGGTAAACCCATAAGACTAGTAGCAGACCTATCTACTGAAACTTGGCAGGCCAGAAAGGAATGGCAGGAAATCTTTAATGTGATGAACAGAAAAAATGTGCAGCTGAGAATCCTTTATCCAGCAAGTCTGTCATTCAGAATAGAATGAAAGCTAAAGGTTTTCCCAAACAAAAACTGAAGCAATTCATCACCACTAAAACAGCCCTACAAGATAACCTGAGGGGGGATTCTGTGAGTGAAATGTTGCAAGGACCACAAAGTACCAGAGACATCACTACAAGCATGAAACCTACACACATCACAGTGACTCTAAACCCATATCTTCCAATAATAACACTGAATGTAAATGGAGTAAATGCTCCAACCAAAAGACACAGAGTATCAGAATGGATTAAAAAAACAAGACCCACCTATTTGCTGTCTATAAGAGACTCATTTTAGACCTGATGACACCTTTAGATTGAGAGTGAGGGGATGGAGAAAAATCTATCATGCTACTGGAAGTCAAAAGAAAGCTGGAGTAGCCATACTTACATCAGACAAACTAGACTTTCAATTAAAGGCTGTAACAAGAGATGAAGAAAAGCATTGTATAATAATTACAGGGTCTACCCATCAGGAAGAGCTAACAATTATAAATGTCTATGCACCAAATACGGGAGCCCCCAAATATATAAAGCAATTAATCACAAACATAAGCAACCTTATTGATAAGAATGTGGTAATTACAGGGAACTTGAATACTCCGCTTACAGAAATGAATAAATCATCTATACATAGGATCAATAAAGAAACAAGGGTCCTCATATATTGGATCAGATGGACTTGACAGATATATTTAGAACTCCGCATCTAAAAGCAACAGAATATACTTTCTTCTCAAGTGCACATGGAACATTCTCCAAGATAGATCACATACTGGGTCACAAAACAGCCCTTCATAAGTATAAAAGAATTCAGATCATAAAAAGCACACTTTCAGACCACAATGCGATGAAGCTTGAAATCAACCACAAGAAAAAGTCTGGAAAACCTCCAAAAGCATGGAGGTTAAAGAGCATCCTACTAAAGAATGAATGGGTCAACCAGGCAATTAGACAAGAAATTAAAAAATATATGAAAACTAATTAAAATGAAAATACAACAATCCAAATGCTTTGGGATGCAGCGAAGGCAGTCCTGAGAGGAAAATACATTGCAATCAGGCCTATCTCAAGAAACAGGAAAAATCCCAAATACAAAATCTAACAGCACACCTAAAGGAAATAGAAGCAGAACAGCAAAGACACCCCAAACCCAGAAGAAGAGAAATAACAAAGATCAGAACAGAAATAAACAATATAGAATCTAAAAAAACTGTAGAGCAGATCAATGAAACCAAGAGTTGGTTTTTTGAAAAAATAAACAAAATTGATAAACCTCTGGCCAGGCTTCTCAAAAAGAAAAGGGAGAAGACCCAAATAGATAAAATCATGAATGAAAATGGAATTATTACAACCAATCCGTCGGAAATACAAGCAATTATCAGGGAATACTATGAAAGATTATATGCCAACAAACTGGACAACCTGGAAGAAGTGGACAAGTTCCTAAACACCCACACACACTTCCAAAACTCAAATGGGAAGAAACAGAAAATCTGAAGAGACCCATAACCAGCGAGGAAATTGAATCAGTTATCAAAAATGTCCCAACAAATAAGAGTCCAGGACTCCCTGGGGAATTCTACCAGACATATAAAGCTGAGATAATACCAATCCTTCCAAGCTGTTCCAAAAAAATAGAAAGGGAAGGAAAACTTCCAGACTCATTCTATGAAGCCAGCATTACTTTGATTCCTAAACCAGACAGAGACCCAGCAAAAAAGAGCACTACAGGCCAATATCCCTGATGAATATGGATGCAAAAATCCTCAGCAATATACTAGCAAAACGAATTCAACAGCATATAAAAAGAAGCATTCACCATGATCAAGTGGGATTCATTCCTGGGATGCAGGGCTGGTTCAACATTCACAAATCAATCAGTGTGATACATCACATTAATAAAAGAAAAGATAAGAACCATATATCCTGTCAATCGATAAGAAAAAGCATTTGACAAAATTCAGCATTCTTTCTTAGTAAAAACCCTCAAGAGGTCGGGATAGAAGGAACATACTTAAACATCATAAAAGCCATTTATGAAAAGCCCACAGCTAATATCATCCTCAATGGGGAAAAACTGAGAGCTTTCTCCCTGAGATCAGGAACACGACAGGGATGTCCACTCTCACCGCTGTTGTTTAACATAGTGTTGGAAGTGCTAGCATCAGCAATCAGACAACAAAAGGAAATCAAAGGCATCAAAATTGGCAAAGACGAGGTCAAGCTTTCACTTTTTGCAGGTGACATGATATTATACATGGAAAACCTGATAGACTCCATCAAAAGCCTAGAACTGATACATGAATTCAACAAAGTCGCAGGATACAAAATCAATGTACAGAAATCAGTTGCATTCTTATACACTAATAATGAAGCAACAGAAAGACAAATAAAGAAACTGGTCCCATCCACAATTGCACCAAGCACCATAAAATACCTAGGAATAAACCTAACCAAAGATGTAAAAGATCTGTATGCTGAAAACTATAGAAAGCTTATGGAGGAAATTGAAGAAGACACAAAGAAATGGAAAAACATTCTGTGCTCATGGACTGCAAGAATAAATATTGTTGAAATGCCAATACTACCCAAAACAATCTACACATTCAATGCAATCCCAATCAAAATTGCACCAGCATTCTTCACAAAGCTAGAACAAGCAATCCTAAAATTTGTATGGAACCACAAAGACCCCGAATAGCAAAAGTAATATTCAAGAAGAAGACCAAAACAGGAGACATCCCAATCCCAGACTTTAGCCTCTACTACAAAGCTGTAGTCATCGAGAAAGCATGGTATTGGCACAAAAACAGACACATAGGCCAATGGAATTGAATAGAGACTCCAGAATTAGACCCACAAAAGTATGGCCAACTCATCTTTGACAAAGCAAGAAAGAATATCCAATGGAAAAAAGACAGCCTCTTTAACAAGTGGTGCTGGGAGAACTGGACAGCAACATGCAGAAGAATGAAACTAGACCTCTTACACCATTCACAAAAATAAACTCAAAATGGATAAAGGACCTTAATGTGAGACAGAAAACCATCAAAACCCTAGAGGAGAAAGCAGGGAAAAACCTCTCTGACCTCAGCCACAACAATTTCTTACTTGACACACCTCCAAAGGCAAGGGAATTAAAAGCAAAAATGAACTATTGGGACCTCATGAAGATAAAAAGCTTCTGCACTGCAAAGGAAACAATCAATAAAACTAAAAGGCAACCAACGGAATGCGAAAAGATACTTGCAAAGGGCGTATCAAAGGGCTAGTATCCAAAATCTATAAAGAGCTCACCAAACTCCACACCCGAAAAACAAATAATCCAGTGAAGAAATGGGCAGAAAACATGAATAGACACTTCTCTAAAGAAGACATCCAGATGGCCAAAAGGCACATGTAAAGATGCTCAACGTCGCTCCTCATCAGGGAAATACAAATCAAAACCACACTCAGATACCACCTCACACCAGTCAGAGTGAACAAATCAGGAGACTAGAGATACTGGAGAGGATGTGGAGAAATGGGAACCCTCTTGCACTGTTGGTGGGAATGCAAACTGGTGCAGCCCCTCTGGAAAACAGTGTGGAGCTTCCTCAAAAAATTAAAAATAGACCTACCCTATGACCCAGCAATAGCACTGCTAGGAATTGACCCAAGGGATACAGGAGTGCTGATGCATAGGAGCACTTGTATCCCAATGTTTATAGCAGCACTTTCAACAATAGCCAAATTATGGAAAGAGTCTAAATGTCCATCAACTGATGAATGGATGGAATACTACTTGGCAATGAGAAAGAATGAAACATGGCCTTTTGTAGCAACGTGGATGGAACTGGAGTGTGAGGCTAAGTGAAATAAGCCATACAGAGAAAGACAGATACCATATGTTTTCACTCTTATGTGTATCCTGAGAAATTTATCAGAAGACCATGGGGGAACAGAAGGAAAAAAGAAAGAAAGAGAGGGAGAGAGCCAAACCATAAGAGACTCTTAAAACCTGAGAATAAACTGAGGGTTGATGGGGGGGTGGAGGGAGGGGAAAGTGGGGAAGGGCATTGAGGAGGGCACCTATGATGAGCACTGGGTGTTGTATGGAAACTAATTGGACAATAATTTAACATTAAAAAAAAAGAAGTGCTGTGACAGCAATTTCATAGACAGCTATAACACAATGTGACTGGCTAGAGCCTTTGGAGAAAATACAGAGACAACTGTAATTAGTAGAACTTAAAGCTTCTGTTAGAACCAGGGTGGAAAGGTTTAGTTTCTATGTAAACCATGGACCATTGTGATTCTAACCTTTACTGATCAGTCATCGATATCTGAAAGTAGGTAGTAGATATCTATGGCTATTTCTAAGGAGCTCAGGATGCCTATCAATCTTTTTAAGACCCTCTACAGCTGATCTTGAGGCTCCTGAGCATGATCCTGAGAGGAACACTTTTGCTAGATTACCAGCAAAAGGAAGTGAATGAGCCCCAATGAAGGCCAGATTCAAAATGAACAGATGTTCAGGTTAGCAGAAGTTTAGGCTTTGATGAGTGAAAGTACTTTCTGCTACTTATTCTTATATTCACAACAAGGTCTCCAGACTGCTGGGGCTTCACACAACAGCTAACTTTCAAGTTGTTACACAGAACTTTGATTTTAAATTAGAGTGGGGAGGGGGTGGGGTGCCCCTGGGTGGCTCAGTCAGTTAAGCATTGGACGTTGGCTTAGGTCACGATCCTGTGGTTCCTGAGTTCAGAGTTCAAGCCCTGCATGGGTCTGTCTGCTGTCAGCACACAGCCCACTTTGGATCCTCTGTGTCTCTCCCCTGCACCAGTGTTCTCTCTCAGAAATTAAATAAATGAATAAAGTAAGTAAAGTACTGAGCATTTGTACTTAGCCACTCTAGTATTCATTTTTTCTTATTTTATACCTATTAAAGCCAGAGGCAGAACTACAGACTAACCTCTTGAATTCAAGTGCATTTTCCAGAAGTTTCCAGATTCATTGCCTAACACATAGAGTTACAGACCCTGTATTTTTTTTTTTAACAATTAGCACTGGCCATGGCTTAGGTATTAACAAAACAAGATTGGAGGTTCCATTACAAATAACTTCCTTCTACTTAAAGATTATGGCTAATATTCAGTATATAAATACAAAGGATGTCAATATTAAAATGCAAACTTAAAAAAAACTTTCAATTTTCCTGTCTGATCAATTATATTATACTGTGATACTTAGTTAAGTATCTGCATATTTCATCTTCTTACATTTATATTTATTTATTTATTTACATATTTATTTATATTACTTACATATATATCAAATTGTAATTGATTTAATTCCTTTAATATGTACTTGTTATTGTTTAATTAAAATAGAGATTATGCCTACTGACTAAAGACTTAAAGAGCTAATTTATTTCCTATTAATATTTATCTTGAACAAGGTGAAACACTTAGGTGACAGTAACATAAGAATTAATTACAAAACTTCTAAAATTCAGTGCCATTATTAAGGAGCACTGTGATTTAAAAGACATGAAAAATTCTCCAAATTGACAATGAAGTGTTCTTATCATTTATCCCACTTTTAAGAGTTTTCATGCTGAATAGCATAGGAAAGAAATCTATATATTTAGTATAAGCAGTGTGTCACTTGATCTTTCTGCTAGAAAATGTTAAACTATGTGATTGCTACATTGTGCATTTCAAAATGTTAGCTAACTGTTGTTCTGGAAGACAGAAAAGAACAAAAATTGAACATTTACAGTCCAGAAATCAAGACGAGTAAACACTTATTATACTAAAATAGTGTCCAACTATACCACTATTGAAATGGCTAATGTGGAACAAAGAAAAGATAAAAATTCAGGGAAATATTTTTAAATAAATATGGTTCAACTATGTAATAAATAGTACTTTCATGCTAAAATACATATACTTTTAGGAGGGTAATGTAAGTGTTACTGTACAGATAGAAAGGGAATTTATATTTCTCCCTTGTTTGATTCAAATGAACACTAACAAATGCACACTAAAAAATATCTAGTAGGACTTATGATTTATACGTGCTTTCCTGTGTTATCTATGTGAGGCAAATTGTGGCATTTAGTCTGAAATAATGTTTACAAAACGTACTGTCACATGAGGAAACAGTAAGCACTGTCTTATCACAGGAGCTGTATTTTTTTTTTACATGTATTTGTGAATTTTTACATGGGTAGACAATATTTACTTATCAAGGCAACTGGGCTTTTTCGAACAGATTAACACAGCAGTAAACATGAAGGAAACCATGGGTTGTTTCACCTGTTTCAAAGATACACAGGGAATGTTTTAGCTATTGCTCCATCAACTGATATCTTTCCTGACAGTTGAGAAGAGAAGAATTACTCCTGGGTATTACTTTCTTGATTCATAGCAGGATAGTTAGGGGCTTCTGCAAGATTGGTAATATGGAGAAAGACAGGAGATGTGCTGGTGTGATAGATCCAGGATTTGATGAAAAAGATTCTTACGCCTTTGCATCACCTGAAATGGAGACATAATAAATAATTGAAGGAGACCCTGACTAAGAAACAGTCAATGAGTTACCATCTTATCCTCAAATGTGATAAATCCATGCAAGTGAGAAATCCAAAATGCTTGCTATAAACTCATTTTGCAATCAGTATAAAGGTTTGGAACATTGCCTATATATATTTTGGTAGACTTTAATAATAGTATTATGTCATTGCTCTAATAGCCATATATGTGGTCAGAAGCCTTTTTATTACAATGAAAGCCAAGAAAATATTAATGTAATCATTTGAATGAGACTAGATTATTTGTATCATTTTTAGAGTGCCCTCCTTAATTCTACAATCAACATTTCTCCCTTTAGCCATCCTGTTGGAGACACATTTATTCTTACCTCCAGGGATAAGTATTCATTGATATAGTATAAAGAAAAGTGATAGGTTTTCTTTTTTCTACATAGAGTAACTTTTAAGGAGGGAGAGACAGAGTTGAGATGCTAAATTAGTTTCTGAGGGCTGTCATAACAAAGTATCACAAAGTGGATGGCTTAAAGCAACAAAAATGTCAGCTTCACAGTTCTAGAGTCTAGAAGTCTAAGATCAAAGTGTTATGAAGGCCAAATACGCTCTAAAAACCTCTAGGGGAATGTCTTTCCTTGTCTCTCCTAGCTTCTGTTAGCCCCAGACATTCCTTGACTAGAGCAGTATAAATTCCACCTCTATCTCTGTCTTCACGTGGCTGTCTTCCTTTTGTCTTTGTGTTCAAATTTCTCTTTTCTTAGAAGAACCAGTCATATTGGATTAAGGGCCCACCCTTCTCCAACATGACATCATAACTAATTATGTCTGCAACAACTCTATGCTCAAAAGCAGTCACATTCTGGTGAACTGGGGATTTAGGATTCAATATACTTTTAAAGGAATACAATTAAGCTAAAACAGATCTGTTGTGAAGAAAAGGAAGAGTGAAAATGAGAAGGAAATACATTTTTGCTAAAGACACTTTCCTGAATTCTAAATGAAAATTTGTGGACATTTTCTTTTTATACAGGTTTTAACAACATTAATTTTAAAAGGTCACATTATTACCATGTTTTTTACAAAAGCTGAAATATTTCTATGTAAAAAGTATCAATTTTAAGAGCTATTTAGTCATGCCAATATCAGACAGTGCACTGTTGCTGGAAAAATCTGTGAATACTCCCAATTCATAGGCATCATACTGAAATCTAAAGAGGCATCTCACATCTAACTTCCTGGTTTAGGATTTACTTTTACTTTGTTTAATATAATAAATTATCTAAGCATTTGTACCTTATATTAAATAAAATTATGTTTAGAGTGTAGCAGAAAGGGTTCTGTCCAACATTCCAGATGAAGCAGACCTGAGAGATCTACAGCAGTGATGAAAAGCAGAGACCAGATGAGGCAACGGAATGGAGTGGTTAGTTAATGTTTGTGCAACTAGATCCTTAATGCCACTTTTTCAACTAAGAGTACTAGCAATCTCTGCTGGGAAGTGGAGTGGATGAATGATCAAAACCTGGACAATGGTACTCCATCCTACTTCCTTGGCAATACAGAGAAGTTCAAGCAGTGAACTGCTATGACATGGCCAAATCTTAAAATGAGTACCCTCCTAATACTAGAATCAAAATTGTGAACATCAGTCATGCCAAAGCTTGAGTGTTAGTAGATGTGAAGCTGCTAATTTGGAAAGATATACATTTTGACTCTCACTTATAACTCAAAACATTTCTGAAACTCCTCTTTTAACTTTCTTTAGATCCTTTAATATCTTTAAGTCATAATCATAAAGTTATATTTTCTTAAAGTAAAGCCACTTAGACCTCTGGAGTTAATCAAATATCATGAATGAGCTAATTTTGATGCTGAACTGAATGACCAAGCTAGACAATAGAAATGTGATAAAATGAAACTTTTCTTATGACCTAAAAACCATTTTTACTTACAATTTCTCTAACTTATAAACAATGAAGCTTGGGATAATGCTACAAAAAGGGCACTGCATACCCTTTATGAATAAGCAATTTCAAGACATCAGAATACATGTATTATAGAAATAACAATGTCCTTATATTCATGTGTCAAATAAAGATTCCACACATCACATTAACTCAACTTATAAGCATAAATATAAATGCACACACAGACACAGTCAAAGCAGGTTTTGAAGGGAAGGGAATTGCTTCATCAACCCACATTGTTTTGCTCCTTCCTAATCATATATATTACTATAGATAAAGGAACAATTTCAATATTAAGAAATTGTACATTCTTAACACAGTAATAACTAATTAGACCCACAAGTGCTTCAGGACATGGCCCAAGTTTAGAGCCTGAATATCATTAGATGTATTTCAGGTATTGGTAATATAATAATGCATATTTTATTAACCTCCTTCATTTTCCCCCTTTTGTTCCATTCAAAGAAATCTTATTTTATTCATGAATTTAAAAAATGCAATATCCATTTTTATTCTAAATATACTTTGAGGTATTTAGTCATGATGTTTAATGTTCATGGATCACCTTCATGTTTTTATAAGAGAAATAACTTCTAAAAGTTTCATCAAGGAATACAAAAATAATATATTTCTATATGTAAATGCCTTGAGAGTATGAACATATTCCCTAATCACCTAACTGATGGAGAAGGATAAAGTCAGTTAATTTTACTTCTTTGGCTATTTGAATATTTCATTTAATTGCTATAATATTTTATAGAAAATAGAAATTGAATAATAAATATATAAAACTTTATCTTAAAGAATATTTCAACTGATTAAATTCCACACTATGTATGCAATTTTATCTATCGATATAAAATATGTATGAATATATATATGCCCACATACATATACATACACATTTATATATTTGTGTATGTGTATGTATATGAATAAATAAAAAGGTCTAACCACCTTCTGATTTTACAGTGGTTTCACAAATTCTCTCCGCTTACATATTTTCTTCATTCTTTTTTATTTCATTTGCATCTTAATGCCATCAGCTTTATCTGTCTTATAAACTTTCTTTGAAGTTTATTTATCTATTTATTTTGAAAGAAACAGCGCTAGTTGGGGAGAAGCAGAGAGAGGGGGAAAGAGAGTTTCAAGCAGGCTCTGCACCATCAATGCACAGCCCGATGAGGCACTCAAACTCATGAACCGTGAGATCATGATCTGATCCAAAATCAAGTCAGATACTTACCCGACTGAGCCACCCAGGTGCCCCTAAGATTTTCCTCAATGAATATCAGAAGGAGTAGATCATTTCAATGAAAGCTACCTCCATTCCTATTTATGGGTGACTTGAACTATAAATACATTTGAGTATTATCTGGATATAAATATGGGAAAATAAAATGTTATTTTCTTAAGACAGTTTGCAAGCTATTCTTCAGTGTTCAAATTCTGGGGAGAAAATGGTAGAAACATACCAGTAAATCTTGCCCTTGTTTGAGTCAAGTTGAACCACAAAGTGAAGATTCTTTGTTAGGTCAACCCCTCAAAAGTTAGGTAGTTATAAAACCTCTTTTACAAGAAGTTCATATAGTATGTTGAAATATTACTTTTATCTTATTTTCATGTTTGTATTTATTCCTATTTATAAGAAAATCAAATCACATTAAGATAAGGAATGGTTTATGACTGACTACTAAATTCAACATTAAACCTAAATTGTTGTGTATTCAAAATAACAGAAAACTGGGATAAAATGAAGCCTAAACTGAGTATTATACCTGTTATTCATGTTATGAACAAAGGATTAATCTCAAGAGTATATATCAAACTGTACTATATCAACAAGAAAAGATTCAACACTTGAATAGAAAAATGGTCAAAGGACATGAACAGATAGTTAAGAGATAATAAAATTGAAATAGGCAATGAATATGAAAATGCTTAACCTTAAGAGGGGAAAAAATTGGGAAGATGCAAATTAAAATCACAGTGAAGTATGAATGCACATCTATCAGATTGACAAAAATTACCAACAGTCTGCAAAGCAGGTTGCAGAAACACACAATTGCTTACATACTATTTTGAAATTCTTAAAAACATTTTGGAAAGCCAAATGAGAAAAATCTAGTATACCTTACTTCTAGTTATGTTCTCCAGAAGAAAAAGAGACAAAGAGAGAGAATATTTATAGCAACATTCTTTATTAGAGAAAAAAATCTGAACACAAATTTCCATCAGATGTAGGATAAATAATTTCAGCTATATTCATGCATATGGATTATATATAAGAAGAATACATCAATTGAGATGAATCTCAGGAAGAATGCTAAATGAACAAAACAAGAATATAGGAAAAGAATATAGAAGCAGAATATAGAAGTAGGAAAAGAATATAGAGAAAATGATATATTCTCAAAAATATATGTTAAATATTACTAAATATTCAAAATTGACTAGAAAGACACATGTTTACTAAAAATCAATGAGTTGCATATGAATGATAGACACCAAATTTTGAGTCCTAAAATCTGTAATGAACCATAGAAGTTCCCAAATATCCTGAGCAATCTTGAGAAAGATCAAAGTTGGAGGTATCATACTTCCTAATTTCAAACTGTATTACAAAGCTATAGTAATCAAAATAGTAAGGTACTAGCATAAAATCAGATACAGAGACCAATGGAAAATAATCAAGAGTCCAGAAATATACCCCTAAATATATGGCCAACTAATATTTGAGAATACTCAATGGGGACAGAACACTCTATTTAATAGTGTTGGAAAACCAGCATATCTACATGCAAAAGAATTAAATTGAACCCCTAACTCACACCACTCACAAAAGTAACTCAAAAAGACTAAAGACTTACACAAAAGAGTTGAAACCCTAAAACTTCTGAAGAAAACATAGAGAAAAATCTTCTTGACATTAGTCTTGACAATTATTTTTTTAGATATGACACTAAAAGCACAAGCAACAAAAGAAAAAAAATTAGTAACAGAGTACATCAAACTGAAAATATTCTGCTCAGCAAAAGAAAAAATCAACAAAATGAATAGGCAACCACTGCAATGGGATAAAATATTTGCAAATCATCTCTCTGATAAGGAGCTAACATCCAAAACACATAAAGAACTCATGTAAATCAGTAACAAAAAATCTTGATTAAAAAATTGAGCAGAGGAACTGAATAGACATTTTTTTTCAAAGAACACATACAAATGGCAAACAGGAACATGAAAAGGTGCTAAATATCATGAATTATCAGTGCAATGCAAATCAAACCCACAATGAGATATCACCTCATACCTGTTAGAATAGCTGTCATTACAAAGACAAGGGGTAACAAGTGTTGGCAAGGATGTGGAAAAAAGAGTAGCAATTAGCTTCACCTTTAAGGGGCATCTGTAAATACAGCTAAATGATAATTGAAATCTCTTGCTTTTAGTCTTTCACAGACACCAAAATAAAATTAGCTTTTACCGTTTGCATTATCCACTTACTGGCTTCCTTTCCATTTATCAATTGCTCCCCTTACTTCCAATTGTCATTAGCTTTTGCCCAATACTAACCTTCCTTCCCAGGTAAGACCATCAATCAGTCTTAAGATTGACACATCAAGTCAACAGCAATATAAATCTGGCCAATCCTTCACCCTTTACCCATTCACATGCAAATGGAGTAGCTAGAGCAGAGTTGGATAAGTATTAGCTTATAGAACTGTCTCATCCATTTAAAAGAAAAGAAGCAGGAATTGTTAATAGTACCTTAGGCAGGTAAGAAGTAATAAGCGATCCCATTATTCCCCCATGTATTCAGTGAGTAATATTTAGATATACTGTCATAGTATCATGTTTAGAAATTGATTCTTCCACCAGAACTCATAAATGCAACCCAAGTCCTGGCACTACATGAACAGGCAGAGGAAACGGAAATAGAAACAGAAACGGAAAGGCAAAGGCAAGAACCACATTTTCCCAAAAATAGCTCAACAGCACACATTAAATTCTAGTATATATTCATTCAATCCTTGTAGTCTCTTACCACAGTTTAGTAAGCACATATTTCAACTGTCCATTCCAATTTTCAACCATTCTGTTTTTATGGATGATGAAATACATGAAAATTTCACTATAAGAAGATATTTGGTCCATTATTGCACTGTTTCAGCAGTACCTTGATTAGATGACAATTATGAGGTCCAAAAAGAAATAACATTTTCAGCTCTAAATTCCTTATCATGTTAGACATGTTTGCTTCAGTTGATGAATATGCAAATCCAAATCCAGAATCAGTAACTACCCTGGTTAAGACTCATTAGTATCTATCTGAACTATAAGTAATAGGTCAATTTAATCTGCTATGAGCTTGTCTGTGTCTGTCAATAGGCAGTGCATGTCTGCATTTAGTTTCTATTCTTGTTCACAAACAATGTAGGGCATGGCAAACAGTTGCACATACTGTTCAGCAATCCGGTTAAGTATTTTCTCCATCCTCAGGGCATTTTACTCATTGTGATAAAAATTACCTTGGGTCTCTTGAGGGTAGGACCTAAAAACCTGATTCCCTAGTTACTTCATCTTTGGTGGCATCCTATAGACACTATATACTATATATACATGTATATACTATAGTGTGTGTATGTATGTATGTGTGTATACATATATATATAATACACTTGTATATATATAGTATATATAAATAAGTACACTATATACACATGTATACATTTATACATGTATAAATTTATATATACATGTATACATTTATATATACATGTATAAATCTATACATGTATATACTATATTTGTGTAGACGTGTGTATAGAGGGAGAAGCAGGTAGGAATAAGCATATATATACTACTATGGTGTATATACATTTATAGTACATATAAAGGAATATATATATATGTATGTATTTCACAAGGCTAGGATAAACTGAGCAAATCTGTTGTTTGAGGAGTTGATGAAACATTAAAATACACAAAAATTGAGAAAATAAATGGAGTAGTTACTAAATTTTTGATGGATAAGTCTTAACCTGTTCACTGGAGTCAATCAGTCTCTGGTTGATTTTTCTTTTCAATTTTTTTACATTTATTCATTTTTGAGAGACAGAGTGTGAATGGGGGAGGGCCATAGAGAGAGGGAGACACAGAATCTAAAGGGGGGGTCCAGGCTTTGAGCTGTCAGCACAGAGCCCAATGTGGGGCTCGAACTCATGGACTGAGAGATCATGACCTGAGCCAAAGTCCAACACTTTACCGACTGAGCCACCCAGGCACCCCCTGAATGGCTGATTTCAAAATGAGAACCTGGCATTAGTTGGTTGGTTTCACAGATTTAGTAAATACTCTATTTCCTCAATTTTTATACTATATTTTATGAAATATCTCAACAGTTGCAACACTTAACTTTCCAAAGTTTTTTAACCACTTTTATTTTTATTGCTTCTTTTAATTTGAAAGAATACTAACTTTTTTCTTACTATGCAACCCCACTTTGGGAAAGCTAAGACAGGAGGACCATGACAGATTATTTCACATTATCCTCTTCTCCCAACATTAGTCACATAGGAAGTCTTTACAGTTGGAACCCTTTTTATTACATCATCAATCATAACTTGGATTAAAGGATCTGAAAGAAACTTAGTGTAATTATACGGACAATCCAAAGTTACTTGCATTTTTAATATTCAGCAACCTCGGAAGGAGGATTGCATTTGAAAGTTATAGGTGGAAAATGACAATTCTCCTTTTCAGGATATGTTACACACTTTTGCCTTTACTCATACAGGCGTATTGAGAGTTTATTTATCTATCCACATTTCTTCAAAGCTGCAGCTATCCAAGTGTCTCGAGTAATACCAAACATGCCTTTCTATCCACAGTGTCTAACGCAAAACAAGAGGTCATTAGTATCCCATGTGTAAAATTAATTTTAATAGCTCCTCTATAAGGAATCAACATATGATGTTTAAAGAGGCCCCTGATTCTCTCCCACTGAAACTGTGCAATTCTTTTTGGCAATTATCTGTAGGAAGGAGTTACTTTCACTCACAGCACATCTTCCCAACCACCTTTTGGCTTTATATTCTTCCCTTCTACCTGTTTGATTACCAGGTGTAACTCAGTACTTTGGCAGTCTCAAGTTAGTCTTTAATTACTTTCAGTTTTGGCTTTCTCACTACCTAAATATTACTTTTTGACCCATTAAATTTCTACCCATCTTTGATCTTCAAGTCATTTATGTGATTTTTCTCATATAAGTGGTCACTGTGCTTGAGTGACCTCTCATCAGCAATGGCTTAGAAGCAACTTTGTCACCATAGTATTCCACCACTGTAAAAATAAATAAGTAAATAAATATCACTTAAACTATCATGTCGAGGTTTGGTTTAATTATCCTATTCATAAATATATGCATATAAGGCTTAAATTAAAAAAAAAAAAAAAAGGATAGAGCAGAAATATAGAACAAAGCACAAGCAGTCATAAACGGGTCCAAAAACTTTCAGGCACATCTCCCAGTTTGTATAACCTTACAAAACAAGCACATATCATCAATCTTTTCATCCATAAAAAATAAAGACAGATTATACTGGGTATCCCAGAGAGTTTTAAATTTTAAATACTTTCAACCACTAAGAAAATTTTATAAAGAGATGCATTCAGAAATACTAAAGTATATCAAGATGAGATCCTAAAAGAGATTCAAGTAATCCACAGGAAGAAAAGAAAAACAGATCAGAAAAGTGGAATGAACAAACAGAAACACACCTATATAAAATAGCATATTTAAGCTCTAATATAACAATATTACCTTAAGTGGAAGTAGTCATAACATACCGAAGGCAGAAAACGGCCAAATGGATTTCAAAACAAAACCCAAAACAAAAAACATTGCCCAACTACATGCTTTTTACAAGAAACTCACTTAAAATTCAACAACATAGGTAGATCGAAAGTAAAAGAAGAGAAATAAAAAGATACACCATGCAAACTTTAACTTAGAAAAAAATAAGGCAAACAGGAGTGGCTTCAATATTAAAACAGAATTCAGAGCAAAGAAAATCACTCCAGGAAAAAAGGGCATTATGTACTGAGATCAATTTACCAGTAATACATAAGAATCTTATAAGTCAACATACCAATTAAATATACATGAAGAAAAAATGGATAGTATAAAAGGCAAAATAGATAACCCAGTATTATAGGTGGGAACTTTAACATAATTTATAGAATGGGCAGAAGAAAAAATCATCATGGATATAGAGATCTGAACAACACAATCAACCAAAAGTATCTAATTGACATTTCATCCTAACCTGTAGATTTCTACTAAAGACCACATTTTTTTTATACACACAGACATGCTTGTTCTAAAACTTATAAGTAGTCACCATCTCTAAATGGCTAAAACATTCTTGTCAAAGAAGAAAGTGAGGAAATTATTCAGTATTAAAGCAAGACTTTGATAAGACAGAAGGACAGACACACTGAACATGGAACAGAATACAGACTTTAGAAACAGACCCACACAAAGAGGTCCCAACTTTTTTTTTTTTTTTTGACAAAGTTGCAAAACTATTTCAATTGATAAAGAATAGCTTTTTCAACAGTGTTAGAGAAACTGGGCATCCATAGGCTAGGTAGACAGATAAAAGGAAGAAAAAAAATTCACCTTTAAACCATTTAACTCATACAAAATTTAAATAAATAGGGTCATATATTTAACTACAAAATACAAAAGTACAGTATCTTTAGAAAACCAAACAAACCACCATAGGTGAGAGTCTTCAAGGCTCTAGGCCTAGGAAAAGAGTTTTAGAACTTGATACCAAAGCATAATACATCAAAGAAAATATAAATTGGACCTTATCAAAATTTAAAAATTTTAGCCTGCAAAAGATCCTGCTAAGAGAATGAAACATGTTAAAGACTGGGATAATATATTTTCAAACAAAATACTGACAAATGACTAGTTTTTAGAGTATATTAAAAAGTTTCAACTCAAGAAAAATAATAAAATTAGAAAAATTTAAGACACATACTCATTTCAAAATAGAGGATTCAGAGCTGGCAAGGAAGTACATGAAACAATGTTCAACATCATTACTATGACAGAAATACAAATTAACCAACTGAGCCACCCGGGTGCCCCATACAGAAATACAAATTAAAACCAGAGTGACCAAAATAAAAATAGTAACAACATCAAATGTTGTTGAGGAAGCAGAGGCAATTAAGTCATATTGCTGGGAAAGTAAAACAGCACAGTCACCCTGTAAAATGGTTTTGAGGCTCTTATAAAATTTCCTTATGTCCCAGCACACATATACTTAATATTATCAAACTTGAAATGCACCATATATTGTTTGAGTACTGAGTGGTTAAACAAACTAGGACTTTATACAATGAAAAACTAAGCAATAAAAAGGAATGAACTAGTGATAATACACAGGAACTTGTATTATGATCTGAGGAAATTATGATGAGTAAAGAAAGCCAATGTCAAAAAGTGACACACTGTATGATTCCATTTTTATAACATTCTTGAAATTTAAAAATTATAGAAAGGAAGAACAAATTAGCATTGTCAGGGGTGAGCAATGAGATTAGGGAGGAGAACAAGAGAGAGGTAAATATAAAAGGTCAACAGTAGGAATCTGTGTGGTGACAGTAATTTATACTGACTGTAGTGGTGGATACATGACTACACATGTGTTTTTGAAATAGTACAGAACTCAGTACACACACACACACACACACACACACACACACACACACAGAGTACAAGTAAAACTGGGAGATTTGAATAATCGATTGTATCAATGTCGATTACCTGGTTGTGACATTACACTAGTGCCCCTTCTTTTGCCAGACTGAACTCCAACACCTTTCCCTCTAGCCCAGGAGTTCCAATGAGCAGGGGGGCTGTCAAGAGTGATTTCTTGCTTCCAACCCACAAACCCAGGGAACATTTGGCAATCTGTGTAGGCAATCTGGTTGCCACAGTGGGGAAAGTGCTACGGGCATGTAGTGGATAGAGGATGGGTTATGGTGCTGAACACCCTGCATATCATAGAACTTTCCCTACAACAAAGAATTATCTGGCCCAAAATGTAAATAGTGCTGAGGTTTAAAACACTGAAATAGCCTCAGGAGGCTGATATAAGGCATACTTGGCCTTTCAGCCACATATTATAAAACTGGATAAAGTCTAGAGGCTATAAACACTCTAAAACTTACCTTCATCTGCCTGGGTTCCATCATCTCTTAACTACTGGACAGGTAAGTAAATCTTTACTGTCTGATAAAGGGCTAGTATCCAAAAATCTATCAAAAACTTATCAAACTCAAAATCCAAAGAATAAATAATCCAGTTAAGAAATGGGAGAAGACATGAATAGATTTTTTTTCCAAAGAGGACGTCCAGATGACTAACAGACACCTGAAAAGATGCTCAACATCATTCATCATCAGAGAAATACAAACCAAAACTATAGTGAGATATCACCTCATACCTGTTAGAACGGCTAAAATTAACAACATAGGAAACAACAGATGTTGGTGAGGATGTGAAGAAAGAGAAACCCTCTTAAGCTGTTGGGGGAATGCAAATTGGTGCAGCCACTCTGAAATTACACTATGGAGGTTCCTCACAAAGTTAAATATAGAACTACCCTAGGACCCAGCAATTGTACTACTAGGTAGTTACTCAAAGAATACAAAAATAGTGATTCAAAAGGATACATGCACCCTGTTGTTTATGGCAGCATTATCAACAATGGCCAAATTATGGAAAGAGCCCAAATGTCCATAGACTAATGAACTGATAAAGAAGTTGTGGTATATACATACAATGGACTATTATTCAGCCATAAAAGAGAATGAAATCTTGCCATTTGCAATGATATGGCTAGAGTATATTATGCTAAGTGAAATAAGACCGTGAGAGAAAGACAAATACCAAATGATTCCACTCATATGTGGTATTTAAGAAACAAAGATGAACAGAGTGGGGAAAAAAGAGAGAAAGAGTCAAACCATAAAACAGACTCTTAACTACAAAGGACATCCAAAGATTGCTAAAAGGGAGGTTGACAGGTGAATGGGTTAAAAGGTGATGGGTATTAAGGAGGGCACTTGTTTTGATGAGCACTGTGTCTATATGTAAGTGATGAATCACTAATTTCTACTCCTGAAACTAGCATTACACTATATGTTAACTAAGTAGAATTTTAATAGAAACTTGAAAAATAGATAAATAAAAGTTTACACTTTACAAAAAGAAACTAATGTAACATTGTCAACTATACTCAAAAATAATTAAATATAAAATAATACACATGGAAAATTTTGAGTATTTGCCACTTCTTTTCATAAACGTGCATATATACTAATAAAATAAAGTGAATGGATAAATGCACAATAACATGCAAGCCTGCAACATTTAAGATAAGTTTATATATTAAAATAAGAAACAGAATAATACAAAATACTTATCTATTAAGTAACAAAATGTATTTAACACTGAAGTTTTTCTGGAAATACTTGTATATGATACATATAATACTTATACAATAAAATAAACACAAGGTTTACACTAATATAGTAGTTTTTATTTTATTATTTTTTTATTATTTTTTTTTTAATTTTTTTTTTCAACATTTATTTATTTTTGGGACAGAGAGAGACAGAGCATGAACGGGGGAGGGGCAGAGAGAGAGGGAGACACAGAATTTGAAACAGGCTCCAGGCTCCGAGCCATCAGCCCAGAGCCTGACGCGGGGCTCAAACTCACGGACCGCGAGATCGTGACCTGGCTGAAGTCGGACGCTTAACCGACTGCGCCACCCAGGCGCCCCATTATTATTTTTAATATAGTAGTTTTTAGGGGTGCCTGGGTGGCTCAGTCAGTTAAGCATCCATTTTCAGCTCAGGTCATGATCTTGTGGTTCAAAAGTTCAAGCCACACCACTGGTCTCTGTGCTGACAGCTCAGAGCAGCAGCCTGCTTCAGATTCTGTCTCCATCTATCTCTGCCCCTCCTCCATTCACACATTTTCTCTCTCTCTAATATAAACATTAAAAAAAAATTTTAGTATAGTTTTTATTAAAAATTAATTTCTTGTAACTTTTAACAGAATTTTGAAATTCTAAATAAACTTAAGGTATTAAATTAATAACAGTTTTTCCCCATGCTATTGACCAGAATATCAACTATTTTATAACAAAGGCTTCAGCGTAATTTTATCTGAAGTATTTTGCTTCTGAAAATATGAAAACCACTACCTTGTAGTTATCAAAAATCACCTGATTTTTCATTAATAGTGAGATTTTGACTAAAAATAGTGTGATTATGGAAGAATTTTCTGAACTACTTTAAAAAATTCTCTTTTGGGGCGCCTAGGTGGCGCAGTCGGTTAAGCGTCCGACTTCAGCCAGGACACGATCTCGCGGTCCGTGAGTTCGAACCCCGTGTCTGGCTCTGGGCTGATGGCTCAGAGCCTGGAGCCTGTTTCCGATTCTGTGTCTCCCTCTCTCTCTCTGCCCCTCCCCTGTTCATGCTCTGTCTCTCTCTGTCCCAAAAATAAATAAACGTTGAAAAAAAAAATTAAAAAAAAAAATTCTCTTTTCTTTACCACTTATACAATCATAAATGCTACCAGTTAAATTTTAAAGTCAAAGATGATGTATTTAATATTAAAAATATTTTGTTTGATCAAACACAAAGTCCAAAGAAATGTCAGTGTTGACACATTAGACATGTTGTCATAGAAGTCCAACATTTTGTAATTCTCCTGTCTAATTAATATCAAGGTAAAAGAAATGTTTTTAGCACTTTGGATGACTGATTTGTCTAGTTACTATTTTGAATCAATATACTATTGAAATGTAGTTCAAAAATGACCAATTTTAATAAATATTTTGCACTAAAGATGCCCTAGCTCTTAAAACTAGAAAATATAAAATAATTGATTCATTTAATACATATTTGTAAAATACCCTTTAGGAATATGAACAGGCCATGAGTGAGCCTGTAAAATCTACACTTCAAAGTAAAGTAAAATCTTTAATCCTTTTAGTACAATTAAAGACATCTTAAACTGTATATGTGAGAAGAAATCTGATATGTCTTGCCCATGAAAGTTCTTGCTTTCTCCCATAAAAGTATTTATAGATGGTGGGCTTTAAGGTTGCATGATATTTTAAGTTCTTTCATTAACTTAAAAATTCAAATTTTAGCTCAAGCAGTTCAATACTATTTGATTAAATACCTTAAGTCTTTATGTTATACAAAAAAAAAAAAAAATCCCTTATTTGTGTTGAGAACATTTTGGTGGAGGATATAGGCCCTACACTTAAGGAGATAATTATCCAACACAGTAGATGATAAAGTAAATGGTATAAACTACCAGTGATAGAGAAATTTTGAGAATTTGGTACGTTTAAGAATTGGATCACTAGAGCATGTTGAGGAAGGTTTTTCCGGAAGCAAGACCTTAACCAGTTCTTGACAGACAGGAGGCATTTTGGTGAGTAAAAAAGCAAAACACAATTCAAAAAAAAAAAAAGGAATGTTAATGAAAAATGTTTGAGAGAAATAAATATATGTAGCTTTGAACTGGGAAAATGAGAAAAGCTATTTGGTTAGAATTAAGGGATTCAGGGAAAACATAGTGTGAAATATATTAGGAAATGTGTAAAATGTAGTACATTAATAGCCTATCACCTAAACCAATTTTTTACATTATGTATGCAGTAAAAACAGCTATTGTTCAGCAGATAAAAGAGAAATAACAAGAGGACTTCCTACTATAATCATAGTACATAGTAATAAAAGCTTCAACTGATTCAGAAGTTAGAAAAACTTAATTAAAAAATGAAATTATAGGAGGCCACATTCCAATATACTACAAATTCCTTTTAGATGATTTATTCACCTACATCATAAATACTGACTTAATAGCTATTTGACAGGTCAGTACACACACTGAGTATAATAGACAGAAGGGGCATGGCTTCTGTACTTACGGAATCCAGAAGAACAGACAGATTGAAAGCAAGCAGATATATGTTCAAATCATTTGCTCTGCCATGGTGAAAATTTCCTAATTGACCCCCAAAAGAGATCTGAGCCTTCTTGACATTATAATAAAACACTGAACATACTTTTGTTAATGCATTTGTCTCTACAGGTTTTTTAATTTATATTTGTGTCTGTCAAGCAAATGTGACCCCTTTAGGTACAAAGATCTTACCATTGTGAATACAATACAACTTAATTCACTGTTTCATATTTTGAAATGAATTTGTGGATGTGGATATATGTACACACATTTGCACACATATATTGATAGACTCATTCTTTCACTTTTGTTATCTTTATTCTAATGAATAAGAAAGTGGAAGCCAAAGTAGTCAAGGATTAATTCTCAATTGTCCAGTAAAATTTCAAGCATTCATGGGCATATGATTGGGTCTTTAAGTATCCTATTCAAGATAGGACTGGCTATGGTATTCAGAGATTCTTCATAGTTCAATAAAAGCCATTCATTTACAATATCGTACTATGCCTACAATTATTTTTTCTTCTATAACTAAACCTAAGAAACGAACAGAAAGCACATTTGCAAAGACACCTTATAGTTCATGTTTTCAACACTGTGAGCATAAAGCAATATCAATCAACTTTCAGCTTCCATATTAATAAGATCTTTTTGTGGTCAGCATTCTTACACTTTGATTTTATTCATGGGCTGTCTCCATTTCCATTTTGTTTTTTAAATTCATGTCAATCAATTTTACCTAATGATTATTCTTCTTATACAACCAAAAAAAAAAACTGAGTAACTTGACATTATCTCTATTAACATCCCTTTCTATGAATTAACTAAATTTAACACCATTTTTAACTTTTTTCCCTTATCCTTTGTAGTATAAATTATCCTTAACTGTCAAACTGAAATGGTTCTTGACTCTTCTGCCTTTTTTCTTAAATGTTTTTGAGAGAGACAGAAAGAGACAGAGAGAGAGAGAGAGAGAGAGAAAGAGAAAGAGAAAGAGAGAAAGAGAGAGAGAAAGAATCCCAAGCAGCTGACAGCACAGAACCCAACGTGAGCCTCTATTTCACAAACTGTGAAATCATGACCTGAGCTGAAATCAAGAGTCAGATGCTTACCCAACTGAGCTACCCAAGCACCCCCATGCCCTATATTTTTTTTATAATGAAACACCAAACTCTGTTTTTTAAAACCAAAGGAAATGTAGCTGCAAAAATAATACCACTGAGTGCTTCAGAAGGTCCAGTTGAGTATTAGCAGCCTGGCTTGCTCTCACACTTTTTCTTTTCCAAGCTTCATGCTGTTCATGGCTCAGGGGAATCCACCATCACCATGAGGATACACAAGGAGCCACAGGCATTGAGAAGAAATTCTGAGGGACACTACCGTGTCTTCCTTCTTAGTGCTGGGACCTGTGAATGGAATCTCCTGGACCATACATAGGCTTGCTCTGGAATTCCATAGCCAACCTTCAGGGACTTCTAAATCTCTATAGAGTTCCCAGGAGGAACTTCCCTATTCAAAGAATAGCCTTATCTCAATCTCTACTTGGAGGCACAACCCAGGGGTTTGCTTTTCATTGGAATCTAGAGAAAATCTGCACACCAGCTCAGAATGGCTTCAAGCAAGGTTCACAGTTCCCTGTACTTCATGAGTAGAATGCTCTGTTGGTCCTTCCTTTTCTTAGCTTCTGGTGGTTGCTGGCAATCCTTGACATTGCTTGGCTTATAGCTGCAGCCCTGTAATTTCTCACTTTTTTCATAGCAATCTTCTATCAGTGTGTATGTATGTCACTGTATATGCAAATCCCTCTTTCCTTATAAGGACACCAGTCACTAGATTTAAAGCCTACACCACATTACCTTATTTTAAGTTGATGGTATATGCAAAGGCCTTGAACTTTGTCACTGTCGTATAAGGGTAAAATGTTTGTTTCCTCAATGTCTCTCCCCTGCCCACTTCTCTTTGACTCTTTATCTAATTTCACGGAGTCTGCTCCACACTCAACAGATTAAATATTTGTACCAAGCAATAAGCCTCATGATGACATTTCTATTTTCCCCCAAGACAGCTCCTTCCTGTTGGGGCAGGTACATTTAATCAACCAACAAGCATGCTGTCCACATGCTACAGTGTCATTCCACCCTCAACCCCCAATGATAGCTGTCGCCTACCGGTTTTTTAGCCCTCTCTCTCTGTCTCTTTCATTCTCGCTCTCTCTTGCTGTCTCTTGCACTCAGACTATGCTTGGGGTTTTGGGTACCCTCCATTTGGTCCTCTGGGAATGCAGTACCTTCCTCTTCTAGGACATGTGAGCACAATACATCTTCACGTTATACATCTCTCTGTGCTGTTATTCTGTGTCTGCACCAGACTTGATCATCAGAAGGAAAAACAAAAGCTTTTCAAGTAACATAATTATATTCCTTACAAAACAGTCATCATCAGACAGTTGTTAGACCTCCTACAGATTATCTTCATAATCAAAGCAGAGAGTAAACCAGAACTTATTAGACACAAGTTATTGTTATGGACAAACTTGGAGCAACATACCTAAAGTGTAATTTTCAGAGATCTAACTTAATATTCGAAGCAGAGAGAACCTGGATTTGAGGATCAGAATTCTAGAAACACAAACACACACCTTGAATAAGATTCATAAAGTATCAAAAAGCAAAAATGAGAAAATACAAAAAAGCAAGCCAATCTAGAGGCCCGATAATGCTTACTACTATCAACAAATCTGACGAAAAGTTTCATGCCTTCCTTAAAGGTGTGCAGAAGTGTTTTAAAATGTCTTGTCATTTAATAAGAAATCATAACAATGTAAGTAATTTTAGCATGGCAGCAAAAGTAGTACAAAACAAAGGGGCCTAACTAGAGGAAACAAAGAACAAATAATTGACTTAAATGTCAGTATTTTATGACATTACTAAATATACTCTACTTAAAGTGAATTATGTAGGGGCCCACACTTTGTTTATATGAATATGCCAATGCTGTGAAAAATTCTCTTTCAGGAAAATAACAAATTCTCCACTATCAAATATTTGCCAGAATTCTATTGTTTTCTAGCAGCACTTAATAAAACATCAAGTCAATCAACATTACTTTCATTCTTGAAACTGTAAAATAAAACTGTGCTCCTTGAAATACACTTAGCAAAAAACCTGTTTCAAAAGTATAATTTAAGAATCCATAAAGTTTTGTTTGCTAGAGCTGCCTTAACAAGGTACCATGGTTTAAACAACAGAAATTTATTGTTTCACAGTTCTGAAGTAGAAATCAGGGATTAAGCAGGTTGATTTCTTCTGAGAACTGTGAAGAACAATGTATTCTTTGTCTCACTCTTTTTCAGGTAACTGGCTGGCCATTTTTTTGGTCTTTCTTGGCTGATAGATGCATCACCCAAATCTCTGCCTTAAGATTCACACAGCATTGTCACTGTGTATGTTGTCTTCAAACTTCCCTTTTTTATAAGGTCCATCCTAATGACCTCATTTTAACTACATTACATCTGCAAAGACTCTATCACCAAATAAGGTCTAAGTCTGAGGTACAAAGGGATTGGTTAGGATTTCAACATAGGAATTTGAGCAGGGCATTATTCAACCCAAAGCAAATACTCCTAACATTGTGCTAAATTTAATGTCCTCAAGTTGGCTCTAGATCCTTCAGGAAACATCCTTCATATGACACTTTTTCTGCTATATTCTAAGTATTGTATCAGTAACATTCCTTTGAAAATATTGCTTGTGGGGCACCTGGATAGCTTAAATGGTTGAGTGTCTGACTCTTGATCTCACGGTCGTGAACTCAAGCTCCACGTTGGGCTCTGTGCTGGGTGTTAAGCCTAATTAAAAAATAAAATAAAATAAATAAAAATATCATAGCTTGGATAATATATCAATCAGCATTCAACCGCAGAGATGGAGCCAGTAGGAGATGTTATCAATAAATGTATATCTAGATTCCTATGTATGTATGTTTGTATGTATCATTTACCTATCTTTTATGGGGAGTTGGCTTACGAAATGTGAGATGTGGATCATCAAGGTCTGCAAGGCAATTGGCTTTGTGTCTGATAATGGAGACAGGCATGTACTCAGAAAGAGATCATGAGCAAGCTGCAGCCCTAAGCATGAACTGTATGAGGATAGATTGAAACCTGTGTCTGGTCTATAACCTTGGTAAAAAGAATGTTGCAGAATCCAGGGAACTTCCTAATGAATCTAAACCCACATACCCAATCCAGGAGTCAGGAAGCTGAAGAGGGACCCAGAGGAAGACAGAGTAACCATAAGCCATACTGAGGCTATGTCAAGAGTGACGGACTCACCACATATACTTTGTTTGGATATCAAGTGAACAATGAACACTTATGTATTAAATTTAATTTGTCAAACTTTCTATGTTCTAAGCCACCTGCATTTTCCTTAAATTCCTGCCCCCCCACCCCCAACAGAAACCACTCTTCTGTTTACTATTTCCAGAGCTCTAGTTATCTTGGTCATTGTGTGATATATCAGAGGTCAGAGTGGTACTATGGGTTGCTTTATTACCAAGTCATCCAGAAACAAATTGGAGAGTTGATTTCCAGCTGCCGCTCTGAATCGTAAACCTCTAGACACCGGCTATATAGAATAAACTGTATCTTAGGAAATTAGTGTTACCTTTTTAATTTTGTTATTAGCATAATAAATTTCTTATAACTGAAATATCATATAATTTTTGATAATTTGGGGTAATTTAATGTATTGTATTTTACAGACATCCTTATTTTACCATGATCTGGATTTTGAAGCAATTTAAGCATTAAAATGAAAAGTTTAACTCCAAGAAAGGGTATCTGTGATCCCAGGTATGTTTCATACCAAGCAGGTAATCAGCAACAACGTTATGTGAGCCACAAAATGGATGCTCCTTTTCTACCTTCCAGATCCTTTGAGAATCTCCTTTGTGGCCACTCTCACCAGAAGAATTAAAAAAAGAGAGAGAGAGAGAGAGAGTTCTATGAACTATAATTCATCCTTGCCAAATTGACACAACAAAAGCATTATACAAAATATTCTTTCCTATGCTAAGCTTTACCTAGAGCTTAATTTTTAGTTTCTTAAAAATTTTTCTACTCAAAATAATACTAATACAAACTTACTGATGCATAAATATTTCTAAGGCTTCCTTAGAATTGATTACAAGAAGTGGAATTGGGGGTACCTGGGTGGCTCAGTCAGTTAAGTGTCTGACTTCAGCACAGGTCATAATCTCGCTGGTCCCAAGTTCGAGCCCCACTTCAGGTTTTGTGCTGACAGCTCAGAGCCTGAAGCCTGTTTAGATTCTGTGTCTCCTTCTCTCTCTGCTCCTCCCCCACTTGCACTCTGTTTCTATCTCTCAAAAATAAACATTAAAAACATTTTTTAATAAATGATAAAACTGAAATTGTAGAATTAACTGATCAGCATATTTAAAACACTGCTTTGGGGAAAAGACCTCTCTGACCTCAGCTGTAGCAATTTCTTACTTGACACATCCCCAAAGGCAAGGGAATTAAAAGCAAAAATGAACTACTGGGACCTTATGAAGATAAAATGCTTCTGCACAGCAAAGGAAACAACCAACAAAACTAAAAGGCAACCGACGGAATGGGAAAAGATATTTGCAAATAACATATCGGACAAAGGGCTTGTATCCAAAATCTATAAAGAGCTCACCAAACTCCACACCCGAAAAACAAATAACCCAGTGAAGAAATGGGCAGAAAACATGAATAGACACTTCTCTAAAGAAGACATCCAGGGGTGCTGGGTTGGCTCAGTCGGTTAAAGCAGCCGACTTCGGCTCAGGTCATGGTCTCGCAGTCCGTGGGTTCCAGCCCCACGTCGGGCTCTGTGCTGACAGCTCAGAGCCTGGAGCCTGTTTCAGATTCTGTGTCTCCCTCTCTCTGACCCTCCCCCGTTCATGCTCTGTCTCTCTCTTCTCAAAAATAAATAAACATTAAAAAAAAAAAAGAAGACATCCAGATGGCCAACAGGCACATGAAAAGATGCTCAACGTCGCTTCTCATCAGGGAAATACAAATCAAAACCACACTCAGATATCACCTCACGCCAGTCAGAGTGGCCAAAATGAACAAATCAGGAGACTATAGATGCTGGAGAGGATGTGGAGAAACGGGAACCCTCTTGCACTGTTGGGGGGAATACAAATTGGTGCAGCCGCTCTGGAAAACAGTGTGGAGGTTCCTCAAAAAATTAAAAATAGACCTACCCTATGACCCAGCAGTAGCACTGCTAGGAATTTACCCAAGGGATACAGGAGTACTGATGCATAGGGGCACTTGTACCCCAATGTTTATAGCAGCACTCTCAACAATAGCCAAATTATGGAAAGAGCCTAAATGTCCACCAACTGATGAATGGATAAAGAAACTGTGGTTTATATACACAATGGAGTACTACGTGGCAATAAGAAAGAATGAAATATGGCCCTTTGTAGCAACGTGGATGGAACTGGAGAGTGTGATGTTAAGTGAAATAAGCCATACAGAGAAAGACAGACACCATATGTTTTCAGTCTTATGTGGATCCTGAGAAACTTAACAGAAACCCATGGGGGAGGGAAAGGGAAAAAAAAAAGAAAAAAAGGAGGTTAGAGTGGGAGAGAGCCAAAGCATAAGGGACTCTTAAAAACTGAGAACAAACTGAGGGTTGATGGGGGGGTGGGAGGGAGGGGAAGGTGGGTGATGGGTATTGAGGAGGGGACCTTTTGGGATGGGCACTGGGTGTTGTATGGAAACCAATTTGACAATAAATTTCATATATTGAAAAAATAAAAAATAAAAAAATAAAAAATAAAACACTGCTTTGGGGCACCTTGGTGGCTCAGTCAGTTAAGCATCTGACTCTTGATTTCAGCTCAGGCCATGATATCAGGGTCATGAGATCAAGCCCTGCATCAGGCTCTGCATTGAGCATGAAGCCTGCTTAAAATTCTCTCTCTCCCTCTCCCTCTGCCCCTCCCGTACTCTCTTTCTAAAAAAAAAAAAAAAAAAAAAAAAAATTGCTTTATATATGTTTTCAATATAAGAGCCTCCACTTTCACAAACAATGGAATTTAAAAATGTTTATATATGCATAGATGAAAATAATGTTTCAACTTAAATTTTGTATGTATAAATGTTTAATAATAGTTCTTCAAATATTTATTGGCATTTTTAATCATAGTTCTATGATTAAGATTTTCTTGATTCAGAAGCTTATTGTTGTAACAAGTCTTAACAAATAATTTATATTTTTTCATGTTTATTTTATTTTTGAGAGAAAGAGACAGATAGTGAGTGGGTAAGGGGCAGAAAGATAGTGAGAGACAGAATCCCAGGCAGGCTCTGTCCTATTAGTGCAGACTCCAATGCAGGGCCCGAACACATGAACTGTTAGATCATGACCTAAGCCAAAAACAAGAATTGTACACGCAACCAACTAAGCCACCCAGGCACCCCAATTTTAATTAACATTTTAGTATTTTAGCTAAACTGACAGAGGAAAAAGAGAAAAGATTCATTTTACCAAATTCAGGAATGAAATCTGGGGCATCATTATTCACTCCTCCGACACTGCAAGTATAATAAGGAACCAAAAACAACTTTATGTTGAACAACTTAGATGAAATGAAAAGATCCCCTAAAAACATACATTTTCAAATATTATTCAAAAAGAAATATATATTCTAAATATTCACCCAGGTATTAAAAAAATAAATTAGTAGTTTCAAATCTTCAGAAAGAAAAACTTCAGGAGTATATGGTTTCACTGGTAATTTCTACTAAGCATTTATAAGAATGAAATAACAATTCCTCACAATCTCTTCAAAGAAGAAGATAAAAACTGCCAACTCAGTTTAATGAGTCCATCATTAACTCTATCCTGAAATAAGAGAAAGGTAACACAAGAAAATAAAACTAATATCCAACATAAATATGGATGCAAAAATCCTCAACAGTGTATCAACAATTTGAACCCTGCAATATATAATAATAATAATAATAATAATAATAATAATAATACATCACAATCATGTATAATCTAATTCACCAACGCAAAGTTGGTTCAATACTCAAAAATTAATGTATTTCATGACACAAAATGACTCATGTTAAAAAAATAAAGATAATTATATTAACAAATGGAGAAAATACATTTGATAAACACAATATTCTTTGATGTTAAAAATTTTACTAAGAAGTAAACATAAACTTATTCAATAAAAAATAGCTACAAATAATCCATAGAAATTTATTCAATAAAAAACAGCTACAAATAATCTATATAACTAACATCATACCTAATGGTAATAAACAAAATAATTTTCCTCTATTGGCAAGGATGCTAACTCTCATCACCCTTATTTACTATCACACTGAAAGTCTGGCATTTACAATAAGTCGAGAAGAAGAATTTAACAGTGCTTAGATTTTAAAGGAATAAATAAAAATCCTATTTACAGACAACATGATTGTCAATATAGAAAATCCCAAGGCACCTATTAAACAACAACAAACTCTCTCAGCATTAGTAAATGAGTTGAACAATGTCACAAAGCCATAGGATCAATATAGAAAAAAATCTATCATACTTCTGTTCATTAGCAATGAACACTGAAAACTAAAGTATCATCATTTTACCTAGCTTCCCCTCCAAAAGAAAGTTTTAAATCAAATCAAATATGTCTAAAATCTGTACGCTGAAATTTGCAAATTACTGATATAATATCTCAACAAATGGAAATAAATGTAAGGACATATCATGTTAATGAATCTGAAAGACTCATTATAGTTAAGAGGTCAAATATTCTAAATTGATCGGTAGACAATGTAATCCCAATCTAAATCACAGTATGATTCTTTGTCGAAATAGATAAGTTGATCCCCAAAATTTGTGTAAGTAAATGTAACTAGATTATCTAAAAATAAGTGTGAAAGAACAGAGTTGGTGTATTCAAAGTGTTATGGGTTGAATACTGCTTCCTCTACCTCCAAAAAATATATATACACATGTTGAAGTCCTAACCCCCTCAGTACCTCAGAATATGGCTTTAATTGGAAATAGAAACTTTACAGAGGCAACCAAGTTAAAATGAGGTCATTAGGCTGGGCTCAAGCCAGCATGACTGGGTGTCCTTTATATACAGAGGAAATGTGGACACAGAGACAGAAAATACCTAAAGGGAAAAATGATATGAAGACACCAGGAGAAAACTATCTACAAGCCAAGGAGAGAAACCTGTAATGGATCCTGTCCTCACAGCCTTTACTGCATTTAACCCTGTTTTGATTTCAGATATCTAGCCTCCAGAACTGTGAGACAATAAATTTCTGTTGTTCAAGCCCTACAGTTTGTGGTACATCATTAAGGCAGCCCTTAGCAAATTTACTGCACACATTACCTGATTTTAAGTGTTGTTATAAAGTTACATTACTCAAGCTAGTAAAATGTTAAAAAGATAAACAGGAAGACAAATCAAACAGAACAGAAAATACAGAAATAGGCCCACACAAACAAGGTTAACAGATTTTTGAAAAAAAGTCCAGGGTAACCTAATGAAGAAAGGATGGTTTCATCAAATGGTGTTGGAACAACAGGACCTCCATATTTTAAAAGAAGATGAAGATTAATATGCAGATAATAATAATGAAAAGGAAGAAAAAGAAGAAAAGAGGAGAAACAGCTTGACTTGCGCTTTATACCATATAAAATAACTCAAAATGTGTCACAGATGTAAATATAAAAACACTTCAGAGAAAATTTGTGACCCTGCATAGGATAAAGTTTTCTTAGAATTAATATCAAAAACAGGGTGCATAAAAAGAAAAAAACATGATAAATTTAATTTCATAAAAATGAAAATATTTGTGAAGGACAAAGTTAAGAGATTATATAGACAACCCAGGGACTGGGAAAAAAAAAAAAACTTACAAACCACACAGCAAAGAATTTGTTTCAAAATGTATAAAGAATTAAAAAAAAAAAAACTCAACAGTAAGTAAAACAACCCTACAAAAATTTGCTAATGATGTAACTAGACACTCCACCAATGAAAAAACGTGTATTAAAAAAATGCACATGAAAAGATGCTGAACACAATTTGTCATTAGGGAAATAAAAATCAAAACCATGGTGAGAGACCAGTAAACACCTATTAGAATAGCTACAATTAAAAATACTGAGAAAACCAACTGTAGGCTAGCCCATGAAGCAATGGGATCACACAGATATCGCTCCTAAGGGTACAACCACATTGGAAAACTGAAACCTACACTTATGTTCCAACAATCATACTTCTAGATGATTATGCTACACAAATAAAAACTCAGATTCAAATAAAAGCTTGTATGCAAATGTGTATACTGTCAATAATCACACTTTCCCTGAAAACCACCCAGTTGGTAAATGGAGAAACTGTGATATAGTCACACGATGGAATATTAGTTAGCAATAAAGAGAAATGAACTAATGCTTTATGCAACAACACAGATCACAAATGAATTAAGCTAAATAGAAGAACCCAGTCTCAAAAGACTGTTTAATGCCTCATTCCGTATCTGTGACATTCTGGAAAAGTAAAAAAATAGGGTAACTACAAACAGACTAGTTGCCATGGATTAGGAGTGGAAAAAAGATTTGAATACAAAGAAAAACCACAGAATTATTTGGAGTGTTGGAATTATTCTGTATCCTGTTTTTGTAGTGTTTATTGTATTTGTGTGTACAAGCTCACAGGACTATATGTTGAAAAAGTATTTACTTTAAAAAATTGAAAATTTTAATTTTTTACTGATTAAAAAAATGGTGGAAGTCAAAAACATTTGAAATATTCAAAATCGCCCTTGTTTAAGAAATAACTAACACTAAATAATTTTGATATTGTGTTCAATATTTCTTTGTGCAGCTTGTTAGCTAAACTGTGTTTAAAATTAAGAAAACTTGCAAACTTTGTGCGGTAACTATACATTTTTAATTTTTTTCTTTCCCACATCACTGTAGTTAACATACCAAAAGAAATTGCCTGTTGCCTTTTTCTCAAGAATATAGGTTTGAAATATAGTATACTTTTATTTTTTCCTTGCAAGGGGGATAGCCAATATTTTTAAAGGATTAAGGAATCACTTACTAAAGTTAAATATAAATTATCAGAACAATACAAGCACAAATGGAACATTCATCCCTAATGTACCTATTGTGAGGTCAAATAATGTCACTTCCTTTCACAAGAACTACAGTCTAATAACAAACTCAGAATTAGATGAATTATATTTATGTCCTCAGAATATGATGCTCTGGCTAAACTATCAAATCATTTTAATATAGGGTTAAGCCCAGTAGAGCCATATTTGCACTGTTAAATCTAGAACATAGAAAAGTATAGTCATGTATTTATTTTTTGCTGTGATTTAGTTTGCATATCGAAGTAAATAATACCAGACTGTTGAACACAAAGAAAATGTATTATGTTGTTCATCTTTTAAATACTAATGAATGTCAACTTGTGTTCTAATGATCCCTCTAAGGGAAGCCTATTGATCAAGACAAGGCTGGCTACAAGAATAAAGAATCCCAAGGCAATAATTCTATGCTACTCATAAAGCAAATTATAATCAAACGGATGATGGTTTGTTCCTTTTACAGAACACAAGTTTTAATGTACTGAAGTTCATAACAGTGGATTTATTTTCTAAAAAGTTCTGTTTCCAGTTCTGTTTAATTTCGGGGGAAAGCACATAGTAAGAAATAAGTTTGGGTTAAATGCCTATGTGATGACATACTGCTGGTTTAAGAGGTCAATTTTTGATGCTGTTTCAATATTTGTTACATTGCTCTAAAAAATGAATAGAGTTAGCTACTATACAAATGAAAAATTATAAAACTCCAGATTCAAAAAGAGACTAGATGTTTTTACTTGCTCATTAAAAAAATACTGATAACTTACTATAACTTTCCCCGACCAAGGAAATTGACACAGATCAGAAAACAAAAGCAATATAAACAGCTACCATCTTACATTCTAGCAGAAGTCAATAGACAATTAAAAATTAATAACTAAGGATATCGTTTAAATGACAGGAAATAATAAGATCTAATAGAAGAAAAAAATACTACATGGTAAGTGGATTGAGAGGAATAAGGCTAATCTGTTTAGAAGAGAGACCATGATCTGGGGTGCCTGGGTGGCTCAGTTAGTTAACCGTCTGACTCTTGGTTTCGGCTCAGGTCATGATCTCATGGTTCTTGGGTTGGAGCTCCATGTCTGGCTCCGTGCTGAGGGTGCAGAGCTTACTTGGGATTCTCTTTCTGCCCCTCTCCTGCTCTCTCAAAATAAATAAATGTACTTAAAAAATATTTTTAAAAAGGGAGGTCATGATCAACATCATTAGAAAGATATTGGAGCAAATGTGAAGAATGTGATACAACATTGTAGGGAATATCAAGTTGGATTTTCTTTGAAAATCCTAATCTTAAACTAATTTGCAAACCACAAATTCCTTTGTAAATCTTGGGCCCTAAACAATAATTTGACACATAAAAGTAAAAAATAAAATAAAACAAACAGAAATTGAATCCTAGTAAATTAAAACAAAACTAATATTTTCCAGAAACATAGAATTAGAGCTGAAGTTCACTTTATAAAATTTAAGAGTCTTATTCATATGAGTCGTTCCACATGTAAGAAAGTGTCATAGGCTATCAATCACACCGTAAATGGAGTTCTTTGCTACCAAAGCTATGTAGCATTCAAGGGAAGTCACACCCAGAAGTCCTGTGAGTTGGGACTATACTGATTGGGGTGTTGGTAAAAGTTAGGCAGAAGCAACTAGAATAAGATTTTTCCCAAACAACATCCTTTATTCATACATAAGGCAAAAGCAACTAGAATGATGCCATTCTACACAGCATTCTATTTCAGACTGCATAAGAATTTTATCAAAAAGAGAAACAATAGCAACAAATAACACCATTTCCTTCTTCATTTCTCAAAGCTCCCAGGTCACACAGTCATTCAGGTTTTCAGCTAATATATGAGGGGAGAATTTACAGCATTGAGGTAGAAATTGAAATTATGGAAAGAATACATATGTTGTTTGGGGACAAATAGAAAGATAAATATTACCCAATAGAAGTTCTAAAACAAAATGAAGTATAAAAAACACTCAGGTATTAGATAAGAAGAAATTATTAAGGAAATTCATTTAAATTATTCCACGATCCAATATATAATTCAGGATATTCCTGGGATCTCTTTTATGCTTCTTCTCCACCTTTTTTGAAGGTATCAACAATGCTTAAAGTATGTGTGTTATCAGAAAGTGCCTCTCTGTGAAATGTGTTTCCAGGTTTATATGTCCTTCCTCTGCTTTTGGAAGCCATTGGGGAACGGTATGGGATAGATCCTCCCTGACACTGCCACACTCACTATCCCTTCTGCTTCCAAAGCATTAGCACCAGCAGGTAGGTTAAGCACACAGAAATTTCCTTCCTGAATTATTACCTGTAGGTAATCTAGGTGGGAAATTACAACATAAAGAAGGCAACTTCAGACTTCTCAGCTAATTTAAATTTATATTTAATTTCATGGTACAGGTACTTAAACTATATATATACACATACATATATATATGTATGTGTATACATACATACGTATATATATATATATATATATATACGTATGTATGTATACACATACATACATATACATATATATACACATACATATATATGTGTGTATATATATAGTTTAAGTACCTGTACCATGAAATTAATTAATAATAATATATTATAATATATTATAATTATATAATTATTTATAATATATTATATATTATATTATATATGTTATATAATTATAATTATATATAATTATATAATATAAATATATATTGTAATTAATATAATTATATAATTATTAATGATGATTAATAATTATATAATTATTAATTATAATTATCATTAATAATAAATAATGTAAATATATTATATAATTATAATGATATAAACTATATATCATTATAATTATATAATTATAATAATTATTATAATAATATTATTATATATATGTATGTATATAGTGAAGTTGTGTTTTGGGCAAAATCAGAAACCTGTAGAATTCTCTTATTTTATTACATATTTAATGTATGTGGTAGTGTGACCCTAAACCATTCAGTTCTTATAGCTTCAGTAACACCTAAAGCAATCCTGCTGAAAAGAAAAACACAATTCAAATACTGAAAAGAAACAGCATTTTCTCTTTCACATTTAGATTTTCATTTGAGTTAAATAGTAGGACTGCTGTTTTCTTTTCTTTTTGACATATATAATGAGAACATTACTCAAGATACATATAATTAAGTTGTTGTTCCAGGAGAGCACAGTTATAAAGCATATGAAATAAAAACATTTCTCTCATCAGGAAGGATGTGGAATTGCTCTTGGAAACATGAATTATTGTGCTAAGAAGATTCTGGCAATTTTGTGATCAACCCATGCAAATATGGACATCATAACAAGCCACATTCATTTTATTTACTTTTTGTAAGTGCTGATGTGTGGGTATATAATTGTAAATGTTTATAATAATTTTTAAAATTTATAAAACATATCTGTGTAACCATTTTTGGATTAGGAAATTTAAAGCTAGAAATTTAGAAGCCACTTGTAGACTCATAAAGCTCATAAAACATTATTTTTGTGATCACTCCTTCTGATTATTTTTATTACCTTAATTATATATTTAATTACTGTACATATCCTATATCATTGTGCATATGCTATATATTATATGTAATCCATAGCTTTGTCAAGTGCCTTTAGTATCAATCATTAGAGTTAAGTGGAATCACCTCACTAGACTAATGGCAGTGACGGTAATGACATGAGAGGCACTCTGCCTTCTCAGGCACAAAATGTAATGAGGGATCAAAACCTCAATAATAAGGTACATATTTTAGTACAATATTTTTAAAACAACTGAATTTAATGCAAGAAAAGTTAATTATTTAAAAATACCAAAATTCTAAATAAAAACAGATCATACCCTTTAGTTGCACAACTTTTTCTCACTAGCTCCACCCTAATCTTGGCCCTAGGTGGGACACATTTTTCTTCCCCACTGACACTGAGACTGTCTATGTGATTTGTTTTGATAAGTAGGATGTTAGCATATGTGAAACAAAGAGAATGTTTCAATGTGACTGTATAACTGGGCTTGACCTCTTGCACTCTATGATCCTGGATAAAAAAACAGGAGAGCAGCTGGTCTATAGGAGAAATGGGTAAGTATGACCCATAGTTGGGATAAAGATCAGCCAAGCTGGGTCAAGATCAACTAAACCCTAGAAGAATGTGAACCAACCTTAAGACACTTGAATAAGAAGCACACAAAAATAAATTAGTTGTAAAGGCACATAAAAGTTGTACTTTCTTATTTAATAGCTGCAATATATATGTGCATTTGTATTACAATACATTAATGGAGATAAGATTTACACCATGAGAAGATAGTTTGAGAAAGGCTTAGAGGTAACACATTGGAAATTAACAACCATACAAAGAGAGAAAATCAAAATGAAAGAACAAGTCATCATAAGGTCTTGCAATTCTCAGCTGTCAAAAGCATTTAAATAAGCACAAAATGTCAAAACATTTGTTTTAATAAATGCTTTAACAAAATCACTTGAATATATACAGAAATACATGATCACAAGTGTGCATCTTCACAATTTTTCAAAAAGCACATTTGTGTACCTGCCATCCAGGTCAAGACACAGAACATTACCAGCAGCTCAAAAGCTATTGTTCTTCTCACTCATTAATATTTCCCCCTTCACATAAAGTTCATGATACCACCTTCTATCATAATTAAGTAATTTTGATCATTTGTAAACTTTATATTAGAGGACCAATAAAGAGTTGCTTTTTTTAATCTAACATTCATCCACACTTTTGGTTTTAGCATTATCTGGTACAATTATTATTATTATTCTACATATTTATTGCTACATAAATATATTCATTCATTTTGCTACTGATGGACTTTCAAAATTCTTTTTTCCATTCTGGTGCTATTCTAAACATTGGCCTTAATTAATTCTAAACATTGTTGGACATGTCTTTGGTTCACATATGCATACATTTCTACCGGCTATCAACATAGGATAGGACTTGGTGGTGCATGCAGTATTTGTTTATGCAATTTTGACGGATACAATTTTTTGTGGATTAAAATATGAGAAAATAAACACTAATGACAATATAACAAATGCTTCCAATTTAATATGTATCATCATTTTATTTTTTTAAGTTTATTTATTAATTTTGAGAGAGAGAGAATAAGCATGAGTTGGGGAGAGGCAGAGGGAGAGAAAGAGAGAAACCCAAACAGGCTCTACATTGTGAGTGTGGAGACCAATGCGGAGCTCAAACTAACAAACCATGAGATCAGGTCCTGAGCCAAAGTAACACACTTAATCCACTGAGTCACCCAGGCACCCCTGTATCAACATTTTAATTGCCAATGTCCTCTAGCTCTATAATTTTAAATTGGGAATATTTTTATAAGGAAATAAGACAATTCTACATAAAATAGTATATAAATATGTCCAGGATAAGTTATAATAGAATATTAGTAAAATTAAATAAATTATAGTTATCAAAAGACTGATTAAATAATTCCAGCTGCATGTGGAAGAAAAATTGTCAAATGTTTATTGTGAATGCAAATGTTATACATATTTAAGATAAAGGGAATTTTTAAAGAAAATATACTAAGTGGCTTACTTTTGATGAGGTGTATGTATCACATATTTTTTGATATTCAGATATCTGGGGAGATACACATTTCCTCTTAAAGAATCTTGAAAAATGAAAGTGGGAGATTTTAAATATTTGTTTTCATAATTCAGTGTTCTGTGCTGCTTTATAATATGATATTTAATTATTATTGCATATAACACAACAATTTAAATAAATATAAACAATGTTTTTCATTGCTTTTTACAAGGTATTTTGGGGTGCCTGGGTGGCTCAGCCAGTTGAGTGTCTGACTTCAGCTCAGGTCATGTTCTCACAGTTCATGAGGTCAAGCCCTGCATCTGGCTCTGTGCTAACAGCTCAGAGCCTGAAGCCTGCTTCAGATTCTGTGTGTCCTTCTCTTTCTGCCCCTCCCTCGTTCTCTCTCTCTCTGAAAAACATTTAAAAATATATATTTAAAAAAAATGTTTAAAGGTATTTTAAAAATCTTTAAAATATCCTAATTTTTTTTATTACATATATATTTCTTATCCAATAGAAGTTTGTTAACAGATAAAGGATTTGTTCCTTTTTTATCCACAACCCGTCACGTATAAGGAGACTGGGTGAGAGATGATATATTTTAGGTAAACAATTTTACTGGATTATCACTCATTTGAAATTAATGGATTGATTTAAGACTTTAGCATATTAAACCAGGCATCTGTCATATGCCTAATAAATATTTCTTTAGTGAAATATTTGGGCTGATTACTTAATATCACAGGCCTTCAAGTTTACGACTATAAAAAGAGAAATAATAACTGCCTTATAAAGTTATGGTAAGAATTAAAGATAATCTATATAAATTTCCTGCAGTACTGCTCCTATGGAGTAGTTAGAAATTCACTGAATACTGGTTTACATTCAACAGCAATTATATTTTTCCTGTTTCAGTATAAATTACCCACTTATTCAAATAGAAATACAAATTAGAATAAGATTATTTGGTTTCCCAATACTAGATAACTAAATACTTTGGAAAAGACAACATATGGCATATATTTAACTTTTGAATTTTAGCTGATATACAGGAGCTGGAGGGTTCACCACTGCAACATGAGCAGAGGAAGTAGATTTATGAACATGTTGAGATAGTGGTTACTTCATACGGGTCTACTTGAATTTTGGATGATTTTAGAATAAAATCTCACTTTTACCTGAAAATCAATTGGAAAAATCTGAACAGAAGAATTAACAGAGAAAAACTAAGAAACTGAATTAAAGATGGTTCCATTTATTTCACTGACTGCCTCCATGCATGTTTAAAAAATGATGGTTTGGATATGGGTGAAACTATTCTTAAGAATAGACAAAAGAAGGGGCGCCTGGGTGGCGCAGTCGGTTAAGCGTCCGACTTCAGCCAGGTCACGATCTCGCGGTCCGTGAGTTCGAGCCCCGCGTCGGGCTCTGGGCTGATGGCTCGGAGCCTGGAGCCTGTTTCCGATTCTGTGTCTCCCTCTCTCTCTGCCCCTCCCCTGTTCATGCTCTGTCTCTCTCTGTCCCCAAAATAAATAAACGTTGAAAAAAAAAAAAAAAACGTTTTAAAAAAAAAAATAAAAAAAATAAAAAAAAAAAAAGAATAGACAAAAGAAATCTACAACCTAAGAAAGGTTACAAACATATACAAATAATACAAACATATACAACTAATAAAGATGCTTAACAAAATTAAGTAAAACTACTGAAATAACTATATATATATATATATATGTATGTATACACATACACACACACTTTATAGATAAAAGTATTTTTAAAAACTTACTAAATGAAGATAATACATGCTTGATTCCATAGATATGATTACTGAGTGACGATTTTTTTTTTTAATTTTTTTTTTCAACGTTTATTTATTTTTGGGATAGAGAGAGACAGAGCATGAACGGGGGAGGGGCAGAGAGAGAGGGAGACACAGAATCGGAAACAGGCTCCAGGCTCTGAGCCATCAGCCCAGAGCCTGACGCGGGGCTCGAACTCACAGACCGCGAGATCGTGACCTGGCTAAAGTCGGACGCTTAACCGACTGCGCCACCCAGGCGCCCCTGAGTGACGATTTTTTAAAAACAAACCCATATTTGCCAGAAAACAACATCTGATAAAACTTAATATCATTAAGTAAAAGAGAAGTTATATCATAAGCTTGCTATGATCTAACAACAAAATATACACTAGCATAATACAAGGTATTGCTTTTATAAGTCATAGATGTATTCCATGCAATTATTTCCTTAACAGATACTTATCCACATTTTGATATACTTAAAAGTGAATTATATTAAATTTTTTTTTTCTAAAACAAGGTCCTTAAGTTTTCTAGAAATCCCCTATTCAATTTGTTAGGTTTTTATCTCTTACCTATCTGACACTTTTTTTTTTTTTTTTCCTTTCTTGCTGATTGAATTCACCCTTACCAACCCCTCTGTAGAAATTCATCAGGACCTTCTATGAACACTCATTTTTCTTTCTACCAACTAATAAATCATATAGTAAAAAGATCATATTTTAAAGTTTCAACTCCTAAATCAACTTGAATTACCTAGTCTTTAATTCAGATTATGTAAATCTGTCTTCAACTGCTTATATAACAGCTCCACATAGATACATCATTGTTATTTCAGACTCATTCTGCCTAAATTCTTATGTCTTAATTCTGGTCCTTACTTTTACTGGAATTTTCACCCTTATTTTTGTTGGATAGTAGCATCTAGATTCTTCAAAAGACCTGCACAGGCAATAATTCTTAAGGGTTAACGATGTTTAATGTAAAGTTAGAATAATGTTAGTACTTTATTGGGCAGATTTAATGTTATAAGGCTTTTAATATAATGTGTTTCATTTTAATAATATATTCTAACAGTCTATGAAAGTTGCAGTGAATTTATGGTTAGTATTTCTAACAACTTGAAACTAACAATTATTAACTACTTGACTGTATCACTTTAGGCTTAGATGCCTCTAAAGTAATCATGCTTAACATACATAATTCTGCTCATGAAAAACAGCACTAAGATTTTAAGAGGCACATTTTACAATAGATCATAGGATATGACATCATTTTTCTAACATTATGGTACAAAGGAGAAATTATTAAAATACTCACATATGTTTACTTATATATATTTAGTTATATATCTTGAAAATTAAACACATATGTGTTATCAAAGTTACTTAAAGACACAAAGGTAAATAATTGTTATTGCAATTCTGAAAAAAGATGGTTAACAAGAAAATCATAATATTAACACACGGCACAACTCTCTAGAGAAAATTCTCTCTCTCTATAAATTAATAGTCAGTAGTTAATCTTGAAGAATTTCCTGATAAATCTCCACTCTTTTTGCCACAAATAAAACCTTTTTCTACTTGTCCTCTTATACTACAAAGCATCCATTTATATTGAGGGAAAAAATAACATGATGACTGGGACAATTCCTCACAAGTTATTTTTTTGCCCAGGCATTCTCTCTCCCTCTTAACTATACAGACCCCTTACTTGATTCTCATTAGTACTAATGGCTCAAATTTTAACACAATCCCTTATCAACTTTCTGTGAACTCAAGTGTCTTCTCAAAACATTTATGCAACTCTGAATATCAGAATGCAAGGAGCAAAGAATTGTTATTTTGAATTACAAAGCATATTATTGATCATCCAATTCACCTTTAGGGCCAGAAAAAAACCTAAGGGAGTGGGAGAGTGTCTGTGGAAAAAATAGATGGTATCTCAGAAAGAACATCCCTTCTCATTCTCAAGGCCTAAAACTAAATACTCATGCCCTCTGCAGCCATCTTTTATTTTTCACTACTTCTGAAAGTATAGTTTTTCTCTCATTTTATCTCCCTTTCTTAGCTATTATTCTCTTCCACAATGAACAGTAAATGCAGTGTTTACCTAAGTTCAATAAATATTAAAATCTTTCAAAGCAATTAATGTTTTTGTTCATTTTCATAACTTATCTCTACAAACCCCTGTACCCCACGGATACCTACTTTAAACAAAATTATAAATTTTTATAGTATCAGAAAGCATTTTAAATGGAACTAGACCTGTGTGGGTTTATTCTAATTCTAAATTCAACTGAAAAAATATAATTGAATCCAGAGAGTTTAGACAATGTAGAAATGTCACTGAAGATGAAAAAAACTCTTAATATCAACTAGAAAATACAAAAGAAAACCCACTAGAATTTGAGATACAGCCAGTTGTGGACTTTGAAACTGTTTTCTGCCTTAGAGACTTAATAAAGTAGGTTGAATTGCTTTGTTGATATTCATAGTCTTTAGTCCACGGACACTGAAAGTAATAAAGCATGAAACAAACAAAGCACTCTCCTAAGGAAGGATAAGTCTTTATGATGCTGAAAGCACTATATCTTTCTGTTACTTAAAAAATATATGGTAGGGGCGCGCCTGGGTGGCTCAGTCGGTTAAGTGTCCGACTTCGGCTCAGGTCAGGATCTCGCCGGTCCGTGAGTTCAGGCCCTGCGTCAGGCTCTGTGCTGACTGCTCAGAGCCTGGAGCCTGTTTCAGATTCTGTGTCTCCCTCTCTCTCCGACCCTCCCCCGTTCATGCTCTGTCTCTCTCTGTCTCAAAAATAAATAAACGTTAAAAAAAATTAAAAAAAAAAAGTATATGGTAAAGTAATTTAGCATGCTGTTTGTGACAACAGCTAGAAAACCTGAGATGTCACAGATTGTTTCTACACCAAGTACTGCTCAATACTTAATGGTGTTTCAAGGGGTGACATATCTAATTGTTTAATGACAACGAAATGACATAACAACACATTTTAGATCACCATAGTTTCATATGTTTTACAATAAGAAAAATATCACCTTAAAGCTTCAAGCCAAAGGAAGTTTTAACATGAGGTTTATAAAATTTTAACCATGATTATTTGGTATGAAATATAGAAGTGTTTTCAGCTAGTGTATTTTAGCTTAATAGATTCCTGAAAACCTTTCACAGATATGATGGCAAGCTTTGAAAATTTTATCCCATATATATTTGGATCTATATTGACAAGTGTAACTACCTGATTGGAATTAAAGCTGAGTGCCCTGTGCCACCCAATGTAAGTACAAGCAAAACAGAGACAGATTTATTATGTTTTAGATTAGAAAGTCTCAGTACCACAGTATACTTACTGGAAAATCTAAGAATTTTTCTGCCTGATCATGTGAGAAAGTGGTAGGTCTACTTAAGCAATTATACAAGCCTGCGACCCAACCAAGGGAATAATGAAATATACTGATATCATATAAAGCTGCAATTTAAACATTGTCCAGTTTACAAGGTTGATCTCCCTTAATCCTTTTGTACTAGCCTCTCCAAAGTCTAATATTTGAATGTTTCCAAAATGAAACAAACCAAAAGAACTGCAAATAAACTGAATTAAGACAGATTATTGGCAATGTAATAGTATGATCTACTATTAGCTAAGAAGTACAATGAAATATTTTCAGATCGACTTGAATTCATTTACAGATAAACACCTGAGGATTCTGAATGTAATCAACACAGAGCAAAATGAAATCTTTTAACTGTCTTATAAGTGCAGAACAGAGCATAAATTAGAAATTCAAAGAAAGGCACAGGACCAGAGAGATACTTTACTAAAAAGGGGGATATGTCAGTAAAAGATCTAATGATACTGACTTGTGTAGCTCTCCTTAAAGGAATGACTTGTTCTCTATTCACTCATTTAAGCTTATGTCAGCCTAGCAGTTGGCAAGTTCCAGCTGTGCACAGGAATGCCTATCACATTTTAGGTGCCTCACTCATAGGAGCAGCCAGGCAAGCATCATAAAATATATGACAAAAAATCTCAATGTAAAAATACAGATTAAAAAAACAGGATAAGGTAACATAAAATATGTAAGAAAGTTAAATTCAAACAAAATAAGATAACAACCTCACTTATGACAGGATAAGTGAAGTCACACTAGCAAGGTAACTTATGCAAAAGTCTACAAAATAGATCAATACATCACTAAGTCACTTTTGAAATTTTTTCTATCATAATTTCATTCTCCCCAACACTGACAGCATAAAAATCATTATTTTGATATTTATGCTATCAGAGTGATGGCAGATTTTTTATAATCAAAGGGTTAGAAAATAATGCTAACTACAAATATCCTTGAAAGTAGAAAAGAGAAGTATATGCCAAAGTAAAAATATACATATAAAAAGAGGGGTGGGTCGCCTGGGTGGGTCAGTCAGTTAAGCATCTGACTTCAGCTCAGTTCATGAGTTCAAGCCCTGCACAGGGCTCTGTGCTGACAGCTCAGAGCCTGAAGCCTGCTTTGGATTCTGTGTCTCCCTCTTTATCTGTCCCTCCCCTCCCCCACATCTCCCTCCCTGCCTCTCCCTCTCTCTCAAAAATAAACAAACATTAAAAAAATTAAAATAGTGTAGCTTGATGCTTCCTTCACAGGAATGGGTTTTGTTTCTTCACAATTTCAACTGTCTCTGACAGGCCCAATTTTTAGAGAACAAAGAATTAACAGGATATACAAGATGGCCACATGACTGGTCCCATGCCCGATATATTTTGACATCAAACCAATCCCTACCTCCTTGAACAATTATTCCAATTGATATTTGGTACTGAAAATCATTCAACTTAGATTATTTTAATGCAAATCATTTTACAAACGCAGAGATACAAATTATCTGTGTGAAAACGGATATATAGAAAAAATAGAAAAAATTTTTAAGTTCCAAAAACTTATGCTAATTATTTTTGCTCATTATTTAGAGTTTACAATTTGCAAATTTAAATTTAGCTAGGAGAAATTACCTGTCTACTTGCTACAGTTTACTTAAGTCATATACTACATCTAGTGAATGACACTACATATAACGTCTTCTTGCAGCAGAGAGTACATGTGCTTATCAAAACCAACATCTTCTTTCTCGCTATAGAAGTAGATTAAATTTCCCATCTCACCTGCAGTCAGGAGTGGCCATGTAGACGTGATGTGTGTCATCTTCAGAATCAACCCATAAATACCTCATATGTGACCTACCTCTCTTCCTTTTCCCTCTATTTTCTAATACCAGGAGTGCAAGTGGACTCAATTCTTAACAGATGATAGAATCACAGGCTAGAAGGAGAACAGATCCCTGAAGTACTGAGTGGAAGGCTATATGCAAAATAAACATATTGAACTGTTGGATAATCAATGAAAACAACAGAACATAATGGCAAACCTTCCATTTTCTTGTCCTTAAGATATCTGGAAACCTTATTACAACTTACACTGTATAACAGACAAGAGAGGTGCTACCCCAATGAAAACTGAAATATGTGACATGAGTTTGGCAGGTGGGAGACAAAAGGCAAAGAAACATACATAGCAAGGTGAGAAGCAGAAAGCCCTTTTGTGTGCTGCAAAAACATTACATAAAATGTTATCTGTGCTAAATTGGAAAAAATACAATGAGCTGAGTGAATCTGTTAGGGGTCAACTATTTGTAAAGGATCAGATGATAAATATCTTTGGCTTTGAATGTCATGTGATCTCTGTCACAACCACCCAACTCTATTGTAATGAAAAGTATCAACGGAGTATTTGCAAAAGAATAGGCAGGGATAGATTTGGCCCACTGGCACTAATTTAGTAACCCTCCTCTAGGACAAGTGTTTCCAATAAGTCAGAATGATCATAAATATTGAAAGGGACAAAGTAAAAGTCAAAATCCTCACGGAAGTACTGGAGCACAAAACAAATCAGCCAGGGTACAAAAATAAATGGTATATGTCTTTCCACCTTGGCTATTATGTCAAGTAGTTTTATCATCACAATTGAGAGACTGAAGCAGGGGGTAAATAATCAAAATATTACAGATTAAAAATTATGTCTAATAGAAAACTGGTAGGTTAACTGACACATGGAACTGACAAACAGGGAACAGATCACAAGATACCTGGTAATTTTTGAATTAACTGCATTGCCAGAGAAAAGACTAGACATAATAAAAGAAAAAAAAAAAAAACCAAATCATTTGTGTTTTTATTTTTTTTAATTCTTTTAATGTTTATTTATTTTTGAGACAGAGAGAGACAGAGCATGAACGGGGGAGGGTCGGAGAGAGAGGGAGACACAGAATCTGAAACAGGCTCCAGGCTCTGAGCTGTCAGCACAGAGCCCGACGCAGGGCTCGAACTCACAGACCGTGAGATCATGACCTGAGCCAAAGTTGGACGCTTAACTGACTGAGCCACCCAGGCGCCCCTCATTTGTGTTTTTAAATAACACGCAGGTTCTCAAACATGTAACAGCCATAGGTACATATCTATAACACCCAACATAAATAAAGACATGAAGATTAATAGAAAAGAAGAACCCTCCCAAAGGGCAAAACCAGTATCTGAGAACAATTAGTAAAGGAACCCTTCCAAGGGAGCAAAAACAGGGACTAATCAAAGAATTTTTATCTACCACTCCAAGTTGAGATGGACCAATAGCTTTTATGTTGTTTCTCACTCTCATTTTCCAAACTGTGTTTTGTTTTGCTTCGTTTCCTCTTTGTGAATTTTGTCTCTATTGCTCTATTGTGCATGGGCTATGTATGAGAATGGAACTTTGTATTATAGATAACAGGTTTTCTTTCTTTAGATCACAGGTCACAAGACAAAATAAGTCTCATCCATATTTCACAGTCTGCAAATCACCCAGATCCTGGACTTTGAGTTGGATGTGGTAAACACATATGACTTTGGGTTGTTTCCCTTAGGGAAAGGTGAGTATATTTCCTGGTTGAAAGAAGTGAAATCTTTGTCGTCATGAGCAGACAGATGAGGAGATACACAACAGAGAGATTTATGAGCAATAAAAACAATTCCCTCTTCTTCCCAGGAAGAGGCAGACTATTTTTCCAATCTTCCTGGCTACTAGGTATGGTCAGGTGACTGAGTTATAACCAAAGTGAAGTGAATGGAAACAATATGGTCACTTCTAGGACTAACCCATACAATAAAATCCTCCTGCAAGTTCCTTCATGTTCTCTTTTCCTACCACATGATACAGACTCTGAGACCCTAAGGGGGGTAATGCTGCATAGATAGAAGAAACCTAAATCCCTGTATCTATACAGGAAAGGCTACCCAGTGAACATCATTATCAAACTGTTAAGAATGGAATGGAAAAAACTTCTCTTGTAGTAAGTGATGAGATATTTTGAATTTTGTGTAATAACAGTTTATTCTAAGTAACATGCTTCACTTTCAGAAACTGTAAGACACATTTTTAAAAGGTTTAAAATACAAGCTAATTGGAGATGGCTTTCTTTGATTACACATGTTTAATTTCCATTTTCATATTTCTGCAACTTAAATGTCTAACTTTTCATAGGTCATGGCATATTCCTGACAGTTTTTTGGGAATAGACTTTTTAAATTCTTTTCATAATGTTCATTGCCAATCTCCCTTCTGTAGAATTGCTTAGGAAATTATTTTCTTTTCCTCTCATTGTTAGCTCATGTAGAACACAGGTGAGCACGAAGGAGACATTACCTTCTCTAAGATGCACAGGCAACCCTGAGGCCATTTGCACAGAGGAAGGCCACACTTTCATTAAAAATAGTATGAGGGGCATCTGCTCTGCTCTCTAAGCATTGCTGATAACTTCTGAGAATATTAAATGATATGAAAAATTATGTTCACTAAAATCAGATACATACCTTTTAAAATTAAATGGTTGCTTTTAAAAATATAATCATGTCTTATGGTCACTTTTTTTTATTTATATAGAAATCTATATGGTTTGCATGTGCAATAAAAATCCAAATTCTAATATGGTCTGACTTCCTTTGTCTTCTATGTATGGGCCTCTTTATTTAGGGAAACAAATGCACTGAACTTTTTTGCCATTCCCCAAATATATTATGCCTTTCCATACCTTTGAAATTCCTTTTTTGAATGAGGAGGATACTGCTGAATTTTTTGGTAAAATATTATATATTTTTTTAAAGAACTAGTTCAAACTTCAACTTTTTAATTTTTTTCTTATCTATAATCTCCAAGAAGTCCTCATTTATGAATCTCTTAATCAATCATGTGCCTTTGATTTTAGTAATAAACAGTTTGTTTCTCAATAACTTTCATGTGAATTGCTTTGGGTAGCTCAAAATTCATAATTGAATCTATATAAACATAATAGCTCACCTTAAAAAAAATTAGCATCTCTAATCGTTTCTCGGCCTTTTGGGTAAGATCAAGGGGAGTAAAAACATTAGCATCTCCAATGTCTGAGATAGTATGAAATCAATAAATACTTGACAAAGGATAAATTTGTGGATAATAATATTAAGTAGTCTGGCTTATCTAATTTTGCTGGCTGAGTAATCTTCAAGAAGATAAAAAATGAAACAAGTTATTTTAAAGAAATAGCTATTTCCATTAAAAGAAATCAAGGATAAATAATGCAGATAACCTTTCCTTGATTGTTGGTCTTCTGATTTAAGTGGTTCTTTGTAATATTTTTTATCAGAGCATATATTCAGACTCAAAATTTCAACTTCATTGTATTAGAAGTATAACGGCTTTTCCCTGATCTTATTTTTAATCTCTTCATTAAAGATCCTTCCTGATAGCTATAATTCAATAAATGGCAGTTAATTTTGTTGCCCCAGACTTTAAAACTTCAATTAATTCACTATATACTGAATTTTTTAAATATAATATTAAGAACTGATCACATTTTAGATCTTCACATCACCAATATGTATCTTTAAATAACTGCTCTTACCAATAAATTTGTTTATTTAGTTGTTTGTTTTGTCAGAATAGAGCTTTCTTATGACAGCCTTCTCTTTATACTTAATACACTATTATGCTTATAGTTTTCATTATGTTTTAAGAGATAAGGAAGTGAATTACATAGGGAACACTGTATTACCAATGTTGGTCCCTAAATGCAAATAATTAAATGCATGCTTTTTTTTTCAAGATTTAAGTTGCCCATTATTATGAAAACAACTATTGTGGACAATTAGAGAATAATAACATATCAATTTATAGTCTTAAATTGCCAAATCCTGCCAGAGGAAGGAAACTATGTATCCTTGAACAGAGAAGTAGAGACATCATTCATTCATTCAGTAGATATTTCTGAGTGCCTAATATGCACCAGACCTGTTCATTGTACAAGAGAAGTTAATTAATTAAAAGAGGAGTTAATAAGAATAAGCTCTCTGTTCATGTTGCATGGACTTTGTAGTTTAGAGAGTGAAGAAATCAACAAATGCACACAGACATGTACATGCACACACACACAAACACACATGCATACACAATGTTACAGTGTCTCATATGATACTAAGGAGAATAAAGAAAGACAAAGCTAGAAAGAAATTTATCATATACTCAGATAGGGCTGGGAAGTTACATGATTAATCTTTTAACACAATGACTTCGGTTACCTTTTTGAGCATAGTCTGTGGGGGACAAAGGATGTAACTGGAAGAATAGTCAGGATACTACTGATATAATCCATATGACAGACGGTATGCAGTGAATTCATACAGGGTGGCAACTGTGGAGGTGGCAATGAATCATCATATTCCACATATGACTGTAAAACTAATGGAATTTGCTTTAAAAAAAGAGAATGAAAGACTTAGAAATAATACTCTAAAAATCTGATTTAAGGAATGGGAAGAACAGAGTCACTATGGCAGAAATTTAGAATGATTGAATATATAGAGGAAGTGCAAGATTTCAGTTTATACATGTTAAGCTTGAAATATTTTTAGATATCTACTGAGTCAGCAACTGAATGCAGTTATAGTAATATCAGACCAAATGTGTAGCTTAAGTAACATTGCTGGAGAAAATGGTGCATTTAGCTTAAAGGTAAAAGATAATGTTCACAAGAAAACAGTATTATAAATTTATGCATACCAAGTTTAGAGAATAGAATTCAGAGAATATTATCTTAGAAACTGAGATGATACATGTATTAAATTTGAAATTACTGGCGATGGCAAAAGTATGATATGGAAAGTACGTTGCCAAGGAAGGAAGAAGAATACAAATCTTGGAGAAGAAGAGGGCAATCAATTGAGAGTGTTGGTATTAGAACAAGTGTCATGACTTCAGAATCCCCTTCTGACAAAAGCACAATATGAGATCACCACAGTGAGCCACTGTCTTAGAGGAGTAAGGAACAGTTATCAAAAGGCTGCATATTACTGCAAAGAGGAAAAGTTTTGAGTTATATTTATAGATTTAAAATTTGGTGTTTTTTAGAGACGAATGAGGGAGATTAGTCCAGAAATGACAAGCAAGAACTAGGAGGAACCCAAACTACTTCCAGGCTAAGGAGGAGGTTTGTGGGAGTTGTTTAAGGGCCTTTGACCAGGGCCTAGCTTCAGCTTATTCAAGTCAGAAAATGAAACCTTTACACAACCTGTTAGAGATATTGCAGGCTATGGCTCTGACAATATGTGAGTTTCAGAGGGCCTAAAATAAGCATGCTAGAAGTTCAAGAGATGTAGGTGCTTAGATAAGAAGAAGGAATATACAGAGATACATAGTGACTAGTATAGAAGTACTGAGGGTTTACTGATAAAGATTTCTGGTATATGGTGGTAACTGGCAAAATAGGTATGAGAGTAAAATATAATCAATCATATGCCAAAAACTGGCAAGGCTCTAAACATTAATGGTTATGTTTTATGTAGTTTACTTGCCATGAATTAATTGGGCTCTGAATCTTCACTTGACTGGATATTAATATGGAATCTAGGTATGGGGTAATTTTGCCTTGAACATGGAAGTTCTGTTTAGTCACTGGTGGTGGTGGTAGTGATGAAAATGACATGGGTGTGGTATTTTACCAAATTTTCATGGCACTGCAAGTTGTTTACTTGGCATATTCATGCCTCTCAGATGGAAGCACTCTCTAGAAGCCTGTCTTCTTAATGATGTGATTTTAAAAGTACTTAAAACTGGGTATAGGTTAACAATTCTGAAGCCACAATATATGTATACTAGAATTGAAAGATTAAGTAATGACAGATGGTGGGAGCCAGATTTTTCACTGTTGGAGCGGGATGCTACAGGTAAGCAAAGGAAGAAAGCTAGAAAGATCCATATGGTAATACAACAGACTTGGAGACATTAGTATAAACTCATGTTTGAGTTATAATATTCACAGTGAAGTGCATATACGGAGGTTACCAGGCACTCATATAATTCCTTGCATCCTCAGCAGACAGGACCCAGAAGCAACAACACCCCTGTAGCAGTGAGCACATCCAGCATATCTTGATTCCCAAAACCATTCTCCAGTAAAATAAACCAGGATTCCTTGGAGAAACGGTTGATTCTAGGACTGGAAGGAGAAATATACAGGATGAGCCTTAACCATCTTATTCTATCAGAAAGTCAGATACAGCTGAAAAAAAATCCCCATACTAATGAAGGTAGGTCAAAGTGACATAGGAATCAACTGGATGAGTCTCAATTTCCAAAGCTGGGACAATTTGAGCCATGGAATAAAAAAACTAGCATTAGATCATAACCCAAATACAAAATATATATTCATGAGTGTAGTAAGTTGAATTGTGTCCCGTCAAAGGTATGTTTAAGTCTTGAAAGCTGGTACCCGTAAGTACAACCTTATTTGAAAACAAGGTCTCACAGATGTAAGTAGTTAAAGACCTCAAGATGAAATCATCCTGGATTTAGGGTGGGTCCCATTTCCAATGGCAGCTGTCCTTATAAGAAAAATAAATATCATGGAGAGACATGAAAGAGATACAGAGAAGGTGATGTGAAGATGGAGGCAGAGACTGGAATGATAAAACTACAAGCCAAGAAGGACCAAGGAATGTCAAGAGCTACCAGAGGTGGAACAGACAAGGAAGGATTCTTCCCTGATGGCCTCAGAGCTACTGTGGGCCTGTCCACAGTTTCGTTTCAATCTTGTGGCCTTGGAAATGTGAGAAAATACACTTTTGTTCTTTTAAAATGCCAAGTCTGTGGAAATGTGTTATAGCAGTCCTAGGAAATGAGTGCCATTGTTCCACACTGACATTAATAAATGACTGGATAAAAATACATGAGGGACTCTGGGCAATTATCTTGTGCAAAATGATTCCAAATAATTTATGTAGATATTCCTCCTTTGAAAAGTTGGAGCATAACTCCCCAGCTCCCCACCTGGGACAGTGTATCCAGATCCCCTGAAGTACTCTAAAAAAAAATAGATTGAGTTTCCACAATACCCAGTAAAATCCATGGCTTCAAAGTGGGGATAAATCTAAATGCTGGAGGCTCTGTGTTCTCCCTCTCTCTCTGCATTTTTATTCTGATTACCTTTCAACTCACTTCAGTTATTTTCCAACTCATTACATATACTTTCTTCTTTATTAAGCCACACCTATCGCTGAAATTGGTATTTCCACTCGAGCTCCTCAATGTAACTTGTAGAGCCTTACGCATTTACCAACACAGCTCTCTGAACATCATATACAGTTTGATTCCACAACATCAAATCAAGATATGCAAATCTTCAGTCTTGGGCACATTCACTTATTGGAATTATAAAACAGAAAATCAATGTATGCAGCATGTTTTATTAAAAGCCAACTATCTGGGACACCTGGGTGGCTCAGTCAGTTGGGTGTCCAACTTCGGCTCAGGTCGTGCTCTCACAGTCTGTGGTTCGAGCCCCACGTCGGGCTCTGTGCTGACAGTTCAGAGCCTGGAGCTTGCTTCTGACTCTGTGTCTCCCTCTCTCTGGCCCTCCCCCGCTCATGCTCTGTCTCACTCTCTCTCTCAAAAATAAATAAACATTTTAAAAAAATTTTAAAAATAACTAACAGGGCACCTGGGTGGCTCAGTCAGTTAAGCGTCTGACTGTGGTTTCAGCTCAGGCAAGCCCCACATCGGGCTCTGTGCTGACAGCAAGGAGCCTCTTGGAATTCTCTCTCTCCACCTCACCCCTCTCACTCTGTCTCTCTCTCTCTCTCTCTTAAAAATAAATAAACATTTGGGGCGCCTGGGTGGCGCAGTCGGTTAAGCGTCCGACTTCAGCCAGGTCACGATCTCGCAGTCCGTGAGTTCGAGCCCCGCGTCAGGCTCTGGGCTGATGGCTCAGAGCCTGGAGCCTGTTTCCGATTCTGTGTCTCCCTCTCTCTCTGCCCCTCCCCCGTTCATGCTCTGTCTCTCTCTATCCCAAAAATAAATAAACGTTGAAAAAAAAATTTAAAAAAAATAATAAATAAATAAATAAATAAACATTTAAAAAGAAAGCAACTATCAAATACCATCAATTGTTGATATAGAGGAGAGTGAGTGAAAGAGAGATCTACAATTACTGTTGCTTTCAAAGTGTCCCATTTTGGGGCAACATTTTCTTCATGTTGCCTGTGTTGTGCCAAGTGAACACATAAAATTAGAAGTACTTTTGAAGCTACTACAAAGACATATTTTGAGAAGCTTCCTTTACCACCTTTCAGTTCTAAAATATATATAAAAGACAACAAGCTTGATATCCATGGATATATATACAGAGATATAATTTATAAAATATATACATACACTCTACACTACTCTTAATTGATATAAAAATACTGGGTATTAATCAGAATATATTAACTTGTGTTTTAGAGATTTGACTGATTCACCAAATTTTATATTAGGTTATCCTATGTCCTCATTCCTAAAAAAATTTTTTTACATTTATTTATTTTTGAGAGACAGAGCACAAGTGGGGGAGGGACAGAAAGAAGGAGACACAGGATCTGAAGCAGGTTCCAGGCTCTGAGCGGTCAGAACAGAGCCTGGCGCAGGGCTCTAACTCACAAACCGTGAGATCATGACCTGAGACGAAGTCAGACGCTTAATCGACTGAGCCACCCAGGAACCCCAGCTATGTCCTCATTTCTAATTAATATCAGTTAATACTTCCTGGTCTATATTATAATTGCCATTCTATCCATGGCCAAAAATACATTTTCTCACTTAATTTTTAAAAATATTTCGAAGTTCTGGGGTGGCTCAGTTACTTGAGCATCTGACTTCAGCTCAGGTCATGATCTCCAGCCCTTCGTCAGGCTCTGTGCTGACAGCTTAGAGCCTAGAGCCTGGAGCCTGCTTTGGAGTGTGTGTGTCTCGCCCTCTTCTTGCATGTGCTCTCTCTCTCAAAAATAACTTGTGTGTGTATGTGTGTATGTGTGTGTGTATATTATATATATATATATATACACACACATATATATACATACTTCAGGAGCGCCTGGGTGGTTCATTTGGTTAAGCATCCAACTTTGCCTCAGGTCATGATCTCCTGGTTCACAGGTTTGAGCCCCACTTTGGATTCTGTGCTGACAGCTCAGAGCCTGGAACTTGCTTCAGATTCTGTTTCTCCTTGGCTCTCTGCCCCTCCCCCACTAGTATTCTGTCTCTTCCTCTCTCTCTGTCTCTCTCTCTCTCTCTCTCTCTCACAAAAATAAGCTTAAAAAACATTTTAAAAATTAAAGAAAAAAATCCAAAGTTCTAAATTAGTAGTGTTATAATCCTTAATTGTCTTTCTCTCTATTCATCTTGTTCACTTAAAGTTTATCACATTGGAAGCTACCAAAAGGTCTTTTCCCTATTTATTTTTATTAATAATAGCTTACTTCCTTCCTAGCCCAATTAGCCTAAGACCATCAGGAACAAACCTTTAGACTAAAAAAGTAAAGTGTATTGATCCAATTCAAAGAGGGAGATTTCAACCCAGAGGATCCAATGGCTACCTCACAAAAAAAAAAAAAAAAAAGGAAAAATATAATTATAAATGTTTTTTTAGGGAAGAGTGAAGTTAAATAAAATTTAAATGAAGGAGACTTAAGGCAAAGCAGGCCTGTGTGTAAAGTCACCATCTGGCCTGGATTGCAAAGTGAACTCAAGATCTTTTTTCCTGAAAAACTACAAAGTTAAGGTAAATATGGAAAAGGCTATCCAGAAAATTTTTATCTGAAGCTTTTGCACCTGGGTTATAAATTGAAGTGCTTTTCTCCATGTCAAAGTGACTTATATCCTCCAGCTGAGAATGAAATTATACATTACTGATATCACTTCAAATAGCAAAATTCCTGATGGTCTGAGTTTAGAAAACAAATATTCTCAGTGAGGAAGAAAGCAGTCGTCACCCAAAGAAGGGGATTTTTTGATGACACTTCATAAATGCAGCACTTCCCTAGTTGAAATATGATTTCCTGTTAGCTTTTCACTTGGCTCTGTGTCTACGTTTTGGATCTGTTGAATTAGTGTGCATATATGCATTTCTTCATTGGAGGTATCTTTAGTTTCTTACTTCTATATGATTAAATTTCACAATTTTACTCATGATGCTTACTAACACAACTTGTTTTTAAGATAGCTTTCTTAAAATAATGTTGTATCTCCAATACTTTTTGAATTTTTATTAAGCCTACATGACATAGAATAAAAGTAAATACATGAACAATTATTGACAGGTGTAAGTATTTTTTTTAAAAAGTCAGGAGATAAAATTTTAAATCATCTTATCAGTGTATCACGTGGAAATGTAAATAAAATAGAAATTAGTGACATAAATGACCAAATTAAGAGTCTTTTTTTTTTTTTTTTGCTATTGTTGCTGTTGTCAACTTAGATATTTTTAGGGTGATGAGGAAGGATAAATCAGATACATGAATAATACAAACCCTAACCCAGTCTACTTAAAAAAATACAATGTTAGTAAGGCTTAAAGAATCTTGACCAGCTATCTACACTAAAAAGTTTCATTCAATTTTCAAGTTTGTATTACCACTTCAACTCATTCTATTTAATAGAAACAGAATGAAATTCAATGATGGAAAGTACTAGGAAAGGTGAAAATGAATATGTAAAATCCAGAATATGTGTATAACTGGCATTGTGGTAGTGCTAATTATACATTAATCTTCTTAATCCATTTGCTTGAGAAGAAAATTGGAGATTTGAAGTAATTATTTCAAGTCCTCAAAGGAGAAACCTCTCATTCTGTCTCTATTAAGGACAAAGCTACATAGGAAACTTGTATTAATAATACAGCCTACCGAACCTCATATCATAAAATATTTGTTCATTTCTCTAATTAAGAACTTGACTTTACAAAGTTAATTTCTTTTTATAGAATTTCATTAGGACTCATCAAATAAGTAGTTATCTTGCACCATTTGGAGGAATAACAAAAGTTCAATTTCGAGATTAGACTCACGTTCCTGCTGTTCATCTTATGGAGAATATTTTCTGACATGTATTAATATTCAAAGTAACAGTTGTGCTTTAATATTTATTACTACAGCAATTTTACAATTATGTACTTTTTTATATTTGTCATTGATAATTTTTAACCTTTTCTCTTTTCCCTATGATTACTGTTATCAACAGCTCAAAATAGAATTCTGAGCATAAATTTAATTAGTCATGAAGTGTTTGAGGTGTTTCTGAAAACTTGTTGAACACATAGAAAATAATATTTAATTGTGTCAGGGAGAATGCCATTGCACCAAACCATTAATTTTGGATGGACCCTTTCTTTTTTATTTTTTTAACGTAGATACATCGGTGTCCTATTTGAAAATTATATAAGGCTCAGTCATGTTATGCTATTTGAACCCTAAGTTTATTCTATAGCCCTGTTCTATTTCTGTCAGTAGATTCAGCCAAACTATAAAGAAATAAAAGTCATTAAGAAAAAAAAAGAAAATCAAAACATTAATAACCTAAAAATATCCATCTACCCTCTGTAGGCACTCATTCTAATTTTTTCTGTATTCTTTTTGTGTTATTAGGAAAAAAAATGAGGACATATATGCATATGTTATTTTATTTTTCTTATGCAAACTGTACCCTACTATATATACACTTTTGCTCTTGCTATTTTCAATTAGCAATACATTCCGGATATAATTTAATGTTAGTTAACAGAGACTGTTGTCAATGTTTTTTATAATTACAATAGACTTTATTGTCTTTCTGAAGCATGGTTTATTCAATTAAGTATGCATGGAACACAGGTCACTTACACATTTCCTAACTATAAACAATGGATGAATGAATAATTACTACATATAAGTTAAAGGACTGTTGCATGTGTATTTGGAAAATAATTTCCTAGAAATGGGATTGCAGGTTCAAAGGTAAACATATGTATTTCCACTACATATTGGCAAATTTCCTTCATTAAGGGTTGTATAAACAATCCCAGAATTAACTCAGGAGAGTGTCTGTTTTCCCACAGCTTCTCCAAGATAAGCCTTTATTTTTCTAGTCAAGTTTTTCATTGTTTAGTAGGATATTTTTTTTTAATTTTTTAATGTTTATTTTTGAGAGAGAAAGAAAGAGAGAGAGAGACAGAGTGCAAGGAGGGGAGGGGCAGAAAGAAAGGGAGGCTCCAGGCCTGAGCTGTCAGCACAGAGCCTGACGACGTGGAGCTCAAACCCACAAACCCCAAGATCATGACCTGAAGCAAAGTTGGATGCTCAACCAACTGAGCCACCCAGGCACCCTAAAAGGATAGTTTTCATTACATTTCCATTATATTTCCTTATCCTTTTGTAAACTGCCTCTTCATGTATTTGCTTATTCATTTTGTATTTTGGGTTATTTCCCCTCAATTCTACTGTTATGTATATATTTGCTAGTATTAAACCTAAATTAGCTCAGATTATCTTATCTATGTGACAGTGCAACTTTAATGTAGATGCTTTATGTTTTTAATCCCTTCCCCTCATATTCTTTTCAATTATGTACTATATATGGTTATTATTTTCAAAGAACTTCAGTATGAACTTGTGTATGTACACAATTTTATTTGTATTTTTACCAGAATTATATTAACTATACAAATTAACTTAGAACTGACATCTTTAGAATAGTTAATCCTTTATGCAAAAATTAGAGATGCCTTTCTATATGTTGAAAGTCTACTCTTTGGTCTTTCTTTTCCTATGTTTTTATATCTTCCTCATAAAGACCTTGTCCATCTATTTTAGGTTTATTTCTAAGGATTTTAGTTTCTCATTGGGTATTATAAATACAGTTTTTATTTCAACAAGTTTATCTTCTAACTGGTTATTATATGGGTCTATGTGAACCTAATTTATATTAATTTTTTTGACCTTCTACCTTAGCTGTTTGTTTCTTGTGTTACACATATAATTGATTCTCAAATTCAATGTTTTATATCATCTGAAAACAGAATTATATCTCTTTTCTTACTCTAAAACTCTGATATTTCTTGTCTAATTGCACTAATACCTCCAGTAGTGTTCACTGTAGAAGTAATGGACATCCTTGTTTTGTACCTAATCTTAGTAGAGGTATCACTTGTTTTTCAACTATAATCAAGATTCAGGCATTAGAAATATGTTTTATACTGTTAAGGAAAGATTTTTCAATTCCTATTCCCTGAATGTTACTATTAACAATGTGTATTTAATTATTTAGAGTCTTTTTTCTATAAAAAACAGTCTTTTTTCTATGGAAAACATGTAAGTTGTGTCTTTCTTAATGATTTTTTATTGTGGTAAAATACACATAACATAAAATGTACCATTTTAACTTTTTTAGTGTACAATTTGGTAGCATTAAATACACTCACATTAATATGCAACTATCATCACCATCCATCTCCAGAACTTTTTCATCTTCCCAAGCCAAAACTCTGTACCCAAACACTAACTTCTCATTCCCTCATTCTTCCAGTCCCTGGCACCCATCATTCTACTTTCTGCCTCAATGAATTTGACTATTTCATATACTTTTAAGTATATAAGTAGAATCATACAATATTTGTCCTTTTGTGAAAGGCTAATTTTACTTAGAATAATGTTTTCAAGATTCATCCAAGTTGAAGCATGTCAGATTTTCCTTCCTTTTTCAAGGCTGAATATTTAATTGTATGTATATGTCACATTTTGTTTATGACAGGAGACCATTAATGGACCCTTGAGTTTCTTCCACAACTTCTATAAACATGGGTGTACAATTAGCTATTCAACTTCCTGTTTTTATTTCTTTAGGGCATGAACACAGAAGTATACTTACTGGATCATATGATAATTCTATGTTAGTTTTTTTCAGGAATCACCATACTTTTTCCACAGTGGCTGCACCACATTACGTTTCCACCAACTATGGCAAAGTTTCCAACTTCTCCAAATTCTTGCCAATACTTGTTTTCTGTTTTTCCCTTGTTTTTTTGTGTTGTTTTCAATAGTAGCCATCCTAATAGGTGTGAGGTGTTATCTCACTGTGGTTTTGAAGTAGCCTTTCTTTACACTACTATTATGATATAATCATATAATATGAATTATAATATATATTATATATTACAGTAATAGAGGTACTAATATTAAAACAACATTGAACTGTTAAGAAAATCTTTAATCATGATAAAGTGAGATTTACTCTATGTAGTATAAGATTTTGTTTCACAATATTTTATTTATTAATTTTCGATTTTAAATATGTTTTAGCTGAAATTTGAATTCATCTGCTGTAGCTGATGTAAAGAAATGTTTCTTGCTGACAGGAAAAATTAGCAAAACAACAAGAAAATCTTTTCTCTCATCTGCTCCCATATGGTTTCTCCCTTATCTCCCTATTGATATAAACTCCAGGAAGCCACCTCACAATATCCTAGCCTCAGTGTCACAGAATAGGGAACAGAAGCTTGGGCTTGGGTCTGGAGGCCTTTTCTAAAAATATGTATTTACTGTGCTACATTGTTTAATATTAATTACACTTGATCAAAAAGGGTATTCCTAGTATCTGTATTTCTTCTAAGTTGCTAATGTTCTATAATTACTGTGGAAATAATATTTACATGTACAATAAGAAGGAAGTAAGAAATAGTTTATGGTGCTGCAGTTTACAAGTTTGCTGCTGAAATTGTTGCTGCTACAAGTTTATACTCAATATCTTATTAATTGCTCATTACCTCCATTGCACTAAAATTTTTATTAAAATTATTTTGATGTTGCTAAGACTTATCTTTCACTGTATGTCCAAATGAATTGCTACTATTTCACAATTATATTGAAAAAGAGAAAATTTCTCTGCATGAAGCGCTAACAATGTTACAAGTTTACTTCATAGAGCAAAAATAGAAATAGCCTGCCTTTTATCAACTGCAAATGTCCTATGTTCCTTTTTATGCTATTTCTTTTTCATTAAAGTAAATTTTGTTTGATTCTTTGTAAAAATCAGTTTTCTTCCAATCCCTTTACTGAAGGTCAAAATGTTCAGGCTTTATCTGAATTTCTCGCAAATTTTATGAATAGCAATCCAATTTTAGTCATTTTCAGTGGGCAAAGTAAAGAATACTAAGAAAAATTCTCAACTATTTAGAATTAAATTATACTCTAACCACAATTTAACAGATTTTAGACTTCTGCCACTACTTAACCTGTATAAAAACAAGTCTTCACATTTTCTGTGGTATTTCTGATTTCTTTAGTTTTCTAAGAATTACATCTACATTTTCAAAGTTAAAAATGAAAAGATTTTCAATTTTTCTCTAGAAGTAAAAACACTCCCAAATGTTGTTTATTACTTATAATAGAGCCTAAAATAACAACAAAAAATAGACACAAAGAAATAGAAGGCATGTGAATCACACTTAGTATTTACATTTAAAATCACGCTTCATCCCTGCATTTAAGGAAAATATTCACGTTTAAATGACCTGATTTCTAAGTTTCTTATATGTCAATTATTCAAATAACTGCTTTAAAATGTGTTCAATTACAATTGTCAATAAAAAATGATTAATTTAAATTAATGATTACTTGATGAGTGTTTAATGAAAGCAGAATTTAAAGAGCTGTGTACAGGTTTAAACCATCACAGGGATTTGATGAAACACTCTGGCAGTGGCTTTAGTAAGAAGCCATTATACCCACAGGCCTGAAGGGAAAAGGGAAGACAATAGTGTTACCAGATTTTGTGGGTCCAAAGACAAGTGACCATGTGACATTAATCAAACACAGTAATTGCTAGAATAATGACAATGCAGGGAAGAATATATCTCTAATGTATTTCTCCATTTGTCTTCTAGCATCCTGTTGAGGTTTTCTGCAATGCTGAACCCAACAGAAAATCAGAGGGTAAGGAAATCTACCATGGTAAGGTAATGTGCAGCGACTAGATTCAAACCTAGGCATTTCATTCTGAGTGTTGTTAGTGTAAATGGCATTGGACTTCTAATTTCAAATTCTATGTTGATCATTGTTGGTATATAGGAAAGTGAGTGCCTTCACTTAGTCCCTTAAATCTATGCATCTACTGTGATTATATCATAAAGCCATCTTTATTGCTCAAAAATACATTGCCTACGCTGTGTAGTGCACCTTTAATTTCACTTTGCTAGAAATGCCATAAAGTAAGATCATTTTTGGCATACTGACTGCAGAAGTTTCTTCAATTCTCCATTCCTCATGTTCAACCCTTTGCAAGGTAAAATTACTTTCATACCATCACATGGTAGAGGTAATTTTCTTCTCTGAATTTAGGCTATCCTCATGTCCTGCTTTGCCCAAGAGAATGTGATGCAAACGCCATTGTGTCTGATTTGAGCCTAGACTTCAAGAGGCCTGGTGCATTTTCTCTAACTTTTCCTCATAAGGAACATAATCACTCCAGCAGAATCACTTCACTCCTATGATGAAGGAAGATGTGAGATCACACAGAGGAGAGCCAAATTCTCCTGCCAAACTATCTTAGATCATCAGCCTGATCAGCCTGCCTATTCCCAATTACAGCCGCACTACATTCAGTATAGTGTTCAACAACCAATCTCCCAATTAGAGCCGCACTACATTCAGTATAGTGTTCAACAACCAATCTGCCACTCAGCACAAATATTTGAGTAAGCCAAGCTAACCAGAATAACCATCCAGTTGATCCATACAATTGTGAGAAACAATAGTTTCATATTGTTTAAAGCTACTAAGTTTTGTGGTACATGGTGCGCAACAAAGTTCACCAGCTTCTACTCTATAATGATTTTGGTTTTATGGAGGGAAATTAATAATCAAAGATCTTAAGTACAAAAAAAATCATACATTTAAGAGATAGGGTATTTTTACTGCAAAATACAACTCTTTCATTAAGGCACATTGCATAAATGTAGAAGGTTATGTATAAATGTATAACACTTATATATAACAATGAAGCATCATGGCTCAAACTGAAATAATTATTGTCTCAGTCATTACAGTGTAAACATTATCTTTGTTATAACTTTACTGCTAAAGAGTATTTTTACTGGTTACTTAATTCCAAACTGGCCAATTATTTTAAACCAGCTCATTGAATATAGTATTCCACAGTCTTCTGGCTAGTATTTTTTATGACAAGTGAGTCTTCCTATACCTTTGAAAGTAAATTTTTCTTCTTTCTCAGTTTTTTAAAAGTTTTTCTCTTAGGGCACCTCGGTGGCTCAGTCAGTTAAATGTCTGACTTCAGCTCAGGTCATGATTTCACAGCTCCTGAGTTCCAGCCCTCCATCATCAGGCTCTATGCTGACACCTCAGAGCCTTGAGCCTGCTACGGATTCTGTGTCTCCCTCTCTCTGTACCCCTCCCCTGCTCACACTGTGTCTCACTTTCTCTCAAAAACAAACATTAAAACATTTTTTTAAAGTTTTTGTTTGCTTTCATATTGTTGTCTTATTTTGTATACATGAGCATTATTTTTGTTTCTTTAACTTAATGTTAATAAATAATGCTCTCCAGGTGTAAACTGTCTCCAAATGCTGGACTTGCATATCTATACTTCAATTTCTGAGTTTTGTCCCCTTAATACTGTACAACCTTGTATAATTATAAGATAATTTTAAGCAAAGATTTCCTAGTTTTGGTTTGTTTGGTTTGGTTTTTATAATTGCTCTCAGATTTGTTCCACATGTCTTTAATCAAATCAGTGGTTTCTATTACTAATTTTGTAATTTTAATTATAAAATATTCACTATATTCATTTGTATACTCTAATGAAGTACATACAAGATATATAGAATTATAAAGCAAACTATGTACCATTCATCCAGCTTAAGAAATAGAATTTGATGGGTCGCCTGGGTGGCGCAGTCGGTTGGGCGTCTGACTTCAGCCAGGTCACGATCTTGCGGTCCGTGAGTTCGAGCCCCGCGTCAGGCTCTGGGCTGATGGCTCAGAGCCTGGAGCCTGTTTCCGATTCTGTGTCTCCCTCTCTCTCTGCCCCTCCCCCATTCATGCTCTGTCTCTCTCTGTCCCAAAAAAAATAAATAAATAAACGTTGGAAAAAAAAAATTAAAAAAAAAAAAGAAATAGAATTTGGTTTTTGTTTCCTTCCAACTGCATAACTAGTCCTCTCTTTCCTACTCTAAGATAACTAAGATAAACACTATTCTGAATGCTGTTCTTATTTCTTTTTTTTTTTTTTTTTTTTTTTTAGTATTACAGCTCTGCTTCATACTGGTGTTTCCTTCAGACACATATTACTAAGTTGTACATGTCTTGGAACTTTGCACGAATAGCATCCTATTGTAGTAGAACTATGGCACAAACAGGTGTCCAAACGAGAATCCTTAAAGCCTGGAGAAAGGAACTTTGCAGATGTGATTAAAGTTACAATGGGCAAGTTAACACAGAATATCCTGGTAGGCCAAATTTAATTGTTAGTGCTTGGAAGCAGTCCTTTCCCTACAATGGTGAAAGATGTGATGGGATAAAGGTAAGTAAGCTGTTATACTCCTACCTACAAAAATGGAAAAAGGATTATGAGCCATGGAATGAGGCAATCTCCAGAAGCTGGAAAAAGCAACAAAATAGATTCTCCTTTGGTGCATTCAGAGATTCTTATAGCCCTGCAGATTCTTTGATTTTAACACAGTTAAGAATTTTAACTGTGCAGAAATTTCTAACCAAAAGAACTGTGAGATAACTTGTGTTGTTTTAATTCACTAAGCTTGTTGTAATTTGTTATGACAGCAAACGACAAGTAATACACCTACTTTACATATTCTTTCACAGCTTGTTCTTTTCATTCAAGATTTTTTATAGGCACCCATGTTACAACACAACTACCATATTTCATTGTTTTTTATACTGATGTATTCTATTCTATTGCATGAATATACCACAATTTACTTATCAATTTTCTTATTAATGGTTACTTTAACATTTTCTTTTTAAATGGCTATTATAATCAGCAAACCCACTTCTGGGTATTTATCCAAAAACCCTAAAATCTGGATCTTGAAGATATATTTGCACACACATGTTTATTGCAGCACTGTTCACAATAGCCAAGATATGGGAATAATCTAGATATCCACCAATGGATTAAAGGTAAAGAAAATGTGGCATACTGTGGAATATTAATCAACCTTAAAAAGGAAAAAAAAATCCTGACATATGCAGCAACATGGATGAACCTAGGTAACATTATGCTAGTGAAATAAGCCAAATATTGCACTTACATGAGATATTCATAAAACAGAGTCAAATTCATAGAAGCAGAGAATAGAATAGTGGTTACTAGGAGCTGGGGAGAGGCGGTAATGGGAAATTGCTATTCAATGATTATACAGTTTGGTTATGCAAGATGAATAAGTTCTAGAGATCTACCATACAATATCATACCTATAGTTAATGATAGTACATTTACACTTAAAATTTTGGTAAGAGAGGGGTGCCTGGGTGGCTCAGTTAAGCATCTGACTCTTGACTTTGGCTCAGGTCATGATCTCATGTTTTGTGAGTTCAAGCCCCATGTCAGGCTCCACACTAACAGCGTGGAGTCTGCTTGGGATCTTCTCTCCCCCTCTCTCTCTGCCCCTCTTCTGCTTGCTCTCTCTCTGTCTCAAAATAAGTAAGTAAACTTTTTAAAAATTTGGTAAAAGAATAGATCTTGTATTAAAAGTTCTCACCAAAATAAATGAAATTCAATTAAAGCAGTTGAAAACATACATTATGTATTTCATAGTGCAGATAAGCAAGAATTCCAACCCTTCAAGGTATATATCAGTAAGTCATTTTGCCCAGCCATAGTATAAGCATTACAAAGGTTTACATATTAAATATGAAAGCAGAAATACACAGAATTAAAAGCAAACATAAAAGAAAAACAAAGACAGAGGTTGCTCACTGTAAAACTTTATAAAGTAAGAACTGCTAATCATAATAAAGAGGATAAAATATTATTTAGAAATAAAAAATGGAAATTTCACTCATTAAAATCTTAAATACATATATAGGAAAATATTCACAAGCATGCTACATTTTTTCAAGAATGCAAGGTTAGCTAATGCTTGACAGTTAGTGCAGTTAAGCACATTAACAGGAAAAAAATTATCATCTTAAGATATGCAGAAAACTATCGTAAAATCAACAGTGATTCACAAAAATTACTTTACAACTTTGGAATTAAAAGTAGAGGAAGAAGATTTAAAGTAACTGGCCAAAGTCTATTATTTTTTAATGAGGTGATAACGCCAGGAAAAAAGGAAAGTCAAGCAATTGGGTAAATAGCTTTGTCAACTAAACCTCCTTTGAATAAGCAGATTGATGATATTCCCGAGAAAGCAGAAATCATGTCTCTGGAACACCCTTAGCAGTGTTGCTGGCCAAGGATTTTCTAGAGTAAACAGAACATCAGATCTATGAGGTATGGCTTCTCAAGATAGCCATATAGACAAGTCCCAGAGTTATAAAACAGTCACATAATTTAAATCTCCCAAAATATTCTTAAATAAATATTAAGAAAAAAATGATAGAAGTTGATTGTTGTATTAGTTTCCTATGGCAGCTGTGGCAAATTGTCACAATCTTGGTGGCTTAACTATGACAGAAATTTATTCTCTCATAGCTCCTGAGGCTAAAATTCCAAAATCTATATCACTGTGCTAAAATCAGTGTGTATCAGCAGGGCCACGGTCCATTCTGAGACTTTAAGTGGCTGCCCTGGTGGCTTTGCCTATGGTCACATCATTCCAATCTGTATCTCTGTGGTCACACTGTCTCTTCCTATTCTTCTGATCTTATGGAATCTTCTACTGCCTCCCTCATAAGGATGCAAGTAATTGTAGTAAGTATCCAGATAATCCACAATAATTTCTTCATCTCAAAGTCCTTAATGTAATTATCTCTTCAGTACTCTTCCCCCATATAAAATAATATTCACAGATTCCAAGGATCTAGGCATAAATATTGTTTGGAAGGCCACTATTCAGTCTACCATAGTGAGCTTATTTCATTATTACAAATCTTCTGATGTAAAAAAGCCATCTCCAAAGACGCTGGGTTATATCCATATGTACAAAACGAAACAACTATCTAACAGCATTCAGAAATATTCAGGTGGAGTTATCAAACATAAAAAAATAAATATATTAAAATTTCTAGATGATTTTACACACACACACACACACACACACACCCCAACCCCTCCAATAGGGAAAGCAAAAGCTCTTTTAACAGTCACCAAACCCAACAATCCTAAGAGAAAAGATTTACAAAGAAGATTTCCATCACAGTGAGAACTTCTGCTTATTAGAAGGAACCTTTGAGTTAGAAAACAAACCACAGAATGGAAAATTACATTTAAAATATATAACTAAGAACATCTATGGTTTTCATATCCAGTATATATAAAGAAAGCACAAATTAGTAAAAGAAAATCACCCAACTTGCTATATAAATGGTCAAAATATTTAAGCAGGCAATTAAAAAAAAAGATATACAAATAAGCAATAATCTCATTTATGGAAAGATGCTAAACCATATTGCTCATCATAGAAATGCCAAGTAAAACAATCACCACCACAGCTCTGCATGGCTAAAATATAAAAGCCCAAGAACACCAAATGGTAACAAAGAAATGAAGCAATCAGAACTCTCACACACTACTTCTGAGAGTAGAAAATGTTTTTACCATATCTACTAAAGCTCAACATACACATGCAATATGACAAGCACTTGTACCCTGGAATGTATACCTCACAGGGTTGCATGCACACACATATCAAATTCATGCAATTGTCCCAAACTAAAACAAATCCAAATGCCTGCTATATATGAAATAAAAAGACTGTGTTTATTAATTCTAAAGAATACTAAGGAACAATGTAAACAAAGGAAATTCAACTATCAGGAAGAACAAATAAAGGGATCTCACAAACAATAATGAATGAGAAAAAGTAACACAAAATCATATACACTCTATGGTACATTTATATAAAATTACAAAACCAGGCAAAACTAGCAATGTATGTTAAAAAGAGAAAACAGCACTAGCACTTACCCTTGAAAAGATACTTTAGAGAGTGACCAAGTGGCACATGACAGGAGCTCTGAGCTTTAATGTACGGTCTATTAAAGTCGTGAAAGCAATTTGTATCCGCATATGATGCATGCAATTTACCGCATGTATGCTATACTTAAATGTTAAAGAGGAATTTCATTTGATTTTATTTAACATTTCTGATAGTATTTTAGTAGGAGGAATTTGCAGCATATTTATTTTGGCATTCACCCATTTAATAACACAATAAAGACATTAAAGCAACACATTTTTATTAAAACCTAGAAGGTAAAATGCTTTACCTCTCTTTCCTTCTGTCTGAAACACACACACAATTTTTTGTTTATCCCCTCCAGAAATGGATTTTTTTTACCATTTTTGCAAATTCTCTTCAAGATAAGGGTGAAAAGAAACACTTGAGGGAGTAATTACAGGAAAAAAAAAAATCTCAATTTTGCAGCAAGGTAATTTATAATCTTAATTAACTCAACATTTTCATAATGTTTCTATTGATTTCAGCCTAGGCTCTCAAAAGCATAACACATAATAGTGGTCCTAATTTACTTGCATATTTACATTTAACAAAAATATAATATGCCTAACCTTATATCACTCGGTAAATAGTCATGTTTGATTTTTATTTCCATGCATTATACTCTTCCAGGTAAAAATTCATTAAATGGGATTGTTAGTTTCAATTATCCTGATGTGCGGCAAATTGAAGCTTGCTTTTCATTTACTTTTAAAACCACAAAACATGAAAGGGAAAATATATTCTTGAAGTAATATTCAGAATAATTGAGTGAACACAGATTATTACTTTATGCTTGTAAGGCACTACAAATAAATTTAAATTCATTTTTAACATAGCATAATGTAGTTCAATTACTGCAGTCAGGACTAAGATGGGGATAAAGGAAGCAGCAAACAATTTAAAGTGTTAAACTACACACACACACAATCACAGAAGCCTTTACAAAGCACAATTCTCTCAGCGCCTAAGTCTCTGGAATGAAGTTAACCTATCCCAGAAAGGCACTTTTTCTCAGAAGCATAAGGAATGCTAGTTTGTATTTTCAAATTCTTTTACGGGCCAGAACTGTTCTGTATTTTCTTTCTTCCTCAATCAAATGTTTGAGATAAATAGGTACTGTCTTTCCTTCGTGGAAGGGCCACCAAGACACTGAAGTAAAAACTTTTAGTAGTGCCAAGTGTTTAAGCTGGAATTCCAGCCTCAGGATATTTAATCCTGAGCCCTTCCTGTTTTTTTTTTTTTTTTTTTTTTTTTTTTTTTTTTTTTTTTTTTTTTTTTTTTTATCACAGGTTTTCTTTGGCGAGTTATTCATAAATGCCCAATTTGTCCACATTTCTGTCTTTGTGTGAAATCTGTCTGAAAGAGATTAATGACGAAAGCCGCCTACCTCAAGATCCCGGAGAGGTCCTCAACGGCGCACAGCGTCCTCGAGAGAAAAGCCGGGAAACTGACCAAGGCCGCGCCTCAGACCATAAGGACCACCGAGGCAAGGGCAGCCCACCGGCCACAGGTAGGAGGGGGCCGCCTACGCAGCTCCCTTCCTTGCATCAGCCCCCAGCAGGTCTGTTTGTGCTTCTCTTCCTCCTGCCAGGGGCCTGCCTTATCTCACAGACTCGAGGGTGAGACCCTCACTGGGTCTCACTCTCCACTGGCTCTGGGTGGCAAGAAAACCCCCGTGTGAAGCCCTCCAGGTTGCGGTCCTTGCCCTGCTCTCACTCAGGTTGTGGGGAAAGCTGGCGCCGGTTTAACTCCACTCTGGACTTCGCTGAGGCCGCTCTCACCCGCGCACTGTAGGGAAGCGCTTCCAGCCAGGCGACTGAGCGAGTTGTGGCAGGTCGCCATCAGGAGCACGTGACTGCCGGTTGCTCCCCGAGCATAGATCCGGGCAATTTGAGGCTCCTCCCCGCCAGTTTCCCCAGTGAAAGCTGCTTTGAAGGGCTTAGCGTTCCTGGAGAGAGTAAAGTGTTGTTGAGACCATCTGGAGGATGCACGTGGCTGCTCCAGGTTAAGGCCACTGTGTAAACTGTTGAGATTCTGGCAGGTGGTCGGAAGATCTACTCACCCAAGCTTGTTACTGCCACTTACTAGTCTAGAATGATCTGCCCCTTGCCTGGGTCTCTCTCTGCCCGCCTCGTGTGGAGGCTAGGTTGTGAACCCTGACAGAGTCTCCTCATGTTGTCCCTCACCAGCAGGGAATGACGTCAGGCAGATGGGGTAGGTGCTGCTGGGACCTCTATGACTGTCAATAAAGGTCAAAAAAAAAAAAAAAAAGGTTCAAAACAAAGATAATCCAGTCTATTTTTTTAACAGAAAACTTGGGAAAAACAAATTATCCTTTCACTTCAGAAGTTTGTAGAGACGCAATAAGGTACACAATAAGTTGTTAATTTTATGAGTTCTAAGAAAAGGAAAAATAACCAGAACTTATTTCCGGTAAACATGGTGAGTAAAGGTGGTCTCAGGAGTCCTGTTTACTTCTAGGTTCTATTATTTATAAGATCTGTGACTTTGGGTGAGGTATTTAACTTCTCTGGGAAATGTACTTAATGATAGGGTTTTTAGGAATATAAAACTAATTAATATTTGCAACTTAAATTAGTGCCTGCAACAAGATAACTGCTATATATAGCAGCCATTATTATAATTAGTCTGTTTTCAAAATACATTATAAAGTGGGAGGAAAATAAAACTTATTCTATTTAGAAGGGGAAAAAAACATGAAAAATGTCTGGGATTGGAGTCTTTTATCTGTTTGTACTGAATATGACCTTGGCAAAGGCATTATTCTCTGAGGCCTAGTTTTTGAATCTGTGAGAAAAGTGTAATTTCACAGGACCTTTAAGATGGTTATATTTAATAATACTATTTTTTAAAATGAAAGAATTAGAGGAGTGCCCAGGTGACTCGGTTGAGTCTCCAACTTCGGCTCAGGTCATGATCTTGTGGTTTGTGAGTTCCAGCCCCACATAGGGCTCATTGCTGTCAGCACAGAACCAGTTTCGGATCCTCTGTCCCCCTCTCTCTCTGCCCCTCCTCTGCTCACACTCTCTCAAAAAAAATAAACAACAAAAATGAAAAAAAATAGAAATTCAATTTTGTCTCTAGTACCGATTTGCTACTTTTCCACAGGTAAAAGGAAGTTTTTAAAAAGTGGATAAAATCAATACTTAGCCATCCTATCCGAATGCTCTCACATGCTCAATTTTCAGTTTCTTTCCTAATTAAACCCTAATCTGACGGAGAGATTTAATATAAAAGAGGAGAGGTTGATGGGGGGTGGGTGATGGGTATTGAGGAGGGCACCTTTTGGGATGAGCACTGGGTGTTGTATGGAAACCAATTTGACAATAAACTTCATATATTGAAAAAAAATAATATAAAAGAGGAGAAATAGAGCCCTCATTATTTTATAAAACTCAGAAAACTGTAATAGTAGCAATCAGTACACTAATTATATAGGTCATAACAAAAAAAAAGAGTGAATTGTAGCTACATTATAGATCAAATAATTAAAATTTGCTTATAGAAAAAAATATTTTTAGATTGTGCTAGTAGGAATGATATAAACTGCTATGGGTAAGGCAACTACAGTCAGCTCTCATGCTTGGCAGTAATTATCTTCTACAAAGGTGCCTTGACACTGAGTGAATACCAAACCATTTTTCCAGAAAGAAATGTAGGCTTAGATTCCTGTAAGCCTTTGGTCATAACTGTTTTACTACCTAATCAATGCATAACCGTATTTGTGGTTCTGCTCAAAAAAACTTATTTAATATATATTTTTATTCATTAACATTTAACTCACATCCAACAGTTCTATAATTTGTGCCAGAGTATAACTTATCTTAGACATGTATTTTCTCTATAAGTTACACCACAACCTTCTTAAGAACACTGGACATTACAGTACCTTAGTACTATCTTCAGGGACCATTTTAAACAGTGAAACAAGAAAGAAAGAAGGAAAGAAATAAAGGGGAAGAAAGAAAGAAAGAAAGAAAGAAAGAAAGAAAGAAAGAAAGAAAGAAAGAAAGAAAGAAAGAAAGAAAGAAAGAAAGAAAGAAAGAAAGAAAGAAAGAAAGAAAGAAAGAAAGAAAGAAAGAAAGAGAGAGAGAGAAAGAAAGAGAAGGAGAGGAAGAAAAAAAGGGAGGGAGGGAGGAAGGAAGGAAGGAAGGAAGGAAGGAAGGAAGGAAGGAAGGAAGGAAGGAAGGAAGGAAGGAAGGAAGGAAGGAAGGAAGGAAGGGATGAAGGAAGGAAGGGAGGAAGGGAGGAAGGAAGGGAGGGAGGAAGAAAAAATATGGCATGAAATTGACTGCAGAAGGGACACTTGTGTATGAGAGCTGAAACAAGGAGGCAGAGAAACGATCACCTTGTTCCACTTCAGCTGGGAGCACAGCATCAGGTGACTCAGATTTTTCAATAATGGGTATGTCTGTGAATGGCTAAAAGTACACTAAGGTCCTATTATGGGTTACAGAGAGATTGTAGCAAGTGGGCAGATTTGCAAATATGGCATCTGCTAATAGTGAGGTTCAACTATATTTTATGTCATGCTCTGGTTCTGACTTCAAAGATGTTGAAAAGGGAAGATGCTATTTCATTCTTTCCTGTTTCTAGTTTTTTTTGCAGACCCATAAAAATAAAGCTAAGCCATAAACATATAAACATAACTATAGTACATAAACATAAAACTCAGTCAGAAGTACTCATTATCAATTTAAGCCATTCATGTCCAGGCCTTCAGACTTGTTATTTTGCCATTTTACTAGGATGACCATTGACTCTCCTCCAAGAATTTTATTTTGGTTCAAACCTCTGAATTTCGGGAACTTGAGCTGCTTTCTATGGAGTAATCCACCTAAGCTTTGATCATCAGAACTTCCACTGAAGCCACATGATGATTCTCAAAATGTACAGCCTCTACATAGAAATTCCATTCAATATTCAAAAGAGAGTTTATATGGTAGTCATGTAAGCATCCATGCCCTGTGTTCCCCCAGTCACTTATGCCTTAAATTATTTCCTGCCTAATGCATTTGATCTTTCAGCTTTACCATCCGAATCTGGAAAATAGACTAGTTACACTGTGGTACTTGACATCTTCTGCCCACTCCTCTGACCTTGATAATTCTTGTGTATTGTTATCATGAACAAACCAAATACATACTAAGAATTTCATGGGGCAATTTCAATTATTAAAGTGATAGTAACTTAAGAATAATTATTGATTGATATGGTTAAGTAAAAGACTCTAGTCATCAATATAATTTGGAAGTGATAATATAAATTTATGGTTACATTTGCTTAAAAAAAAAACCTTAAGTCTTTTCATTTGAAAATAATCACCAAATCAATAAGAATGATATTCTAGGGGCACCTGAGTGGCTCAGTCAGTTAAGTGACTGACTTCGGCTCAGGTCATGATCTTGTGGTTCATGTGTTTGAGCCCCAAGTCGAGCTGACAGCTCGGAGCCTGGAGCCTGCTTCAGATTCTTTGTCTCCCTCTCTCTCTGCCCCTCCCCCACTCACACTGTCTCTGTCTCTATCAAAAATAAATAAACATTAAAAACAAAAAAAAGAATGATATTCTGTGTGTCAAGACTGTGGTGTCTAAACTAATATTTAAAAAAAGAGATTTGCAGGGCGCCTGGGTGGCGCAGTCGGTTAAGCATCCGACTTCAGCCAGGTCACGATCTCGCGGTCCGTGGGTTCGAGCCCCGCATCAGGCTCTGGGCTGTTGGCTCAGAGCCTGGAGCCTGTTTCCGAATCTGTGTCTCCCTCTCTCTCTGCCCCTCCCCCGTTCATGCTCTGTCTCTCTCTGTCCCAAAAATAAATAAACGTTGAAAAAAAAAATTAAAAAAAAAAAAAGAGATTTGTTGGGGCACCTGGGTGGCTCAGTCGGTTGGGGATCAAAGCTCCTGGGTTTGAGCCCCATGTCAGGCTCTGTGCTAACAGCTCAGAGCCTGGAGCCTGCTTTGGATTCTGTCTCCTTCTCTCTCTGCCCCTCCTCACTTGTGCTCTGTCTCTCAAAAATAAATAAAAATGTAAAACAAATTAAAATATAAATAAGTATTAAAAACAAAGAAAATTGTATGACTCAATTTCAGTGTTCATTTGTTTTTAGGTGGAATTGGATAATTGCAATAGAGACTACATGGTCTGCAAAACCTAAAATGTTTATTATTTGGCACCTCACAAAATAGTTTCCTGATTCTTGGGAAAGGTTCATTTTCCTATTGTAGTTCAGTGTCAACTTTGACAAAAAAAGTGAGTACATATTATATGGTATATTGAACTCTTTAAGTGACTCGGGCTTATCTTTGTACTCAAAAAATACATTCAACTAATTGCTCTAACTTACTAATACACCTTGATATTCAAAGTATATTTTCTCCAATTATGTTGGACATAGCTATTTTAGGCTCTTGCTGTTTTGTATTTAATGAATTATAATATAAATGTGTTAATTTCCCCATATGTCTCCTGGATTTTGATTAGGATTGCATTGAAGTATAGATCAATGGGGGAGAATTTGTATATTTATAATAATGAGATTTGCAATGCATAAATATGAAATATCCTTTTATTATTAGTTTCCTTTTTAAATTTCTCTCAATAATGTTTAAAATTTTTGGTTTAGATATCTTGTGTATTTTATTTTATTAATCTATGTATTTGAGGTTTTTTTTTATTTAATGATAAGATACACACACACACACACACACACACACACACACACACACACATATATATTTGGGAAAGACTGGTGCTAGAGTAGTTTATGTAGAAATTTATTTGAATTTCCTATGTATACTATATCACTGCCTGCAAATATTGACCACCTTTATTTCCTGATTCCAACACTAATAGTTGTTTTTTTTTTTTTTTTCATTTCCTTGCCTTTGTTGAAATAGCTTTCTGAGTTCAACATGGAGCCACTACTGCCTGGAATGCCATGTCAGCAAAGTGATACAGCATTCCATGTCCTTGTAAATGCTCCCCTTGACCAGAAATGTCATATATTCAGGGCACAAATCTTTTTTTTTTAATTTTTTTTTTCAACGTTTATTTATTTTTGGGACAGAGAGAGACAGAGCATGAACGGGGGAGGGGCAGAGAGAGAGGGAGACACAGAATCGGAAACAGGCTCCAGGCTCCGAGCCATCAGCCCAGAGCCTGACGCGGGGCTCGAACTCACGGACTGCGAGATCGTGATCAGGGCACAAATCTTTAAAAGCCAAGCCAGCTCTGGGCCTTCTCACCCCAAACAAGATTTACTATGTGGCCCCAGCCAATCCATTAGTTTCTGTTTTTCTCTTCCCTATGCTTTCTTCTTTATCCTATAATATCTTCCTGCCTTCCTCCCCATTTTGCAGTTATCCAATAGAAGACTATCCACTTCATGATGTGTTACATAAAGTTTATTTTTATGACCTAAATTGCTTTCTTTAATCATTTTTTAAGGTTTTGGTGACAAGGAATAGCATCTGAAGCTGAGTGCTAAGGGCTTGTAGGATGAGTTGCAGAAGCCGTGCCCCCATGGAACCTTTGAATTCACTCTTCCTCTAGTGTTTCCCAAGGTCTTGGGTAAGTCACTGTCAGATTTGGGCTCCGCCCCCTTCCATGCAGCTCTCAGATCCAAACTCCATTTGAAAAACATATGTATATGTAAGGGGCAGCAGCCATTGAGGTACTCACAATGCCTTGAGCTAAGTAAACAACATAAACAGCTGGGTGACTTGGGGAAATAGATTAAGACAACAGATTAGGACTATTGCGGCCATTAAAATAAAAATCTTAATAGGCACAAATTGGACTATTAAAATCCATTAGAGCATCTAATATAACGAATATAAAGAAATATTCAAGTGAAAGTTGTGATAGATCTATTGCTAATGGGAATCTTGGAAGCCAAAGCTGCAAAATTGGTGGGCATGGGTCAAGCACTTAAAAGTTGTTAGAGGGGCGCCTGGGTGGCACAGTCGGTTAAGCGTCCGTCTTCAGCCAGGTCACGATCTCGCGGTCCGTGAGTTCGAGCCCCGCGTCGGGCTCTGGGCTGATGTCTCAGAGCCTGGAGCCTGTTTCCGATGCTGTGTCTCCCTCTCTCTCTGCCCCTCGCCCATTCATACTCTGTCTCTCTCTGTCCCAAAAATAAATAAACGTTGAAAAAAAAAATTAAAAAAAAAAAAGTTGTTAGAGTGCTCTCTACCTAACTCCAAGACACCCATGCTAGATAATTTGATCATGGGATGAGTTAGACTGACACCAGGTCATCTGCCAACCTTGAGAAAATTTCCATGCAATGAGGTACACTGTAAAACACCACAACATCCCCAATCCAGCAGCACATCCCCCCTTGGTGTTAATTTAGCTCCAAGGAGGTTTAGCTAAAGAAATGGGATCCTCAAGTTTCAAAGAACTGAGCATGCCCCCTGCTTATATTATGTTTAAGAACTGTAGTCCCAGAAGCTATAGACATCTACAAAAATGGTAAAATATTACTAAGACAACCTAGAATTACAGTGGACACTATAGGGAATATTTCAATTAGATAAAATTGTTCATTTAAGAAGTTCAATTCAAAGCCAAGTCAAACAAACAGAATGGGATACCTTGTTTTAATTGGCATGCAGAAACTCCCAAAAGTCTCCAAGCTTCCAAAATAACTTCACTGAAAGATTCATAACATAAGACTACTGAAAAACTAAAGACACAAGGGGTATCTAAAACAAAGACTATAGTCTGATAAGACTGATACGACTCCTGATACTACTCCCCTTTATCCTTCTTTACCTGAGTACTCACAGTCTACTAATCCTCTATCTTAATTGCCTTTCTACTTCGATGATACCACAAGACCATAAACAAAAGTCTACCAAGTTAGTGGTCTTACAACTGCAATAGCTCCAAGGCCTTAAAGCTAAAGCAATACTTGGGCCTCCCCTGTTTCATCTTACTAGGGGTCGATCATCAAAACACTAGCCCAGAAATCAGTGTCTCATTTGCAGTCCACTGGGACACTGGAAAAAATAGTGTCTTTGAAGGTTTTGTGAAAATTCTTCCACACCAGCTCAAATGCCTCCTATCTACACTCCAAGAAGGGCCCCCATTATGAATTAATAGAACCCTCAAGGGATTGCCCAGTAAACTTCTAGCTATTCCCTTAAACAGATAAAGGGAATGTAAAATTAATGGAAAATCCTGCCAAATTCTGGCAGATACCAAAGCTATTGTTCTACTTTAACCCCCACTCACTCTAGAACCTACAGATGGGATCCTGGAAGAAGCAAGTGAAGGGTAAGAATTTTTACCAGAGTTAGTTCTCTCAGATCTCTGCAATGCCTGGTCAAGAAAGAAAGATACATTTTATGATACCCATGCCTTTCCAAATACAGAATTTGGTTTTGGGGTGCTTATTGGTTACTGATCTTTACTCTCTTAAGGATAGCTATTGCCTTTTTGTTTTTACTCATTTTGTGTTCTGAGAATTTGACTTGGCTTCCTCACTGCCTGGGGCATGCAGGTTGTTGACTTTTGTTTGTATATGCAGGCAGATCAACCATCGGGTTGAGGGCCCAAAATTATGGTCAGACAGAAATGTAGGTTGCACTTCATTTGTAGCTACATACTGGTAGAAAGAAATGTGGGTAGTACTCCATTTATCCTACTGACTGTTGACAGCTCTCAGGGGGATTGCCTTAAGTATTTTTTGGTAGTGAGGTATTTCTGGGAGTGGCTCTAGATCTCAGTGGAACAGTATTATTCTCACCCTCTTAGGAGATGCCTCTTTAATCCATGGGGTCATTCAGTTCTTCCATGAATATTCATTTTTTGTAGTGGCTAAAACCTGACAAAGTATTTGGAAGTATTTAAGGTAGCTCTATGATCAAACATTGTCCAAATTGGAAGCTAATATTCAGATCCTGATAGGAATTTAAGACATTCTCCACTAACCTAAATGAAACTAAACACCCAAAGGAAGAGAAGACCATTTCAAAGATAAACAGTTCTAAATTTAGAACATAATGAATTTTGTAATTTCTGTCTTTATCAGCAAACCAATAGATAAGTTTCGTGTTCCTATAAATGCTCCTTTCAACCAGAAATGCAGGATACCCAGTCAGCCATTTCCCAAATTCTAAGCCAACTCTGGCCTTCTTACCACAAGCAAGGTTGACTATGTGGCTGCAGCCAATCTGATATATATTTTTTTTCTCTTCCTTGTTTTTTATTTTTTGTCCCATAAAAACCTTCCTGCCTGCTGCCTCATTTTACTATTCTCCAAAAGGAGATTGTTCACTTCATTAAAGTTTCTTTTTCTTTCTTTCTTTCTTTCTTTCTTTCTTTCTTTCTTTCTTTCTTTCTTTTTCTTTCTTTCGTGACAATTCATTATTTTTGTTTCTTTGTTTGTTTTTAATTTACATCCAAGTTAGATTGCATATAGTGCAATAATAATTTCAGGAGTAGATTCCAGTGATTCATCCCCTATGTATAACACCCAGTGCTCATCCTAATGAGTGTCTTCCTTAATGCCCCTTACGCCTTTGGCCCATTCCCCCCACCCAGAGCCTCTCCAGCAACCCTCAGTTTGTTCTCTGTATTTAAGAGTCTCTTATGCTTTGTCCCCCTCCCTGTTTTTATATTATTTTTGCTTCCCTTCCCTTATATTCATCTGTTTTGTATATTAAATTCCACATATGAGTGAAGGCATATAGTATTTGTCTTTCTCTGACTATTTCATTTAGCATAATACCCTTTAGTTCCATCCACATTGTTGCAAATGGCAAGATTTCATTCTTTCTGATTGCAGAGTAATACTCCATTGTGTGTGTGTGTGTGTGTGTGTGTGTGTGTGTGTGTGTGTGTGTGTGTATAATGGAATCTTGGAAGTCAAAGATAAATTTCTATTTATCTGTCGATAGACATTTGGGCTCTCCATACTTTGGCGATTGTCAATTAGTGCTGTTATAAATACTGGGGTATATGTGCCCCTTCAAAACAGCACACCTGTATCCCTTGGATACATACCTAGTAGTGCAATTGCTGGGTTGTAGGGTAATTCTATTTTTAATTTTTTGAGGAATCTCCATACCGTTTTCTAGAGTGGCTGCACCAGTTTGCATTCCCACCAACAGTGCAAAAGAGATTCTCTTATTCTGCATCCTTGCCAACATCTGTTGTTGCCTGAGTTGTTAATTTTAGCCGTCCCGACTGGTGTGAGATAGTATCCCATTGTGGTTTTAATTTGTATTTCCCTGATAATGAGTGATGTTGAGGATTTTTTCATGTGTCTGTTAGCCTCTGGATGTCTTCTTTGAAAAAAGTGTCTATTCATGTCCCTTGTCCATTTCCTCACTGGATTTTTTTTTTTTTTTTTTTGGTTGTTGAGTATGATAAGTTCTTTATAGATTTTGGATACTAACCCTTTATCTGATATGTCATTTGCAAATATCTTCTCTCATTCTGTTGGTTGCCTTTCAGTTTTGCTGATTGTTTCCTTTGCTGTGCAGAAGCTTTTTATCTTGATGAGGTCCCAATAGTTCATTTTTGCTTTTGTTTCCCTTGCCTTCAAAGACATGTTGAGAAAGAAGTTGCTGCAGCCAAGATCAAAAAGGTTTTTGCCTGCTTCTCCTCGAGGATTTTGATGGCTTCCTGTCTTACATTTAGGTCTTTGATCCATTGTAAGTTCATTTTTATGTATGCTGTAAGAAAGTGGTCCAGGTTCATTCTTCTATATGTCGCTGTCCAGTTTTCCCTGCACCACTTGCTGAAGAGACTGTCTTTATTCCATGGGATATTCTTTCCTGCTTTGTCAAAGATGAGTTAGCCGTACATTTTGTGGGGCCATTTTTGGGTTCTCTATTCTGTTCCATTGATCTGAGTGTCTGTTCTTGTGCCAGTACCATACTGTCTTGATGATTACAGCTTTGTAGTATAGCTTGAGGTCTGGGATTGTGATGCCTCCTGCTTTGGTTTTCTTTTTCAAGATTACTTTGGCTATTCAGGGTCTTTTCTGTTTCCATACAAATTTTAGGATTATTTGTTCTAGCTCTGTGAAGAATGCTGGTGTTATTTTGATAGGGATTGCATTGAATATGTAGATTGCTTTGGGTAGTATCGACATTTGAGCAATATTTGTTCTTCCTATCCAGGAGCATGGAATCTTTTTCCATTTTTTTGTGTCTTCTTCAATTTCTTTGATAAGCTTTCTATAGTTTTCAGTGTATAGATTTTTCACCTCTTTGGTTAGATTTATTCCTAGGTATTTTATGGTTTTTTGTGCAACTGTAAATGGGATCAATTCCTTGATTTCTCTTTCTGTCCCTTCAATGTTGGTATATAGGAATGTAACCAATTCCTGTGTGTAGATTTATATCCTGTAACTTTGCTGAATTCATAAATCAATTCTAGCAGTTTTTTGGTAGAATATTTTGGTTTTTCAATACAGAGTATCATGCTTCTGCGAAAAGTGAAAGTTTGACCTCCTCCTGGATGATCTGGATGCCTTTTATTTACTGTGTTGTCTGATTGTAGAGGCTAAGACTTCCCATACTATGTTGAATAACAGTGGCAAGAGTGGACATCCCTGTCTTGTTCCTGACCTTAGGGGAAAGCTCTCAGTTTTTCCCTATTGAGGATGATATTAGCGTGGGGTCATTCATATATGGCTTTTATGATCTCGAGATATGCTCCTTCTATCCCTACTTTCTTGAGGGATTTGATCAAGAAAGGATTCTGTATTTTGTCAAATGTTTCCTCTGCATCTATTGAGAACATGATATGGTTCTTGTCCTTTCTTTTATTGATGTGATGAATCATGTTAATTGTTTTTTAGATATTGAAACAGCCCTGCATCCCAGGCATAAATCCTACTTGGTCGTGGTGAATAATTTTTTTAATGTATTGTTGGAGCCGGTTGGCTTATATCTTGTTGAGGATTTTGGCATCCATGTTCATCAGGGAAATTGGTCTATAGTTCTCCTTTTTGGTGGGGTCTCTGTCTGGTTTTGGAATCAGGGTAATGCTAGCTTCATAGAAAGAGTTTGGAAGTTTTGCTTCCATTTCTATTTTTTGGAACAGTTTCAAGAGAATAGGTGTTAACTCTTCCTTAAATGTTTGGTAGAACTCCCCTGGAAAGCCATCTGGCCCTGGACTCTTGTTTTTTGGCAGATTTTTGATTACTAAATCGAGTTCCTTACTGGTTATGGGTCTGTTCAAATTTTCTATTTCTTCCTGTTTCAGTTTTGGAGTGTATATGTTTCTAGGAATTTGTCCATTTCTTCCATATTGCCCATTTTATTGGCATATAATTGTTCATAATATTCTCTTATTATTGTTTTTATTTCTGTTGTGTTGGTTGTGATTTCTCCCCTTTCATTCTTGATTTTACTTATTTGGGTCCTTTCCTTTTTCTTCTTGATCAAACTGGCTAGTGGTTTATCAATTTTGTTAATTCTTTCAAAGAACCAGCTTCTGGTTTCATTGATCTGCTCTACTGTTTTGTTTTGTTTTGTTTTGTTTTTGGTTTTGATAGCATTAATTTCTGCTCTAATCTTTATTATTTCCTGCCTTCTGGTGGTTTGGGGTTTTATTTGCTGTTCTTTTTCCAGCTCCTTAAGGCATAAGGTTAGGTTGTGTATCTGAGATCTTTCTTCCTTTTTTAGGAAGGCCTGGATTGCTATATACTTTCCTCTTATGACTGCCTTTGCTGTGTCCCAGAGGTTTTGGGTTGTGGTATTATCATTTTCATTGACTTCCATATACTTTTTAATTTCTTCTTTAACTGCTTGGTTAGCCCATTCATTCTTTAGTAGGATGTTCTTCAGTCTCCAAGTATTTGTTACCTTTCCAAATTTTTTCTTGTGGTTGATTTCGAGTTTCATAGCATTGTGGTCTGAAAATATGCATGGTATGATCTCGATCTTTTTGTACTTACTTAGGGCTGACTTGTGTCCCAGTATATGGTCTATTCTGGAGAACGTTCCATGTGCACTGGAAAAGAATGTATATTCTGCTGCTTTAGGATGAAATGTTCTGAATATATCCATTAAGTCCATCCGGTCCAGTGTGTCATTCAAAGCCATTGTTTCCTTGTTGATTTTTTGAGTAGATGATCTGTCCATTGCTGTGAATGGGGCGTTGAAATCTCCTACTATTATGGTATTACTATCGATGAATTTCTTTATGTTTGTGATTAATTGATTTATATACTTGGGTGCTGCCACATTTGGCACATAAATATTTACAATTGTTAGGTCTTTTTGGTCTATAGACCCCTTGATTATGATATAATGCCCTTCTGCATCTCTTAATACAGTCTTTATTTTAAAGTCTAGTTTGTCTGATATAAGTATGGCTACTCTAGCTTTCTTTTGTTGACGATTAGCATGATAGATGGTTCTCTGTCCCCTTACTTTCAATCTGAAGGTGTGCTCAGGTCTAAAGTGGGTCTCTTGTAAATAGCATATAGATGGATCTTGTTTCCTTATCCATTCTGTTACCCTATGTCTTTTGATTGGAGCATTGAGTCCAAATTGATATTTAGAGTGAGTACCGAAAGATATGAATGTATTGCCATTATTTTGCTTATAGAGTTGGAGTTTCTGGTGGTGCTCTCTGGTCCTTTCTAATATTTGTTGGTTTTGATATATATATATATATTTTCATCTTTTCTCCCCTCAGAGAGTCCCCCTTAAAATTTCTCACAGGACTGGTTTAGTGGTCACAAACTCCTTAAATTTTTGTTTGTCTGGGAAACTTTTTATCTCTCCTTCTATGTTGAATGACAGCCTTCTGGATAAAGGATTCTTGGCTGCATATTTTTCTAATTCGGCACACTGAATATATCGTGCCACTCCTTTCTGGCCTGCCAAGTTTCTGGGGATAGGTCTGCTGCAAACCTGATCTGTCTTCCCTTGTCGGTTAGGGACTTTTTTCCCCGTGCTGCTTTCATGATTCTCTCCTTGCCCGAGTATTTTGTGAATTTGACTACAATATGCCTTGTTGATGGTCGTTTTTTGTTGAATCTAATGGGTGTCCTCTGTGCTTCCTGGATTTTGATGTCTGCGTCTTTCCCCAGGTTAGGAAAGTTTTCTGCTATGATTTGCTCACATAACCCTTCTACCCCTATTTCTCTGTCTTCCTCTTCTGGGGCCCCTATGATTCTGATGTTGTTCCTTTTTAATGAGTCACTGATTTCTCTAATTCTTAAATCGTGCTCTTTTGACTTAATCTCCCTCTTTTTTTCTGCTCATTATTCTCTATAAGTTTGTCTTCTATATCGCTGATTCTCTGTTCTGCCTCCTCCATCCTTGCTGCCACTGAATCCATCCATGATTGCAGCTCAGTTATATCATTTTTAATTTCATTCTGGCTATTTTTTTACTTCTTTTATCTCTGCAGAAAGGGCTTCTAATCTATTTTCGACTCCAGCTAGTATTTTTATTATCGTGATTCTAAATTCTGGTTCAGACATCTTGCTTGTATCTGTGTTGGTTAAATCCCTGGTTGTCGTTTCTTCATGCTGTTTCTTTTAGGGTGAATTCTTTCATTCATCATTTTGAAGGGAGAAAAGGAATTAATTAGGTAGAAAAGTTAAAATTAAAAAAAATTAAAATTAAAAAACATTAAAATTAAAAAATTAAAAACACACAAAAATCAAATAACTGATGCTAGATTATAGGTGTAATTTGTCTGGGTATTGAAAGTGGTTTGACAGATTAGATAAAAAAGGGGGGAGACAACCACATTAAAAAACTGAAAAATTAAAAAAAAAGGAAATCATTTGAGAATTTGAAAAATGAATACACTGAAGTAGACTAAAATGAGATGATGGGAGTAAAATAGAATTTGAAAAAATATACACAAAAGTAAATAAAGTAGAAACAAATTAAATAAAATTAATCAAAATTAAAAATAAATATGAATCTTTTCTTTTTCTGTATTCAAGAAAAAGAAATAAATGAAAAAAGATAAAAAAAGAAAAAGAAAAAAGGAAATCGTTTGAAAATTTGAAAAAGTGAATACACTGTAGTAGACTAAAATAAAATGATGGAAGTTAATAGTTTGAAAAATTTACATAAAAGCAAAAATATAGTAAAAAAATTAAATAAAAATATTTTTAATAGAAATTGAAAGTAAAAATGAAGGTTTTCTCTTTCTGCATTCAAGAAAAAGAAAAGAAATGAAAAAGAGGAAAAAAGAAAAAGAGAAAAAAGGAAATCATTTGAAAATTTGAAAAGGTTAATACACTGAAGTAGACTAAAATAAAGTGATGTAAGTAAAATAGAATTCGAAAAAATTTATACAAAAGTAAAAAATATAGTAATAAAAAAGAAAAATATTTAAATAAAAATTTAAAAAAGTTTTTTCTCTTTCTGTATTCCAGAAAAAGAAAAGTGTAAAAGAGAAAAAAAAGGAAGGAAGAAAATTGAATAGATGGACCTGCTAACAGATTGAAGTAGGACTGAAATTATTTCGTTTTCCCCTAGAAGTCAGTCTATGTAGCGCTTTATAGTCCATAAACTAAGCCTGTGGTGAGACCTGTGTTCTTGAGAGTGGAGTTGGCCCAGTGGGCAGGGCTCAGTGTAATGGCTCTGTTCTCCACTAGATGGCATTTCTAGCCTATTGGGGTAGATTGTTGCAGCGCTGGTAGGTAGGTATGCCCATGCACGGGAGTGGTTAAAATAGTGCTCCCCAGCTATCCAGTCTGTTATCCTGAATCAGTAATGGCGCACCCATCCTCTGTCTTCAGCTTTCGTCCACTCCCCACTTTTTCCTTCTCCGTGACCAGACCCCAGGCAGTACCTCTCTCCCGAGTTTTGCCTCTGATGTGGCTGTTTTCCCCAGTCCCTTACTTCTGAAGGACTGTGGCTTTGACCTGTTCCACCCCTCTGCAGGAGGGTCTCACTGAGCAATGGCCTAATGAGCAATGGCCGAATGTCAGCTGCACCAAGGAACACTTGCTGGACCCTGATGCTGCCGGTGCCCTGAGACTGTGGCCAGGTGCCAGCCTGCCCCAGAAAAGTTTGTGAGATAGTGTAGCGGCAGCGTTTCAGGGATTATGGAAAATCACAACACACATCTGGCACCAGCCTTCACCCTTAACGACCTTGCCCCAGCACCAGCAAATGTGGCCGTTTCTGGGACCAGGTGGCAAATGTCCTTCCAGCAGTGGAACCGCTTTTCCCCATGTGGCCTGAGAACCTTCTGGACCCCACTCTGTTTCTGGGGATTCGCCCTCCCACCAGAGCACCGCCAGGTATCAAGCTGCAGAGTTGCAGCCTTTTCACTCCCCTAGTTTACAGTCTTAATGTAATTTAAACCCTCTCCTTTCTCCCTTTTTAGTTTAGTCCCTGCAGCTGTTTCCAATGTTCCACTTTCTCTCCAGCTGCTTTTGGGGAGGGGTGCTTTTCCCATATTCCCCGCCCCCCCCAGTCTCCATCCTCTCTCTGCTCACAAAAGCACCTCCCTTCCTGCACCTTCTCACTCCCAAATTCACTTCTCTGCACTGCGTTCTTGCTGAATTCTGTGGTTCAGGGGGTGCAGATTGTTGTGTTAATCTTCCAGTCAGTTTTCTAGGTGTGTAGGATGCATTAGTGTTGGTCTGGCTGTATTTCATGGGCACAAGACACGCGAAAAACTTCCATGCTGTTCTGCCATCTTGGCTCCTCCCCCTAAATCTTTGTGACATGTTATGTTCAATGTCTGATATAAAGTAATAATAAAAAAAAATTAAATTAAAAAATTAGAGATAAAAAGGGACAGGAAATGAGGCCTAGTCAAGGGGAAAAGATTGCAAAAGAGAAAACCTGTTGTAACTCAAATGTTGAAATTAGCAGAAAATGTGTTAAACGAGTTATAATAAATAATTTTTTAAGTATAATGAAAATATGGTCATAAAGAAAGAATAGATTGAGAATCTCAGTAGAAAAGTAAAAACTTAGTAAATTAACATTTTTATAAATGAAAGTTACAGGGTGCCTGGGTGGCTCAGTCAGTGGAGCATCCAACTTCAGCTCAGAGAGTATGATATCATAGCTTGTGGGTTCAAACCCCAAATGAGACTCTGTACTGACAGCTCAGAGCCTGGAGCCTGCTTTGGATTCTGTGTCTCTGTCTCTGTCTGCCCCCTCCCTCTTTGTCCTCTGTCTCTCTCTCAAAAATAAGTGAACATTAAAAACTTTTTAAAAAAATAAATAAATGAAAGTTACAACATATGACATGAAAAATTCACTAGATGGATTTAACAGCAGAATATATAAATAATAGAAGTTGAGGACAATACACTTAACAATAAATTACTGAGATAAAGACCAAGGGGAAAAATACTGACAAAAAATTTTAAAAAGCCTCATTATTAGGTGGGCAATATCAACCTTTCTAACAGACATGTAATTTGAATACCATAGGAAGATATGATAGAAAAGGCAAAAGAAAAAAAAATTTGAGGTAATAAAATGCAAAATTCTCCAAAATCAATGAATACAAACTTAGTGATCCCAGAAGCTCAGTAAACCTCAAGCAAAATATACACAAAGAAAACAATACTTAAGCACAAAAGGGCAAATTTCTCAAAACTAAAAATAAAGAGTATGTCTTAAAATAGAGAAATAAAACAGATTATACAAAAGAAACGAAAATGTAATAACTGACCTTTCATCAAAAACAGTGGAGACAAGAAGTCAATTGAAAAATACCTTTCAAACACTAAAATTAAATAAATATCAACACAGAATTCTGTATAACTGAAAGTATAACCCCAAAATTAAGGTGAAATAAAGACGTATAAATAACTAAGAATGTGTTGCCGGTTACCTGAACAGTCGTCTAGTTGTTACTGGTTGTCACCCATCTGACACTCTGTCTTAGACCTGCCCGTTATTCCAAATAGTCTGAACATCTGTGCTGCTTAGAAAGTTTCATCTCCTTTCAGGTAATAGTTATTGAGATAACCACAAATACTAAGCATGAAAGGAAGAAAAAACTAAGCAGTATGGAAACTAGGCAGTTGTTAGAACTTTGGCTATGATTAACTTGGGAGTTGAGAGCATTAAAATGAGTAGTGCTTGCTATTAAAGAATAACAGTAACAGTGCTGTCTTAGACTTAACCTTTCCTAGTCTTTCATGCTGACTTTGATGCGTTTGAAGGTAATAGTGAAAGGTCTCTAAGTTTTGGGGAGTGGGTTCTGGTTGCTATAATGTAACTTTAGTCCTCTTTTTTTAATTTTAATTTTTTAATATTTTTTTGTTTTTGAGACAGAGAGAAATATAGAGTACAAGCAGGGAGGGATGGAGAGAGAAACAGACACAGAATCTGAAGCAGGTTCCAAGCTCCAAGCTATCAGCAGAGAGCCAGATGCAGGGCTCAAACTCACAAACTGCAAGATTATGACCTAAACCAGAGTTGGATGCTTAACCGACCGAGACTTGCAGGAGCCCCAGAAATTTATTCCTATTGAAGTGATTTCCTTTATGTCAAGTTCCCATGGGAAATCTTGGAGGAGAAATTGACTAGTTTGGGGGCTCTGGGATGAGTTTACAATATTAATCCAGTTTACAATATTAATTCTTAACCATTAGAGAATGAGAAAATAAAGAACCAATCTAAATTTTTGCAGTCAAACCCACTCCTTAAAAGCAACACTATCTGGGGGTGCCATGGGTGGCTCAGACAGTTAAGTGCCCAACTCTTGATTTTGGCTCAGGTCATGATCTCACTGTTCATGGGGTCGCGTCTGTGTTGGGTTCTGCTCTGACAGCCTGAGCCTGTTTGGAATTCTCTATCTCTCTGCCCCTCCCCTGCTCTCTCTCTCACTCAAAATAAATAAACTTTAAAAAAAAAAAAAAGCACTATCTCTTTTTTTGAAACAAGGTGAAAACTTAGGTTGTATAATCATGGTACTGGGATATTGGATACTCCATATTAAAGTATACTCTTCGGGGCACCTAGGTGGCTCAGTAGGTTAAGAGGCCGACTTCGGCTCAGGTCATGATCTCAGAGTCCCTGAGTTCGAGACCTGCATCAGGCTCTGTGCTGAGAGCTCAGAGCCTGGAGCCTGCTTCAGATTCTCTGTCCCCCTCTTTCTCTGACTCTCTCCCGATCATGCGCGCGCTCTCTCTCTCTCTCTCAAAAATAAACATTAACTTTTTTTAATAAAATAAAATGGAAATAAGGTATACTCCTGAAGAAGATTTTCTGTATGTGAGCCAGCCCCACATCATCAGAAGACTGATTTGTCCCAGCCAGAAAACAATGTGGTTGAAGCTGCTAAGTGAAGGAGTTGCCAAGCCTTAAATAGATTGACTTTTCTGCATGATATAGAGCATTGGATGGGCTGAAAATATTAAAAAATAGTCTGGTTGATCCATGGGTTTCTGCCACATAACAAAAAATGGAATGTATGACCAAAGCCTGTGTAATGGCATGCAGCAATTCTCTCCCTTCATTCCTCTGGATTCCTTGCTCCCTCTCTATTAACATTTCCATCACTTTAGTCCTCATTATTCCCACTTCATGAGCATGCCTCTGGAGAATTAACTATCCTTCAATTAATGATAAATGAATTTAATAATGAAATGAAATTAAATTTCCCTGTCCAATTCATGAACATGGAATTCAACCTTAGTCCCTCCAACTCTGTCTCTCAAATTTGACACATGGGGAATAATACAAGAGTAAATTGCTATGTTATTTATCCTGAAAATTGTTCCACAACATTTCCATTAATTAGATCACATCTTAGATTTCATGTTTTTGTTTCCATTCTGTCTGATACTTGAATATCCAGCTTTACTTTGAAATCTCTAGTCTTCCCTTGATCCTTTCTATGGCTTCTGAAATTTGCTACAGTTAGTGTCTATGCTTATAATCAGAGCTAACTGAAACAAAAATTTTATCAATTTTTTTTTTCAAAACGAAACTTTCATTTAATGGCATAGAATACAAATGATGTACTATCATCAGATTATCTGATTATTTACAGTTGAGCGTCTGATTTCGACTCAGGTGATGATCTCACAGTTCATGGGTTCGAGCCCCACATCAGGCTCTGTGCTGCCCCTCCCCCACTGGTGCTCTGTGTTTTTCTCTCTCAAAAAAATGAATAAACATTAAAAAATTATTTATAGTTACTCATTCTATGTAATGTAATATATTCTGTTTTATTAAAATATCAATTTGGCAAATTTTGAATGAAATTCTATTCCTTACACTCATTTTTTTTGTCCTTTTCTACAAGCATATATTACATCATTAGGAAAGTTAAATGAAATAGATTCTTAATACAGGTTAATTCATTCAATATTTACACTTCAAGAAAAGTTTTAAAATTAAGTGTTAAATAGTAGTGTGTTAAAATTATGTATCATCATTTTAGTGGTACAAAGGAGATATGTAGTATAGTTTTGGAATTAGAAAGCTCTGGGTTTGACTAATAACTAAACTATTCACCTACTGTATAACATTAGTCATTGAAATTAGAGTGTCAGATTTTTCAACTACTAAAATAGGTAATTATAAGATTTACCCTTGCAGGAGTACCATATGAATCTTGTGAAAATTAAATGAAATTATGTATTTAAAGCATTTACCTTAATGCCTAAGCAGTTATGAGTGGGTACTATATGTTGACTACTTTTATTATACAGACAGGGCATTCCCCTTTATATCTCCATGTCATATGGACATTGTGCTTGATATTGACTTTATTTACAATAAAATATCTATGGAAAATGCAAGTGTCATGTAGGTGAAGCTACAAAATGAAACTGAATAGAAAATTACTGACCAGTTTAATTGCTTCATGATCACTTACTTTATATCTCTGAATATTTGGAATTAATTATAGATCTTAGTGTTTCTCACTTTTTATTAACCCCTGTTACAGCCTGGAAATATGTGATATGGTTAAGTGAACTCTTGTTGCCAGCTTTTCCTCTTGCTCCAGGGAAAGTGTTACTATTAGGAGTAGTCATTAGTGACTTCATGTATGGGTATGGTGAAATCTTGATTATCAAAACCCTGTGACCCCTAACATTAGTCACTTGATTGCCAGAAGAGATTCTATATTCATAAGTGATGACTCTTTCTAAAAACAAACAAACAGGCAAACAAAAAAGGTTAGTTTCTGTTTAGAGCAGAAAGTTGGTTTTGTTCTTACTTTGATTTATTTTTGCTGTTTTTTTTTTTAATATTTATATCCATAAGAAAAAAAGACAAGTTTCTCATTAATGCACTACACATTAATTCAAGCTGATTTAGAGGTTTACTGCCACATATCTTAAATATAATCATAATAAAAGTGCTAACCTTTTCAAGGAATATAGTTTTTATTTTTAAATAAGTTGTGTTTTAGCACAAATATTTACATTTCTTTGTTTTTAACTGATGACTCATGTAACATAAATTTATGAAACTTAATTCATTTTGCTTACTTTTTAGCAATACTTCTCAAACACATAAAAAGTAAGATGTTTCAAAATAAATTTTGTATGTTTGAGATGTCAGCTTACTGTTTTATTTGATAGCATTTCTACTTAATATAATAGTGCCTTATTATCTTCATTCTACAAACAGCAAATGTAAGCAAAAGGATTAAGTAATTTTCTAAAGGCAAAAAAAGGGGTCAATGTCAGCAATCGGATTAGAGCTAAGTATGCTTTGATTCCCAGGACTGGCTTAAGATGATTAAAAATGGCTCTTTCAGCCTGACTTCAATAATTACTTACAAGTTAGGTCTTCCAACTGAAAACTTAAAACCTGGTGTTTTGCTTATTTTAAGAAATACTAAAATTCACTAAATATTTAGTAAACCAAATGGGAAATTTGAAAGATAAGTTAATATTTTATCTGTTTAGGTATTTTATGTCTATATTCTCCTTTACTCTTATTTCCACTTATTTATCAACAAAACTTTTCTCCATCATCAAAATACAGCTTGAATTATTTCACTTCACTCTTCTTCATGATACCATCTTCACCAAAGCATCACTTCACATGTATCACTTACATATATGAACTTACCACCACGTTTTGATCCATTTAACAACTAGAATGACTTTTCAAAAATTGTATAAGGTCGTACCATTTCGGGCCTTGAAACACTCTAGTATTTCTCAGTGCAATTTCAACACTTTCGCTTCAGGATTTTTGTACTTGTTCCCTCCTTAAATTGGGCTTCTTCAAAGCCAATGATTAATCCAAAGCCAACCTGAAAAATGCCATCTATTTAGAAACTTTCAACAACCATGCAATACCATTAGCATGCTCATTCACTTCCATCACATGTCTCTGCTTCATTTTCCTTGTAATGTTTATCACTATTTGAAATAACTAATATGTTTATTTCCTTGTTAATTCCTATTCCCTCCACTCATACTGTCACTTCCATCACATGTCTCTGCTTCATTTTCCTTGTAATGTTTATCACTATTTGAAATAACTAATATGTTTATTTCCTTGTTAATTCCTATTCCCTCCACTCATACTGTAGAACCAGAAAACAAACCACACCTTTCTTCTCCACCCCTGTATGTCTCCAGTATATAGATGAGTATCTGAGAGACGTAAATATCCAAATACATATTTTAGATTAAGTAATTGATTAATCTGAGAAACACTAGGAAAATACATATGTTGTCTGACAAATTATCTTCTACTATGAGTACTAATCTCACTTTCATTTATATTATACCACCTTTGATTGCCTCTTAAAAATTTTGATGTTCCATTAAAGAAACTAAGGAGAAAAAATAAATAAATTGACAGCACAGGAAAAATAAATTGGCATATAGATCTAAGCTTATTTTTGAAACAAAACATCAAATCTGATAATGAGGCATGTTTAAATAATGAGAAAATAACTTATCTTCTATAACAGTGCTATGGTAAACACGTTTATGTTCTAAATGCTACGTTTCAATTCAACACATAGAAAATAAACTTTATTATTTTTGATAGCTCAGTAATATTCCATTGTATATGTATATCTCAACTCTTTTATCCATTCATCACTCATATTTGGAATTGAAGAAACAAAACATATGAACATGTGGGAAGCAGGGAGAAGATAAGAAAGGAAAACAAACCATAAGAGACTGAATAATAGAGAACAAACTGAGGGGTGATGGAGGGAGGTAGATGGGAGATGGGCTAGAAGGGTGATGGGTATCAAGGAGGGCCCTTGTTTGGATGAGCACTGGGTGTTGTACGTAAGTGATGAATCACTGAATTCTACTCCTGAAACTAACATTGCACTGTACGTTAACTAGCTAAAAGTTAAGTTAAAAAGAAAAGAAAAGAAACGTTTAAAAAGTGTAAAGAAAGCCAGACTTCATATGTATTTGGAAAGACTGAGTGATATGACATCAGAATTTTCTGATGTCAAGGCCATGGTCACAAAAGATGATTCAGTCACACTGTGGAAATCATTTATTTGTCTTTTGTAATTATGTGTAAGTGATAGGTATTAGATGCAAACTACATTAAAAATTATTTCCATGGTTAACCAAGATGACCTTTGAGTTTTTCTACCCCTGTCACTGTATTAGTCAACCTTGATTCTGGAACACGTAGTAACAGGCAATTACCAACTAACTCATTCTGCCTTTGATCCAAGTATACAAAGGGGAGAATTGTTTAAATTATATAATATAGCATATGCTAACCTCAATGCACCATGGGAAATTGACCTCATTTGGCCTGAAGATTTCATCTTTATTTAATTTTACATTAAAAAAAAAACTTAAACAGATGTATTTATTTTTTGAGATACCACAAAGGAAGCCAATGGCAGGTAAAGCAAAGGAAATGCAAATAATATCAATGTATTCATGTTTTCAAATCATTTTTTTCAAAATTTGAGCATAGAAAGTAGATGTACCAAATTTTACAGTACTATTCAATTTCTTTAAACCTCACCAAGCCTAATGCATGCTTATAATAGATGGTTCCTCCTGTATCTCAGCCCCTTCTAAATTCTCTCTTCTAGCAATTATTTTCCATAGAAAAAATAAAACTCACTCTTGAGTTTCAAGAGTTTCTAGATATGTTCTTTGAAAGAACATAGAATGTCTCTTTATGACTCTGCCTTCTAGAAGAAACCCATGAAAATTTGCTATGCATTAGTTCACATTTGAGCACTTCTTAATTCTTATTCTTGTCTTAATGCAAAAAAAAAAAAATTGAAGTTATATATTAAGGGAAATGCAGACAAGTTGATAATTGTCACTAAGGATTTCTTCACTTAGAACACAGTCAGTGAATCCAGTGGGCATTCATTTAAACCTCAGTATGAATTAAGGGAGGGGGGGTTGCTTTATATTTTTTAGTCAATTCCACCAAATCAACATTCATTGAGCACTTCACTATGTGCATTAGAGTATCAAACAATACAAACAAAAAGATAAGATGTATCTTTTGCATTCATGGAACTCATCCAGAAGGAAAATATCATTTTCTAAAAAGTGATGTTATAAACAAATAATAATTGGAGTATTCAAATTCAAGTAATAGATTCAGGGGTGCCTGGGTGGCTCAGTTGGTTAAGCAGCCGACTTCGGCTCAGGTCATGATCTCGCGGTCCGTGGGTTCGAGCCCCGCGTCGGGCTCTGTGCTGACAGCTCAGAGCCTGGAGCCTGTTTCAGATTCTGTGTCTCCCTCTCTCTGACCGTCCCCCGTTCATGCTCTGTCTCTCTCTGTCTCAAAAATAAATAAACAAAAAAAAAATTTATAAAAAAAAAAGTACTCTAGAAACTCTAAAGTGTTAAACTATTATCCTTTATATTTATTAAGTCATTTATTCAACCAATGTCATTATGAATATAATAAATACCAGTTGCAAGATTAAGAATTTGTAATGAATGATATTTTTCTTATGTAATGGGAAAAAAAGAACCATTTAGTTTCATTGTAATTTTTATTCTATATCACAATGTTTACTACAAACACAAAATTGGATACAAATAGGCAATAGAACAAGCACAGCTTTATAACACAGTTTCATTAATGTGATGCAGAAAGAAATCACATTTTAATTGGTTAAATACTTGGGTGCGAAGTAGAATTAGAAAGTGTTAAAATTGTTTTTCAATTGTTTTGGATGAGAAATTAAAGTTGTATAATAAAACCAGAAATGCAGTTACCTTTTTAAAAATTCATATATTAGACAAATGAGAACTGATAATAGGACTAATTAAAATATAATTAAGATTTATATAATTAAGATTAAGATTTCTCAATGGAGAAAAATACAAGTACTTTAAAATAATCTAAATGCCTGGAGCACCTGGTTGGCTCAGTCAGTTAAGGATCTGACTTTTTTTTTAATTTTTAAAAATTATATATTTTTAATTCACATCCAAATTAGTTAGCATATAGTGCAAAAATGATTTCAGGAGTAAATTCCTGAATGACCCTTACCCATTTAGCCCATCCCCCCTCCCAAAACCCATCCAGTAACCCTCTGTTGGTTCTCCATATTTAAGAATCTCTTATGTTTTGTCCCCCTCCCTGTTTTTATATTATTTTTGCTTCCCTTCCCTTATGTTCATCTGCTTTGTATCTTAAAGTCCTCATATGAGTGAATTTACCTTTCCAAATTTTTTCTTGTGGTTGATTTCAAGTTTCATAGCATTGTGGTCTGAAAATATGCACAGTATGATTTCGATCTTTTTGTACTTACTTAGGGCTGATTTGTTTCCCAGTATATGGTCTATTCTGGAGAACATTCCACCGGCACTGGAGAAGAATGTATATTCTGCTTTAGGGTGAAATGTTCTGAATATATCTGTTAAGTCCCTCCGGTCCAGTGTGTCATTCAAAGCCATTGTTTCCTTGTTGATTTTTTGAGTAGATGATCCGTCCATTGCTGTGAGTGGGGCATTGAAGTCTCCTACTATTACGGTATTACTATCAATGAGTTTCTTTATGTTTGTGATTAATTGATTTATATATTTGGGTGCTGTCACATTTGGTGCATAAATGTTTACAATTGGTAGGTGTTCTTGGTGGATAGACCCCTTGATTATGATATAATGCCCTTCTGCATCTCTTGATACAATCTATTTTAAAGTCTAGATTGTCTGATACAAGTATGGTTACTCTGGCTTTCTTTTGTTGACCATTAGCATGATAGATGGTTCTCCATCCCCTTATTATCAATCTGAAGGTGTCTTTAGGTCTAAAGTGGGTCTCTTGTAAACAGCATATAGGTGGATCTTGTTTCCTTATCCATTCTGTTACCCTATGTCTTTTGATTGGAACATTGAGTCCATTGACATTTAGAGTGAGTACTGAAAGATACGAATTTATTGTCATTATGTTGCTTGTAGAGTTTGAGTTTCTGGTGGTGGTCTTTGGTCCTTTCTAGTCTTTGTTGCTTTTGGTATTTATATATATATATATATATATATATATATATATATATATATATATATGTGTGTGTGTGTGTGTGTGTATATATTTATTTATATAATATAAATGTTATATAAATAAATTTTTATATAAATAAATAAATCTATATATAAATAAATTTATTTATTTATATTTATTTATATATTTATATATAATATATTTATTTATATTTTATATTTTTATATATTTATATATTTATATTTATATTTATATATTTATTTATAAATATATATATTTATATATAGCAATATATATAAATATTTCCATCTCTACTCCCCTCAGAAAGAGTCCCCCTTAAAATTTCTTGCAGGGCTCGTTTAGTGGTCACAAACTCCTTTAATTTTTGTTTGTCTGGGAAACTTTTTATCTCTCTTTCTATGTTGAATGACAGCCTTTCTGGATAAAGGATTCTTGGTTTCATATTTTTCTGATTCAGCACACTGAATATACTCTGCCACTCCTTTCTGGCCTGCCAAGTTTGTGGGGATAGGTCTGCTGCAAACCTGATCTGTCTTCCCTTGTCGGTTAGGGACTTTTTTTCCCTTGCTGCTTTCATGATTCTCTCCTTGCCTGAGTATTTTGTGAATTTGACTATGATACGCCTCATTTATGGTTGGTTTTTGTTGAATCTAATGGGAGTCCTTTGTGCTTCCTGAATTTTGATGTCTGTGTCTTTCCCCAGGTTAGGAAAGTTTTCTGCTATGATTTGCTCACATAACCCTTCTACCCCTATTTCTCTCTCTTCCTCTTCTGGAACCCCCATGATTCTAATGTTGTTCCTTCTGAGTGAGTCACTGATTTCTCTAATTCTTAAATCATGCTCTTTTGCCTTAATCTCCCTCTTTTTTTCTGCTTCGTTATTCTCTATAAATTTGTCCTCTCTATGGCTGATTCTCTGTTCTGCATCATCCATCCTTGCTGCCGCTGCATCCATCCGTGATTGCAGCTCATTTATAGCATTTTTAATTTCATCCTGACTAGATTTAACTTCTTTTATCTCTGCAGTAGGGCTTCTAATCTATTTTTGACTCCAGCTAGTATTCTTATTATGGTGATTCTAAATTCTGGTTCAGACATCTTGCTTGTGTCTGTGTTGGTTAAGTCCCTGACTGTTGTTCCTCCCTGCTCTTTCTTTTGGGGTGAATTCCTTCATTTCATCATTTTGAAGGGAGAAAAGGAATTAATGAGATAAAAAAAAAGTTTAAATTAAAAAATTTTTAAAAATATTAAAATTAAAAACACACATACAAAAAAATCAAATAAATGATGCTAGATCCTAAGTGTGTTTTGGTCTGAGTGTTGAAAGGGGCTTGATAGATTAGAGAAAAAAGGGGAAAGAAAAGGGAAAAAAAGGAAATCGTTCGAAATTTTGAAAAAATGAATGCACTGAAATAGACTAAACTGAAATGGTGGAAGTAAAGTAGAATTTGACAATAATCACACAACAGTAAAAAATAGACTAGAAAAAATTAAAGAAAAATATTTTTAATAAAAACTGAAAGTAAAAATGAATTTTTTCTCTTTCTGTATTCAAGGAAAAGAAAAGAAATGAAAAAGAAAAAAAAGAAAATAAAGAAAGAAAATTGAATAGAAGGACTGGCAAACAGACTGAAATACATCTGAAATTACTTGATTTTCCCTAGACGTCAAACTATGAAGCACTTTATAGTCCATAAACTAAGCAAGCAGAGAGACTTGTGTTCCTGAAGAGCAAGGTTGGCGTAGTTGGGAAGAGCTTAGTGTAATGGCTCCATTCTCCACTAGAAGGCACTGCTTTAGCTTACTGGGATGGATTGTTGTGGTGCTTGTAGGTGCATATGCTCATGTGCGGGAGTGATGAAAATGGCATCACCCAGCTACCCAGTCTCTAGTATTGGAACTCTGTTCTCCCTCATAAGCAATCGTGCACCCATCCTCCATCTTCGGCTTCTGTCCACTCCCTGCTTTTATACTGTCTGTGACCAAGCCCCAGGAAGCATCTCCCTCCTGAGTTTGTTTCAGATGTGGCTGATTTTACCAACCCCTTACTTCTGAAGGACTGCGGCTTTGCCCATTCTGCCCCTTTGCAGGAGGGTCTCACCAAGCAATGGCCAGCTGCCGGCCACACCCAGGAACGTTTGTGGGACCATGCTGCTGCCGTTGCCCAGAGACTGCGGCCGGGTGCCAGCCAGCCCCAGAAAAAGTTCACAAGATAGTGTAGCAGCAGCATTTCAGGGATTATGGATAATCACAGCACACATCTGGCACCAGGCTTCACCCTCAGCGACCTTGTTCCAGCACGAGCAAATGTGGTTGTTCTCCCGGGTCCACTGGGGCCTTGCCTTTGGAGGACCCACCCAGCCTCTACCAGGTGTCCTCCCAGCAGGGGAACCGCCTCTCCCCATGTGGTCTGAAGAACCCTGGACTCCACTTTGCTCCTGGGAATCGCCCTTCTCACCAGAGCACCACCAGGTATCAAGCTGCAGAGTTTCAGACTCTGCGCTCCCCTTTTTACAGTCTTAATGGAATTTAAACCCTCTCCTTTCCCCTTTTCCCTTTCTCCCTTTTTAGTTCAGTGCCTGTGGCTGTTGCCACTTTTAATTTCTCTCCAGCTGCTTTTGGGGGGGTTGCTTTTGCCGTATTCTTCCCCTGCCCTGGTCTCTGTCCTCTCTCCACACGCAAAAGCAGCTCCCTGCCATCCACGGCTTCTGCCCAGGAGGTCACCTCTCTGTGCCGCATACCTGCTGAATTCTGTGGTTCAGGTTGTGCAGATTGTTGTGTTAATCCTCAGATCAGTTTTCCTGGTGTGCAGGATGGTTTAGTGTTGGTCTGGCTGTATTCCATGGATGTGAGACAAACAAAAAACTTCCATGCTTTTCAGCCATCTTGGCTCCTCGTAAGCATCTGACTTTTTGACTTTGGCTCAGGTCATGATCTCATGGTTATGAGTTTGATCCCTGTGTCATGCTCTGAGCTGACATTGCAGAGCTTGTTTGGGACTCCCTCTCTCTCTCTCTCTCTCTCTCTCTCTCTCTCTCTCTCTGCCCTTCCCCTGCTTGCTCACGTGCACGTGCTGTCTCGCTCCCTTGAAAAATAAATCAATAGATATTTTAAAAATTATTAAAAAATAATTAAATGTATTCAAGAAGACAATGACTTTTGAGTTAAGGAATGAAAATTGAATCATGTTTTTAAAATGGGACAAAAATTATGAGGAATGGGTATGATTCTTCAAAGACTACATATGTCACTTGAAAATATATTCTTTCTTTTTATTCATTCACCACATAATTATTATAAATTAAAATGAGCCATTACTAGTGATATATGCTGGAGACATGATAAAGAATAAAACAAACAAGTTTTCTGATGTCATAGAAGCATTTTCTAGTGAAGAGATTAAGTATTAAGCAAGAAAATGTAAGGAGCAGAGATTTTAGATGAGCTAGAAGGATATAAAACACAGATATTATGATAAAGAATGAAATAGAAAGCAGCAGATAACACAAGTAATTCAATTGGTTAGGGAAAACCTTTCTGAGGGGGAAGAAAATTAATTGAAACATGCTATGGGAAAAGATGCCAGCCAAGAATAATCTTAAGGGAAACATTTTCATCAGAGGGAATTACCAGTTCAAAATCTGAACAATTAAATGGTTGGTGGATGTGGATAGTGGGAGCAAGCTTTCTCACTGTTGGAATGGTAATTTACTAGTAAATGAAATTTACTACTGATAAATCAACAGAATTATCCAAATGGCAATGAATTATAGTTGGAGACACTATATGTTCATATTTAGTTTAATGTGGATATATAGCTATTCATAGAAATATTTATACACCTGTGTATATCAACAAGTTAATTGATACACTTCTTTGCTATGTAATCTGGAAGAGTTTAAATCAAAACAAACAAACACAACCCACACAAAAAAAAAACACACCCTTTTCTCAGTGACATCCCTAGCATCCAAATCTTGATTTCTATTATCAGTATCCACTGAAAACAACCAAGTCTCCTTGGTAAAATTTTTAAAAAATTTAAAAATTAAAAAAAAAAAGAAAACAGAGAAAGAAAAATACAACAATCATGGTATATTAAAAGGACACAAGAGCCAAGGACTTCCCAACACCAAAAGCTGGAAAATTTGAGCAGCAAAATGAATTATGATTATTAATAACTCAAAGTACAAAATAAATATCTGAGTCCATGCTGACATAAATAAATGATAGAATAAGTAATAAATGAGGTGGGGGAGGAAACCAACTAAATCATTCTTGCAGAAAAATACCAAACTGTGTGGTAATCTTGAGGGTAGAATATCCTGCTAAAGATCATAGCATGGAGGGGCACCTGGCTGGCTTAGTCAGTTAAGTATCTGACTCTTGATTCTGGCTCAGGTCATGATCTCGTGGTTCATAAGTTCAAGCCCCAAGTGGGGTTCCATGCTGACAGCAAAGCCTACTTGGGATTCTCTCTCTCCCTTTCTCTGCTCCTCTCCCACTCATTCTTTCTCTCTCTCTCTCTCTTTCAAAATAAATAAATAAACTTAAAAAAAGAATATAGCATGGAAATTTAAAAAATGCACATTTATAATGGCGAAAGTTGATGAATACTCTCTCAAACAAGTGATCAAGGTCACTATCAACCATAATAAATCATATTGATAACATGTATTTGTGGTATGAAAACCATACTTAATCTCTTTGACCTTTCTCCTCTCAAAAACATAAAGGCACTCTGGTTGTGGAGAAAAAGTAGACAAATTCCAGTCGAGAGGTATCCTTTAGATTATTTGACCTCTACTCCCCCAGATTTTCAAGTTCATCCAAAATAAGAATTCTGAGAAATTATCACAGCAAAGTGGAGTGTGAGACACAACAACCAAATTTACAGTGGTATCCTGAATTAGAGAAAGACATTAAGTAAAATTAAATATTCTGAATAAATTCTAAGTGTAGCTAATTATAAATATCAGTTTTTTTTTTTTAATTTTTTTTTTCAACGTTTATTTATTTTTTTGGGACAGAGAGAGACAGAGCATGAACGGGGAAGGGGCAGAGAGAGAGGGAGACACAGAACCGGAAACAGGCTCCAGGCTCTGAGCCATCAGCCCAGAGCCTGACGCGGGGCTCGAACTCACGGACCGCGAGATCGTGACCTGGCTGAAGTCGGACGCTTAACCGACTGCGCCACCCAGGCGCCCCTATAAATATCAGTTTTAATGTTGGTTCATTAATTGTAACAAATTTACCTTAAAAATGTAAAATGTTAATATTAGAGAAAACAGGGTGAGTGTGTATATGAAAAAACATACAACCTTTTAAATTTTTCTGTAAATTTAAAATTGTTCTAAAAGAGGGGCGCCTGTGTGGCTCAGTTGGTAAATCCCACTTTGGGTCAGGTCATGATCTCATGGTTTCTGAGTTTGAGCCCCGCATCGGGGTCTCTGTGATCAATGCAGAGCCTGCCTCAGATTCTCTGTCTCCCTCTCTCTCTGCCCCTCCCCATGCACTCTCTCAAAACTAAATAATAATAAATAAAATAAAATAAAATAAAATAGTTCTGAAACATAAAGACTATACAGGGGCACCTGGGTGCCTCAGTCAGTTGAGCGTCCAGCTTGGGCTCAGGTCATGATCTCAGGGTTCGTGGGTTTGAGCCGGCATAAGGCTCTGTGCTGAAGGCTCAGAGCGTACAAAGCCTTCTGGTTCTGCATCTCCTTCTCTCTTTGCCCCTCTCCTACTTGCGCTCTGTCTCTGTCTCTCTCAAAAATAAATAAGCATTTCAAAAACTAAAAAAAAGATAAGATAAAACATACAGTCTATTTAAAACATTTCACAAGTTCTCCAACCTCCATTGCAGTTAGTGGCAAGTATGTGACACTGTTCTTGCCAAAGATGCAAGCTAAGGGTTTGCAGGGAAGACTTGTTCTTCTAATGTAAACATTACTCCTTCCTACATCTCTTCCATTTCCTTCCCTCCCTCCACCTGGAATAAGAATGCAGTGCCTGGAAGAGCAGTGGTTACACTACATGTAAGCATGAGGTGACATGCACAAAGACTGGCTAATATGCTGAACATGGCAAAGCAGAAAGAATAGAAAGGAAATGTATATTTTAAAATACCATGGAATCACTGTGCTTGGATTGCTACTTCCAGATATTCTTTTGCACTAAATTCTTAGATGCACCAAAGAAAGGATAAGAATTGTTTGCCTTCACTAAAAATTTATATTTTAATGAAAGATATATCTCAATATACATTGAAAGGTGTATATTTTCCTTTGGTTCATAAATACCATAGCACTGATACTTCATGCTATAGTGCCATCTTTTTCATGAAAACACTTTAATATAGATTATATAATTAGTGTACCAACACAGAGTTTGGTAATGGATCGTGGTGTTTGCAAAACGCACATTTCATACACTAATGACTTCAATTATTAAAGCAGAGAGTCATCAGCAAATAAACAAGATTGGTCATGTAACTACAGACTCAAATACCTTAATATACAACTGGATTATGAAAACAAGCAGCTGTACCAACAAGATAGGCAATCAAATTGACAAACTGTGTTTCTGAATTAATGGAGTATGAGCCACTTGACAACTTTAAATAAGTACTGAAATGGTGAAACAAGTTGATTTGGATTATCACATTCATTCAGAGTAGACACAATTTAAATAAGATAATTATGCATCCTCATCCCGCAAATACACAGTTTGGTAGGTAACAGAGCATAAAAATGGATCTAGGAAATGTATAAAAATCAAAATATTTAAGTATAATTAAATTTAACAAATAAACAGTTGATATTTAGAAATAATACAAGTTAGACAACAAATTGGCTGATATTTCAAAATGTTAAAAGTACATAATTCTTAGTAAAGACAAATCTAGTTCACTACAACTTTATGATCAAGTCCATATGAATACCAATATACTATAAACAATTAGCAATAAGCAAAGATAATTAAAAATCTATGATCTATTTGATTAGTTTTCTTGATCTGTTATAAAATATACATGATAGGTCTTTTAACATAATGATCATGAAAGAAGCAAGGAGGACTTCATAGAAATAAAATATTTTATTTTCAATAGCTATTTGACAAGTTTGTTATAGGTTAGCAAAGCAACATAAATCAATGGGATTGCCTTTATTTTTCATTATATAGTATTGCTCAAATGCATGGAGTATTATGAGTGTGTGTATGCTGTTTGCTAACAGAAAAATCATCTGTATTTGTTATCCTTAACCTAGTTAAGGATAAAAACAAATGTTAAGTATTTTTAGGCTTATAGAAATAGGATTGAGAGTGAAACATGTAGAGAAATGCACAGTTCCTATCTTCACCCATAGCCAGTTACTTCAAGAGGCCCTGCCGTATCTTACCTGTTCTACACATAGCTCTCAAATCCATCTTCTGGTGTCCGTGCTTTTCCTTTCTCCAGTAAATACTCCAGTCTTACCAAAATCATTATCTACAACAAAAGATTATATAATTCTGAAAAATTTTGTTTCCCCACTGTGGAGTTATTCTTTTTCATTCTTTTCATATTTCATACTATTTGGAAGAAACTCACTGTGCAAGCAGATATGAAGAGTGTAGTATTATGCCCCATCTCCTTGAGGAAGGAGAATCTACTTAATTATTTAAAATTTTTCATCACAGGTGATTTGCCCATGATTTGCCACTAATTTAGTTATTTATTCCATCACTTATTTATGTCAATATAAACTTTTCAGATACTGACTTTATCTTAAGGATTAAAATCTAATACTAGTTTATTGTTGTTGTTGTTGTTTTTGGTTTGGCCATGAGCCAATCTCTCTATTACCTCCTGTTTCCCCTTAACATACCCTTATCTGTAGAGTGGCTTGTTTGTTTGTTTCTTAGGCAATTTTTAAATTTTTAGCAATGCAAGATAGTCCTGGCTCATCTTACATATTTCCTCTTCCAGTTTGATTATCGGCCATTTCTCTAAGGAGTCCTGATTCCTTTTATTGAATAATGATATTAAAAACCCAGATACGGGTTCTATGTTGGCTGATGTTATTGGAGTGTCTTTTGTTCTAGGCTCTCTCAGTTGAAAAGCAACAAAATACGTGAGTATATACTAACCCATGGGTATACATATATTTATAAATATTTCTAAATTCATGTGTCTATATTTTAAGGTAATATAAGTTCATTCTGATGTCCCCAACTCTAAAACATTACCACTTGGATAATTTTTCCCTTCCCCACCTACTTGTCTATAATCTCCCACTCCAGAGGTGACAAATCTTGCTCCCAACCTTCAAGCATCCATTACTAAATTTTTCAGGTTCAGTTTAATTCAGTTTTGAATTATTAACCCATACACTCATAGACACAGATTTATAAACCAACATAATAGGTCTTACATGAAGTTGCTTTCCCATTTCTAAAGTTACTTAGTTCAGCACCTTTCCCTGCTGTATAAAGTTATTTTATACACTTGAAAGTTAGATTTTATTGTCACAGTCTGAATTCTATCCTGAGTTCTCCAAATTCCTATTTTTTTAATTTGCATATATTATTTTGATTTTTTTTTGTGCTTTAGAGTTCTATGGGTTTTAACAAATACATAGTGTCATTTATCTACTATTATATCATAAAGAATAGTTTTGTCATTCTAAGAAAATCTTTTTGCTTTATCTGTTGTACACACACATAAAAACACTTAATTCCTTTAAGAAAAGGCAACTTACAAACGTATTCCTTTAGAGTGATATATGATATGTAGTTATTATGACAACAATGTGTTAAAAGAATTTTATTTTTGATTACTTTTATTTTAGTGTTTTTTGTTTTATATTGACTATATATATATATATTCCTTTGATTTATAATGAAAATTGTTGTTATCATGTATAAGTTGAGTAAACACTAGTCTAGATACAGGAAACCTCTCTCTAAACTGGCTCCATTAATATCAGTGTGGTAATCTGATACAATTTCAGTACAATTTTGGAATAAGATATTAGTGATGCCTAAAGGACAAGAAGCAAATATCTTTATATGCAGTGTATTATATTGAGCTATCATCCCATAGTATTAATTTTATTAATTTAATGGCCATCCCAGTTAGCCAAATTTTGATTTCACTTATTCTATTATCTATTTAATTGTTTTTTGTTTTCTATTTATTTTATTTAGTTCGTTTTTTTTTTTTTACTCTTTATTATTTCCTTTCCTACACTTAATTTGTGTTTAATTTATAGTTGTTATCCTATTTTACTAAAATGGAAGCTGAGGTCATTCATTTGAGTCATTTTATTTTTCTTAATGAAGACATTTAGTTCTATATATTTCCCAATAATTACAGATACAACAGCACCTCAAACATTTACATATGTTGTGTTTTTATTTTTATTCAGCTCAAAATATTTTCAGATTTATTTTATCTCTTCTTTGACATATGGGCTATTTAAAAGTGTTTTATTTACTTTGCACAGTTACCTCATATATTTTTATTGTTATTAATTGAATAAAATTTTAAGATTGATATACCTTCTTGATAAATTGTCTTCTTTACCACTAAAAAAGTCTTTCCTCTTAAATCATTTTCTGATATTCATATAGCCACTCCATCCTTCTTTTGATTATTGCTAGCTTTTCATAACTTTCTCTAACTTATTTATGTATGTCTTTCCCTTAAAATCCATTTTTTTAGGCATCATATAGTGGGTCTTTTTTTTTTCATCCAATTTGAAAATCTCTTCTTTCTAATTGGGTGTTTATACTATTTATATTTGATTGATGTAGTTAGGCTTACTACCATCATGGTATTGTTTAATTTTCTATTTTTCTATCTTTTCTTTTGTTCCTCTTTCTCCTTTTACTGGCTTGTTTTGTTAACAGTATATTTTTATTTCATTTTGGAAGCTTTTTATTGCTACACTATTTGCTATGCTAGTGGTCACATTCAGGTGTAGGGTATACATCTTTGACTTATCACAATCTACTGACATTATACCATGTTAAACATGGTATAAAAGCTTCACAATAGCCTACTTTCATTTTTTCCCTTACAGGTCTTTATATGATTATTTTATAGTCATCTTACACATTTTAATCCCCACATTTTAAAAATTATTTTTATTTAAACATCTTGTAAAGAGAATTAATAAAGAGGAAACATTTTATATAAGTATCCAAACAGTTGACAGTTCCACATAGACCCATATAGACCCATAATTTCTTCTGCCCGAAGGACTAATTTTTGTATTTCTTGTAATGCAGATCTGCTGAATTCTTTCAGCATTTGCATATCTTTAAAAAGTCTATTACTCTTTTTTTTAAACATATATTCTGTGGATATACTATTCTGGGTTTGCAGATTTTTTGTGTGTGCACTTTTTGATGCTGTTCCAATGTCTTCTCTTATGAGTTATTTCTCACTAAAAATCTTGTATAAATTGTATCTTTGTTCCTACACATGGAACATGTCATTTTGTATGGGTTCTATTCAGATTTTGCCCTCATCATTGGTTTTCGGCAATTTGATTACATTGCTTTTCTGTAGTTTTCTTTATGTGTCTTGTGTTTGGGAGTTGTTGAGCTCTTAGAGCTGTTATTTACAGCTCTTCAAAATTGGAAAGTTTTTAATTTCATTTTTTCAAATATATTTCTGTTCCACTTCTTTTTTTTTGGAGACTTTTATTACACATACTTTAGTTTCCTTTGATTTGTCCCACATCTCAATAATGTTTTTTTGTTTTGTCTTGTTTTGTTTTTATATTCCTTCTTTGAATTTAATAATTTTTTAATGTTTATTTTTGAGAGAGAGAGACAGAGTGTGAGGGGGAAGGGCAGAGAGAGGAGGAGACACAGAATCTGAAGTAGGCTCCAGGTTCTGAGCTGTCAGCACAGAGCCTGACGTGGAGCTCAAACTCAGGGACTGTGAGATCATGACCTGAGCCAAAGTCAGTCGCTTGCCTACTGAGCCACCCAGGTGACTCGGATTTAATAATTGTAATACTTTTTTGCTACCTTTCCAAGTTCACTAATCTTTTCTTTCAAAATATCTGTTCCTAATGCCACCTGGTACACTTATCATTTCATTCACTTTGCTTCTCATCCTTTTTGAAATAACTTTCTAGGCACAAATAAAATACAGCTGCTTCTGCCTAGGGTTTCATGTCAGCAAACCAAAATTTAAGTAACTTTCATGTCCCTGTAAATGCCCCTGCTTTACCAAAAACACAGAATATTTAGCCGGCCAACCCCCCAATGCCAAGCCAACTCTGGGCCTTCTAAACCCAACCAAGGTTGACTGTGTGGCCTCAGCCAAACAGATGTTTTCTATTTGTCTCTTCTTTGTTCTTTATTTCTTATCCTATAAAACTTCTTGCTTTCTCTCCCATGTTTTAATTCTCCAAATGGAAACAGCCCACTTCATGAAGCATTAAATAAAGTTTGTTGTATCACCTAAATTGTCTTCTTTAACCATTTTTTAACTTCTCTCAAAATTTAAATCCTCCTTTTATGTCATGGATGTTACCACTAACAAATAGTACATACTTATAAAAACTTTAATAGCCTTGCCTTCTAATTTTACCATGTCTGTTACCTTTACATCAGTTTTGATTGATTGACATCTCTCATTCTTGTATTGTATATTCCTGCTTTTTTGTATCTCTTATATCTTTCAATGAGGAGAAAGACATTGTGAATTTTACATTTTTAGGTGCTAAATTTTTTTTATTCACATAAATATCTGAGTTTTGTTCTGTTATGTGGATCAGTTACTTGTAAACCATAACTTACCTGCTTTTGAATCTTGATATTAATATTTGTTAGGGGAAACCAAAGCTGTGTTTACTATATTGTTAATGATTCCCACTCTTGAGAAAAGATACTTTTGAGGACTCAATTAAATTACTCACATGTAATGAGGTTTTCTAGTATGGCTGATTGGAACATTAACCATTTACCATGTTGGTATGTGTCATGCACTGCTATTCTTAACTTTTTGAGTAGTGTTTCCCCAATTTTGGGTAATTTTTTCTCATATATGTGACATTTATTTTTCTGTTGAATACTGATGGAGGATCCTCTAAAATCTCTGGATTTCTCTTGCTATGCTTCTTTCTCCTGTCCTATGAACACTACCTTTGTTTCTCTGAACTTTTAGCCCTTTCCCCAACTCAAGTTATCTATCAGTATTTACTGAGATTTCTTCTCCATTCTATAGTCTGGCAACTTTCTCAAGGCAGTAAGCTGGGGCATTCATAGTGCTCAACATGTTTGCTTCCCATCTCTCATGAATCAGTATCATTTATTTCCTGGTACAATGTATAGAAATTCAATGTATATTTCATTTATTCTGCTCATTGTTTTTACTGCTACATATGGGAGAGTAATTATCTTTCCTGTTACTCCATCTTGGCCAGAAACAGAAGTTCCATGTTGCACTTTATTCACATTGTTAAGCCAGTGTTCATTCCACTCTGCTTAAAATTCATCATAATAGGAAAAAGGATATACTGATAATGCACCCAGGAGAGAATACATAGAGTGATAGCCCATGAAAATGGAGGAGTATACAGTAGTTGGGATAAATAAAATGCTAAAACAGGCTAGAAGGATGAAGGAGGCATTAAGTGTAGCTGAGCAAACAAGTCAATGCTACTCTAAAATTCTACTTGGGTACTACAATCCCAAGCAGGTTATTTAACCTATATAAGTGTTAGTTTTCTCAAGTGTAAAATTGGGATGAAAATAATGTTCAGCTCATAGAGTTGTTTGGAAGAATTATATGAGTTAACATGCAAAATGCCTAGCATATTGCATTTGCTCAATACATTGAAGTTCCCATTTATCTGCCATAAAGATTATTGTAGCATGTGGGAAGAAATATCTTTTCAGCCATTTTTGCTGAAGGGAGAACTTAAATTGAACATACTTTCACCCTTGAGTGTAAATTCTCAATGGAAAATTGCAAAAGTACATTTAGGGAGTGGATGAAAATGAAGAAAAGAAAACTGCATTTCAAGTTTTATCTTGTAGAAACAAGGGACCCCTGGCTCTCAGGATGCAAAGTTTTATGAATGCATAAGGGATTTGGAATCCTGTAGTGGTGGATCAACAACTTATTTGGCTTCCTATTTCAGTTAGATAGATTCAAACCAGTGTTGGCATTTTCTCTCTCAGTGCTTTAGTGAAGGTAGAATCAGCCATTAATCTAAACTTTCTTTATACTTCTTATTCCCATTGTGTCACTTAGTTTATTAACTCTTCACTTCTATAAACTACCAGCCTACCAATTACAGTAGATAACCGATTCCAGAATCCTATCACTGATAGGATGTCTTTATTCTCCTCCTGCAATCATTCCACATAAAAAGTGCCATGTTCTTCAAGTTTTAACATGCATATTATGTAAGGTGTTTAGTTACCATATTGTAGGCTAAACAGAATAATTACCAAATTGAGATTGTCTAAGTGAAGTAACATCAGAGTGCATAGGATTTTTCTAGCCTTCATAATTATCTAACAAAGCATTTGCTGTGGAGGCAGAGATGATTATACTATGAAAATAATTCCTACAGAAAAAAAAAGGAAACAACTAATCCCAGGGAATGACCTTGAGGAGTCTTTAAAGCTCAGCTAGTGAAATTATATATTGCGGTTGTTGATTTGAAGATGTTAGGTAAGATGGAGTGCAGGGTAGGGAGACCTCTCTGGGCCCTTCAAGGATTATTTAATGAAAACTTCCTTTTCATGAAGAGTGATTAATTGGACTTTACATGAGAAGTTCAGCAACTGTTGACACTATTAGAGGTCCAATCCAGTGGGAGCCAACAGGAAGAAATGAAAGTCTTATTCTGCTAGAGAAGGTAAAGAGTTTGACACAATTAGTATGACTATCAAGAGTAACACCAGGAAAGTCAAACACAGACTTTAGATAATTTCAGAAAGAGAATTCTTAATGCATTATCTGGGAATGGTTTCACAAGATATCTTCTGGGACCATATTATGCTGGTCTTAACATTTCAAGGAAATCATATTGTAAGTTGACTATACTGACTGGTATATTAGAGAAGGCTATTAAAGTCTGTCTGCCAATATATGTAATATAAAATAAGAAAGATAAAGTTTGGGGCGCCTGGGTGGCGCAGTCGGTTAAGCGTCCGACTTCAGCCAGGTCACGATCTCGCGGTCCGTGAGTTCGAGCCCCGCGTCAGGCTCTGGGCTGATGGCTCAGAGCCTGGAGCCTGTTTCCGATTCTGTGTCTCCCTCTCTCTCTGCCCCTCCCCTGTTCATGCTCTGTCTCTCTCTGTCCCAAAAATAAAAAAAAATAAAAAAAAATAAAAAAAAATAAAAAAAGAAAGATAAAGTTTTTCACTACTAACAAGCCCTGCCCTACATGCGCTTCCTTCTTTCTTTTGTGGATAAGACCAATTTATTCCTGACCAGCTGAGTTTTGCTATTCCTGCTAGGGATTGGTCAAACTGCATCCCTTTCTTGGAGCAGTAAACTCTAATGAAAGACAAGAGTGAGTGACTGTGTTCACAGAATGCTCCTGGAAAATAGATAAGGGTGTCTTCATGGCACATAGAATCTACTGAAAAGGAATAAGAATTGGGGCAATATTTTCTACTTTCAGAGTAAACATCCAACAAATTGTAAAATCACTCCAAATATAGTTAACATTACAGTTTCTCTTCTAGTGAGAGAGGCTAGTAGGCTTCATCCTGAAAGATAAAGAAAAAAAAATCTGTGGCCATCCAGTCATTGTCATTACAACCAAGGTGAACCTCCTGGGCCATTTACTGGAGTGTCTTTGGAGTTGAAAATGGAGATAAGTGCTCAGAGCTGAGATATGGAAATTCTTGGTCCTTTCAGATCAGATAAACTATTCCCACTGGGTCTTCACACTATACTAGAAGTACTTAAGAGCCTGGCCAACTCAGAAGATCTCTACTAATGTTCAGCATATAAACATCAGAGGATAAGTAGACCAACTAGTACGTAAAAGTTCTTATTAGATAACCATCAGCCCATGTTTCCATTCCTTGGTAGCTGCAGCTGCAAAAAGAATCTGATTGCCTAATTATAATATCAGGGAATCACAGTACTTAAGGGAAAAAAATATATATATGTGGTGGTTTAGGGCTTAAATTGTATGTCAGTGTTTGCCTGCTCCTGCAAGAAGCACAGCAACTTCATATCCTAACAAAATGCATATGGCAAAACAAAACAAAACAAAAACAAAAACATATCATAGGCCCCTGTTTAAAGGTAGAGGTTTTACCAAGGCTGTCTGAGAATTGCAAGCTTGTCCATGTCCACAAACTGCATGCTAATATCTTTCTAAAACATGTGTCCTTGCAGAGACTTACAGGTAGCTTCTGTTTGTGAGCATTGGTAGCTAAGGCATGTACCACATGAATCCCTCATTCAGCACTGAATGCCTTCATGCAGCTTATATTTTCCCAGTGAATTCAAATATAGATCCAGAGTGCAAAATGGAAATGGAAATACTAATCAGTATTATTTTTCTAGTTGCTTTCCTACAAGCTCATACCTATTGTGTTTGCTGCCATTGGATCTTCATATGGATAACCCCTTAACAATCCAATCCTAGAAAGTAGAAGGATCTAACTCTACATCTGCATCATTAACAATAGCACTTATATCCCAACTGAAGTATTTCTAGTAGATCTCAAAATGATATACTTTATGGCAAAAGGCACTTGCTAGAGCTTATTGTATTACACAGAGCATACAATGGTGTGTGTGAGCTGCCAACAAGTTGCCATAGTCATGGTGAATTGCTGCCATACTCTTTTGAATTTGCCCATCTTACAAGTCAGCTATTCCATTACAGAAAATCATGCTTTCTTGTTAGGTAAAGCAATCTTATAGATAGCACTCCATTGGAATAGTGTTAAAACAAAACAAAACAAAACAATAAGTGAGACTGGTTGTGTAAGGAATGGGTGAGCTGCTGCTCAGTTTTTGTGAGCTGCTTATTCTTTCTTGTAAGTTAAACTTGGCCATTGATTGGATGTGACATTTTCATTTCACAGTAACTCTTCTCATACTCACATTGTGTACTTTAGGCTCAGAAGCAACCAATCATAGTATGGGAGAGTCTTATCAGGGGAATATAGTCCTCCCTTCACTGAGGTAAAATGCTTTCTCTAAGGTCCTGTAACCAGAATACTTGCCACTCAAAGGGCAGCAGAAGATAGCCTTTGGTTACAAATTCCAGGACCAGAAATCACCAATAACTTCCATTAGCTATGAGATGGTCTTAGACACGTAACTCCATAGATATTGCAACACCGTAACTGGAACAGAAGAGGGACCTGAAGGCAGAGATTGTTTTGCTAGTATTTGGACTACAGTTTTCCAGACTACAAGATTACAAGTTGCAAGGATTCCATTAAACTTTGCCACTTAACTGGTTACTGGTTACCCATTTTTCTTTTCTTTTTCTTTTTCTTTTCTTTTTTTTTTTTTTTTTTTTTTTTTTTTACAGGGCAAGCTATCCTCCAAGATAGGGAATATGCTGCCTCTGTGTCAATTCTACATTACAAATATGGCTTGAGAGAGTGTCATTGAAAAAATTCAAATTAAGTCCAGAAACATAGCTCTGGCAGACTCTTGTGAGGAAAAAGAAAACAAAACAGATTTTAGGCTTTAATTCCCTGTAAGTCAAGCAAAGTAACAAAGGAGATGAAAATAGAGGTTGAGTGCCAAAGCACAATATCCACAAGTATATTTTAATTACAATGCTTCTTATTCAATTTTAGTCTAAAGGGAAAACAATACTGTGTTTTAAAAGATTTTGGCACCCTCCTCCATGTCATGGGAGAGTGGCTTAGGTGAGAGTCAGAGGTTGGTGAGTGGACAAACATGATGAATACACTCCATCATTTTGTTGTTGTTGTTGTCCTTCTGAGTTTTATTGTTATTGTTCTGTGTTTAAATTCTCAACATCATACTAAGGAATTTCTAGCATCTTAGCTTCATTTATTGTGAAACAGCTTTGAGATTTCTGCTTTTGGACCATCAAATGAGCAAACAAGAACCTCTCTTGGCTGCAAGAGCAAGCATATTAAACTGTAAACTCTAGCAAGTTTATCTCTATTGCTATATAAAATTATATTACAGGTTCCATGGCCTACCACTACCAAAACCTACTCTAAAACACTATCTAGAACTTATAAAATCATGCAAAATTTCATGTGAAATTCTACTGCTACAGAATATGAGATAATGAGTCTAATTTTACTGGGATATGAGTCTTACTACAGGAAATTTGGAGAAGGTATGAGACTGAAGTGTTTGAGATTCCAACTTAAGATGTGCCTTCCCTTGCAAAGTTTGCCACAGATCATTAAGTTGAGGCTAGAATTTTCTCCTTATGTGAGGGGGAAGGTGCTGCATCAGCTGGGGAGGGAGAATCAGAGAGACATGGGGCATGGGAATCATCTGATTTTCTAACTCTCCCACGTGCTTTCATTTCAATTGTTATTTCAACTCTTTTACTAGAAAAGGCCTTAATTTTCATTTTTAAAGACTGACAAATCTAAGAATTCAAAGAGTATAATTTGACAATTTAGAAGTTTAACCTTTGAATTCTGGGTAACTCAGCCCTTTGGAAACTAGGATATAGCAGTCAGAAAAAGTTACAGGTTATGGGGGTTCCTTGGTGGCTCAGTTGGTTAAGCATCTGACTTAGGGTTCAGGTCATGTTCTTACAGTTTGTGGGTTCGGGCCCCACATCAGGCTTTCTGCTTTCAGCCAGAGCCTGCTTCAGATCCTCTGTCTCCCTGTTTCTCTGCCCTTCCCCCTTTCACATTCTCTTTCTTAAATATATAAGTAAACATTTTTTTTTTTTAAGTTTCTGGTTATCAAACCATACTTTACTTTGAATCAAATGTTTGGAACTTTGAACTTGTTCTTTCTTTATTTAAACTCTCTAGTATAATCAGAAGAAGCCAACATAAGCTAAATCATGATGTTCTCCATGTCCCTCACACTGTTCTTTGGCAAAACCTGTTCAGGCTCCTAAGATCTTATGTTTGATAGGCATGCACAAACAGGCATTAATTTTTTTAAAACTCTGTATTTGCATGCCAAAGCCTACCAGATTATCATTCTTTAATGCTAGCTGGATATTCAAATCCTTCAAACACACAACAACATAAAAATGTCAAAATTTCATTTCATGAGGGTCTGTTACCTGCAGAAATCCACTTCTGGTCCCAGTCAGTCAAAGTTCAGAGTTAACAAAACCCATTATAGCTTGTTTAATTTGGATCAACATTTATTACAAGATATAATTTGGCTAATAGACTGTTGAGAGGCAAAGAGTTTGGAGTCTGCACAGATAGTAATAACACCAATGTTACAAGGTGCTAATATTACAGGGTTCTATCAGGCATGACCCAGAGATGCTGCCCAGAGCACACATACTATAGCTCATCTAACTGACTTTGGCCATTATGTACATAACTACTGCCACAGTCACTTTCAATAAACTAGGCCCTTTTCTGAAAGTGGGTTCTGAATAGCATCTGCTTCCTCAGGTTGTTTTAAGGCTAGATCACAATATGTGATTATACCCTTGTTGCCATAGAAGTTGCAGAAGTAAATATTAATATTTTATTTCAAAGCTTCAGGAGTGAAAATGTGGAAGACTTTTCCCCATTTGAAGGGCAACCTAAATATACAGAATAGCATAAGTTATAAATATCTACTGCATAGCATAGTGAGATGTTAAGTTAAAAACAAACTTTAAATGTTTATTTTGTTGAAAAGCTGTTCAATAGTCCAAAAAAATGGCCATGCTTGAGTGGTCTTGGAAATAAAAATTAAAGACAATTATTGATGTCTGTAATAAATAAAGAGCTTCTGAAAATAAAGAATAAAATGGTCGACAACTCTATAGCTAGAGACAAGAAGAGTATTCATAGAAAAATGGAACTTCAAATATGGAAATGGAACTTTCATATATGAAGAAAATGTTCAAATTGCTCAAAAATAAGATAAATGCAAATCAAGACAGTATTTTTCATCTAGCAGATTATCAAAACTACAAAAAATTTCTGACATGGTAAGCCTTCAGGAAAACAGACATGCATATGTTGGTGAAAACTGCAAAACAGTAACACCTGATGAAAGAGTTGTAACCTTTGAACTAAAAACCATCCTAAAGATACACTTGTAAAATTATGAAGAGTCATACACATGGCTATTATTTTCAGTGCTATTTATAACAGTATGATTCTATAAATAGCACAGTTGTCCATCATTAGGGTATGGGTTGAATATGTTATAGTAAATCTCACAATAGGGTGCTATACAGTTTTTAAAAAGGAAAGAGAAATATCATGTACAAACATGGAATGACCACTGGGATTTAATATTAAATGGAAAAGAAGAGCAGTGAAGCTTTTGTTTAGTATGCTACTATTAAACAAGAAAATCTTCAATTTGACTTGCAAGGCATGGCAACACAAAGTATAGATTAGGGAAGGAACTTCATTACTTCATTTTGGGATGGAAGGAATTATATATGGTCTTTTCCTTCTTGGGTTTATGGTTGACCAGAGCATAAGTGTGTAAAGTTTCATATGGTCAGTAAGTTTATGCAATTTTCTTAGTCCAAATATGGGCAACTGGGAGTGAAAGAATTCTGATTCTAGGTAGGAGCAGGATATGGGACTAGAGAGAGTCCGGTTTTAGTGGAAAATTACTAGGAATGAAGAATTTTCCAGAGACCCTGACAATGAATCTATGTGTATGCGTGAATATATCCTAATAATAAATACAAATTTACAAACACACCATATTCATATATCTACTTATATTTGAGAAAAAAGATGGGCACCTGGGTGGCTCAGTTGGTTGAGCGTTTGACTTACGCTCAGGTCATGATCTCAGGGTTGGTGGGTTCAAGCCCTGCGTTGGGCTCTCTGCTGACAGCTCAGAGCCTGGAGCCTGCTTCAGATTCTGTGTCTCCCTCTCTTTCTCTGCTCCTCCCCTACTTGTGCTTTGTCTCTCTCTAAAATAAATAAACATTAAAAAAAGAAAAAGAAAAAGAGAAAAGAACAAGGGAAGGAAAAACTATAAATTAGAAAAACAACTATAAAAGTAAATAGATAAATAAAATAATTAGATTGGAGGGGGTGGGAATAAAATAAAAGATTATTTCTGGAAACATACTTTTGTTATATCTGACTTTGTAGCATGAATTATATTGTGTTATGTCAATAAAGTTTAATTTTAAGAGAAATCATTAACATTAAACAAAATAAATAAACACAGATAATACTACATGTGCTTTTAAAACACTGTAAAACAATATTTTGTGCATTTCTAATATTATAAAATCTAAGTACTGAATAATTAAAACATTTCTCAGAAGACTGCTTTCTTTATAATAATATTGTTTGCATTAGTCCTTTATTTTTTACCCTGGGCTATTATCCATGTATTGCACAATAAAATATATTAGTAATTATGCAGATGTCACTGAGAACAGAGATTTGTTTTTTTCATTCTGAAGTAGAACATACATATGGAAGATTTATGAAGTTATAGAAAAACTCTGTGGCTTTGGATTGAAATGGAACTATCAATGTTTCAGATACCTTATCCTAAAAATATATATTTTCTAGTTTTATCTATTGAAAACTGCCCAAAACCTTACACAAATCTATAGCAGCAAATATACATAGCATACAAATTGAGATCAATATTTACTATTTCTCACTATAAGTAGCCAACCCACCTTAGAAAAATTGCTGATTCTGAATACAGGGTAGAATTATCCGTGGTGATTCCAAAATATATCTTGACGTTAAAGAAAATAAAGTGGTTATCAAAACCTGCTTATCTTTCATACTTGACTACTTGACTATATGTCAAAAAATCTCTCACAGTCAAAGAAACCTCTCACTGGACATCTGGGACAATCTGAGTACCAATAAGAATAATCACTGCTGTGCATTAAATATATATTAATGATGCTTATTTTTTTTAAGTTTAATTATTTTGAGAGAGACAGAGAGAGCATGAATAGGTGAGGGGCAGAGAGAGAGGGAGACAAGAGAATCCCAAGCAGGCTCTGCGCTGTCAGCAGAGTCCAATGTGGAGCTGGAACCCACAAAACCATGAGATCATAACCTGAGCCGAAACCAAGAGTCAGACACTTAATTGACTGAGCCACCCGGGCACCCCTATATTAACTATGTTTAAATCCATTAGTTCCTAATACGTGTCAAAAGATTCTAATTGGTCTTCCTCATCTTTGGAGAATAAAACAAAATTTCATAAAATTCTACAAGATAAAAAATCAGTAATTGATCATGCTTTTTATTTGATCCTTTAACCAAGTAGTTAATGAATGGAAGTTTCTTTTGTAGGAATATCCTGGAGGATATGAGAAAATGAAGGATAGAATTAGAATATAAATATTTTGGGGGGACAGGGAAGATGGCGGCGTAGGAGGACGCTGGGCTCACCACGCGTCCTGCTGATCACTTAGATTCCACCTACACCTGCCTAAATAACCCAGAAAACCACCAGAGGATTAGCAGAACGGAGTCGCCGGAGCCAAGCGCAGACCAGAGGCCCATGGAAGAGGGTAGGAAGGGCGGCGAGGCGGTGCGCACTCCACGGACTGGCGGGAGGGAGCCGGGGCGGAGGGGCGGCTCGCCGGCCAAGCAGAGCCCCCGAGTCTGGCTTGCAAAAAGCGGAGGGGCCTGACGGACTGTGTTCCGACAGCAAGCGCGACTTAGCGTCTGGGAGGTCATAAGTTAACAGCTCTGCTCAGAAAGCGGGAAGGCTGGAGGACAAAGGGAAGGAGAGCTGCTGAGCCCCCGGACGACAGAGCTCAGTTTGGTGGGGAACAAAGGCGCTCGCCAGCGCCATCTCCCCCGCCCATCCCCCAGCCAAAATCCCAAAGAGAACCAGTTCCTGCCAGGGAACTTGCTCGCTCCGCGCAAACACCCAACTCTGCGCTTCTGCGGAGCCAAACCTCCCGCAGCGGATCTGACTCCCTCCTGCTGCCACAGGGCCCCTCCTGAAGTGGATCACCTAAGGAGAAGCAAGCTAAGCCTGCCCCTCCTGCCCCTGTGCACCTTGCCTACCCACCCCAGCTAAGACGCCAGATCCCCAGCATCATAAGCCTGGCAGTGTGCAAGTAGCCCAGACAGGCCACCCCACCCCACAGTGAATCCCGCCCCTAGGAGAGGAGAAGAGAAGGCACGCACCAGTCTGACTGTGGCCCCAGCGGTGGGCTGGGGGCAGACATCAGGTCTGACTGCGGCTCCGCCCACCAACTCCAGTTATACACCACAGCACAGGGGAAGTGCCCTGCAGGTCCTCACCACGCCAGGGACTATCCAAAATGACCAAGCGGAAGAATTCCCCTCAGAAGAATCTCCAGGAAATAACAACAGCTAATGAGCTGATCAAAAAGGATTTAAATAATATAACAGAAAGTGAATTTAGAATAATAGTCATAAAATTAATCGCTGGGCTTGAAAACAGTATAGCTGACAGCAGAGAATCTCTTGCTACAGAGATCAAGGGCCTAAGGAACAGTCACGAGGAGCTGAAAAACGCTTTAAACGAAATGCATAACAAAATGGAAACCACCATGGCTCGGATTGAAGAGGCAGAGGAGAGAATAGGTGAACTAGAAGATAAAGTTATGGAAAAAGAGGAAGCTGAGAAAAAGAGAGATAAAAAAATCCAGGAATATGAGGGGAAAATTAGAGAACTAAGTGATACACTAAAAAGAAATAATATACGCATAATTGGTATCCCAGAGGAGGAAGAGAGAGGGAAAGGTGCTGAAGGGGTACTTGAAGAAATAATAGCTGAGAACTTCCCTGAAGTGGGGAAGGAAAAAGGCATTGAAATCCAAGAGGCACAGAGAACTCCCTTCAGACGGAACTTGAATCGATCTTCTGCACGACATATCATAGTGAAACTGGCAAAATACAAGGATAAAGAGAAAATTCTGAAAGCAGCAAGGGGTAAACGTGCCCTCACATATAAAGGGAGACCTATAAGCCTCGTGACTGATCTCTCTTTTGAAACTTGGCGGGCCAGAAAGAATTGGCACGAGATTTTCAGTGTGCTACACAGAAAAAATATGCAGCCGAGAATCCTTTATCCAGCAAGTCTGTCATTTAGAATAGAAGGAGAGATAAAGGTCTTCCCAAACAAACAAAAACTGAAGGAATTTGTCACCACTAAACCAGCCCTACAAGAGATCCTAAGGGGGACCCTGTGAGACAAAGTACCAGAGACATCACTACAAGCATAAAACATACAGACATCACAATTAGTCTAAACCCATATCTTTCTATAATAACACTGAATGTAAATGGATTAAATGCGCCAACCAAAAGACATAGGGTATCAGAATGGATAAAAAAACAAGACCCATCTATTTGCTGTCTACAAGAGACTCATTTTAGACCTGAGGACACCTTTAGATTGAGAGTGAGGGGATGGAGAACTATTTATCATGCTACTGGAAGCCAAAAGAAAGCTGGAGTAGCCATCCTTATATCAGACAAACTAGACTTTAAATTAAGGCTGTAACAAGAGATGAAGAAGGACATTATATAATAGTGACAGGGTCTATCCATCAGGAAGAGCTAACAATTATAAATGTCTATGCGCCAAATACCGGAGCGCCCAAATATATAAAACAATTACTCATAAACATAAGCAACCTTATTGAGAAGAATGTGGTAATTGCAGGGGACTTTAACACCCCACTTACAGAAATGGATAGATCATCTAGACACACGGTCAATAAAAAACAAGGGCCCTGAATGAGACATTGGATCAGATGGACTTGACAGATATATTTAGAACTCTGCATCCCAAAGCAACAGAATATACTTTCTTCTCGAGTGCACATGGAACATTCTCCAAGATAGATCATATACTGGGTCACAAAACAGCCCTTCATAAGTTTACAAGAATTGAAATCTTACCATGCATACTTTCAGACCACAATGCTATGAAGCTTGAAATCAACCACAGAAAAAAGTCTGGAAAACCTCCAAAAGCGTGGAGGTTAAAGAACACCCTACTAACGAATGAGTGGGTCAACCAGGCAATTCGAGAAGAAATTAAAAAATATATGGAAACAAACGAAAATGAAAATACAACAATCCAAACGCTTTGGGACGCAGCGAAGGCAGTCCTGAGAGGAAAATACATTGCAATCCAGGCCTATCTCAAGAAACAAGAAAAATCCCAAATACAAAATCTAACAGCACACCTAAAGGAACTAGAAGCAGAACAGCAAAGGCAGCCTAAACCCAGCAGAAGAAGAGAAATAATAAAGATCAGAGCAGAAATAAACAATATAGAATCTAAAAAAACTGTAGAGCAGATCAATGAAACCAAGAGTTGGTTTTTTGAAAAAATAAACAAAATTGACAAACCTCTAGCCAGGCTTCTCAAAAAGAAAAGGGAGATGACCCAAATAGATAAAATCATGAATGGAAATGGAATTATTACAACCAATCCCTCAGAGATACAAACAATTATCAGGGAATACTATGAAAAATTATATGCCAACAAATTGGACAACCTGGAAGAAATGGACAAATTCCTGAACACCCACACTCTTCCAAAACTCAATCAGGAGGAAATAGAAAGCTTGAACAGACCCATCACCAGCGAAGAAATTGAATCGGTTATCAAAAATCTCCCAACAAATAAGAGTCCAGGACCAGATGGCTTCCCAGGGGAGTTCTACCAGACGTTTAAAGCAGAGATAATACCTATCCTTCTCAAGCTATTCCAAGAAATAGAAAGGGAAGGAAAACTTCCAGACTCATTCTATGAAGCCAGTATTACTTTGATTCCTAAACCAGACAGAGACCCAGTAAAAAAAGAGAACTACAGGCCAATATCCCTGATGAATATGGATGCAAAAATTCTCAATAAGATACTAGCAAATCGAATTCAACGGCATATAAAAAGAATTATTCACCATGATCAAGTGGGATTCATTCCTGGGATGCAGGGCTGGTTCAACATTCGTAAATCAATCCACGTGATACATCACATTAACAAAAAAAAAAGAGAAAAACCATATGATCCTGTCAATCGATGCAGAAAAGGCCTTTGACAAAATCCAGCACCCTTTCTTAATAAAAACCCTTGAGAAAGTCGGGATAGAAGGAACATACTTAAAGATCATAAAAGCCATTTATGAAAAGCCCACAGCTAACATCATCCTCAACGGGGAAAAACTGAGAGCTTTTTCCCTGAGATCAGTAACACGACAGGGATGCCCACTCTCACCGCTGTTGTTTAACATAGTGCTGGAAGTTCTAGCATCAGCAATCAGACAACAAAAGGAAATCAAAGGCGTCAAAATTGGCAAAGATGAAGTCAAGCTTTCGCTCTTTGCAGATGACATGATATTATACATGGAAAATCCGATAGACTCCACCAAAAGTCTGCTAGAACTGATCCATGAATTCAGCAAAGTTGCAGGATACAAAATCAATGTACAGAAATCAGTTGCATTCTTATACACTAACAATGAAGCAACAGAAAGACAAATAAAGAAACTGATCCCATTCACAATTGCACCAAGAAGCATAAAATACCTAGGAATAAATCTAACCAAAGATGTAAAGGATCTGTATGCTGAAAACTATAGAAAGCTTATGAAGGTAATTGAAGAAGATTTAAAGAAATGGAAAGACATTCCCTGCTCATGGATTGGAAGAATAAATATTATCAAAATGTCAATACTACCCAAAGCTATCTACACATTCAATGCAATCCCAATCAAAATTGCACGAGCATTCTTCTCGAAACTAGAACAAGCAATCCTAAAATTCATATGGAACCACAAAAGGCCCCGAATAGCCAAAGTAATTTTGAAGAAGAAGACCAAAGCAGGAGGCATCACAATCCCAGACTTTAGGCTCTACTACAAAGCTGTCATCATCAAGACAGCATGGTATTGGCAGAAAAACAGACACATAGACCAATGGAATAGAATAGAAACCCCAGAACTAGACCCACAAACGTATGGCCAACTCATCTTTGACAAAGCAGGAAAGAACATCCAATCGAAAAAAGACAGTCTCTTTAACAAATGGTGCTGGGAGAACTGGACAGCAACATGCAGAAGGTTGAAACTAGACCACTTTCTCACACCATTCACAAAAATAAACTCAAAATGGATAAAGGACCTGAATGTGAGACAGGAAACCATCCAAACCTTAGAGGAGAAAGCAGGAAAAGACCTCTCTGACCTCAGCCGTAGCAATCTCTTACTCGACACATCCCCAAAGGCAAGGGAATTAAAAGCAAAAGTGAATTACTGGGACCTTATGAAGATAAAAAGCTTCTGCACAGCAAAGGAAACAACCAACAAAACTAAAAGGCAACCAACGGAATGGGAAAAGATATTTGCAAATGACATATCGGACAAAGGGCTAGTATCCAAAATCTATAAAGAGCTCACCAAACTCCACACCCGAAAAGCAAATAACCCAGTGAAGAAATGGGCAGAAAACATGAATAGACACTTCTCTAAAGAAGACATCCGGATGGCCAACAGGCACATGAAAAGATGTTCAGCGTCGCTCCTTCTCAGGGAAATACAAATCAAAACCACACTCAGGTATCACCTCACGCCAGTCAGAGTGTCCAAAATGAACAAATCAGGAGACTATAGATGCTGGAGAGGATGTGGAGAAACGGGAACCCTCTTGCACTGTTGGTGGGAATGCAAAGTGGTGCAGCCGCTCTGGAAAGCAGTGTGGAGGTTCCTCAGAAAATTAAAAATAGACCTACCCTATGACCCAGCAATAGCACTGCTAGGAATTTATCCAAGGGACACAGGAGTATTGATGCATAGGGGCACTTGTACCCCAATGTTCATAGCAGCACTCTCAACAATCGCCAAATTATGGAAAGAGCCTAAATGTCCACCAACTGATGAATGGATAAAGAAATTGTGGTTTATATACACAATGGAGTACTACGTGGCAATGAGAAAAAATGAAATATGGCCTTTTGTAGCAACGTGGATGGAACTGGAGAGTGTGATGCTAAGTGAAATAAGCCATACAGAGAAAGACAGATACCATATGGTTTCACTCTTATGTGGATCCTGAGAAACTTAAGAAAAACCCATGGGGGAGGGGAACGAAAAAAAAAAAAAAAGAGGTTAGAGTGGGAGAGAGCCAAAGCATAAGAGACTGTTGAGAACTGAGAACAAACTAAGGGTTGATGGGGGGTGGGAGGGAGGAGAGGGTGGGTGATGGGTACTGAGGAGGGCACGTGTTGGGATGAGCACTGGGTGTTGTATGGAAACCAATTTGACAATAAATTTCATATGTAAAAAAAAAAAAAAATATTTTGTAGCTTCTGAGGAGTTAATGGATCCAGGACATGTACCTCCTAGTAGAAGTATACAATATCAGCCCTATCAAACAAAATTGGCATCCATTGTCATCCACAGAAAGGTAGCTCTGGAATTTTCCTATATAAGGGAATTATGAGGAGGTATCTGCTTAGAAGAGTGCCTTAAGGATGCTGGGAGACTTATATTGAAACTGTTTGTTTAGCAAGCTTGCTGTTTGAAAGAATTTGCTGAAGTGGTAACAAAGCTTACAGGATGGCTAAGACCTGTCTGTCAATCTCATTTACCATTGCTTGTGCCAACTATTGTCTTTGTATTTATTTTATGATATGACTATCTAAAATAGAAGTGTATCCTTGCCTAGAAAAAGGAAATAGACACTGCTTTATTTTTCTCCACATTATTACTCGAATGAATGTGTTTCTCCCTTTATGACACAAGATGCTGTGACTATGGTTTGGCTTACATACCTTGTAATGGTTATGAAATGTGAAAAGAAATTACCTCATTATATGGCTTCTGGGTTGTAGAAGGAGAGAAGTGGCATTGACTAGAGCCAGATGTTCTGCCTTCATAACCAGGTTCCCCTTCTTACTAGCTCCATGACTATAGAAAATTTAATTAATCTGCCTCTTGTTCTTCAGTTACATTACTGCAAAAATGAAGATAATACTATTTCCCATTGTCGGCTTACGGCAAGGACAAAATGAGTTAATAAGTAAAAATTTGGCACAAAGGAAATGTTTGGCAAATGTTAGTCATTGCCATGATAGGTAAGTTGTTAGAAGATTCCCTAAGAAATCGAAGGTTGTGAGCACATGAAATGGAGAAAATAAAGACAAATTTGAGAGCTCTCAGAGAAGTCCATAAGATTCAATGACCTGAGAAGGGTCTTGGAAAGGGTGGCATACAAAAGTTGTTGTCTCTCTGCTCTCTCCCAAAGTGGTTTATGCAAGCCAGTTTGTTTAGATCTTGCATCTTTACTTTTTTTTAAGTTTATTTATTTATTTTGAGACAGACAGAGACAGTGCAAGTGAGGAGGGACAGAGGGAGAGACAGAAAATCCCAAGCAGGCTCTGTGCTGCCAGTGCGGAGCCTGACGCAAGGCTCGAACTCACAAACCATGAGATCATGACCTTAGCAGAAACTAGAAGTCGGATTTTTAACCAACTGAGTCACCCAGGTGCACCTAGATCTTATGTCTTTAAATCAGGGATTTCTTTCCTTTTCCTTGTATTTTTCAAAACTGCTGGGGGTCTATCATAAAAAATTAAAATTGAGCAATTTTATCTTTTAAGAATAAACATTTAGGAAATGTAATTTTTATTTTTTATTTTTTTTTAATGTTTATTTATTTTTGAGAGAGAGAGAGAGACAGAGCACGAACAGGGGAGGGGCAGGCAGAGAAGAAGAATCCGAAACAGGCTTCAGTGCAGAACCTCAGGCAGGTTGTAACTACGAACCGTGAGATCATGACCTGAGCAGAAGTCAGATGCTAAACCGACTGAGCCATGGGCACCCCAGGAAATTTAATTTTTAACACAGAAAAATAATCATTGGATATTGCAAAATATGGTGTCACATAGAACATAAAATTTTCCAGATTTCTTATGAAATGGAATATTTACATATAATTATATATTATTTATACACAACATGATAGAATTTTTCATATTTATACCTAGTATGAAATTGTATTTTAATTGACATATGCCACTATCTAAAAATCTGTCCATATCTCTGATCCATCTATATTTAGAAAGAAAATACTTTACAATATTCCCCAATCTAAATGGTAGCTTAGAATTATACGAGACAGTTATAATTATTTCAATTAAAATATACAAGTCACTCTGCATTATAATAACCCCTACAGAGAGCAGTATATATCACTATAGGATATGTATGTGGTATTTTTATTATTTGAATACTAAATTACCTAATTTTCATGCTTCAGATTTGCTGTGACTGTAATTAATCTCCTAATGATTAACAAAGAAAGACACTTTTTGATATCAAATAAATGAGAATAATAGCTTCCATGAATTTTGTGAAAATCAATTTATTAAATGGGTCCTTAACATCTTGGAATACTTCCAGCAGTATAAGTGAATGAATTCCAGCAAGGAAGTACTTCCTGTGAAGACAAGATTTACAGAGGAGAATGCTCTTGAAGGAATCTTATCTTTTTCACTGTGGGGGTGATTATAAAGTTAAATATATAGCATAGCGTAAAATGGAATTGTGAAGAATGAGGTTAAAATAAGACTAAAAAAGGTGAAGGGCATATTTGATAATATATCATTTTCAAACATAGGATATTTAACTACCAGAAGTTACTTTAAAGAGAAATAGTTAATGATCCTTAAAATTCACTTTTACATAGTGTTATATTGTTACACACTTTACTATAATACCTCTTTTTCATATTAATATATAGCAGAAGGTAAAAATGTTATATGGTACTTTCCCACAGAGTACTGAAAGATGCATACAGACATCAGAACACAGAGTAATTCCTTAGGAACTACTGTTCATTATAATAATTATATGCATGTTTTTGCAGAAGTTACAGGAAAAGTAATGGTGTTTTAGGAATTATTTATTAGTAACTAAGGTGGGCCATAGAGCAGTCCACAGCTCTCTGTGAGTGTGTCTTTGTCTCATTTTTCAGCCTCAACTCTCTTATGCCTGGCACACACATTTTGCATTGCCATTCTCAAATAATTCCAAGTTGGAATAGTTGTCATTTTTTATGTAACCTTGGACTTTGTTCATCCTTCTTCCTTTTTCCTGAATGCACTTCTCCATTCTTTCCTGCTCCCTGTATTAGAACTAGCAAATCAGTACTCCATTTTTCTGTGTCCACTCTAGACAACATTATATGTCGTCCTCTCTCCACCTGACAAGTATTGATTATTTCCACCTTTGGACTACCTCTGTGCAACAATGCAGATTTTACTTTGGCATTTGTAAAACATTATCAATCTGATATTTGGCAAATCTGTCTCCTCATTTGAAACATGATTATTTGTTGCCATGTTGCTAATAGTGAGCCAAATGACTGATTGTTGAATTACATCCTTATTAATAGGTTATTTTTTTGAAGATTCAAATGTCAAGATCCCTCAATTTGATCAGTCTTATAGAGATTAGGGATAATTTAAGATATACCAGTGCACTATGAAAATTATGGATTTCATCTATGTCAATCTAACTTTGAGGACATATGTAACAGATATTTTGAGATGTCATATCCTCCAGAGAACTATCCGATAAAACTTCCTGCAGTGATGGAAAAGGTGCCCTATAGTATGATAACCACTAGTTATATGTGGCAATTGAGGATTTGAAATTACCAGTATGAAAAAGTGGATATTTGGTTTATTTTTTAAATTAATTTATATTTAAATTAAAGTAGTCACATATAACTAGCTCCTCCCTACTTAGCATCACTCTTGAATCAGTGTTTATTTAAAATTCATTTATGTTCAATGACATATATATACTAACAATACATCTTTATATATTGACATTTAATTAAATAATTTTATAAATGGGTGTTTTCAGCAAGATTGCCATACACTGGGAATTCAAAGATAGTATGATACAGTCTCAGAACTACAGACATTTTTACTTTTCCAAGGAGAAGTTGTAATAACATTCACCTCAAACTTTATGGGCAAATTTGCATAATAAATATTTTTGTTTACTACTTTCTCTCACCCAAACACAGTATTTGCAGGGAAAGGAAAGAAGAGTGAGAAAAACAGAGTATTCTTCATGGAGCAGGAAGACAAATATGAAACATAGAGTAAAGTTGTGCATAAGAGAATAAAAAGACTCAAAATGAATTTAACAGGAAATATAATAGATAGTAAACCTAAATGATGCTAGCATAATGAACATTTTAAAAAATAATCTTTTAGACTTTGCTAAATTTAGTAAAAACACTTAATATTTCACATTACATATATATATTTTTTGACCTAACGTTTCATTCAGTGTTGTCCAATATGCATGGTGAGCATCAGATTATGCATGCCTTGTCCAGAATGCCTTTATATAGAGAGAAGTGCTTGACCCATAGGACACCCTCAGTAAATATTAGATGAAAACCTGAATTAATTACTGAATCCTGAGCAATATTGTAAAAAAATGAAATAAATCCACATAAAAGCATATTGATGAAACTCAACAACATAAAAGACAGTAAGTACTGAAAGCAACTTGGAAATTGCAGATCATTTACACGGCAGCAACAATGACATAATTCTCCTTAGCAGCAGGAGGTAAGAGTAGCAAAAGAAATATCTTTCAAGTGACAGAGTAAACTAATCACCAGTGTCTACATGCTGTTTTGTTGATGTAGGAAGTCAGCATCCAACAGTATTATTTTCATTTTCTTTTTTAAAGGCTACTTTATTTTTTTAATTTTGTGTGTTTTATTTATTTTTTCCCAATGTTTTAATACCTATGATATGAATGTGTGTATGTATGTATATGTGTGCTTATGTATGTTTTCATAAATTATGAATTTTTTTGCTTAAGAACACAGACCAAATTCAAAGACATGGGTTCTCATTGAAAAGAAAGAAGAACAAAGTGTGCTTAAAACTATCTTAATATTTCATTTCATTAAAAATATCATTAAAAATATCTTTAAAAAATTATGACAATAAAAAATCTATGAAATCTGAATGGAAGGATAAGGTTCTTAATATATCATTAATCTTTATATTTTTTCAATTTGTTTAGAATATTTTATAATTAAAAGTGATAAAAACATATGATGTAAAACCTAAATTTGTGTCATAAAGTCCTAAGGCATAAAATGAGTGTTGCATACACCAATGTATGAATTTACATGAATTTGAAACTTCTATTGCACATGAATACCATGAATCCCTGAAAATATACGAGTTATTCCTTATTATTAACTGCACAATTCTTCATATACTTACTGTTACATCAACCTTCTTTAAATAAATGTTAATTTACACTATTTATAAACCAAACTTTAGAAATATCTGAAGTATTATTTCTAATAACTTTCATTAGAATCTGCATTTAAATTCATATGAGATATGAATATCTGCATTTCTTTTAGAAACAATAGCGATTAAGTTGATATATTCACTTTCTCATTAATTTATATTTGAACACAGCATAGCAAGCATTTAATTATAATTTACTCCACGTTCATAAAATGTATACATGTTTATTCCTGATGGTTGTTTTTACCAATTTCACAAATTTCATTGTTTACTCTTTTCAAAGGAGATCTTGCTGATTTTCTTCTATGAAAGATTTTATTCCAGCACTGAGTCATATTAAAATATGAAAAAGTTGAAGTTGGCAAGAAACACATGAAATCAGCAAAGTTGTGAGAAATATAGTAGTATTGGGGGAGTTTGAGAAAATGCTGCTTATCCAGAATCACTACTGTGGCTGCCTAGAGGCTAGTTTAATTAGGCTACAACTCATATGGCAGAAAGTAGTTTTGTAATTACCTTCAAATGACCAAATGATATAGAACTCTAAGGAGAGTTGCATATTCCCAGTAATGAACCAATTTTCATTTGACTGGGTATTTTATCTAAGGCATTTATTGAGCAAACAATATTTAAATATATGTTACTTCAATTCTATATCCATATAAATAGTTGAATTTTAGGAGCTTATTTCAGAATGTATAGAAATAATTTAAATTTTTTTTAATAAAACTGATCAATTTTTAGAAACGTGCTTTGCTTAAAGTAAAAGTACTGCATCTAAAATCTAGAAATACAACCGTTAACTAAGTTTCAGATTGCACCATGAGAAGTTTAATTAGTTAAGTATGGGAAGCATATTTAATTAAAATCCATATCTCTTAATGATGAAAAAAGAAATATAAATGCTTCCTTTTTTGATTGTTTATAGTTAATTCTTCTTTGATATCAAAGTGACCCCAAATTCGTATCTTTTTGAGAACACTTTTCCTCTTTATCTGAATCTTTGCCTTTTGCAAGGGATAGATGCATTAAATATTTGCATTAAAATATAGGCCCAGGGGCGCCTGGGTGGTTCAGTTCGCTCAGCATCCAACTTCCGCTCAGGTCATGATCTGGCAGTTTGTGAGTTCAAGCTCCACATTGGGCTCTCTGCTGTCCTCCAGGAGCCCACTTTGGATCCTCTGTTTCCATCTCTCTGCCCCTCCCCCTACTCTCCAAATTAAAAAAAAAATTAAAAATTAAAAATAACTTTAAATAAATAAATAAATAAAAATAAAACATAACCCCAAACCTGAGACATATCCTCTCTACTACATACAAATAAAGTCAACAAGTTTTTAGGAAGAAAATGTGGTATGGGAGTTCTTTTAATTAATCTAAAATGCTTCCTTTGCTAGAGGTAGTAGTATCAAGAGAAAAATTGATAATCTCTAAATACAGAAGATTTTTGAAACATTATGAGGAACTAAGGATATCTGAATCAGTATAATTTTTTGTATTTTGAAAATGGAGGTATAAGAGAAAAAAACAACAACTTCATACAAATATCCAGAAAAATTACAAAAATGTGATTTGGGAATGGAAACATAAAATGAAAGAATAATAATTTGTCATATTTTCTATTAAATACTTATGTTAATAATCATTTATATACTTTAAGAATATTAATTCAATCCTCACAAACGAGTTAGCTCTTATTATGAACTTCATTAAAAAAAACAAAAAAGCTGAGATAAAGAAATTGAATGACTTGCCAAGACACACATAGGTAGCATTATTGGAAAAAAAAATTGACCCTAAGCAAACTTAATTTGAAAATCCATTTTAAAATATTATGAAAGCAGCCATAATACAAGACTAGCAAAATTCACTCAAGAAAAAAGTACAAGTATGAGAAAATTTCTTATCTATTTCTTTACCTGAATGGTTTTTTGCTATGAAAACATCATGTAGTTGTTATTGAAAGAAAATACACAAAATTCAGACAAGAAACGATGGTAACAAAATAAAACAAACCCAGAACTCTAAAAGTTAAAACATAAAAAAATTAACAATTTAACAATTTAAAAAATAAAAGTTAAAACATCAAGTACAGACAATCAAAGGGTTGTTGCTGGAGCTGTTATGTCTCAGAAGGCAGGATATCCTACTGATATCCTACTAAAGGTCTCCATGAAGAAGGTCATTTTAAACAGGTTTTCTTTCTATGACGTTTGTTACAGTCCCCAGCTATATATATTCAATATAAAGAAAACAAAAAAACCCACAATTTTTATATGGAACTCACATGAACCTAGGGGTGAGAAGAACTGGAACAATTATTTCAATTAAAAAAATATAGGGAAAACCAGATTGAAGTAAAAGGATGACAGAAACTGGAATGGGGAAGGACAGCAAGGGGAAAAGAAGAAGAAGGACAAGGAGAGCATGAGCAGGAGAGGGAAAAGAAAGAGGAAAAGAACAAAAAGGAGTAGGAGGAGGACAAGGATGAGGAAGGGGAGAGGAGAAGGAAGAGGAAAGGAGAAAAGATAGAGGAAAAGCAGAAAGAGAAGAAGAATAAAACAGAAGGGGAAGAAGAACATTGAGGAGGAGAAGAATGAGGAGGGAAAGAAAAGTACCATTTAATGCAGTAACTAAAGCAAGAAACCCTTCTTCTTCTTCTTTTTTTTTTTTTTTTTTTTTTTTTTTAAGAAGTCACCAGCTTGCTTGTGTGTTCTTTGCACAAAGATAAAGGAAAAAATGACCAGCGGAATATCTTTCTCACATACTATTTTAAAGTAAGATTGCTTAAACGCACTAGGAGAGGCTGTTTCCTCTTCTTAGGACACATCTAAGAGAGGTGGCATTGCTTCTCCAGGGACAAAAGAGCTGATGGGTGCCATTTCCCTCTTCTACCCCTCAGCATGAGTGCAGAGACAAATGCTGAAGACAGCTAACCCAGACACTGGCAGTTGAATGTGCTTTGCTCCAAACTCCATACTCTGGCATTCTGGTGCAACTGCCCTTCAGGGTCAAACCTTCAGTGCAGTGAGAACCTCCTCTAGAAGACGAGCACAGGTCTTTGCCACTCCAGGTCCCTAAAGTTTGGAGTTTTAAAACTCAGCTGACCTGGCTAGGATAGAGCCCAAAGTGCACTGCACTGCACCAGGCAGGCAAGCAACCTGGACACAGAAAGTATGAAAACAGGAATCTGAAAATAGCCTAGGATGCACGAGGGGAAATTGTTTGCTCTTCTGGGAGAGCTTCCCTGACAGTAGCAAGCATGAACCCCCTCTCTAGGGACAAAGGAGATGGCTGGCACCATTTCTCTCCCTCGCCCCTCAGTATAAACCACTTTAATAAACATCACAGTGCTAACACTGGCTGCCTACCTGCTTACACCTAAGTTCACTCCCCCTAGGCTCTGCTGGTACTGCTTTTCTCCAGAAAATGTGCCTAAGAATTATCACAGTGGGCCCCTCCTCCAGAAGACCAGCACAAAAACCCTGCATACACCATGTCTTATTGCCCATAGAGTTCTGCAAAACTTCAGTTCTTGTGGAAATAGCATCAGGTCTCTTTTACCAAGTACCCCAGAGCATACCTAGTTAAAATTCACCAAGTCCAAACATTCCCCACTTCAGAAAAAAAGAACTTTGCAGATGAATGACCTGAGAGATAGAGTGACTGAAATACAGCAGCAGAGTGGGCACAACACACACCAGAGACACTTCCTGTAATGCCAGGCTCTGGCCATTATCTAACCTCTTTTTCATAAAGCCACTACAGTCAGGAGAAGGAAACATAACAGGCCTTCCTAACACAGAGAAGACAGAGATTTAGACAAAATGTCAAGACAGAGTAATTCATCCAAAAGAAAGAACATGAAAAGTTTATAGCCAGGGATTTAATTGAAACAGATATAAGTAATATGCCTGATTCATAATTTAAAGCAACAATCATAAAGATACTCACCGGGCCTAAGAAAATCATAGAAGACATCAGGGAAACCCTTACCACAGACATAAAAGAGCTACAAAAAAATCAGGCTGAAATGAAAAATGCAATAACTGAGGTTCATAACTGACGGCATATGATGACCTCAGGATGGAAGAAGCAGAGGAGCAAATACGTAATATAGAATATAAAATTATGGAAAATAATGAAGCTGAACAAAAAAGAGAAAGAAAAATTTTGGATCACAAAAATAGACTTAGGGAACTCAATGATTCCATCAAGCATAGTAACATTCATATCATAGAAGTCTCAGGAGAAAAAGAGAGAGAAAAGGGAACAGAAGGTTTATTTGAGGAAATTATAGCTGAAAACTTACCTAATCTGAGGAAAGAAACAGACATCCAAATCTAGGAGGCACAGAGAACTCCCATCAAAATCAACAAAAACAGGCCACCAACATGAAATATCGTAGTTAAATTTCCAAAATATAGAGATAAAGAAAAAGTCCTAAAAGCAGGAAGACAACAGCCGTCCCTAATTTACAAAGGAAAACCAGCAAGATTAGCAGTAGATGTCTCCACAGAAACTTGGCAGGCCAGAAGGAAGTCGCATGATACAATGTGCTGAATGGGAAAAATGTGCAGCCAAGAATACTCTATACAGCAAGGTTTTAATTCAGAATAAAAGGAGATATAGAGTTTCCCAGACAAACAAAAACTAAAGGGGTTTGTGACCACTAAAACAGCCTTGCAAGAAATATTTAAAGGGGACTCTTTAAATGGGAAAGAAAGACCCAAAGCGACAAAGACTAGAAAGAAACAGAAAATCTCCAGAATCAACGACGTTTCAAACAATTAATAAAATAGCATTAAATCCATATCTATCAATAATTATTCTGACTGTAAATGAAATACATCTTTAATCAAAAGACATAGGGCAATGGGACACCTGGATGGCTCAGCTGGTTAAGCGACTGACTTCAGCTCAGATCATGATCTCACAGTTCATGGGTTTGAGCCCCCTATCGGGCTCTGTGCTGACAGCTCAGAGCCTGGAGCCTACTTCCAATTCTGTGCGTCCCTATCTCTCTGACCCTCCCCCTAGTTGCAGTCTGCCTCTCTCTCTCTCAAAAATAAATAAACAAAAAAAATTTAAAAAAAACAACATAGGGTGTCAGAATGGATAAAATAAAGAAGACCCATCTATGTGTTGCCTATAGGGGACTCATTTTAGACCTAAAAAACCTGAAGCTTGAAAATGAAGGGATAGAGAAACATTTATCATTAACATTCAGAAGAAAGCTGGAGTAGCCATACTTATATCAGAAAAACTAGATTTTAAACCAAAGACATCACTGTATGTAACAGAGATGAAGACTACTGTATCATAATAAAGAGGCCTATCCAACAAGCAGATCACAATTGTAAATATTTATTCCCCCAACTTGGAGGAAGGCAAATATATAAAAACAGCTAATAACAAATATAAGTAGGGTGCTTGGGTGGTTCAGTCAGTTAAGCGTCTGACTCTTGGTTTAGGATCAGGTCATGACCTCACAGTTTGCAGTTTTGAGCCCAGCATCCGGCTCTGAGCTGGCAGTGTGGAGCCTGCTTGGGATTCTCTCTCTCTCTCTTTCTCTTACTCCCTCTCTCTCTACCTTCCTGTACTTTTACGTCCCTGTCCCTCTCAAAATAAATAAATAAACGAAAAAAGTTAATAACAACCATAAAAAAACCTCATTGATAATAATATAATAATAGTAAGGGACTTTAACATCCCATTTACAACAATGGACAGATCATCTCAGCAGAAAATCAACAAGGAAACAATGGTTTTGAATGACACACTGGATTTCTACCAAACATTTGAGGAAGATTTAATAACTATTCTTCTCAAACTATTCCACAAAACATAAATGCAAGGAAAACTTCCAAGCTCATTATATGAGGTCAATATCACCCTGATTTCAAAACCAGACAAAGACTCTACTAAAAATGAGAAATATAGGCCAATATCACTGATGAACATGCATGCAAAAAGTCTCAAGCAATACTAGCAAATTGAATCCAAGAGTTCATTAAAACTATCACTCACAATGATCAAGTGGGATTTGTTCTGGGGCTGCAAGCATGGTTCAATATTTGCAAATCAATCAACGTGATACACACCACATTAATAGAAGAAAGGATAAGTACCACATGACCTCCAATAGATGCAGAAAAAGCATTTGACAAAGTACAGCAGCCATTCTTGATAAAAATCTTCAACAAAATAAGAATAAAGGAAACATACTTCAACATCATTCAGGCCATATAAAAAGACCCACAGCTAAAATCATCCTCAATGGGGAAAAACTGAGAGCTTTTCTTCTATGGTTGGGAACAAAACAGGGATGTTCACTCTCACCATTATTATTTAACATAGTACTGGAAGTCCTAGCCTCAGCAATTAGACAACAAAAAGAAATAAAAGGCATCCAAATCATCAAGGAAGGAATCAAACTTTCACTAATTGCAAGCAACATGATACTCTATGTAGAAAACCCAAAACACTCTACCAAAAAATTGCTAGACCTCATATATGAATTCAATAAAGTTGCAGGATACAAAATCAACCTACAGAAATCTGTTGCATTCTGTAAACCAAGAATGAAGCAGAAGAAAGAGACACCAAGGAATTGATCCTATTTACAACTGCACCAAAAAACATAGGATAACTGAGAATAAACTGAGAATAAAACATAGGATAACTGAGAATAATAAAAGAATAAATCTTTTATCAAAGAGATAAAAGATCTATACTATAAAAACTGTAAAACACTTAGAAGAACATTTAAGATGACACAAAGAAATGGAAAAACATTCCATGCTCGTGAACTTGAAGAAGAAATATTGTTAAAATGTCGATACTATCCAAAGCAATCTACACATTTAGTACAATCACTATCAAAATACCACTAGCATTTTTCACAGAGATAGAACCCCTACAAACAATCCTAAAATTCATATTGAACTAAAAAAGACCACAAACAGCTAAAGCAATCTTGAGAAACAAAAGGAAAGCTAGAGGCATCGCAATTCTGGACTTCAAATTATATTACAAAACTATAGTCATCAAGAGATTGTGGTACTGTCAAAAAAAACAGACTCATAGACCAATGGAACAGAATAGAAAACCCAGAAATGGACCCACAACTATATGGCCAACTAACCTTCAACAAAGTAGGAAAGAATATCCGATGGAAAAAAGTGTCTTCAACCAATGGTGTTGGGAAAACTGGAGAGCAAAATGCAAAAGAATGAAACTGGACCGCTTTCTTACACCATAACCAAAAACAAATTAAAAATGGATAAAAGGCCTAAATGCAAGATAGGAAACCATCAAAACCCTAGAGGAGAACACAGGTGGGAACCCCTTTGACATCTACCGTAGCAACTTCTTACTAAATACAACTCCTGAGGCAAGGGAAACAAAAGCAAAAATAAACTATTTGTACCTCATCAAGATAGCCTCTGCACAGCAAAGGAAACAATCAACCAAATAAAACTAAAGGGCAACCTTGGAATGGAAGAAGATATTTGCAAATGACATATTTGATAAAGTGTTAGTATCCAAAATCTATAAAGAACTTATCAAACACAACACCCAAAAAACAAATAACCCAGTTTAAAAATGGGCAGAAGACATGGATAGACACATTTCCAAAGAGAATGTACAGATGGGTAACAGACACATGAAAAGATGTTCAATATCACTCATCATCAGGGAAACAAAATCAAAACCACGATGAGATACCACCTCATTCATACCTGTCAGAATGGCTAAAATTAACAACACAGGAAACAACAGATGTTGGTAAGGAGGCAGAGAAAGGGGAGTCCTCTTACACTATTGGTGGGAATGCATGCTAGGACAGCCATTCTGGAAAACAGTATGGAGGTTTCTCAAAAAGTTAAAAATAGAACTACCATATATATAGGGTGTATATATATATATATATATATATACACACACACACACACACACACACACACACACGCACGCACGCACACACACACTGTAATATTGTGCAGCCATAAAAAATAATGTAATCTTGCCATTCACAACAACATGGATGGAGCTAGAGAGTATTATGCCAAACTAAATAATTCAGTCAAAGAAAGACAAATACCATATTATTTCACTCATATATGGAATTTAAGAAACAAAACAGATGTGAGTGCCTGGGTAGCTCAGTCAGTTGAGCATCAAACTCTTGATTTTAGCTCAGGTCATGATCTCATGGTTCATGAGTTTGGGCCCCCAATCAGGCTTTGTGCTGACAGTGCAGAGCCTGCTTGGGATTCTTTCTCTCTCTCTCTGTCCCTCCCCTGCTTGTGTGCTCTCTCTCTCTCAAAATAAATAAACTTCAAAAAATAAATAAAAAATCACACGTTAAATAAAAAAAAAAAACAGATGAATGGGGGAAGGGGGAGAGAGAGAGAGAGAGGCAGACCATAAAACAGACTATTAACCATAGAGAACAAACTGAGGGTTGCTTGGGGGCGGGGGGGGGGAGATGGGTAGAGGGATGAGTTAAATGGGTGATGGGTATTAAGGAGTGCACTTGTGATAAACACGGGGTGTTGTATGTAAGTGATGAATCACTAAATTTGACACCTGAAACTAATATTACACTGTGTTAACTAACTGAAATTTAAATGAAAACTTGAAACTACAAAAAAAAAAATAAATAAATTAACTATTAATTCAAGATCTGAGGAAAGGTAATTAACAAGGTAAGGAAATGGGCCTAAGAAATTATAATTGATAATGTAAACTGTAATGGCTTTTTTTGAAGGCACAGAGTTAATGAACTGTTAGAAAATTTAATAAAGAAAATCAATATCAGGAAAAAGTCACATTTGCATATTAGAAGTGGGAAGCTGAATATAAAAACAGAATAACAATTTCAAAAATTATAAATACTTCCATGCTTTTCTAATAAATGTGGAAATGTGGATGAAATATACACTTTCTCATAAAGAGAATTATAACAACATTTGAAAAAAATGTCCCGTATGCTTTTAAAAAGTTTAATAGTACATATAATCCAAGACAAAATTTAAAGAGCTCTTCAAAGAAAAAGATACTGATAGATTAACCTAAATCTGATATTGGAATTTATTATTGGATTGTGTACAAAAGGATTAGAAACAAATGTTCATGTAATTCCCTCCTGAAATCAATTGTAGTAGTCTCATTACCTTTTCCACTTCACAGGTTTCTGGTTATTTTATTTTTTATTTTTTAGTTTGTGGACTGTAGGTAGTGATGCTGTGTATATATGTGTGCAGTATCTAAAAGAATTTTCATAGACTCAACCAAAGTTACTCATACCCACGTACTTAACCATGAAGTTATCAGTGCTAGATTTACATTGTCTTAATTCTTTTTGAATAAAACCATGAGGAAATTATCTTCAAAGAGTAGAATGGACAATATAACTTTATTTAGATGTCAAAAAGTTACTTATAGGATGGGAATAAAATGTATTTCCTATTAAGCCTTTTACCTTCACTAATTTTTCTGGTTTTATTTTATATAATCAATCTCAAGGCCAACAATATTAAAAATAGAAGATCAATGGGAATGGTATTGATTTCTGAGTTAAAATATCAATATTAAAATAAGGTTAACCTTATAAAAATAGTTTTTCCTTAGCAATTATTGCATGAATGTTTCTGGTATTTTTCCTCTTAAGTTCATATCACTATATTATTAGCATATCCAGACAAAAAACTCTCAGTGCATGCTTTTTGAGGGTGAAAATTAGTCGATAATTATAAGTGCTTAAAGTAGGTAATATTTAAATAGTGTATCCCAAAAGAAACCATTAACATATATCAAATATTGATTTTGGGAAGTTTGATATGATTATGATTGGGAAAATGTTATTTTTAAGAAGCTAAACTTGAAGATCTCTCTAAATAAATAAATTGAAACATGTGTTTCATGTATGGAAAGTGTTGAAATACTATATTGTACACCTAAAACTAATATAACACTGTATGTTAACTAACTAGAGTTAAAAGAAAAAAATTTTAAAAAAACATGGAAGGTTTTATACATTAATGATTTTATATTATTGAAAATAATGTAATTACTGGAAATATGTTCAGTGTGGGGGAATATATATATGCTGTTATTATTTATTACCATGCATTTCTAAATTTCTTAGTTAACAGTGTATCTGAAGCCCTCATATTGTAGATTAAGATACAGTTATAGGAATGCTAATCTTTGTGTCTAAGAAATTATTTCCTTATCTAGATCATAAAGAAAATCCATGATGATAAGACAATAAATTTAGAATGTGGATACTAATATATGACAAGCTGATTACAAGAATAGAGGTAAATTTGTGACAAGCTAAAAGTAGTTTCTCAGTATATATTTTTATGTGTTCCAAACTAATAATTCTTTAAGGAAATATTTACAAATATGAAACAAGTATTTTATCTTCTAGGCCAAATTTACCAACTTACATTCCAGACTTTTTGAGGAAGAAAAATCGCTGTACCTATCAAAGCCTAATCCGCACAATAGCTTGATCCTAATAACTTTTATATACTTAATGTAGCACTATGGAAACTTACAATTTTGCTCTCCATTGAGCATAGACTCACCATTTCCTAGCTCCCACATATTAATAGTGAAAAAAGGAAGGAAAAGTTAACAAATCCTGTTTGATATGTTATTGAAATATATACCAATATTATTAGGTATTTCCATTAATTCAGCCATCACCAATAGCCAACCACCATTTCTTTTAGGCTAGGCAATTGCAATAGTATCCTAACCTTTCTCCCACCTCCATATACTCTTTCTCTTATTCACTCTATAAAGAAACCACAGCGAGCATTTCAGAAATTTGAAATGATTCTTTTGTCTATTATAGAATTTTGCTTTTGCTATTCTTTCTGTGTTGTTCTTAATTTATAGTTGGATTTTTTCCCTCAGTATCTTAATCTAGCTCAAATGTCCCATAATTTAAGAATTTTTTCTTTTTTTTTTTTTTAAGGGACACCTGGCTTGCTCAGTCAGTTGAGCACCTGGCTTTTGATTTCAGCTCAGGCCGTGATACCAGGGTCTTGGGATCAAGCCCTGTGTCTGGCTCTATGCTGAGCATGGAGGTGGCTTAAGATTCTCTTTCTCTCTCTTCCTCTCTCTCTCTCTCAGCCCCATTTCCCCACTTGTGCTCTCTCTCTCTTTAAATAAATAAATAAATAAATAAATAAATAAATAAATAAATAAATAACAAATATTTTCCTGGCTACCCTAAATTAAGCTTTCATCATCCTATATTAGAAAACATTATATTAGGTTCTTCTGAGCACTTATCACTACAAGAAATTATTTTATTTTTTCTTTCAAAATGTAAGCAAGTACTTTTCAGTCTTTTTGATGTTATATATATATATATATATATATATATACCCTATAATGAATATTTTTGAGTATCTGAATTAATGAATACATTGATGAATGCACTTACTTTCCTAATAATGTACATAAATTATAAGCAAATAGGAGTACAGTATGCTATGCTGAAACACTTAAGACTAACATTGTAAACTATTTTGATTTATTCTTGGTCAAACATACAATCAACAATCAAACAAAAAGTTATAGAACAGAAATTGGAAATTTTAAAATGCATATTTCATACATGAATGCTTGAATTGCTCTAGACTAGATTATATCAATAAGAAAATTAACAGTTCAAAAGTAATTTAGATTTTTTATTTATTGCAGTAATATTGATAGACCAGTTAAATAAAGCATCAGCCTCCAACCATTGTATTTATTCATTTATACATTTATAGATCTATCCATTTAAAAATATTTACTGAGTGTTACAATGTTCTAAGTTTTATACTATAGAGAAGACCCAACTTGAACAGAAGGGAACAATATGACACATGTAATGAAACTTAAGCAGGAATTATTTTTTAAATATGTTTATTTATTAATTTTGAGAGAGAGAGAAAGAGAGAGAGATAGTATGTGTGTGAGCAGGGTAAGAGCAGAGAGGGGGTGAGAGAATCCCAGTCAGGCTCAGTGTTCTCAGCAATCCCATGGGGCTCAATCCCATGAACCATGAGATCATGATCTGAGCCAAAATCATGAGTCAGGTGCTTAACTGAGAGAACAACCCAGGTGTCCCTGAGAATTCTAAGAAATGTATAATTCAATAATACTTTTCTTGCAGAAATAAATGCAATAATCATAAAAACTACTAAAAATAAGGTGTGGTGAGACAAAAGATTTAAGATTTAATCATCAATATTTTATGATAAATGTCAAGATCATCATCACTAGAAAACAGCAGGATGATGAGAACGACTCCAGTAGGAATGTTTACAGGGGCTACCTGATCTAAAAAAATGTTTGAAACCCAATCTCAATGTCAAAGATATAATCCAAATGTATTTTAGAGGCACTTGGAACAGAGTAAAGAGTATTAAACACACACACAGATGCGCGCGCGCACACACACACACACACACACACACAAATAAAAGGTTATTTAAAAGAAAACTCAAACTCTTCCAAAACATGGATAAGAAATACATTGCAGGGGAGCCTGGGTGGCTCAGTGGGTTAAGCATCCACTCTTGGTTTCAGTTCAGGTCATGATCTCGTGGTTGTGAGTTCAGGCCCTGCAACGGGATCTGCACTGGCAGTGCAGAGCCTGTTTGGGATTTTCTCATTGCCTCTTTCTCTGCTCGTGCTCTCTCTCTCTCTCTCAAAATAAATAAATAAACATTTTTTTAAAATTATCTGTGAGAGGCACTATTTCCTGAAATAACATCAAAATTTGAAGACTGAAAATGCATCATCACATTTGTGTCTTCTGTAGTTATCACTATACTTTCACTGGTAAATGTTAAATTTGTACAAATTTAAGATACTTTTGTACAAATAAGCAATTCAGAATCAACTTTTTTTGTAAAATGAATATGCAGTACTTGTCTTGTCGTCAAAATGTGTTTCATTTATTTGAGGCCATTGCTGCTGAAAGTGTTTATTGCAAAAGGTAAGTGTTATGAATCATGGAATAGTACATATTTACTTAATAAAAAGAATGATTTATGTCAGAAACTAAGTTTTTGCTACTCACATCATGTTTTGCAGATCTGAGCATATGCATCACTGGTAACTTTCTTTTTCTTCAAATTCCAGGTGATGCCCATGTTCTGATCCGTGGGCCACACTTAGTAGCAAGGTATGAAGGAATAAAACTAGTCTTTATATAGGACATTCTATTTGTTCTCTGTATGAAGTACTATAAGAATGTTCATCTCCTGTTTTATTGCACTTATGGCAAAAATACTTAACTTCTGATCCCAGCTGGCAGCTTTACTTGGCTTCTCACATCTCAAGGCTCAGACAATGGCTGTGTCAAATCTGGTAGCTTTACCAAGTGGCCAGTAGAGACAATGGCATTGCTCATTTTTTTCATCACCCTGAAATCAAAAGTGGTGAAAAGATGAATTATATGGCTTCCCTGACCCAGTGAATTTATTTTTTATCAGAGAACAACCTACATACACTATTTGAAAGGAGATGCTAGTTTTTTCACATCATGGAAAGGTATAAAAAAGAAGCCAGTTAGTGGTAATGTTCTTTCAGATTTAACTTCGTACCTATGTGGGAAATGTATTCACTGCTTATATATCTCACAAACTACTCGATTAGACATTGTTAAAATCTAGAAGCACAAATTGGAGGTCTAACAAATTGTCTCATTTTAAAATTATGAATAATATGCTTTATAAAGTAATTACAGAGAAAAAAACCTAGGAAAAATGCTAGATCAAATGTGATACTGGGCACATATGAAAGCCAGGAAATATGCTAACACTAGGAATAGGTAATTTCAAAGAAATAATAACTAGGGAATTTCTACCATGTCCAAGAAGACCAGTATTACTAGATCCACACATAGAGGTACCATATTTGATAACACCAAATACAAAGTAGAATTCTCAACAACAACTAGAGAAAATAGAGATTATATGTCAACATAGTATTATAAACTCACTTATGCTAATCTTTAAGAATATAGTAAAATAAAGATTTTTGTATACAAACAAAAATGATAGATTTTATTTAGCAGGCCCTTACTTAGATATAGTAAATTTTTCACAAAGAAGAGGTTGAAACTGATAAATACTGCATTAGATTGATGATAGTAAATTTATGGAGATTTCACAAAATGACATCAAAGAAAACTGAAAGATAAGTGTTATTTAAACAAATGGAGAATTATAGAATTGGAAAAATATGCCCTTATTTTGTACTTTATTTGAAAAAATTACTCTGCAATCTGTGGATTGAAAGATGTAAACAAAGTGTATTTCAACTTTTTGAAACAAGTATAGAATATAAATTATTGATAAATACAATTTTATAAAAAGTAGCTAAAACAGAGAGTTAGGAAATTAAGAGAAGATGGTTTGGCATGTATTGAATAAATGATGTGTGTGTATTATTATTACTTCATATTGTATGTTTGGAATAATATGGAAGCCATCCTTTGCCTTTCCATGACACTGGCTCATGAACACATAGGGTGATTTTAGTTGTCTTGTGAAGAAGAACAAGCCTTAAGATGATGATGCTATAAAATAAAGAGCATCATTAAATTGCTGAATCAAATATACTTTGGTGCTAAACTAGCTCTAGTAGAGCTTCTATAGTCTTGAACTTTGAGTAACCACGTAGATCACAGCTCAACCACTGACTTGAGTTGGACATGGAGAATGAGCAAAATATGTATTTATTTTAAACCACTAATATTTGGGGTTATTTGATTCTGCAGCATGATCTGGGATTGCCTGACTAATACAGACATTGGATTCAGGAGTAGAGTGCCATCTCAACAAATCTAAAATGTGTGACATAAGCTTATCAGTTGGAAGTGGAGGAAACAATTTGCAGAGGCTGGAAAAATGTCACTTTTAAGCAGTAGCAGAATATTTGGTAACACCATATTTCTGAAAATCTTGTGAGGCTTATTGCTTGCCCAATTACTTTGTAGCTCTAGGGGAAGAGTTCAAAAACAGAACATTAGTGTTTTTGATTGTTATTGACTGAATTTTATCAGGTATTACCAGAAAGAGATAAGTAAAGAATTTTGATTGCTGAAAGCAAAAAATGAAATGAAGTAAAAACATTCTGGAACTCTGGACCTTGATGTTATGAGGCTCAAACTGTAGGAGATAATTGATAAAGGTTTTAAGAGGCAAGACCCTATCAAAACTCAGCATTTTAGAAAAGATAAAAATAAGAGTGTAGCCTTCCCATTTATTTCAAAAATTCCTATAGGATTCAAGTGCCTGAGGGCAAAGATCAGATTAAGGATATGGGAGACAGTTAAACCTCAAAATTGAATTAGCTGATTTAGAGAAAAATCAGGCTATAACTTTTCTCCTTTCTAAGCCTAAAATTTAAAGACATTTTGGAGGTGGAAGTGAGGAATATGTGTGTGTGTGTGTGTAATGTAGATACACATATATAATTATATTTTCATATGTATCGATATTATATATATATCAGATATGAAAATTATATCTTAATAAGACTTGAAGGTATAAATATTTGCTAGCATCACTTAAATAACAATTTTACTGCCTTATGCTAAAGCAAGTGCAAACCCAGAATAACAATAGTGAAATTTTAAAAATCTTGTTATTTGACACTTACCCCTTCCTCTAAATTCCTCTAATTGGACATGAGTTCAAAAAGTTGAATAAGGGCACCTGGGTGGCTCAGTCAGTTGAGCGTTTCACTTCAGCTCAGGTCATGATCTTGAGGTTTGTGAGTTCAAGCCCCACGTCGGGCTCTGTGCTGACAGCTCAGAGTTTGGAGACTGCTTCGGATTCTGCATCTCCCTCTTTCTCTCTGCCCCTCCCTTGCTTCTCTGTCTGTCTCTCTCTCTCTAAAAAATAAATAAATATTTAAAAACTTTAAAAAATATAAAATGAAAAGTTTAATAAATCCATGATAGGCACATTCCCTCAAAGGAAGGCCAAGGGAAGCCAAGAGGAATAAGGATAAAGAAGCATATCCCTGAGGGCATGGACAGTACCATAGGAAGGAGTGCCACATGAAACAAATCCTATAGAGTGGAATCAGGGTCTAATTAATAAATACTTACAAACACTATTGTAGGGCCTGCTCACACTGCCTATTCAGCAGAATTTCAGAAATGCTACAGTCCTTTTCTACTGAGGGTCTTCTATTCCTCCCTTTCTGATTAAGAGTATTTAGTACAGATATTTAGACGACATTTCACCATTGAATATTGGGAGTTAGCAGATGAAAAGTAATTTATCCTTTAGTTTGTAGTTTGAAGAGCCACAGCCAAACCTCCCACTGAACTTACTAAACAACACACATCAACATTCTAGAATTGTTCTGGGGATGGTTGACTGTGTATGATATGTTAAAAAGAAAAAAAAAAGTACAAACATATGAATAAACAAGTAATCTTCACCAAATAATCTAAGTCCTTTGACATTTGAGTGCCAATGAAATATGACACAAAGCGGTTTATGCTATTCTAAAGTTTACTGTCCCCCTGACAGTGTATTCTGAAGTCACCTATTGAGATGCTGGTATCATGATGAATCCATCTGTTTGAGCCTCTGGCTGACTTCATAGTATAAAGGACCCTCTGAAGCATGGCCCATAGTTCATGCACTGGACACACAACTGGAGAGAGAAATGAACACTTATTCCACTGAGGGTTTGGGGATGAGTTTTCCACAGCATAACTTGGATTATCTGGACTAATAAACACATGATTAGCTGGGAAAAAAATATTGGAAGAGAGATTAGTGATCTATACTCATGTTCTATTATGTTCTAAAATCAACCCCTTTTCTAAGACAGTAAGTGGATAATCATTGTATGGGTACTAGTACTGAAATCTGAAAAAAACTATGCAAATTTAGCAGTAATTGTGAACCAATTGGAATTTTGAACTAGATGCAAACTAAACATCAGGATGAAGTACAGATCTGACAAAGGATGGTTGGTATTTGTTAGCCTTAAACACCAGCAACTCTACCTAATTATATTTCACTGGAAATGGTGTAATATAAATTAATATAAAACACTCTAAAAATTTGAAAAATATTGAAACATAAGTCACCTGAAAGAACCTGTTACCCTGACACAAATAAAAACGTCTTTATATTTTCAGTTATTCTGTGTTCATATTTAAATTTTATAAATAAATTTTTCATGTTGTCATGTCAATTGAAAATTATTTAAAGTGTGATAGATTTGTCATATTCCACAAACCAGATATATAACAATTTACATAAAAATATACTTTTTGGGGTAGCATGCAATTGTTCAGTAATACATATAATTTTGCTGAAAATCACTATGGAGGAAATAAATGTTACACATGATTCATATTACCTCTTTAAATTAATTGAAAAATATCACTACTTTTTATAATGACTGTGATATATGAATAAACTGCTTTTGAAAGAATTCTAGCTATTCATGATATAACTATAAATCTTTATTAGATTTATCCTCTTTTGACAATATATTGACATACTTTTGATGATATTTTATCAGATACTAATAATCTAAATTGAATTCTATTTGTCACATCTCTGTCTCTTCCTGTCTCTGTCTTTTGTCTCTCTCTACACACACACACATTCGTTGTCTTCTCTTTCTCCTTCCTTTCTTCCCTTCGTTCCTTCCTTTCTTTATCTTTTTTTATTTCTTTCACCTATGAATGCAAAAAGCCTTATATTCTTTATATTTATCTAAATAAACATGTCTGTTTCATGCTAAATACTACCAATCCTAAACCCGTTCTAATCCTGGTTAATATTATAGCAGTTTCTGAGAAGAAAAGTCAGGCATATAATTTGTTAACAGTACCTTTTTATATATCCTTGACTATAGCAAAACTCATTAACATTTTTTTGTTTTATTTTGTTTTTTCTCTATGTGTCTTAGTTAAGTCTCCTTCCAAAATAAGGCTTTGGTTCAGATAATCTATTTACAAAAGCAATCACATATATCAGAAGTGGGGGACTGGACAGGGAAAAAAAAAGTCATTAAAGTCTGGGAATTCAAGAGTAAGCTACTGCTCTGTGATCAGGATGCAAGCTTCCAAATGAACCTCTCAGGAGCTATGTGAAAGCATTCCAGTGTCCACTTGATAATTTTGACTCTTGTCCTGCATTTGTTGAGAATTGTCCCTAAGAATCTAAGCATGTTGTACACAATATTTATGCATATTTATAAAATAAATTTAAGATCTGTATATCTTTTTCGTCAATGTTTTTAAATTAACTCCTGGGGAAATTGAAAATAGTATATATGACTATGATATAAACTTTGTAAACAAGATAAATAATGTTTGTCTTTATTTTAAATGTTTTTTAATTTTATTTATTTTGAGAGAGACAGAGACAGTGTGAGTGGGGGAGGGGCAGAGAGAGAGAGAGAGAGAGAGAGAGAGAGAGAATCCCAAACAGGCTCTGCACTGTCAGCACAGAGTCCAGTGTGGGGCTCTAACTCAGGAAACCCTGAGATCATGACCCCAGCTGAAACGAAGAATTGCATGCTTAACTGACTGAGCCACTCAGGTGCTCCAGATGAATAATGTTTTAAGTGGAAAAGATGCAGCCAATTAAAATTTTACTTTATTTAATTTTTTTAAGTTTATTTGTTTTGAGACAGAGAGGGACAGAGTGTGCTGCAGGGGAGGAGTAGAGAATCGGAGACACGGAATCCGAAACAGGCTCCAGGCTCTAGGCTGTCAGCACACAGCCTGATGGCAGGGCTCAAACTCACAAGGCACAAGATCATTACCTGAATTGAAGTCAGAGGCTCAACTGACTGAGCCACTCAGGCGCTCCTGAAATTATATTTTTTATTTATTTCTTAAAATTTTTTTTAATGTTTATTTGTTTTTTTGAGAGACAGAGAGAACACAAGCAGGAGAGAGGCACAGAGAGAGAGGGAGACACAGAATCTGAAGCAGGCTCCAGGCTCTGAGCTGTCAGCACAGAGCCCAACGCAGGGCTTGAACCCACAAACTGTGAGATCATAACCTGAGCCAAAGTCGGACACTTACCCGACTGAGCCACCCAGGCGCCCCTGAAATTTTATTTTTAAAAATATTTCAAAAATATTCTACATGAAGAAGAGAAATTAGTGCATCAATATTTTCAGCAATGATTCATGGGTAGTGTACTGTAAAATGTTACTTAACATGCTTATAAGAGATTTAGTACTGTTAATGACCACAGATTTTTGTTTTGAAAGAGAGCAGTCTTTTTTATTCAGTTTAAACTAATTTCCTCACAATTTTCCCTTGACATATTTATTGCCTCGCCGTTTCATAGCTGGTGTAGCAAATCAAAATGGACTGGATCATATATTGAGTATAAGTCACTCTTGTCTCACATTACTATACAGAATTCTGTTTGTTTTAATATCAAAAGCAGAGACATATAATTATGATTCTTAATGTGAAATGATTTGAAATAGAAGAGTAATTAAGGAATTAAGTTTATTGATTTCTACCACCCATGAAATAATTCAAACACAATATGTATGTTCATTTCCAGGTATCTAAAATGAAGTCAGTACGGGTAAATAATTACTGGAGAGATTGGTAACAAAAGAAATGTTGACTACTTGAATGTGATTAAATATACTTAAAGAATCAATATGTGTACAATTTATTGCAAGCCATGTAATACGATGAAACCCAATTCTAAAACTATCAGACTAGATTTACAAATGATTAATGTGTACAGCAGATCACAAATGATAGTCACACATTGTTCATAGTAACACAGATGTTCTGCGTATACCACTTTCTTCAATATGCCTATATGTTTTCTAAAACAGGAAATATTAGTAATCTGAATTATGAATGTTAATAATCCCAAATCAGGTAAATACTACGTTTGTAAAGTTGAAACTATAAGACCAAATTAGCTCTTGATATTTAAGTATGAGTCTTACATAGACACAAGACGGTGCAAATTTATCACTCTACATCTATTTAGTTGTTAGAATTTTGTGCAGCGTATACAGTAGGAAAAGAACCTTGTGTCAGAAGTATTTAATACATTCTGAATAACATGTTGACTTATCATTATGAATATTAAAAGAAGAAAAATAATAGTTTTTCTTCATATAATGAACACATAGTTATTACCTGCACTTACAGATAAATCTGAATTCTTATTCAAATATTTCTTGGACAAGATGCTACCTTTAAACAAATGAACTTAAAGATGAGATGCAATCAGAATATATTGTTGACATTAATTTAATAATGTAAGATACAACATACCAATGGAGAGAAAACCACACTTAGTCTAGTTATGGGCAGGTATAAGAAGCTGATGCCCACTATTACTAGTATGATTTAATTATTTCCTGGAAGTTTCACCAATTCACACTAGAAAAGATGAAAATTTTCATTATCAGCAGTTGACGTAATAGTCTACATTTAAACCTTAGAGAAATCAATTTAAAAGCTATTATACCTAGAAATAAGATTCACTAAAGTGTCCACTTACAAAGTAAAAATATAAAAATCAATATTTACATAGTTATTCATCCTTTAGATATCAGTTTAAATATCATCCTATAGATAAAATTTTAACTAAACTTTGACATCGCTTTCACATTTTTCCACTTTTCCTTCAAAACATTATCACTATTGTAATATAATTATTTATATAAGGGTTTCATAAAAATTATAAGTTTAGTATTTCAAAAAAATACTAAAATAATTTTTAAATGTGACCAAGTGTTTCTAAAGTTCACCTGAAAGAGTAATTCAATGCAAATAGTTAAAAACATTTCTGTAAAAGAAAATGAGAAGTGAATGTTTGCAACACAATCAATTAAGTGTATTACTACTTTACTGAATAGTGTGATATTAGTGCAGGAACATAAAAAAAAACTCACATAGCAAAAACAATGATATATGTGAATAAATAAGTAAGGAAAGAATACTTCTTTGAATTTCAATGTCATAATTTTTAAAATATAACTTATTTTTCCCTAATAACATACATATTTTCCCCAAGTGCATAACTGAAATTCATTTAAATAAGATGTCAAACTTAAAGTATGACATGGCTTTCTCACTTATTTGCAAATCCAAATTGATATTAATTTGTTCTGGTCAATTTCAACATGGTTTGTCAGCTCACCATTTTGTGTCTTCTGACCAGTTATCACTGAAATGCCAGCAATAGTGGTATGAGTTATCACTGGTGTATGGGCAGGAAGTGATTACTCAAAAGCAATGGCAGGTGAAAAGTCAGGGCGGAGAGCCAGTATTCTTTCCATGTTTCACACACATACACACCCAAACACCCACACACACACCATGACAATCCAGGTACTGACCAAGGTCAAAAGCACTATCACCACTCCTCTAACATATACACATATACATGTAAAAACATTTCTTCTCCCCAGAAACTCTTACCTTTTTACACATTTTGATTTTTTCTCTGCAAGTTTCATAGTACATTGATCTTAAGAAAATAGCCAGTATTTTTGTGCACTCAGGACCTTGGCAAGAAAAAATATTTTTGATCATATCTGAAGTAAGTATTGGAAAATATACCTTCCTTGGGAATCACATAGTTTTTTTTCAATTTGTTTTTCTCCAATAGGGCCTCAAAGATCATTTTAAGTTGCAGTGACACAATTTTGTACAGGCTGGAAGCTGTCTTCAAGAGCCAAAACCTCTTAACAGACTTTGGTTGCTCTCCATCTTCACATGTCACTGAAAGGCCATGCCACCCACCTTTTTGCCTTATTTTCTAATATTCATGTTTTATATAATTTTTCTGATGTGCACTTGCACAATCCCTGTATGGTAAAAAACAAATATGGTGTGTTATAAAATGGCTTTCAAAGCCTCTGCCCAGAATTAACAAATGCCAATTCTGACCATATTTAATTGGAAAAAGCAAGTCCCATGGCCACAGCTAAAAACAAACATGGTAGAGACATTGCATTTCTATCTTGTGCCTGAAAATTAGAAGCAGTAATGATAACAACATAGAGCACCAAACTAAATTGATAAAGATAAACTAAACTGATAAAGATGAAAAGAATTACATTGGTCTTGGCACTGGGCATACACAATGTAAGTCTAATTTTTTTTGTCGTATTCCATATTTCCTGAATTTTAGTCTATTTTATTAATTTTGTCAAGAAACCATCATTTTTGGCCTCAGTGCTCTATTATTTTAACTTTCTTACTCTCCCCACCCAGCTTTATTAAGGCATAATGGCCAAATAAAACGTGTATATATTTCAGGTGCATAATTTAATGATTTGATACACATGTACATTGTGAAGTTATTGCTACAATTAGGATAATTAGTATATCCATCATCTCCTATAGTTGTGTGTGTGTGTGTGTGTGTGATGAGAACCCTTAAGATGAAAACTCAGCAAATTTCAACAATATGGTATAGTTAACAATAGCCACATTGTTATATGTTGGATCTCCAGAACTTTTTCATCGTGCACAACTGAAATTTTATACTCTGGCCAATATCTCCCATTTGCACAACTGAAATTTTATACTCTGGCCAATATCTCCCATTCCCCCTTCATCCAGTTGCTGACAACCACCTTTTTACTTTCTGCTTTTATGAGTTTGACTATTTTAGATTCCACATGTTCCAAGTGCGATTGTACAGATTTGTCTTTCTGTGTCTGGCTTATTTCATTTAGCATAATGATTTCCAGTTTCATCCATGTTGTTACAAATTGCAGGATTTCCTTTCAAAAGTAATTAATTTTTTAGATATAACTGATTTATAACATTGTATTAGTTTTATGTGTACAACTTAATGAGTGCAGATATTTCTTTGAAGTCCTGATTTAATATTTTTGGAATGTATGCCCAGAAGTGAGATTGCTGAATAATAATGTAGTTCAATTTTTAATTTTTGGGGGGGGGAACTGCCATAGTTTTCCATTATGGCTATACCAATTTACTTTCTCACCAATCATGTTAAAGCATTCCATTTTTTCCACATCATTGCCAACACTTTTGTGTTTTTGATAATATCATTTTAATAGATGTGAAGTGATATCTCCTTGTGATTGCAATTTGCATTTCCTGATAGTAAGTAAAATTGAGTATTTTTTCAAGTCAACTGTTTCTTTGTTGATTTTCTGCCTTGATGATCTATTCATTATTAAAAGTGGTGTATTGTAATCCATTCATCGTATTGTTTTCAAATTCTTCCTTCAGATCTAACAACATTTGCTTTATGTATTTAGGTGATCTGATGTTGGGAGCATATGTACTTCTTTTTTTTTTTTTTTTTTTTCAACGTTTATTTATTTTTGGGACAGAGAGAGACAGAGCATGAACGGGGGAGGGGCAGAGAGAGAGGGAGACACAGAATTGGAAACAGGCTCCAGGCTCTGAGCCATCAGCCCAGAGCCCGACGCGGGGCTCGAACTCACGGACCGCAAGATCGTGACCTGGCTGAAGCCGGACGCTTAACCGACTGCGCCACCCAGGCGCCCCCTGGGAGCATATGTACTTCTAATTGCTGTATCTTCCTGTTGAATTGATCTTTTTACCATTATAAAACTGCCTTCTTCGTCTCCAGAGATAGCTTTAGAGTTCAGGTCTATTTTCCCTCATAGAATTAGAGTTATCCTGGTGATAGCTTATCACAGACACAGAATTGCTAAGGGAATCTTCATGATTATGGTCTATGCTTAGAGACCCTAAGAAGTGGGTGTTATTTGACGTGGGTTGAAATATTGCCTATTATAGGGGCGCCTGGGTGGCGCAGTCGGTTGAGCGTCCGACTTCAGCCAGGTCACGATCTCGAGGTCCGTGAGTTCGAGCCCCGCGTCAGGCTCTGGGCTGATGGCTCAGAGCCTGGAGCCTGTTTCCGATTCTGTGTCTCCCTCTCTCTCTGCCCCTCCCCCGTTCATGCTCTGTCTCTCTCTGTCCCAAAAATAAATAAATGTTGAAAAAAAAAATTAAAAAAAAAAAAAAGAAATATTGCCTATTATATAAAACTATAAAAATAGCTAGTATCCACCCTGTGACTCCTCATTTAACCATTGAATTTTGTAGTCAATGTATTTGAGGGGACTTAGTTTGACAGTCTCCTAATCTTTATCAGTTCTGAAACTCCTAGCTCTATGTAAGGGGATTGAGTATAATGTATTTTTAAAACTTACAATTAATAATTAGATCCATAAGTGGATAAACAGCTTTGCATTCACTGTAAAGTTATAGATGATTTGAGAATAGCCAGAGAATTTGAGTTTCTAAATTTGAAGATAATTTCAGATTATCACTCTCATATCTCTTTGCCACCAAGTTGTTCTGGATTAATAGTACCAACTTAAAACGTGTTTTCCAATGTGACTAATTATGTGGAACATGAAATTTTGGTCATATTTCATAATGATACAATTAAACATTTACAGTCCAGATTTATAAAGGAGAAAATTTTAAAACAACATTATTAGGGATATCTACACTTACACAAAGTAAAGGAGGGTTTAAAAGTATAACATAGATATAAATAGAAAAATATGCTTTTTTTTCTTACCGTGGATCAAATTTTGTGTATTTTTTGTCCTAAATCTTATATATTAATAAATATTCTTATATTTCTGTTTTATCATGAAGGTTTTTAAATTGTCATACCACTTTGAATTTTCTCTCACAACCTCAATCAGCACCTGAATAAATAAGCTCTTACCTTTAAAAAAAGCTTTCTGTTTCTACTGAGGCTATAAATTGAAGTCTTGCAAAATCATACTCTCTCCAATATTATATTTACAAGTTATGATAGAGTTAGATTACTAGAAAGATACATACATATAGCCTTCTGAAAAACTGATAACTAAAAATGCATGGATTTATGATTTTTTTTAATTAAGAATATTTAGGACTTATAATTTCTGGCTTTTAGAATCTTATATTTATTTTCAACTTGGAGAACTTCTCTAAAATACTAGCAAAAATATTTCTTTACTATTACATATACAATTTATGAGAGACGAATTAATCTCATTTTCTCTTCTTAAATAATGCTGATTTTAAGATTTTACAGTTAATTCATAAATAATATATGCATCTTTCTATTGAACCAATTATTATAAAGTGCAGATAATGTGTGCTGAATCAAATAAAGGTTAAGAATTTTTTATGCGGACCAAGAATGGATTTCAAACTCTTTCTCTACAACTCCAACAATCATCCAATGCATATTGTTGGGGAATTTGCTTAACAGTCTGAAAAAACATATAAATTTATAACTTCTACTTTATCTCATGTATCTGTAACATATTTAAGCATGTGTTAAACTGCAAACTAAAAAAATATAGATTAGTCCAAGTATATTCTAAACCTAAATGCAATTGCAGTAATAATAAAAAGATTCCTAGAAATAAATTTTACTATATATTGTTTTTATATTCTGTACATACCATTTATGATAAATAGAAAAAAATAATCAGAAAATTAGATCACAAGTCAGGAAACTATGGTCTAATGGCCAAAACCATCCCACTGCGTATAAACTAAGAATTTTTTTTACATTTTAGGGGTGCCTGGGTGGCTAGGTTGGTTGAGCATCCAACTTTGGCTCAGGTCATGATCTCAGGGTTTGTGGGTTTGAGCCCTGCATCAGGCTCTGTGCTGACAGCTCAGAGCCTAGAGCCTGCTTCAGATTCTGTGTCTCCCTCTCTCTCTGCCCCTCCTCTGTTCACGTTCTCTGTCTCTCTCAAATATAATAAATAAACATTAAAAGAATTTTTTTACATTTTAAATGTTATTAAAAAAAGGGGGGGAAGCATAACTCATTACACCTTAAGTGTGAACTGTGTACACTGATTTTCCCTCTGAAAAGTACAATATGGAAATGGGGAAAAGAGTAACATCACAGTGGAGAAAGCTGAAAACACTAGCTTAGCAAGGTAATCAAGGTCAACATCAAAAACCATAGATCATGTAGATATTGTGTACCCTTGAAGTGACATGATGATAATGGTACTTTTCCTCTGTGATTGTCCATTCCCAAACCCATATCACCAGTCTAATGAAAAAATATATTAGAATAATTCTACTACAAGAATATATTACAAAATACCTTAAACCTTGCAAATTCATGAAAAACAAGGAAAGTCTGAGAAACTGTCACAGCCAAAGAGGAGCCTAATAAGATGCAGCAAGTACATGTGATGTGTTATTCTGGATGGGATCATGGAACAGGAAAAGGATATTAGGAAAGACTAAAATGATGTAAATCCTTATGGACTTCAATTTATAATGTGCCAGCACTGACCCCCTATTTATAACAAATGTACCATATTAACGTAAGATATTAATATTAGGGAAAATTTTGTGCAGAGGGTATGTAGAAATTCTGTATTATCTGCTCAATATTTTCTATAAATCTAGGGACGCCTGGGTGGCTCAGTCGTTTAAGCATCCGCTTCTTGGTTTTGGCTCCAGTCACGATCTCATGATTCTTGAGACTGAGCCCCATGTTGGGCTCTGTGCTGACAGCACCGATCCTGCCTGGGATTCTCTCTCTCCCTCTCTCTCTGACCCTCGCCAACTTCCACATGCATGCAATTTCTCACTCTCAAAATACATGAACATTAAAAAATATTTTCTGTAAATCTAAAACAATTCTAAGAAAATAAACTCTATTAGTAATAATAATCTAAAAAGAACATATGGTAGAAAATGTTTGGCCCACAAAGTCTAAAATGTTTGTCATCTGGCCCTTTACAGAGAAAGTTTGCTGATATCTGATTTAGATTTTTTAAAATACCACATTTTTTCTATCAAGTTTGATAAATTATGGTGCAGTAATAAACAACCCCAAACTTCAGTAATGTAGTGAAATTTAGGTAGAAAAAAAAATCCAAGTTTTTCTCTTACATAATCTAATTTCAATCAAGCTCCCTTTTTTTTTTAATTGGTCTTACTATAGTATATTGAAATTGCATTTTGAATGTCTGTCTTGCCCACCAAGCAATCAAAAATTAGGAAGAGGAGACTATGCCTGTTTATATCTCCATTACCAAGTGTACTGCTTGGAACACAGAATGGATGAAAAAGTATTTATTGAACAGAACTAAACTCTTTAAATATAACTGTAGGAAAACATAACTTCTCAGCAGCAGGATGTAAATATATTATCAAGAATTATCATGCTGAAATCTGGCTCACCAGTAGTGGAGAAGAGCCTTCAGAGAATGAAATAGAAAGGAGTACTGTAGGGGAGAAATTAATAGGATCAGTTTTATGAGTTCAGGTTTTAGTGTGTAAACCTGGTTTCAAAACAGTTGAGAGATAACTTAGCTCTGTGACTTAAAGTTGTACTCTATTTATGCACCTTATTTTCTTCATATTGTAATATAACAATATTTACTACATAAACATGTGATGAATAAATGAATCTAATGCATGTAATCTCCTCAAGCAGGTCTAAGGCACAGCAGAAATCAAACATGTTAATTTTACTACATTGGAAGGCTATGATAATCACTAGTATTTTAATAAAATCTCCAGGCTAAGCTAAATATTTTATATTTAATCATTTTTTTAAAGTTTATTCTTAGAGAAGGGGGGAGGGGCAGAGAGAGAGGGAGACAGAGGATCCAGAGCGGGCTGTCCTCTGTCAGCACAGAGCCAGATAGAGGCTCAAACTCAGGAACTGTGAGATCACAACCTGAGCCAAAGTAGCAGGCTTAACCAACTGAGTCACCAGGTGCCCCTGTATTTAATCTTATAATGGTAGGTAATATTTGTTGAAATAAGTTTAAAAGATACTTCAGCAGTGATAGTTTTATATGCAATCCTACATTTTTGCACATAACAATTTTGCACTATACTAATATGCTCAAGCAAATGTGCACTGTAAATATATTCTTCAAGACATGGAACAATATTATTCACATATCATTTGATTTGCTGACATGTATTTCCAAAGAGCAATTGAGTTTGTCTTTCTCATTCTTATTTTATGAAATAGCTATGGAACCAGAAAAAGAAAGCTTTCTGGTTGTTATTCACATCTTCCTCAAAAATTAATTTAGGAATTATGGTATGCCTGAGAAACTTTTTTCTTTAATGGATTTGCATATATATTTCATATAAAAAATATTTGACATGGCATCAAATCACAAATTGTTACAGATTTGCTTCGTAGCAAGAGTGGTAAATACACTTATTTTTGAAACAGTCACTCATGTTACCAAAAAATCTCTAATTTTAAATAATCTCTGGTTTTGTTTTTTTTGTGTGTGTATTACTCTTTCAGGAAAGTAATGCAGCATAACATTTAATGTATTACTTTTTCCTTTAATAAACTAAAATTATATCCTTTATACTAGAGACAGTTTTAAAAACTAGAAAAATTAAAATGATAATAAAAACAGCAATAAATATAATTCTATAATGTGTTATTTATATGAATACTATTTAAGTGGTATTAATAATGATTACATTTATGTTTGCTCAGTTATCTTATGGATATGTTAAATTAAAATATTTAAAAATATTTTTAAATCATATTTAGAAAAGGAATATTTCTGAAGTGATTCATGTTAATATTTAGTAATTTATTTCTCTAGCACATCACTCTCTGCTACCTATGAGCATTTTATACGTTGAAGAAAAAAAGCTTTTTGTATGTATTATATAACTGGAGTACAAATAAATAAAATAATTAGAGTACAAATAAAATAAATTCCACTTTACATACCAGTTCTAAAATACATCATATATCACTTTATTGAGATTTGTGTTTGGGCGTTTATTGAGAAAAAATTATATTTTATCAAAGAGAGTGTATGAAACAGAAAAATGTTAAACATTTAGAAGATCTTTCAAATATACAAGTAGGATCTGTAGTGCACATGCGTGTGTATTACTTTTATTTATTTAAAATAAAAATTAGATATAATTATCAAGAAATACTGACCTTTTAAATTAGTGAATAGGAAATTTTAGACTCAAAATATATATGTACATGATTGCATTAATTATTTATTTTTGTTGTCAATTACGCATTGTACTCTTCTTTCTAAATTTGATCAAGAAAATGAAACAATAATCTTTTTATCATTAGTTACATGGTCAGATCTTGTAATCATATCTGGGCTATTTACCAAAAAGATAAATAAATAACAGTAAAGAAGGGAAATGGGTAAAAATACTTTATTGGAAAAAGACTTGAGACCTGGGATATAGAAGAATTTTTACCACCTTGCCATTAAACTTCTTGTTTTCCCTAAAATAATTAACAAATTTGAAGTTATGTGAAATGTCATTTGTCACTCAAATTCATTTTTACACTTCATTTTTATTAGTTATACAAGTTATGCACTTACTTATGGCAGACTACAAGTAGAAAATCCAGAATGCACAACCAACATTTCCCTTAGTTGGTGAATGGTTAAATAAATCATTGTACATCTGGGCAATGGAATTCAGACTAAAAAGGAATGAGTTATCAAGTCATTTAAAGATATGGAGAAAACTTAAGTTCATATTACTAAGTAAAAGAAGCCAATATGAAAAGGCTACATGCTGTATGATTCCAAACACATGACATTCTGGAAAAGGGAAAACTGTGAAGATGGGGAAAAGTCAGTGGTTGGGAGTGGGAGAGGGATGAATACAAAGAGCACAGAGAATTTATAGGGCAATGAAAATACTCAGTAGAATGTCATAATGATCAATATATGCCATTATATATTTGTCCAAGCCAATAGAATGTACAACACAGATGAACTATAAGGTAAACTCTGGACTTTGGATGATAATGATCAATCTGTGTCGGTTCATTAGTTGTGGCTACTCTGGTGGGGGCTTATGACAATGAGGGAGGCTATGCATGAGTAGGGAAAAGGAGCATATGGGAAATCTCTGTACTTTCCCTTCAAGTTTGTTGTGAATCTAAAACTACTCTAAAAAATAGTCATTAAAAAAATCCAGGAACCCTGGATAATTTTGGACCATAGTGTAATGCCTAAATCTTAAACCAAAGTTAATTTTTATATTGAAAATCAATAGAAAGGACTGATAAAATGTGGTTAAAATAAAATGAGGGAATTAGATGAAAATAATCAAAACTAATACTTATTTCCAGAATTATAATTTTGATACCTTTCATGAGACCTTATTTAGCTTCTTCACAATTACAAGGGTATGGATTATGCTAATCATCACCTAAAACTAAATTTTTTAGAAAATATATTGTGAAGAACATTGCTTAAAAATGGCCAATTTTTATTTAGAAAATATTTTAAGGAATAGCTGCAAAATACTATAATAATGTAAGTGTCTACTGATTTTCAATTTATGCACCATAGGATTTATGATTATTATCCTGATTAGTTTCAGTTTATATTTATACCTGTCAGCTCCACTTCCCAAGCTCTCATTTGCTCCTGAATTCACACAAATAAAATACCTCTTTATGCTTCTATAGTAACTCTTGTTAAGAAGAACCCAAGGACCGTCACTTTGTAAAATTCCAAATTCACTCTCTATATTTTCTCATTTTACAGAGGTTCTTAGCAGTTTTTGTCTAGGTTGAAAATTGTATATTTTTAATTATTTTACTCTTAATTCTGTATTGTGCCACTCTAATGGAATTTTTGAATTGTCTTCATTCCTATTATCCTCAATGAATATTCAAAAATCTAGTGTGCTAAGAACCTGATGCTCTCATACCATGGAAATTATTAATAGCTATTAGGTATTTATTAGAGTGTTGTGTATCTATTATATTTAAGTATTATGTGACATCTATTAGCTTACTAATTCTTATTGAGTAAACTTTCAATATACTGGACATAGGAGATCCTTATAATAATGCAATGCTTTTTACAAAGTAGTAGTCAATATATTATTATTGGATTGAATGGATTCAGCTGCAAAATTGTATGGTTAACTCCTTACTACCATTTCATACTAGATTTTATCTACAGGGGTGTGGCTTATTTAGCACATAATTTTGCAAAATTTTTTTGTTTCTCTTTTGTTGTATAGAAACCTTGATGTACTATGGGTAGACTTTTTAAAAAAATATATAACTACATCATATCCATATTACCCTATTTTCCAGGAAACACATTTGGAGAATTAAGCTAGGTGATATAGTAACTGCCACCAACTAAAATCTTTCATTTGCAAAAGCTATTTCATCATTGATCATAAACGTACCTAGGGGCACCTGGGTGGTTCAGTCAGTTGAGTGTCTGACTTCAGCTCAGGTCGTGATCTCATGATCATGGGTGGGAGCCCCACATCGGGCTTTGTGCTGACAATGCAGAGGCTTGCTTGGGATTCTGTGTCTCCCTGTCTCTCTGCCCCTTCTCCACGCATGTGCACATGTGCACTCTCTCTCTCTCTCTCTCTCAAAAATAAACAAACATTAAAAAAAGAATATTTAAAAATATCTAAAATTAATGCAGAAATAGAAATTAATATCTGAATTATATTATTGTATATAAGGACAGTTATTTTACTGAGTTTTCTTTAGTCACATATATACCAAATTAAATTATTCTGAAACTTTTAGTAATTTTCAACTCAGTGCCATATTCTATATATACAAGAAACTATTGTAAAATTATTGGGGGGAAAACTAAGATGGAGTCATTCAATGTTAAATGTAAAACTATGTTTCTGTTCATATTTCATTTTACCTACTGTTGTAGATATTTCACTATTTTGATCTGTTCACATCAAATCACAGTGAAAAAAAATTCATTCCTCTACAGTAAATCTCATTAAGTAAAACGGGATAAATTTCATACAGGCACAGAATAATACAATTGGATGTGCATTGATGTTTTGGAGTTTCTAATGGAAATTTGTTTTAAGCAGGTTGCAATAATCCAATTTCATTTTGACAAGTTACTGCTAAATGTCACTCAGGGATATTTTAAAATATTTTTTCAACTTCAGGAATAAAATTTTAAAGTTAAAAAAGGATAATATATATCTTTTATGTCAAAACCATTTGTTCTAAAATTGAGAAAACTGTTTCACAGAGGGAATAAGTAACGTGCTTAGTCACATAGCTAATGGAGATGTGAAATTGAAAAATAATTATTTGATGTGACTGTATTTTAATGTGTATTGCTTTGCACCAAGGAAACCATATAAAGAGGAGTTTAAGAGTGGAGATGAGTCTTTTATTTATTTATTTATTTATTTATTTATTTATTTATTTATTTTTATTTATATATGAAATTTATTGTCAAATTGGTTTCCATACAACACCCAGTGCTCATCCCAAAAGGTGCCCTCCTCAATACCCATCACCCACCCTCTCCTCCCTCCCACCCCCCATCAACCCTCAGTTTGCTCTCAGTTCTCAACAGTCTCTTATGCTTTGGCTCTCTCCCACTCTAACCTCTTTTTTTTTTTTTTTCCTTCCCCTCCCCCATGGGTTCCTGTTAAGTTTCTCAGGATCCACATAAGAGTGAAACCATATGGTATCTGTCTTTCTCTGTATGGCTTATTTCACTTAGCATCACACTCTCCAGTTCGAGATGAGTCTTTTAAATAAAAGGTTAAAGGAACTTTTCCAGAAAGGAATCAAAACTTAGAGATTATTTCTTTATATTCTTCCTGAGTCTCTACTCCAAGTACTTTGTCATTAGATTCTTGTATATCTCTCAATGTAAGATTAAAGGAAACCATGTTTTCCTGGTAATGACTGAATGAGTAATAGCTCTGGGTTTTCTTACTAATCATTGTAGATGGTTCTGAGCTCATTGCCTCATAGAAGGAGTTCCAGGGTTATTTGGTGGAGCTGAAGGGATATTACTGTAAATTCTCTTTAGAAAGTTTTAAGAGAATATCCTCAAGATCTTTTTAACTCCCTATAGGCTTAGATTATGTTTAAGAAGTAAAAGAACTTTTGAAAATAATATGTGGGCAGCATTTCAGAATTGATATATGTTAAGGACGCTAAGAAGTACACTTTAAGAGCGGCCAACAAACCCAGATTAAAAATCAATAAAATCCTCAGAAAATTCCTATATAAGTTAAAAAGCAAGTTCATAAAGTCATTCATAAGAATATGTTAAATGGGGGCGCCTGGGTGGTGCAGTCGGTTAAGCGTCCGACTTCAGCCAGGTCACGATCTCGCGGTCCGTGAGTTCGAGCCCCGCGTCAGGCTCTGGGCTGATGGCTCAGAGCCTGGAGCCTGTTTCAGATTCTGTGTCTCCCTCTCTCTCTGCCCCTCCCCCGTTCATGCTCTGTCTCCCTCTGTCCCAAAAATAAATAAACGTTGAAAAAAAAAAATTAAAAAAAAAAAAAAGAATATATTAAATGTTTTTTCTTAAGGTCTATGCCATGTGAAAGAAAATAACAATGAATAAATAAGATGAATTCTTAGCACTAGTAATCATCCATTCCAAATGAATTGGGTCTTTAGTATCTGATATTTTATATACTAGTTGCCCAGTAGTAAATAAGACACAGCCCTGCTCCAATTATTTCAAAATATGTGGAGAAATGTATATTTAAAAGTTTATGTATTAAGGAATCTAATGAAGTAAAGTAGGTGGGTTATAAAGATGAAGAATAATAGAGAGGTAATTCTTTGGATGAGTTTTAAAGAAGCAGTATGAAGCAGTTTTCCTAGCATATAATGGGACAATAGAATGTCAGTGACAATGATGCAAAATGCACATTTGCACTTGACTGGTGGAAAGCATGGGGGATTCAGAACACTGCCAGGATAGATTCTGACATTTTAACCTGAGCCCCCTTGTGGAGAGAGAGTTATGTAGATCTTTGCCTTCTAAATGCTAGGGAGGCCTGATAAAAGGTATGCAGATTTTAGTATAGTGACTGAAAATAAGATTTTTTGATATGCCAACAAGAAACCTGGATTGCAGAGATGATATAATTTTGTGAATAAAAAAGACTTTGATAAGTTAAAAATCAAACACGTGGTTCAGTTATTAAAATTTAAAACTCTTTAGACTTCCATGACTTCCTAAGCCCTTTTCTTGGGCTGTTTACAATTCAAAGGCGCTACCATTTTATAACATCCTGTCTTTCTGCCAACTTCATTGTCCAGTCAGTTCCTCCACTGATCACAGGCTATTTGTATCCAATTTGCTTTCATTGGTCAAATTGTTAAACAGATTGTTGCCAGATAGTCCTGTCAAGTAGTGTCATAGAAGCCAGTTGCTGTGATTATCCCAGATGTCCCTTTCTAGCGCCAAGTATTATGCTTTTTGTGTGTTTGTTTCTGCAATACAATCATCATTTTGCAAAGCTTGCTAAAATATATAGATATATTTTTTACTCAAAGATATAAATTTATCTTTTCTGTAAATGTCCCACATTGCTGTGTCTGCAATACAAATAAGACATAATTCACATAATAAGCTCATAGAATAAATATTCTATCACTTACTGATCCCCTATTTCTTCCATCTTTTGCATTTATTTGGAACTCACTTCTGTAATTCAAGTGAACTGCTTGTATTAGAAAATTTTCACTTTTCATTTCTTTCTTTTCCAAAAAGGGAGGGACGATATTTCTTTACATTACATTGTTATGTCTTCAAGTTCAAAATAACAAACTGTCCATAAATAAGGAGGCATTTTTTAATAATGGTGTATATCAAAAGGGAATCATTGCCAAATGTGTCAGATCATACTATAAACAAAACCATGATATCAACCAATTATCTGTAGATGGTTTCTAAGAAAATCTTTAAGAATACAGCAAGAAAACATTTGGACCTTCAAATAAAGCATTTTAAGCTGATTCCTGAATTTGACAATTAGAATTTTAATAAATTTTAAAAAATGTATTGTGCCTTATTCTAGAGAAAATATTTATAGAAGACTTTGGGTGACTGAGTTTTGAAAACATAATAATTTTAACTCTCCAATTAGCTTCATGGATAAAATTATACTGTAATACCCATTTACAAGGGAAAAATTAATCAACTGTTATCTGAAGTGCGCAGATGTAGGGGATAAGCTTAGGAATTCCCTGAGCTTGCACAGATCGGTTAATAAGTCATAAAGAAATAGAAAGCCACAGGATGAATGCATCCAAGATTAAGAAAACAAGATTAGGTTAAACAGGGCAAAGGCCCCGAGTATAGGACAAAGGCAAAGGAATAGGAAATCTCCGGATGAAACATCCAAGATTAGGTCAACAAGATTAGATATTCAGGGTGGAAGCCCCCCCCCCCCTGCAAATTTAGTACAATTGCAGAAAGTTGCTTTCACAGGAAGGAAGGACCAAAATAGGTAAATAGGTAAACAGGGCTATAGACAACAGAAGGGCAAAGTTGCCTAGAGCAGAAGTAATTAGCAAAAGAAAGGTGCCTTGTTGACCCTGAGGTAGCATGCTCTGTCTTTCTTGTCCCCTAGGCAAGTTTAGGTAAACAAAGGTGGTGCCTCATGCCTGCTGTAAACAACCATCTGCCCAGTACCAGGATTTTGTTTTGTATTGACCCAACACCTCATATCTTCAGAGCACTCTTCCCCCAAGCCCATGAGTTAATGTTCATGGTTTCATTGTCTCTTTGTGCATGTCCATCACACTTATAAGCCTTCTGATCCTAATAAAAATGGAGCAAGGACCCTTACTCTAGGGGCTGTTGTCGCCTCCTAGACATTAGCCTCTCCTACATTTCAATCCTATGTCCGTTCTCTTGATGGACAAGAGAGAACCCCACACTCAGAGTATACGACAGCCAGAATTTCTGAAATAATGCACAAACTTCCTCTGATACCCTCCATTTCAAATCTGTGAAACTTTCATACAAGAAACAGGAGACTTTGATTGTAGAACTTTGGCATATTGTAATTCCTGAAAAACAAAGAAATGCTGAACAATCTGTCAAAGTACTAATGAAAATACTTCATTGTGTTACATGGTGGTTAAAATCATCTGGATATAGATGTTTTGGATTCAAGTCTTGGTTTGTTCAGTTTCTCATTTTTTGACCCATGAAAAGTCACTTAATATATCGAATCTGCAAATCTGATTTTAAAAAAAGAGAAGAACAGTAATAATATATCTATCTTAGTACTTTTGTGAGTTTTAAGAGTTCATCCATGTAAAATTTCAAGAACAGTGCTTTGCTAATGGTAAGAACTCAAAAAAGTTAATGTTCAATTATAATGTATAAAACACAGACGAAATAAAATGCAGTGTAGGTTCCTTGATATTCAGTTTTTCTAGTTATGTTTATTTTGTTCCTTCATTCATACACTGATAAAATTATTCATTTATTTTTCAAGTCATTTTGAATTGTCATATCAATAAGCACAATAGCATGCACATAATAAGCAGTTTATGAAATTAAGTATGTATGACTAAATGTATCAGTTAAGCAATTAGAAATGGATTCATGCTCACTAACTCACTGTTATTCAGGATATGTTTGCTGCTCTATACATCTTTTTGATCAGCTTAACTATGTATTTAACTATTAAAAAATAATAAAAGATTTCAATCTACAGCTATAAGAACATCAGAGAACTCTAAGTGAGATGATTAAATACATGTTATTGTTATTTATTGTTATTTATTGCTAATTTTAGTTATTATGAATAATAACGCCAGGCACAGTAAAGGAAATCACATCATAGCCAAAAAACGTGAAAATCCAATAAATGACATCCAGAGTTAAAGTAAAATGCTGGCAGATGGGGCGCCTGGGTGGCGCAGTCGGTTAAGCGTCCGACTTCAACCAGGTCACGATCTCACGGTCCGTGAGTTCGAGCCCCGCGTCGGGCTCTGGGCTGATGGCTCAGAGCCTGGAGCCTGTTTCCGATTCTGTGTCTCCCTCTCTCTCTGCCCCTCCCCCGTTCATGCTCTGTCTCTCTCTGTCCCAAAAATAAATAAACGTTGAAAAAAAAAAAAGAAAAATGCTGGCAGAAAACAAATATAAACAATAAGCAGAAAATATGCAAATAGAAGCCATCCATCTCAATGACTTCTTTAAAGTACTGAAAGGGGAAGAAAAAAACTGTCTACCTAGAATCTTATCACAAGCAAAAACATATTTCAAAAAATAAGTTTAGGGGCGCCTGGGTGGCTCAGTCGGTTAAGCGGCCGACTTCAGCTCAGGTCATGATCTCGCGGTCCGTGAGTTCGAGCCCCGCGTCGGGTTCTGTGCTGACAGCTCAGAGCCTGGAGCCTGTTTCAGATTCTGTGTCTCCCTCTCTCTGACCCTCCCCCGTTCATGCTCTCTCTCTGTCTCAAAAATAAATAAACGTTAAAAAAAAAAATAAAAAAAAAAAAGTTTAAAAACTTCATTGTCAGAAAAGCAAACCATGAGAGAATATAATTTCAGTTATCAGTGACTCAAGAAAAGGTAAAGAAAATCCCTAAGACCTTCATTTGGACATGAGACACTTGCATCTACTAGACATGAGGAATGCTGAAGATAATATTAAAAGAGGTTAAGTATAAAATATTTTTTAATTTTAGTTGCTCTGCAAGATAAGGGACTGTCTAGGGGCACCTGGGTGGCGCAGTCAGTTAAGCGTCCAACTTCAGCCAGGTCACGATCTCGCGGTCCGTGAGTTCGAGCCCCGCGTCAGGCTCTGGGCTGATGGCTCAGAGCCTGGAGCCTGTTTCTGATTCTGTGTCTCCCTCTCTCTCTGCCCCTCCCCCGTTCATGCTCTGTCTCTCTCTGTCCCAAATAAATAAATAAACGTTGAAAAAAAAAACTAAAAAAAAAAAAGATAAGGGACTGTCTAAAGTGAAAATAGTATACAAAATAAAATGATGGACTATGTTACAGGAGATGATAGGTATTTAAACTCTATATGAAGTGGTAGTATAACATAATCATTTATAAATAATTTGAAAGTTGAATGTGGTAAATAATAACATATATATATTAACCTAAAGATAGCCATTTAAAAAAGAAAAGGTTAAAACTAATTAGTAATGATGGAAATAATGTAGAATCTTTTAAAAAATACTTTAATAAGCCAGAAAAATGCAGAATAATAAGAACAAGGAACAGATGGAATAAAGAAGAACAAATAACAATATAGGAGGTTTAAAGTGAGCCATATGAGGGGCACCTGGATGTCTCAGTCGGTTAAGTGTCTGACTTTGGCTCAGGTCATGATCTCATGGCTCGTGGGTTCAAGCCCTGCATCGGGTTCTGTCTTGACAGCTCAGAGCTGGAGCTTCCTTCAGATTCTGTGTCTCCCTCTTCCTCTGTACCTCACCTGCTCACACTCTGTCTCTCTCTCCTTCAAAAATAAATAAACATTAAGAAAAATGAGCCATATGAATAATTACAGTAAATGTAAATAATCTAAATACTCCAAGCAGAGCTTTTCAAATTAGATAAATAACAAGTACCACCTATGTATTATCAAAGGAAGTCCTAGGTTAAAAGATTGACATAGATTCAAAGAAATCATCAAGAAGATATAAGAATTTAGAATATGTGTACATAAATTGTAAGTTCAAAAAGTAGCAAAAACCATTAACATTGAAAAGAAAAATGTATTTGGGACCTCCATATTTCTCTTTCAGTAATTGATAAAACAAATAGACAAAAAATATTAAATAATTTAACCTAATTGCAATTTATAGGACACTTCATCAAACAACAGCAGAATTTCAAGGGTCTTTGGAACATTTAATAATGTAGGCCATATTCTGGCAAAAAAGAAGTGCCGACAAACTTAAACTGTATATTTTCTGACAACATAACATTAAATAAAAACTGATAACAGAAGGGTATCTGAAAAATACCCAAATATAGTAAAACCTTGGTTTGCAAGCATAATTCATTCCAGAAACATACTTGTAATCCCAAGCACTTGTATATCAAAGCGAATTTCCCCATAAGAAATAATGGAAACTCAGATGATTTGTTCCACAACCCCAAATTATTCATATACAAATGATTACAATACTGTAATATAATACATAATAATAAAATACAAAATATTAAGAAAAATAAACAAATTAACATGCACTTACCTTTGAAAATCTTCGTGGCTGATGTGAGGGAGACATAAGAGAGGAGGGTTATTATGTAGGATAACTTTCACTTTCATAACAGAAACATTGCTATCTATTGGCTCAATGGAATCTTTTTCTTTCCCTGCAATTTTAGTAAGGAACTATCCAATGACAGCTGCTTTTGCCTCCTTTGAGGGTTTCACAGAAATGTGACATTGCATTGTGGTTAAACAGATTCATCACTCGCACTGCTTCGGCCTTATTAGGGTGGTGTTTTCTACAAAATTTTGTGCTGTTTCCCACATTTTACACTTCTTCCTAATCTCATTTGAAGTGAGGGATTCCTCCACTTTTTTCTCCTCCTCTTCTGCAGAGGACATGCATATGTAGGCTTCTTATAAAATCTTGCAATCTTGGTCACTTACATACCTCATTCGTGCTTCTCAAGGATTTATTTCCTTCTTAACTGCCCCCATAATCATCTTTTATCATCTTTCTTTTCAACCTTTTTCTGCATGGGGGCCATTGTATAAGTTCATATGGATGTTGACTACATGTACAGTACTAATAAACTCTTGTCATATGCTATATTTAATGTAACTGTCAATAAGGCAGCAAAAAATCTCTATCTGCAGGTAGCCTGACCTAGAAAGAAGCAAAGGATTCCAAAGCTTACTCTTGTATGAAAAAGCAAAGGACTGTCCATAGGTGCTTTGAAGTGACAAAAATACACTAGTGCCAGTTGTGGGCACTTTTCAACGTTCTGAAAAAATCACTGATTTCTGCTAAATACTGTGGCCTGAGACTGAGCATCCAAGCATGGAAGACGATCACCCACAATCTCGCAGTGAGAAAGACAGACAGAGAGAGAGAGAGAGAGAGAGAGAGAGAGAGACAGAAAGGCCATGGGCTGTGATGTTCAGCATCACATACTACTCATATTGAAAGATTGCTCATTTATCAAGTTAAAAATTATTAGAAACGTTTGCTTGTCTTGTGGCACACTCACAAAACAAGTTACTCCTAATCCAAGGTTTTACTGTATTTGGAAATTAAATGACATTTTTCCAAATAACCTATTGGACAAAGAAAAAATCAAGAGAGAAATCAGACAATAGTTTGAGTGGTAATGAAAAAAAAGAAATATTTTTTTCGGAATTCAGTTTACTAAGAGAAATTTGTATCATTAATTCCATTTACTAGAAAACAAGATAGGTTTCAAACCAAAAATCTGAGATCCCAATTAAAAATACTCGCAAATTAAATTTTTTTTTTCAACGTTTATTTATTTTTGGGACAGAGAGAGACAGAGCATGAATGGGGGAGGGGGCAGAGAGAGAGGGAGACACAGAATCGGAAACAGGCTCCAGGCTCTGAGCCATCAGCCCAGCGCCCGACGCGGGGCTCGAACTCACGGACCGGGAGATCGTGACCTGGCTGAAGTCGGACGCTTAACCGGCTGCGCCACCCAGGCGCCCCAAAAATACTTGCAAATTAATAGCAAAATTAGCTGAATATCTGCTGAACGTAGTAAATAATAAAGATCAGAAATTAGAAAGACCAATAGCTTATTCTCCATAAAGATCAAGAAAAAAATGATAAAAGACATTTTAAGAATGTAAGAGGGGGGCAACTTGGTGGCTCAGTCTGTTAAGCATCTGACTTCGGCTCAGGTCATGATCTCGTGGTTCCTGAGTTCAAGCCCCACGTTGGGTGAGAGTGAGGCCCACTTCAGGTGAGCACAAGCCCCTCTTCCTGCACCACACTCTCTCTCCCTCTCCCTCTGCCCCTCACTCACTTGTACTCTCTCTTTCTCTCAAAAAAAAAAAAAAAAAAAAAAAAAAAAAAAAAAAAAAAAAAGAAAGAAAGAAAAAGAAAAAGAAAAGAAAAGAAAAGAAAAGAGAAAAGAAGATATAAGAGGGAAGGTACAGATCATTAATATCAGGAGTAAAATAGAGGATATCATTATAGATCCTACATATATTAAAAAGAGATATGCCCATATAAATGATCATGTGGATGAAATGGTCAGGTGATTTGCAAAATACAAAGTACTTTATAAAGCTCACTCATGAAAGGAGATAAATTGAAATGTATCCATCTTTTAAATAAATTGAATCCCTGGTTAAAAACCTCCTCCCAAAAGAAAACTCTAGTCCCAAATATCTTGTGAATGCTAGAAAATATTTAGGGGTGCCTGGGTGGCTCAGTCGGTTGAGCATCCGACTTCGGCTCAGGTCACGATCTCGCGGTCCGTGAATTCGAGCCCCGCGTCAGGCTCTGGGTTGACGGCTCAGAGCCTGGAGCCTGTTTCCGATTCTGTGTCTCCCTCTCTCTCTGCCCCTCCCCCATTCATGCTCTGTCTCTCTCTGTCCCAAAAATAAATAAACGTTGAAAAAAAAATTTATAAAAAAAAAGAAAATATTTAAAGATGACTTAATTTCAATTCTGAAAGAACACTTCCAAAAAAGAGATAGGAGGGACCACTTAACACTCTTTATTATGAGGCCAGCATTACCCTGACATCAAAATTTAATAAAGATATTAAAAGAAGTTAAAATTACAGACCAATATTTTTCATGAGAATAAACAAATAAATATCTTTAAAATATTAGCAAATAGGGTCTCCTGGGGGGCTCAGTCAGTCAAGCATCTGACTTCGGCTCAGGTCATGATCTCATGATTTTTGAGTTCGAGCTCTGTGTTTTGGGCTCTGTGCTGACGACTCAGAGCCGGGAACCTACTTTGGATTCTGTGTCTCTGTCTCTGCCCTCCCCGCTCACACTTTGTCTCCCTCTCTCTCTCAAAAATAAACATTAAAAAATATATTTTTTAATATTAGCAAAAAATTTTCAGCAATAAGATAAAATATTTCCTTAATTTGATCAGGAAGAATTTATGCTAGGAATCAAAGTTTAGTTCAAAATTAAGAAAACGATTATTGTACTTCACAATATTAACAAAGAAAATAAGGGGTGCCTGGGTGGCTCAGTCTGAGGAGTATATGACTCTTGATCTTGGGATAGTGAGTTCGAGCCTCACATTATGTGTAGAGATTACTTACATAAATTTAAAAAGAAAAAAGAAACAAAAATGCTTATCACAGTAGATTTTTAAAAAAGCATCTGACAGAATTGAATGTACAGTTATGATAAAAACTCTAAGATCCAAGGAATAAAAGTGTACTCCTTGAACTGGGAAAGAACATGTATGAAGTGTGAAAAAGACGAAAAACAAAGAAAATTTATACCGACTGGAAAGAAGTACAATTCTTTTTTTTTTAATAATTTAACTTTATTTTTTTATTTTTAAGATTTACATTCAAATTAGTATATACTGAAGCAATGATTTCAGGAGTAAATTCCTTATTGCCCCTTACCATTTAGCCCATCCCCCCTCCCACAACCCCTCCAGCAACCCTCAGTTTGTTCTCCATAGTTATGAGTCTATTTGTTTTGTCCCCCTCCCTGTTTTTATATTATTTTTGATTCCCTTCCCTTATGTTCATCTGTTTTGTCTCTCTTAAAGTCCTCATATGAGTGAAGTCATATGATTTTTGTCTTTCTCTGACTAATTTCACTTAGCATAATACCCTCCAATTCCATCCACGTAGTTGCAAATGGCAAGATTTCATTCTTTTTGATTGCCGACTAATACTCCATTGTTTATTTATACCACTTCTTCTTTATCCATTCATCCATTGATGGACATTTCGGCTCTTTCCATAATTTGGCTACTGTTGATAGTGCTGCTATAAACATGGGGGTGCATGTGTCCCTTCGAAACAGCACACCTGTAATCCCTTGGATAAATGCCTAGTAGTGCAATTGCTGGGTCATAGGGTAGTTCTATTTTTAGTTCCCCCATACTGTTTCCAGAGTGGCTGCACCAGTTTGCATTCCCACCAACAATGCAAAAGAGATCCTCTTTCTCCGCATCCTCACCAACATGTGTTGTTGCGTGAGTCGTTAATGTTAGCCATTCTGACAGGTGTAAGGTGGTATCTCATTGTGGTTTTGATTTTTATTTCCCTGATGATGAGTGAAGTTGAGCATTTTTTCATGTGTCGGTTGGCCATCTGGATGTCTTCTTTGGAGAAGTGTCTACTCATGTCTTTTGCCCATTCTTCACTGGATTATTTGTTTTTTCGGTGTTGAGTTTGATAAATTCTTTGTAGATTTTGGATACTAACCCTTTATCTGATATGTCATTTGCAAATATCTTCTCCCATTCTGTCGGTTGCCTTTTAGTTTTGCTAATTGTTTCCTTCGCTGTGCAGAAGATTTTTATTTTGATGAGGTCCCAGTAGCTCATTTTTGCTTTTGATTCCCTTGCCTCTGGAGACATGTTGAGTAAAAAATTGCTGCGGGCAAGATCAAAGAGTTTTTTGCCTGCTTTCTCCTTGAGGATTTTGATGGCTTCCTGTCTTACATTGAGGTATTTCATTCACTTTGAGTTTATTTTTGTGTATGGTGTAAGAAAGCGGTCCAGGTTCTTTCTTCTACCTGTCGCTGTCCAGTTTTCCCAGCACCACTTGCTGAAGAGACTGTCTTTATTCCATGGGATATTCTTTCCTGCTTTGTCAAAGATGAGTTGGCCATACGTTTGTGGGTCCATTTCTGGGTTCTCTATTCTGTTCCATTGATCTGAGTGTCTGTTCCATACTGTCTTGATGATTACAGCTTTGTAGTATTGCTTGAGGTCTGGGATTGTGATGCCTCCTGCTTTGGTTTTCTTTTTCAAGATTGATTTGGCTATTCGGGGTCTTTTCTGGTTCCGTACAAATTTTAGGATTATTTGTTCTAGCTCTGTGAAGTATGCTGGTGTTACTTTGATAGGGATTGCATTGAATATGTAGATTGCTTTGGGTAGTATCGACATTTGAACAATATTTGTTCTTCCTATCCAGGAGCATGGAATCTTTTTCCATTTTTTTTTTTGTGTGTCTTCTTCAATTTCTTTCATAAGGTTTCTAGTTTTCAGTGTACAGATTTTTCACCTCTTTGGTTTGATTTATTCCTAGGTGTTTCATGGTTTCTGGTTCAACTGTAAATGGGATCAATTCCTTGATTTCTCTTTCTGTCCCTTCAATGTTGGTGTATAGGAAGGTAACCAATTCCTGTGTGTAGATTTATATCCTGTAACTTCTTGAATTCATGAATCAATTCTAGCAGTTTTTTGGTAGAATATATTGGTTTTTCCATATAGCATATCATGCTTCTGCAAAGAGTGAAAGTTTGACCTCCTCCTGGATGACCTGGATGCCTTTTATTTACTGTGTTGTCTGATTGTAGAGGCTAAGACTTCCCATATTATGTTGAATAACAGTGGCAAGAGTGGACATCCCTGTCTTGTTCCTGACCTTAGGGGGAAAGCTCTCAGTTTTTCCCTATTGAGGATGATCTTAGTGTTGGGTCATTCATATATGGCTTTTATGATCTCGAGATATGCTCCTTCTATCCCTACTTTCTTGAGGGATTTGATCAAGAAAGGATTCTGTATTTTGTCAAATGCTTCCTCTGCATCTATTGAGAGGATGATATGGTTCTTGTCCTTTCTTTTATTGATGTGATGAATCATGTTAATTGTTTTTTAGATATTAAAACAGCCCTGCATCCCAGGTATAAATCCTACTTGGTCGTGGTGAATAATTTTTTTAATGTATTGTTGGAGCCGGTTGGCTAATATCTTGTTGAGGATTTTGGCATCCATGTTCATCAGGGAAATTGGTCTATAGTTCTCCTTTTTGGTGGGGTCTCTGTCTGGTTTTGGAATCAGGGTAATGCTAGCTTCATAGAAAGAGTTTGGAAGTTTTGCTTCCATTTCTATTTTTTGGAACAGTTTCAAGAGAATAGGTGTTAACTCTTCCTTAAATGTTTGGTAGAACTCCCCTGGAAAGCCATCTGGCCCTGGACTCTTGTTTTTTGGCAGATTTTTGATTACTAAATCGAGTTCCTTACTGGTTATGGGTCTGTTCAAATTTTCTATTTCTTCCTGTTTCAGTTTTGGAGTGTATATGTTTCTAGGAATTTGTCCATTTCTTCCATATTGCCCATTTTATTGGCATATAATTGTTCATAATATTCTCTTATTATTGTTTTTATTTCTGTTGTGTTGGTTGTGATTTCTCCCCTTTCATTCTTGATTTTACTTATTTGGGTCCTTTCCTTTTTCTTCTTGATCAAACTGGCTAGTGGTTTATCAATTTTGTTAATTCTTTCAAAGAACCAGCTTCTGGTTTCATTGATCTGCTCTACTGTGTTTTTTTTGTTTTGTTTTGTTTTGTTTTGTTTTGTTTTGTTTTGTTTGGTTTTGATAGCATTAATTTCTGGTCTAATCTTTATTATTTCCTGTCTTCTGGTGGTTTGGGGTTTTATTTGCTGTTCTTTTTCCAGCTCCTTAAGGCATAAGGTTAGGTTGTGTATCTGAGATCTTTCTTCCTTTTTTAGGAAGGCCTGGATTGCTATATACTTTCCTCTTATGACTGCCTTTGCTGTGTCCCAGAGGTTTTGGGTTGTGGTATTATCATTTTCATCGACCTCCATATACTTTTTAATTTCTTCTTTAACTGCTTGGTTAGCCCATTCATTCTTTAGTAGGATGTTCCTCAGTCTCCAAGTATTTGTTACCTTTCCAAATTTTTTCTTGTGGTTGATTTCGAGTTTCATAGCATTGTGGTCTGAAAATATGCACGGTATGATCTCGATCTTTTTGTACTTACTTAGGGCTGACTTGTGTCCCAGTATATGGTCTATTCTGGAGAACGTTCCATGTGCACTGGATAAGAATGTATATTCTGCTGCTTCAGGATGAAATGTTCTGAATATATCTGTTAAGTCCATCCAGTCCAGTGTGTCATTCAAAGCCATTGTTTCCTTGTTGATTTTTTGAGTAGATGATCTGTCCATTGCTGTGAATGGGGCGTTGAAATCTCCTACTATTATGGTATTACTATCGATGAGTTTCTTTATGTTTGTGATTAATTGACTTATATATTTGGGTGCTTTCACATTTGGCGCATAAATGTTTACAATTGTTAGGTCTTCTTGGTCTATAGACCCCTTGATTATGATATTATGCCCTTCTGCATCTCTTGATACAGTCTTTATTTTAAAGTCTAGTTTGTCTGATATAAGTATGGTTACTCTGGCTTTCTTTTGTTGACGATTAGCATGATAGATGCTTCTCAATCCCTTTATTTTCAATCTGTAGGTGTCTTTAGGTCTAAAGTGGGTTTCTTGTAAACAGCATATAGATGGGTCTTGTTTTCTTATCCATTCTGTTAGCCTATGTCTTTTGACTGGAGCATTGAATCTATAGACGTTTAGAGTACTGAAATATATGAATTTATTGCCATTATGATGCTGTAGAGTTGGAGTTTCTAGTGGGTTCTCTGGTCCTTTCTAATCTTTTGTTGCATTTGGTATTTATTTATTTATATATGTATATATATTTTCATCTTTTCTCCCCTCAGAGAGTCCCCCTTAAAATTTCTTGCAGGGCTGGTTTAGTGGTCACAGACTCCTTTAATTTTTGTTTGGGAAACTTTTTATCTCTCCTACTATTTTGAATGACAGCCTTGCTGGATAAAGAAATCTTAGCTGCATATTTTTCTGATTCAGCACACTGATATCCTGCCACTCCTTTCTGCCCTGCCAAGTTTCTGTGGATAGGTCTGCTGTAAACCTGATCTGTCTTCCCTGTCGGTTAGGGACTTTTTTTCCCTTGCTGCTTTCATGATTCTCTCCTTGCCTGAGTATTTTGTGAATTTGACTATGATATGCCTTGTTGATGGTCGGTTTTTGCTGAATCTAATGGGAGTCCTTTATGCTTCCTGGATTTTGATGTCTGCGTCTTTCCCCAGGTTAGGAAAGTTTTCTGCTATGATTTGCTTGTATAACCCTTCTACCCCTATTTCTCTCTCTTACTCCTCTGGGACCCCTATGATTCTGATGTTCCTTCTCAATGAGTCACTGATTTCTCTAATTTTTAAATCGTGCTCTTTTGCCTTAATCTCCCTCTTTTTTTCTGCTTTGTTATTCTCTATAAATTTGTCCTCTCTATCGCTGATTCTCTGTTCTGCCTCATCCATCCTTGCCGCCACTGCATCCACCCGTGATTGCAGCTCAGTTATAGCATTTTTAATTTCATTCTGGCTATTTTTACTTCTTTTATCTCTGCAGAAAGGGATTCTAATCTATTTTTGACTCCAGCTAGTATTCTTATTATGGTGATTCTAAATTCTGATTCAGACATCTTGCTTGTGTCTGTGTTGGTTAAATCCCTGTCTGTCGTTTCTTTGTGCTCTTTATTTTGGGGTGAATTCCTTCATTTTGTCATTTTGAAAGGATAAAAGGAATTAATGAGGTAGAAAAATTGAAATTACAAAAATTAAAATTAAAAAAATATTAAAATTAAAAATTAAAAACACACGCACACAAAAATCGAATAGATGATGCTAGATCCTAGGTGTCTTTTGGTCTGGGTGTAGAAAGTGGTTTGACAGATTAGAGAAACAAATAAACAAACCAAAAAAAAAAAAAGGTGGGAGGGAGAGAAAAAAAAGGAAATAGTTTGAGAATTTGAAAAAATGTATACACTAGACTATAATACACAAAAGTAGAGAATATAGTAGAAAAAAATTATAAAAAAATATTTTTACTAAAATTAAAAAGAAATATGAATTTTTTTGTGTTCTGTATTTAAGGAAAAAGAAAAGAAATGAAAAAGAGAAAAAAGAGAAAAAAAGAAAAAAGAAAAGACAAAAAAAAGAAATCCTTTGAAAATTTGAAAAAGTGAATATCCTGTAGTAGACTGAAATAAAATGATGGGAGTATGATAGAATTTGAAAAAATTTACATAAAAGCAAAAAATATAGTAATAAAAATTAGATAAAAATATTTTTAAAACCAATTGAAAGTAAAAATGAAGTTTTTCTCTTTCTGCATTCAAGAAAAAGAAATCAAAAAGAGAAAAAAATAAAAAGAAAGAAAAAAAGGAAATTGTTTTAAAATTTGAAAAGGTGAGTACACTGAAGTAGACTAAAATAAAAATGATGGAAGTAAAGTAGAATTTGAGAAAACACCAAAGTAAAAAATGTAGTAATAAAAATTAAAGACAGATAATTTAAATGAAAATTGAAAATAAAAATGAGTTTTTTCTCTTTCTGTATTCAAGAAAAAGGAAAGAACTGTTAAAGAGAAAAAGGAAAAACAGAGAGAGAAAAAAAATGAATAGATTAACCTGCTAACAGATTGAAGGAGGACTGAAATTGCTTCGTTTTCCCCTATAGATCAGTCCATGTAGCTCTTTATAGTCCATAAATTAAGACGGCGGTGAGGTTCCAGTTCTTGAAGAGCGAAGTTGGCCCAGTTGGGCAGGGCTCGGTGTAACAGCTCCACTGTCCACTAGGTGGCGGTGCTAGCCTACTGGGGTGGATTGTTGCAGTGCTGGTCAGTGCGCATACACATGCGCGGGAGCAGTGAAAAATGTAGCCACCCAGTCTGTTCTCCTGGATCAGCAATCGCACGCTGGTCCTCTGTCTTCAGCTCTCCTCTACTCCCCGCTTTTCCACTCTCCGTAACCAGGCCCCAGACAGTACCTCTCTCCCAAGTTTTGTCTCAGATGTGGCTGTTTTACGCTGCCCCTTACTTCCGAAGGACTGCGGCTTTGACCCGCTCTGCCCCTCTGCTGGAAGGTCTCACCGAGCAATGGCTGAATGAGCAATGGCCAAATGTCGGCTGCACCCAGAAACGCCCCCTGGACCCTGCTGTTGCCGGTGCCCTGGCCAGGTGCCAGCCTGCCCCCAAAAAAGATAGCAAGACAGTATAGCCTCAGCGTTTCAGGGACCATGGAAAATCACAACACATCTGGCACCAGGCTTCACCCTCAACAACCTTGCCCCAGCACCAGCGAATGTGGCTGCCTTCCGGGGTCTGCTGGGACCAGGTGGCTTCAACAGTCTCTACCAAATGTCCTTCCGGCAGTGGAAATGCTTTTCCCCGTGTGGCCTGAGAACGTCCCGGACCCCACTCTGCTCCTGGGGATTCGCCCTTCCCAGCAGAGCACCGCCAGGTATGGAGCTGGGGAGTTGCAGCCTTTGCACTCCCCTTGTTTACAGTCTTAATGGAATTTAAACCCTCTCCTTTCTCCTTTCTCCCTTTTTAGTTTAGTCCCTGAGGCTGTTTCCAATTTTCCACTTTCTCTCCAGCTGCTTTGGCGGAGGGGTGCTTTTCCATATTATCCCCATCTCCCTAGTCGCCATCCTCCCTCCACCCTCAAAAGTAGTTCCCTCCCTTTCGTGGCTTCTTGCTCCCCAAGTTCAGCTCTCTGTGCCATGTACCTGCTGATTCTGTGGTTCAGGTTGTGCAGATTTTCTAGGTGTGTAGGATGGTTTTCAGGATGGTATTCAGTTTTCTAAGTGTGTAGGATGGTTTAGTGTTGGTCTGGCTGTATTTCATGGACGCGAGACACACAAAAAGCTTCCATGCTGTTCTGACATCTTGGCTCCTCCCCCCAAGAAGTACAATTCTTAATGTGGAAGTAGCATGATTTCTACATAAAAAATCCCCCAAATTAAAAAAAGCTACTATGACTAAACACTAAATTAAGTGGTATCAGATATGCAAAGCAATATACAAAAGTAAACTAATTTTATTTTAATAAAACAATAAGAATCGAAAATTTAAAATATAATATCATTTAAAAATTAAAAAAAATAAAATAAAATAAGGATTTGCCTAACAAAATCATTGAAAAATTTATATGCCATAAATTACAAAACATTGCTGAATAAAAATAAAGATAATTTAAATAGAGACACTGTTGATTGACTAGAAGTCTCAGTAATGTTAGGATGCATATATGTATATTGTCTCCAAATTGTTTTGTAGATTCAACAAAATCTATTAAATTTCCAAGCTTTTTATTCATCTTTCTTTTTCTTTTTGTTTTCTTTTGGATGATTCTAGTAGATGCTGATTCTAAAGTATATATTCAAGGAGCGCTTCTAACTACTTCTGTTATGGTGCTGACTGATTCAAATTAATTTTTGTTTACATAAACTCTTAGGGGTGCCTGGGTTGCTCAGACAGTTAAGCTTCCAACTTTTGATTTCAGCTCAGGTCATGATCTCAGGGTTTGTGGGGTCAAGCCCCCTGCCAAGCTCCATGCTGAGGGCAGGGAACTTGCTGGAGATTCTCTTTCTCCCTCTCTTTCTTCCTCTCCTCCCTTTTCTCTCTCTCTCAAAATAAATAAAATATTAAACTTTAAAAAAATAAACTCTGAAAATGTTTAATATGCCTCTATCACTTAGCATTTGGTGTCAGAGAAGGAGCCAAAGGAGACCCCCAAAGCCCTCAGAAGCAGCCAGATGTAGGTATCTATTGAAACCCTTGAGATCACTGCTTTCTCACTACCTCTCAAGGTCATGGATAAGTTCTTCTCGACCCTGGATCTTAGCTCTGCAGCTTTTGAATATTGAGGCTTATGTGAGCATTTCTTTTTCAGTATTGGGTTGGGGAACTGGAGTAGAACTGGATCCAACTTTAAAACCAAGTCTGGTCTGGGGTTAGACTTGGTATGACTTAGAAACCAGACTATGTCTGGGTCAGAATGTATCTCACTTAATCTGGATTGGGGTCAAATGTGATACCTCAGGTGAATAAAATTTTGTTTTAAGGTTGAACAAGTAAGATAACCTTATTAAAGATAATCTTGAATTACAGTGGCCACAGTGGAGAAATTTTAACCTAGATAAACTTATCCATTTATGAGGTGTTCTGAACAAAAAGGGGCCTCAGCCAGGCATTCACTATGAAAGGAAGAAGAAAAAAATTTTTTCCTCTTGTATAGTTTCTGGTGACCAGTATATGACCCACTGGTGTACTTCACTCACTCTATAGTCTGCAGACTGCATCTGAGGAAAATTGGCAGTAGAGAGCAAAGGGTTAGAATTCCTACCAAAGTCGACTCTCCCAGATCTCTATCTGTGGTGTTTGGTCAAGAGGGAAAGAAAGGTAGTTTCATTCTATTCCTTCTTTACCAAATTTAGATTGGCAGGAGAATCTCTCATTATTGATCCCTACTCTCCAGTAAGCCTTGGAATCATATCCTGCCATTAAAAAGAACTCATTCAAGGGGCGCCTGGGTGGCGTAGTCAGTTAAGCGTCCGACTTCAGCCAGGTCACGATCTCGCGGTCCGGGAGTTCGAGCCCTGCGTCAGGCTCTGGGCTGATGGCTCGGAGCCTGGAGCCTGTTTCCGATTCTGTGTCTCCCTCTCTCTCTGCCCCTCCCCCGTTCGTGCTCTGTCTCTCTCTGTCCCAAAAATAAATAAACGTTGAAAAAAAAAAAAAAAAAGAACTCATTCAAGATCTTGGAACTACACACCAGCTAGCTATCTAAAATTAAAATTCACTATGGAGGTTACTCTCCAGAAGCAGACAGCATCTGGTAGTGGACAGTTCTCACAGGATCACATCTCAAGATCTTCATTTCTAATATGAAACTTTTATTCCTTTTGCCTGTTCCCTACTTGCTTTTCTCTCTATTTCTCTCTCTGTCTCTGTCTCTCTCTGTCTCTCTTTCTGTTAATGCACAGGAAGACAGTGCTTCTTAACTCTGGCAATTATTGCTGAATCTACTACTGAGACCATAACTGCGCAACAAAAGTCCCTAGATTTCTTTGCTAAGGTGGTCTTACATAATAGAATTGCTTTAGGTTACTTATTGGCTGAAGAAAGACTCTGTGCCATAACAAATTCTTCATGCTATACCTGGATCAACACCTCTAAAATTTAAGCAAATATAAGAAATTGACCGAAAAAGTCACTTGACTAAAACAGATTGCTGTCCCTTCGGATACATTCTTTGATTTATTTGCTACCAACTGGTTTGGTTCATAAAGGCTTTGGCTAAGGAATATACTTCAGTCTCTTAATGTTATCCTCCTAATAGTTATCATTATACTCTCCTTGGGTGCTATGTTCTCTTAGAGGTTTTAAATTCATGTTCATAGCCACTAGCAGTGCATCTAATGGTCTTACTCTGCAAAGAGAAACAGAAACAAACGGAAAAGAAGAGGAACGACAAAAACAATTCTTCCATGGATCTAACAACATAAAGGATGAATTTCACAACGTGCTAAGAACAACTTATATCTGATGGTGACTAAAGAGTAGTGTTAATACAAAATTTTTTATTAGTCTCTCATATATGAGAGGATAATCAAAATTAAAGAATCCTTAACTTAAACTAGGAGGCCATTAGATGTGTTGTGACTCTAATGCTGAAGCAGCCTAGGTAAACAAACCAAAACACTTGGAAACAGCCAATCACAAGCAGCCAACTAGGCTTTATGCTTTAGTCAATCAATAATTGCCTTACCTCACATTTTTGATATAAAAGTCTCTCCCTGAGGGCACCATCTGACTTTGGCTTAGCTCATGATCTCACAGTTCGTGATTTCGAGCCCCCTTTCAGGCCCTGTGCTGACAGCTCAGAGCCTGGAGCCTGCTTTGGATCTGTGTCTCCCTCTCTCTCTGTTCCTCCCCTGCTAGCACTCTGTCAATCTCTCTCTCTCTAAAATAAATAAAGATTAGAAAAAAATTTTTTTAAAAAGTCTCTCCCTGAGCTTTTGTTGGTGGAGTGCACCTAAGCACTTCTGATTTGAAACACAGCTCAATTTGAATAGATTTTTGTTCAAATAAACTCTTAAAATTAAAAATAAATAAAATAAAAATTATATTCAAACACAAAGATGTAGACATCAAAATCATTTTTAAATTTTTAAAATAATAGCAAATGTGGTATACTCAGGCACCCTGTTTTAGTTAACTATGTAGTTACAGTAATCAAATAGTGTTATACTGGTTAATGCTTAGACATAGATCAGTGGAACAGAAGGATCAGAAATAGAGTTATACATAGCAGATCACTTGATTTTTATACAAAAGTTATAATTCAGTTAAGACAGGATAATCTTTCAACAAATTATGATATACAAATTATACATTCAAGTGTAAAAAAAGTAAATCTTAACACATGCCTTGCATTAAATACAAAAAATTAACTTGAACTGGATAATGCATTATAAATATAAAACCTAATACTGTAAAACTTCTTGAAAAAATTAGGAAAACAATCTAATTCCTTGGGTTAAGTAAGGTTGTCTTATGAGGCATAAATCAAAGAAAAAACATATATATGTGTTTATATTTATAATTATAAATATATATATATACACACAGACATATAATGATGAAGGTATATCAAAGGGACAGAGGAGGCAACTGAAAAAGTCCAATTTTTGAGCAAAATATAATCAAGAAATATTGGGTTATAAGCAGTAGTATAAAGTAAATATTTATGAGTTCATGCTGATATAATTAGGGAGAAGAGACAGATGTACTGTGTGGAAGAATTCCAAATAATTTGTGTAGATACTCTGTCCTTCAGGGAGCATTCTTATTGTGCACCTAAGGGCTTCCTTCCAAAGAGTATAATATGGAAACAGAAAACAAGAGTAAGTTTATAGTACAGAAACCTGACAAACACTACCTTAACCAGGTGATCATCCTTCATATTAACAGTTAGAGGTCATGTTGATAGTATATATTCTTGATATGATATGACTAAAATGACATTTCATCTCTGTGGTCTTTCTTCCCCAAACCCATAAAACTAGTCTAAACAGAAGAACAATATCAAAGAAATCATTTTAGAGGGACGATCCACAAAACAGTTGAGTGAATAGGACTTCTCAAACTTCCAAGGCCATTAAAAGCAAGGAAAATCTCAGAATATGTCACAGCCACGCAGGGGTTAAGGAAACATGATAGGTACATCAGAAATGTCAGAATATAAGCATTAGTTTTTGAAATTCCACCTGGTGACCAACTTTCAGCCTGTCCTCACACAGCAGTCTTCTCATTTTCTATTTTGGTGATTAGCTGTTTTAAACATAAAAATGAAGGCATATGTCACTGCAAAAATTGCAATGGACAAATTAAACAGGCAAGGAAAGCTTTATTCAACATTATTGCAATAATACAATAGAGGAAAAGGAGCAGAACTCAGTCTGAACTTAACTTCACTTATGGGGATAAAAGTTTTTTTGTTGTTGTTGTTTTTCTTTTTCTATTTTAAGTCCCTGGGTAAATGGGATATCATAGGCCATCTCAGTTTACTCAGTTGACGTTATTCCAAAGAAAAAATAAACTCTCATTTTTCCTGACAGAAGGTAATTTTGTAGTCTGAACTTGACTCCACTTGGGGGGATAAAAGTTTTGTTTTTTGTTCCTTTTTTTTTTTTTTTTTTAAGTGCCAGGGTAAGGGGGATACCATAGGCCGTCTCAGTTTACTTAGTTGACTTTATCCAAAGAAAAAGTAAACTCTCTCATTTCTTCCTGACAGGAGGTAATTTTACATCTTGAGCAAGGTTAGACTCTTAACCTCCCAGGGAAGCTAAGAAAGTGGTGCTATCTTCCTTGATGATAGCATTTTAAAGAGCTGGTTCACATGACTTCGCAGAAGATAGTCATGGGTTGTAAGACTGGCAGGAGGTTTTAAAAATATTTACATCTTGGGGAACGTGGGTGGCTCAGTCAGTTAAACGTCCAACTTCGGCTCAGGTCATGATCTCACAGTTCATGAGTTCGAGCCCCTCATCGGGCTCTGTGCCTACAGCAGGGAGCCTGCTTGGGATTCTCTCTCTCCCTCTCTCTCTCTGCCCCTGACCCATTCATGCTCTTTCTCTCTCCCTTTCTCTCTCTCTCTCTCTCCAAAATAAATAAACATTTGAAAAAAATAATAAAAATATTTACATCTCAAAGGGGCAGTTTACAATTATAACTTTTCTAAAGTAAATTCTCCAATAAAAGAGGTCAGGGGCTAAAGTCAGAGGAAACCTGTCTAAAGTTTGTCAAACTGAAAGGAACACTAAAGATGTAACAGTCATATATATTTTCTCACTTTAAAAATAAAATGAGTACATTGCCAGAGCACTTCATATTTATCTAGACGTTTATGAATAACATGATTGAATCAAAATTTATCTCTTGATCCCACTGTTTAATAAAATTTTAGTTTTATGCTAACATGAATATACAAAAAATATGACTATTTCTATATGTATCCATAAATGTATATCTATATGTGTGATTATGCACATTAAATATAAATATAAAAATAAATAAGTAAATAAATATATATACATATATAACTTATATGTATAATATTTGTAAGTATATTAAACTAAAATGACCTTATACTGCTATCTCCAACTCTAATCCATTAGCATTTGGACATTACAGCCTTCTCTCCTTACTTACCTGTCGCCTCCCATTTAGACAGTGAGAAACATGGCTCCCACTCTCTCCCTCCAGTTTACTTCATTGTTCAATTGCAGTGTGTATGTATAGTGTTACTATAATTGTTCACCCATACCCCTGTGGGGAAAAAAATCTTTATTAACTAGAGTAGAGGGTTAATTTATAGTGCAATATTATATAGAATAGTTTTACCACTGTAAAATATCTCCTGTGCCTCAATCATTCAGTGTCCCCCTACTTCTCTTGTCTTACTTTGCTAGAACTGCCACGACAAAATACTACAGACTGGGTGGCTTTAAAAATGGCGATTTTGGGGCGCCTGGGTGGCGCAGTCGGTTAAGCGTCCGACTTCAGCCAGGTCACGATCTCGTGGTCCGTGAGTTCGAGCCCCGCGTCAGGCTCTGGGCTGATGGCTCGGAGCCTGGAGCCTGTTTCCGATTCTGTGTCTCCCTCTCTCTCTGCCCCTCCCCCGTTCATGCTCTGTCTCTGTCTGTCCCGTAAATAAATAAAAAAAAAAAAAAAAAAAAAAAAACGTTGAAAAAAAAAAATGGCGATTTATTTTCTCATGGTTCCGGAGGTTTGAAGTCCAGGATGAAAGCACCAACACAGTTAGTTTCTTTCTCCTTGGCTTTCAGATAGCTGTTCTCTTGCTACCTCTTTACATGGCCTGCTCTCCAAGTAGTCACACTCCAGGTGTCTCTTTGTGTGTCCTAATCTCCTCTTATTTTATAAGGGTACCAATCAAATTGGATTAGAGCCCACTCCAAAAGCTTCTTTTAACTTACCTTTGTAAAAAGGCCTTAAAATATAGTTTCATCCTGAGATACTATGAGTTTAGAACTTCAACATGAATTTTGAGAAACAGAGTTTCAGCCTTAACATCTTCTAAACCCATGGTAATCCATAACATTTTTATCTTTGCTCTAGTTTTGCCTTTTCTTAGTATGTCCTGTAACTGGTATCATATATACATAGTGTAGCCTTTGCAAACTGTTTTCTTTCGCTTAGCACTGTGAATTTAACATTCATGCTTGTCTTCTAATGGTTTAAAACTAATTTATTTGTATTGTTGAAGACTATTTAATTGTAAGAATGTACCTCAGTTTGTTAATGTATTCACCTATTCAAGGACATCTTGGTGGCTTCTGTTTTTTGATGAGTAGGAATGAAAATTCTATAGGTTTTTTTGTTTGTGTGTTTGTTTCATTTTGTTTGGTTTTGTTTTGGATGCACATATTGTAAATCAGTTGGGTAAATACCTAGAAGTGTGATTGCTTGGTGTGATCTTCCTTTCCAATCTGTATACCTTAATGAAATTTGTCATGCTCCATGCACAAGAACAACTGCTTAATTTTATAGTCAGGGTATCTGTATAGAGTACATCTTGTTACAAACTTTGTAGGTGATGTGTTACTTTGTAACTAGTAAACAACACATGATTTTTCTCTTAACAGTGAGGAGAACCATCTGTACACCCTGATGCATTTTGTTAAACATTATCTTATGATTCAGAAGTTATTTTAAAGTGAATTTGTAACATCTTTCTGTATTTTTTATGTTCAGAACACAATTTTTATTTATGTTTTATTTGATATCAGAAAAGCAGTGCCCTTTAAAAACTAAAATTTAAATAAATAAAGAAGTTTAATATAGTTTCTGGAAGGACATTACCATGCTCCTGCATTCTAGATCCATTGTTTTCATTCCAGGACACTGGTCTTCTAGTACGGCTACCCTTTCCTACTCCACCTGGTTTGATACTCTAATTTCCGCATTTCATGAATTGACCTTTCATAATCAACTTCCACATTTTATTTTTAAAAATGTTTCTAATGTTTATTCATTTTTGAGAAAGAAAGAGCACAAGCAACGGAGGGGCAGAGCGATAGGGAAATGCAGAATTCCGAAGCTGGCTCCATGCTGTCAGCACAAAGCCCCACTTGGGGCTGGACTCACAAACCATGAGATGTTGCCCTAAGGCAATGTTGGATGTTCATCCCACTGAGCCACCCAGACACCTCATAACTTCCACATTTTAATTAAGTGTCTCCTCAAGTGACATTCCTAAGGGGGCCCAAGGATTGTCTAAAAATGTCTTTACTTAGATTTCACATGTTACTAATAGTGTGGTAGAACACAAGATTTTAAATTCAAAACAATATCTGAATTTTAAGGTATTACTTATTGCTGTTTTATGAGTAGCATTATGAGAAAAGAAGCATTATGAGAAGCTCAAGTCTAGTATCATGTTTGTTATTTTTTAGGTTACCTCTTTTTCTCCATTGAACATCTCTTTATGCTTGTTGATACAAAATTTCACCAAGATATGTAGTACTGTGAGTGTTTCTCTACATGTGCTTTTAAAAAATTCATTCTGTTGGGAATTTGAGCTGTTCAATCTGAGAAAGAAATCACATCAAAACGATAAAGCAGGTTTTTATTGTTTTTTATTTTAAGATTTCCAGGTAGATTTGGCTAACTTACCCAACCATATCTGTTGTATAAGTGGACCTTTGTTCCTTACAGCAAAAGATGTATATTCTATTTCTGTTAGCTCTTTTATAAATTCCCAAAGTCTGTGAGTAAAACTTTCCTACCTGTCAAATATTCACATCTAACACTAGCCTTAGAAACAAAAAAGTTAAACCCCAAGAATACCCCATCTTTAACTATCTACTGCTCCCATTAAATATAATTATCATTTAAAAACTGTATTCAAGAAAAAAAATACTGTTCAATATTTTTCATTATTTTCTCATCTTTAGGACTTTTAGGACAAAGATATATTACTCCTGAATGATTAATGTGTTAAAGATTTTAAAGTATGTGTTATATTTTTTAATGTTCATTTATTTTTGAGAGAGAGAGAGAGCAAACTGGGGAGGGACAGAGAGATGGGGGGGCAGAGGATCTGAAGCAGGCTCTGTGCTGACAGCAGTGAGCCCAACGTAGGGCTCAAAATCACAAACCCTGAGATCATGACTTGAGCCGAAGTTGGATGCTTAACTGCTTAACTAACTGAGCCACCCAGGCACCCCAAAGTGTGTGTTACTTTATACATATATGCATAAAGTAAATATATATATATGTGTGTGTGTGTGTGTGTGTGTGTGTGTGTATACACAATTTCTTTCTTTATTTTGAGAGAGCACAAGCAAGGGAGGGGCAGAGAGAGAGAGAGAAAGAATCCTAAGCAGGCTTCATGCTGTCAGCTTGGAGCCCAATGTGGGGTTCGAACTCACAAACCATGAGATCATAACCTGAGCCAAAACCAACAGTCAGACGCTCAACTGACTGAGCCACCCAGGCACCCCTGTGTATTATGGTATTATTTTTAATAGCAGTGTCAGTCTGTATTATTCACATTATACCTAGAACTCTAACTTATGACTAGTATTGGCTTTGTGTTTTCGTGAAATTACTCTCATTATTTAATAAATTATTTGAAGGATGCAACCATTAGTTTTAATGTTTTTAGAGATTTTTATTTGTGAATAGATTTTTAATAAACTTGATGATGAGAATGAGAGTTGTTAGTGAAATTGCACTTATTTATTATTATATTGCCAGAATCACATCTTTCATGACCTAACATATAGCCATTAATAATGTAAACAGCATGGCATATAACACATATAATTTAGAATGAGAAAGATACAAAGGAGTTTAAAAACCTAAATATGTTTTCAACACATTTTGTAATAATAATGATTAAATATTGGTAAGTGCATTAGTAGAAATTTCATTATATTTATTAAAGCACATTGGTTCTATCATTTAAATTATAGCTGGAAATCACTTTGAGGTAGTGTGTTTATTTTATCTCTTTATTTGACCATTTCCCTATCCAATCCCCATCATCGCTCTCCATTCCTCTAGCACTATTAATCTGTGTTTCATTGGTACAAGAAGGGTATGTGGGAGGGCAAGAATTAGAAATTGCCTCTATGACATCTTAATTAACATTTTCAGATTCTACTTGTGATAGAAGAGACAAGTAAGAAAGCAGAAATGATAAATTGGCTTTCAAAAATCTGGAAAGAAAAGACTAACTTAAAAGAGGTTTCTACTGAAGGGCCCCTGGTGGCTCAGTTGGTTAAACGTCCAACTTTAGCTCAGGTCATGATCTCAAGGTTCATAGTTTAAGCCCCACACTGGGCTCTCTGCTGTCAGCATGGAACCTGCCTTGGATCCTCTGTTCCCATCTCCCTCTGCTCCTCCCTTGCTTGCTTTCTCTCTCAAAAATAAATACATGTTAAAATTTTTTTTTAAAAGGGGTTTCTACTGGAAGGAACTTTCATGTACTATTGGTGGGAATGGAAATTAGTGAAGACGCTGTGGAAAACAGTATGGAGGTCCCTCGAAAAATTAAAAATATAAATGCCATATGATCCAGGTATTCACTACTGGGTATTTCCTCAAATAAAACAAAAACATGAATTCAAAAAGATACATGCAGAGGAGCCTGGGTGGCTCAGTGGTTAAGCATCTGACTTCAGCTCAGGTCATGATCTCATGGTTTGTGAGTTCTAGCTCTGCGTGGGGTTCTGTGCTGGCAGTGCAGAGCCTGCTTTGGATTCTCTCTCTCCCTCTCTCTCTGCCCCTCCCCTGCTCACACTTGCTGTCTCTCTCAAAAATAAATAAGTAAACTAAAAAAAAAAAATACATGTGCACCCCTATGTTTACTGAAGCATTATTTATAATAACCAAGATATGGAAGCAACCCAAGTGTCCACTGATAGATGAATGAATAAAGAAGATGTGATATATGCATATAATGAAATGTGTACACCATAGCAAAGATATATAGAGCTACAGAAAAGGACAAGATCTTGCCATTTGCAACAATGTGGATGAACCTAGGGGATATTATGCTAAGTGAAATAAGCCAGACTGAGAAAGACAATTACCATATGCTTTTACTTATATGTGCAATCTAAAAAAATGAATAAATCAATATACAAATTTAAAGCAGAAACAGACTTGTAAATGCAGAAAACAAACTGATGGCTGCCAGAAGACGGGGTTGGGGGAGAATGGGCCAAATGGGTTAAGGGGAGTAGGAGGCTTCCAGTTATAAACTGAATATGTCACAGACATAAAAGGTACAGTGCAGAGAATATAGGCAATGGTATTGTAACAGAGTTGTATGGTGACAGATGGTAGCTATACTTGTGGTGAGCATAGCATAATGTATAATATCGAATGGCAATTTGAAATGTGATGTAACATTGTGTGTCAGTTACGCATCAATCAAAAAAATAAAAGAAGAGGTTTCTACTGGCTAGGGAAAAAGAGTCATCTGGGACACAGAGCAGTGGGGACTATGTGTATTTTACAAGGCAGCACCCATCTGAGATGACAAGGCCCTAAGAGGAGAATGGTAAAATTATTCAACAAGGTAGGCTTTAGCCTTTCTAAGCTTGAGGAAAAAATCCAGTGTTTCCAGAATGTTCTTAAACCAGTGGAGATTTGCTAATCCTGAAGAGGACAGAAATAATTGAAGATACAGATGACTAAAGATAAAGGAACACTTTCCATCCTACCAACCCGTACCTACTTTTTAACTACACACTGTTTTCACAGAAGTTATGTCTTTGAATACTAATTGCAAAGCATGAGAGAACTGCATGTTTCAAGTTACTCATACCATTATTTTTATTGTATAATTTATTTTATAAAAGCTAACACTAGCAGCATCCTATGGCAAAAATGCAAAATTCAAGTACTTCTGTTCACTTAAATTTAGTAAAAAGATCATTTATAGTGTTTGGGCTGAGAAGACCACATCTCAAATCTTACCTCTGTTGCTATTAACATCAGTGCCTTATATAAATCCTTTATAATCTCAGAACCAGTTTCTCTACTCTTAAAAATTATAATAATTCCAAAGTCTCTCACTTGTGTTGAGAATAAAGTGACTTAGTGCATAATTTATCAACTTCATTAGGTTATCATAAGTAGTCATGAAGCTATATAATTGTAGAGAATTTCAATAATGAAAGACCTATTGGTATGAGAGAAAGTTTCCTTTAAAATCATTAGGGGAAAAAAAACCCACTATATTCATAGATGTAAATGATTTATGAAGAAATACTTAATTACTAATATAGTACATGCTTTTTAAATGAAAATATTTTCAGTATTTACTTAAATATGATTCCAAAATTATCAGAATTTTATGTTTTATTGATATAATGAATCATATAATATGTAAAGTGTGAAAGTTCAATAACGTTTCAAAAAATCTCTCTACTTTCATGAAAAATATAAGAAGCTCAGCTAGTTGCATTATCAGAATCAATGTAGTACTGGACACATTTTACACCCATTGTTAAATTCATTAAATCACAATGTTGTACATATTGTAACCGAAAACCTCAAAATTTAAAAAAATCATAAAATCACAAGTGATGTTAAGAAACTACATTTGGATCAAAATTTTTGGTGGATGACTATAACTTTAGGTTATTTCATAAAACAACATGTAAATATATTTGACATAATAACTTGATCAAATAAAATTTTATAACTAGTTGAGCCGTGATTTTAAAATAGTTATTGTGAGCTACATACCACACTGTATTATATTGTATAAGAAGTATATATGAAGAAAACAGTTTTCTTGAGTCATCAGTGCTATTTGTCTCTGAAACAGAACTTTTTCCTCTTAATTCAGCACTCAGCAGTACTGTGAACATATTGATCTGTAATCAACTGCTGACACAGTTATTTGGCTTAAGCCATATATTTACTGAACTGCAAACACAGCATTATGACAGGCATATATAAAACAGTTTTCTAGGACACACAAAAACTCATTGCAAACACTTTATCTAAGTGACAATTTTATCTGCAGTTTTCTTTCTTCAATTTGTTCAGTAAAGGGTGTATATGTTAGTCACCATAAAAATAACATGTTGCTATAAATCATCTCCCAGAACAAAATTAATTTTATATTTCCTCATTTGTAATAAGGATCTTAATAAATTTTAAAAGCCGATGAATAGCACATATTCAATATAGCTTGACTGTAGAGGATTAGCATTTTGAGTATTAATTTATCAGCAATATATAAAAATAGTGGGGCAATTTTTCATATATCAGGGATTTTTAAAATTTAATTAATATTGTAAAAATTATTATAGATAAAATACTTTATAGTGCATTTGATATATGAAGTCACCATTCTTCAATATTTTAGCATACCACTAGGCTAATATAATGAAAAATTATTAAATGTAAAATGTAACAGTTTTAAGGAATTATACGCTCCTTACACAGTGTTTTACTTTGTATCATTGCTATTTTCTAAAGTTTATACCTAGAGCTGCAAAGCATATTTCTGTCTTGTGCCAAAACCATGCTTGGTGCTTAAGAGTTTAAAAAAGTAAAGAGAATATCTATATATATAGTACATGATGACTTTTATGATATATATAAATATATACTATATATATATTGGTGTAAAGAAGACAAATTTTCAAAGGTTCTTTGGCCTTTGGCTGGTGTGCACAGTAAGCCAAACAACGACACTGGTTTTTGTGGCAGAGAAAAGGGTTTTATTTCCGGGCACCAAGCAAGGAAAAGGGAGAAGTTTTCTCAAATTCCTATCTCTGTTTGGTTGGGTTTATTTAAGGGTAGAGGGACAGGATGTGAAATATGTTGATAGGCTATCGAGATAAGGGGAGATGGCACTCTTTCTGGGCATGCACATTCAGGAATCATGCCACTTCATGGGAGGCATGTCCAAAAAATGGCAGAAGTAGCATGACAAAAGAGGAAAATCTCTGAGTGTATCCTCACCGAGGTTACTTTCCTTCACTCCTGGTCCCTTCTGCTCAACTGCAAGAATTCTTTCTTCCTGGTTTATTCATTTTTAATTGGTCTTATTGGTTCTGGGCCAACTTTGTGCAAAACAGGCCAATCTTTGTGCAAAAGGCCTATAAATCAATCAGGTGAACAGAGTTTTCTTAGGGCGGGATGATCAAGCATTTGTTGACTTAAATGTATTGGTTTCAGACATACTTGTATTTTCTTTTTCTTGATGCTCATGGAAGGCCTCCCAAAGGAAGAGCTGTAGGCTTTGGGTTTTACTTTGAATTCCATTTGTACAATGCAGAGAAGTAACACGCCATTGTTGGGGAGGAAGATCTTCCTCTGCCTTATGGTCCTTCTTAGAATCAAATTGCTGGGAGACAGATTAATAGGAGAAAATTAAGTTTAATAGGCTTACATATGGGGAATTCAGATAGACATTCCAATGACAATGAGGCAATAGGAAGTTTATTAGAGCTAAGGAGATAGGTAGGGGCCTGAGGATACAAAGGAAAGAAAGCCCATTAAGAAAGAAGGTGAAAGGAGATGTTTGGAAAAACAAGGTTGTCCTATGATGCAGGTGAGTTCCTGGATAAAAGGGAGGATGGGTTAATAGCTCTCTTCCTGTTATAGGCTCTCCTTTTCAATGTAAATTTAGGCAGACGATGGGTAGGCCTAAATCTTTTTCTGCATGTGTTGAGGTTTAATTACTTTTAACTCTAAATAATCTTTATGTCAAAGTGGCCCATCTTGGGGCAGCCTGCCCTGGACCCCTGCACCATAAAGCAGGAAATGAATATTTGAGATTACTGAAATAAATGACATAATATTTTTAGCATTTCCTGGTCCTGACCATATTTTCTGCTATCTATGTTTGCAACTCAAACAAGTGCATTATTATGAAATGGCCCATAGCTCAAATTTTTAAATGACATATCCAAGATAGTATTTTAAAGAGTGCTTCTTTCAGAAATGACAGTAAGTGCTGCTTAATTTTTGGAATGTGATACATGAGAAATATCAAAAGAAAATTATTCCAGAAGAAAACACTCACAATGCTAGATAATTACGTATTTAAAAAAAAAAAAAAAAATTCTGACAGGAAAAAAAGTATTCCTGACCAGTTTGCAGAAAAATATGGGAACTTCTTGGAAACTAAAACCAAAATGAATTACAGGTTCAGAGATGTGAGTATGATGAAGGAGCATAAGGCAAGCTGAGGGAAAAGTACAGGCTAACAGCACCCCACCGCTGGGTGGGATATGCTTTCCTTGGACACTCCTGGCTGCCCAAGAACAAAGGGAAAAAAAACAAATGGTTGACCGATAGAGATCACAGTCATGCAGGACAGGAGTCTCTTTCAGTTTATGGATAACTTAGTAAACTTCAAGAAAAAGGCAATCTTATCCATAGCCTAATCTCCAGAAACCTTTAGATTCCATTTCCTGGAGCCCTAATATTGTTGCAGGATTTTTTACCACAATACCTGGGATTCATTGTCTTGCTGGTTTAAAGAATGAAGAGGTGGGCACAAAATGAGCAGCAGGCAAAAGTTTATTAGAGCATGAGTTTAGAAAATAAAAATAGTCGGAAAGCTCTCTTTACAGAGAGGGGACATTCGAAAGTGAATGCCCAAGGACTATAGACAAGGGTGCTTGTTTTATAAGGTTCTGATTGCCCCCCCCCCATCCTTTCCCCCATGTTCCTTCTCAGGTTCTACCCTTATTGGATGGACAACTTTAGGTGCTGGGTTGTCCATTCCTGATTGGCTCGTTTCCATCGTATGAGGGTGATCTATGACCAAATCATTCCTTGTAGATCATAGGTTTTATGGCCTACTTATTTTTAGTCAGGTCTTTGGTCAAATTCCCGAGGGAAGCCTGAGGGGGAGTAGGTAGTGTCTGTTACATTCTTAAGAGGGACCTTATACCTTGGCCAGGGTGGGGGGGGTGGTGCTGTGGTCAGACACCACCAGCATTTTTCCAAAATATGTGTTTTTCCCCACCCAGGAGCCTCAGGTCCTATCCTTTACCTCTCTGCCTATTTTATCCTATCTTTCCCTATTATAATATCACCTTCATCAAGATGTAAGTAGGGGTATAAGTGCTTGCTATGGTCGTGTGGGAAACAGAGGCAAATGAAACATTAAATTCTGTTACTGTCTACAGCCCACTGACAAGTCTTTGAAACAGGTAAAGTGACCTTCTTCTAGGAGCTCAGCTGCCTCAATGATGACACTTTGCTAGGGGCGAAAGAGAATCTTGGCTTAACAACCTGACCCCACGCCCCACCCCGCCCCCCCCACCCCTGGATCCTGTGAGTCTCTTTAAACATGTAAAAATTCTTTTGCAAACCTCTTTTGTCTTTAACCCCCAAGTATATGTTGGCAATCATACTCCAAGCTTATGGCCCCTGATATATATCTGAAGGGTCTCATGACTGAGGTTTTACTAAACAGTAATAAATGACATTTTCCTAACAATAGCTAGACCCTCAAGGTCCTGGAAACCTTGCTTCCAAAATTCCTTAGAGACTTACACTTGTCCCTAGCCCCCTCCCAACCTGAAGGTATATAACCAGCCACTCTTTACAACCTCAGTGCAGCTCTTTCTGCCTACAGGTCCTGTCCCCATGCTTTAATAAAATCATTTTTTAATCATAAAAGACATCTTCAAGAATTCTTTCCTGGTCATTGTTTCCAAACCACCATGTCCCCAAAACCCCATCAAGTGGACACTGAAACTGGAGTATCTACATATCTCTGCTGCCCTTGAAACTGCATTTTATGCCCAGCACAGGTGGTGTATGAGGTGTTGCAGGGGAATCACGTGAAGCCTAGCACTCAAGTAAATGACACATAATCCAACAATTCTAGGGGTGAACACATCCCATAGATAAATTAGGAAAACAAAACACTCCACAAAAGGACCATAATTACCTTGTTTCTAAGTGGAAGTAGAGAGGAGAGAAAATAAAAATTTCCCTACAAATTCATAATTACAAACTTATATTCACCTGAGTGAACCTAAAATTACTTTAGTGACCTAAGTTTCAAAATGAAGGTTCTAGTTTAAATGGATTCAATTTATAAATACGTAATTTGTGACAGTAAACACAAATAATTTTTTGAGATGCAATATATTTCCAGATATCTTTAAGCAGTACCAAGTGATGCATTACATAATGAAAAATAAATTTAAAAGTTAACTTAAAAGTCACCATGTCCAAAAATCAGAAGTAATATAATTCATAGATATATAAGCATAGGGAAAGATCAGACTGCTAAGGAATAAAGATAATGGAACAATTTTGATACTGCATATAAAATACAAATGTGCAATATGTTCAAAAAATAAAAGTGCACATCAAAAATATGATGATGATGTAGCCTACAATTAAACAAAAAGATAAGGCAGAACTTTAAGGGTCAAATTAATTTCTAAAAAGTAAAAATATGAGAAAGAATTTCAAATAAATTTTTAGAAATTAAAAATATAAGATTACACACTAAATACATGGTTTTAACTGGAGATTGACCAGAATTGGAAATTAAATTAATAAAACTGACATTACAACTGAAAGAATTAAACATAATGATGTTTATATAAAAAATTAATATAAAGAAGTTAAATATAATGATGCAAATTGTAAAAAAAATAAAATAAAAAATGAAAACATTAAACAGAGAGGGAAAAGCCCAGAGGATTTTAAACATCTAATCGGATTCTGAGAATTTACATAGATACTTGGGAAGAGATGGTATTCAAAAATACGAGGGTGTGTATATTCCAGAATTGATAAAAATCACAAATCAAGAAGCCTAAATAATTTTAAGCAAGTTTAAACTAAAGAAAACCTATTTCTAAACCTGCTAATAGATATTTGAAAAATGATATAGTTAAATCAGCTTTAATTTAATTTAATTTAATTTAATTTAGGGGATGCAGTACTGCAAATGTAGACAATTTAATGAAAATACATCTGAAAGGGGGATATTTAAAGGAAAGCTTCATACAATTATTGCCTGACCCTTATCAAAATGTATTATTGAAATGTATGGCATGTCTGAATGGAGAAGTCTTTCTTGAACCAGACAGCTGAGAAAGGGGAAATAATGCAAATCTATTCTTCATCCTTTTTAATATGGCATGCAGAATGGGAACCTTTAGAATTGCCTAAACCCATTCAAGTAGTTAATTTAAAACAACATAGGACACTACTGGGGGTAGGGAGGGAATGGCAATCAGGAAATTTCAGCTAATTAATTAGCCAGAACTAATTACAGGAAATGTCTGTTAAGTACACCACACTAAATGGAGCCTCTGGGAAAAGTCTGTTACTGACATTCACCATTTATTGCTGGAATTTGATGCAGTTTCAAGACATGTGCCATTTGAAAGGGATTTGTTGGCTTGTTATTGGCTTTTCATTGAAATATCTTCTATTACAGAAGAATATACATATTGTAAGCTGAAATAACCCTCATGTCTTAGGTTATAACAAATTCTATTCCCACAGGAATGGAAATGCAAATTTCCCTCACTAGGTGGAAACAATGTATTCAAGAATACACAGCATTGGTGACCACTGGAGTATCAGACAGTACATGAATTGGTGGTTGCTCTGCCTTTTGGCTGGGTCAACATAAGATCCCCTTCAGGAGTAACCTAATCTCATAGCCAAAGGGACCACTTACCATGAACAGTTACTAGAAGATGCCAAGCACCTTGGTTTACAGAAGGTAGATCAAATGTGGTTAATTGGTACTTGGTCGTAAAACCAATGCCTTGCAAATAGTTGACAGTTGCTTTTTGAATGGAAAGGGAAATAAAAACATAGATTCACACAACGGGTATAACAAAGATTGGTGTTTCTTGACGCATTAAGAATTGGATAACAACAATGTAATGTAGGTTTTTAGTGATTCTTGGGCAGTAGCTAGTAGATTGATAAAATGTCAAGTGTTTTGTTATGATAAACTTTATGGAATTGGAAAGAGAAAATCAAATGTAAGTAAAAAATATCAAATAATCATGTTGATGGCCATTAAAATTTAGAAGGAGATAGAAACCAAGCAGATGCTTTTTTTCACTGTTTGGAAATTGTCCCATGGGGACATAAGATAAGTGATCCTACAAACATTCGATAAATGCATGTATCTTGTAATTTTTGTCAGAAGTTCACAATATAACTAACAATTGCTTTATTTACTAACAAGATCATTAGTGATTAAACGCATCTACAGATTGCCTAGTAAAAGATCTTGGTCAGACCACAGCTGTCAGGAAATTCATGTAGAAATCCATTTCAGTATAACAAGGCAGTATAAACAGTACATATGGCAATGCCCACAAGAGACTTAAGGTCCATTTTTAACTGAGTTTATTTATTTTTGATAGAGAGAGCGTGAGCAGGGAAGGGAGACACAGAATCTGAAGATTCTGAGAAAGAGGGAGACACAGAATCCAAAGCAGGCTCCAGGCTCTGAGCTGTCAGCACAGAGTCCGACACAGGGCTCGAACTCACAAACTGCGAGATCATGACCTGAGCCAACGTTGGACACTTACCCAACTGAGCCACCCAGGCACCCCTTAACTGAGTTTAATTTATTCCCCAACCCAAGACAATGTGGGTTATGAGCAAAGTTTCCTCTTGTCTGGAAAGCCAGAAGATACTAACACAACTCAAACTAATGTATTTGCAATGATTTTAGTCCAATTCATGATTGGTAACTGCTATTTGGTGTGTATTTCTGTTGTGATTTAAGAGATTAATTTGATGGATTTAATAAAACATAATATTCATTGGTGATCAGATGAACTGGGAGATTGAATTTAAATCCCCACAGCCTATTCTTCTAACAGAAGCTATCAGCCAAACAAGCAAGTAAAGTCAGTTAACAATCATTTAATTGTATATTGAATCAACTTTTCATAAAGTTCAAATTTTTATGGTGGAAGGAAGTTTAAAAAAGCAGTCATCTTGGGGCAGAGTTGTGAAACCACTTGTGCTTATGTATCTTGAAATGTATCTTAAATGTATCTTGAAAACAATATCTGCACCCCGTTGGAAGATAGTAATCAGTATGCATCCTATTACCTATTTTGTTTTATAAGTAGTGTGCAGGGGCCATGACAAGCTGCCTCAAGATGGGCCACTTTGCTATAAAGATTACTTTGAGTTAAAAGTTATCGGGGCGCCTGGGTGGCGCAGTCGGTTAAGCGTCCGACTTCAGCAAGGTCAAGATCTCGCGGTCCGTGAGTTCGAGCCCCGCGTCAGGCTCTGGGCTGATGGCTCAGAGCCTGGAGCCTGTTTCCGATTCTGTGTCTCCCTCTCTCTCTGCCCCTCCCCCGTTCATGCTCTGTCTCTCTCTGTCCCAAAAATAAATAAAAAACGTTGAAAAAAAAATTAAAAAAAAAAAAGTTATTAAAGCCCAGCAGATACAGACAGGGCTCTCTGCCTACCTATCTACCTAAATTTACATTGGAAAGGAGAGCCTATAATAGAAAGAGAGCTATGATCAGAGAATCTCTTTTACTTAAGGAACATACCTGCATAATAGGGCAATCTTGTTTTTCCAAACATCTCCTTTCACTTTCTTGCTAATAAGCTTTCTCCCCTTTGTGTCCTCAGGCATCTACTCCTCTCCTTAGGTCTTATAAACTTGCTGTTGCCTCGTTGTCTTTGAAATCTTCTGTCTCTGTGGATTCCCCATGGTACACTTATTAAATTTGATTTTCTCATATTAATCTGTCGCATGGAAATTTGATTCTAAGTCCAGCTATAAGGACCGTAAATCAGAGGAAGGTCTTCCTCCCCAACAAGTGTAAAGGATGCAGAAAAAACGGTAATAAACAATTTAGAAACAGAATCAGCAAGATGGACTCTGAAGGACAGACTTAATTTACAAGTTGACTGGACAGTGTTTCTGCTCATCAAGGACTGCTACTGAGTCTTGGTCAAGATAAGGACCAATTTGTTTACTAATGGTACATTATGAGGTATATAAAATTCAAAACTCCCCTGGCAGTACCCAGGGCAAAGTTTGCTTACTGATAGAGTATAGATTATATTTAGTATAACTGATGAGTATGAACTATATTGTGAAACAAGACAGGCAAATAAAAGAGAAATAATTGATTAATAGGTACATAAAAATGCATAGCTGTAATTATTTCAGCTTTCTATATTGTCAAAAGTCCACAATGATACTTTGTATATTTTCCAATAATGATTTCACATCCAACCTGTCTACCTCATTTCACCAGTATAGTGACATTCTTTACTGGTTTAGTATTCACTAGGACATGAGTAAATGTTTATGGTATATTTTCATTAATTTGTCTTGAAAATAATGTGTGAACCAGCTCCCTTGATCACAAACCTCTTTTGTTTTACTATGTCTTTACTTAACTGCTTCTGCTCAATTTGTTAATTTGTATTATTCACATACATCAATTATTGGTATGTAGGGCCATAATTCTCTTGTGTGGGGACATATTCTTTTATTTAATCAATTTGATCTCTTTTCTCTTTACACTGCATTCCTTCCAATTATTTTCTTATAGATTTCCTATCTGACTTGTATTTTATGCATGCTCAAATCTCTATAGGTAGGAAGGCTTTGATTTATTTACATTTCTCATTCAGTTCTTGTTTCAGGGTGACTTCTATTCTTTTACATCATTCCAGGTTATGTTATGATATGATTTTAGATATTTAGTAATGTCATTCCTTTAATCAATATTTTACTAAATATTAAAATTTTGATTTTTCAGATTTCCTATAAAAATTATTTTCTAAAAATACAGGTATATCTTAGACCGAGTAACTTGTAGAGTGAGTTCATGATAGGCATCATAATATGAAAAAAGCAGACTATAATAATTAAATATTTTATTTATATCATATAGAATGTATGTTTTCTCTTTGATGTATTGTTCTTTGGTTTATAGAGTTGATCTAAACTTTATTTTTGAAGGATCTCTAATTGATAACAGATATAAGCCTGATATTAATCTAAATAGTTCAAAGAAATAAAAATCCATCATTGGGGGGTGGATTTGGGAAATTCAACATAGGCCATTTACTACCAACGGTTAAAGAGATGAATTTGGAAAAATATTCAGTCTTCTTTCCCTCCCTTCTTCCTTCTCTACTTCCATCCCTTCCTACTGTAAGGCTTAAATTGTAGTGTAGGGCTAACCTGTAGCCTTGAGAAGTAACAGCTTTGTTTTGACACTGTAGGTTAAGAGATAACAGTCTTGTCCTATCAATCAAGGGAACAAAAGTTCAAGGAAAATCAACTGGATTAGTGTTTGATTGGATTGGGGCAAGGGCATGTCTGAACTGTTTCCACCCCCATCTGGGAACTATTTCTTTGTTCTGTTCCCGGGTGATGATAAAACCATGTGGTCGGCTCTAAAAACTCTGTACCCGGCTGTTCGAGGCTGCACTCTGATCGGTTGGCCTTGCCTCTCATTGCAATAAACTTTGTTGTGACTGTCACTGATGCCCATAGCATTCTGTTTCAGGAGTCGTGTGGATGCAACACTACTTCTTTCCTTTCTTCTTCCTATTTTAAAATTCAAGCTACATAAATTATTCGGGAATATAATCCTTATGTAAATCCTGGAAATCTTTTTTTTCCTGTGCATCCTGTGTGCACAAGATCTCTGTATGAAAAAGTGTATATAGGTATATGGCCACCTACCTTGTTCCAAGTAGCCTGCATTTCTGGGACTAACTCCTAAATGTATGCATTAAAAAGAGATATGGCCCAAAATTATATATCACTGAAAAAAATATTGAGGTGTAAATTCATATATCACTGAAAAAAATATAGGAGGTAGAAGTATAGTATGTGCGTATGTCCTAGTGGTTATCATTACCTACTGGTGCATATCTCACTTGGGCATAGGTTTTTTTCCTCAGAGATTAATTTTGGCTCTCATTTTTGTTTTGTTTTAAAAATAGATTTCAGGGGCACCTGGGTGGCTCAGTTGGTTAAGCTTCTGACTTTGGCTCCAGTCATGATCTCATAGTTTGTGAGTTCGAGCCCCGCGTCAGGCTCTGTGCTGACAGCTCAGAGCCTGGAGCCTGCTTTGGATTCTGTGTCTCCCTCTCTCTCTGACCCTCCCCCATTCATGTGCTCTCTGTCTCAAAAATAAATAAACATTAAAAAATAAAAAAATAAATAAAAAATAAAAATAGATTTCAATAATAAAAAAAAAAATAAACCCAAACCTAAAACAGAACTACTTATTCAATTCATAGTTTTAAGAGTGGATGATGGACTGGGATGAACTGGGCAATTCTGCATTATCTTGGCCAGGAGAAGCTGAACTTGGCTGAGCTCATTCCTGGGTCATCATGGGGTGAGGGATTGGCTTGTCTATGATGGTTCTGTTAAGATAGTTCATCTCTACTTATTGTGGTACCTCATCCTTTCAGAAAGTTATCTTTTTTGTTATTGTTTAGATGGTAGACTAGCCAGATTCTAAGAGGAGAGCAAAGGCACGGAAGGCCTCTTATAGCCCAAGCTTGTCTAAGTAAAATGTTGCTTCGACTGTGCTTTACTAGCCAAATAAACTCACAATGCCATCCCAGATTTCAGATGTGAGGAATTAAACTTATCCTGTTAAGGCGAAAATTACATGAGAATGGTTGCATGTAAAAGAGGAATTTAGGGTTATTTTAAAAACAGGTCATATCATATCTTATTCTGTTTTTCCTAACCAATTATTTTCTCAGGCATGTCAAGTATACCAGACTGAATTTAAAAAGAATTAGTATTTAAATCAATGTTTAAATTTTGAAAAAAAAAATCATTTCTTATGAAATTGAGTCTTTATACCAAAAAGTTATGTTAAAATTATTCATCTGTTCCTGATAACAACGTATCCTAATTATAAGGAAAGTAAATCAGTAATATTTTAATCTAAATCTGTTATAGTGGTCGACATAATTATGCAATTGTTTTTAATTTAATGTTTGTAGATGGTTTCTGAGTCTTAGTAAAACTCTTGAAAGAGATAAAAATTTTTGTGTGTGCGTATGCACTTTTAGAGTAGATGGTCTATGGCCAAATTCTCTCTTGTTTTTAAAATTTTTTAATGTTTATTTATTTTTGAGAGAGAGAGAGAGAGCACAAACAAGGGAAGGGCAGAGAGGGAGAAGGAGACACAGAATCTGAAGCAGGCTCCAGGCTCTGAGCTATCAACACAGAGCCCGATGTGGGGCTTGAACTCATGAACTATGAGATCATGACTTGAAGTGAAGACAGATGCTTAACCAACTGGGCCACCCAGGAGCCCCAATAGTCAATCAAATTTTTAAGCATTTCCTACACAGAGTACACAAGTATTGTAGGAAATATTTTTATTCCTTGAGAAAATATATTTTTATCTCAATATCAGTTGATTCATAATTTATATGTAGTTTTTAGCTTTTACCATAATTTTGGTTCCCTTACCTTTAATTGATCATTCCTTGTTTGTAGTTACTAATACCTTACTTACTGAATAATAAAAATTATGTATGTCTAAGAAAGGTATTATGATAGCAGCAGACTATATTATGACTAGTAGAATGTCTACTTTAAAAGGCATCATATTCTTGGCTTTCTGTCTGATGACAGATACAGGGTTTCTCCTCAACTAAAAGATTGATCAAGATTTGCATCGCATTAGAGCCTTTAAAATTGTAAAGAATCAAAGTCTGATGACAGATGGCATACCTGCTGAGGAGTTCAAGGGCGCTGATGAGATGATACTGAGGTGACAGCAGAGTCTTTTTGCTCTACATATGTAATAGCTGATATGAAGAGATTTCAGAACTGCTGTTGGCATCATTATCTTTGTGATAAAAAGGTGAATATTCTGACTGCATCTGTGGTTATCTGCCACTTATCTTAGAAACCAAGAAAGGGAAAACAACGGAATGAATTTCATGTATAATCCCTAAATTTAGATTGTAACCATATTTAAAATGATAATTTAGCGTAGTTTCAGACTCAATCAAACCCATGTGAAAACTTTAATGAATAAAATCATGTAAATATAGAAAACAAGACATATATTATGAATAGTCTCATAGTGAATCATTTTTAAAGCAATAATGAAAAAGTTACACTCTATGTACTACCTGCCTTTTTAAATATTTTCAAAAAATGTACAGAATATAGGGAATATATGGAAACATATGAAGGAATCTTGGACAAAGTTGAATGGATTAAGTTTATTGCACTTAAATGTGTACTGAAATACACATATCCAGTATAATTTTATTTTTAAAAGTACATGTAAGTTCCAGAGATATGTTAAAGCTGTCTCATACTACTGAGTGTGAAAGACCATTGTTAAATATTTGGAAATTCTGTAAGCTATTTGATTTTGTGTTGTTGTTTACAATTGGCTTTGGTAGGGGTATTTTATTTTTAGCATAAAAAATAGCAATGACACAAATCAAGATTTTGTTTTGTTTTGTTTTGTTTTGTTTCCTCCAGAGAAGATTATTAAACATTTACCAACTTATTGCTGCTTCTAAATAAATCTTAGTAATATGCCAAATGCCTTTGAAAATTTTCTTTCTCTATTATTCCTCTATTTCTTCTAATTTTTGAAGTGTTTTTAATTAAAAACTTTATAATCATATTAAAAAGCATACTTTTAAAGAATATGAAACAAATATAACAAATACACAAATTAAACTATATTTTTAATACCAGGTAAAAATATGTGGAAATATACTATAATAACTTGAAATCTTTTTAAATAATTTTTTTCCTAATGCTTCTATAACAGAAATGCTAGAGATCCAAATGACTAGTGACCAGCTTTAAGTAGAAAAGCAAATATTAGAAAAATTGATCATGTGCTTAAAATAACAAAGGCACTGTTTATCATATTTAAAGTGGAGAAAAATAACATCACATATCTGAAACATCTCACTGGTGAGAAGTATCTAATTTCTATAAATATTCATGTGCTCTGTAGTCTATAACAGATAACTTCATTATTGCTAGTCACACTGATGTAAAAAATGCTTTCAGGTATACTTTTACCATTTACTCTGCAAGCTCAAGACAGTGTTATGACACAGAAGTAAAGAGAGTAGATTTTTACAATAAAACTAAGGTTCTTAGTAGTACTTAATAGATAGCAAGGAAAACAAGATTTTTCATCACAACGAATGGATTCTCATATGATATTTTTTAATACATTTTTTAATTTACTTTTCTAATATTTTGTCTAAGATATTTGTCCATAACTTTACGGTGTTACTGACAGTGTGTGCCCTTTCCATGAAAAAAAAAATCTTTTATTCATATGTAGAAAAGTTTATGAATATTTGAGATAATCAGGTTATAGGTTGTATTAAGTTTTTGCTTATAAGACATTTTGTCCTTTCTTAATTGGAATTGTTGGATTCTCAATTATATTTCCTTATGGTTATGGAAGTTTTTGTTTGATTTATTTCTGAGACAGGTTTAATGAGTTTCTTGAATTTTTCTATTTTCATCTAAATTTTAATAGTGGTTGTTTCTTAATCACTATCTTTCAAATTGCACGCATATTTAGAAATATCTTTCCTTGAGGGGCGCCTGGGTGGCTCAGTCGGTTGAGCGACCGACTTCAGCTCAGATCATGATCTTGCAGTCTGTGAGTTCAAGCTCTGTGTCGGGCTCTGTGCTGATGGCTCAGAGCCTGGAGCCTGCCTCGGATTCTGTGTCTCCCTCTCTCTGCCCCTTCCCAGCTCATGCTCTATCTCTCTCTGTCTCTCAAAAATGAATAAACGTTAAAAAACATTTTTTTTAAAAGAAATATCTTTCCTTGATACCTCAGGTACCTTAAAAACCTGTACCATGTTGCTAAATGCAATTTAATAGAACATAAGGAATGTCAGTAATGCATAAAAGGCAAAATAAAAATTATAATTTAGAAAATATTTTAATAAGAATATGTGCTCTAAATATAGGACAGGAATTCAGAGATGAAAACATTTTAATATCTTGTTCAAGGAGAAATAGAGAAACCCTGCACCCTATCCCCCTAAAAGAAATCAGTAGTAATGTTCTGAACACCCAATGAATTTATTTGATAGATATTTGAGGAAGTACAATTTAATTTTCTAATGTGATATATATTTTTTTCCAGTATACTTTCATTTTGCATGTCATCCAAACAATACCATCCCTAGTTCGTTTGCCTTTTGCTTTCATATAATTTATTTTCCGATGCTGTTTCTTTTGATTGAGTATTTTTGTCTTCATATCTATATGATATATGGTCACTCTTTTAATATCATCTCAGTTTACAAATCCTCCAGCCACCTATAGTCCTCTTAGTTCCCATCACACTCTGCTATACAAAACAGATTATTTTACTCTTATATTCTCCTTACATGAGTGATTCAGATTAAGTCATCACCAAAATGTAAATTTCAGTAGTAGGGATACAGTTTGTTGTTCTCTATAATGCTGCTTCATGGCCAACACACTTAAGGACCCTGAAAATTATAGTTAACAAATACATATTTTTATAACTAGGTAAAATTTAACCCTTCAGTACTTTCTCATCTGTATTTATTTTATTATGTTTTTAATTTTTTAATGTTTATTTATTTTTGAAGGAGAGAGAGCTCATGAGCCTGGGAGGGGCAGAAAAAGACGGAGACACAGAATCAAAGCAGGCTCCAGGCTCTGAGCTGTCAGCACAGAGCCCAAAGCAGGGCTCAAACCCACCAACTGTGAGATCAAGACCTGAGCCAACCAGGTTAACCAGCTGGTTAACCAGCTGAGTCACTCAGGTGCCCCTCTGATCTCTATTTATTGTTAAACTCTTTTACATTCCTTGCCTCTGATCTTAAGGAATTTTTTAATAGAGTTTTGAAAATCCATTTATATTTTTTCAAACTATTTCTGTTTCTCAAAATATTTTTCCATACTATTAGAACATAATAACAATTTTGTTCTGTGCCAGTAACTTACTTACAACTATATTATCAAAGGTACATTAAAAAATAAAGCTAGTCATCAAAGAAAGATACTTTAAAATTTCAAGATATAGTATGTCTTTGACAATAATTATTTAAACAAAAATAAAAAAGATTTATAAGCAATATAAACCTCTGAGATATTGTAAAATTATTCTTATTTTTGTCATTTTTTTTTCTTGAATGTGAAATATTTTTACTGCTGCTGGGCTTATCTGACCTTTAATGAACCCACAGTGCCTTAGGCAACCATTCATTCATTGTTCCATAAAGTAAGAGATGTTATAATAGTAAAAGACATTGATTCATACATCTTTATTGTGGAATTCCAAGATGTTTGTCTTTCTCAAAATAAGCCTTTTTCCTCTGCAATAAAATAATATTAGTCCTTGTCAGAAAAGAAAAATGTAGTCTTCAGAATTACTAAAAAAACATAACCCTATGGGAAAAACACAGGCTATGTGCTGATTTATTTTCTGTGTCTGATCTTATGATGTAATATTTTAAAAAGCACTTTCAGTTAATCAATAAATCACTTTAAAATACTCTAATAAATATATGATCCAATTAAAATCAGTGCACAATATGATGTGATCACTGAAACAACATAGAAAGAAAGTCAATGCAATTGAAATATTGCAAGCATTAACACGTTTATTGCTTGAGATAAATTATGGTCTCTGGGTGATTATTTTATGCTTTGTACTTTTTTTGACACAGAAATAATTATCAGAAAAACTTGTATCTACTGCTTATGGACAGGATAATATCACTTTTTTTTTTTTAATCCACACAATCTCCACATTTGTTCAGTGTGTTCTATTTGTTGGTTGACAGTAATAAATCCTGATATGTATGTCAAATTAACGGTCCTAGGTCATTGCTGTATAACCACACTAGTTATCAATGAATAGATTATTTTGGTTGGGGGTGCTTATGAAGGTTGTCTCTATAATTACCCTTTGCAAGGACTATTGTCAATTAAAAAATTAGATAAGAATGTTTTCAAGTTTCCTACAAAATATTAACAAAATATTTGAATATATAGCTATATTTATAGACAAAATAGTATTTCATGGCCTCACAAATACACTAATGGGTATATACAATTCCATCCACCCCTAGCTACTGTCTGCAAGTTTGGAGTCATCTGTACTCTCAATGTTACAGCTCCTTCTGTTCTTCTCCCCTGAGTCCATTATAGCCAGTCTTTTGACTCTAAAGCACAAATGAATCATGTCATCAACAACTTCCATCTTTCTAAATGCAAGGGCTATCGCTAGCCATCTTTATTTTTCTTTTCATTTGGAAAAAAAATATTCTTCATTTGACTTTAGAGCAACTCTTGCTCTCCATGCTAACTCCATCCATGGAGTGGCCATTCCATCTCAGTTCTTTGCTGGGTCTTCTTCCTCTTTAAAGTCTTTAAGTACTAGAGGAAGTCAATGCTTAATTCATTTACCTCTTCTCTGTCTACACTAGCTTCCTAAGTAAGATTATTTATATGCTTTAATATGGCTCTGATGTGTGCTCTTGAATCCAAAATTAGACTAAGAATTGCATTCTGGATGTCTAATAGATCTTAAACATAATATGTTTAAATTCATGCTCTCCCTATCAATCTGTTTCTTCCTGATTATTCCCTTTTCAGTATCTGCAAATGAACATGTTACAGAAAGTGAACATGTTACATGAATTTAATGATTGGCATTTAATAAAAATATTCTGGGTCTCTCTCTCCCTCTCTTTCTCTCTCTCTCTCACACACACACAGACACACCCACCCACACACATACAGTTGAAAATGAAAAAGACAAAAAGAAAAGTGAATTGTTAGGAAAATAGTAATGGTAATTCTATTACAAATAATCATCTTGATGCAATAAAGTCAGGGAATTTATATCAGGAAAATCCTTACTTCAACTTTAAGTCTTTTAATAAAAATGATGATATGATGATAACTGGAAGTAAACAAAAATAACAGGTGTTGAATACCTAATATATGCCAGATATTCTTTTAAGCATACAACATGGATAAGTTTATATAATTCTGAAAACAGCCAAATGAGGAAGGCAGACACAGTGATACAGGAGAGTTAGACTCTCCTATAATACACAGAGTATCTACAATTGCTCTACAAAATATAACATATAGTAAATCAAATATTTTGCCTCCGTGACATTATATTTGGGCCAAAGGAGAAGTGCAGAGTTCTTTCAATAGAAGACCATCCCTTACCACAGTTTTAGTTAAGAGTTGGTCTGAGAAACTTATAGAAGCAGCAAATAGAATGGTGGGTGTCTGAGAATGAGTGGGGAATGGAGGAGATGAGGAATTGTTCAATGGATATAAAGTTACAGTTATAAAAAATAAATAAATCCTAAAGATCTGCTGTAAAACATAGTGCCTATAGTTAATAATACAGTACTGTGCAGTTAAAACTCCAAGAGAATTTGTGAGGAGATAAGTTAATGAACTTGATTGGGGTAATCATTTCACTATGTACATGAATATCAAATCATCAAGTTGTGTACCTTAAATATGAATCATTTTTACTTTTAAAACTTTTTAAAATGTTTATTTTTGAGAGAGAGAAACAGAGAGCAAGCAGGGAAGGGGAAGAGAGAGGGAGACACAGAATCCAAAGCAGGTTTCAGGCTCTGAGCTATCAGCACAGAGCCCAACGTGGGATTTGAACTCACAGACCGCGAGATCATGACCTGAGCCGAAGTCAGTTGCTAAACCAACTGAGCCACCCAGAAGCCCTATGAATGACTTTTATTTTTAAAATGTATATCTTAAAAAAATCTAAAGGGGCAGATCTCATGGTAAGTGTTCTTACCAGAAAACAAAACCAAAACAAAGTAAAACCCCCAAAAGGGCACAAGAAAACTTTTGGAGGTGATGTATATGTTTATTACCTTGAATGCAGTGATGGCATCATGTGTTTATACATCTGTCCAAACTCACCAAACTGCATACTTTAAATATTTGAAATTTGAGATAGCAATTATAGTCTCAAAAAAGAGTAAAAAAAAAATACCAGATAACATGATATGTTCTTTTAGAAGAAAATAACAACAGATTTTCAAGGATACTCTTCACTTACCATTATTGTTCCTAGTAAACTAATCATATTAATCATTCAATTAACTTCCCATATAAAAAATTGAAGAAATCTAATTAATACAAGGTCTGAAAATCATGAAAATATTATAGTCTTCTGAAATCTTAGTAATGAAGAAGTCACAGTAAGTTATCAATCAGTCCAAAAGCACATATACAGCACATCTGTGGATTTGTATTTTACACAATGGCTTCTTCAAAAACTATGCCCAGGCCCTGCTATTACTCAGTTATCAAAATGGCAGCAGTTAGATAACATATCCTTAGAAATAAAGATTAGTATTTCATGTCTATAGTACACTTAACTACTCTATACATGTTAATATATTAAACAGTTAGTACATGTTCAATTCTTTACGTAGATAGTTCTATATTATGTTTAAAATACACGAGTCATGTAAGAACTCTGAGCCACTGATTCTGAGAGTGCATAAAATGGTATTTCTTACACAGCAATTTTCATGAGACTCTACCATAGACCCGCTATTATTCACTTAGGAATGTAGTCTTTTTACTCAGGAAAAAGACTACATATAATCCATAATCAATGGGAATGGGCAGGTCATAGACATTAGGGAGAATACCAGAAAGAAAAATGGATCAAATCAGGGAAAGCTCCAGAGAAAAGCAAACAAATATATCAAGTCCCAACAACTTAGTAAGAACATATCCTGCACTTTTTAGAATATGTGTGTGGTTACTATCCCTGTAGAAAGGAATAGGTAATCATTATAAAGAACCTGCTCAAGGAAAATTGCCCATAGTCATTAAGAGAGAGAAAAGCTCTGAAACAGGGGTTCCTGGGTGGCTCAGTCAGTTAAGTGTCTGACTCCTGATTTTGGCTCAGGTCATGACCTCATGATTTGTGAGTTCAAGCCCCACATCAGGCTTTGCACTGACAGTGTGAGGTCTGCTTAGGATTCTCTCTCTCTCTGTGTCTCTCTGCCCCTTCCCTGCTCATTCTCTCTCTCTCTCTCTCTCTCTCTCTGTCTCTCAAAATAAAAACAAAACAAAACAGAAAAGCTCTGACACAAATACAGGACAATATCTATGAAGACTTTGTAAAACTGGTGTGATATTTAGAAAAAAAGATGGCCAAGCTTAGGGAAAGAGGAGCTAGGACAGACATATTTTCACTGCTGTTTAACTGAAAATGAATTATGCAAGTTAAATATAAACAAAGACTTGGAAATAGAAAACTAAATCCCAATCAATACAATTTCCAGAAATGTAAATGTAGATACTGACATGGTAAATTGTAAATTTTCTACTTGAGTAGCCATTTGGGAAAAAAAAAAAAAAACAAAAACATTGGTTGTGATATTTTTATTAGGATCTAAATCAATCTCTGATATTGATATTTTATAGATAGATAAAAATAGATATGAATTGAGTTGATTGTTGATTCCCTTTGTATTTTCCAATATTAATATTTCACATAACTATGATACAACTATCAAAACTATGAAACAACCAATATTATATTGATTTAACCAGTGCTTAACCTAATACTTTGTTTCTGGATCCTATATTAGGTCATGCATTGCAATTATTAATAAAGATTTTGGGGGCACCAGGGTGGCTCAGTTGGTTAAGTGTCTGACTCTTGATTTCAGCTCAGGTCATGATCTCACAGTTCATAAGTCAGGCCTCCCATTAGGCAGCCTGCTTGGGATTCTCTGTCTCCCTCTCTCTCTGCTCCTCCCCTACTTTCTCTCTCTCTCCCTCTCAAAAATAAAAAATATTTAAAACAAAAAAGATTTTTGTCCTCCAATGAGTGGTAGTTCTTTAATCTTTCTTATTGTTCATGACCTTGATACTTTTGAAGTGTATTCATCAGGTGCCTTGGCAAATGTTCCTCAATTTCAGTTTAGTCTTATGTTTACTATGATAGAGGCCATGGAATTCTTTGGAGATAAATACTTCATAGTCAATGTGCCTTTCTTAGCACATTATATGAGGGGACACACGATACTGATATGTTTCATCACACTAGTACTGACCTTGATATCATGTTTAGGATTGGTGTCTATCAGGTTTCCCTCTCTGCTATTCAACAAATATTTTGAAGGAGAAACGTTAAAGTTTTGACAATATATCATTTATAAAAATAATTTTAAAATTCATGTTTACCTTACCTGTGGAAATTATTTCTGTGCTGTTCTAATGGCTATTTGTATTTCCTTTATTCCTTCTACTTTTAATAATGGAAATTTTTCTGTAAGTAAACTTTGTCTTTTCTTCTCTATTTATTTATTAAAACATTTATTTAAAGGGGCGCCTGGGTGGCGCAGTCGGTTAAGGGTCCGACATCAGCCAGGTCACGATCTCGCGGTCCGGTCCGTGAGTTCGAGCCCCGTGTCAGGCTCTGGGCTGATGGCTCGGAGCCTGGAGCCTGTTTCCGATTCTGTGTCTCCCTCTCTCTCTGCCCCTCCCCCGTTCATGCTCTGTCTCCCTCTGTCCCAAAATAAAAATAAAATAAAATAAAATAAAATAAAATAAAATAAAATAAAATAAAATAAAATAAAACATTTATTTACAATAATATGAACTTCTTTATATATATATATATTTTATATGTATAAATATATATATATGTTTTTTTTTTCCTTTGGTTATAATCCAAACTGCCATTACTATCATTATTTATTTATTATTCACATCTTTTCAGTTTGGGACATTGAGAATGCTTTAATACTGAAAAAAATATATATATATATGAAAAATACTGAAATATATATATATTATATTTTCTACATATTCATACTAATATCTGTAACTACAAACTAGAACCCCCAGCATTCATTACTATTCTACTCACATTAGTATGTGTGTAGTGGTATCTGATTTTGTTTCCAATTTGCATTTCCCTAATGACTATTGATGCTGCCCATTTTTATAAACTTACGTACTATCCATATATATTTTTTGAATAAAGGGTCTGTATTTGTCCATTTAAAAAAATTTTTAATTACTTTATCGTTGTTCATCTGCAAGAAGCATTTATATATTCTGGACACAAGTTCTTTATCAGATATGGTTTGGTAATTTGTTTCTTCTAATGTGTAGCTTGTCTTTGTATCTATTATAAAACTTACAGAGCAAAATTTGTCATTATTGATACAGTTTTATATATTAATTACTTTCTTTTATGGCTCATGTTTTGGTGTTCTATCTAAAAACTCTTTGCCAAACCCAGAGCGAAATGAAATTCTGCTTATATATCCTTCTGAATATCTTATATCTATACTATTTACATTTATTTCTAAAATCCATTTCAATTAATTTTTATAAAACATGTAACCTATGATATGAAGTTTATTTTTCTATATGGACATTGAATTTTTCCAGAAGAATGAAAATTATAAAAATACTGCTGCTTTTCAATTAATTTCAAATTAATTTTCAATTAATTTGCCTCTGAACATTAGTCAAAAATCAGTTGTTTATATTTGTGTTATTACTGTTTTGAAGTTCTATAATCTGTTTTATGGGTACTTTTGCCAATACCATGATGCCTTGATTACTGTGCCTTTATAGTGAGTCTTAAAATTGGGTAGTGGGAGTTCACCCATTTTGTTCTTCAATTTAAAATAGTTTCTTCCCTTTTCATATTAATTTTAGGATCAGATTGTCAATATCTACAAAAAAGCTTTCAGGGATTTTGTTTGGGATTGCAATGAATTCATGGATCAAAGTGGGGAACGTTATCATCTTACTGATACTGATTTTTTAAATTATTGCATGAAGACTATTTTTCCCTTTATTTACATCTTTGATTTCTGTCACTCAGATTTTTTATTATTCAGCATGCAGATCTTGCCAATAAGCTTGATTTATTATGGTTTGTGTGTGTGTGTGTGTGTAATTGATTTTTTGTTGTTGTTTTAGTTTGTTAGTATTTTCAATGAAGTTTGAATTCCCTAGGCACTTTTGGAGTGAGGTTTCCATCCAATAAGGATACCAACCAGACTGGTCTCAGGTTACTGTTAGGGGAAAGACATGCCATGACAAAAATTAGTCAAATGGATCTGGAAATTTCAAAATTGGGGTATAGAAGTTGCTGCTACTTTTGTTCCAATCTCACACAAGAGGCAGCTTAGAAAAGATAATCCTTTTCTGGGAATGGTTGCATTCAATCATCTAACTGCCTTACTGTATAGATTAGATGGTAAGGAAGATAAGATGAGAAAATGTATATATTTATTTTCTAAGCAGCTGTTCCAACACTCAACCATACCAGGTTTCTGTGGAGGGAAGGTAGGGGTCCATTAAATATCTTGACTATCATCCCATTGTTAAGTGGCTTTTGTGATAATGGAAACACTGTTATTACAGCAAGTATTCCAAAAACCGTAAATATGGCATGGAATGATTTCAAGAGCAACAATGGTGTGGTCAGAGCCAGATGAGGGTAACCTGAAAAAATGTCAACAATAGCAAGTCACAACAGATAGCTCAAGTCTATACAGTCAGTCTGTCAGTAGAAGATGGGGACGATACCTTATCTAATGTGGTATCTCCTACTACAAGTTAAACAGGTCAGCATTTGGTAGATGAACGAATGTTTTTTTCTTTGTTTTTAGTTTATTTATTTTGAGAGAGAAAGAGAGAGAGAGAGAGAGAGAGCTCAAGTCAGGGAGGGGCAGAGAGAGAGGGAGAAGGAGAGAATCCCTAGCAAGCTCTGCACTGTCAGCACAGAGCCCGATATGGGTCTTGAACCTGCCAACCATGAGATCATGAACTGAGCCTAAGTCAGATGTTTAACCAACTGAGCCACTCAGGCACCCCTGGCAGGTGAACAAGTTTAACATGCAGTGACAACCTCCACATCACAAACAAATAGTGCTTTACTTTCTACTTAGTCTTTGATGGTGAATGTTCCATGATGATGGATCCAGACAGTGACAATCTAGTTGGTGCAGGTTAAATCAGCAGGTTTGATTTCATTATCATCTGGGAATGGGCCTTTGGGTTGGATATCTGAAACAGTGACCTCGCAATTTGATCCCTGGGAGGATACCTAAGAGGGGTATCTTTAATCTCACAGTCCTGTAGTTTTCCAAGTGTCAGAACAAATAATTCAGTTGTTGGCAGCAGCTTAAAAGTCTATACAAGTGTAAAAGTTTCATCAAGAAAGTATTGACTAGAGCTTTATCAGCCTTGAGTCTGTCTACCAAAATGACCACTTACATTCTGTGTTTTGCAGAGCTAATGGTGACATTGAATAGCTGTAGCCCAATGGACACTATCATATTTATGTTTATCTGGAACATTAGTGAATCAGACCCAGGCATTTCCAGGAATTTCTATAGCTTGAAAACCATATTAAGCCAGTAACTTTGCATTTGGAGCTATGAGAGATAAAGTTTCCCTTAAAGACTTACTTGCCACTTTTTCATTTAAAATAAAAGAACAGAGCCATGTTGCTCTGTTCTTGGATCTACCATTTCCATTCACATGCTAAGGTTTTTAAGCCTCTCCTACCTTGTTCGTTATAGAGTTTACCAATCCTACAATGAAAATATTAAGCCTAAAATTCTTAATGCCTCAATGGACCACCTGTTTAGTTTTGAAAAGAGCCTGAGAATAACTAATAGATGCTTTTGCAAAGGGGTTGAACTGACGGCCAAGTTAGGGAGACCAGGTCGAAAATCCCCAAAAGTACTAGAAATAGGCTGCATCTCTTTCCTGGGAGCTCAAATTAGAAAAAAAAAAAAAAGTTGCAAAATCGTGTACTCTCTCTAATACCCAATGTATTGAATAATATTGTTTGCCTCCTTTATCTTTGGGAGTAAGGACTAAAGAAATGGTAGTTTTTTACTTAATTGCTCTTAAGAATTGAGAACTCAGAATTGTTGGAATGAGAATTCTGATTTGTCAAAGAACAGACCAACTAAATAGTGAAAACTCTGGGCCATGGGCATAGGCATTCATACTAAAACATGACCCCACACTGGTAGAAAATGGCAAGAAAGTTTGTGTCCCACTAGGACTTCTCTACCTGCAGATCTTCCTCCCCTGGGATTTTTACCCCTGGTACTTTGGGGATAGAGATGGACAAGCACATAGCACACCATAATCTTACTATGTATTCAGATGTAGAAGCAGTAAAATCAGTTGCATTCAACTGGTTCATAAGGCTCTCCACCTATAAACGATGGTCTCTTACCTTCCCTATTGTGAACCTTGCACAAAACCCATCAGTCAAATCTGGATGCCCACAGATAAAGACTGGATGATGACTTTTATGCCAATGTCTAAGAGAGCCATAAAACTTTTGATGCCTCCCTGACCTTTGCACCACCCAGTGTCACCAACTTACTCAGACAAGTGCCATGATCTTCAGTCCTCATTAGGACAGAATGACCTCATCCCCACCCCTATGTTTTTCTGTAAAGCAACTGTGGTTGAGGTAGATAGCTAGGGAGAAATCATAGGGCATAGAGAGATTCAGAAATTCTGCAACAGAGTAGAGCAAGGCACATATACTTTCTTCTTCTAGCAATGTGGCAGCTGTTCACAGTTCCCCCAAATAGTTTTTTCTTTAATTTGATGCAGTCAGTGTGATATATAAGCTTTGGGCACCCCCTCACTCAGCAGCTGTGGACATACTGCTTTTTGGGTGGGCTTGATGCCTCACTGACATATCGCCTTGCTGCCCCATGGTAACATTTTTTTTTCTTCCCACCCCCCAAGGGAGAATAAACAAAAATCAAAGCAATATTCAGGCAGCTTCTTTGCTTTGCTTTGCTTTGCCTTACTTTCTTCTGTTCTGCTCTGTTCTTTCCCTTTCTTTTCTTGTAGTAAGAACACTTAACATGAAACCTATTATATTAACAAATTTTAAGTGTATAAGACATTATTGACTATATAGGTACAATGCTGAACAGCAAATCTCTAGAACTTATTCATGGTGCTTAGCTGAAACTTTTTCTTGGTGACTGCTAATACCCCATTGCCTCCTCCCTTCAGTCCTTGGCAATTACCATTCCACTTCTGGATTCTATGAATTTGATTACTTTGGATACCTCATGTAAGTAGAATCATGCAGTATTTTTCTGTGACTGGCTTATTTCACCTAGTGATATGTCCTCAAGTTTCATCCATGCTATCACATAATGGAGAATTTTCTTTCTTTTTTTTTTAAAGGCTGACTAGTTTCCGTTGTAGGTATAGGACACATTTCTTTATTAGGAAATAATGTCTGTGGATAGACATTTAGGTTGTTTCCACATCTTGGCTATTCTGAATAGTGCTGCAGGGATCATAGGAGTGCTAATATCTCTGAGATTCTAATTTCATTTCTTTTGGATGAACCACATAACGCTGTTGGTGAAAATACAAGATGCCTCAGCTGCTATGGAAATTCCTCAAAACACTAAAAACAGAACTGCCATGTGATCCAGCAATCCAACTTCTGAATATTCATCCAAAATAATTGGGCAGCTTGTTTAATTGTCTCTATTTTCATTCAGCCCCTAAGCCTTCATTAACAGATAGGATGTAAACTCTTCAGTGGAAACCCTTTTTCCACTCACCACAGGAGTTAGCCATTTGATATAAAATCTCAGGTGATCTCCTTATTTGCCCCAGCCTTGCCTATGGAGAGCCATTGAACTTTGTTTTTCAGAAGCCATGTCTCTGTCAGTGGTCCATCCTCATCACCAAAAACTGTGCGGAACTGTGATGGATTCTAAATTTTACCCCACTTTCAAGCTAACATTAGGCCATCCTAGCTTCATGGACACTAGAAGTCTGCTTAAGACTCACATCAGAATCAAAGGACTTTATCCCTCATGGCACAGCAAGCAGTATGAGCTTCATGTTCATAGTATTTCCTCTTGCTATTGAATTCCTATGGGATTGATGCAGAAGTAGGCCTACGTGGATGCTACATAATAGCTGAGGATACACTTCAGCAACTCCTATATTTTATAAGCAATTGCAAGCTCACTTGACCATTCTTTACCCCAAAAGGGTGACATTGTCTTTATTACACTAGACAACATTCAAATCAGATCTCTGCTTTAGCATCATTAGGAAGTTCTAACCTCCAAGGCTATTTGCTATGCAGACTTGCTTGACAAGATAAGACTGTCAGTTCCTCTGCTTGCAAGATTTGAAGAAATATGAGAGACCAAAGGAGTATTGTCCTAAAACAAGAGATATCTCACACAAAGACACACTCTTTCCAAAGCAATCCATTAAGGGATTCCAGCAAACAAACAAAGAACCAGCTATTTTGGCCCACCACATGATATCTCTGACATGCCACGTATGTTTTAGAACTCCTTGTGGGATTAGCCAAGGCTTTATTCAGCCTGCATCATGGTTCAATTTCTCCCTTTGCCAAACCATACTTTCTCCCTTATTCTTTTCAGATGGTGATCCCTAATATCTAATAAACAAATATGTCGTAATCCATGCTCAATATCTCCTAGAAATCTCATCCTGTGATATACAAATATTTCTGTTATTAGTGTCCTTCATTGTTGCTATAGGCCTTTGAGTCTACATGCTCTACTTTGTTCAGTCTGTTACAACTCTATCATCCACTTTATATTTTTCAGAATTCAACTGTATTACTTATTTTTCATTCATTGCTCTTTAGGTAAATTGCTCTTGGCTTGCAATATATTTTTTCAGTACTTACTGGCTTTGGTTCTGTTGTTATTCTTTAGAAAAAAAGGCAATAGTATATGTAACTAACTGCCTGACATATTTAACTGGTTATTTCTGGCCTAATTTTAGTTTCAATGCATGTTTTGTTTTCAAAGTCTTCTTAATTTTCTGTAGTATTTCACACCACACAGACTTTCTTAAAATAGGTCAGATGTAAAATGAGTATATATTGTTGCCAACAATAAATATCTTCCAAGGATATTTTCTTCTTATACTCTGTGGGGTCTCCTCCTTGTATATTATAAAATAATCAAATTCATTTTTTATTTGGGTTTCTTTTAATATTTTATTTTATCTTATATTATTTATTTTGTTCTGTGTTCCCTGTCTGTGTTAACAGATTCCTTGGGTCATGTTGATCATTAGGTAGAGCAAGTCTGCATTCAGGAGAATCTGGCCTTTCTGAACCTTCCTACTGCTACTGTGGCCTGAGGCTTTGTGCTTTAAGAGTTGCCTGAGATGCAACTGTAGCAAACACTAACCTGAGACTATGCATCTGTGAAAATGCAACAAACTGAGCTTTAGAAATGAGGTTTTCATTCACATTCTCTCAATTTTTATGTTAAAAACTATTTGTAAAATAACACTTAAGTAATCAAGCTGAAATGCATCACTTTAAATAAGAACTATAATGTATTTACAGTTTTTAAAGAATTTACATATCCTTAATTCCAAACTGGAATAGATAGGTATTCTATATAGATATTTTATATCTATCTATCTATCTATCTATCTATCTATCTAACTATATGTCATTAAACATATATGAATAATATACTGTAATATAATTACACAAAATATATTTACAAATATATGTTATGATGACATATAAAATTGACATGACACGAATAAAATGAAAACTATGAAAATTTATATAATTAAAATCCTTGCACAAATATTTTATTGATTCATTTGGTAGTTTCCTTGTGGTAATCTTTATGTATTAATCTTTTTTTTTTTTTTTAAGTATGTCCCAAGAATTCACTTCCTTTTAATGTTTAAACTATGTTAAATTTTCTACTGTGACTTTATTACTGCCAATGAAAACAAAATGGTAAATTAGCATGAGGAGCATCACTTTTTTATTGAAATAATTTACAATTAAAATTATATTTAGTTCTTGCTGGATAGAGTATTCCTGGATGCAGATGTTTCCCCTTCAGCACTTTGAATATATCATAGCACTCCCTTCTGGCCTGCAAAGTTTCTGCTGAAAAATCAGCTGATAGTCTTCTGGAGATTCCTATGCATGTAACTATCTTCTTTTCCTCATAACCTTTAAAATTTAGTCTTTCTTTATCGCTATTTTTTTTTTTTTTTGGCATTTTAATTACTATGTGTCTTGGTGTGGACCTCCTTGGGTTGAATTTGTTGGGGGACGCCTGTGCTTCTTGAATCTGCATCTCTGTTTCCCTCCCCCAATTTGGGAAGTTTTCAGCTATTATTTCTTCAAATACATTCTCTGCCCCCCCCCCCCACCTTTATTTCTCTTTTCCTTCTGGGATCCCTATAATGTGAATGTTATTATGCTTGATAGAGTCACTGAGTTCTCTAAGTCTATTCTCATTTTGTAGTATTTGTCAATCACCTGTTCAGCTAACTTTTTGCAATGGATAAAAAGTATGCTATCACTCTATTCAGAGAGATCCATTCTATTTTTAGATAACAGTTAGAAAGCAAATAATCAGAAAGTTACCAATCAAAGGAAACCATGAAGAGCAAAGACACTATAACTTATCTGACTTGTATTAATTTGCTTCTAAGATTTAACATAAAAATATACTGTCATAAATTATATATTAACTCAGAAACTTTATTATCTACAGTAGTAATTAATAATACATTAATTATATTCATTCCAAATACACACTGAATCTGTAATCTTTCCAAAATATAATATCACAAAATTTTTCACACCATTTAACTTACATGTAAAATCATAGTAAATGCTTCAAAAGTCCATTTTACCTGTATCTTATAACTGAAGTCCTAAGTAAGTTACTCTGCCAGAGTATAGTGAAATTACCATGTTCTTCTTAGAACAATGATGGATTTTAAAAGTCAAGTAGTAAATTACAGTCTCAGAAAATTCCAAAGAGAGAATCTTGAACAAATACTCAATAACATTTAGGTTCAATAAAGAACAATGTGAGAGTCTAAAAAAAAGAATAAATGTCAAAATGATGGGTAAGCCCCCTAGACACCTACACAATTTCTATTTTTAACCATTTTAAAAGAGATAAAAGGCCACTAAGATTAGATTTCTTTTTCAGGAAGCTTTTTTCCCCCTGTATTAGCAGGATATTCCAGACTTTTTAAAAATACATTTCAGGATTTTGTTCTTTGTAATTCAAATTGGGATGTTCTCATAGAGAAGAATTTTTCATTAATTAATTAGTGATCAAGAAGATTTTTTTCCAGAAGGTATTTTATTATTGTATTTGTGTATGTCATTTGATTTTTATTTGGTCTTTATTATCTGCTTCTTAGGCCTTTTGTTGTGGTATATTTTAATATCCATTGCTATTAACATAATTGAAGGAGGATTTAAATAGAAACCAATAATAAACCATACCTTTTGGTAAATAACCTAGATTCTCATTTCAATTTCCTTTGTTCCTCTCATACAATACCATTTATTTAGTAAGAGAAAATTCTGCCAATATTAGAATTTCTCATCTAACATCCAAAACCTTGCAGCAACTCAGAGAAATAAAGGAGATAAAACACTTAGAATTAAAAAAAAATCACTAATAGTGGCAGTCAATTCAACTGTCTCATTCCAGAGGGGTAGGAAACGTAAACCTGGAGATGAAGATATATAGCAACTTTTAGCCCTTGTGAACAGAAGCTTTATTCAGGTTGGTCTCACACTGGAGGAATTTTTGCTCCCTTACATTTTCCTTAGTTCTGCTTCAAGAAAGAAAGAAAGAAAGAGAGAAAGAAAGAAAGAGAGAGGAAGAGAAAGAAAGAAAGAAAGAAAGAAAGAAAGAAAGAAAGAAAGAAGTAAATCTTATTCACAGATCAAGGATACACTTTTATTTATCTCTTTTACAGTGTGCATTAAAGAAATTTATACAACTTTTATAATGCTCCCAAGCCACAGTTTTCTACACCCTTGTCTCTGGGCAGGGTCTTTCTTAATTGCTGGTATTTTCCACCTTCCCTTCTTTTCTGACCCCACTGCATTGCTTTTCTGGTCTCTTTCTTTGTGCTACCATTTTCCTTCCATGTACTTTCTTACTGTTAAAAAAAAAAAAAAAAGCAGTGGAAGTTGCCTGAGAGAAAAAAAGAAAAATAGCAAAGGTACAGTTTAACCTTAAGAAACATTATTTATATTGCTTCAGTAAATACACAAAGATAATAGGTATTATTTTATCTGTTGTATGATAAGATTCTGCTTATTGGCCTGGGATTTCAAATCCCTGAAGGTAGGAATTATTTCATATATTAATCTCTGCATAATTTTTTCAGACACTATAGGTGGTACACACATAAACAGACTAATATAATAATGAAACTAGTGAATATGGTAGCAGTTATTTTATCACCATTATTATTATTAGAATTAAATTGATTGCATTTCCTATTCTGATATTAACATAATCATATTGAGACTGATGCAGTGAAAGCCAGGAAAATTAAACTTTCTCTGGCATTCTTGGGCAAGTCAATAAAACTGAGAGAAAAAAAGACAGCTTATGAGTAAAAGTGGTATATTACTTGAAATATGAACTTGAAGTCTTACAGTCAGCTAGATAAACAAAGAAAGAAAGGAGAATTTTTAATTTTATTTTTTTTATTACTGGTCTGAGGCAAAAGATGGGTTAGATATATAGGTGAGTAGAGGATTTTAAAAATAAATACTTCTGCAAATTCTTTTTAAAAATGGAAGTTTCCAGGGGCGCCTGGGTGGCACAGTCGGTTAAGCATCCGACTTCAGCCAGGTCACCATCTCGCGGTCCGTGAGTTCGAGCCCCACATCAAGCTCTGGGCTGATGGCTCAGAGCCTGGAGCCTGTTTCCGATTCTGTGTCTCCCTCTCTCTCTGCCCCTCCCCCATTCATGCTCTGTCTCTCTCTGTCCCAAAAATAAATAAACGTTGAAAAAAAAAAATGGAAGTTTCTGTAAGACAAAAAAGCTTCTCAAATATTGCTATTATGATCTTGGGATATCAGTTTAAAAGTACTTCATAGGCTCCACATGCTCATTAATACAAATCATAATTATGAATTGAAAAAATAGAATGTTTTTCCATTAAAAAAGATTGTTTTGATATAAAATAGAGTAAACTCAATAGGCTTTAAGGAAAACACAAGAAGGAGTATTAGGAAATAAATACTCTTGATGTTAAAGTTTTTCTAATAATAATTTTAAGTTACCTTACCATCAGAAATGCAAAAAGGGTAAAACCTTGGTTTGTAAGCATAATTTACTCCAGAAACATGCTTGTAATCCAAAGCACTTGTATATCAAAGTGCATTTCCCCATAAGAAATAATGGAAACTCTGATGATCCATTCTATATATTCTAAATATTCATATAAAAATGATTAACAATACTGTAATATAATATAAAATAATAAGAAAATATACAACATAGGGAAAAATAAACAAATTAACCTACACTTAACCTTTGAAAACCTTCATGGCTGGTGTGAGGGAGACAAGAGAGAAGAAGGTTGAGAAGGACAACTTTCACTATCACTAACGGAATCACTGCTATCCATTGGCTCAATGGAATATTTTTCTTTTTGTGCAACTTTAACAAGAAACCTATCCAATAACACTTGCTTTTGCTTCCTTTGGAGGATTTTGCAGAAATGTGAAATGGCACTGACAATCACCCAGAATCCTGCAGGCAGAGAAAGAGAAAGAACCATTGGCTCATTTGTAATCATGTGATGTTTGGCATCACTTACTCCTCATATTGCAAGACATTGCTCGTTTATCAAGTTAAAATTTAATAGAAATATTTGTTCATTTTGCAGAACACTCGCAGAACAAATTACTCACAAGCCAAGGTTTTACTGTACTAAAATATAAAATATTACAGTATATGTTACATCTGGTATGTTTAACTATATTGAAATGCCAAAAAAAAAAGAAAAAAAGTATAGGGCTTCTATAAATAGTTTAATTTTAAACATGCTCTCGTTAAGGATATATATGAAAGTTTTGTTTGTAAGGTTTTAAAAATCAATAATACAAACTTAGTGGTAGAAACATATTACAATACAGATAAAATAAGAAAAGATATTACATTAACAAATAATTTAAAAATCCAAATATTCAATTTGGTATTTTAAAAAAAGATTAAGTCAATATGATTGGTTGTGTATATCCACAGTATTGTGAACACATTTACATGATTTTGCATTCATTTATCCAATACATAAGAACAATAGTTCACATCTGAAACAAATTTCATGATTCTTTGTGAATATTTTAAATAATAAAAAATTTTAACATGTTAGTTTTAAGTATTTATACCAATAACAAGAAATTCAGGAAGCAAAACTGGAATAGCAAATAATAATTATATTAATATTATAAAAATAACTCCCCATTATATGCTATTTCTATAATAGTTGTAAAATTGTACTCATGTGAATATATTGCATGATATTTTATCATCTAATTATTATTTTCCTTCAAAGTGAACACTAGTTTATCATATTTTGCATTAAACCATTCTCTTAATTTCTCATAATTTATATTTTTACCCAATGGATCACTAAATATATAAATATGTAACTAAATATATGCAGAAAATGGAAGCAAAGTATTATACATGGATATTCTGTGACTATTCTGATTATAAATAAGATTTAACATTTCCATCTAGTTAAATTCTATATAGAGTAGAAAAGTGAATATAGATATGTTTCGATGGAGAGGGAAGATGGCGGCGTAGGAGGACGCTGGGCTCACCGCGTGTCCTGCTGATCACTTAGATTCCACCTACACCTGCCTAAATAACCCAGAAAACCGCCAGAGGATTAGCAGAACGGAGTCGCCGGAGCCAAGCGCAGACCAGAGGCCCACAGAAGAGGGTAGGAAGGGCGGCGAGGCGGTGCGCGCTCCACGGACTGGCCGGAGGGAGCCCGGGCGGAGGGGCGGCTCGCCAGCCAAGCAGAGCCCCCGAGTCTGGCTTGCAAAAAGCAGAGGGGCCTGACGGACTGTGTTCCGACAGCAAGCGCGACTTAGCGTCTGGGAGGTCATAAGTTCACAGCTCTGCTCAGAAAGCTGGAAGGCTGGAGGACAAAGGGAAGGAGAGCTGCTGAGCCCCCTGACGACAGAGCTCAGTTTGGTGGGGAACAAAGGCGCTCGCCAGCGCCATCTCCCCCGCCCATCCCCCAGCCAAAATCCCAAAGAGAACCAGTTCCTGCCAGGGAACTTGCTCGCTCCGCGCAAACACCCAACTCTGTGCTTCTGCGGAGCCAAACCTCCGGCAGCGGATCTGACTCCCTCCTGCTGCCACAGGGCCCCTCCTGAAGTGGATCACCTAAGGAGAAGCAAGCTAAGCCTGCCCCTCCTTCCCCTGTGCACCTTGCCTACCCACCCCAGCTAAGACGCCAGATCCCCAGCATCACAAGCCTGGCAGTGTGCAAGTAGCCCAGACAGGCCACCCCACCCCACAGTGAATCCCGCCCCTAGGAGAGGGGAAGAGAAGGCACACACCAGTCTGACTGTGGCCACAGTAGTGGGCTGGGGGCAGACATCAGGTCTGACTGCGGCTCCGCCCACCAACTCCAGTTATACACCACAGCACAGGGGAAGTGCCCTGCAGGTCCTCACCACGCCAGGGACTATCCAAAATGACCAAGCGGAAGAATTCCCCTCAGAAGAATCTCCAGGAAATAACAACAGCTAATGAGCTGATCAAAAAGGATTTAAATAATATAACAGAAAGTGAATTTAGAATAATAGTCATAAAATTAATCGCTGGCTTGAAAACAGTATAGCTGACAGCAGAGAATCTCTTGCTACAGAGATCAAGGGACTAAGGAACGGTCAAGAGGAGCTGAAAAACGCTTTAAACGAAATGCATAACAAAATGGAAACCACCACGGCTCGGATTGAAGAGGCAGAGGAGAGAATAGGTGAACTAGAAGATAAAGTTATGGAAAAAGAGGAAGCTGAGAAAAAGAGAGATAAAAAAATCCAGGAGTATGAGCGGAAAATTAGAGAACTAAGTGATACACTAAAAAGAAATAATATACGCATAATTGGTATCCCAGAGGAGGAAGAGAGAGGGAAAGGTGCTGAAGGGGTACTTGAAGAAATCATAGCTGAGAACTTCCCTGAACTGGGGAAGGAAAAAGGCATTGAAATCCAAGAGGCACAGAGAACTCCCTTCAGACGTAACTTGAATCGATCTTCTGCACGACATATCATAGTGAAACTGGCAAAATACAAGGATAAAGAGAAAATTCTGAAAGCAACAAGGGGTAAACGTGCCCTCACATATAAAGGGAGACCTATAAGACTCGTGACTGATCTCTCTTTTGAAACTTGGCAGGCCAGAAAGAATTGGCACGAGATTTTCAGAGTGCTAGACAGAAAAAATATGCAGCCGAGAATCCTTTATCCAGCAAGTCTGTCATTTAGAATAGAAGGAGAGATAAAGGTCTTCCCAAACAAACAAAAACTGAAGGAATTTGTCACCACTAAACCAGCCCTACAAGAGATCCTAAGGGGGACCCTGTGAGACAAAGTACCAGAGACATCACTACAAGCATAAAACATACAGACATTACAATGACTCTAAACCCATATCTTTCTATAATAACACTGAATGTAAATGGATTAAATGCGCCAACCAAAAGACATAGGGTATCAGAATGGATAAAAAAACAAGACCCATCTATTTGCTGTCTACAAGAGACTCACTTTAGACCTGAGGACACCTTTAGATTGAGAGTGAGGGGATGGAGAACTATTTATCATGCTACTGGAAGCCAAAAGAAAGCTGGAGCAGCCATACTTCTATCAGACAAACTAGACTTTAAACTAAAGGCTGTAACAAGAGATGAAGAAGGACATTATAGAATAGTGACAGGGTCTATCCATCAGGAAGAGCTAACAATTATAAATGTCTATGCGCCGAATACCGGAGCGCCCAAATATATAAAACAATTACTCATAAACACAAGCAACCTTATTGATAAGAATGTGGTAATTGCAGGGGACTTTAACACCCCACTTACAGAAATGGATAGATCATCTAGACACACGGTCAATAAAGAAACAAGGGCCCTGAATGAGACATTGGATCAGATGGACTTGACAGATATATTTAGAACTCTGCATCCCAAAGCAACAGAATATACTTTCTTCTCGAGTGCACATGGAACATTCTCCAAGATAGATCATATACTGGGTCACAAAACAGCCCTTCATAAGTTTACAAGAATTGAAATCATACCATGCATACTTTCAGACCACAATGCTATGAAGCTTGAAATCAACCACAGAAAAAAGTCTGGAAAACCTCCAAAAGCATGGAGGTTAAAGAACACCCTACTAACGAATGAGTGGGTCAACCAGGCAACTAGAGAAGAAATTAAAAAATATATGGAAACAAACGAAAATGAAAATACAACAATCCAAACGCTTTGGGATGCAGCGAAGGCAGTCCTGAGAGGAAAATACATTGCAATCCAGGCCTATCTCAAGAAACAAGAAAAATCCCAAATACAAAATCTAACAGCACACCTAAAGGAACTAGAAGCAGAACAGCAAAGGCAGCCTAAACCCAGCAGAAGAAGAGAAATAATAAAGATCAGAGCAGAAATAAACAATATAGAATCTAAAAAAACTGTAGAGCAGATCAACGAAACCAAGAGTTGGTTTTTTGAAAAAATAAACAAAATTGACAAACCTCTAGCCAGGCTTCTCAAAAAGAAAAGGGAGATGACCCAAATAGATAAAATCATGAATGAAAATGGAATTATTACAACCAATCCCTCAGAGATACAAACAATTATCAGGGAATACTATGAAAAATTATATGCCAACAAATTGGACAACCTGGAAGAAATGGACAAATTCCTGAACACCCACACTCTTCCAAAACTCAATCAGGAGGAAATAGAAAGCTTGAACAGACCCATCACCAGCGAAGAAATTGAATCGGTTATCAAAAATCTCCCAACAAATAAGAGTCCAGGACCAGATGGCTTCCCAGGGGAGTTCTACCAGACGTTTAAAGCAGAGATAATACCTATCCTTCTCAAGCTATTCCAAGAAATAGAAAGGGAAGGAAAACTTCCAGACTCATTCTATGAAGCCAGTATTACTTTGATTCCTAAACCAGACAGAGACCCAGTAAAAAAAGAGAACTATAGGCCAATATCCCTGATGAACATGGATGCAAAAATTCTCAATAAGATACTAGCAAATCGAATTCAACGGCATATAAAAAGAATTATTCACCATGATCAAGTGGGATTCATTCCTGGGATGCAGGGCTGGTTCAACATTCGCAAATCAATCAACGTGATACATCACATTAACAAAAAAAAAGAGAAGAACCATATGATCCTGTCAATCGATGCAGAAAAGGCCTTTGACAAAATCCAGCACCCTTTCTTAATAAAAACCCTTGAGAAAGTCGGGATAGAAGGAACATACTTAAAGATCATAAAAGCCATTTATGAAAAGCCCACAGCTAACATCATCCTCAACGGGGAAAAACTGAGAGCTTTTTCCCTGAGATCAGGAACACGACAGGGATGCCCACTCTCACCGCTGTTGTTTAACATAGTGCTGGAAGTTTTAGCATCAGCAATCAGACAACAAAAGGAAATCAAAGGCATCAGAATTGGCAAAGATGAAGTCAAGCTTTCGCTTTTTGCAGATGACATGATATTATACGTGGAAAATCCGATAGACTCCACCAAAAGTCTGCTAGAACTGATACATGAATTCAGCGAAGTTGCAGGATTCAAAATCAATGTACAGAAATCAGTTGCATTCTTATACACTAACAATGAAGCAACAGAAAGACAAATAAAGAAACTGATCCCATTCACAATTGCACCAAGAAGCATAAAATACCTAGGAATAAATCTAACCAAAGATGTAAAGGATCTGTATGCTGAAAACTATAGAAAGCTTATGAAGGTAATTGAAGAAGATTTAAAGAAATGGAAAGACATTCCCTGCTCATGGATTGGAAGAATAAATATTGTCAAAATGTCAATACTACCCAAAGCTATCTACACATTCAATGCAATCCCAATCAAAATTGCACCAGCATTCTTCTCGAAACTAGAACAAGCAATCCTAAAATTCATATGGAACCACAAAAGGCCCCGAATAGCCAAAGTAATTTTGAAGAAGACCAAAGCAGGAAGCATCACAATCCCAGACTTTAGCCTCTACTACAAAGCTGTCATCATCAAGACAGCATGGTATTGGCACAAAAACAGACACATAGACCAATGGAATAGAATAGAAACCCCAGAACTAGACCCACAAACGTATGGCCAACTCATCTTTGACAAAGCAGGAAAGAACATCCAATGGAAAAAAGACAGTCTCTTTAACAAATGGTGCTGGGAGAACTGGACAGCAACATGCAGAAGGTTGAAACTAGACCACTTTCTCACACCATTCACAAAAATAAACTCAAAATGGGTAAAGGACCTGAATGTGAGAAAGGAAAGCATCAAAACCTTAGAGGAGAAAGCAGGAAAAGACCTCTCTGACCTCAGCCGTAGCAATCTCTTACTGGACACATCCCCAAAGGCAAGGGAATTAAAAGCAAAAGTGAATTACTGGGACCTTATGAAGATAAAAAGCTTCTGCACAGCAAAGGAAACAACCAACAAAACTAAAAGGCAACCAACGGAATGGGAAAAGATATTTGCAAATGACATATCGGACAAAGGGCTAGTATCCAAAATCTATAAAGAGCTCACCAAACTCCACACCCGAAAAGCAAATAACCCAGTGAAGAAATGGGCAGAAAACATGAATAGACACTTTTCTAAAGAAGACATCCGGATGGCCAACAGGCACATGAAAAGATGTTCAGCGTCGCTCCTTATCAGGGAAATACAAATCAAAACCACACTCAGGTATCACCTCACGCCAGTCAGAGTGGCCAAAATGAACAAATCAGGAGACTGTAGATGCTGGAGAGGATGTGGAGAAACGGGAACCCTCTTGCAGTGTTGGTGGGAATGCAAATTGGTGAAGCCGCTCTGGAAAGCAGTGTGGAGGTTCCTCAGAAAATTAAAAATAGACCTACCCTATGACCCAGCAATAGCACTGCTAGGAATTTATCCAAGGGACACAGGAGTACTGATGCATAGGGGCACTTGTACCCCAATGTTCATAGCAGCACTCTCAACAATAGCCAAATTATGGAAAGAGCCTAAATGTCCATCAACTGATGAATGGATAAAGAAATTGTGGTTTATATACACAATGGAATACTACGTGGCAATGAGAAAAAATGAAATATGGCCTTTTGTAGCAACGTGGATGGAACTGGAGAGTGTGATGCTAAGTGAAATAAGCCATACAGAGAAAGACAGATACCATATGGTTTCACTCTTATATGGATCCTGAGAAACTTAACAGGAACCCATGGGGGAGGGGAAGGAAAAAAAAAAAAAAAAAAAAAAGAGGTTAGAGTGGGAGAGAGCCAAAGCATAAGAGACTGTTGAGAACTGAGAACAAACTAAGGGTTGATGGGGGGTGGGAGGGAGGAGAGGGTGGGTGATGGGTATTGAGGAGGGCACCTTTTGGGATGAGCACTGGGTGTTGTATGGAAACCAATTTGACAATAAATTTCATATATAAATAAAAAAAAATAAAACATATGTTTCAATTTCAAAAAAAAAAAGAAAAGTGAATATAGTATACCTAGCATATACAGAAAAATATGATGCATATTTGAATATTTAAAATAAACTACTGTTTTCAAACACATTAGAAACAACCTAGAAGAAAACATGGGACAATAAATTTGATAACGGACCATTTAGCATCTGAGGTAAGCAGCATATATTCATAAGGAAGAGTGTCTAAGGAAAGAAACTTTAGTGGGATAACTCTTTTTCGGTTACTGCCATCTAGAGGGCTCTAGAGAACATTTGTTGGTGGCTTTTGAGATATTCCAAATTTCATTTTCCTGAGTAATTCTCAATGACTACCTCAGCTTTGTGATTTTGGTGTGATAATTTCTTGGTCAGTATCATCTTATTCTAAACACTTACCTACCAGAGCACAGGATCAGATTTATTTATGGTTACATATCTCATTTCATATCAAGGAGGATAGATAGATAGCAGTCAATTTGGAATCCTTTGAGTTACTGAGAAAATAAAAATTGCATTTTATTTTAAATAAGAGTAAGGATGCTCACAGAGCCAGTGGTTGCTGGCATAATCTAGCAAACTAGAAAGATCATGCTAGCACTAGAGTATAAACCATGAAAGACATAGAAATTGATCTGAAACTTGAAGAATTAGTTATACTTAAGTAGGTAATAATTGCATAAAATAAATTAATAAGCCAAATGACTTTCTCAGAGTAATGGTATAACCAAGAAGTTACATTGATTACTTATAAAACTCACTCTGTTCCTTAATTAGTCAATATATTAAGCGACTAAAAAATAATGGAATGAAGGATAAGATTATAAAAGTAACAGTTATCTGTAAACAAAATATTCTTGACCAGTTATCATCTTCATGAAAAAAAAAAGAATGGAGAGAGCCTATTATCTTGACGTAAAAGCCACAAGAATTAGAAATAAGCAACAATTTGAAAATGTATTTGATTAATGTACAATAAAATTAATGAGAGAAAAAATGATGAATAAAGAAAAGGAGAAACAAATTGGAAAATAAGCAATTAAAAGTTATATAAATTAAAACATAATGGATAACAAAGACTCAGTGGTTAGACAGAACACTGCTATCAAATAACATAGATACACTTAGCACTACCGAACTATATACTTAGAGATGGCAAATTTTGTTATGTATTTATCATAATTAAAAATAAAAAATTTAGGGGTGCCTGGGTGGTTCAGTCGATTAAGTGTCCAACCTTTGATTTCAGTTTAGGTCATGATCTCTCAGTTTTGAGATCGAGTCCCATGTTGGGCTCCATGCTGGGCTTGGAGCCTGCTTAAGAGTCTCTTTCCCTCCCTCTCCCTCTGCTCCTCCACACCTCAAAAAAAGAAAAAAGTAAAAAATATAAAAATTTTAAAAAACAAAACAAAAATCCCACAATAGCTAAACTCGGTGAAGAAAACAACTAATTAAGTTAATGTTAGATCTTTTCATATGAGCCAAAAGAGGTTAAGATACATGTAGAAAAGACTAAAAATATCTAACACACATTTAATAGTAGTTAAAAAAATAATGAATTGATAGCATGAGAGAGAAATAACTTAAAGAAATAATGGGTATGGAATATAGATGAATCATTAGATTTTAGAAGCATACCAAGTCCCAGAACTGTATCTAGATTTAGCTAGACCACAAAAATATCTCTAACCAAAATTGCACATAATATTTTTAAAGTTGTGTTCTGAAGTATTCTGAACTCTAAATAAAATTAAAAAAAAATTTTAGTATAGAGAATGGAGACATGCGAAGTGCTCCTGATCCTTTTTCTCTAGGCACTAATCATTTTAGCAGATGAATCACCTGGTTTTTTATATATATAATATTCCAGCACTTTATTTTATATTTAATTTTAAAGTTCCTTAAGAAAGGAGTGCATTGGTGGCTCAGTTGGTTAAGCATCCAAATCTTGGTTTCAGCTCAGGTCATGATCTCATGGTTTTGTGAGTGCCAGCCCCGCATCAGGCTCTGTGCTGACAGTGCAAAGCCTATTGGGGTTTCTCTCTCTTCTCCCTCCCTCTCTGCCCCTTTCCTGCTCATGCTGTCTCTGTCTCTCTCTAAATAAATAAATAAACTTAAAAAAGTAATGAAAAAAGAAGATTCCTTAAGGAACATGTTACAACTATGTTCAAAAAGAGATATATCAAGAAGTTGTAAGTACTGATTGATAATGAACTGGCAAACTGCAGGTCGGTAACCACCATGAAATCAGCACAGATTATATGTTTGCTAAATAATAAAATTTAGCACTAAGTACTCACTGGCCTTTTTGAAACATCTGCTGAAACTCTCAGGACCATAAAGTCTCATCCAAACTACCCAATTTTTTTTTTTTTTTATTTTTTTTAGCTACCAGGTTCTTTTTAATGCTTCTTTATTTTTTGAAAGAGAGAGACAGACCACAAGAGTGTGGGGGAGGGGAGAAAGAGAGGGAGCTACAGAATCCGAACCAGGATCCAGGCTCTGAGGTGTCAGCACAGAGCCCAACGTAGGGTTCTAACTCACCAATTGCGAGATCTTGACCTGAGCTGAAGTCGGAGGCTTAACTGACTGAGCCACCCAGTGGCCCCAGGTTTTTTTTGTTTTTTTTTTTAAGTTTTCATTTATTTTGAGAGAGAAAGAGCATGAGCTCAAGCAGGGGAGGGGCAGAGGGAGAGGGAGAAAGAGAATCCCTAGCAGGCTCCACACTGTTAGTGCAGAGCCCAATGTGGGGGTTCGATATCATGAACCATGAAGTCATGGCCTGAGCCAAGATCAAGAGTCAGAGCCTTAACCCACTCAGCCACCTAGGTGCCACCACATTATTTGATTTTTTGATGAAGGGAAACACAAGGAAATCATTGAAGATGAGGGGAAAAAAAAGGAAAATAATTACAGCTATAAACATCTTTTTTTGGAGACTAATTTTGAATTGAGAATTGGCTTTATCAATGTTTTAAGGCTCTCTAATATTTCTGTGTTATTTTTTAATTAAATTTTCATATGAGATGTTTGGTTATTGTATTATTGCTCTGTAACATATTACTTGGACACAGTGACTACAGACTTTTTTTTTCTTCTTTTGGAAGGGATTGTGTGTGGTGAAATGGGAGCAAAGATATGTTTAGCACTAGACTACCAGCCTATGGTAGAGACACTAAGTGCTCACCAAATATTTTAGTGCCCCTTTACATTTCCCAGCATCCTTTTGCTGTTAGTTTGAAACCAACTGAATTCATGTGGCTAACGGATGGGTGTCACTTCCAGGATGAGACAGATAAACCAGTATGTTGGGCCTCTATCTTCTTTCTCCTTGCAGTGCCTATGGTGGCCATGAGATGGTGAAACCACAATTCTGAAACACTCTGAAGGAGCAATTACTGCATAAAGATGGTTTGCAGAATCACCAAATCTAAACCTATTTTCTCCAATGAGAACTCTACTTTGGTTTTGTTATGCCACTGAGATCTTAGCATTTCTCTCTTCATTTTTTAAATTAAGTTGTTTATTTTAATTCCAGTATAGTTAATATATAGTGTTATATTAGTTTCAGGTATAGAATATAGTGATTCAGCAATTCTATATGTTACTTGGTGCTCATCATGGTAAGTGTACTTTTTAATCCCTATTGCATATTTCACCCAACTGCCCACCCACCTCCTCCTTAGTAACCATCAGTCTGTTCTCTATAGTTAAAAATCTGTTTCCTATTTGTCTCTCTCTCTTTTTTTCCCCTTTGGTCATTTGTTTTGTTTGTTTAATTCTGTATATGAGTGAAATCATATGGTATTTGTTTTCCTCTGACTGACTTCACTTAGCATTATAATATCCAGATCCATCCATGTTGTTGCAAATTGCATTTGTTTTTATAGCTGATTAGTATTCTGTTGTGTGTGTGTGTGTGTGTGTGTGTGTGTGTGTGTGTGTATAACTTCTTTATCCATTCATCTATTGATGGACACTTGAGCTGCTTCCATAATTTGGCTACTGTAATTAATGCTGCAAGAAACACAGGGATGCACATAACCCTTTGAAATAGTGCTTTTGTATTGTTTGGATAAATACCCAGTAGTGCGATTACTGGATTGCAGTACAGTTCAATTTTTAGCTTTTTGGAGAACGTCTATACTGTATTCCATGATGGCTGCACCAGTTTGCATTCCCAGCAACACTGCATGAATGTTCCTCTTTTTTTCACAACCTCTCCAATACCTATAGTTTCTTGTGTTTTGGATTTAGCCATTCTGACAAGTGTGAGATAATATCTCCTCGTGATTTTGATTTGCATTTCCCTAATGATGAATGATGTAGAACATCTTTTCATGTGTCTGTTGACCATGTGTATGTCTTCTTTGTAGAAATGTCTGTTCTTGTCTTCTGACCATTTTTAAATGGATTATTTGGGTTTTTTTCTGGCTGAGCTTGATAAGTTCTTCATAGATTTTGGATACTAATCCTTTATTGGATATTACATTTGCAAGTATCTTCTCCCATTCAGTAGGTTGTCTTTTAGGTCTTTTTTTTTTTTTTTTTTTTTAATATCTGTTGCTATGAAGAAGCTTTTTATTTTGATGTAGTCCCAATAGTTTATTTTTGCTTTTGTTTCTCTTGCCTCAGTAGACATATCTAGAAAGGTGTTGCTATGGCATGCTGGTTTCATGTCTTATATTTAGTTCCTTATTCCATTTTGAGCTTATTTTTGTATTTGGTATAAGAAAGTGATCAAGTTTCATTCTAGTGCATGTTCCTGTCCAGTGTTCCCAACACCATTTGTTGAAGAGAGCATTTGTCTCTTTAAAAAGTTAACATTAGGGGCACCTGGGTGGCTCAGTCGGTTAAACAGCCGACTTCGGCTCAGGTCATGATCTCATGGCTCATGAGTTCGAGCCCTGCATCGGGCTCTGTGCTGAGAGCTTGGAGCCTGGAGCCTGCTTCAGATTCTATGTCCCTCTCTCGCTCTGTCCCTCCCCTGCTCACGTTCTCTCTCTCTTTCTCTCTCTCTCTCTCTCTCAAGAATAAATAAACATTAAAAAAATGTTTAATAGGGGTGCCTGGGTGGCTCCGTCGGTTAAGCGTCCGACTTCGGCTCAGGTCATGATCTCACGGTCCATGGGTTCGAGCCCTGTGTTGGGCTCTGTGCTGACAGCTCAGAGCCTGGAGCCTGTTTCAGATTCTGTGTCTCCCTCTCTCTCTGCCCCTCCCCTGTTCATGCTCTGTCTCTCTCTGTCTCAAAAATAAATAAACGTTAAAAAAATTTTTTTTAAATGTTTAATAAAAGGTTAACATTAATTCTCCTGATTATTACAAACTTTTAAAGTATTGAATCTGAAAAATACCCCAAATTTGTTCACATGTATTAATAAATAAATAAATAAATAAATAATCATTTCATTGCAATTAGGGTTGCCAAAACCATCACCTTTACATAACCTATATATTCTTTCTATAATTTGACATGTATCAAAAAATTTTAACCCATTTACAATTATGAATATCCTTATACTCTAAATGTAACTATACTTGGAAAGAATAACAGTCAATGAAAAACATAAATACTTTTTCTTTTAAATATTTTATTAATTTCCTATTTTATATACAAAAGCAAATAATTCATAAAATGTGTAATAAATTTCTTCTACTGGGCACCATAATGTGACCAACACTCTGGTCATGGCCAGAGCATTATTCAACATCTCAGAGCTCCCCCATGCTCCATTCCTGTCACTGGTAACCCATCAAGGTAATGACCATCCTGATGTCTTCACACTGAAGATGGGTTTTACTTGTTTTTATGCTTTATATACTTGTAATCATACAGTATGTACTCTTTGTGCTTGGCTTCTTTATCTCACAGTTATATTTGAGAAATGCATTCAGATTTTCCCTGATAACTGTACTCTGTTCAATTTCTAGATTTTACTTGCTTTGTAATAATTTTTTTAGGTTTAGTCATATTCACTGGGCTGAAACTAAAGAATATATGCAATAGAGTGGAAATGGACAATCATTCGCTTTCATGACTATTCAAAATAATACTTTAGAATATTTTAACAGCAGATAAAATAAAACTACAATCCCCCATTTGTAAGAATTTTCTCTTAAGATGCTCCTCGAACAATGTAAAAATAAACCCTATAAGGCAATTCACTATAGCACTTCTTTAATCACAAAAGATTGGAAACAACTAAATTATAATACCTAGTAGAATATTGATAAAAATAGGTTATATCCATGCAATGTTCATCTACACAACAGTAAAAAAAAAAAAAAAAAGAGAATGTTAGGAGGAGGAAATAAGAATGGTGTATGTGTATATATGTATGTATGTATGTATGTATGTATGTATGGATGGATGGATGGATGTATGGATGGATAGATAGATGTAGATACAGCAAAAAACCCAAAGAAGTTATTAATTGAAAAAAAAAAAGCTTGTGCCTTCAGTCTAAGGATATAAAGAACTATAGCAAATATCTTAAACTTTGCTTAGTAGGATTATTTTTCACACTGATGTTAGTTTAGTATTTCAAAAAATCTTTCTAGAATGATGGGGTAGTTTTCTCATTGTAGGAGAAGAATAATACGAATATGGAATATGAAAAGCCTTGAAAGAGCTGTCATGCTATATTGAGGTTGGGAATTCATTATAAATTTATTATTTTAATGCCACAGATATGTAACATATATGTATGTTTGTATATGTTTGTATAGAATATATGCATGTATGTATATATATATATATATATATATATATATATATATATATATATATATTTCATAACTCTGTTAGCTGAAAGGGCTGAGAAGCAATGACTTCCAGTAGTGTTAATAGTGATAAGAATACCTAGATCCTGATTTTGTTTCCAAATACCATTCCTTAACACAAATAACCAAGATAACTTGGGGAGATAGCTAACAATTTTAGATCTAAGGCAGAGAGAATCCAAACTGTAAATGCAACATCCTGTATTGCCAGAAAGTAAGAGAGCTCACAAAAAATTGTGGGGCATTAGTAAAATAATACATGAGCTAGATTGAAGGGAATCCCTAACCACATCTAGGACAAGCTGAACATCAAAACAAATAGTGGCAGTTTCAGATTACGACCCACTGATTGAAAAAGATAATTAAATTATTATACATACAGATAATAAATAAGAACAAATAAATAATAAATAACAAATGGATGATACAGACACACATGCCTAAAAGAGAAATAACATCTTCCATTACAACAGAATATCAACTATTAAGGGATTAAAGGGGTGCCTGGGTGGCTCAGTCAGTTGAGCGTCTGACTTCTGCTCAGGTCATGATCTCCCGGTCTGTGAGTTCGAGCCCCGCGTTGGGCTCTGTGCTGACAGCTCAGAGCCTGGAGCCTGCTTTGGATTCTGTGTCTCCCTCTCTCTCTGCCCCTCCCCCACTCATGCTCTGTCTCTCTCTCTGGCAAAAATAAACGTTAAAAAAATTTTTAAAAAGGGATTAAGAAAAATTGATGTTAAGAACAACCGTCTTTAAAATCATGGTAATAAAATTTCATTTACACATGTTATCTCTGGGTGTTAAAACTTGTCGGTTGAAGATTAATGAGGAGAAAAATATTTACATAGTTCTGAAGCACATGCCTAAATTTAGAAAGGGAGTAAATGATTAAGAAAACATCAAAATTTAATGGTTGGGTAATCTGGTAAGGAGTATAAATTTGAGGCTAATTTTGCAAGTTTTCTTTAAGTTTGAAATGATCTCGGAATAAAAATTTTATACATCACTTTGTAAATTCCATTTCCTCCAATTTTACTTTGAATTTATTCTGCTTTAGAACCCAGTGTCTAAATACTGAAAGAAAGGTAAACACATTTCTATCAAAGACAAGTTAATTGGACACAATCCACATGAAAACACTAATTCATAGATTTGATTTGGAATATGCAAGGACATGAGGTGAATTTTTCATTTCTACTTTCAGGATGATGTGGTAGGATGGTTCTCTAACAGGTGTGAGCTATATTCATGACTTGCTCCCTGAGAACAGCAGTGGTTTTCACACATTTGAATGATTAATATTTGCATTAAAACTACAGGTTCAATAACACACTCAGTTAATTTTGTGCTCCACAGGATTTTAGATTTACTTTATATCATAGTTTCTTTGATTTATTTTCTATTAATGGCAATCTGTGTCATCAAATTTAATAACATAGGTTAGGCTAGATAGGCTCCTCCTCTAGAATATGTACTTTATGAAGGATTTATTAAAAAGCATATCTAACTGTTTCAAATATATTTTCAAAATTCGGAATGTCATATAATTAATTATTTTACTCATTCTATAATTTTTTAGTGTGTTGTGTATTTAAAAAAATTATGCTCAGTAATGTTACTTTTTCATTTATCTTTACTCATCCACCACTTTTTCATATGCCAGCTGGATTCTATGCTACTTTCCCTTACCATTTTCAAAATCATTATCCTCCCCCATAATTAATTAATTAATAAAAATTTTAATATAGGATTTATGTACAATAAGATCAACAGAGTTATTTATATATAATAGACCAGACATTTGAGAATATAATATTTTCCCCTTTCCTTTTCAACTCTTCTGAGTGATCTAGATATAGACGACACATCCTTATATGTAATTTGTAGTGATGTCTTGAATTGAATTTTGTAAAGCATAAAGTTAGTAAGTGTATGCTACATATTTAAATGATAGTTATTTTGCATTTTAGCTTCTATTATATTACAGTTATAATTACTGATACTTACATGTTTTTTTATTTAGTCCCCCAAAATGGCCTATGAATTACCACTTTTTTTATATAATAATAAGGAAACTAAGAAAAATAAATGTCACTTGTTCAAGACAGTAATTGGCAGAGAGGAGTTTGGACTCAAGTTTTGCAGGTGATGGAGTATATTGCATTAATACCAGGACTCTGGGTACAAATTTCTTTAGGGACTTAGTACTACATCACTATCAAATAGACAAAACCCCTGCTATTATCTATACTCTGCTATATATCTTCCCCATATTGCTCTGGGCTGCCTTTTCTCCAATAAAATATTTTTATTTCTACTTCCTGGATGTGTTTACTATATACTATCCCCAAAATATAGGTTAAAATTTCATATGCACTCTCACTGAAAATTTGTTTTATATCTTATTTTGAAATTTGAGTCTTTATTGAAAAAGACACTTCCAAACAATTCCTCTTATGACTTTGAGAAATACATTTTCCTCCGAAACCCTGAAAACTGTCACATGTTATCAATCAAGACTATGCTACTTATTTCATCAAAGACTAGATCTCATATTCATCGTCTTCCTTAATATCCAAATTGGAAATCACTCTGGAAGATTTGAGGATAAAGTAGATGATTCATCTGTTTTTGACTTAAGGATCATCTTTATCTTTAGAGTAGCCAATGTAGCTGGAATGATTTCAAACAAGTTAACTTCCCAATTCTTGGCTGGGTATTATGCAGTCAGGAAATGAACATCTTGAATATAGTTAGTTCTATAATGGATAGAGTAAAACATAAACTGTTAAAGAAAACTCCTTCTCTTATTGCTACATTTCTCAAACCTCACAGACTTAATTTTGGTTCATCTTCCCCTCAGTACTTTAACAACTTTCCATTTTGGAAAATATTTAGTAGCTAGAAGAATGATAAATCTTTAAGGATGTTCTAAAATATTATCCATTATAAACATCCTCTAATTGTTAGCTATTGCTGATTAACAGATAATTATCTAACTTATTAATTGAAAACAATAACCATTTATTATATCTCTGAAATCTATCATCAGCCAAGCAAGTCTCCTGATCTTGATTAGGCTCATTTGTGAAAATTGAGTCAGTTGTTGAGTAGCCTGGGGAACCTGGACTAGGGTGGCCTTGACTGCAATGACTAGTCTTTATTCCACATGGTCTTTCATACACCAGCAGATTAGCCCCAGCTTTTTGTCATGCCATTCCAAGGAAGGGTTTCAAGGAAGGAAGCAAAAACACAAAAACAATTTTCAAGTCTCTTCTTAACATCAAATTTGCTACTTGTACCAGACAAAGAACATTCCAAGACTGAGCTCATAATCAGTAAGGTAGGACACCACAAAAACAATAGGGATACATGGATGTATGAAAAATTGAGGATGTTCTGGGAATGTCACTACATACCATCACTACACATCTGTCTTAAATTCTTACTGATAATAAATTAAGCTCTGATGACTGGACTTTGATGATGAGATCCTTTAGCTTGGCTACTATTATATATTTGAATCGACTTCATTGTATCTGTAGAAGTAGAATTCTGATACTCAAAATTATATGAGATCATGGAAATATTCTACTCTAAACATGTCATAAACTGCTCTGGTGTTTTCCACTAGATCACAAAGATCAAATAAACCGGTTTTTAGGGTAGCAGTTAGGAAGCAGGAAGATTCTGTAGTTGACTCTGGTCTAAATAACATCAGTTGGCATCCCAGTAAACAGGGGAGACATTTGAGAGCTCAGATTACCAAAACTTTTAAAAATTTCAATGTAAACAAAGAACCCAGAAATCTTCCATGTTCATTCTATGAGGCCAGCTTTACCTTGATTCCAAAACCAGGCAAAGACCCCACTAAAAAGGAGAACTACAGACCAATTTCCGTGATGAACATGGCTACAAAAATTCTCAAAAAGACACTAGCAAACTGAATCCAACAATACATTAAAAGAATTATTCACCACAACCAAGTAAGATTTATTCCTGAGGGGTACAGGGGTGATTCAGTTCTGCAAATCAATCAACATGATACATCACATTAATTAAAAAAAAAGAATAAGAATCACATGATCTTCTCAAAAGATGCAAGAAAAAGATGGACAAAATAGAGCAGTCTTTCTTGATAAAAACCCTCAACAAAGTAGGGATAGAAGGAGTATATCTCAAGATCAGAAAGGCCATATATGAAAGACCCACAATGAATATCCTCAATGGGGAAAAACTGAGACCTTTCCCCTTCAGGTCAGGAATACTACAGGGACATTCACTCTCACCACTGTTGTTCATCATGGTGCTGGAAGTCCTAGTCTCAGCAATCAGACAATGAAAAGCAATAAAAAGTATGCAAATCAGCAAGGAAGAAGTCAAACTTTCACTCATCACAGATGACATGATTCTCTATGTGGAAAACCCAAAAGACTCCAAAGAACGGCTAGAGCTGATCCATGAATTCAGCAAAGTCACAGGATATGAAATCAATGTACAGAAATCAGTTGCATTTCTATTCGCCAATAATGAAGCAGCAGAAAGGGAAATCAAGGAATTGACTCCATTTACAGTTGCACCAAAAACCATAAGATAACTAAGAATAAACCTAACCAAAGAGGTAAAAATATCTGTACACTGAGAACTGTAGAAAGCTTATGAAAGAAATTGGAGAAGACACAGAGAAATGGAAAAACATTCCATGCTCATGGATTAGAGAAAGAAAAAATGTCTATACAACCCAGCAATCTACACATTTAATGCAATTCCTATCAAAATAACACCAGCATTCTTCATTCTGGACTTCAAGCTGCATTACAAATCTGTAATCATCAAGACAGTATGGTACTGGCACAAAAACAGACACATAGATCAATGGAACAGAATAGATTACCTAGAAATGGACTCACAAATGTCTGGCCAACTAATCTTTGACAAAGCATGAAAGAATATCCACTGGAATAAAAGCAGTCTCTTCAGCAAGTGGTGTTGGGAAAACTGGACAGTGACATGCAGAAGAATGAACCTGAACCACTTTCTTACACCATACACAAGAATAAACTCAAAATGGATTAAAAATAAATGAGGGATACAAGAAAAAATTACTTTTCCTTCATAATACTTTGGAATGAAGAACAGGCTAAATTCTCTTGTGTAAATGATGAATTCATCCATGTAAAGAGTAAGATAACATTACATCCCAGCTTTCAGAAAAGCAAAGGGCAACCTTTCTCATTTGTGTGTATATCAAGTGCTAAGTGGAAACGGTCTTTGAAAACAACTAATAATGGAAGTCATTAGTAGTTCTTGACTACTAGAGATATTCTTTTTTATTTCTTTTTTGGATCTCTAAGCATATTATGATGGTCAGCTACATACTTTGTTGCTTGAGACTATTCCCAATAGGCATCATTACCCATGATTTCACCTAAAATATGGTGATTCGAAATAGCAGCTAAGGTAAAAATACAAATTATTGTCAGATAAATGAATAAAGGTGTACATAAGATACTTCTAATTATTAAGAGTACGGAGAATAAAATTAGCCAGCATTGCTTAATTCTAAAATATTTTTGACAGCTTTGGGTAATGATCCTAGAGTAAATTAGCAACTCTGATTTTACCTACATTAAACATCATGTAAAATCTTGGCTCTTAGCTCCTTAATCTTCTCATCTTAGACCTTAAACTTCCAGAGTATGTTTGTGAACCCAAAGTATGATGATAGGCTAGACCTTCTCACAAGAAGCAACCAATTTAATTATGAAATATTGAATTAAAACTCTCTGGTCCTTAAACAAAACTTTCTATTGTTCCAAATTGTAAACTAAGTTACTTATACTAAATCTATCACTTGACTTTATCAAGCCATTCCATGCAGTTCTACAACCTTCTGTGTTACATCCTAATATTCTTCTCTCACCTTCCTTAACTTCCCCTCCCCTACTCTTTTGAGGTAATGCAATATATCACCTACTCAACTTTTGGCAGGATTCTCAACAACTGACTGTACTACTGTGTCTGGTTTGCATACCTGACTGAACCCTTATGCTTGCTCATTTCAACCATTTCTTCTTACACCTAAACCCTGCTACTCTCCACACTGTAGAAGATCTTAAGCCTAGGGAGAGAAGTTCCTCAAAGAAAACAACCTCAATTGAACACACAATGTATCCTAGCTAATCTTATTCTGCTAGATTATCTATGAGACATATCCATTATTTCAAAAGTTTTCCTTTTTAAGTGTAATGTGTCTAAGTTTCCTGAATCTTATTTTCTGTATCTGCAGAATAAAGAGTTCTGATAATAGTAGTGACTTTAGTGTTAATTCTAAAGAGGTATTTGCAAGATTTTATACATAGTTGCATTTTGGGGAGAGATATGAGGGGTGCTGAATTTATATCCAGGATAAAATTTTGATAAATACATTGGAGGTGAAGACGAGACTCTGTGGAGTTAGGATGCCCTTATGTTATAAAAACATGGAGATACTTCTAATTAAGAGGACAATAGGAAGTATGAAGAGCAAAGATAAAAGAGAGAAGATGGATCTGGAAGCAGGGGGGTAGTTAAGCATTACAAGGACAGTTGGGAGGTGACTTTGTGACTGGTTTGGTTAAGAAAACATTATAACGATAATACCTAATTTTGAACTTCAAGCGTTTTGTGTGTCTGTGAGGTACCCTAGACAGATTAAGGAAGATATAAAGCAAAGATGTGAGAATTCAGCATCAGAAAGTCTCATGTCTAGACTTACAATGTAACAACATCATGACCTTGGGAACAAATTACTTAAACTCTATGAGTAAAAGGAGAAAATGAAATTGAATATGTATTAAGTAATTTCAAAGGCCATACAAACCTCAGTTATTTAGATCTAATGATTGGACATAAACTAAAGTAGAGCTGGGGAGAGTAAAAAGAATCTATTCGTTAAAGTTTAATTTATAGCTCTGTTAAGAACTACACACCTGCTGTTTGTTAGTTTACGTAAAACTTATGCCTTTATGAAATAATCATAGGGAGAAAATAATAAATAGTTATTTACCCATTATCTTTAAATTAAAAAAAAAATTTTTAATATTTATTTATTTTGAAAGAGAGAGAGAGACAGAGCATGAGCAGAGAGGGGCAGAGAGAGAGGGAGACACAGAATCTGAAGTAGGCTCCAGGCTCTGAGCTGTCAGCACAGAGCCTGAAGCAGGGCTCAAGCCCACCAACTGTGAGATCATGACCTGAGCTGAAGTCAGACACTTAACTGACTGAACCACCCAGGCACTCCCTGCCCATTATCTTTAAAGCCAAGAAAACTGAAATAAAGGAATAACTTGTAGCAAGTCAAAAATGTCGTTTGCTTACTATTGCTTTTAACACATACAAATATTTTGAAAAAGAAAATAAAATCAGTAATAAGCATATAAAAAGGTTAGTAAGTAACAAAGTCATGACCTTTCCTTTTATGCAAGTTTCTTATCTTATAGTTTTACTGCATGACAAACATAAATGCACACTAGTAGTCCTATGAAATCAAAGTGACAGCTTAAATTATCTTTTACTTGATTTCTTGGCTCTTTTGCTTCAAGAGAAACTTATACAATACAGCTTAAAAATCATTAAAAATTCATCATTAATTCTTATTTTGCTTCAGTAGTGATCACTTTTAGAATTTTTAACAACAGAAAGAATGCCATACAAATATAATCCTGATAATTTTAATGAAGATTTTGAAAAACTGTTTTTAAGAGACTAATTCAGGGTCACAGACTTTTGAGAGGAAAATGGTTATATACTAAGCAATTGGCATACACAGGTAGTGAGCCCAAATGGCTTGTTTCTAGAAGTCACAACATTAACTACAATGTTATAATACAAGGAAATTCCTCACATCAGTCCTTTGGAACTTTCACCAGGCCTGTTGTCCTGCCAAAAATAATTGCCTTATACTTGAAACAAATAGTATTTTTTTACTCAATTTGTTTCTTTCTCTTACCCTCTCTCTGTCTCTCCTGCCTCCAATTAACCATTACTTACTAACTTATGTTTTATTAACTTTGGCTGTTGATTTATTTAGGTTGCTTGCTAAATACTGGCCAATGAAACACCTATTATCTTGGTGGAGGTAGGGAGGTAAAATAGCTGAGTAGGCCTGCATTTTCTCCTTAATGTGGTTATTTAAAATATATTAAATGACATTCTTATTTATATTCAACAGACATTGTGTGTACTTATCATATACTTAAAATTATTAATCATTCTGAAGTGAGTCTATATGGTATTGTTTTAAAGGGTATGTGTATCATTATTTTTTATTCTTCTTTTGTTATGTACTCATGTATACTTTTAATAGCTACTTATTGTCATGAGAAAAATATCTCAAGATATGTTTCACCTTTTTGGATTACTCTCCTTTATTTCAACATGGGTTATTTATAATTGTCAAGATTTTTTTGAAGGTTCTTTACTGTTAGAAGTTAAAGCAATTAGTAATTTTTTTTCTGCGGCATTTGTTATTTGATTTCCCAAGTTTTGATGGTCCTTCATCTTCACTTGCTTAATTCTTCAAAGCACTTGATGTCATGCCTTCTTTGGGTCAATTTTTCTGACAGTATCATTTCACCATTCTCAAAACTTGTCAAAAGCTGATCATCTTCTAGAAGACGTAAGCATTGCGTTTTTCTGTTTAAGTTACTGTAAGGTATTTATAAGCTTTAACTCAGCACTTTAAAAGTAATACATGGATTTGCTTTGGGAAGAATAAAAATGATGCTCTACTCCCACTGAGGTTAGCTTTAAAAAATATACTAAATGTATACTTCTTTCTCACATATATTTTTCATGTAATAGTTCTTCTATTTCATGTCATCATTGTTGGACAATGCCAGTGAATTTTTTTATTTGCTTGTTTGCTTCTTGATCAGTAAATAACAGTGTATAAACTTCCCTAAGGCTTTGCATTATACTTATGCATCAAGGGTATGTGGAATAATTCAAATAGGTTTGAGAAATAGAAACTTTAAATGTTCAGCAAGATGAGATAATAAACAATGCCTGTTCCTGGAATAATCCAGTGGACAATGAAATAAACAGAAGCTATCATTTAAACCTTTTAGCTTTCATACCATTTAAGGAAATCTATTAATTTTTTGTGCATTAATATTGTCATATATCCTGGTAGGTTATGCCATTCAACAGCTCAGTATTTTAAAATCAATGTACTACTTCCCACGGGGCGCCTGGGTGGCTCGGTTGGTTAAGCGGCCGACTTTGGCTCAGGTCGTGATCTCGCGGTCCGTGAGTTTGAGCCCCGCATCGGGCTCTGTGCTGACAGCTCAGAGCCTGGGGCCTGTTTCAGATTCTGTGTCTCCCTCTCTCTCTGCCCCTCCCCTGTTCATGCTCTGTCTCTCTCTGTCTCAAAAATAAATAAACGTTTAAAAAATTTTTTAAAAATAAAATAAAATAAATGTACTACTTCCCATTAGTGAGAGGTTTCTAAGAGGAATTTTTTCAGGAATATATATGAATAAAGATAAAGAGATATAGAAATATCATTTAGTTCATTTCCAGTATTTGATTAGGATAATTAAACTCAAGGGCTTAGTTCTCCATAAGTCACCAAAAAGATCACATTGCCTTTTTATTTTCATGTGTACAGCCCATGAATGCATGCTTACTGTAAAAATATTGAATTGGAAGGCTCTCACTACCATGAAAGATATTTTATTAACATATACTATTTATAAATATGCATATCAAATTGTTCATATACTCACATCATTTGCTACACTGGATATGTAATTTTAATTTAATAATATTAGTGAAAGTAAGATTAATCTTAGTGTGCATGTTGCTGAATATCAGGGATATTGACCCTTTTTATACATAGTGATCACGGCTATGGCTTCAATGAATTGGCGCATTATGCATTTTGGTCATTTTACTTTCTATTCATTTTTCATTCTGACTCACTTGTAGTAGCTCTGAAAAATCAAAGTTTTATTATAAGCTATTTGGCAGCCAAAACATGACAGGTGTGAATTGTCATTTCTAAGGCTACCTGCTATATTTAAAATATATATTTTTTGTAAATATTCATGAACTTCAATGTAGAAATATAAATGTGTTTCATTAATATACAATATGGCAAATCTTGCTGGGGACTGTACATATAACTTTTAAATGTGTTCCTTCCCTAACAAAAAAATACTTGAATTCCAAAATATACATGGCTAACATGAGTTCAGATAAGAGAATTAAGCCCATTAAAAAATAAGAAAAAAATAGTAAGTTTATAAATTTTCCTGACATTTATATTCTCATTTTTGTTTCATTTTTGACTTAATATGGATATCAGTAAATTTTAGTAGAATATCTTCTAATACAAACTATTTTATTAGTTACTAAAATAAATCAAACTTCGTTTGGATTTTTAAAACCTTTTAATTGAAGTCTTTACATACAAATGCATGTATATAAGTATAGACATTTAATTTTTTAATTATTTATTGAGGTTATATGTATAAAAGTATTGCTCATTAATTTTCACAAGCTAAGAATATATAACTTGTACCCAGTTCATTAAACAGAATATTGCCATAGTGCTAATACCGCAGAAGTCACCCTTTGCTCCCTTCTAAATAATAGTCACCCCACCAATCCTGTCTTCTAACAATAAAGAGTAGTTTTGGCAATGACTATACTTATTACCCTCTTGCATCTGTGTTTACAAGATTTCATGTGTTTTGATTTGTGTTCTCACATGTATAATTGGAGTTTGTTTATTTCCATTAATATGTAATATTTCACTACAGAACCCACTGTATGAACATACAATGAATTTTATTGGAAAAGTTTGGGAACATCTATACAAGCTAAAGATGTACATATTCCATAACGAAATTCCATACTAATATAAAATGAACAGATATGTACACATGTTCAACAAAATGTATGTTTTGAAATTGAATGTTGAAAAATGGCTGTTAGTATTTTTGAGTATCATATAAAAATTAATGATTAAGATCTGGTTGTGGTATCTCCTTTTCTAAAGCACTAAAGGTATGATTTTTTGTTAAATTAATGATTAAGATCTGGTTGTAGTATCTCCTTTTCTAAAGTACTAAAGGTTTGGTATTTAGTTAAATAAACTAGGGAAAATTTTATTTTTTAATTCTCTTTTCCCTCTGTCTCTTTCTCTTGAACCAGACAAAATCCATTCTAATAGTGTGTTGCTAGAATGGTAAAGTTCATGTGTGAAAATATCTGGGACCAGTGCTTATAAAACTTTCTCAGTTAGTTGCCCAGAAACTGTCCTCTTTTATTTCTGCCTGTTTTGATGCTAATTTTTGGTATTTTTCTCTGAAAAATCATCAAATTAATCTGTATTTTTAAACAAAGGATTTTTTTAATAAAAAATTTTTCCTGGGTAGTTCAGAATTTTTTTTTCCATTCTCGGAAATTTGTCAGTTTTGGCCTTCTTTCTGATTTAGCAAACAGATGAACTATCTACTTTAGTTATAGATTTTTTAACCTCATTCTTTCATTTTCAAAATAATTCTATATAATTTTATTTCCATATAATCTTTTATTTGGATGTGATATAAGCTTATTTATGAATTTGACTATGATACACCTTGTTGATTGCTGGGTTTTGTTGAATCTAATGGGAGTTCTCTGTGCTTCCTGGATTTTGATGTCTGTGTCTTTCCCAGGTTAGGAAAGCTTTCTGTTATGATTGCTCATGTAAACCTTCTATGTCTTTTTCTCTCTCTTCATTTCTTAGGATCCCTATGATTTGGATGTTATTCCTATTTAATGAGTCACTGAGTTCTCTAATTGTTATATTGTTCTTTCTTGCCTTAGTTTCCCTCTTTTTTTTCCTGCTTCTTTTTCTCCATAGGTTTGTCCTCTATATCACTGATTCACTGTTCTGCTTCATCCATCCTTGCTTCTGTGGCAACCATTAGAGACTGCAGCTCAGTTATAGCATTTTTAATTTCGTTCTGACTAGATTTTACTTCTTTTATCTCCACAGAAAGGGGTTCTATGCTCTTTTTGAATCCTGGCTAGTATTCTTATTATCTGATTCTAAATTCTGGTTCAGACATCTTGCTTATATCTGTGTTGAGTAAGTCCCTCCCTGTCATTTCTTCCTGTTCTTTTTTGGTGAATTCCTTCATTTCATCATTTTGAAGGAAGAAAAAGAATAAAATAAAAAATAAATAAAAATTAAAAAGTTAAAAACAACCCAAAAAATCAAATAAGGGATGGTAAATCCTAGGTGTGTTTTGGTCTTGTTGTTGAAAAGCTTGATAGAATAGAGAAAAAAAGCAAAGGAAAGAACAGAAGAAAAAGAAAAAAAGGAAAATGTTTGAAAATTAAAAAAAAATGAATACAATAAAATAGAATGAAATCAAATGATGAAAGTAAAATAGAATTTAAAAAATTTGCAAAAAAGTAAAAAAATATATACTAGAAAAAAATTAAAGAAAAATCTTGTTTATAAAAATGGAAATAAAAATAAAATTTTTCTCTTTCTGTATTCAAGAATAAGAAAAGAAAAAGAAAAAAATTGAATAGATGGACCAGCAAACAGAATGAAACATGATTGAAATTACATCCAGTTTACTAGAAGACAGACTATGAAGCACTTTATAGTCCCTAAACTAGGCAGACAGAGAGACTTGTGGTGTTCCTGTAGAGCACTGTTGGCCCAGTTGGACTGGGCTTGGTGTAACGGCTACATTCTCCACTGGATGGTGCTGCTTAGTTTACTGGGGTGGATTTTTTGGCATGTGTATGTGTGTATGCACATGTGCAGGAGGGGTGAAAATGGCATCATCCAGCTACTCTGTCTCTCATATCAGAACTCTGTGCTCTGGTCCACCGGCAATCAAGCACCCCTTCTTTGTCTCCAGCTTCCATCCACCTCTCTCTTCTATACTGTCCGTGACCAAGCCATCAGCCATCAGGTGGCACCTCCCTCCTGTGTTTTATCTGATGGGGTTGTGTTTCCAAACCCCTCACTCCTTTTTTTTCCCTAAATTTTTTTAATGTTTATTCATTTTTGAGAGAGACAGAGTGCAAGTGGGGGGTGGGCAGAGAAAGAAGTAGACACAGAATCCAAAGCAGGCTCCAGGTTCTGAGTTGTCAACATAGAACCTGATGCGGGGCTCAAACTCAGGAACTGCAAGATCATGACTTGAGCTGAAGCCAGAAGCTTAACCTACTTAGCCACCCAGGTGCCCCTAAATCCCTCACTTCTGAGAGCCCTGTGGCTTTGACATGCTCAAACTCTCTGGCAGAGTGTCTTGCCGAGCAATGGCCAGGTGCTGGTCCACCCTCACGTTCAGGAGACTGCGCTACTGTAGATGCCCAGAGACTGTGGCCAGGTGCCAGCCACCCCAGAGAAAATTCACGTGATTTTGTAGCAGCAGTGTTTCAGGGATTATGGTAAATCACAACACACATCTGGCAACAGGCTTCACCCTTAAATCTTTGTTCCAACATCAGTGAATGTGGCTGTCCACTGGGACCTTACCTGTGGGGAGACCACATAGCCTTTACTGAATGTCCTCCCAGCAGGGGAACCACCTCTCTTCATGTGGCCTGAGGACCCCCTCTGACCTTGCGGTCTGCTCCGGGGATTCGCCCTTTCCACCAGAGCTCTGCCAGGTATCGAGCTGTGGACTTCCAGACTCTGCATTCCCCTGTTAATAGAGTCCTAATGGTACTTAAACCCTGTCCTTTCTCCTTTTTCCCTTTCTTGTTCATTCCTTTATGGGTGTTTCCACTCTCTTTCTCCACAGCTGCTTTCTGGGGGAGTGCTTTTCCTGTACTCTCTCCCCTCTCTCCATCCTTTCTCTGCAAGCAAAAACAGCTCCCTACCCTCTGTGGCTTTTCTCTCCCCCAGTTCACCTGTCCACACCTTGTACCTTCTGAGTTCTGTGATCCAAGTTGTGCAGATTGTTGTGTTAATCCTCAAATCAGTTGTCTATGTGTGCAAGATGGTTTGGTGTTAATCTAGCTGCATTTCAGGGATGTGAGAGGCAAAAAAAAAAAAAAAAAAAAAAAAAAAAAGAAAAGAAAAGAAAAAAGAAAAAACCCTTCCATGCTTCTCTGCCATCTTCTGATATAAGCTTATTTCTATCATTTTCTATATTTGGGAGTTTCATTATTTTTCTGATTATTTTTCATGTTCTTCTTTTGTGCCATGACAAACTTAGAAGTATGATTCATTATAGAAGCTCCATTAAATTAAAAATTTTTTAATGTTTATTTTTGAGAGAAAGACAGAGTGTGAGTGGGTAAGGGGCAGAGAGAATCCAAAGCAGGTCCACACTCTAAGCTGTCAGCACAGAGCCTGATGCAAGGCTTGAACTCATGAACCATGAGATCATGACCTGAGCCAAAGTTGGACACTTAACTGACTGAGCCACCCAGGTGCTCCTAGAAGTTCCATTAAATTGACAGTCAGAATTTTAAACTGACATGACAGTAAGGAGTGAATTAGTACCAAAGTAAATGTCCCATGAAGAGGGGAAAAATATATATGCATGTGCATAGATAGGTGTGTGTGTGTGTGTGTGTGTGTGTGTGTGTTTGTATGTAGATATATATTTTCACTGAATCATGATATAACGTACCATGACCCATGTGCAGGCAGACACTATAGACATTGATATCACTATGCCCATTTTACAGTGACATTGATGGTAGAGATGTTAGCTAATATTATTAAGTGTTAGAACAAGATTTATACCTATCTTGCAATGTGGCTATTACTAGAATTCATAGTTTTCATTCTGAGTTTGATGAAGAGAGTCAAATATTCTTTTTTTTTTTTTTTTTAATTTTTTTTTCAACGTTTATTTATTTTTGGGACAGAGAGAGACAGAGCATGAACGGGGGAGGGGCAGAGAGAGAGGGAGACACAGAATTGGAAACAGGCTCCAGGCTCTGAGCCATCAGCCCAGAGCCTGACGCGGGGCTCGAACTCACAGACCGCGAGATCGTGACCTGGCTGAAGTCAGACGCTTAACCGACTGCACCACCCAGGCGCCCCGAGAGTCAAATATTCTTAAGAAATGATTTATTTGCTCTTATGCATTATGTATGGATATAGAAAAAAATAAGAAATTGTTTCCAATACTCAAAGCCTTAACACATATTTGAGCCAAAAAGATAAATATAAATGCAAATTAATACTTAAATAACAATTTGTAGTAATGATAGAAGATAAATACAGGAGCAGAGTACGGTCAAACTGGATTCAGACTGCAAAGTGGATCCAAATCCTAAGTCTTCTATTCATATTTTTTATTTGACAACTAATTTTAGTGCCTATTATTTCCCTGGCACTTTTTTTTTTGGCACTGAAAGTCAGAAATGAGTAGTAAAGAAATATCTCCTGCTCTTTAAATTTCTAGTGTGAAGAGAGATGGGTGGTGAATAAATAAATACATAGCAAATCAAATGACAAGTGGTGCTATGAAGAAAGATAAAGCAGGATAAGTGTATAGAGATGGGAGGGATTCTATTTTATGTAAAATTAGGGAAAACATTGCTCTGGCAAGATGAAATTTGAGCAAAGACCTGAAGAAGGTTGGGGAATAAGGTAAGCATATATCTAATGGAAGAGTGTTTTAGGCAGCTCTATCATGGTACGTTGATACTGTGGGGCAGGTCAGCCTGTGGTCAAATTTTGATCCTTTCATTTCCTTACCTTGGCAGGGTTCATAAGTTTAACTGCATCAGTTTCTTCAAATAGGCAGTATATCTTGTGGGTTTCTTTGAATATTAATGGATTAATAACTTAAAATCCTGTACTGGCACATACTAAGTACTCTGGAATTTAATTAGTTGCTATTATTGGTAGAGAAACAGCAAGAGTGAACAAGCCTAAGACAGAAATGTACTATTCTAGGGCCCATAAGGAAACTATTGGCAGAAAATGGGTATAGGAACTGGGATGAATAGAGAAGAGACTAGGAATGAAGGTAGAGAGGTTGCATAGAAGCAGATCATTCAGGGTCTTGCAGACCAAGGTAAGGATTTGGATTTAACTTTGAGTATTAAGTAAAACAACTCAGAAATTTAAAGCAGAAGTGTGATATGATCTCTTCAGCTTTATGCATATGTGAATGGGTTCACTGTGTCTTCAGTAACTGGAGTTCTATGTAGGTAGGTTCAACATGTCTAATACCTGTTACCAAAAAAATCCATAAACTTCAGTTTCTTTATCTCTAATAATGACTCAGTATCATTAGTAGCTCTGTGGTACAGCTGTTTAAATAATAAAATGATATAAGGCATGTAATGAGCCAGAATTCTATGTTACCAGGCTTCTTTTGCTGTGGCAACGTTCATGGATCACTGCGTTGATTATTGGCTGCTGAGTCCACCACATACCTTAGTGACTTAAAACAATTACACATTACTATCTGTACTCAGTTGAGCAGTTCTGTTGTTTTTGCTTTGGGTCCTTTATGTAGTCGTAATCAGATGGTGACTGGGATGTCCAAGATGATTCTACATATTTGCCTGCCTCCAAGACAAAAGGGCTAGAGATTTAGGATCACCTGGGGTGTTGAAATGGCTAGATCTCTTTCTGTGTAGTCTCAGGGCCTCTTCGTTTCCATTTGATTTCTCCACACACTCTATCCACAGGTGTCTAAAACAAAGAAAGACTTCTTACTAGTTAGCTCAAGGCTCCCCAAAGTGCAAAAGCTGCCTGCTGTGCCTTCTTAAGATTTAGTCCCATAGTTGGCACTGTGTTACCTCTGCTCTCTCTGTAGGTTAAAGTAAGTCTCGGAGCCAGAAATATTTCACTATGGCAAGAGACCATAAAAGAAGATGAATACCAGGTTTTGCAGTTCATTAGAGGCCATTTCATGACAAGAGCTGCCACAGTCATTAGAGAACTCCTAGTTCTCTTCCTTCCTCAGGGCGTATTTAGAACATCAGTGTTCACTATTCCTAGGATTATACAATACTGAGGAGGAGGTTAAAATGCCCATGAGTATTTTATTTTATTTATTTTATTTCAATTTATTTTATGTTGGCATACACCTAGAGGACACATTCTTTGATGATTAGGTAAACTCAAAAAAAAAAAAAAAAAAAGAAGAAAGAAAGAAAAGTAAAAGCTATGTCAAAAAGCTGTTTGGTAAATGTACACAAAATTATTACACAATGACCAGAAAAATGACAATAAAACCCAAATAACTTAAAAGTACAATTACTTGTATTTGTCTTCCCCGTGCCACTCCCTCAAAATGCATGTACATTACTCACCTGTCAACATCAGCCCGCACGTTAAAGACAATCTGCTTAAAATTATCTTTTACTACAACTAAAATAAAGTCAGAATTAAGAAGACCAACATGGTTACTCTTTTTTAATGCTGTATATCGGTTGCAGAAACTTTTAGAGTCAGTATGTCCTTTCTTATCTCTTAAAACTTAATTCACAAAGGTATAATCTAATTTTAATTTTTCAAGATGCCAACTTTTATTTTCAAGCATAAAATGGTGCCCTGGTTTTCTGAAAGAAATTTTTTTTTCACCTTTTATAAGATATCAAAATGGTCTTATAAGAAAGTGCATGAGCCCAGCTTGCCAAATTACTATACCAAATAATAATAATGAACCTTTTTATGGTCACCCACAGTGAGCTACCTGTGCTGAAGAACAGCTGCATAAATGTATTCGCTACCTGATGGGCTCGAATAAAAGAAAACTGGTATCTTCAATTCCTCATCAGAAGACCACTGCAGACTAATCTGATGAAGGAAGGAAGTCTATAGAGAAAAGCTGAATGGAAAGGTAAAGTACTCCATAGGATATACTGTTTCCTTTAAATGTCAGGAGAGGGACTAACACATTTCTTTTTCTTGTGGACCAATATGGGAGAATAGAAGCAAATGGTAACTGATCTAGACATTCTATTTTTACCGTAAAAATTAGAAGTTTTCTTGTTGACTGATTTCAGTAAAGCCATTTTTTTCCTGAATGCTAAAATACTGACACCTTGAAAAAAGACTGACCTAAGGTTATTATATCAGTAATGTTAATAAAAACTCTCAATTTATTCATGACATAACCTATGATGAAAAAATAGATAAAATGTTTGACAGAAGAGTAATGGTTATAAGCAATTATAGGACATAAGTAATTACAATGATAACTTGAGATATTAATGATTTTAAAATTTTTACTTGGTATCATTATGGGGAAAAGTATGTTTATATTGTTAATATAAATAAAATAAAATGGAGACCAGCCTTGAAGATGCCCCAAACAGACAAAATCCAGGTAAGCCACATAAGCAAAACTTAATCTAGCTTATTTCATGAATGTAAGAGTAACATTTCTTTTAAATGCCTCTGATAATTATCAATGAAACTTAAGTCATTTCCTAAATGATATAAGATAATCACATTTGTCCCACCCCCTGCCTCTGGATACTTTCCATTGTAATAACCAATCATTGTAAAGATTAAACAACTTTCTCATTTCTGCATTATAAGTCTTCCTATAAGGGCATACCTCTGAGCTTCATACAAACTTCAGGTTTGAAATCTTACTGTTTGTGAATTTATTCCCTGCCCAATATAATATTCATGTCAAGTAAAGGTTTCTGAATTTGCTTTGGAGTAGATACACAAATAGTATATATTCAAGAGGCATATTCTTTTTGTATTTGCCCATTGATTAGTTTAATGGTTAAATTATAGTCAAGGAAATTTTTAAATACTCATATAAACAAACTTAAGGAAAAAAAATCTATGTAAGTGTATTTCACTGATATATATGGTTTATAAAAACAAAGTAGCAGCTGGGGCACCTGGGTGGCTCAGTCGGTTAAGTGTCCGACTTCAGCTCAGGTCATGATCTCGCGGTCCGTGAGTTCGAGCCCCGCGTCAGGCTCTGGGCTGATGGCTCAGAGCCTGGAGCCTGCTTCCGATTCTGTGTCTCCCTCTCTCTCTGCCCCTCCCCCATTCATGCTCTGTCTCTCTCTGTCCCCAAAATAAATAAACATTAAAAAAAAAAAAGTAAATTTGTTCTAAGCTATGAAGACATGTCAATTTTATTTTTTCTCATTGCTAAACACAAACACTCGACAAATCGCAGAGATTACTTTTCTCATTCTTTTCAATACCCTTAAAAATACTGCTGAACCAGGAACCACATAAACTCTGTCAAAGTAAGTTTATCCAATATATGTAGCCATATAGTAACTTATTGCTAGATGTAAAATAAGATTTCTATCATAGAAAGACAGTTAATTGTAGCAGTCTATTTATTCCCAGCACTATTTATTGAAGAGACAGCTTTACCCAATTTTATATTCTTGCCTCAATGTCATCAATTAATTGAATATATAAAAATGAGTTTACTTCTGGGTTCTTTCTTCTATTCCATTGATGTATGTGTCTATTTTTGTGCCACTACCATACTGTTTTGATTATTATAGCTTTAGTATATCTTGAAGTCTGGGATTGTGATACCTCCAATTTTATTCTTCTTACTCCTAATTATTTTGGTTATTCAGGGTCTTTTGTAGTTCCATACAAATTTTAGGATGATTTTTCTAGTTTTGTGGAAAATACTATTGGCATTTTGATAGACATTGAATTGAATCTGTAGACTTCTTTGGGTATATTAGATGCTTATGTATATCCTCTGATTCCTATTATTGTGCAATGGAGTAAAATGGAAATGAATAAACATTAGTGTTGCCCAATATAATAATAAATGCAAAAAAAGCATCAGTTGAAATAGGTGAGTTGAAGTAGAGGTAGCTTTTGGAGGCTCAACAACAGAGGAAGAGCTGAGAGCCCTTGATCCCTTCACTGAACTTGGCATCCAGATTCTTGAAAAGCCCCGGTCCTTACTGATATGATGTACTGTTCTCACTGTGCTCTGAGCCATATATGTGCTGAAATGTTCAGTTGTCTTTTTGCAGGTACCCAAGTGCATTTAGGGCACCTGATACAGTGGGCATCCTGTTCGGAGATATTTTCAAGGAACATACAAAAGGCAGGATGTCTCTCTCTCTCTCTCTCTCTCTCTCTGTGTGTGTGTGTGTGTGTAAGTGGTAGCCAGAGCTGAGGATGGTCTCTGAACTTGGAAAGCAGAACTTTTATTCAAACTTTCTCTTACCCTAAATGATAAGCTCCACTTCAGCTCTCAGCCTAATTGGCCAGAGAGGAGATCTGCATGAATTCACAGATGCAGTTATATCTAGTTAAGCTCACAGTCTATGACATAATTCTTATATTTGGAGGTTTCTCTCTTTCACATACACACACAGAGAAGGTGCATAAGCCTTTAGAAGGTACATAAACTACCTGTGTCCCAGTTGGATGGAGTTATCATAAAGACCTTCTCCATTTCATACCCAGATTAATTTTTTTTTGTCATAAGAGCCCTCACTAGAAATAAGCTCCATGGGGAAAACACTTTTTAATCTCTTTTTTTCTTAATTGCTGTCACTCCAAGACTTAGAACAGTGCTTTATGCATGATAGTTTCTTAACAGTTATTAATTGTATGTATTGATGAAGAAGTGTCTCAAAACTGAGCGTAAAATGACTGGTTATTGGAGTGTAGAAGGAATGTCAAGGGAGAGAATTCCATGAGCTGGGAATCAAAGGATGTTTCAGAAAACAGTCATTAGAGCTTTGCTGGCCATTAATATTTATTTAAAATTAATGTTTATCATTTTATAATTACTTACATGTCTTTATTTCACTCTTAACTATTGAAACTCTCCTTGTGTATAAATTCCTCTAGCATCTTATATTTCATAAACACTCAGACTATTCAAGTATATCCTGCATTAGAGAATGTCATCATTTGCCTTACTCAAAGTACAAAGTACTTGAAAATTGTATTTCACTTCTTCACCACCCCACTTCTCTAAGCAAGCTACCCACTCATGCTTCCTGTAGTTGTATTATTGTTAAATATACCACATTAATCCAAGAGTCCCAGACCTTAAACTGAAAGCCTCTGAACTCTTAATTAAACCTGGTCTGGATTTACAAAAGGCCTCACTCTGACTGTTGATGGCATTGGTCTGTGGGTGGGGTGGATAGAGGGCGCATACTGGCTTGTCAAATCCTATGAAATTCTTATTGGTAGAATTTTGTGTGATATATTTCAGGGAAGGGTAATCTTCACAGAATATGCATTCAGCATTATCATATAGCCTATACATTTCACTCCCCAAAAGAAATGTTTGTATCAACTATCTCCTTATGAGGCCTAATTATCATGCTATACAAAATGTACAATTTAACAGTAAAGATTTTATAGTTCATACACATTCTAAATGCTGTTTTATTCATATACCCCATTGATTTCAACAATATAGAGAATATTAATCTACCCATTAGCCTGATTGTTGAGGGGGCCATAGAATATATCTAAAATGGTTCATATCTTTGTGTGTTTTACTGGATAGCTTTTACTTTTATGCCATGTCCTTTCACTCAAGAAGGAAGGGAGAAAGAAAATTGAGTGTAAATCCAAAATATTGTGTATTTATAAACACACCTATTTATTTCTAGCCAATTTATCTATCATTGTAGAGGTAAATACTTAATGTTTTTTCTACATTCTCTTTAAGTTTTTTAAACTCTTTATTCAAAAGTTTCTTAAGCTCAAAGCCACAAAAGAAGTCAAAATTCATTATATATTCTTCAGATTATCATTAATAAACCAGTTTATTTTGCATTAGGCTGTCAGTTTTAATCTGTATCTCTCTAGATGTGGAAAAATAAAAATCAATAGAAATGAGATATTAGAAGTATAATTTCAGTTGATTTCCAGTTCTTTCCTTTTGAATAAATTGTGAAATGAGTGTGTTATAAATAATTTTATGTATCTGATAAATGATTAACTGGTATTAAAAATAAAGCAAGCATAATGTTTGTAAGTAAATAAAAAATGAGCACATTTGACATAAAGATGTACTTCTTTTAACTTCCTAAACGTGACTGGCATTTCAGTCATCCATTTAAAGCAGGTGAATAAACAAAAATTATGTTTAATGGGTAAACTAGGTCTTCTCTATATAGCCAACAATTTATATCTATGATAGTCCTGAAATAGTTTGCCAAGGGTAAAATAGAATGATGAAGGCATGACTTTATTGGCCCTCATCTTTATTGTAGGTCAGAGAACATTCTACCTCATTGAGATTCAAAAAGTTTGAATTAACATCTTCCTCCATCCTTGGCCTACCTGTCAACTTCCCTGCTCCCACCACCCACTAAATTTGTCTTGGATCTTTAATGTGTCAGAAAAAAATCTAATGTATAGTCAATTCTTCATGAACACTGAACTCTTAGTGTTATTATTGCATCTGTTTACTTGGAGCAATTGCACATGCTCGATGGATATATGAACAAATGAAGAGTATACAAAGCATGATTTGAATTTAGTAAACATGCAAACAAAATAATTTCATGCATTTTCAGAATCTGAACTCCCCAAAGTATCCGTCAAAGTGAATAATAGTAATATAAAAATATTTCGTGAAAATAGGTGGGAGAGATGAAAAGATAAAATACCTATTTAGGTAGTAGTAAAAAAGTAACAATATTGTGAAGTTATTTTTAACTCAGTTAAGCACATAACTTTCCTTTTCAAATGTTGGTTCATATTTAGTGCTTATAATAGGATATATTTCAGTCATACTAGAATTCTACGTTTGTACTTTTTATGGTAATTTCATGTTAACCCATGATCCTACTGATTACATTATTTTCCTTCAAATTATTAGACTAATTTGCTAAAGGAATTTCAAATGTGACTTTGGGTTAATTAATTAAATTATAATAAGAAGAAAGTTTAAAGACCCCCGTGAATAACCAACCATATTTTCAAATTAGAACCTTAATTAAAATGTTATGGTCTAGTAATTACAGACTCATTAGTTAAATCCCCCATAGTGTTTTATAATTATTTTGAAGTTATCATATTTATTTCTGTACTCCATACTTTCCCCTCATGTCCTCCATTTAATGTAGAAAAAAATTAGAACATTATACTTACATTGAATCATCGCCATGCTCAACGTACAGGTCACATAGTCACTATTTTTTTTTTTTTCTTTTATAAGCAACATCACTTTCAGCAACAGAATCACGCTGAGTAATTTAAAAGTATCCACTAATTATTTGGATAAAACCCTTCAAAACAATTAAAGGATAGCAAGATAGTTGCCACGGACAGGGAAGGAGATCTAGACTAGGACTAATAAATCAGCACTTAATGTTTTACTGCCAGTTGATTTGCTCTCCTCTTCCTGTCTCTTTCTGACTCTCTCTGTCTAGTTAGTGATCCCTATCTCTCCATTTTTTTTAATTTCAGTTATAGTAATGCTGGTGTTTGACACCAAATTAGTTCAGCAAGAGAAACAGTTAAATTATTCAATAAATTACTTGGACACTAGGTCAAGCTTCAAATTTACCACTTAATCTATATAGTCAGTGAACTATATCTTTTGAACTTGGTTTACTTTTAAACTTTTAAAACAAATGGACACAAACCACAATCAAGGAATTTGAGTTGAGAAAAATATTTGATAACAATATCACTTTCAATCACTTCACAAATTATCTTGGATTTGGGAAGAAAAGACTAATCTTGAAATTTGTAGACTCTAAAAGTGAATTTGAATTCTTCAACTTACTATCCTATGGTCACTGCTAATGTCATTTAAACTCTGAGACATGATTCTTTGCCTTATAATGGAAAATGGTTAACCAGTTAACCTCTAGTCCAACCAATAAGAGATGGAAAACACAAAAACTTCAGGTTTAGAGTGTGTATGTGCACATGCACACTCATAAGGAAAGGAAGTTGATGTTTTGTTTTTGTTTGCTAATATTTTATTAAAAATGCTCCTGAAACATCCAGTTGGTTGTTGGAGTTCAATAAAATGGGAATGGTTATAGATTTACACTTTGGAAGGGTATATAAAGATGGTATTTAACCTCTGAGTGAATAATGCCTACACCAGGAGTTCTAAATCAGTGTTTTATGTATCTGTGTAACTTAAATGCAAAAAAAAAAAAAAAAAAAAATCACTTGAGCCACACTCCAAACCAATTAAATAAGAATTTCTGGAATAACACCCTGGAATTTACATATTATATTAGGCTTTCAGTGGTCCTTACTTATGTGACTCTGGTTGAGAACTATTGACAGTGAGGACAAAATAAAAATAATACTAAAAGTGATAATAACAAAAAAACGATAGTAATGATTAAAGGCTTAGAGTGGAACCTTAATAATATCTAAAATTTCAGTAGTGGAAAAAGTAATACACTACAATGAGGATAGCAAAAATATAAGTACATAACTTTAGGAGGAGTGACAGGAGCAGAATCACCATAGGCCAAAAGGAAAGTGTTTTAAAAGATTGTGGAAGAGTCAGTATTCTCAATTCTTGCAAATGCTTCAAGCAATATAAAGACTGAGAAATGTCCAACGGATTTGTCCACAGGGAGCTATTTATTCAGAAGACATTTAGAGGCATAGTGGCAACAGAAATCTGACTTAAATAGGTACTAGTGAACAAATGGTGTGACAAGGTAGATGTGTAGCATAAAGTTCTCTCAGAAATGGAAGTAAACTTTGTTAACACATAAAAAGTAAGAAAGATTTGAAGATCAAGTTGAGTCCAATGTCATTATGTTGTAGTAGAACTGGTCACAGAGATTTCAAGAAAAATGTGAATACAATAGTAGGCCTAAATAGAGACATACAGAAATGAGATTTTGATTTTACAAAGATGATTCTATCTGCTTTGTAGAAAATGATTCAAATGGGGCAAGAATTGAAGTAGCAAATCATTTAGAAGACTAATATAGTCTGAGTCAGAGGTTAAGTAGGGTGGGCTGAATCAGAGTAGCAGCTGTATAAAAAGAGGAAAATAACACAAGCAATGTATATCTTGGATATAAAATCAATAGAGTTTATTTTTTTGATGTCGTAGAAATCTTCAGGTGTGTGATATACCTCAAAAGACATCCATTTGTGTGTGTGTGTGTTTTTTATAAAATTTATTGTCAAATTGGTTTCCATACAACACCCAGTGCTCATCCAACAGGTGCCCTCCTCAATACCCATCACCCACTTTCCCTCTCCCCCACCCCTCATCAACCCTCTGTTTGTTCTCAGTATTTAAGAGTCTCTTATGGTTTGCTTCATTCCCTCTGTGTAACTTTTTCCTCCCCTTCCCCTCCACCCTGGCCTTCTGTAAAGTTTCTCAGAATCCACACAGGAGTGAAAACATATGGTATCTGTCTTTCTCTGCCTGACTTATTTCACTTAGCATAATACTCTCCAGTTCCATCCACATTGCTACAAATGGCCAGATTTCATTCTTTCTCATTGCCAAGTAGTATTCCATTGTATATATAAACCACATCTTCTTTATCCATTCGTCAGTTGGTAGATATTTAGGTTCTTTCCATAATTTGGTTACTGTTGAAAGTGTTATAAACATTGGGGTACAAGTGCCCCTATGCATCAGCACTCCTGTATCCCTTGGGTCAATTCCTAGCAGTGCTATTGCTGGGTTATAGGGTAGATTTATTTTTAGTTTTTTGAGGAACCTCCACACTTTTCCAGAGTGGCTGCACCAGTTTGCATTCCCACCAACAGTGCAAGAGGGTTCCCAGTTCTCCACATCCTCTCCAGATCTATAGCCTCTACTACAAAGCTGTAATCATCAAGACAGCACGGTATTGGCACAAAAACAGACACATAGGCCAATGGAATTGAATAGAGACTCCAGAATTGGACCCACAAAGTATGGCCAACTAATCTTTGACAAAGCAGGAAAGAATATCCAATGGAAAAAAGACAGTCTCTTTAACAAATGGTGCTGGGAGAACTGGACAGCAACATGCAGAAGAATGAAACTAGACCACTTTCTCACACCGTTCACAAAAATAAACTCAAAATGGATAAAGGACCTGAATGTGAGACAGGAAACCACCAAAACCCTAGAGGAGAAAGCAGGAAAAAACCTCTCTGACCTCAACTGCAGCAATTTCTTACTTGATACATCTCTAAAGGCAAGGGAGTTAAAAACAAAAATGAACTTTTGGGACCTCATCAAGATAAACAGCTTCTGCACTGCAAAGCAAACAATCAACAAAACTAAAAGGCAACTGACAAAATGGGAAAAGATATTTCCAAATGACATATCAGATAAAGGGCTAGTATCCAAAATCTATAAAGAACTTACCAAACTCCACACCCGAAAAACAAATAATCCAGTGATGAAATGGGCAGAAGACATGAATAGACACTTCTCTAAAGAAGACATCCAGATTGCCAACAGCACATGCAAAGATGCTCAACGTCACTCCTCATCAGGGAAATACAAATCAAAACCACACTGAGATACCACCTCATGCCAGTCAGAGTGGCTAAAATGTGTTTTGTAACCAAATAAGTAGATAAGTAACTAAATAAGTAGATAGTGGCATCATTCACTATGGTCAGGAGAAAATTCCAGGCAAGAAAATTATAGAAATATATAAACTAAGTCTTACGTAAACTTACAGATGAAGCAATCAGTAGATATTTTAAAGAAACAGGAATTGACATTGCAAACATAATTGCATGCCTTCTAGGTAATTCTCCTGTTTCCTGTAGGAAAAGAATAAAAACCCTACAGATACTCCACCGTGAAGTATTGAATAAAAGTAAGAGTAAACTTTAAGAGTTTTGGGAATCACAACAATCACCCACATTTGGGAATATTGATGCTTTTGAATTCCTGAATTGTGCAGAAGTTTTTCTGGTTAGATAACAGCTAAACAAAGAATTCTGTTGAAGTGAAGAAATATCTTTGTATGATTTGTTATGGTCAATTACAATTCTTGTATAGAGAATATAGTTGGTTCATATATTTTTATCCAGTCTGTCAATCTTGCCTTTTGTTGATATATTTAGGTCATTTACTTTAAAGGTAATTAGTGTGTTAGGGCTAAAGTCTATAATTTTTTTGTTTTCTGTTTGTTTTCTCTGTTTCTCATTATTCTCTTTTCTTGTCTTTCTGTTGAGTTACTTGAATATATTCTTAGAATCCCATCTTGATATATATATATGTATTTGAGATATATATATATGTATATATATATATAGATAGATAGATATATGTATGTGTGTATATATATATATAGATAGATATATATGTATATGTGTGTGTATATATATATATATATATATATATATATATATAGCGGTTTTGAGTGTATCTTTTTGTATGTTTTTGTATGTGTCTTCCAATTTGAATTTGTATTTGTGTATATGTGAAGTATGTAACTCTTACTTCAACTTAGTTGCTTTTACCTTCCCTACTAGTAAATATCACAGTCTTAAGAATCATATAGTGTCATAATTTTTAATGCAATCACCTATGTGATTTATAAAACTTATTAAAAGGAAAGTCTATTATATATAACCACATTTTTGTTCTTTCTGTTGTTTTTTCTCTCTTCAATGTTCCAAACTTTCTGCTTTTATCATTTCCTTTCTGTTCTAAGAATTTCCATTAGCCAGTCTTTAAAGGAAGTTCTATCAACAAAGTATTTTATTTTACTTTATTTTTACATTTTATTTATTTTGAGAGAGAGGGAGAGACAGAGAGTGAAGGAGGGACAGAGAGAGGGAGAGAGAGAGAGAATCCCAAGCAGGCTCTGCACTGTTAGTGAAGAGTTCCATGGGGGGGTGGTCTCGAACCCACGAACTGTGAGACCATGACCTGAGCTTAAACCAAGAGCTGGATGCTTAACCGACTGAGCCAGGTGCCCCTCAACAGATTTTTAAAAAATATTTATTCAGTTTTGAGTGAGAGAGAGAAAGAGACAGAGACAGAGATCACAAGCTGGGGAGGGGAAGAGAGAGAGGGAGACACGGAATCCAAAGCAGGCTCCAGGATCCATGGTGTCAGCACAGAGCCCCACGTAGGGATCCAACCCAGGAACCACGAGATCATGACCTGAATTGGAGTCTCAGATGCTTAACCAACTGAGCCACCCTGGCGCCTCTCAAAAGAGTATTTTAGTATTTAGATCTAGTTGTCTAAAATATCTACTCTTAGTAGGTTATATAATGATTAACTACAGCTTTTTTATTCGGAATACTAAATTAGTTGCTTCTACCACCACATTGGGAATAAAATTTCTCACTATTTTTGCTTTTCTCTATGTATTCTCCCATGTTTAAATATTCAGTGTTCCAGCACCAGGGTAGCTCAGTCAGTTAAGCATCAGACTCTTGAATTCTGTTCAGGTCATGATCTCGCAGTTCATGAGATTGAGCCCTGTGGTGGGTGCTGCTCTTGGCAGCATGGAGCCAGCTTGGGACTCCCTTTCTCCCTCTCTCCCTCTCTGCCCCTCCTCTACTCTCTCTTTCCCTCTCTCTCTAAAATAAATAAATAAACTTTAACTAAATATTCAGTGTCACAAACTGAATTTGTTTTTAATATTGGTTTGTAGACAAACACAAAAGACTAATTTTTCATGTTTTTAAATGTAAAAATTATGTGAAAAGTCATCTTTTTACTCAATATTGGTTCTTTTGTGTGCCAAAAATCAATTTCAAAATTTTTAAAGTGTCTTGAAATGAAAAGGGATTTTTCACTCAATATGGCTGCACGCAATTAGTTCTATCTTGTATCAGAGCTAATATAATTCATACTTATATATGAAAGATTTTTTAAAAATCAACTAAATTTATGTATGCCAAGAGGTAAAAGGGTATACGCCAAGAGGTATAGTTACAGACACTGAGGTCCGCTGTATTGACCTTCATGGATCCATAAGCATTGAATTGAAACAAAACATTTGAATATTGAATATTGAAAATTGAAAAAAAATGAGGCATTGACATTTTGTTAATAAATCAATTTACTTTTGATGAATAATTAATACAGCATCCCAGCCATGCTATAAATACAAACGACATCCCACTGAATAAGTACAATAAACAAGAAAGTCTGAATAACTGTTGTATGACAAAATAATCAATATGTAGGAAAATGACTTTACATCACTGAATATAAATTAATAAGAGAAATACAGACACCAAATATGTAAAAATTGGAATCCAGAAAAGTAAGCATCTCAGAATTCTTATGGATAGCTGAAAATCTTTGACAACTTGAATAGACTTTTTTCTCTTTTCTTTTTCTTTTCTTTTCTTTCTTTTCTTTCCTTTTCCTTTTCTTTCTTTCTTTCTTTCTTTCTTTCTTTCTTTCTTTCTTTCTTTCTTTCTTTCTTTCTTTCTTTCTTTTCTTTCTTTCTTTCTTTCTTTCTTTCTTTCTTTCTTTCTTTCTTTCTTTCTTTCTTTCTTTCTTTGTATTATGGGAAGGAGGCAGGCCCCTTCCCATGTGGAAGTGAAAACATAAAGCTGCAAAATCCAAAACCTAAATCCTTAGTTAAAAAATAAACTTCAGTAAAATTGAATCCACAAGGAGATAAGTTAAGAAATCACCTGTCTCAAACTATGAGTAGTTGGAGAGTAGGGGAAAACAGTTTGCTACCCAAAGATAAAATTACCTCAGATCCAATAATCCTGGAGGCAAGGAGTTATTTTAAAACAGTCTTTGGTTGTTAGGAAGCCTGGAACCTAGTAAAGCAAGCAAAATTCTCTCTAGAGGACTTCTTTCTTCCAAGATTTGCCACAGGTGAAGTTTGATCACACAGGATTATACAACCAAAAATGTTCAGAATGCATGGTGAAGCAAGAGTCCACAATGAAGTGCGGGCAGAACAATAACCAGAGGAAGTAGTTATGGAATTATCAGATACAGAGTAAAATACACGCACACACACACACACACACACACACACACACACACACAAGCAACTAAGACACTCTTTCAAGTGTATGCAAAATAAGTTACCTGGAAGAGTGTTTATGGGAGCAAATACATTGGAAATTGAAAATATGGGTCAGAGTGCAGTGCTTACTTCTTCTTGCTAATGACAACCATGTATTTTTCCTCAGCCATCCTTCTCATCCTTCCTGTTACACCCCCCCTTCTCTATCATTTCAGGAGAGGATTGGTATAGGGAAACTTGGCAATTGTGCATATTGTGTCTGAAATTTTATTTCATAATGCCTGAAATACCATAAGAAAACCATTTGCTTTCTTATAGGCTGAGGACTGAGCATTTAGTTCAGGAAAACAAAAGGTTCAGAGTAACAGAATCAAGATACTTGAATAAATAATAGCTGTGATGAGTTTGGCTGTGCTCAGTCTTATCAGAGAGGGATCTTAATTTTATCATCACAACCTGCTTTTCAGAAAAAGAAGAATAAATAAAGCTGTGAACAAGGATGTGTAATTAGGAAAATTGTTTCATGTATAGCCTCACATGTCATCTCCAGGAGTAAATTTTAGAAATACTCTTTAGGAAAGTGATTTTAGATCTCACAAAAAAAGGATTAAGATATCAAAAATATCTGAACACATGAAAGGGTTAACTGTCCTATGAATGAGACCTTTTCAATATTTACAGTTAGTAAACCATAAATATACAGTTGACATTTTCTTTCTCCTAAATGTTAGCGAGAGATTTTTAGTTTGCTCCCAAGGGGTTATTTTTTAGAAATCTAATTTTATGTATGTTTCCATTTTCAGTTTTAATGTATTTTGAATAGAGATAACTATCAGAGATTATTAAATTTCTTCTTGGGGAATTAATTTACCAGTATATATAATATAATATAATATAATATAATATAATATAATATAATATAATATAATATAATATAATATAATTAATACAGTATATTACTTTTCTAGTTTATATTGTAAATCCATGTGTATTTATATATACAGTGGATGTGTATTTATGAATAGTTGTGTGCGTGCCATTGTATATTTGCTTGTGGTTGTAGTTTTGTATATTTGTGGTTGTATTTGTGTTTCTGCTTAATTTAACTCATGATATTCTTTTGTAATGAGAATATCTCAACTTTAACTTTGGCAACTTTGCTTTTAAACAATATTTAATAGTGTTTATTGCAGATTTGTTCTTCCCTGTGAAGGCTAGTTCTACTTTCTGAGAAGAAACTTTTCTTTTTAATCTTTTTGAAGATATGAATCACACAATTTCTATGTTCCTGTCCTACTCTGAACAATAAATCCAGTTCAAAGAAAGTTATTTCTTCAATGCTTTAGGGTAGTCTTCTTATATATCTTTCAATAGGACTTTTTTTTTTTTTTTTTTTGCTTTAGCTTCCTGCTTGTTATGTGTCTTCCTCTGCTGTGAAAAAGCATCACCAGACAGTTTTATTTTTTCCCCCTCTTTAATGGATTCTTTGTAACCCTCTCAATTCACTGGTGTTAGAAGAGTTTTATTCTGTTCCTCAAGAGTTTTCCTTCTAGCTATGCTGTTGTCACTAAAAAGTTTCATTGTCCAGGGTTTGTGACTGTTTTTTTCTTTGTTTCTTTGTTTCTTTCTTTGTTTCTTTTTTCTTTCTTTCTTTCTTTCTTTCTTTCTTTCTTTCTTTCTTCTTGGCTAGGTTTTATCTAATAATAGGTAGACATTAAATCAGAATTTTATTGTCTCATTTTCATCAGAGTTAGGAGAGAGAAATAATTAGAAATTGTTATGGCTATTATGATCTATAACTGACTCAAATATTATCCTAAAGAAGACACAAAGTTTAAGATTTTTATTGATAGAGGTTCAACTGTATACTCCATATAATCATAGCTTAAAATATTATTTTATATTTGGGAGGAATATAAAGGGAAGGAATACCTTCTTAAAGTCTGGTACAGAGTATCACGTATTGTCCCATTCTTGATGTATAAATGACCTTACATGTCACTGTTACCCACACCCTCAATTCTACTTCCTGAAAAGCTCTTTTTTCTTCCTGGAACATTATATAGACCATTAGCAGGAATCTCTCTACTCAGCTTTTGACTATTCTATGTCAACAATGTCATCTTTTGCTTCTGTCTGTATTCCAGAAAACTGAGGAGTACAAAAATCAAGTCAGTGAAGCTATTACTATAGATGAGGGATTGAACTCAAGAAATGAAGTCCCTGCAAAGAAAAAAAAAAAAAAAAGAAAATCTTATCTACAAATATACTTAGGGAACCAAAAGAGATAACCAATTTAAATAATAGTTATATCAAAGATTTTTAGAAACAATATAATTTTTAGAAAGAATCATTTAACTGATATAAGAAGAAAAACAAAGATGTGGAAGAGAAGAGAGTTATCTCTAATTTTGAGATACTAAGGTGTTTGGAATGTTGGTTATACATATAAATAAAATTGGATTTTTTGATGTTTATTTATTTTGAGAGAGAGAGAGAGAGAGCACGCACACGCACAGGCAGGGAAGGGCAGAGAGAGGGAGAGAAAGAATCCTAAGCAGGTTCCCTGCTGTCAGCATGGTGCCTGATGTGGGACTCAGTCCCACAAACTGTGAGATCATGACCTGAGCTGAAATCAAGAATTGGATGCTTAACCAACTAAGCCACCCAGGCACCCCCAACTAAAAATGTTTAAAGGGAAGCTGAAAAAAAAATCTAAACTGCTATTCAGTAGATATGACTGGATTAAAACAATTTTCATTTATGTGTTTATTAAATAAAACTTCTCCTTATCTATTCTCTATAGCTTTCAATATGTCCTAAAGCAAAAGGATCATCCAAGAAAGAATTTGTAGCACAAGGAATCTAGCATGTGTCCTTGCATTTAAGAGTTAGTTAACATCTTAAAAATAGTAAATCCATACATGGGCACCTGGGTGGCTCAGTTGGTTGAGCGTCCGACTCTTGATTTTGGTTCAGGTCATGATACCAAGGTTGTGGGATCAAGCTATTTGAGCTCTATGCTGAGCGTGGAGCCTGCTTAAGATACTCTCTCTCTCTCTCTCTCTCTCTCTCTCTCTCCAGCCCCCAGGCCGCCCCTCTTCCCCTGCTTGCACCCTCTCTTTCTAAAACAAATAATAATAATAACAACAAGAACAATAATAAATCCATATAGAAGCACAAAATATTCTACCAAGAACTCTCAATAGCATCAAGGCTAATTTAAGCATCTATATCAGTGGCAATATCTGAAGATTTTTTTTATTGTCACTACAGGACATTTGCTCTGGACATCTAGGGAATTAGATGTCAAAAATGCTGCTAGACACTTTATAATGCATAGGGCAGTCCCCACAAAAAAATTATTAGTCCCAAATTTTACTAGTGCTTAAATTTAAAAATTTTGATCTATACTGATTTAGAAAAGTTATAGTGGAAGAAAAAGAAGGGGGAGGAGGAGAAAAAGAAGGCAGGGGAGTGGAAAAGGAAGAGCAAGAGAGAGGAGGGAAGGAGAGGAGGAGAAAGGTGAAGACAAAGAAGAGAGCCAGAGAAAGGGGAAGGGAAGGAAGAATACAGAGATGAGGGGGAAGTGAGAAATTTTGTTGATATATTAAGGAAGGCATCAAAGACATTTTCCATTTGATTTCCAGGTTTCTTTCTTAGCATCTGTATATTTGGAAAATATTTCAATCCAGTTATGATCTAATGGAGGTACTGTATGTGATTATGTTCAAATATTTGAAAATCAAGAACTTATTTTCCTGGACTATCAAAATCTTGACGCATGAGTTAAATGCACCAGAAAACCAACTACAATTATATTATAATTACAGATGGTGAGAAGAAAAAAAAAAGAAAAAAGCTTCCCAGTAATCATGAGTGTTCAATTTTGTACATAAATATTAGGAAAATGCCCAGATAGACACATTTAAGAACTTCTTAATTTCTTAATATTCTTTCCCATGTAATTAATATGACTGATAATTATATTTAATAATTAAATATAATATAAGGAATTAATGAGTATACTTCATACATTAGCTTCATTCATAGCATTAATTGTATGTATTATTGACAGTTTTTTGTACATGGAAAGTACAAAAAAAGTACTTTTTTGTAAGTAAAGTAGTAGTTCTCTTGTAATCTGAGAACAACTACATTTGGTTAATGTATTACTATGAATCAACAGAAATAAGAGAATTTTTCAGAGATAACAGGATTTCCATGGTGAAGCTATCGATTTCATATTAATTCTAGTTAATAGCAATGCAAACTGATCTAAATGGTTCAAATAAATGTAATTTCAGGATATTAGCTGGTTATCATATTAATATGATGAGGAATAAATTAATCACCTTATTAGAAAAAACTGAATTTCATCAAGTTAACTAAAGTTACAAGTCCAAAATTGGGCTGTTTATTCTCTTAATTTTATAATACATATATTTTTATGAATTACATTTAAAGATACTTAAGTAAATTCTATTTTTAGAAAAAAGTCTTTAAGGAGACTGGTTTCAAAGTGAAAATTATTATATATTTTCAGGCTTAGAATTTGTTCAGAAAATTAGAGTGAAGAAAGTCTTAACATATAATTACATTTTAAGATTCCCATAGTTATGAATTATGCATGTATTATCATCCTCAAAGTACATATTGAGATCACCTAATAATCTCTCCCTCAATTCATGTAATGTCATCTGTTTACAAATGCAGTGAAATAACCTATAGAAACATAAATTTAGGGTGGCTCAGTTGGTTAAGCGTCGGACTTCGGCTCAGGTCATGATCTCACAGTTTGTGAGTTTGAGCCCTGAATCAGGCTTGCTGCTGTCAGTGCAGAGCCTGTCTTGGATCTTCTGTGCCCCTCTCTCTCTGCCCCTTCCGAGCTCGCACTCTCTCTCAAAAACAAATAAATCTTAAAAAGAAACATAAATTTAAAGTTTTTTTTGTTTAGAAAGACAAAGTTTTTCTTTCACTGATAATATTTTTTCTACTAAATATACTTCTATTTAATATAAAAAAACTTGATATGTAAAAATTGAGAATTTTTGCAACCCAGAGACAAATAACTGTTATATTTTTAAAGTATAAACTAAAAAATTGAAAGATGCTTCTATTTTTGTTTTTTGTTATAAAAATATAGTAATATACCACTGTTTTAAATCTTGAAAGAGAATTATTGGGGCCAGTGGTCTCAATAAAACCATAAATTTATTGGCCAACATTTGCAATCCAAAGAAGTCATGTATCAACGTATATATAGTAATTCTTAACTGTTTCTCTCTCTCTCTCTTTCTCTTAAAAAAAATTAAGACACTGTGTAAACTTACTGTCTGCCTTTGATAATTAAGTCCAATTGTTAATTAGGGTCATTACTTTAAGATCTTAGAATGATTTGATATTTCTCCTTGTATGGTGTATGCATCTTTTTTAATTTGATAAATTATGTTACTTTTTTATGAATCTAATTTATTGTCAAATTGGCTTACTACAACACCCAGTGCTCATCCCAACAAGTGCCATCTTCAATCCCCATCGCCCATTTTCCTCTCTCCCCAACACCCCCCATCCACCTTCAGTTTGTTCTCTGTATTTAAGAGTCTCTTGTGGTTTGCCTCCCTCCCACTCTGTTTGTAACTATTTTTCTCCCCTTCCCTTCCCCCATTGTCTTTTGTTAAGTTTCTCAAGATCCACATATGAGTGAAAACATATATCTGTCCTTCTGACTGACTTATTTCACTCAGCATAATACCTTCCAGTTCCATCTACGTTACTGCAAATGGCATGATTTCCTTCTTTCTCATTGCCAAGTAGTATTCCATTGTATATATAAACCACATCTTCTTTATCCATCCATCAGTTGATGGACATTTAGGCTTTTTCCATAATTTGTCTATTGTTGAAAGCACTGCTATAGTCATTGGGGTACATGTGCCCCTATGAATCAGCACTCCTGTAACCCTTTGGTAAATTCCTAGTAGCGCTATTGCTGGGTCATAGGGTAGTTCTATTTATTTTTTTGAGGAACCTCCACACTGTTTTCCAGAGCAGCTGCACAAGTTATGCATCTTAATTGCTGGAGAAAAGGAGCAATTCAATCCATACCTTTGATATGATATGCCTAGGAAACAACATCTTTATTTTTTAACTGGTTAATATTGATTGCAAGGCAGTATGAAATCACAAGAAAGGAGACAAGGAAAGTGAAGAACAACTATCATTAAGTTGGTAGGGAAGCACATTGAATCCTTTGATCTCTGATAGTTTTTTTTTTTTTTTCCTCTTTTCCCAGCAATTTGAATGGGTGATTAGGTATGTGATTATGACATATCAGGGGCAAAAATGGGAGAGACTGTGCTGCACTGGGAAACAATTTCTTGTGGCCTATGAGGATTTCAAGCTACTTAGAATTTTAAATTGTATTTAAGTATTATATAATGTCTATCTTCAGTATAATCTTTAGATTCTCAAAGATAATACAAGCTTCCAATTTACTTCTAGACAGGGTTTTTTTTTTTTTTCATTAAGTTATTTGGCACAATCACTATGTGTGCTTATGCTTATTATAATTATGTGTGTGTGTGTGTGTGTGTGTGTGTGTGTGTATGACTTATTTTGAGGTTAGCACATGAAAGAAATTTAAAATAATGGTAACTATTTTACCTATTTAATACTAGTTTGTTTTTAATTTAGTAATTTTAGTAGTTTCATATAATAGCAAAATTTATATCATATCAAAACTTTAGAAAGGGATGGACAACAATCTAATATTATGAAATTTTAAGTATATGAAAATAAATATTAATCTCATTCACCAAATACAATTAGTTTATTAGTATATCACATATTGTAGCTAAATGTTTTTCTAGGTATTGAAAGTTGTTTGCTTTTCTGGAGATAAATAAATGCGTCAAGCCAGAAAATTATGACATATTTATATCCAATAGGAAGAATTCTGAATTTCATTAGTATTTTGAAGAAATACTAATATTTGATATTAGTATTGAAGAAATACTTATATTGAAGAAATACTAATATTTGATATTTGATATTGATATTTGATAATTCAAATAATATTTGAAGAAATTAGTATTTTGGAAATAATCTTGTGAAGAACTTTACTATATAATTCAGTGTCACAATCTCACATTTTGGCAAAAAACTGCAATCAGAAACTCAATAAAGTAGTATTGAATCTCTGTTATTTTTTTAGATGGATTAAATATTTGCAACTAACCTTTGTTTTTACAATTCAGGTCTCTGTGGCATTAGAAAATTTGCCTGTGTTTGCATTTTCACTGTATAACAAATGCTTGCCCAGCAAGGAAAAAAACATACTACCAAACACCCTTGCCTAACATGTCTTATACTGAACGTGATGATAATCTTAACCCTTTCTCTGAGGAAAATGTAAACACTAACAGTTCATATATATCTATATCTATATCTATATCTATATCTATATCTATCTATAGATATAGATAATTGAAACCTCAAGAAATTTTTCTATCTTATTTTTCTTTATCCCTAACTATATATTTTACAAAGAACTTATTTTCTCTCATTCTACTAAAATTGATATTTTTTTCCTGAAACATTATTTTTATTCATGAATTGAAAAGTAGTTTTCAAATATGTAATCTTAACATTTGGGCAAATTTCCTTTCATTTGTCCTGTTCCTAAATTTAGATTGGGATTAACATTAGATATTATTTTCTTTTCTGACTCTTAATTTTATGTAAATTATGATAGAAGTGAAGTTCTTTCATAATTAATGTTTGTCAGTAGTAGCAGGCTTGGACTGTTTTTTTCCTCTCAGGTTCACTCCTGCCAATAAGGAGGCTCTTCTTCCTAGAACCACACATATAGGGTAAGCTGATATCTCCAAATCCAAATCCAATTTCCACCAGCCTATCACTCAGTCCTAATGAAATTCAGAATTCTTGTTGGATATAAATATGTCATAATTTTCTGGCTTGACAAATTTATTTATCTCCAGAAAAGCAAACAACTTTCAATACCTAGAAAGACATCCACCATAAGTTTCCACTTACTTTAACTGTTTTGCTGCATTTCTGATAGTGAAATAGAGTACATGCAAATATTTATTGGAATATTAAGGAGACTTGAGGCACAGTGCCCCATGTGTAGTAAAAACTACAAAAAGTGTATTTTTAAGTAGGTGCAATAATTATGAAGTAGATTTAAAATAATGTAATGCCCTGTTTTAGTGAGAAAAAAATAGACTTAGATTCAATTAATTAAACTTCAAAAGTAGATAAGTTGGGAATGAAAATCCCATCTTGCGGTGTCTTTTGAAGTTTAAGTAAAATAATTTGTCTTTAGTATCTAATGTATTAGCAATACTATGTTCCGTTTTTCCAACATAAGGCCATTGTTTCTTATTAGTCATTAGTTTGACTTGTCCTCTGTCCCCCCCCCCAATATGTGTATCTAGATCTAGATATCTACAGCCAATATCTGTTGAGAAAAAGAGAGAGAGAGAGAGAGAAGAAAGTCAAATAAGTGGAAAAAATATGTGTGTGTGTAATTAATCAATAAACACTTCTTGATAGTAAATCAAGCCATAAGAAAAAATGTGATCCTTATCTAAGGTATGTATATTTCATTGGGGGCAGTGGGGCATTTACAAATGGAATGATATTTCCAGGCATTAAATAATGAGTTGCAGGTCAGAGTCATATAATTTCTCAAGGTTTTTTTGAGGTCGATGTTATTCAGTGCACACTAGGGATTGATATGCACTTTATTCACAGAAACAGTGCCAAAGTAGTTTCTGATATTTGTCATCATTTAACATTTCCTTTTATTATGATGATAATTAATAGTCACTAACTTCAATTCCTGGAAGCATAAGAAATTAAGTTAGAAGGGTGCTTTGGGGTCAACTTGTCCACTACATTCATTTTCCAATAAGGAAAGTTAAATAACTTCCTTTATTTAATTTCAGAATAGCTGAGAATTAAGGTCAAAGACTTATAAAACTCCATAACTCCCACATCAATTGCTTTGCTTCTATTATTCTATAATTCTTGTTTTCCTCAACTTTATTCCTCATTACTTTTTCTTTCATTTCCTCCTCTCATACTTTTTTTCCCAACTCACTACAGTGCTGTTTTCTGAATCTGGAGTAGCCTGATGCTACAAATGTATTTCTCAAGACGCTGTATTCCTATTTTTCTCTACTAATGCCATATTAATAGTGATTCCATACAGAGGCATTAAAAAAGTTCTATATGTGTTTATTCATATAGCATTTTTTTTTAATTTTTTTTTTTTCAACGTTTATTTATTTTTGGGACAGAGAGAGACAGAGCATGAACGGGGGAGGGGCAGAGAGAGAGAGGGAGACACAGAATCGGAAACAGGCTCCAGGCTCTGAGCCATCAGCCCAGAGCCTGACGCGGGGCTCGAACTCACGGACCGCGAGATCGTGACCTGGCTGAAGTCGGACGCTTAACCGACTGCGCCACCCAGGCGCCCCCATATAGCATTTTAACAATTGTTTGATTAAATAGGAGTCCAATTTCCAATTAACAATTATATAAAATATAGAATAACTAGACATAAACTAATCTTGAGCAGAATGCTATTGATCTCTTTTCAGTACCTCTAGATATTACAATCTTGGTTGTATTAGTCAACTGATATTTAAATTATTTTATATATTTCTATTTAAAAAAACAAAATATTTATATTTAAAGTTAATAAAGGGCTTATTTAAAAATAAAATTTGTATAGTAAGATATAACATTATAATAAATCTGATTTGAAAATACACATTGATGTTAACATACCATTAAAATATCTTTGAATATAAATATATTTCATAATATTAAGATTGTATAATAGTTTTATGGTTATAACTGCTGTTCATCTTTGTTAATATGGATCAGGGAATCTTGGACAAGAGAATCTATTCTACCTATCAGGGATTTAGGTAAATTTGTATCACACCTTCCAGTTTGACTTATGAGAACATAGAGACAACCACAAGATTTCAATGAATTAAGGGTGTCTTTTTCCATATGATCATGAGTGTCCCCTTAGCTGTGTGTAAGCAACCCATTTCAATTCCATCCTAACCACCTAATGGCCAAATTCAACTCTCTTACTGGTTTTTACAAAAGTCTACTAATTAATATAGTTAAAAAATATTATCAAGTGTCATTCTTACTGCATTACTGTTAAAGGATCATATCACATAAATTAGTCCATGGCTCTCTGACTTGTAAACCCCGTAAGATTGTGCCTCCTTTCTGTTACCTTCTGTTAGCTCCCTAATGTCCATGCCTATGCTTGGGATTCTTTTATTATTAGCTTTTTCTAAGTTAGTTTATGAATTAGTTTTAGCAAAAGTGTTAAATATCACAATAAATAGAATTCTGGTACCAAGCACTACGAGTATAATATTTTCACCATTACCTTATAGAAAAGTCTGGCATGAATCCTTTAAGCAGATTGCAATGACAAGTCAGAGTTATTTTCTACCATGAGTGAAATCATATGATATTTGTTTCTCTGATTGACTTATTTCACTTAGCATACTACATTCTAGCTCTATCCACACCATTGCAAATAATAAGACCTCATTCTTTTAGATGACAGAATAATATTCCATTGTATGTATGTATACCACATCTTCTTTATCCATTTATCAATCGATGGATATTTGGACTCTCTCCATATTTTGGCTATTGTTGATAATGCTGCTATAAACATTGGGGTACACATACCCCTTCAAATCTGTATTTTTGTATCCTTTGGGTACATACCTATAGTGCAATTGCTGTATCATGGGGTAGTTCTATTTTCAGTTTTTTAGGGAACCTCCATATTATTCTCCACAGTGGCTATACCAGTTTGCATTCCCACCAACAGTGCAAGAGGATTCCCCTTTCTCTGCATCCTCACCGCCACCTGCTATCTCTCCTCTTGTGTTTTAATTTTAGCCATTCTGACAGGCGTGACATGATGGTATCTCATTGCGGTTTTGATTTGTATTTCCCTGATGATGTTGAGCATGCTTTTATGTATCTGTTAGCCATATGGTTGTCTTCTTTTTTGAATGTTTATTTATTTATTTTGAGAGTTAGAGAGTGGGCCTGTGCACATGCACGCTCTTGTGTGAGTGGGGGAGGGGCAGAGACAGAGGGAGAGAAAGAGAATCCCAAGCAGGCTCCGTACTGGTACAGAGCCCATTTCTCAACTGGGCTATTTGCTTTTGGGGTGTAGAGTTTGGTAAATTCTTTATCAGATATGTCATTTGCAAACATCTCTCAATCGGTGGTCTGCCTTTTAGTTTTGCTGAGTGTTTCCTTTGCTGTGCGGAACTGTTTTATCTTGATGAAGTTCCAATAGTTCATGTTTGCTTTTGTTTCCCTTGCCTTCAGCAACATGTCTAGGAAGAAGTTGTCCTAGCTGAGGTCAAAGTGGTTGCTGTCTGTTTTCTCCTCTAGGATTTTTTCTAAATTTATTTATTTATTTTAAGAGAGACAGAGAGAGAGTGGGAGGGGCAGAGAGAGAGAGAGAGAGAGAGAGAGAATCCCAAGCAGGTTCCACACTGCCAGCGCCGAGCCCGACATGGGGCCAGAACTCACGAACCATGATATCGTGATTTAGGTCATAAATGAGAGTTAGATGCTTAACTGACTGAGCCACCCAAGCACCCCTCTCCACTAGGATTATGATGGTTTTCTGTTTCACATTTAAGTATTTCATCCCAATATGAATGGGGAAACACAAGAGGACACTATTGCTTCATTGTATTGGAAAACTACATTATGAATATCCTAGGCATTTTACCTTATTTATTTTCACATTCTTTAGGGTAAATGTCAAAAGCAGCAGAGACCTAAAGGATTTTGTCAGTGAGGAACTGGTAGGAAATGATGACATATTCAAGTTGGATCATTTGAGGATAGTTGTAAAAAAGAGACTATTGTAAAAGTGCCTTCAGGGGTGCCTGGGTGGCTCAGTTGGTTAAGCATCAGACTTCATTTCAGCTCAGGTCATGATCCAAAGATTGTGAGATTGAGCCCTGTGTCAGGCTCTGCAATAAAAGCTGGAACCTGCTGGGGATTCTCTCTCTCCCTCTGTCTCTGCCCCTCCCCCACTCTCTTTCTGTCTCAAAAATAAAAAAAGAATAAATGTTTTTTAAAAAGTGCCCTCAGGGGGCGCCTGGGTGGCGCAGTCGGTTAAGCATCCGACTTCAGCCAGGTCAAGATCTCGCGGTCCGTGAGTTCGAGCCCCGCGTCGGGCTCTGGGCTGATGGCTCAGAGCCTGGAGCCTGTTTCCGATTCTGTGTCTCCCTCTCTCTCTGCCCCTCCCCTGTTCATGCTCTGTCTCTCTCTGTCCCAAAAATAAATAAAAACGTTGAAAAAAAAAATTAAAAAAAAAAAAAATTAAAAAAAAAAAAAAGTGCCCTCAGGATATAGGGAAACTACCATATGAAATAGTGCAATAGGAATTGTGCTCCCTTGCCACTGCTAGGCCCACAGAGTGAGGGGGATTTGTGGCTTCCAGAACCTGAAGACTCAGGAAGTTCTGTGGAGAGGGCCATCTGACAGGTACTCTTCAGCACCTGTCAGTGGATGCAAACAGATGTGACATGGTGGAACCAGTTCCCCATAGCTTACCACCCTCCTAACGTCTCTTGCAGGGGCTCTCTCTTAGCAGCAACCACTCAAAGCCCGAAGGCAAAAAATGCCTACTGAAACAGCCTAGGCAGGTTAGCCTCCCTGGGCCCTAGGCAGGTGAATAAGAATAGAGTGGGCCTAGCAAGGCAAACAAAAGATATCTAATGCAATGCCTAAATTGTGGTGGAAAGAGGCAGTGTAGCTTCTCTACCTGGGGGTAATTCCTTGTCTATCCAAAGCTTTCATTTTTGCTAATACCAGAAATAGCTTTCCCTGATTAAGGTCACAAAAATTTGTGTAATTTTTTCATACAAACTGCAATGACATGAAATATTTTATCTGTGCCTGAAAATAAAATAAAAACTTTCCCATCAATGTCATCTACTCCTTTTTTTTAATCAATTATCATCCAAATTGTGTGTTTTCTGATTCTTTGTCTATCTCACAGCCATTAAATCCCAATATATCCAAAATAAATTATCTCTCTAGGAACATCTGTGTCTTCCTTAGTACAACCTACTCACCATCACCCATGCATTAGCCCCAAATATCCATAAACATAAACATTATTCCTAATCCCTCTCTCTCCCATGTACACTACTTTACCAATTGGCAAACTATTTACCTTGTAATTCTATTTCAAATATGTTAATCCTTTATATCACAAACAAAATCAATTTAGTAGTGTCCACCGTCTTCACTTCACTGGAATACAGCAACAGCATCTAAACTCTTGCACTTTCTGTTGGTTTTTTCTTTCTTCAAACCAATTTTAAGTTCTCCAGACAGAGCTGCATATCATGCTACATTCGTTTTTTGAATCATTCCATTTTTATCTTTTGAATTTAGAGGAGAGACAAGAATCTTCCTTAACTCTGTCGTCCTTTCCTTCATAGTCTCTCATCTTTGTGTCTCTTATCGTAGTCTTCTCATACATTCTTCTTGTAGCAGATTTTCTAGTAGCATGTCCTTTCTTAGATCCTAGAGTTCTGACATGTTCCTTCTTTCTGGAGCCACTCCCCTGTTTGCTCCTTCTGCTTAACTCATACCCATTTCAAGTTTCCTTGGAGAGGTTTCCCTTGCAGTTTAGGTTGGGCTAGATCACCTGTAGGCATACCCAGCACATGTAGGTATACCATCATAAAATAAAATATATTTTTATTCCTTTTTTTATTTTTATAGTTATTCTTTAACTAACTGTGAACTATATGAGATCAGAAATCATGACTGCCTGGGGTGGTTCAGTTGGTTAAGCATCTGACTTCAGTTTAGGTCACAATCCCATGGCTCATGAGTTTGAGCACTGAGTTGAGCTCTGTGCTGACAGGTCAGAGCCTGGAGCCTGCTTCATATTCTGTGTCTCCCTCTCTCTCTGCCCCTCTCCTGCTTGCACTCTGTCTTTTTCCCTCAAAAATAAATAAACATTAAAAAAATTCCTAACTGCCTATTTAACACCCAAAAGTCCTACTAGACAGGTTGAAATTTTGTTATATGTTGTGCATTCAATGAAAATAACTGAGTATGTATATTTAAACACTTTATCATTGAAGTATTATAAAATAGCTTTAGAACTAGAGATTTCTTTTTAAGCAACAATGAATAACAGATTTCTTAATATAGTGTATTAAACCTACCACATATTACTAAGTGATATGTACCTATCTTCATATATTTATATTAAGAACAAAGATCAGTTTTCTTGATATAAAAGAAATCCTGTCAGTTTCATTCTTAATTATTATGTATTTACATCACTAATAGAATGGTTTCTGTGTTTTTCATGTAATCAGCTTAAAGCACCATTAAAAAAAACCATCCCTTTCCTAAATAGTTAATGATCACAAAGGATATGGAGGTATATGTGTGTGTGTGTTAGAATGAAGTGTTTTAGTAGATGAAATTTAGAGTTACAGAGCTCTCATAAACTAATAGTGCTTTTAAAACCAAATATGCCCATTAATTTATTCAATGAATAATATATACTTTTAAGAGCTTATTATTATATCCAATATTGTTTCAGGTACTTTAGATCTCCTAGTCACTCCTCTATACCCTGTGAGATGGTTACTAAGGTTTCTTTTCCCTTTCTTTTTTTATTATATGTTCCCTTTTTTATTTCATTATTGAGAAAACTAGAGTTTGGAGATAAAATATTAACCTGCCCATGGTCATACGTATAATAAATGACATGTTTCAGGGATGGCAATAACTCTGTTGAATATCAAATCCTATGCTCTTAATTTATTTACATACTTTTCTGACACAAAGTAGAATTTTCAACATAAATTCTTTCAAGGGGAGGAGAAATTCTATATTCCTAGGAACAGCCAAGGTTTTAAAACTTAAAATATCAATCATTTTAGGCTAAGCATCATTGTAAAATTTGGCTAAATTGGGACATTATTTTAAGTTTTAATATTGATAAATATTTCTGTACAGTAATTTAGGCAAGAAGAATGGGGATCTTTAAACACTGTAAATTTATGAACATATTGAGCAAGATAATCTTTGGACCCCTTATTGATAACTCAGAACAGCAAGAGAATTGTGATATAAACATCTAATATCCAATAAATATCTACTAAAGAGGAATTAACAATATCTGTTGAATGACATTTGATGTGTATAACATCTCTACAGATAGTAAAACTTATTCTCTTCAAATGAAAGAAATGAGTTCTAGAACATTTAAACATTTAAACACATAATATTTCTCAGATTTGATCCTCAGAGTATGACTCCAAAATTTACTTCTTTTTCGTTACACTGGGCATCTTCACAGAAAGTTGGTAGAGATAATCATAGGAAAGCATTATTTTACAATCTAGCCTAAACAATATTAAATAACAAATACTATGAAAACAGCAGTTATGTTTGTCAATAATTAATTATGTGACCTCTAATAATTTCCTTTAGTTCCAACATCCATATCTAAGAAATGAAGAATCTGGCTGTATTAGAAATTCTATTCTTGCTTGAATGCTGTAGTTTATAAGCCATCTAAATAATTAGGAGTGATCAGTGACAATGGATATTTAGCTTATATATGGATGAAGACTAAATTCCAACTTCCAGTTTAAGAACAAACCTTCTATAAATGTTACTACTGCTTTCTATTCCTTGATTATCTTTCTTATTCTGATTTCATTATTTTCTACTTTGCTCTCCTGTTCTCTACCAACTTCTGACAGCTGTAATATCACCATGTCATTATTTTTTGACCTCCAGTCAGAAATCATTTCCCTCAAAACCTGTTGTAAACTCTATATGGTAAGAACTTGACATTCTAATTTATCTAAATGTTGACATTAGTATGTGTTGATAGGGGTCCAAAAGTGCCTCTATTATAGCAATCAATCAGCAAGTAAATGATGTTGCCAAGAGATCCACCATTCAATAATCAATCCATCAAATGTTACTAGATATCCTCTACATCTTTCTTGGAATTAATTACAGTTATTTTACTTAGAGAAACTACCTATTAGTTTCATAACATGCATGGAATTTAAAAGACTTTAAAGTAGGGGTGCCTGGATGGCTCAGTCAGTTAAGCATCCAACTTCAGCTCAGGTCATGATCTCATGGTTTGTGAGTTCGAGCCCCGCATCAGGCTCTGTGCTGACAGCTCGGAGCCTGAAGCCTGCTTTGGATTTTGTGTCTCCCTCTCTCTGTTCCTCCCCCACTCACACTCTGTCTCTTTCCCTCTCTCAAAAATAAATAAAGATTAAAAAAATTAAAAAAAGAAGACTTTAAAGTAAACATATTCTTCACAGAGAATTGGTGAAATATATTTAATGATGGAAGGAAAATATTTTTACTTACCTTACAGACAACTAATTGTTAATTACATCATTATATATGCCTAATCATTATTATTTTTTTCAGAAGATGAATTAAATTTAGATTGCATGGCCCACACTTACTTTAAATGTATATATTCAAAGTCTACTTAACTCTCACTATATAAATATAAACCTTTTAACTATTATTTACTGAAATAAAATCAAATATTTGATTTTTGTTTAATATTTAATCATTTACAAGTTTGAATCAAAACTAACAGATTATATCTAAGCTTTGATTGCAGACATTGAAAGCAGATTTTTTTGTGTGTGTGTTCCTTACTATGAATGTGAACATGTTAGGTTATTATGAAATAGCTACGTGATGAAGAATGATAAAAATAAATGACTTAGTATTTTTTGTGAAAACTAGTGCTTTTCCTTTCTCCTCATTAATGATATATGATAACTTAAGAGAACCTTATTTTATAAACATACCTCAGTTTTGCCTTAAAAAAATCATAACTAAGTTTTTTGGAGCTTTGTTACTATGGAAATTTGCCTCTTTTGGAAATTCTAAGTCATTCCATATACAGCTATTTATCACATTTCATATGAAAATGGAAGCAGAATTAATAGTATTTTGTAGTATCAGACACAAACTGAACACATTTTCACTCTATCATTCAGTATTGTATAGACATGTGCATGCTACTTTCTGAAACCATCTATTATTTTTAAATGCTATCAATGTACATTTTAGAATAGCCAGAGGTATTTTCCGTATTTTCTTAGATGCTGGTTTTTCTTTTTTTTAAACAGGACGTAAATACGGAAAATTGAATTAAGTTGACATATAAAAGTACAGATGAGGAGTAGATTGGACTCTCTTATTCTTTGAATCCATTTATTTTTACTGTAGCAGATTAACCTCATTCAGAGAGATTCTTATTTATGTTTAGGTACTGAGGTATTAGGAGAAGACTCTTGTTTTGCTCATTAGGGTGTGTGTGTATGTGTGTGTGTTTTAAGAAATGAAAAAAACAGTTTTATATCAATCCTTGTTGCCATTAAAGAGGTTTAACATTCATCCATCAGAGTCAACAAAGTGTCTATCAGTCTCTATGAAAATATCTGGAATACACTTTTAAGAAACACACACATATACACAATAAAGTCTGCCTTATCTAGACCTTAATTTCACTTAAGAGCAGTGAGGAAACATGGAAACAGTTGATAAACACAAAGAGGACAAATCTTATATAATATGTAGAAGGTAATACATGGTGCAGTGAAAAATTAATCAAAAAGTGGGATGGGTAGTATGGGGAGACACTTTTAAAAGGATTGTTGGGAAAATCTCACTGTTCTCTAATATTAGCCTGATGGTGGTGAAGATGAATATAATAGAATTCATTAAGCAAACATCAATTCCAGAAAGAAAAAAAAAAGACCCAAGGCAAAAGCCCTGGAAATTTCAAGGAACAGCAAGATTACACAAGACTAGAACAGACTGAACAAGAAAAAGTGTGAGAACTGAGAACAGATGGGGTCTTAGGGCTGTTACATAGGTTGTTATAGCATTTATTCTGAAGGTACTGAATTGGGAAGCAGAGCAAGCATTGTCTATAAAAATTTCAAATTATATACCATGAAAATAGGAACCAAGAATACTATTATGAAGATCAATAAGAAAGTCATTATATACCAGATGGCAGACAGTGAAGAACTGAATCATTGTGGTATTGGTAAAGGGGGGGAAGTGAGAAGGGATCAGAAAAGGGTGAAAGTCTGAGCCATAAGAGATGAGCAGATCATCTTGGCATCATGTGATGATTGCCATAAACAGATATCTTGGGCATAATATGATTTGTGACACAAACTAATGATGGGCTTTAGAGGGAGTGGGGAATGAAACCAAGTGCTTGGAAAATAAAAATTGAAATTACTTCCTGCATTATTGTGAAGTCAGTTTACAGTGATTCGCACTTAAGTTGCTTAAAACACAACTTTGTTTATTGCAAATATCTTAGAACCAAATTTCATTCTGTTTTATTTTTACTGAAGAAAAGGGAGTAAAGCACTACTGTTGAAGAGATCAAGTTTTGATCTTCTTCAAAGTAGTTTATTGTTGAGGCTGAGTCCTAGAAAGAAGCTTAATAGACTCAAAAGCTAATTTTGAAGGTAATGTTATTTTAGAAATTTAGTAGATTTGTTATTTCATCTCATTGTATTAACATCATTTCAAAATCATTTAAAAGTGGAAAAAGTAATCGTTCATTGATTTCCACTGATTATAAATGATGCATTTACTCTTAATATAATTTATCAGCTTTCATTATGATTAATATTTCTAAAGCTATTTATTTTATGTGTAAGTACCAAATAAATCATTCACAAAGGTGTTCCTGTTAACTAAAAACCTAGAAACTAAATAAATTTGCATAATTTTTAATCTGTAGCAAAACAAATTGCTGAGAGTTGGGATATAAACTCAAATAAATTATATACTGTGTTAAATATTACAGTTAACTAATCACTCATGAAATGATCCATTGGTTACATTGTATACATTTGCAGTAAGATATCACCTGACATTAAACCCATGCATTACTAATTTCTAACTCTCACTTGGAATTTGTAAAAACATGATGAAGCTTAAGCATTTCTTATTTAAATATAAACTCTAAAATTAGTACAATAACAATTTTAGAAATGATAACTACTTTGTGTCATTTTTTTGCAATTTTAATTCATTGGTATATTAATTATTCTATCAATCATATGAGTTTTGATGGTTTGTCTATTTTGAGTTGCTTTTTCTAGGATTTTAGATCTGTCTTTGGCCATTTTTTAAAGGCTGTGTGATGTAAAATGTAAATACTATTGTCAAGAAATATTTGTTTTCATTTTTCCATATGTCCTACACACTTAACTGAAATTCTTAGGGAATATAAAGGCTTTAAGTTAAATCACACGGAATTTTGATCTTAGGTAAATAGGAAACATGGTGTAATGTAAAGTCTGATGGTGATATTTATTACAAAACATCTCAATATTCAGTTCTCACAACATTTGCAAAACAAAAATGATATGTAAATTGGCATATTTGTGTGTGTGTGTGTGTGTGTGTGTGTGTGTGTGTGTGTATTTAATTTTATTTGTTCCTACAGGCACATAGAATCGTTGTCTCAGGTAATCATCTTCTTTAGCAAAACACTCTTAGCTACGAACATCAATAGAAATATTTTTTAATTAATGTGTGTAAACTTTTTAAATATTTTCATACCAAATGAACAATGGTGGACCCTTTCTTTACTTAGATATATGTATTCACTAACTGGGAGAACTGGAAGGATTTATGAAACAAATGAAATTAGAATACCTTTAATTAAATGTACTTACTAACCATTTACCAAGCTATATGATCCCGAAGCTATATGATCAACTAGGCTAAACTGTAATCTTCATATTCTGCTTTGTTTCAGTTTATAATCCCTGGGCTACTTATATCTTACATCCAACACACCACATGAATGTAAAAGAATATGTGGCCACATTTACTTACTCTTTTTAACTCTAAGAAATATCACCAGGTAGGTTCAATTGTTCACCAGCATGTAACCTGTCAAAGTAATGTGATATCTCACCTACCTTGTCCTATTAGTATCTTATTGTACTTAAATTCATCAAAAAAGAAACAGTTTCTGTTAAGCTTAGTGGAATTAATTTTCTGCATATAAACTAATTAATAGATTTGATCAATGTTTTTTTTATCACTATGAACATATTAAGTAAGTAGATTAAATCAAGGCATATACCAAAATTGAGAATATTATAAGATCTAACCACTTACTTTTTACTGTAGAAAAGAATAATTTGGCAAAGAGAAAAAAATATTTGAGAAGAGTACAAAGTGTATATATTTATAACTCCCATCAAAATAAAATATTTTTAACTGTTTCCGATTCTGTGTCTCCCTCTCTCTCTGCCCCTCCCCCGTTCATGCTCTCTCTCTGTCCCAAAAATAAATAAACGTTGAAAAAAAAAATTTAAAAAAAAAAAAAGAAAAAGAAAAAGGGGCGCCTGGGTGGCGCAGTCGGTTAAGCGTCCGACTTCAGCCAGGTCACGATCTCGCGGTCCGGGAGTTCGAGCCCCGCGTCAGGCTCTGGGCTGATGGCTCAGAGCCTGGAGCCTGTTTCCAATTCTGTGTCTCCCTCTCTCTCTGCCCCTCCCCCGTTAATGCTCTGTCTCTCTCTGTCCCAAAAATAAATAAACGTTGAAAAAAAAAATTTAAAAAAAAAATAAAATATTTTTAAGTATTTATTTATTTATTTATTTATTTATTTATTTATTGTTAATTTTTAAAAATGTTTTTATTTTATTTTTGAAAGGGACAGAGTATGAGTGGGGGAGGAGCAGAGAGAGAGGGAGACATAGAATCCAAAGCAGGATCCAGGCTCTGAGCTGTCAGCACAGAGCCTGATATTGGACTTGAACCACGAACCACAGGATCATGACCTGAGCTAAGATCGCGATGCTTATTTGACTTTGCCTTTGCCTTTGACTTTCAGGCGCCCTTGAAATATTTAATTTAAAAAGCCAAAAAGTATACTCAATCATTAATAACATTTACATTTTCTTTGGAACAATATATATAAATTAATATGTATTTTCCATTCGATTTGACTTGTTTAAAATTTTTGAATATTTCATGGGATTTCTGATAACTATTTTTTAAAAATCTCCAGGTTTACATCATTTTCTTCTTATGTTAGGGTGTATTGTAGAAAAATATTTTTAAATACTGTGTAATCAATTTGAATAACCTAGTAAGCGGACTACTCAGATGTTTAAATATATCAATACATATATGTTGTGCTTACTGTGACTGATGATCTAGAAATTTTGAATTTAATAAGCCCACTGGGTTAAATTCTGAGTTTGATAGATTCTAAAGAAGAGATAATATATTTAACTTATTTATTCTATCACATAATTCAGTCTCTACTTTCTCCCTAACATCACATGAAAAATAAAATTATGCATAAGAGACAAAAATAAATTTGACTATTAAGTTTTATTAACATATATTCCACTTAAGTTTTTTCAAAAATTTTTCAACATGATAAGATCCTCCTACTCGGCAGTAATCAAGGAAAAACAAACAGTGAAAGAAAATTTCACATTTGCTAATTTGCCTGAGAAAAATAACTAAATTAAAAACATCTATTGATGACTGGGATGAATTATCTCAGAAAAATGATAGAAGTGAAATAATATAATTTTCTCTGAAAAAACATGTTGGCAGTATATTCACTTCTAGAAATCTATCTTACCATGATAGGATAGGAAATTCTTATCACAGTAGTGTTAGTAGGAGCAAAATCTAGGGACAGGGGTCTCTGGGTAGCTTAGAAGGTTAAGTTTATGACTCTTGTTTTCAGCTCAGGTCATGATCTCACTGTTTATGAGTTGGAGCTCCACATCAGGCTCTGCACTGACAGTGTGGAGCCTACTTGGGATTCTCTCTCTCTCCCTCTCTCCCTACCCCTCCTTGTGCTCTTTCAAGAAAAAAAAAATGGAATAAATAAACTTAAAACTCTAGGGGCAAAATACTAGTAGAGTAGGTAAACAAGTTATTTTACATCCATACTGTGGATTGTTATGTAAATCTGCCAAAAAAAAAGGCAGGGGTGATTTAAAGCTATTCCATTTCACTTATGGAAATTTTCAATAGGTATTGTTGAGAGAGAAAATCTTTACGAAGGAAGAAATTGTGTGATACCACACTGTACACATAAAAGTTAGGTTGAAATGGATAGTAGACCTAAAAGTAGGATTTAAAATGATAAAATTTCTAGAATAAAACAGAAATAAAAGAGAATATAAAATGTGCTCTTAAGTTAGGCAAAGATTTATTAGATGTAAAGCCAAGAATTATCCATTACAAATTGATACATTGGATCAAAATTGAAACTTTTTCTCTTTGAAAGACAACATTATCAATATTAAAAGATTACTCACAGATTTGGAGATTGTATTTACAAATTATACATCTGATAAATTTATCTTGGAAAAAAATCTTCGGTTCAAGAAACCCAATTTTCAAAAATATCAAAATTTTGAATAGACACTTTACCCATAATTACATACATATGACAAACATATAAGCAAACTAGAAGTTCAACATCATTAGTTTTATGAAAACGAAAACCTCAATTACATAACACCACACACCCACTAAAATGAGTATATTCAAAAAGAATGATAATATTATGTGTTGGAGAGATACGGAGAAATTAGTGTCCTCCTACATCATGGTAAAAATGTAAAATGGTAAAACACTGTGGCAAAAAGCTTGCAATTTGTTAAAAGACTAAGAATAAAACTTAGAAATTCAACTAGCAAGTATATACTTAAGAGAAAAAAAATCCTTACCTCCATATGATGACTTATATATGTGTGTCCATAATTGCATTATTCATGATATCTCAAGACTGGAAACATTGCAAATGTCCATCAAATGGTGAATAGATTTTTTTAAATGTTGTATACACACAGCAATTAATGTTCAAAACTAATAGGAAATAAATGAGTAGCATGTGCAATAAGATGGAATCCCCACAAGTACTATATGAATACATTTATATTTTTAAAATCCACAAAAGACAAGATTACAGAGACAGAAAGTAAGCAAGTCGTTTTGAGGGGGGCATATGAATGGGCAAGGAATAGACTGCAAATCGCCATGTGGAAATTTTGTGTGGGGTTTAAGTATTCTTAGACTGGATTGTGATGATGATTTCCCAATTGTATAAATTTACTAAAATTTACTGAGCTATGTAACATTTTTTTTTTTCAAAAAATGTTTTAGCATTTATTTATTTATTTATTTATTTATTTATTTATTTTTTCAACGTTTATTTATTTTTGGGACAGAGAGAGACAGAGCATGAACGGGGGAGGGTCAGAGAGAGGGAGACACAGAATCGGAAACAGGCTCCAGGCTCTGAGCCATCAGCCCAGAGCCCGACGTGGGGCTCGAACTCACGGACCGCGAGATCGTGACCTGGCTGAAGTCGGACGCTCAACCGACTGCGCCACCCAGGCGCCCCTGCATTTATTTATTTTTTGAGAGGCAGAGAGAGACAGTATGAGCAGGCAAAGGACAGAGACAGAGGAGACACAGAATCCAAAGCAGGCTCCAGGCTCTGAGCTGTCCACACAGAGCCTGATGCGGGGCTTGAACTCACGAACAGTGAGATCATGACCCGAGCCAAAGTCAGGCACTTAACCGACTGAGCCACCCAGGTGCCCCTGAGCTATGTAACATTTTTAATAGGCCAATTTTAGGCTATGTAACTTATGTCTCAATAAATCTGTTAAAAATTAAGGGTATAATATGATAAATGATATTATGTGCCTGACCTCTCGTAAGAGTCTTGAAAATCCTAAAAACTTGCATGCCTGCCTGCCTTCCTTCCTCCCTCCTTCCTTCCTCCCTCCCTTCCTCTTTCTTTCTTTCTTTTTCTTTCTTTCTTTCTTTCTTTCTTTCTTTCTTTCTTTCTTTCTTTCTTTCTTTCTTTCTTTCTTTCTTTCTTTCTTTCTTTCTTTCTTTCTTTCTTCTCTCTATGGTGGTGTTCTTGATTTTATTCCACTCTGGTCAACTATGACTGTAACAGCTGGACTAATTCTCTGACAGCAGCTATCATATCAGCTATTTTTCTACTCAGTCCTAATAAAATTAAACATAATAAAGAATATAAAGAATAATTTTAAACCTTTCCAAGATTCTCACCAATTCTTAATTTTGGTCCTTAAATGTCCACATTCAAACATTTTTTATTCCACTAGTATCACTTTACCAAACTCTAATGGATGATTGCTGTAAATGGACTTCTTTCTGTTTATGTGACTCTACACACATACACATATATGAAAGAAAGAGAGAGGGAGAGAATATTTTCCTCTCTCATGAAGATATATTTGTGTTAAACTATCATCAAAATCTATCATGCTGCTATTCCCTCAAATGAGGTAAATGCTTCATTGAAACATGTCATGATCAATATGTGATATGAGTCTGCAAATATACAAGAATAAGGTAACTTGCAGTCCTGAGTAAGCAATATATATATATGGAAGTTCTTACATTGCAATATGAAGAAGGCATTTGCAAGTAAATACACATAGGATTAAGAGGGTTAAGTCACTACTCATATCTAGTTGACTACTGTCATACAGAAATGTATGCCACATGTTCCAATTAATTTCATGGAAGGTAGAAAATGTGATGTTTCAGGAGTGCCTGGTGGCTCAGTCAGTTAAGTGTCGGGCTCTTGGTTTCGGCTTAGGTCATGATCTCATGGTTAGTGTGTTGGAGACCCAAGTCAGTCTCTACACTGGGAGTGTGCAGCCTGCTTGGTATTCTCCCTGTCTCCCTCTCTCTCTGCACTTTCCCTACTCATTCTCTCTCTCTCTCTCTCTCTCTCTCTCTCTCTCTCTCTCTCTCTCTCTCTCTCAAAATAAATAAATAAGCATTTAAAAAAAGAAAGTGTGATGTTTCAATTTCATTGTACAACTAAGAATTTCAGTGTTTATTTTTAAATATTGGCTTAATTATTTTAAAATTGTGCAAGCAAAAACATTTCAAATCTTTTCAAACAAGTTTGCCCTTTAGTTAATTGCTTGCAACATCTGATAAATTCACACTTACAAGCCAGTATATCATGCCTGGATAGCACGTGCGTGTGCTATCTCTCTCTCTCACACACCCACTCACACACACACCTGCATACATATGTAATTTCAATACACTGTATGGATGAATGCTGTTCAAGGTTTGTTTTCAAGTCTCTGGATTTATTTCATTGGTAAACTTCTCACATTTTTGCATAGTAATTAACCTGTAATAGTTTCCAAGTAGCACTTCATCACATGCCCCAAAGAAACCGCTTCAGATAACATAGTCTCAGCTATTTTTCTAAGAGTTTGAAACTTTTTAAAAATGTTTGCTGTTAACCTCTTTTTCCTTTTTAGAAATCACTTTTAATTCCTAAAATGTACTTCTACACTGATTTAAAAGCAATTGCCAAGTAAAAACTGTACTTAAAGATATCTAGGCATTTATTATTGTATGAATCTTATGTTTTAATTTTAACATCCATCCCTAACAATGCATTTTCCCCAAATGTGTCTGAGCTAAACAATATATCCAAAATACATGTACGATATTTAGCAATGTAATAAGAGACACTATGACACCTTCTTGAAATTCTTGTGTGCGTGTGTGTGTGTGTGTGTGTGTGTGTATGTATTATATATTGCAAATCTTTGGAAAATGGATGACTTTGTTAACCATATTCATGGCTCACCTCCAACATGATAATTGCTTAGTAGAACAAATAGGTTTTGTATGACTTAGAAGTTATTTCCTACAACAAGTGAAGCTGCAGTGGCTTAATCAAATAGGGCTTGTTTTGATCATATAACAAGCAATCTATTATAAGTTTTTAAATATGTACCATGATGCCATTAATCTCTTAGCTTATTCCTTTGTTTCTTCCCTCTATCCCTGTCTCCCTTCTTCCCTCCCTTCTTTCTGTCCTTCCTTCCTTTCTTCCTTCCTTCCTTCCTTCCTTCCTTCTTTCCTTCCTTCCTTCCTTCCTACCTTCCTTCCTTCTTTCCTCTGTTTATCCTATTCTCATTGTAGCTCTTTAACTTCAGTTGCTTCATAGTAGAGACATCTGATATATCTCTAAATTTATATCTGTTTATTAGATAGTAAGAATAAATAATCAAGGAGTAAAGAGGTGAATACCCTGTCCGGAAAGCTAAACAACTAGAAATATTTAATGGATTTGTGCTGATTTGTCATTCGCAAAACTGTGAGACCTGGCCATGCCTATCTTTAAAATTCTAGGAAGTTGTGTTTTTGGGTTTTATTTTAATTTGGACACATGACTCCCCCCCCCCCCCCCGCCCCAACCCCCAGGTAACAACAATACTAGATCTCCATTAGTAAGATAGAAGAGCAGAATAGATATTATATAGCAACTATGCGTTTCCCCATGTTCCAAATCCTAGATTGTGTCCCCAAATTCTAACTTGCATAAAAATTAGAACTCCTGATGTCTGGGTCTCTCTGTGGTGTTGAAAACAAATAAAGTAAAAACAAAAGTCTTCACACTTGAGAATTCTTGAACAATGATTAGTTGTCTAGTGCATGGTGATAACTAGCAATCTTTTTAGATTCTTCAACATGTGCTCAATGTTTTCTACTTACCCCATCTGCTAAAACAATCCCCTTCTCCATTCAAATTTCTGCTATAATACTATGATGATAACTTATTTTTCCCTGCTTGTAATTCATTACACATCCCCAATGGCTCTGAGATTCTCTCTGCTATGTGTATTCTTTTGGGAAGTATTGCTGGATCTGTTATCTTGACAATTTTCCCTTGTGGGGAAAAACATTGTGGGACTATTATACATATAATTCTTCTCTTAATTAGGCACCCACTATCATTTCAGTCCAGCTTCCATCTTAATACATTTGTAAGAATTTACTGATGGATTGTGGCTATTTTCAGTCTTCTTATCAATGACATTGTTAATGAGAACATGGAAGGAACCTCAGATGTATGAAATAGGAATTTTCAGGATATTACATTAGTGCTCCCATTGAAATAGTCTTTATTTGACAAGTTCTGTATGCAATCAACATTTATTGAGAATATTAGAACTTAAGAAAAAAATATGTGTGTAGGGCAAGGGGTTGATATGGAGGGAATGGAGCTTGGTGTTTGCTGGTTAGAGAATTCATTTAACTTTCATACTTTGGATTTAGAACCCTGCTAGGAAGGATGATAGTAAATCTTCTGGGAATTATCTCCCAGGATAAAACGGTTCCTGCTTAGAGATTCATGTCATATAAAACATGTGAAGCTTCTTTAAATATGAAGTATGATCCTTGTCCACATATTTATAATTATAAATTTCATTGTTTAATCAAAAGGTTTTTGCTTTGGGTATTTATGAATTTTTTAATATTAATTTTTAAATTTATTTTAATTTCCCCTGTACTATCTTCATGAAATTGCTGGACTCAGTATTAGGAAAAGTATACTCATATTTCATTGGGCCTGATATAAAATATATATAATTTTACCATGCATTTTATCTAAGTTTATTTATATCTCCATTGTGTGTTTTCAATTATTTATTTCTTTGCCTACATATCTCATCAATATTTATTTTGATTGTTTTATTTGATGGGATTGTACTTATTGCTGTATGCTATTTCAAAACCTTTCTGGAGGGCATAAATACATACATACCTACATGTATACATACATAATGAATGCAAATGTATTACTTTGTGTTCTTAAATATGTACTACTGCTTACTCATTGAGTTTTATGCAAATTAGAGTTCATACTTAATAAACACAATCCTGTGTAATATTATAATATGGTCAAGTAAAATAAAAATATTTAAAATATTTTACTAATATCAAATGATTTAAATTTAAAAAAATATTTATATTTTATAAATAAAAAAATAATTTATTTTTTCCTTGTGTTCTTTATACCAACATTCAGATAGTGTAAATTGAGTTAAAACGTATAAACCAAAGACTATTTTATGAAGTTAATATAACTTTTAAGAAGATCCAGTGACTCTTTTTTATAAGATATGTAATAACACTAGGAATTTTTCATAATTTTAGACAGCTAGAATGAATTTCTTAATGTAAAGTTCAAGGTACAATTAAGTTAGATAAAGTTATCCTTTTCTAATAGATTAATTAATTTTTCATGGCATATTATAAAATTTATATTTTGTAAAATATCTTCATAAGTTACATGTTTTCTTTTTTTTAATTTTTTTTTATTTTTTATTTTTTTTTATATATGAAATTTATTGTCAAATTGGTTTCCATACAACACCCAGTGCTCATCCCAAAAGGTGCCCTCCTCAGTACCCATCACCCACCCTCTCCTCCCTCCCACCCCCCATCAACCCTTAGTTTGTTCTCAGTTCTCAACAGTCTCTTATGCTTTGGCTCTCTCCCACTCTAACCTCTTTTTTTTTTTTTTTTTCCTTCCCCTCCCCCATGGGTTCCTGTTAAGTTTCTCAGGATCCACATAAGAGTGAAAACATATGGTATCTGTCTTTCTCTGTATGGCTTATTTCACTTAGCATCACACTCTCCAGTTCCATCCACGTTGCTACAAAAGGCCATATTTCATTTTTTCTCATTGCCACGTAGTATTCCATTGTGTATATAAACCACAATTTCTTTATCCATTCATCAGTTGATGGACATTTAGGCTCTTTCCATAATTTGGCTATTGTTGAGAGTGCTGCTATGAACATTGGGGTACAAGTGCCCCTATGCATCAGTACTCCTGTGTCCCTTGGATAAATTCCTAGCAGTGCTATTGCTGGGTCATAGGGTAGGTCTATTTTTAATTTTCTGAGGAACCTCCACACTGCTTTCCAGAGCGGCTTCACCAATTTGCATTCCCACCAACAGTGCAAGAGGGTTCCCGTTTCTCCACATCCTCGCCAGCATCTATAGTCTCCTGATTTGTTCATTTTGGCCACTCTGACTGGCGTGAGGTGATACCTGAGTGTGGTTTTGATTTGTATTTCCCTGATAAGGAGCGACGCTGAACATCTTTTCATGTGCCTGTTGGCCATCCAGATGTCTTCTTTAGACAAGTGTCTATTCATGTTTTCTGCCCATTTCTTCACTGGGTTATTTGCTTTTCGGGTGTGGAGTTTGGTGAGCTCTTTATAGATTTTGGATACTAGCCCTTTGTCTGATATGTCATTTGCAAATATCTTTTCCCATTCCGTTGGTTGCCTTTTAGTTTTGTTGGTTGTTTCCTTTGCTGTGCAGAAGATTTTGATCTTCATAAGGTCCCAGTAATTCACTTTTGCTTTTAATTCCCTTGCCTTTGGGGATGTGTCGAGTAAGAGATTGCTACGGCTGAGGTCAGAGAGGTCTTTTCCTGCTTTCTCCTCTAAGGTTTGGATGGTTTCCTGTCTCACATTCAGGTCCTTTATCCATTTTGAGTTTATTTTTGTGAATGGTGTGAGAAAGTGGTCTAGTTTCAACCTTCTGCATGTTGCTGTCCAGTTCTCCCAGCACCATTTGTTAAAGAGACTGTCTTTTTTCCATTGGATGTTCTTTCCTGCTTTGTCAAAGATGAGTTGGCCATACGTTTGTGGGTCTAGTTCTGGGGTTTCTATTCTATTCCATTGGTCTATGTGTCTGTTTTTGTGCCAATACCATGCTGTCTTGATGATGACAGCTTTGTAGTAGAGGCTAAAGTCTGGGATTGTGATGCCTCCTGCTTTGGTCTTCTTCTTCAAAATTACTTTGGCTATTCGGGGCCTTTTGTGGTTCCATATGAATTTTAGGATTGCTTGTTCTAGTTTCAAGAAGAATGCTGGTGCAATTTTGATTGGGATTGCATTGAATGTGTAGATAGCTTTGGGTAGTATTGACATTTTGATAATATTTATTCTTCCAATCCATGAGCAGGGAATGTCTTTCCATTTCTTTAAATCTTCTTCAATTACCTTCATAAGCTTTCTATAGTTTTCAGCATACAGATCCTTTACATCTTTGGTTAGATTTATTCCTAGGTATTTTATGCTTCTTGGTGCAATTGTGAATGGGATCAGTTTCTTTATTTGTCTTTCTGTTGCTTCATTGTTAGTGTATAAGAATGCAACTGATTTCTGTACATTGATTTTGTATCCTGCAACTTTGCTGAATTCATGGATCAGTTCTAGCAGACTTTTGGTGGAGTCTATCGGATTTTCTATGTATAATATCATGTCATCTGCAAAGAGCGAAAGCTTGACTTCATCTTTGCCAATTTTGACGCCTTTGATTTCCTTTTGTTGTCTGATTGCTGATGCTAGAACTTCCAGCACTATGTTAAACAACAGCGGTGAGAGTGGGCATCCCTGTCGTGTTCCTGATCTCAGGGAAAAAGCTCTCAGTTTTTCCCCGTTGAGGATGATGTTAGCTGTGGGCTTTTCATAAATGGCTTTTATGATCTTTAAGTATGTTCCTTCTATCCCGACTTTCTCAAGAGTTTTTATTAAGAAAGGGTGCTGGATTTTGTCAAAGGCCTTTTCTGCATCGATTGACAGGATCATATGGTTCTTCTCTTTTTTTTTTGTTAATGTGATGTATCACGTTGATTGATTTGCGAATGTTGAACCAGCCCTGCATCCCAGGAATGAATCCCACTTGATCATGGTGAATAATTCTTTTTATATGCCGTTGAATTCGATTTGCTAGTATCTTATTGAGAATTTTTGCATCCATATTCATCAGGGATATTGGCCGGTAGTTCTCTTTTTTTACTGGGTCTCTGTCTGGTTTAGGAATCAAAGTAATACTGGCTTCATAGAATGAGTCTGGAAGTTTTCCTTCCCTTTCTATTTCTTGGAATAGCTTGAGAAGGATAGGTATTATCTCTGCTTTAAACGTCTGGTAGAACTCCCCTGGGAAGCCATCTGGTCCTGGACTCTTATTTGTTGGGCGATTTTTGATAACCGATTCAATTTCTTCGCTGGTTATGGGTCTGTTCAAGCTTTCTATTTCCTCCTGATTGAGTTTTGGAAGAGTGTGGGTGTTCAGGAATTTGTCCATTTCTTCCAGGTTGTCCAATTTGTTGGCGTATAATTTTTCATAGTGTTCCCTGATAATTGTTTGTATCTCTGAGGGATTGGTTGTAATCATTCCATTTTCATTCATGATTTTATCTATTTGGGTCATCTCCCTTTTCTTTTTGAGAAGCCTGGCTAGAGGTTTGTCAATTTTGTTTATTTTTTCAAAAAACCAACTCTTGGTTTCGTTGATCTGCTCTACAGTTTTTTTAGATTCTCTATTGTTTATTTCTGCTCTGATCTTTATTATTTCTCTTCTTCTGCTGGGTTTAGGCTGCCTTTGCTGTTCTGCTTCTAGTTCCTTTAGGTGTGCTGTTAGATTTTGTATTTTGTTTCTTGAGATAGGCCTGGATTGCAATGTATTTTCCTCTCAGGACTGCCTTTGCTGCGTCCCAAAGCGTTTGGATTGTTGTATTTTCATTTTCGTTTGTTTCCATATATTTTTTAATTTCTTCTCTAATTGCCTGGTTGACCCACTCATTCGTTAGTAGGGTGTTCTTTAACCTCCACGCTTTTGGGGGTTTTCCAGACTTTTTTCTGTGGTTGATTTCAAGCTTCATAGCATTGTGGTCTGAAAGTATGCATGGTATGATTTCAATTCTTGTAAACTTATGAAGGGCTGTTTTGTGACCCACTATATGATCTATCTTTGAGAATGTTCCATGTGCACTCGAGAAGAAAGTATATTCTGTTGCTTTGGGATGCAGAGTTCTAAATATATCTGTCAAGTCCATCTGATCCAATGTCTCATTCAGGGCCCTTGTTTCTTTATTGACCGTGTGTCTAGATGATCTATCCATTTCTGTAAGTGGGGTGTTAAAGTCCCCTGCAATTACCACATTCTTCTCAATAAGGTTGCTTATGTTTATGAGTAATTGTTTTATATATTTGGGCGCTCCGGTATTCGGCGCATAGACATTTATAATTGTTAGCTCTTCCTGATGGATAGACCCTGTCACTATTATATAATGTCCTTCTTCATCTCTTGTTACAGCCTTTAATTTAAAGTCTAGTTTGTCTGATAGAAGTATGGCTACTCCAGCTTTCTTTTGGCTTCCAGTCGCATGATAAATAGTTCTCCATCCCCTCACTCTCAATCTAAAGTTGTCCTCAGGTCTAAAATGAGTCTCTTGTAGACAGCAAATAGATGGGTCTTGTTTTTTTATCCATTCTGATACCCTATGTCTTTTGGTTGGCGCATTTAATCCATTTACATTCAGTGTTATTATAGAAAGATATGGGTTTAGAGTCATTGTGATGTCTGTATGTTTTATGCTTGTAGTGATGTCTCTGGTACTTTGTCTCACAGGGTCCCCCTTAGGATCTCTTGTAGGGCTGGTTTAGTGGTGACAAATTCCTTCAGTTTTTGTTTGTTTGGGAAGACCTTTATCTCTCCTTCTATTCTAAATGACAGACTTGCTGGATAAAGGATTCTCGGCTGCATATTTTTTCTGTCTAGCACACTGAAAATCTCGTGCCAATTCTTTCTGGCCTGCCAAGTTTCAAAAGAGAGATCAGTCATGAGTCTTATAGGTCTCCCTTTATATGTGAGGGCACGTTTATCCCTTGCTGCTTTCAGAATTTTCTCTTTATCCTTGTATTTTGCCAGTTTCACTATGATATGTCGTGCAGAAGATCGATTCAAGTTCCGTCTGAAGGGAGTTCTCTGTGCCTCTTGGATTTCAATGCCTTTTTCCTTCCCCAGTTCAGGGAAGTTCTCAGCTATGATTTCTTCAAGTACCCCTTCAGCACCTTTCCCTCTCTCTTCCTCCTCTGGGATACCAATTATGCGTATATTATTTCTTTTTAGTGTATCACTTAGTTCTCTAATTTTCCCCTCATACTCCTGGATTTTTTTATCTCTCTTTTTCTCAGCTTCCTCTTTTTCCATAACTTTATCTTCTAGTTCACCTATTCTCTCCTCTGCCTCTTCAATCCGAGCCGTGGTGGTTTCCATTTTGTTATGCATTTCGTTTAAAGCGTTTTTCAGCTCCTTGTGACTGTTCCTTAGTCCCTTGATCTCTGTAGCAAGAGATTCTCTGCTGTCAGCTATACTGTTTTCAAGCCCAGCGATTCATTTTATGACTATTATTCTAAATTCACTTTCTGTTATATTATTTAAATCCTTTTTGATCAGCTCATTAGCTGTTGTTATTTCCTGGAGATTCTTCTGAGGGGAATTCTTCCGCTTGGTCATTTTGGATAGTCCCTGGCGTGGTGAGGACCTGCAGGGCACTTCCCCTGTGCTGTGGTGTATAACTGGAGTTGGTGGGCGGAGCCGCAGTCAGACCTGATGTCTGCCCCCAGCCCCCCGCTGGGGCCACGGTCAGACTGGTGCGTGCCTTCTCTTCCACTCTCCTAGGGGCGGGATTCACTGTGGGGTGGGGTGGCCTGTCTGGGCTACTTGCACACTGCCAGGCTTGTGATGCTGGGGATCTGGCGTCTTAGCTGGGGTGGGTAGGCAAGGTGCACAGGGGCAGGAGGGGCAGGCTTAGCTTGCTTCTCCTTAGGTGATCCACTTCAGGAGGGGCCCTGTGGCAGCAGGAGGGAGTCAGATCCGCTGCCGGAGGTTTGGCTCCGCAGAAGCGCAGAGTTGGGTGTTTGCGCGGAGCGAGCAAAGTTCCCTGGCAGGAACTGGTTCTCTTTGGGATTTTGGCTGGGGGATGGGCGGGGGAGATGGCGCTGGCGAGCGCCTTTGTTCCCCACCAAACTGAGCTCTGTCGTCAGGGGGCTCAGCAGCTCTCCTTCCCTTTGTCCTCCAGCCTTCCCGCTTTCTGAGCAGAGCTGTTAACTTATGACCTCCCAGACGCTAAGTCGCGCTTGCTGTCAGAACACAGTCCGTCAGGCCCCTCCGCTTTTTGCAAGCCAGACTCGGGGGCTCTGCTTGGCCGGCGAGCCGCCCCTCCGCCCCGGCTCCCTCCCGCCAGTCCGTGGAGCGCGCACCGCCTCGCCGCCCTTCCTACCCTCTTCCGTGGGCCTCTCGTACGCGCTTGGCTCCGGCGACTCCGTTCTGCTAATCCTCTGGTGGTTTTCTGGGTTATTTAGGCAGGTGTAGGTGGAATCTAAGTGATCAGCAGGACGCGCGGTGAGCCCAGCGTCCTCCTACGCCACCATCTTCCCTCTCTCTCATAAGTTACATGTTTTCTAAAATTCAATTTTATAAAGCCTCTTATGGCTCATATGTCTCATATTCAAGACTAGCCAAAGACAAAATTAGATTTTGTGTGTATTAACCACATACTGTCAGGCTGCATCTGTATCGTTCATATCCTATAAGATTCGGGATCCTATAATGCTATAGTGAATTGCCAGTTAAGATCCTCATCCCAGGATGCAAAACTATCATTGCCTTGTTTATAGTCTTAAATGAAAGCTAAAATTAGAATCCAATTAAAGTATTACATACACACATTTATCACAGAGATACAAGCCCTTAGCAGTGAGGGAAAGTAAAAGAGATGGAATATCAGTCAAGAAAAGATGTTAAGTATTGAGATAAGATGCATTTCAGCATTGGCTTATATTTGAGAGTGAACTATGAAAGCAAAGCAAATATTTGGTTGTCATGTGAGAGTTCTATAAAATGATCAAGTGAATAAAACACATCTTGAACCTGTCCATGGAAGAAATAATGCAAGGTGAATATCTCTGCATAGTTCCCTCCCATTTTGTATTTCTTATTTTTTACTGTTCACTTCATGAGTCATTACCTCCACCATACTCATTAATTATATCTGGTCTTTAGGAGCTGCTCAGGACACTAAATGCCATTTGGTTTGGTTTGGATTCCTACTGATGCACACCTCAAGATGATGATTTAATCACAAGTAGTTTATTTTGAAGGTGTGAGACCACAGTGAAGTGTGAAGTTAAATAAAGAGAAGAAACTAGCTTATGACAGGCATGCTATCAGCCATCACTAAGTGAGACTTCATGCTCAGTTCTTCTGAGATTTTCTGAGAAACAATGTAAAACTCAGATCACAGCTCATAGCTATTCCATAAGATGATGTACTTATTCACCAGTCTCAATCAGTGTTTTGTTGACGTTTGCTTTGGAAAAGCTTCATATGCATGTGAACCATCCCCTAAAGGGCAGTGCCACCACAGTGCAGGGGTTCTTAGCTGAGTCTTCAAAAGTGTGATACAGTTTACTTCAGGACTCTTGTTTCTGTATGATTGGGTTTCCATGATCTCATCGTTACCTCTTTTTTCTGTGTAATGACACCATTGTTCAGAGATGATGTTGTGTAGGAAGCTGAACTAATCAATAGTGCATAGATGGTTAGATTTATACACTAAATCTAAGGCAGAATTCTTCTGGGCCTGCTTGATCCCAGTCTTTAATGTACACTCTCCGTCTTTTGACACAGTGAATCAGATAATATCTAGTTCCTAATAGGCAGCTCAGGATGTGTGATCATTTAATGTTCTAGTATCACCTCATCACACTTTACTAAGAATCTTCTGGCATATCATATGTATTTATTTATTAATAGAGGGTATTTCTCTACTGGAAAAGTAATGATAACTTTGCTCCCAAACCCTAAGAAAAATGTAGTAGGCAGCTGCCAAGATGTATATGAATTATTTTTTTCTATTGATATTCCCACCATTGTCTAATGCTATATCACCTGAGTATAAACTGAATCTTGTGACCCACTATGATGAATGCACTGCATAAAAGTTTATGGAAAATATGTTCTGAGATTACATTACAAAGAGACTCTGGCATCCATCTTGTGTGCTCTTTCTCACTGTATCTCTCACTTGTTCAGAGTAGAAATGACCTACCATATTGAAAGCTGGCCTACCAAGAGATCCAAGTGGCTAAGAAGGTCTCTGGCTAACAGCTAGGAATTTCTGCCTTCAGTTCAACATTTCATAAGAAACTGAATTGAAGTCCAACATTTCATAAGAAACAAGGAATTGAAGCCCTCAGTCCAACATTTCATAAGAAACTGAATGCTAACAATAGCCATGAGAATAAACTTGGAAGTACCCTTTTACTGAACCTTCAGATGATACTCTTTCCCTGGCTAGACCCTTGTGAGAGAGACTGAAACATATGTACCTAGCAATACCATGGCCAGATTCTTGACCCACAAAAGCTATGAGATATATAAACATTTGTTGGTTAAAGCACATTTGAGGTAATCCGAGATAACTTTTTACACAGTAATAAATAACTAATACAAGTACTGAACTTCAACTCTTCTATTGGGGTTTACTGGAAATATCACATGATATCTTGAAAACTACCACAGATACTTTTAGCTCAATCATATCTGTGGGATCATAAGTCTCAAAGAGCAAAGTGATCTGTACTGCAGTCTGGACCTTGTATAGAATCATTTCTTATTCTGGACTCCACTCAAAACTTTAACTTTCCAGATAACTCAATAATAGACAATATTACTACATCCAAGATTGGATGTGATACCTCTGAAAGGTAATGTGTTATGCATCTTTCTTAGTGGTGAGATATGCAAGATTCAGCAATGTGTCTTGTACCTAACAGACATACCATGCTATGCTGCTAAGAACTGGACTCCTAAAAACTACCAAATAGCAGGTTTGCTAATTCCCATTGGTTTATTTTCCAACTTCTGTTCCACATGTTTCCTACTAAGGTGTTTTGCTTAATTACAATTTCTTAATCACCAGCTAATGTTACCTAATTAACATGAGGTCCAATTAAAACAATGCTATAATTTCATTTTAACATTATGAGATATACAGAATTATAATATGATTAAGGTCCTAAGGAACTACACTATGACACAGAGCTGGACTGCTGACAGTTCTAATTTAAGTAAATAAAAGTATACTGCGGTTTGTCACATAAGAGCCAAGTCATGTTGATCTTCCCTAATGGTGGGTATAGAAATGAAAATATTGGCCAAGTAAACATTCATACATCAGGTGCTAGAGATTTTTTTAATTGCTCCAGTAAATATATTACACCCTCCACAGCAGCTGAATTGGAGACTACAACCTAATTAGGTCCATGGTAGTATGAAGTCATATTCTATGATGCAGCTGGTTTATAGAGGGAAGACAAGTAAATTTAACAGGGATGTGATAGGACAACAAACTTGCAAACTTCACATCTACATTTGTGACAATTACTCCTACAATTCCTTCCATAATGCACCACTGATTTTTATTTGCTATCATGGCATAATTAGTTAACATTTTTATGAATTTCCACCAAACCTTCCTGCCAAAATTACCTTTATTCTCCAGATCAGGAGCAAATGTTAAGGTTCTCCCTGCTGGTAACTATGTATGTACAATTATATATTAATGAATAAAGAAAATAAATACAGGCTCCCCTTAGACACCCTGTGAAACTGTCATTTGTGATATTCATTACTTCTCACTCTAATTTTGATCACAATAGTGTTTTCAGTCATGAGGCATTAGTACTAGCTCAGACTTCATACCTTAGATTATGAATCATATAGATCATGATTCCTTAAAAAAAGTCACAATATCACCTTTTCTAAGTGTATATTTGCCTTGGGAAATGATTGCCAGTCTCTTTGAAAAGTATTAGATAAATATTTAATGCACAGTTTTAAGGGAATTGCAGCATCCTTTCTCAAGGTAATATTTATCCTTCAAGTACTGAGGTCCAGAACTGTGAATAAATTCTGATGTAAGAAGTGATGGTCTGAATTTTCATTGTGATGCGTAATATCAAATTTCTGCTTCTCAGCTGTCAACTTTTCACAGTTACATAAATGGAGTAGCACCTTGTTTGGTTTTCATTTATCATACCTCTTGGAAATCATGGTCTATTAGCAATCATTCCAGTCTTAATCCATTGAGGTTATCGGCCTTGCCTGTGACAGTTATATTTCTATCTAGTTTTACAAATCATATATTAGAAGATAATGTGAAGATATATATGTATATGTGTGTGTATATATATGTGTGTGTATGTATATATACATATGTATATCTGTCTCTATATGCATATGTATCAGATATCTATATGTATATCTGTACCTATTGATCTATTATCTATCTATCTATCTATCTACAGAGAGAGAGGCAGAGACAGAGAGAGAGGAGAGAGAAAATGAAAGAAGGGATATCAGCTTTGTTCTAGGATATGGATTTGTAAGTGCTGTATAAGGTAGCCAGACAAAACCTCATGAAAAAAAAAAAGTGGCATCTCAGCAAAGGTTGAAGGGAAGGAGATTTAGAAATTTGTCAACCAGATAAATAGATACCTGAACTTAGAGGTTTCTCAAAAGAGGAACCAGTAAAGAAAAGTTCCCAGGGCAGGAATGTTTTTCACATTTCAAGACCAGCAGAACCAGTATGACCAGTGTGGAGTAAGCAATAGAAAGAGTAGTAAAAAGAGATGTCAGCTTTTGTAGCACCTTGTAAGCCACTTTAAAGAGCTAGGATTTTATTTTCAGAGAAATGTAAAGACATTGGAAGGTTTTAGTTAGCGAAGACAAGATCTCTCTCAGGTTTTAACAGGATCATTGCGTGTTGTGTGGCAAGAATATAATTCTTTGCATGTCCATTTAGTTAATAACATCATTACTTGAACAATAGCCAAATTATTGACACATATCTCAGACATCAAGATTAATAAGTAAGTTCCCTTTATCATCCTTCTTGGCCATAATACATGATATATCGCTTCTGTGCCATGGTATATTATTTTCCTATTCTCCTTAATGTAATATCCTTGAAGATTAAACTTCTTATTGAGAGCATCTCTGTGAAAGACTATCACTTGTCAGTATTCAATTGTAGTATATATGAGTACATATCCTTAGCCCACAATTATTTTAATTCAGCCATTTGTGACACCTCTGGGACGTCCATGCCAACTAATTTTTACTTTGAAATAAGGCATTTGTACTATGGAATAAGTGAGTTCGTATATACAAAACTCCTAAAAGAAAGTCTGATATGTGGTACCTGCTAAATGAAAGTTAGCTAATATTGTTTGTTTTTGTATTATAGTTTTTAAATTATAAGTATGCTGAAGTCATTCTTGCGATATAATTGGTTCTCCTCTAACATATCCATACAGATTATCATCTGTATTCTTTTCTGAATATTGGATCTTGAAGTCTTTGCTTTGGCTGGTCCTCATTATTTGCTACTTGTATTAATACATACTAGATTGGTTTTATATGAGAATAGACTTAGTAAGAACTCAGGAAGACATAATTGCTTTGCTAGTATCATCATTGCTTAGTCATATGCCATGGAACAAAATATATCTCCATTTGATCCTTCATTCTAATCTGAAAAATATAGTTTGTAATACTTCATTGACTGATAGCACATATGTAAGAATGTATACCTTGTGTGAAGTTTTTTATAGGATATGACATGATATAAAAATGAAGGTTATTTATTCCATATTATAACATTTTTGAGAGAGGGAAGGATAAATTGTTTAAAATATAATAATTTTGCACAAACTTGGTGAATAAGTAAACAAGTTTTTTTCAAATGACATGTTGGTGGTCAAAAATTAATCTTTCTTTTCTTATATTGTAATTTTTTTAAATTTGAGAAAACATGTCTTCCTTTTATAAATCTTAAAGATGTTTTAAAATTAGATATAATTTTTAATATTTTGGTTCTTCTCTTCTTTTTAAATAATTCATTCCTTCTCTGAATTTTAAGCAATAGTAAAAAAGTTGAAAATAACCTAAGTATTCAATGATAAAATGATTTGGAATAGCTCATATATCCAACAATAGGGAATGGATTGATAACATTATGATTAGTTATAAAACAATATCTAGGGGGCGCCTGGGTGGCGCAGTCGGTTAAGCGGCCGACTTCAGCCAGGTCACGATCTCGCGGTCCGTGAGTTCGAGCCCCGCGTCGGGCTCTGGGCTGATGGCTCAGAGCCTGGAGCCTGTTTCCGATTCTGTGTCTCCCTCTCTCTCTGCCCCTCCCCTGTTCATGCTCTGTCTCTCTCTGTCCCAAAAATAAATAAACGTTGAAAAAAAAAAATTAAAATTAAAACAATATCTAGAATGAATTGTTATTCTAAAAAAATAATAATATATCTGAATGAGAGACACAACTGTGTTTAATAGCAAGAGCATAGTAGGCCTCCCTTTAAATACTGGTCTTTTTCTCACTAATAAACTTCAAGCAAATTTTTAAGCGTTCTGTACCATAGTTTCCATTTGTAAAATGGATAGAATAATGAATGCTAATATATCTAAGCCACTTAAAACTGTTCCTGCCCTAAGGATTTAGTAAGCACTATCTAAGAACTTACTGTCATATATAGCACTAAACACACACAAACATTTAGGCATAGGAAAGATACTGAAGCATATTTAAAAAAAAAGATTAATGGTGGTCTTGCCTAAATGAATAGGATGGAATACATTTATGCTATCCTGCTTATTCTTTTAAAGCATTTCTAATAACCAAATATTTTGCAACAAGAAAAATAATCAAAGTTTAAGGAATAAATCATTAATTATATACAAATTAAAATAATAAATTTTCAATAAATTATTGCTTTTTGTGGAAATATTTTTGTTTTTTTGTTTTAATCACAAAAATTATTTGAAAAATAGTATTTCTAATCATTACTCTTCTCATTACTGAATAAAACTATTTTACAACTTGGAATATATAAAATAATTTTTTATTGAATTTCTGAGAAAAACCCAGGAATGTTATGGGAAAGAAAAAATTATAGACACACCCTTCTCTTAAAGGACAAAAATTCTTTGAATTAGCATTTTTGTATTCTTTGGGTTGTTCAATTGTATAGTAGCATAATTGTGATCATAGGCTAGTTCTATTTTTAACTTTCTGAGGAAAGTCTATACTGCTTTCCACAGTGGCTGCACCAGTTTGCATTCCCACCAACAGTGCAAGAGGGTTCCCTTTCTTATATACAAAACTCTTACACACAAAACATCCTCACCAACACCTGTTTTTTCTTGTATTATTGATTTTAGCCATCCTGAAAGATGTGAGGTGATATCTCACATGCCCCAATATTTACAGCAGCATTATGTACAATAGCCTAACTGTGGAAACAACCCAACTGCCCACCAATTAGTGAATGGATAAAGAAGATGTGGTATACACACACACACACACACACACACACACACACACACACACACTTACTCAGCCATAAAAAAAAAAAAAAAGAAATCTTGCCATTTGCAACTACGCAGATGAAGCTACAGAGTATAATACTAAGCAAAATAAGCCAGAGAGAGACAAATACCATATGATTTCATTCATATGTGGAATTTAAGAAACAAAACAAATGAGCATAAAAGGGAAAAAAAGAGAAAGAGAGGCAAACCAAGAAACAAACTCTTAACTATACAGATCAAACCCATGGTTGTGAGAGGGGAGGTGGGTGGGGGATGGGTGAAATAGTTGATGGGGATTAAGAAGTGTATTTGTAGTGATGAGCACTGGGTGTTGTATGGATGTGTATGGTGTTGTACGGATGTGTTTTTATTTATTTTTTTTTTTTTATTTTTTTTTTTTTTTTTAATTTTTTTTTTCAACGTTTATTTATTTTTGGGACAGAGAGAGACAGAGCATGAACGGGGGAGGGGCAGAGAGAGAGGGAGACACAGAATAGGAAACAGGCTCCAGGCTCTGAGCCATCAGCCCAGAGCCCGACGCGGGGCTCGAACTCACAGACCGCGAGATCGTGACCTGGCTGAAGTCGGACGCTTAACCGACTGCGCCACCCAGGCGCCCCCGGATGTGTTTTTAAAAAGGAAAGTACAGGGATACCTGGATGGATCAGTTGGTTAAACATCTGACTTTGGCTGAGGTCATGATCTCATGGTTTGAGGGTCTGAGCCTGCACCAGGCTGTTTGCTGACAGCTCAGAGCCTGGAACCTGCTTCAGATTCTGTGTCTCCCTCTCTCTGCCCCTCCCCCACTTATGTTCTTTCTCTCTCTCTCAAAAATAAATAAACAAAAAAGAAAGTACATTGTGTATAAAGCATCAGAACTATCCTGATATAGCCTAGACCATAATGGCTTAAAACAATTTCAAAAATAATTGTTCTTTAAATACATATGATTGTAAGTGTGCCTTACTTATAATGGAAAAAGGATATATAACTCCAGAACCTTAAAGTATTCAGAGTAAGGAAAATAAATGGTTTGAGGTATATAAAAATATCATCCACAGTAATATTCAAAGCAAAAGAAATAGCTAAAATAATAATACAAAACAAAATCCAAATTGTGACAACACCCAGAGATAAGACAAGATTAAAAAAAGTCAGAAAGAAACATCTTGTCAAGTATCAGATTTTTGGTTCAGAGGCGCACTCACAAAAAATCATTCCAATGTATTAGAACACTTAAGAAGAAAAGAAATTGCCTGCAGGGCAGATAAAAGGGAGTTGCTTATCAAACACAAGACTTTAATTTATCTTAGGCAGGTTTGAACATTCTCTGTCAACATTCCTAAGCAAAACAGACATTGTCCTAGTTAGATCACAAATTAGAGATGACCACATTTCTAGTCGTGGTAGTATTAGCAGTTGGATGATCTGAGTAGTTTTTCCAGATATAGGAGAATGAATCAGCATACATACAAGGGAAACCCCATTAGGCTATCAGTGGACTTTTCAGCAGAAACTTTGCAGGCCAGGATGGAGTGGCATGCTATATTCAAAATGCTGAAAGGAAAATAAAAACAAAAACACAGTCAAGAACATTCTATGTAGCAAGGGTATGATTCAGAATAGAAGGAAAGATAAAGAATCTCCCAAACAAAAGTTAAAGGAGTTCATGATCACTAAATCAGCATTACAAGAAATTTTAAAGAGGATTCTTTGAGTGGAAAGGAAAGATGATAAATAAGAGTAAGAAAAGTAGAAAGCACAAAAGCAATAAATATAAGTTTATCTGCAAAAATCAGTTTAGAGGCTTGCAAAATTAAAGTATATAAAGCATGACAACATATATCTAAAACATGGTGGGGAAAGAAGCAAAGAATGGGTTCAAATTTCAGCGACCATTAACTTAACATAGACTGTTATATGCAGAAAATGTTATATACAAACCTAATGGTAACCAAAAATCAAAAAACAGTAATACATATGCAAAATATAAAGAAAAAAGAATACAACTATGTCACTAAAGAAAACCAATTTATTGTGAGAGAAGAGAGCAAGGGAAGAAAGGAACAGAGAATATCTATAAAAAACAAACTCAAAGCAAATAACAAATTGGCAATAAATACATATTTGTCAATAATTATTTTGAATGTAAATGCTAAATGCTCCATTCAAAAGACCTAAGGGGATGGAATGGATAAAAACGCCAGCCCCTCGAGTGCCTAGGCGGCTCAGTCGGTTGAGCGTCCGACTTCGGTTCAGGTCATGATCTCGTGGTTAGTGAGTTTGAGCCCCGCATTGGGCTCTGTGCTGACAGCTCAGAGCCCAGAGCCCGCTTTGGATTCTGTGCCTCCTTCTCTAACTCTCCCCTGCTCATGCTCTGTCTCTCTTTGTCTCTCAATAAATAAATGTTAAAAAAAAAAAAACAAAAACCACAAACCCCATATATATCCTGCCCATAAGTGACTCATTTCAAACCTAAAGACACGCATATTGAAAGTGAGGGGATGGAAAAACATTTATAATGTAAATGGATATGAAAAGACAGCTGGGATAGCAATACTTAGACAAAATAGACTTTCAAAGACTGACAGGAGACAAAGAAGGACACTATATAATCATTAAGGAGACAATATGACAAGAAGGTATGACAAATGTAAATAACCATCACCCAAAATGAAAGCACCCAAATATATAAAGCAGTTAAAAACAAACATATAGGAACTAATTGATAGTAATGCAATAATGGAAGGAGGATTTAACACCCCACTTACAACAATGGATAGATAATCCAAACAGAAAATCAACAAGGAAACAGTGGCTTTGAATGACACAGAGGACCAGATGGATCTAACAGATATATTCAGAATATTCCATCCTAAAACAGCAAATTACACACTCTTTTCAAATGCACATGGAATATTCTCCAGAATAGATTACATATTAGAGAAAAAAACAAATCTCAACAAATTCAGAAAGATCACATTATACCATGTATCTTTTCTGACCACAGTGCAATGAAATTGTAAATCAACCAGAAGAAAAAATGTCTGGAAAGACAACAAATAAAGTTAAGTTAAATAACAAGCTACTAAACAATGAATGGGTCAACAAAGAAATCAAAAAAGAAATTAAAAAAAATATATGGTGACAATGAAAATGAAAAGTAATGGTGCAGAATCTGGGTTTTAAGAGGGAAGTTTATGGCAATATAGGGCTTCCTCAAGAAGCAAGAAAATTCTCAAATAAACAACCTCATATATATCTAAAAGAACTAGAAAAAGAACAAAAGAAGCCTAAAGCTAGCAAAAGGAAGGAAACAATAAAACTTAGAGAAGAAATAAATGTTATAGCAACTAAAAAACAATAGGACAGATCAATGAAAGTTCTGGTGCTTTGGAAAGTTCATCAAAATTGATTAACTTCTAGCAAGACTCATAAAAAGAGTGAGAGAAAGAGAAAGAGAAAAAGAGAGAGAGAGAGAGAGAATGCAAATAAAATCAGAAACAAAAGGGAAGAAATAACCACTGACACCACAGAAACATAAAATCTTGTAAGAGAATATTATAAAAAATTATATGCCAACAAACTAGACAATCTAGAAGAAATATATAAATTCCCAGAAACATATAATCTACCAAAACTGAATCAGGAAGAAATAGAAAATTTGAATAGAACTATTACCAGCAGTGAAGTTGAAACAGTAATCAAAAAACTCCCAATAGGAGCACCTGGATGGCTCAGACAGTTGAGTGTCTGACTCTTGATTTCAGCTTAGGTCATGATCCCAGCATTGTGGAATTGAGCCCCATGTCAGGCTCCATGCTCAATGTGCTTAAAATTCTCTCTCTCCCTTTGCCCCTTTCCTCTGCTCACTCTCCCTTTAAAAGAAAAGAAAAGAAAAGAAAAGAAAAGAAAAGAAAAGAAAAGAAAAGAAAAGAAAAGAAAAGAAAAGAAAAGACAAACTACCAACAAATAAAAGTCCAGGACCAGATGGCTTCACAGGTGAATTCTACCAAACATTTAAAGAACTGACTTCTTAAACTTTTCCAAAAAGTAGAAGAGGAAGTAAAACTTCTAAATTCATTTTGAGGCCAGCATTACCTCAGCATTACCTCAGCATTACTTCAATGCTGGTTTTGGTTATCAAAACCAGATAAAGACACCACACAAAAAAGAGAACTACAAGCCAATATCTCTGATGAACATGGGTGCAAAAGTCCTCAACAAAGTATTATCAAGCTGAATCCAACAATACATGAAAAAATCATCCACCATGATCAAGTGAGATTTATTCCTGGGATACAGGGGTGATTCAATGTTTTCAAATCAATCAACATTATATGTCATGTTAATAGGAGAAAGTATAAAAATCATATGATGCAGAAAAAGCATTTGACAAAGAACAACATCCATTCATGATAAAAACAGTAACAGATTCAGAGGGAACATACCTCAACATAATAAAAGCCTCATATGAAAAACCCACAGCTAACATCATCCTCAACGATGAAAAACAGAGCTTCTCTCCTAAAGTCAGAAACAAGATAAGGATGTCCACTCTCACCACTTTACTCATCATAGTAATGAAAGCCCTAGTCATAGCAATCAGACAAGAGAAAGGTATAAAAGGCATCAAAATTGATAAGGAAGAAGAAAAACTTTCACTACTTGCAGATGACATGATTCTACATATAAAAAACTCTAAAGACTCCACAAAAAAACAAGAACTGATAAATGAATTCAGTAAGGTCAAAAGGTACAAAATCAATGTACAGAAATCAACTGCATTTCTATGCCCTAATAATGAAGCAGAAAGAGAAATTAAGGAATCAATCCCATTTCCAATTGCACCAAAAATAATAAAATATCTAAGAGTAAACTTAAAGAGGTGAAAGACTTGTACTCTGAAAACTATACAACGTTGATGAGAGAAATTGAAGACGACAGAAACAATGGAAAGATATTCCATGCTCATGGATTGGAAGACCTGATATTGTTAAAATGTCCATACTACCCAAAGCAATCTACAGGTTTAATGCAATATTTGCAAAATATCAATACCATTTTTCATGAAACAAAAAATCCAAAAATTGTTATGGAACTACAAAAGGCCCTGGATAGCCAAAGCAATCTTGAAAAACAACAAACATGGAGGTATGATAATCCCAGATTTCAAGATATACTACAAAGCCATAGTAATCAAAACAGTATGGTACTGGTACAAAATAGACACATAGCTCAACAGAACAGGATAGAAATCCCAGAAATAAACCCACAATTGACTAAGGAGGCAAGAATATGCAATTGGGAAAACACAGTCTCTTCAATAAATGGTGTTGGGAAATTGGACAGCTACGTGCCAAAGAATGAAACTGGGCAACTTTCTTACACTACACAGAAAAATAAATTCAAAATGGATTAAGGCCCTAAATGTGAATCCTGAAACTATGAAAATCCTAGAAGAGAGCACAGGAAGTAATTTCTCTGACATTGGCCATGACAACATTTTTTTTTACATATGTCTCATCAGTCAAGAAAAACAAAAGTGAAAAAACTATTGGTACCACATCAAAATAGAGAGCTTCTTCACAGCAAAGGAAAGAACCAACAACACTAAAAGACAACCTACTGAATGGGAGAGGATATTTGTAAATGAATTATCTGATAAAGGGTTAGTGTCAAAAATATAACAAACTTCTACAACTCAACACCAAAATACAACAAATAGTACAATTAAAAATGAGTAGAAGACATAAATAGACATTTCTCCAAAGACACAGATAGCCAACAGACACATGAAAAGATGATCAACATCACTGATTAGCAGGGAAATACAAATTAAAACCGTAGTGAGAAATGACCTCACCCCTTCTGAATGGTTAAAATTAGAAATGCAAGAAACAAAAAGTGTTGGCAAGGATATGGAGAAAAAAGAACCCTCGTGAACTGTTGGTGCGAATACAAACTGGTGCAGCCACTGTAAGACAGTATGGAGGTTCCTCAAAAAGTTAAAAATAGAACTACCCTATGATCCAGTCATCCCACTACTGAGTATTTACTGAAAAAATACAAAAACACTAATTCAAATAGATACATGCACCCTTATGTTTATGGCAGCATTAGTTACAATAGCCAAGATATGGCAACAGCCAAAGGATCCATTGATTGATGAGTGGATAAAGAAAATGTAGTATTTATACATATATATATGTATATACACACACACACACACATATACACATATAGCAGATATATACACATATATGTGTATATATATGTGTGTGTGTATACATATATATATGTATATGTATAAATACTACATTTTCTTTATCCACTCATCAATCAATGGATCCTTTGGCTGTTGCCATATCTTGGCTATTATAAATAATGCTGCCATACACATATATATGTGTATATATATATGTGTGTGTATATATATACATGTGTATACATATGTGTGTGTGTGTGTGTGTGTGTGTGTGTGTGTGTATGTATGTATAAATACTACATTTTCTTTATCCACTCATCAATCATGGATCCTTTGGCTGTTGCCATATCTTGACTATTGTAAATAATGTTACCATAAACATAAGGGTGCATGTATCTATTTGAATTAGTGTTTTTGTATTTTGTGTATATATGTGTGTGTGTGTGTGTGTGTGTGTGTGTGTGTGTGTGTGTGTGTAATGTAGTAGGTAGTATCTATGGTTGTACTATATTCCATATATATGTATACATAGAATGAAATCTTGCCAATTGCAATGACATGAATGGACTTGGGGGTATAATGTTAAGTGAAATATGTCAGTCAGAGAAAGAAAAATACCATATGATTTCATTCATATGTGAAATTTCAGAAACACAACAAACAAAAAATGGAAGAAAAGGAGAGAGGGAGAAAACCAAAAATAGACTCATAACTATAGAGCACAAACTGCAGGTTGCTGGAGGGGATATGGGAGGGTGGGGGATGGGTTAAATGGTGATAGGCATTAAGGAGGGCACTTGTGATGAGCACCAAGTGTTGTATGGAAGTGATCAATCACTAAATTCTACACCTAAAATTAATATTACTCTGTATGTTAACTAATTGGAATTTTAAAAAAATGAAACTGAAAAAAATTTAAGGAATTTTAATTAATACACATCTATATTAAACATATATTTGATATAGTAATTCACTGTTTAGTATTATTTAGCTTAAGCTAGGACATTTAAAGTTAAGTGCAATAATATAAAAAATAAACATGTAGTAATTCATTTTCATAGCATATCAGTAAATAAATGAGCACATTACTTGATTCTTAAAGAGAATGCCATTTTTAGTTTATTGTATACAAAATTAATTTCGAGTGGCTTACATGAGTATATGTTTTAGGCTTATTCATTAATATTTTAGAAATTTTCTTAAAACATTTTTTATAATGTGTAGGAATAATAGTAACATCTAGAGAAGAAACAAGGAAAAATTATTAAAAGGTATTTTATGTCAAGAAACTTCTAGTTTACCTATATGTGTAGCTAGACACATATGTCACAACAAAGCAGGGGAAAAGAATAATATATCCATGGTAAATTAACAGTTATTAAATTCATAATTGACAATAACTATTATATTTGTGGTTAAATTGATAGATGTGTACTGACAAAGAGGCTGGAGTTACACGGGATATAAAAGGAATTTATTTGACTGTTTTACAGCTACAAGTTCATAGAAAGCAATCAGAATTTTTTCCTTTCCGTCATTTTCTCTTTATATTCCAGGCTTTTGAAATTTGTAGGATTATAAAAATTAACTTGCACTGGATTGTTTACAATTAACCTACTCCAAAAGAACTGTATAAATTTTATGTCCTTTAAAAGAAACAAATAGAATTTGTATACTTTGAATCATATCACTACATCTCTGTTTCAAGAAGAATGCTTCAGTCTTCAATTATTGTATTCATTTCTCTTTTCTAGTGCTTGACTATTCACTTGATTTTAGGGCCCAGTATTTTCTTGAAAAATCACAAAAGAATAAGACATTATCCACACTTCAAATGGCTCAGAGATAGTTACCTAATTACAGTAATAGTAGCAGGAGGAGTATGGAGAGAGAGAGCACAACTTTTGCAGCACATACTATATGGCAGGCATTTTGTTCAGATTTACAAATACTCTTTTATATACCCTTCATAAGTAAGTGATGTGTTACTTTTCTAAATGTAGAAATGTAGAAACTAAGAGAATAAAGGGTAAGCACCTTCCTCAAATTGTAGACCTAGTACTTGTGGCCCTAAATTTTGATAGCACACCCACTCAATGGCAAAAATGAGAAAAATGTGTAAGAAAGAGGCTGTGTTCACAGTATTTCATATATTCTACTTCTATTTTTCTTTTTTTTTCTTTATTTGATCTTATGCTGAATAATTCATAAATACTCGTTTAACCCATACATGATCTTTAACATCTTTTTTAAGGAGCTTTATAATTATTAGTCATAACCTTTAACTTGATAACTCTGATTAATATATCATTTATATTTTTAATCTGCATAAGATAAGTTTTATGTATACTGAGTCAACATATTGTGAGATATGCAGCTTACTTGTGCCTAATTAAATAGGGTATAGGAATAGATACAGAAACAAAAATCACAAAAAATACAAGTGGGTTTTTTAAATATATTTTTTTTAATGTTTATTTATGTACTTAGAGAGAGTGCAAGTAGGTGAGGGGCAGAGAGAGGGGGGGGGAGAGAGAATCCCATGTAGGCTCCGCACTGTCATTGCAGAGCCTGATGTGGAGGCTCAATTTCATGAACCAAGAGATCATAACCTGAGCCGAAATCAAGAGTTGGCCATTTAACTGACTGAGCCACCCAGGTGCCCCAAAATAAAAGTGGTTTTGAAGAATTACTACAATAAAAGCCACATGTTGAAAGTAATCCTATAAACTAATGGAAGCCCTAAGAAAATTTCAGCTTTTAAACTGTTCCTCTACCTGATTAAATTTACCATTAACTCTGTTGTGAGACTTAACCAATGTTGACATAATAGGTTCAGATGAGACAATAGGCATCAGTTTTGAATTCATGAAGAAGGGTATTTAAATATGAACTTGACTCCAATATCTTTAACAATGCGAGTCTTTGGTAAGGGATTTTTTTTGGAAAACAACTAGGATTACAGGACTGGTGCTTTTATAATACTGCCCCAGGTCATTTTTCAGGGGTATTAATCTTGGGATGAAAGGCAGGAGAAGTTACAGTCTTCTTTTAAGTATGTGTTATCAACTGTATTTGGGGGGTAAGAATTCGAACTCCTTGACAGAGATATTTCAGACACTGGCCTCTTTTATATCTACTCTTTGTGGCACTTATATTTAGAGTCTTTTAAAGCAGTGTAAAGGTTTTGTTTTTATTTATTTCCTCTTTTCTAAAACTTTTTCAGTTGGAGTATTTATTTAGCCAATTCACTATACTGAACTGGCTGTTATATTTGCGTTTGTCCATCATCTTACCATTTCTCTTACCTGTTCTGTTTTCTTTTTCTTCTTCTCTTCTTATAAATGAATCCAGCATGTTTTTACTCATTAACCTCTCCTTTCATTTGCTTGTTCATTACATATTCATTTAATTCTTTTTATTTGTTCTAGAATCACAATGCTCATATAGGACTTGTGAAAATCTTTCTTAGAATTATGTTTCTTTTTTCCATAATGCAAAGTCCTTCCAATACATGGTAGGCAATTAATACCTATCATATTTTGCTGTATTATTGTCATGTAATTAAATTCTGTATAGGTGTTGTCTATAAATAAACATTGTTATTGATTTAAACAGTCAATATTTATTTAGAATTACACAATTGCACCTCATGGTGTTCTTTGTTCTTTCTTGAATTACTGTATTTCCATATGTGATCATTCTCTTTCTCTCTGAAAATAAAATAGGTTTGATTTTCATATTTGATGAAAATCTCCTGGGAATAATTTCTATTATTTTTAGTTTGTATAAAATCCAAACTTTTATTTTAAAGAATCTTTTTCTTGGCTATAGATTTCAAGCTGTTAAGTTTTCTGTTGTTGTTGTTTTTCTGAACTTTAAAGGTATAATTTTATTTTTCTCTGGGTTTCTGTCATTTCTGCTATTAATCTAAGTTGTCAATGTTATTTTTGCTCTATTTTTTTTATTCCTTCAATTTTATCAATGCTCTGGTGTAATTTTCTTCATTTTTTTTTTAGGTTTCACTGAGCTTTGAAAATTAATGTTTTATTATTTTCATCATTTTCAAGATATTTTCACATATTTTTTGTAAAATTGCTATTAAGCCATTCTACGCCCTCACCCAGTAGGATTCTAGTTATATGTACATTAAACCTTTGTTAACACTGTATATCAAATATCTATTTTTTCCTGCATTTTGCTTCTTTTATATATTTCAGTTTTCATATATTCTAATGACTGTCTTTAGTTTTTCTAATCCTTTCTTCTGTTATGACAAATCTGTTATTAAATCAATACATTAGTTTTTTAATGAACAATAAAATTGCATAAATTTAACATGTACAACATGATGATTTAATATACATATACAAAATGAAGTGATTACTACAGTCAAGCTAATTAATATGTCTTTCTCTCACATGGTTACTAATTTCTTGCGTGTGATGAAATCCACTCTCTTACTAAATTTTTTATATTCAACATAGTTTTATTAATTATAGTCTCCAATGCTTTATGTTAGATCTGTAGACTTATTAATCCTACATAATTGCAACTTTGTACCCTTTGATAAACATTTCCCCATTTTTCCTACCTCCTCACCTAGTAGCCCCCATTCTTAATTTTACTTGTATTTTCTATTCTAAATTTTCTATGTGACTCTTTCATGTCCCTTTTCATTATCTTATAAGCTTCTCAATTCATTGTATTTCCTTGAACACGTTTCTCAACTTTTTAAGAGACTCCCTGATATATCCAATATTTAGATGGCCTTGGTTGTTTTCGTTTGTTGCTGTTTTTTCTTAGTTTTATTGTCTATGTCTTCTGTTTTCCATCATTCGGTCTTCTCTTTTGGTGTTCCTGGTGAGTTTTAATTGACTGCTGTATTTTGTGTATAAACAGTTATTAATTCTTAGGTTTTAGTAGATGATACAATCTTGGAAAATCATCATGATGAGATTGAATGTAGTGTTTTATGATTTGTTAAAATTGACTTGTATTGGCCAATTTATTTCCTACCTCTAGAAATCTCTGATCTTCTGCAGCCCTTCTATATTCTCATCTGAAAGAAAGTTTCTAGAATTACCAGAGATCCTGGAAATTGCCATCTCTAAATTCTAAATTTAGAGCTCTAAATTCTGCCTTTTCAGAATGTCAAAATTGCTGAAATCTGTGCTCAGGGTTTACCCTCCAAGATGTTTTTGTTTGCTTCTTTTCTTTTTAATTTAATTTAATTTAATTTAACTTAATTTAATTAATTTATTTATTTATTATTTTTAGATTTTATTTAAATCCAAGTTAGTTAACATATAGTATAATAATTTCAAGAGGTAGAATTTAGTGATTCATCACTTATACCCAGTGTTCCTCTCAACAAGTGTCCTCCTTAATGCCCATCATCCATTTAAACCATCTCCACACCCAACACCCCTCCAGCAACCCTCAGTTTGTTCTCTGTATTTAAGAGTCTCTTATGGTTTTCCTCCTTCTATCCTTTTATCTTATTTTATACCTCTCTAACACAGGAGTCAAGAAAGTCCTGAAAATGAAATTGCACTTGAAATTTTAGTCACACTTTTCTAGAGACCACTTCAAGTCCTAGTTGCTTTGGGAGCTCTGACCTCCAACTATTTTTTCAACTCCCTATCAGATTGTTGCAGGTCTCAGTTACTATTTCCTCATTGATCCCTGTTCTCTGAACCACACATTGGCAAAAACCTTGATGAAAACGTGAAGTAGGATGTGGAAGTCATTGTGGTACTCCACTCTTCTTTCTGGGATTTTTAGACACTTAAGTCATAAATGGCTTGGTTTTTCTCTGAGACTCTCAGGTTTTTCATAATTTAATTCAGATTTTATAATTATTTGGGTTGGACTGCTCATTCAATACTGGCTTTTTTGTCATGGCTGAAAGCATAATTTTCTTGAACCCAAATTTTTGTCACCTGAACCTTTTGAGATTGCTGAGTGCTTTCCTTATTTTCTCAGAATCACAGGGCAATTTAGTCTGAGGGGCAAATAACAATAATCCAATCAGAGACTAATTTGAGTCTGAGATCATTATTTATACGACCTGATTTCTTTCCAGTTGCCATTATTTCTAGTTACTAGCTCTGCATATTTCAACTGAAAGCCTACGGTGTAGCCTATGGATTCTTTATGTTGATATGACAAGAACTTCAATTTTCATCACTGCTATAGAGTGCAACTGCAAAATGCTGTAATCAGTTCCACAGATTCTTTTTAAAATTTTTTTGATGTTTTTTTTTAAATTTATTTTTGACAGAGATGGAAAGAGAGGGAGAGAGAGACAGAGCATGAGTGGGGGAGGGGCAGAGAGAGGGAGACACAGAATCCGAAGCCGGCTCCAGGCTCTGAGCTGTCAGCACAGAGCCCGTGGTGGAACTCAAACTCATGGACTGCGAGATCATGACCTGAGCCGGAGTCGGATGCTCAACTGACTGAGCCACCCAGGCGAGCCATCAGTTCCACAGATTCTTAACCACCACTTTTGATTTGCTTTAAGATAAAAGGTGGCTCTAAATTTAATGCTTATCTCTTCATAATTTCATTCCCAAATCTGTCAAAGTTTGTTTGTATCTCTAAATAACTTCAAGGATAGATAGATAGATAGATAGATAGATAGATAGATAGATGATAGATAGATATAGATAGATGGATGATAGATACATAATATTTGACTTATGATGAGGTTATGTCCCAATAAACACAGTGTAAGCTGAAAATATCATAAGTCAGAAATGCATTTAATCTATGAAACATTATAGCTTAGCCCAACCTAATTTAAATGTGCTCAGAACAATTACATTAACCTATAGCTGCGCAACATCATCTAACACAAAGCCTGTTTTATAATATAGTGTTGAAGATCTTGTGTAATTTATTGAACACTGTACTCAAAGTGAAAAACAGCTTGGCTGTATGCATACAGAATGGTTGTTAAGTATATGGGTTGTTTACGCTCATGTGACTGACTGGAAGCTGTGGTTTCCTGCTGCTGCCAGGTATCATGAGAGAATATTTACCACATATTGCTAGTCCAGGGAAAGACAAAATTCAATATTAAAAGTATGGTTTCTATTGAATGTTTCGGTTTTTTAGGATTGTAAGTTAAAAACTCATATGTCAGAGGTACCTGGGTGGTTCAGTCGAACTATCTGACTCTTGGTTTCAGCTCAGGTCATGATCTGACTCTTTGTTTGTTTGAGCCCCGTGTCAGGCTCCTTGCTGACAGTGCAGAGCTTGCTTGGGATTCTCTCTCTTTCTCTCTCCCCCCCTCCCCTTGGGATTCTCTCTCTTTCTCTCATTCCCCACCCCCCTCTCTCTTTCTCTCTCTCAAAATAAATAAATAAACTTAAAAATAAATCTTAAGTGAACTGTTATAAATCAGGGACCATGTGGGGTGTGTGTGTGTGTGTGTGTGTGTGTGTGTGTGTGTGTGTGTTAATATGTGGTTAATATCTTGGCTTTTTTCAGAAGGAAGTTTGTCAAATAAAAGGTAATAATTCTCTATAGTGGAAAACAGAGCTCTCTCCAGCCACTTTTGAATAAACATTGCAACTACTATAGCTAATTTAAACTTCACAGACTTTCATTTTAAGTGTAATTTAATTTCAACTAAACAACAATGTTAATCTCTCAAGTTTACAAGATAAAATTATGTTGACACATATAGAACAAAATAAATATTGGAGACTTTTTATTTTATACTACGAAGATTTCAGAAATTTTAGTTACAATTTGTCACCTACAATATCCTTGCAACAAATTAAGCACATGCTTTTTTCAGTTAGAGTTCATCTTATTTCCATGAAAACACATGAATAACAAATAATTCTAATTTAGCAAGTTATGAGCATATTATACAGTATCAAAATTCTGTAATATTATTACTTTGGCATTTTTTTCATTAAGTGAAAGATTTGTATTTCCTATGAAAAGTATGATTAGGAAACATCAAATATATTTTGCATCTCTGTCTCAAATGAAATAGAATTACAGTACTGTTAAGGAGCAACTGAATTATGTTTACTTTCATCCCAGATGTACTGTTGAAAATTATAAGAAGAAAATTTATGTGTGTATGTTTCAAAAGAAATACACTCTGCTCCTTACAGAATTGTCAAGCTCTTCCTAAAGAACTCTGTGGGGAAATTATGGTTCTTATTCATATCGCCTAGATTTTATCACAATTTTTGTTTACATCTGATGATATGAAACTAGTGGTATTTTGCATTAATGCAGAAAGTCAAGAATGTAGAATTCCAGGGCTGCACCATTGCCTTCACTTTCTTTAAGGCTTAAGATCTACCTTGTATGGGTAGATCAGTGTGACCTTACCATAATGAGACTGAAACACCTTCGACAATAGATATGTGCTTGCATTCTGTACAATGATTTTTTAAAAGATCATTATCATTTATTAGCCACTTACAATGTTCAGGCTCTCTTTAAGGAACTTCAAATCTACTAGCATACTTTCTCCTCAAAATAGCTTTATAAAGTATTATTATCCTTGTTAGAGTTTTAAGAAAATTGAGACACTGACATGTGAGGCTTGGGTCATACAGTTAGTAAGTGGTTAATCCATGATTCAAAATCAGACAGTCTGACTTGAGGCCATGCTCTTAACTACCACATTAAAATGTCTACTTAGGGGCGCCTAGGTGGCTCAGTTGGCTAAGTGTCCGACTCTTGGTTTCTGCTTAGGTCATGATCTCACGGTTTGTGAATTTGAGTCCTACATTTGACTTTGCGCTGACGGTGCGGAGCCTGCTTGAGCCTGCTTGGGATTCTCTCTTTCTCCCTCTTCTGTCTGCCCCTCCCCCACTTGCTCTCTCACTCTCTCTCAAAACAAATAAACTTTTTTTAAAAAAGCCTATTTAGATTACTTACTGAATTGTCTAGTTAACCATTTAGAGTATAAAGGCAATGTGTGAAATCACCTATTAGACTATTTTGCCAGATGATAAACATCTGTTTTATGGTATACTAATTTGGATCCCTCAATGACAAGTGACAGAAGTGTGCTCTATTAACATAAGAAAATGAGGAATTTATTGAAAGGATGTGTAATACCTCAAAGAATTTGAGGGTAATTTGAAGAGCATTATAGAAGAAATGGCAATAACCAAGGCATCAGTAGGGTCTAATTAACAAACATTAGTGGAGAATTTCTTTAGAGTATGCAGAGGCATCTATTTTCTGTCTTTACATTATTGCTCAGAATTCAGATTTCAGTGAGAACTAATATTACTGACATATGACTAATATAACTTGGGCCAAACAGAAGCAGTAAGGAAGGCAGTTAATTAACTATTGTTGTTCTAGGAAGATTGTGTCTATGAGAAAAATCTCATTTTCCAGTTTTTTTTGTCATGCTTTTTCCAGAAAGGTGAAGAATGAATACTGGGAAGGTAAAAGTATCTAAGATTCATTTCATAAAATGAATGCTTCAACACAGGGTTTGAAGAACTATTTGGCTACAGTTGTATCCTACACATAATAGATTATCACCCACAGTTTTGACTTGTTGGGTCAACTAGAGTGTCCTTTTTTTAATTGCATAATTATTTTTTTTTAACATAACACACAATTTGGATATGTCTTTCTAATATTTTTGTATCTCTTACAATCTCTGTTTTATTATCAGTTAGTAATTATAATAGTAAAAATTATAATTATAATTATATAGTATATAACATTATATAGTATTATATAGTAAAAATATATAATAGTGAAAATGACAACCATTAAAAATATTTTCATTTACCCTTTGTTTAACAATATTTTCTGTTAGTCATATAACTCATGTTAGACTCTGTAGTCTGTAGGTAAATTCTAAAAAGGTATAGAAGAGATTATAATATATAAGTTAATTAAGAGCTTTTTTGTATTTTTAATAATTTATAATGATTTGCAGTATAAGATTCGTGACTTGAAATTATAAAAGAAAAACAAATTGACTTCCATGCAAGTAAAAAGTCAATTATTTACTAATTTAAAAATAACATCATTTCACTGTACTCAAGAATAATGAGATTATGGGAACTTGGAATTTATATAAACTCTGATGAATAGCAAATATTACTGCAATTTCCATATTATTTTATTCATTGTCATTATATAATTTATTATTCTAAACAGGAAATTTTTGAGTCTGAAAGCATTGCTCTTGTGTTACAGATCCTTTATTGGCCTTAAAAGAGAGTAAGAGTTTTTTTAAAGTTTACTTATTTATTTTGAGAGTGAGTGTGTGTGTGTGTGAGTGGGGGTGGGGAGCAGTACAGAAAGAGAGAGAGAGACAGAGAGACAGAGAGAATCCTAAGTAGGCTCTGGGCTGACAGCGCAGAGCCCCCAGGGGCTTGAACTCACAAACTGTGAGATCATGACCTGAGCTGAAACCAAGAATCAGATGCTTAACCAACTGAGCCTCCCAGGAGCCCCTAGAGGGTAAGATTTTTATAAGTCACAAGAAGAGATTTGAGATAAAGAACTGTGAAAAGTGAAATATCTGAAATTATAGAGAACATTGGCATAGTCAGAGAACAGAGAGTATTAGCAAGGCTAAATATAGTGATAGTAATAGAATTAGTGTGGGAGAATAGAAAGAATCTAATATAAGAGGCTAGTATCTGCATCTGGCTGCCTTAGAAAGTTGTTCTATTTCATTATCCATTTAGAAACTGTCATGGTTAGTAATATTCTTCATTACCTTCTGTGTGTATCAGTCCACTAAGTAAACTTTTATAACACTTTTGTCATAGGACAGCTATATGTTTTATTTAGACATCTCATACATATGATTTATAGGAATTTAATATCTGTGTTATCTATTAACGTTATACAATATTCAGGAATCAGTGAAAGGCTAAATGGACTGAAATGTGTCCTAGGTGACAAGATTTTGAGACATCTTGGTGAAAAAGTTTTGGAGAGTGTCCATCCCTAAATGTTAGGTAAAGATACTATTTGCATGTATGTTCTTCCCAATATCTCTTCTCATAACTTGCAATGGCAAGCCAATTGTCAAGTCAGTGTGAGGAAGGAATACACTGAAAAGCATATCATGAAACGAGATAGCATCGACCCATATTCATTAAAAAATAAACTTCTCTTTTGAATTGGGTCCCTGAGATTAATAAATATTCCTGGGAATCCAGCAGACAGAGGAAAAAGTGAAGGAGTATTAGAGGCTGCCCAGAGCAAAAGGAACATGAATTACAATAATAGTAATAGTTTAGCATACACTTGAAAATTTAAATTTAGGATAAATTCTAGAGAATCCTGTTCCACATTCAAATAAGTTTTTAACATATCAGTAGACACCTGGGTATCTCTGGGAGTTTTGGTAGAATAATAACAGGATGAAATTTTACTTAAAGAATATTAATGTGGCAGCAGTGTAATAGGAAGATTGAACAGGGAAGCTGGGATTTGAAGCCAGAATGAAGAATTAGAGTCACTCATAGATTGCATCATTTTAAATTATTGTTTCTGAGGATGCAAATGTTCAAACATTGGCACTTTCATATGGATTTCTAGACATGATGTAATAGGGTACTAAAGTGATATTATTGAGAGAATAGAATAAAAGAGATAGATGTAAAAAAATTATTGTCAATTTTAAGGATCTTACTTCAGTAAAGTAACAGAGTATGAATCCAAATGCTTTTTGGAGCTTCCTAGGTATGAACAGAACATCTTACAGTTATTGTTCACTGAGTACTCAAGATAAGCCCAATACTGCTACAAGTATCTTACATAGATGAGCTCATGGAATTATTACAACAACCTTAAGAGACAGGTACTATTATCATACTCATTCAATAAGTTAGGAAACAGAGGCACAGTGAATATCTCTAACTTGCCCAAGGTAGCCCAGGTAAGATGCAGGACCAGTATTTGAATCCCAGGTGAAACTATAGCTTTGATTAGCTAAAATACACTGGATTAAGTTCCAAAATCATCTAGTCCACATAGAGCATTGAATGCATGGTTTTGTTTTGTTTTGTTTTGTTTTGTTTTGGCAAGAAAAAAAGTAATAATTAAAAATAGGACCTAGATTAAATAAAACTAAAAAGTAGATGAAATCTCATTTTCATTCCTAGAAACTCTCAAATTGAACTTAAATCTCAGGATCCTAACACCCTTAATTTATCATTGGTACTTCCACTCAGTTCTCAGCAATTATTCTTCAAATCTACTAAATCTTATTAAAGTCTGTGCCATATTTTCTCTCATTTCAAGCTCTGCCTTCTGTGACCAAACACATAAATTAATTAAAGCTATATTTTTTAATGTTCATAATGGCTTCCTTTATTTCTTTATGGAGAATAATTTGCTTTGTAATTTGGCTTTGTTGGCCTTAACTTAATGAAGTAATCTGTTTATAAACTTGAGAAGACATATCCACGTCACTTACAAAATTGTCAAATCTTACAATAAAGATGACTGACATGTCCTTGTAAATTCTACACCCTAGTATTGAACTTTCTCAAATTTTAAAACAAGTCTTTGTAAGTATATAGTTATAGCATTAGACAGATAACTGAAGGAAAAAAACAAAAATAAAGAACAACATAAACAGAAATTTTTCAGTTATAGAATTTAGCTTTTCTAATGTTCTATGAAACACATTCATAAATTAAGGCATAATTTATACGTGAAGCATATTTATAGCTAGGAAATTCATAAATATTTCTCAGCTTGAAAACAATTTTCATAAGTTAATTAATCTTTAATCAGATATAGAAACAATAGAGTCCTTAAGCATATCAAGAAAAAAATTCTAGTTAAAAAAATACAATACTTCTTTTCCAGTGATTAAATTAATTGCTAAAAACTCCAGTTTACATGGATAATGTAAAAATTTTAGGTATATTCACACACACACACACACACACACACACACACACACACACACACACACAGAAAATGACCAGGTAAGGATCTCAACATTGTGTTACTCTGTCCTTTTTCTCTATGTAACATGTGTTCTTCTGCCTCTTAGTTTCTCTTTAGTTATGGTATTTTCTTCTGTTCATTAATTGTTTTAATGTTTATTTATTTAGTTTGAGAGAGAGAGCAAGTGGGAAAGGGGCAAAGAGAGAGGGAAAGAAAGAATCCCAAGCAGACTCTACGCTGTCAGCACAAAGCCCCAGGCAGGGCTCAATCTCATGAACAGCGAGATCATGACCTGAGCGAATATCAACAGTGGAATGCTTAACCGACTGAGCCACCCACCTGCCCCTCTTCTATTCATTTAATCATACATCTGCATACAGCTTCTTATGAGTTTCTTCATTTCTTAATTTAGCTTTGTTTTCTTCCAATATTCATTCCTCTATAACTTACTTCAAATTCTAGAAATTTGCCCCAGAGTGTTTATATGTTTCATGTCCTTAGCTGAAGAAATAATATTTTGCAATCTTAATGTTTTGTGGGGTAGGAGGCAGGAAATGAGCTTCTTTTTATTTACTTAGCTCCCAGCTATGATTAAACTAGATAAGCTGAGAATAAAGTCCCTATACCTTTATTAATATCTTTCTTTCAACTGTGGAATGTATAATGTAATCATATATCTATAGTTACAAAACTCAATATTTGTTTACTGCTTTAGAATTTGTAAGATTTTCACATATAATTTTCGTATAATTTTTTACAACAAAGAAATGTGGACCACTCCTCTCCACCCAATGTTCCCTCCATAATTTTTTCTATGATTATTTTCAAATAAATTTTATCATCTAATATGTTGATTCTTATCTATTATATCCATTTCCTTTTTGATTTTGTTTATTTGGTCCCTCTCTACTCCTATCCCACTAATGAATTAAGATTTTTGAGAACAAGTATTTTGTTTTGTTTAGTGCTATGTCTGCAATATCCAGAACATTTAATGGAACATAGCTGGACATCAATAAATTATGGCTGAATAAATATAAAATGAAATTATCCCAAATTTGACTTCATAAGTGAAGAAAAATTAAGGATATAGATTTTTCCTAAATATATAGAGCTATTAGTACAAAGACAGTATTTGACTCATGTTTCCTGCTTCCAAATCCAAAGTCCTTCCAATAAATTTAATTGGAATAAACATCTATTGATTGTTTCCCATTTACATGATTGAACATGTGTTTTTCAAGAAGGTGAAAGGAATCTCTAGTTAACAAAAGCATTCAAAAGAAAAAGGGAAATTATTCTAGAGTGTTATTTTCTGGGGTTATTATTTATTTGTTTATTTTACTTCTAGAGAAGATTCCACAATTACTGAGAAATTGATAGTCATCTAAATAAAGCATCCCAAATTAAAATATATAGCATTAAAATATTGAAAAAGAGAAACCCCTGAGATTCTTTGAAATGACAAGTAGAACATAATTTCCAGCAATGGGTTGTCAGTTCCCTATAAATGCAAAGCCTTTCTTTTTTATAAGTGCTAAGTTGCTACAGAAACTCTTATAAAATAAAACTCAAATAAGAAAAGTATCTGAGACAATGAGCTGTAGTTATAGTAGGGAACTTAAAGTGAATTGGATGTAGTTTAACATTTTATAATCAATGAAAACAGAAAATCATGTACATAGTGCAATTTACTAAGTTGAAACAATGTGACTAAATTATATGTAAAATGAACATATTTTGAAAGAAATGACAAATGTCATTCAGACACTCTTCAGCATGTAACTGCAAAGGAAGTACCCAGCTCATAATTTGGGAAAAATCTCTATATAGTTTTCAATAAGTAGATCCTTCACAACCTGCTGAGTTTAACATTACCATACTATTTTACTATAGATAGAAAAAAAAGCATTAAAAAAGAAAAGCTAATATTCAAGATTTTTGAATTTTTACATACTAATTTTAATTATAATGTTTATAAATATTATCATTTTGAGATATAGTTTAGAAATTACTTTTAAGTTTAGATCATATATTGCTCATAAGAATAGGTGTTTTATATTATCATGAGTCTTATGAATGAATAGAAGTTTATTTTAGTCAAAATTCCAAATCTTGGATAACAGAGAATATCAAAATATCATGATCAAATTTACTTTTTAAAGTCAAGTGTTCATGATTCTTTGAAATAATATTATGATGTTTTCAAGTGAATTAATTATGGTTGCCTTAAAAGAGCAGTGTTTTATTTTCTTTCTTTTTTTAATAGTCATAGAAGAATTTTACTGTTCTCAAGTTTAGCTAACTGAAAAATAAAATTAGTTGTCGACTAATCATTCAGTAGAAGATTTGAACCACCTCTTTTTTGTGTTGTTTTTCCTGTAGTTACAGAACGTGGAAAATGAAGAGTATTTCAGAAAATAAACTAATGGAATAATACTCCAATCCCTGGTGATCATTAGTATTGAAGCATATTTTGTCTGGTGCTAGGTGTAGGGATGGATGTAGGAAGGGTACTCTAAGAGGAAGATATAATATTTTTGGCATATTGTAATTACTTGCAAAGGGAAAAGCAAAAATCGCATATATAATTTTTTCTAACCTTAATGCCTGTTTTTTTGTTCAAATAAAACCTGCAAATAGCAGTTGTATGATTTTATCGAAATAAATTTGCTTTTGAATGCATCTTCAGGACAGCCACTTTTTTCTTCTATGTTACTTTTTTTATAAAGAAATAATAACAGCTAACATTTGTTGAATGGCTACTGTGTATCAGGCATTTTCCTAAGCTTGTCATGTATTTGAACTCATTTAAACCATATGACAGCCATATTCAGTGGAAGCGATTTAGTCCCCCAGTTTTCTCATGGAGGTAGTAAATACCTTCTTTTGATCACACTGATAACATGGCAGAATGAAGTTAGGAATTAATATCAGGAATTTCAAAGCCAAAGGTTAAAAAACACTTACATCAAGACACCTTGAAGCATTAAGATGAATATTCTTATTAGCCATGTTTTTTTATAACTGTTCTTTAATATTTTATATGCATATGAATTTATTTTAAAATGCGCATTTCTCTGAGAACCTTCAACATGTTTTTAGTACCCTAGTTTGAAGCCAGCAATTATATCATGATAGAATATTTTGAAAAATTATTGTTATTTCTGGCACATTTGAAAATTATTTTCTATTTTATTCAGTTACTTTACTTCCCAAATAATGCCAGACTACATTGCCCTTGTAACAAATGTAAACACTGAAAATGAGATAACGCCCTTCTGCTTAGCTTGGTTCACTCATTTAAGTTATATACTATGAAGTGGCATTGCAGTATTATGGGATTTTATACAGATGAGAATAAATTGAACTCATATGTTACTGTGATAATTTTTGTTTACATTAGATATCATCATTTAAATCTTTTCCAAACTTTTGAATGTGATGCTAATTATGATTTGAAGAATATAACTGGTGTGGGCTTTTTTTTTTTTTTTTTGGATGTCTGATTTTATTTGTTACCCTTAGAAAATCTTTCCTCCCCCACTGAACTCAGACTCAGAGGTGGAAGCTCTCAGACAGGACAGCCTTTGTCTCTTGCCAATCTGTTCCTGGTGTTTTTCTTTGGCCTCCTTCATTCTCTTGCCCAAAGGTTTAGCATATTCTGCAGCCTCTTCCTTATTTTTCTTAGTACATTGTTTCTTCAGAGCAACACACGGATGTTACATGGAGTAACAATACGCTGAATTTTGGAAGCTTGGTTGTAGGCTTCTTATCTTTATTTGGGGGCTTTCTTACAACATATTGGCAGACATCATCGTAGATTGAAAAGTTTGCAGATTCTTTTTCTCCCCTTTTAACAACGACCAAATTGAGAACACTGAGATTGGCATCCACAATGTAACCCCAAGCAGATTTGTGCTTTCTTTGTCCAGGCCTCCTTGGTCAGTAGCAGGAATGCACCTTACTCAGCAGCAGGCAGACATGGCCATGGGTCTAGATACCCTGCTTCATGGAGAAGTCTTGTTTGTCATTGCCATCACTGATTCAGACCTCATAACCCTTCCATTCTTTACCCAGAGCATCAGCAGCAACTTCTGTGGCCATATACTTCCATAAAATGTATAAATTTTGAGTTCATCATCCACTTCAATAAGTTTCTGGAAGGCTGTAGCTGGGAAAGAAATGTTCAGCTTCATCCTAGAACAGATTACCACCTCCAAGGTGCCACAAGATGAAGACATGCATGGGCTTCCTTCTGATATATTTTGGAAACAAGGTGTATTTGTAAAAGCCACCCATTCATATATTTTGTTCAACTTCTTTTGGAAGTTTTTTTTTCCTTTTCCTTTTTCACTTTGTAGAAATATTTGATGCATTCTGCATAGAATTTTTATATATTCGTTGGACACATTTTCTTCTAGGCTTTTAGTTATATATATTTCATTTGTAAAATATCTTTTGAAGTATAGAAGTATTGATTATTTGACTTGTTAGTTTTCTTTAGTCGAAATGATCCATCTTTTTTTGTTTTAATGAGAGCAGGGATAAGGTCTCTCATGTTTACAAATTCCTAGTATTTATACTAGACTTCAGAACAAATTAAACTTGCAAAACGTATTTTATGAGAAAAATAATAAATTATCCTATAATATTATAGATTTACATTTTTCTTTTTTTAATGTTTATTTATTTATTTTGAGAGAGAGAGAACACAAACAAGGGAGGGGCAGAGAGAGGAGAGAGAGAATACCAAGCAGGTTCAGTGCTGTCAGCACAGCGCCCGATGTGGAGCTCAATCCCATGAACCATGAGACCATGACCTGAGCCAAGATCAGAATCAGGGACTTAACCAACTGAGCCACCCAGGCACGGCTATAGTTTTACATTTTTCAAACTTTTTTGTTTTTAAGTTAATTTGATTTTATTTTTGATAACAGTGTGAAATAGGATCATTTCCCCCAAATAGGTCCTCTCATACAATTTTATGAATAAAAAATCATTTACCTACAGATTGATAACACTATTACACACAATTTCATTTGTCAAAGAAAAATTATACTGTATAATATAAGTTAAACAGGCAAGAGAGACTTAAAGAGGGAGACTTTATTTAGAAAAGAAGGCAAAGCAATAAAGGAGAGAAACTGAATCCAACCTCCACTGAAACAAAAGGCAGAAGTTTTTAAGCACCGAAGTGAGTTAGTGGAAAAGAACTGGAAGACATTAGGGGAGAAATTGGTCAATGTAATTAGGCCAATGTGTTTGCTAATTGGTGCTTACTGAAATAAGGCTCCTATCCACCCACAATGACTGAGAGACAGGGGCTCCATCTCTCTTGATGACCACATTTCATAGGGATACCTCCCAGGTCCTCAAGAAAGGCATTTCTGGGTTGTAAATTAAAAAAAAAAAAAAAAAAAACAAAAAACACATCTCAAGGAGCAGAGAAAGAATTTAAAAATTTTCTGATGTAAATGTTCTGAGAAAAGGGAGATCAGGATCCTAGATTCAAGAAGAAACCTGTAGAAAGTATAGTCAAGCTGAGGAGAATGTTGCAGCTGTCTTGGTCACATTATAAATTAAATCTCTTTCTGGACTCTATTCTGTCACATTAATAAAAGTGTTTATTTCTGAATCACTTCTCATTAATTACTATTGCTGCTGATACTTTACCATCCAGACATCAAAAACTCCTTTTTGTTTCCTTCTTCTTATCAAACTCTTTTTTTGACAATTTTCTTGTTGAAACGAGGTTAATTCCAGTTTGTAAAGTTCTTTGAAAGATTGTGTTGAGTGCTGCATTGAGTATAAAAGACACTGATGCTCCCTTTATACAAATTCCATTCTTCTCTTATTCCATGCTAACACCCACCATTTTTCCCAATACAATAATATACTCTGCTAAAGAGAAAAGGCAAAACATTTGTCAGTGTCAGATAAATGCTGGCCAGTGATTAGTAAGTGAAATTCCACTGAAGTATCTGGGATAATTTTGTTTTGTCAGTCTGGGTTCTACTGCTTCCTTATCATTACTTCATTTTTTTTTTCCTTGCCAGGAAGGCAGGAGAGAAGTTGATGTTGGAATGAACATCAGCAGTCAGAGTGGAACCACCCAAAGATTCACACCACTACATCTACTCACATTTTGTTCCCAGCTGTTAACCTAAAAATTACTTATGCTCCACTCAAAACCAAACCCTTCCATATGTACCCTGGATTCTAACCTCTTTCATCTGCATAAGGACATCAATGAAAAAACACTCTTTTTCATACATAGGTTTATGAATTTATATATATATATATATTCATATATTCATATACCTATTATATACCTATTATACCTATTATATAATATATATATATTCATATATTCATATACCTATTATATATATAATAGGTATATATATATGTAAATATATATATATAAAATAGGTATATATATGTATATTCATATATTCATATGAATAATATATTTATTCATATATTCATATACCTATATTATATATATGTATATATATATATATATATAATAGGTATATATATGTAAATATATATATATATATAAAATAGGTATATTTGTATATTCATATATTCATATGAATAATATATATATTCATATATTCATATACCTATTATATACATATGTATATATATATATAATAGGTATATATATATGTAATATATATATAAAATATGTATATATGTAAATATGTATATATATGTATATATTTATAATAGGTATATATATGTAAATATGTATATATATATATATATATATATATATATATATATATATATATATATAGGTATAGGTATAAGTATAGGTATAGGTATAGGTATAGGTATATTTTCCCCAACTATGGCTATAAGTATTTGATTCCCCTTGAGCAAAACACATGTCAAAAAAAATAAAATAATTATGTAATTTTATTAGCATCAATACTTTCCCCATTCCTGCCTAACTGAACACCAATCTTTCAACTTCACCACATTATAAAGACTGTGTAACTTATCAAAATACCAATTAATCAATGCCACTAAAACTAAAGTCAATTCTCTTAATTTTTTGCACGATATCTCAAGAATACTTGATACAGTCCTTAAATCTATTCATTTCTTTTTCAGGTCATTTTATTCTCTTAGTTTTCCTTTTAATTCAGTAGATACTCCTTTAAAAAGATTTGTTTTGGTTTCTCCTCTTCTGTACAACCTTATATTGTTACACTGTTTCAGAGCTCCATTCTTTTTTTTATTTTTATTTTTTAAGATTTATTTATTTTTGAGACAGAGAGAGAGAGAGCATGAAAAGGGAGGGTCAGAGAAAGAGGGAGACACAGAATCTGAAACAGTCTCCAGGCTCTGAGCTGTCAGCACAGAGCCCTACGCGGGGCTCGAACCCACGGACCCCGAGATCATGACCTGAGCCGAAGTCGGACACTTAACTGACTGAGCCACCCAGGCGCCCCTCAGAGCTCCATTCTTAATCCTTCCTTCTACCTGCATGTATTTCTTGTAGATAAGTTTCTGTACTAAGACTTTAAATGACATCTGAATAATCATGACCTCCACTTTTTATCTCTACTATAGACAGTCCCAGACTTGTATATGTATCTCCTTGCTTGAGTTTTGTCTAACGAGTGTCAGAGTGAATTCCTGACCTACCCTGACACTACCCAGCATCCTATCCCAGTTGATGGCAACTCTGTCCTTCAAATTGATTACACAATAATTTGGAGTCATTGAGATTTCTAACTTACATTTACAGAGCTACAACCAGCCCTCAAAAGGATTCTGTTTATCTTCAAAATATGCTTCTGCTGAGATTAATGCCAGAGAAAGATAGAAGGAAACTGGGATATTGATCTTTTCATGGAACAGCTTCACAAATCATTATAGGCTCTGTCCAGAATTTTTGAATGAATAAACTCTGATTTTGTTATGTTACTGTGAACACATATATATCATAAGTCATCAAATTTAATCTTAAGTGAAATAGAGAATTGTTTTCTGTACAATATTTAGTGTATCCTTCCATGAACATCTTATATATCTCACTGTGTCCTTTAGTGATACATTCATACTTGTCTTTATTATATTCTAGTATAATTCCTATAAAATTATCCCTGGAAAATTCATAGGTGTTGCTGTAATTACTAATACATATACTTTTTCTTCTTTTATTTTTTGTTAGATTTTTAAAATGTTGTTAATAGTATACTAGTAGTGTCCGAGTGGTTACGCATTAGCTTGGCCTTTCAGCATAATATTTAATAGAAGTCATGATAGTAATGTTTATATCATGTAACTTAAAAAATATTAAGTCTGTTACAAATCATGATGTTTTCCATATTAAGACTTTATCAAATAAGGTCTCTTTTGCTAACTAGTTTTATGTTTTATTTTCTTTAATTATTTTTTTCTGTATTTTAAGATAATCTTAATTTATCTTCTTTAACCGATGATATGATAAATGTACATTTCTACCATTCTGTGAGTGTCTTTTGTTCTCAATTAGACCTTAACATAAAAGACTCAGGGAGAACTTGTATATACTTATGTTATCTTGGGTTGAAGTTCTTTTTTACTCAACCATATTGTCTTGTAAGTCTAGTGTATAAACACTCTGCTGTCTGCCTACTCGTGTATTCTACCTTTCCCTTAAGAGTGGAACAGTGTAGGGTCACCTGGGTAGCTCGGTTGGTTAAGCATCCAACTCTTGATTTCAGTTGAGGTCGTGATCTCACAGTTGTGAGATTGAGCCCCACGTCAGGCTGAACTTGGAGGCAGCTTAAAATTTTCTCTCTCTCTGCTCCTCTCCCCTGCTCACTCTTTTTCTCTTTCTAAAAGAGAAAGAAGGAAAACAGGGAAAGGAAGGAAGGAAGGAAGGAAGGAAGGAAGGAAGGAAGGAAGCAAGCAGGGAAGGAAGGAATGGTGGAGGGTGACTTGGAGCTAGAACTTTATCCCATCCCAACTCACTAAGTGGAAACACTATCGTCTGTGAACACATCTCCTCATTGAAAACTGCTAAGAATTTAGAAAATTGTGAACAGATTAGGGATTTTGTCTGATTTCCTTGTTATAAAAATATCGATATGATTATAACCACATTTTGAAGATTGCTGATTCTAGACTGGTGTTAATGATAGACAAATTTAAATTGCAACTTTAGACTGTTCTTATTTTCTAAGCCACATTTATGGAATTAGCTTGCACAGTATTCCATTATCTGTCTCATCCTTACTATGTCATGCTGGATCCATCATTCCAACATGTTTCATGCCAGTTACCAAATATATCAGACCTCCTGTCTTACCTAAGTCTGAATATAAAAGTAACAGTGTGTGTTTGAATGTATGTTTGTCACATGACTAAAGAAATATGTTTTGTTTTCACTACAAGATCCCAGTAGAATTTTAACAAATTGAAAATTTAAGATTTTGCTCTCAAGCAATTTAATAAATTAGTCTTTAATATTTATATTGTGCATTATTTAAAAAGCCTTGCACTTTCCACTCTTTGGCTGTAATAAATATATAAATTTGATTTTACTTCAATGAGAAATTCAAGGATTTCCTAACATAACCTTGCTAAATTGTTTTCTCATTGGTGCATGGTACCTGTTATAAGGCTAGTGGTTGTAAACATTTAAAAGGCATGGACATTTCAAATGTGAATAGGTCACTTAGTAATTTGCAATTCTTCGCTTTCAGTATCTTTTCCTTAAACTAACACTTCCTATATTGAACACTACTGTAATACAACAGACCATTCATTTGTCAGGCATCCCAACCACTCTGATGAAAGACAGAATGTTAGGATATCTAAATTCCAATTAAATGCACTGCTGCACTCTAATCCTGCATTCAAGAAACTGGGAACAAGAGCCACATGCTGTGACCTAAATGATGCTTTGATTGATAATGCATGGCCTTTCCTCTAATTTTTAAACATGTAACTGAAATGGAAAGATACTGTAATCATAATCAATTTGTGCTTGAGAAAGGAACCATACTTAGAAGGCAAATATTACTTAAGCAGATTTTTTCAGGGAGGGAGTTTGTGTATTCAGAATTTTTCATATTATATGAAGATAATGTAGCAATCAGTTTTTGCTTTAAGCTGTGTGTTTAAAGTCTTTTGTAAAAGTTCTGTTTCCATCAATGAAAAATGAGGTAGCTGAACCCAGTTTGCTTCTTTTGTTACTGGAGACTTCAAATGAATTACCACAGGAAAAACAATGCTAAATCATTGATTCAAAGTGAGAATAATTAAATGAGACTTAGTGAGTGAGAAGTGATATGAAAAAGAAAGAAACTTTTAAAGAATATTTTATTTAATGACAGATTATTAATTTGAAATATAATTAAAATATTAAAATGCAATTAGTTTTGAACATCAATTCCTAATATTTATATTAAAAAGGAAAATAAAGAATAGAATACTTCCAATAGTTTTAGATAATAATTTGGCAAATTTCATCACAATAACTTTGGAAAGTTGTTTTGAGTTATTTTTAAAACTTTTTAAATAAACTATTTTGATTATCTCATTTGAAAACCACTAATGGACACAAATATTAAAATTTAGTCACGTGCAATTTGAGATGATCTCCACAAAAAACATACAGCTCATGTTTCATGGTAACAGATGAAATTGTTTCATTAACTCTTCTTGATGAATGCTAGCTCAGAATTAGACTGTGTGCTCTGCCTAATCAGTCAACCCCCTACTTTCCCTCTCCATTGCTTCCTGTTCTAACCTTCCTTGTAGTTATGAAAATATCCACACCCAGGAATAATGAATCTGAAAATAGGGAGTGTTTCTATATTACATTTAGCAATAGAAAATATTTCAGTGAATTCTTCCTGAGTAATGTATCCAAGTGAATTTTGTATGTGTGTGGTTTAATTTTTTTTTTTTTTTCGCCTTATTCTAGCAACAATTCCAAATAGCAATTTGTTGTTTGAAGAAAATGAAAAGTAGGCTGGGGGTTCCATTACATACATTGTAGTAAACCCAATATATTATAACATATTATCAATGCAATACAGTTATAACAAGTTATCACTATTCAGTTGAACTCCACACATTTATTTACCAACAACATTTTGCTAGATGATCAGTTTCCAAATTGTTTTTCTTGGTGACTAGCTAAATTGACATGTTGTTAACACACTTGTTTCCTCACTCCCTTTTAACTATTTCATATATTGAGGGGAGTTTTTAAAAGTTTGACTAATTCTTTACAACAAGAAATTTGGAAATTGTTTTCATTCTATTATAAAATAGTTTTATAAAATTTTCATATTATATAAAGAACTTATGGGAGCATTATGGACAGCAAAAAGTAAAGAAATGTTGACTACAACTGTCCAGATATTTAGTTCCAGCTGTGTAATAATTTTGGCCAAATCATCTTAATATTCTCAAAATTCTGTTGTTTTATGGGCTCTGCTTTTAAAGTTTTCATATTTACAGTGTGTGACTTTCAAAGTTTCATCCATGTTTTCCTTTTTTAAAGATATATTCAAATATTGTGATGGCTGAGTACATGCAAATCATTGTTTCTCTTTGTAAAGAAAGAGTGTGTAGAATGTGTACTTGCAAATATTTCAATTGAGAATTAGTATGCTAAATTATATTGGAATATAATCACACTGTGAATTAATGAAATAATAGAGAAATGTGAAAAATTACTTGCATTTTCCAAAATGGAATTCCCAAGACGTTTTTCAGAAATATTTTGGATTAAAAATGAGAACTTGGCTCACCAAATGTGATTAGATAGAGATGTTTTCAAAATTTACAATAGTCACTTTCATTGGAGTTATAAATCTTAAAAGTGACTGATGTCAACTAAGTAGCTTTACCTCTTTAATTTAGCCATAGATTTTCAAGGAAACATTTTCATTTTTAGGTGTTTCTTTATTGATGGAATTTATATTTTGCCCATAATATAGGGAGTATGGCTTTCTTACATTATTCTAAATAAAAATTTTTTGATGAATTAAAAATAATTTTAGTTTTTATCTTTTTTTTAAAAATTTATTTAAACATCAGTTAATTAGCGTACAGTGTAATATAGAAATGTCTCTTATAGCATCCTGTATTGGTGGGAAATACATCATGCTTAGAAATCTTAATAATTTATTAATGTGAAAACTTTGTTGTGACAAAACCCTAGTTTTGACCCCAACTTTGACTTTATTTAATGTACATGTAACATCATTAGGTCACATAAACCTATTGAGCCTTTTTTGGTGAGATAAAAAATTTTGTTGTTTTTATTTCACTTGATTTTTGTAAGAATCAAATAATGCCAATACAAATGATTTGTTTTTCCTTACTCAAAACTAAAACTCAACTTGATCAGTATAAATATCCTTAGTATGTTTGAGTATTTCAACTAGGAATTCAGACATTCACCCACACACACACATACACACATTTCTTTGAACTATGACTATTTTCAAACATTGTAGGTTTCATCCTAGTTACAAGCATCAAACAGAGAGATAATTGGAAACTAGCAGTTCCTGCTAAATATGATTCCCTTTGAAAAAGGGCAGTGACCTTTTTTCTGTACTCATCGTGAAGATTCCCTGGTATTGGTCTGTGTGTATGGGGGTCAGGGGTAGGGAACGTAGGGAAGACTTTCTTAAATATGCTTAACACATACCATTTTATATTTGATCTCTAAATTCTTTTGCTCATGTGTTTATTTATATTTTTTTTTAATTTTTTTTTCAACGTTTATTTATTTTTGGGACAGAGAGAGATAGAGCATGAACGGGGGAGGTGCAGAGAGAGAGGGAGACACAGAATCGGAAACAGGCTCCAGGCTCTGAGCCATCAGCCCAGAGCCTGACGCGGGGCTCGAACTCACGGACCGCGAGATCGTGACCTGAGCTGAAGTCGGACGTTTAACCGACTGCGCCACCCAGGCGCCCCTATATTTTTTTTATATTTACACCCAGTCTTCTATTAATGAATGTCTCTGGTTCGAGAATTGCTCATTCCAGAGAGAGCTTCCACTATGTGCTACACGATGTGAACCCAACACCACCATGGGAGAGGCCTGGGCACTGAACCTCCTCCTCCATCTCATAACCTCTCTCCACTTGAGTTAATTACCCCCAAGAATTCAGTCTTATTTTTCCTATACTCAAATCTCTGCCAGGCTACCTCAAATATCAGAAACATTTTAATAGTTTCAAACTTAGCAGTAATCTAAAATTCTTCTCTTTTAGGAATTTGCTTTCATAGGAGGCACATTTATCAGTACCTTCCCTGCAACTTTGAGATGGAAACAACCAGATAGTGAAGGGGTGGGGCAGAATTTACAATGCAAAAACACCCCTGCAGCATGTGTTTTTGAAGAGAATTTAAATAAATTGTCAGCTACCTATTTTTTTCTCCTTGGAATTATTTAGAACTTTTAAATAACAGAATTATGGAAGACTGTTGCCTGCTTTTTTTCCCCAAAAGGCATATAAATAAGTTAGAAAATAATCAGTAAGATTAAAAAATAGATGTATGGTGCATTAAAGAAAAATAAGAAAAGCCAGAGGTAGTGTTAATATGCAAATACAACAGTCATAAAACATTCTACACATTTGCTAAAATGAACCACAAATTTGGTTGTAAAATTCTTGACTGCCAAAGCCAAGATCTGTATAGAGATTTAGAATGTCCCTATGGGCTAACAACAAACAGTTCCTCAAGAGAAGCACAGCTCTCCTGATACTAAGACAGAAATAAATGTCTCCTGTGGGTCCCATAATGGAAGGATCTTAGAAGTGGTAGAGATATTAGTGTGCAGCAAGTCTAAGAGCCTATTCAGTTCCCGGATTCATTCTGCTTCGGTCTTTCTAAAACATCATATCTCTATTTGAATGAGCTCATTGGCAGAAAGCTCAGCACTAATAAGGTATTTCATTATTTAGCAGACAATTTCTACTTTTTAAAAATGTATTTCTTTTGTTTAGCCTCCTTCTATGTATAATGCTTTAGTCATAATTTTAATCTCTGGAGCAGAGTAGAACAAGAATACTCTATATTCTGTTTTTAAATAATTTAAGAATAGCTGCCACTGCTCCCTTATTCATGCATACATTCATTAAAAATATGGATTGTGTTTCTAAAATTTACTGGTGAATATAACTGTGAACACTGATAAACAAGGCTCTTACTTCCACTAGGTTTTACAAAAGAAAAAATATATATTTTACATACCTCTTCCTTGGGCTGAATATCATGAGTTTACCTTTTCAGAGGTACTCTTCATCCTTTGTTTCCATGCTCTGTGCCTTGGTAGCTGACTTGATTGGAATGTCTAAATGGATCCTTTGCCTTTGGGATTCTGGATGGTTAGGGTTCAGACAGTGGCAAACAATAGGAAGAGAGGACTGAAGTCAGTTATTCATTTCTTCAGTGAACTCCCTATGAGAACACCATCGACTGGCTTCATCCATCAACCAAAGGTCATAATTTCTGCAAGGCAGCTTTATTTCCAGTGTTTCATTACCTATCCTTGACTAGGATACCCCACTCTTCCCGCCTCAATGGTACTCAATTTCCCTTGTAGTTTTCCCATAGGTAATAGTTTGAATAGTTTTTTAAAAGATCTGTGTAACTCTCCTAAAATTATTAATTTATTTGTTTGTTTCACCCTATGACTGTAACAAGGACAATTTATAATAACTGCAATAATGTCTAATATGTAGTAAAGGCATCTAGTAAGTTCTGAATAAAGAATTTAGGGGGAAAAAAGAAAAACCTGAAATTTAAGTGTATAGATTTCATCATATTCTAGGTCTCTCCCTTCTCCTTTTCCTCCTTCTCCTTCTCCTCTTTTTCTTCCTCCCTTTCACTCGCTTTCTCTCCACACACACATAACCACATACATGTGTGTATTACATTGAGAATCTTTGTGATTTTTAGTTAGGATCCTGGTATTTGTGATTTATGTGAATTAATAAGCAATAAACTATGTGCTTCTTCATTCAACCAATTTCTTTTCTTATTAATATTAATGCATTATAGAGAAAACTTTAACAGCTCAAAATTAAATTAACAGAAACAATTCATATAGTCATAAATACAATCATCATTAAATCCTGGTATCAGTTTTTCTGGGGATAATTTAATTTGTCAAGGACATGCTTAAAATGTGATGTCTAAAGTTGTGTAATATACATCTACTCAAAATGCAGTAGTTGTTTCATTGTCTTTAGATGGGTGTAGTAATTAATTGTCTAAAATACTTATTTTGGTGCACCTGGGTGGCTCAGTCAGCTGAGTGTCCACCCTCAGCCCAGGTTATGATCACTTGGTTCAAGAGTTCAAGCCCTGCATCAGGCTTTGCACTGATAGTGGGGAACCTACTTCAGATACTCTGTCTCTCTGTCTCTGTCTCTGTCTCTGTCTCTGTCTCTCTCCCTCTGCCCCCAAAGATAAATAAACATTGAAATTTTTTTATATAAATAAAATAGGGGTGCCTGGGTGGCCCAGTTGGTTAAGCGTCCCACTTCATCTCAGGTCGTGATCTCATTGTTCATGGGTTCAGGCCCCACGTTGGGCTCTGTACTGACAGCTCAGACCCTGGAGCCTGCCTTAGATTCTCTCTCTCTTCCTCTGCTCCTCCCCTGCTTGTGCTCTCTCTCTCAAAAGTAAATAAATAAACATTAAAAATTAATTAAATAAATTAAAAAATAAATAAAATAAAATGCTTATTTTGATTTATTTACGTATGGATGGCAAAACATAAGAATAGGAAAAGTTACTGATGGAGCTAATTCAGTTTTTCTCCTCAAATGTTCACATTACATTTTAGTTACCCAATCTTAATAGGTAAGTGATTGTAACAAATATCCAGCGAGTCAATTTCTTGATATGAATCCTTTCATAATAGAATATCCATATTTGATGAAAACACACTTGATGTCTTTTGATGAATGAAATTATATTATAAAATACATCTAATGGAAATACTTCTATGCCCTATAAGAGTGAATACCTGATTTATCATGATGCATACTATATGCATAATGCATACACGGAGTTTGGAACATACTAAGTGTTCAATAAATATTTTGTAACTTATTGATTAAAGAAGGATATGTTTGTTAAATGATTGCCATGTGTTATGGAGGTTATTAAAAACACGAACTGTTCCTTGAAATAAATGGAGATTTACTGGTGTACCATATTTTTAATTGTCACCTCATTAATTTGGAAACATACAACACATGGACAAAGGGATTAGTATTGTGTGTTCCTTTGAGTAAGTAGTTAAGAGTGCAAAACAAAAGAAAATTATACTCTCAAATTGATATTTTATTTGAAGAGAAAAATAAAAGAGAATATCAGTATTGTTTTCTTTAATGAAATCAGAGGTAAATTCAGAATTATGGATGTAAACTTATCAAAAACTTGGAAAGTTTTACCAAATTCAAAAACATTTAGTTGTGGTTATCCTCTGTTTACCCAGAGAAAATTTTTTTATCATCTAGTTCACAACAGAGTGAATAACTGGACAACCAACAGCCCCCTCTGCAGTTTCCTAAGATGGTTGGTTTTATCACCAAATATGAAGGAGGGCATAGTCGTGTTCTTATAAAATAAAGCAGGCTACGTCTTTGAAGAATGGCAACTGGCATCATTGAGAGATGGAACCATAGTCTAGTGGTCTGCCAAATCTTGATGAAACATGCTCAAGGGCCACAACTTCTTGCACTTAATGTGATTTTTTTTTTCAAAATCTGGCCCACTTGTGTTCTTCCTTGTTTTTAATCCAGTTGGGTGTGGATTTTCTCTTATTTGTAATTGGAAACATTGTAATTTATATGTGTGATACTTTATTATAAATTTTAACTTAAAAAAGTTAAAACATTTTTTAAACTATTATCTTCACATGATCACTTCTAAGTGAGGTTAATTCTACCCAAAATCATAGCTTCTAAAAAAGGGGAATGACTTGTGTTAAGGATAAGTAGGGTCTGTATAACTCTATCAGCCAAACCCATGTTGATAATAAATCATATGTCTTAGTAAATACTGCTTTCTTAAATGTTAGGCATTTACTAGTATGGCCGCAGTTTGACAATGGTCTTCAGTTTAGAAGCAGGCATAGATTTTGTCCCTTTGCATTTGGTACTTTAGGCATGTCCCTGTCACTCAGATAAATAGCTTCATATTTTGTTCAAATTTAACTTGTCTTGAAGTGTAGGGACAAAGTAATATAATTTACTATTTCTCTGAAGAAATGTAAGCATGAGTTTTAGGTAGAGAATTTTTAATATGAGTTGCTTATGAGAGACTTGGCGTGTCAGGATTCTCTTGAGTCTAATCTGCTAAAATTCTCACCTTCATGTCTCAACTGGCACCAACTTCACATTTCATGATGCTTTTCTTCATCTGGATGAGCCCAATATGGCCTAGCTCCATATACCAGTTGAAAAAGTGTGTTAAGTACTAATAATACATGAATGCTTGACTCTATTTAGTAGTTCTTGAAAACTGTTCATGCTCTAAAACCCATCCACATAAATCAATATGTAATATGTGTTCCAAGAACTGTGTGGAAGAAGGAGGAGTTATTTTGGGAGCAGGAGGGCCTAGTTTAAAAAATCTATTATGACAGTTCATAAGCTCAACCCTGTTACACAGGAAACTACTTCTGAAGTGGGTGAAAGTATATTTTACAACTTTGGATAGAACTAAAAATTTAAGAATCTAAAGACAGCTACTTTATGAACACCTGTTTTATGACATAGATTTGGCTTTGGATGAGAGGTGCATGAATGTAGGGGAGATAAGTTCACTCGTGAAGAGTAGTTTATGTAGGTATTTGGAAAGAGTTGAGCTCCTTCTTCATTGGAGTGACCACTTCACTAAAAGGTCAAAAGCCAGAGGGGATACTGACTCTCTTTTTATGAGGTAAGCCAGTGTTTTGAGACCAATATCACCCTATAGTATCCTTGTCATAAAGCTAACTATATAATTTAACTTGCTGAAATATTAAATAAATTAAAAAGTCATAATCATAGCAGACACTTATTTCCAGTTTTAATATAGGATTTACCTATGGTTTTCTCTTTCACGTTTGGTCTTACTATGAGAGTGTAGAGCAAGTCTATTTGACAGACACTCTCAAACTTCCTTCTTAAAGGCAATCTTATTACAGAGAGCTTTAATAAGCAACACAGCCTATTCATAGAAAAATATGTAATTTCCTTAACAAATATAACTTACTCTCCAGAATCAGAGCCCTAATTTTTTTTTCTGGAGGTCACTAAGTAAATTATGATTTTTCTTTGTTTCCTTTTTCCGTTTTTCCCTTTGGGACACCAGATTCTTATGGTAATATTTGAGAAGAAATATTTGAGAACTTTTGTAGGAAATATATTCTTACAAATAGAAAAATAATAGCATATAATACAATTAGCTGATAGAGTCCTTAAGATTACTGAACAAACGGGGGCACCTGGGTGGCTCAGTTGGTTAAGCATCTGACTTCAGCTCAGGTCATGATCTCACGGTTTGTGAGTTCGAGCCTCACGTTGGGCTCTGTGTTGACAGTTCAGAGCCTGGAGCCTGCTTTGGATTCTGTGTTTCCCTCTCTCTCTGCTCCTCCCCCCTCACACTCTGTCTCTCTCTCTCTTAAGAATAAATAAAGATTAAAAACTTTAAATTAAAAAATAAAAAGAAGACTGAACAAACCTATTTCAAGTTGTGTTTTCAGGAATTATTCCAAGAGCCGTGTGACAGAGTTTTGTCACAAAGGTATTATAATCAGAAAGCCTCTAGATGATACTAATCACAACAAGTGCCACACTAAGAAGCTAAGATATATAAGGTGGCCAGTTCCTAGTTGAGAACTTAAGTGCTTTTTTCAGGCCTGACCATAGGCAATTACGAAGGATTCACCTGAGAGTCCTATGAAAAAGCTGCATGCTCCACACCAGGCCTTGTGCACAGCCCCAGCCCTGAGGCCTATCAAACTGCCAATCTTTTGTCTGCCCTCCCTCAACAGATAGAGAACCCACATGACTGCGCTGATCCACCTGACCCTCAACCCCTGACTACTCCTCAGGGGAAAATGGAAAAGAGGGTGTCATTGTTTTCTCCAGTTTTAGACTGTTGTTTATATCATCTCAGTAAGTGGTTAGCTCAACTGCCATTTTTAGTTTATGGATTCAGTTGGCTACTCTGACACCTGAGAGCTCAGCTTACTCTCTCCCTGCAGAGCTGACCTCCTGACAATGTGGAAATCACCAGAAAAAGGAAGCTATTAGTGCAGAATGTGCATTACTAGTTATGCTCTGTTATCAGCACATTGACTGGCCCAGATCTAGCCTCTCAGCACTCATGAAACAGATGTCTGCCCATTGAGACATCCACTAATGCTGACACTGAAACTCCCAAAACATGAACGCTGCCAGGGAGTTGAGAGAAAAGCAGTAGCAGACGCCTGGCTTCTACATAATGTTCACTTTCCAAGTCTTATGACTACATCTGATTGGCCAAACCTCAGATGCCCCAGAATCCTAACTCCAAAAGAGACTTGGAAATGTAGCTTTTACCTGTCCAGCCTTTAAATTACGGAGAGAAACACTAGTAAGAGAATCGAATAGATATGACAAAAACTATACAACACAGTCCAAATGGCAACAGCATCCTCACAAAAATATTTTTTCACAATGAAATTTCAAAATAATATCACCTGACTAAAAAAAATGAAATGATTTCTAAAGTAATGAAATAGCACTCAGCATTTCAACTCTGAGTAATTATTCCTCACATAATTCAGTCAAAATCCCTTCTACACATACAGTGTACTATATTTAAAAAGTAGAAAGTAAAAACCCACAGTACGACATACACTGCACAGCATACTAACACAATTAGGGGATAGCTCTTGCCATGACAGTCTTTCAACTTTTACTTCATTTTTGAGAATACTTTCATTCAAGTTAAAAATCCAAGTTGAAAAAAAAAGTTATTACTTATTTCTTTATTTTTGAGAGAGAGAGAGAAAGAGAAAGAGAAAGGAGAGACAGAGAGAGAACAAGCCAGGGAGAGGCAGAGAGAGAGAGAGAAAGAGAATTCCAAGCAGGCTTCATGCTGCCCGTGCAGAGCCTGATGCAGGGCTCAATCTCACAGACTGTGAGATCATGACCTGAGCCAAAATCAAGAGTGGGACTCTTAACCAACTGAGCCACCCAGGCACCCCAAAACTGTTGCTTTAAAAATGTTCTACTCTAATTTAGTCTATGTTCCTTTGGGTGAGAATTCAATCGTAGTTTGTATCATTTTCCTTCATGTGGTATATTTTCCTTGCTGTGCTCACAATTGCTTTGAAAAAGTTTTCTTTATATTTCCTTTATAACTGTGATGTGTTCAAATGTGTGTTTTCTATAGATTTATCATACTTGAGGTTCACTACAATTCTTGGACCTGAGGACTGATTTTGCAAAAAGTTTCCAAAACACACATATGCCCCCACAAAACACATTAGCTAATACAATGTTTCTTTCCTTTCCTTCTAGAATTTTAATTACATTTAGGCTTAATATAATTCCACATAGAAGTTCTGCTTATTTTTATACAATTCTTTTTTCTGGCTCTGTGGGATTCTATTAATGTACCTATCTTCAGGTTGGCTAATACATATGTACCTGTCTTCAAGGTCAAGGATCTTTTTATTGCCAGAGAATAGATAATAAATTTTTTATCTCAATTATATATATATATATATATATATATATATATATATATATATATATATATATTCAATTTAAGTTTTTCCATTTGGTTCTTTTGTAGAATTTACATATTTCCCTTGAAATTCTCCACTTTTCACTTGTTATATCTATCTTCAATTGAAGCATTTAAAAATATTTTTAACAATTATTAAAGTATTTTTATTTCTAATTCCAATATAAATATTGTTATTTGGTCCACTTCCATTGACCGTCTTTCTCTTTTTATCATGGGTCATATTTCCTATTTTTTTTAAATTGTATTTTTTTAATCTTGCATTTTTAAATGTTTTTATTTATTTTTGAGAGATAGAGAGACAGAGCATGAGTGGGGAGGGGCAGAGAGAGAGGGAGACACAGAATCTAAAGCAGGCTCTTGGCTCTGAGCTGTAGGCACAGAGCCTGATGTGGGGCTCGAACCCAGGAACTGCAAGATCATGACCTGAGCCGAAGTCGGACACTTAACCCAACTGAGCCATCCAGGAGCCCCACAATCTTGCACATTTTTATGATGTGTAGGTAAAAATTCTGAATTCTGTTATTTTTGTTGAAAAGTGTTACTTTTGGGGGGTCAGTTGCTAAATTTTTGGTACATCCCCTTGATACTGTGAGGTCTTTCTTTTGGGTGTTGTCCAATAGTATAACCATTTTGATTTTGCCCTTGGGCTTAGGATGTGTCATTGACTCTGGGTCTGGAGTTCTCTCTTATTGAGCAAGAGAGCAGATGCAGGATTCAGAGAGGCTACTGTCTGGGAGGAGACAAGAGCCCCGAGTAAGGGTCCTTGCTGTTTTTATTAGGATCCGAAGGCTTACAAGCATGATGGATGTGTACAAAGAGACAATGAAATTGTAAACAATAACTCACAGGTGTGAGGAAAAGGGGGTTTTGAAGATATGCAGTTTTAGGGGTTTGGGTCAATACAAAACAAAATCCTGGAGCCGGTGGGAAAGTTGTTTACAGCAGACATAAGGTACCACCTCTGTTTACCTAAACTGGCCTAGGGGACAAGAAAGACAGAGCATGCTACCTCAGGGTCAACAAGGCACCTTCTTTTGCTAGTTAGCTCCCCTCTGGGCATCTTCGCCCTACTTCCATCTAAAGTCCTGTTTTCCTACTTTTGCCCTTCCTTCCCATGAAAGCAGCTTTCTGCTATGGTACTAAGTTGGGGAGTGTTTCCACCCTGAATACCTAATCTTGTTTACCTCATTTTGGATGCTTCCATCCTGAGACTTCCTATTCCTATACCTTTGTCCTATACTGGGGACCTTTGCCCTGTTTACCTAATCTTGTTTACCAAATCTTTTTACCATACTTGGGTATGTTCATCCTGTGGCTTTCTAATTCTTTATACCTTGTTAACCCACCAGTGAAAGCTCAGGGAATTCCTAAGCTTATCCCCCACAAAGATGCACCTCTGAGCTCTGTGATGTGTTTCTCTTAAATTTAGATTATCTAGAGTTTCAATAGTAAGTCCAAAGTGTTCATCAAAACCCGCTAAATTGGCAGTAATTGATATCCAAACTCTCTTTCACAAGCTTTGGGCAGCTATTAAATTTATACATATCACTTTTAGGCTTCAAGTGTTGATTTCTGCTATATTTCTTAGAGTCTCACTTTGTGAATGCATAACTTAAAAATTAGCAAATCTTTTGAATTGAGTTTGACACATGCGCAGCTCTGAGTGGCTCCCTCTTTTCTAGAATCTCCCCTGTGATTCTCAGCAGTTCCAGCTCTGATTCCAACCTCTGAATCTTCAGTGTAATGAAGCTGCTGCTTTTCTCTTGTACTCTTTGTCGTGGGCTCTATGTTATTCGAGGAGTACACTGAAGTAATATGCCAGTTAAACCTGAAGTCCCCCTTGTTTTCTCTCCTCGTTTTAAATGATATAACCTGTCTAATTTTCTGCCTTTTTGTTTGCTTCCTTATGCCCTCAAACATTTGTTTAATTTTATTTAACCCAGAGTTTATAAGTGTTGTCAAAGGGAGAGATAGTTTGGTGTAATCTTGTTTTTTTCTTCATTTCCAAAAAGAGAACAATTTTTTATTATTTTCTAATAACACTGGAAATATTTCATTGATGATATTTATCAATGTTTCATCTACTATATGTATAATATCTTATTATATTATCATGAAAAAAGATAAAGATGATAGAATGTGGATATGGATGAATATATGAAAGTCCAGGGCATCCCTTTCAAGGATGAATCTTCAGATTTCTGTACTCTACACATGAATATAATTTTCTTTGACCATTAAGAGATATTAATTATGCTCTGATTTGTACAAACATAACTATTCATATTGCTCACCTAAAAATATATAGGCAAATGATTTTTGTTTACAATGATATGTTTTCTTTCCAAAAGGAAGCATTCTAGTATGAATAAAACATTAATGTATCAAATATAACATGATAAAAAATGAATTTAAATTATTTTGGAGGCAGCAAAACAGAGAGGCAAATAGATTTGTAATCAGCCCTCATTAGATGTTAAAACATTGGCTAATTATTATATCTCACTGACTTTTGTTTTTGTCTATAAAATGGAAATTTTCTTATGATTATTGTGAGTCGGCACTAGGTAATTAAGTGCTTTTCATATTGCTTCTCACAAAGTACATACTACATAATATATTTTTAACCCTTTCCCAATTAAGTCAGAATAATTTATAAGAATATAGAAAATCAGAGTTGCTTCGGGGGCTCAGTTGGTTAAGCATTTGACTCTTGGTTTTGTCTCAGGGCATGATCTCACGGTTCCTGAGTTTGAGCCCCACATTGGCCTCTACACTGACAGTGTGGAGCCTGCCTGGGATTCTCTCTCTCCCTCTCTCTGCCCCTCCCCCACTCACTCTGTCTCTCTCAAAATAAATAAATAAATTTTAAAAAATTAAAAAAAATAATATACAAAATCATATTGCACGACTAAAAATGCATATGTTTATGTGTGTTTAGAAATAATCATTCTGTAATTCTTGCTAATTTTTTAAACCATATTGTCCATTAATTAACATCACATTGTTCAACCCTCAGTGATTCTTCAAATTATTACTTTGTGTTCAGAATAAGAAAGTTGTATGTGACTAATGCAGTAAACAAACTGATATCAGCCAGATTTTTAAAAATTGCTCACTTAAGAGTCTTTTGTTTATCACCATAACATTCCTTATGGGAGGTACATTAGTCATGAAAATAATTGACAATTAAGAAATAAATGTGCTCTCTATTGCTTTAATTCATCACAAAGTTTTTGATCTATTTCACTATCTATAAATATTTAAATTTCTAGTGACCTCTTTCTTCAATGATTTATTGTTTATACATCATAAATTGTCCTATTATCTATCATTATGAAACAGATATGCATACGTTTCAAGAGTTAACTGAAAGTCAGCTTGTTCTCATCAATAATCATCATATTAATCATTGTCAAAAAAGAACAATATTAAATTCAAGAGCAGTGTAATTTATTTGAAAGAGACTTGAAATATGAATTAACTAGCACTGCTTCTGCTTCTGATTTTTCTGCCAATTCAATAGAATAATATTAAATTTATCAAAATCTCTTTTTAAGATGTAAAGAAACTTATGCTTGGTGACATTAAGGGATTTGTTTAATTACCTAATGGAAGTTGTGGAACCAGGATTTAAATCCAAACCTCTCTGACTACAAAATATGTTTTTAAAGATATATTTTAAAAGGTATATAATAAAGCCAAAAAATAAAAATAACTTCCTTCAAATTCATGTATCCATCTAGCCTGCCCAACTTCCTGAGCAAAGGCTATTGAAAAGGTCTAACCCTCATTCTCTCTTGTTCTGCCTCCCACTTCATTTTCCAATTTACCACAAAATAGTTTGCAGTCACACACCTCCAGGATTACTGATCTCTTCAATTCTAATTGTTAATCCATATGTAACAAGTAAGATGTCTTAATCTGTTAAAACAACATCAGGAATCAACCAAACAAGCAAAAAAAAAAAACAAAAACATTACTCACTGCAGTTTATGCTAACCATTTTATTGTTGTTTTTTTTTTAATTTTTATTTTCTATTCTCTCTCCGCACTCCCCACCCCTACTTAACAAGGAATCTGGAGGCAGGTAGCTGCTATTATAAGTAAAATAGCACAATGATATCAGAGCTGGACCTTGTCAATATCTTGGCTTGTTCTTCCACATCAAATGCTGGCTGCAACAGTTTCAGATAGTATATCAATATTCAACTCCAGGAAGGATCACATGAAGTTTGTCTGTTACCCCTTGATTCAAGTGTGCAAAACCACTCTCAGGAAAGCTCTCCAAAGGAGTTTTCTCTTCTATCTCATTGACCCAAACTGGGATATATGGTCATTCATTGCTTCAGTGGAGAACAGGATTCTAATTTTTTCCTATATCTTCAGACTAAGATTCACTTAGCAAAGAAAAAGGTGGGAAGATGCTATTAGGTAGACAATTAACAGAATCTTCACAATAAAATTATTTCTAGACTTTCTCTTAGTGGCATTTCTTTGTTTACCTCATTGTCATTCTCTCGTTTTATGTTCTATGATCCCAGGTGCTCCTTCTTCCCACTTTTCTGGTTGTTCTTTAGAATTTGCATTGTATTCTTATTTCCTACCCAAATCTATTTCCCCCTCAGAAATTCAATCCTAGATTATCTTCTCACTCTTCATGTAGAATCATAGGAGTTCCAATGATTCCATTTGCATACGCTCAATTTCCAGTTCACTCTCTCCCATTCATTACTTCCCTAGACTCTGGAACAATAATCTGCTGACATGGGCCCCAAGCTAAAGAGGGCCCACTTCTCTCTCTGTCTGTCTCTTACACACACACACACACACACACACACACACACACACACCACTACACCACACAGAAACAAGAGTAAAGAGAAGAATATATTTCTTTACTTTGGTTGCTCTAAGTCATTGAAACAGATGTTGACTGCTTAAAAATGCTTTGAAGAGAACAAGGGTACACCACTAGCAATATTGGAGAGAGATACTGCTTCAGAGTTCAGGGAGGATTTAACTGGCAGAAATGAAAAGATATTTCATTTACCTTTTCAAATCTTTCCACTTAGACTGCATGAACTCAGTGATTCTAGTATAATGAAGTGTTTTTTTCCAATAGTGCCAAGTGTCAATTTTCTTGCTTCTCTTTCTGTTCCGCATCTTGGTCCCAGTGGCATTCTGTTAACATGGCATTCACAACCATTGAACGTGGTGGCTCAGAAAGATTTTAGAATATTAAATAATTAATCTCAGTATAGTTAGATAGCCAGATAGATACAGCATACGTGAAGAATGATACCAATGCTTTTTTGATAATTGGATAATGTTGAATACTAGAATTATGAATTTAAATTAGATAAATATATAATATAATACATTCACATTTTTCAAATACACAACTAAAATTTTAGTGGTATTTAGTGAACTTAAAATGATTGTCTTTGACATTATCTTCATGGCTTTAAGAGAGAGGATAATGAGAAATGAGTTTTTCAGCAGCAACCAAATTTTGACTAAAGTCCAGAATCTTTTTTTTCAATTGGAGGTACATAGTTTATATTTGTCACTGTGAGACACAGGATCAACAGATAGCTATTAGAGTTTTTATATCAATCAAAGATTACATAGAATATTTTCTGTACTTGTCTACATTTTGAATATTTTTGTGGCCACATTGTATCTTAACCTGTAGTTATTCCCAAAACACTCAGTGAGGATGATGATTAATTACTGTTGATGTAATAACATTTACTTTAAACAAGATGCTACTAAATTATTCAGAGAAATAATGGTGCCTTTCATATAAAATATATATATGTGTGTTTACACATATACATATATTTTCAGATATAGGTGGGTGGAACAAATAGGATAGGTGAAGGTAGTCAAAGGATATAAACTTCTAATTATGAGATAAGTAATTTGAGAACTAACGTACAGTATGGTGATTATAGTTAGCAACACTGTCTTGTATATGGGAAAGTTGCTAAGAGAGTAGATCTTAAGTGGTCTCACCACACACACATAAATGCTAACTACGTGTTTTGATGGATGTGTTAATCTTATTGTGCTCAACATTTTGTAGTATATACACATACATCATCACACTATACACCTTAAGCTTATACAATGCTGTATGTCAATTATGTCCCAATAAAGTAGGAAAAAATCATTTTGTCTTTGCAAGTTTGCCAGCTTTTGGTTACATAACCAAAGATTACAACCTATTCCTTCTATTTTTCCATTGTTAAGAGATGGTTGTCAAGGTAGGAGGATATAATATATATTATTTATTTGTTGGTTTTATTTGTAAATTTTAGTTAGCATGTTATATTTAGACCTCTATTTGGATTCTTGCCCCAGATAAAAGTACAGAGAAGCACATTTCCTAAAGAATGTCCCTCTTATAACACTTGGAAAAGTGAGTTTATGTTCTTCCTTTCCAAACTTGCTTTTCCTCTTATGTATCTTACCTCAGTGAGTGGGACCATGCTTCACCTAGTTGATTGAGTCTGAAACCCTGGATTCATTTGAGTGATGCACTATATATCACGCTCTCTCGCTGATTCAGACATTGCTCCAACAGTTTTCCCTTCTCACTCTCCTACATCTTAATTTTTTTATTAGCCACTTTATCACTCTCACGGCTACAAAAGCATGGTGTTCTTTCTCATACTTTACTGGAAAGAAGCCTTTCTCTTGACTGCACTTCCTTATTTTAGGTATCACTCCATTACTTTGCTCCCTATTGCAATAAATCTTCTTGAAAGAGTCGTTTATCTTTCCTGACACAAATTCTTCTCCTCCCAACACCTCTTAACCTTATCAGCATTTACTTGTTCTTGATGTTTGCTTTTTTTACTATTACTTTCAAATATACTATTGGCTTCTATACATTATGCTGATTGTGTTTATCTTCATTTCTTTGATAAAATATAATTCCTATGCTGACAGGGATATTTTCTCTCTCTTGTTCACTGATGGTCACCATGCGTCTATAAAGTTGACCAGCATAAAGTAAGAGCTCAGTAGATATTTGTAGAAGGAACTGATAAAGGAATTCCTGACTATTACCTTTCCCTCAGCATCCTCATGTACTCAATAGCCAATATACACTTCATACTTCTTGCTTCCGTCCACTATATTATCTTTGCAACTTTATGTCAATCTACTATTACTTCAAAATAAAAAGTTCATTTAAAAATACTTCTTGGGCGCCTGGGTGGCTCAGTCGGTTAAGTGTCTGACTTCGGCTCAGCTCATGATCTCATGGTTCGTGGTTTCAGGCCCGCATCAGGCTCTGTGCTGACAGCTCAGAGCCTGGAGCCTGCTTCAGATTCTGTGTGTGTGTCTTTCTCTGCCCCTTCCCCTGTTCACACTCTGCCTGTCTCTCTCTCTCTCTCTCTCTCTCTCTCTCAAAAATAAATACGCATTAAAAAAATTAAAAAATATATTTCTTCTTTACAGCTAAGCTTAAATACCCATTTTCCAAGATCCTTTTCCATTTCACAATCATAAGTAAAAATTCTTTTTTCTGTCTTCTAGGACATCTTGTTTACATTCCTGATCTCTGTGAGTGCTAATTATTGTTGGTATTTTTTCATTTCCTCACTTTGGTATTCCCACCACATTTTACTATTTGGCAAATGAAGAAAAACTGGACCATACTTAATACTGAAGGTAGGACTTGATTTTTATATTACTAATAGAAATGGTATAAATATTCCCTTTTTGGTAATATATTAGCTTTGCTAAGTTAGTAAAATTTTCTCAGCCTGAGTAAACATTCATGAAACCAGCCTCGGGGCGCCTGGGTGGCTCAGTCGGTTAAGTGTCTGACTTCGGCTCAGGTCATGATCTCGCGGTCCGTGAGTTCGAGCCCCGCATCGGGCTCTGTGCTGACAGCTCAGAGCCTGGAGCCTGCTTCGGATTCTGTGTCTCCCTCTCTCTCTGACCCTCCCCCGTTCATGCTCTGTCTCTGTCTCAAAAATAAATAAACATTAAAAAAAAAATTAAAAAAAAAAAAAGAAACCAGCCTTGGTCATTTTTAAGAGTACAAAAGTCAAAACATGAAAGGTTTTCAGATGTAAATTTTAATTTACTTTAAAAAATTTGGGGGGGTGCCTGGGTGGCTCAGACGGTTGAGCGTCTGACTTCAGCTCAGGTCATGATCTCATGGTCTGTGGGTTCAAGCCCCTGCGTCAGGCTCTGTGCTGACAGCTCAGAGTCTGGAGCCTGCTTCCAATCCTGTGTCTCCCTCTCTCTGCCCCTCCCCCACTCTTACTTTGTCTCACTCTGTCTCTCAAAAATAAATAAATGTAAAAAAGATTTTAAAAAAATTCGGAGAGCAAGCTCACTTTGGAAAGCAGTAGGAATCAGACAAGAGTATCTTTTGGAGATAATCAACATGGGATTTTCCTCAGTAGATTTGAACCTCACTCCCCTGGTTGTTTTAACCAAGCTTGGGCTGTTTTAACTTATCAATATGTAAATAGATAGATAGGTGGATAGATAGATAGATAGATAGATAGATAGATAGATAGATTGATAGATAGATAGAAAAACTAGTAACAATTAATATGTTATTAAAAATTATGATCAGTCTAGAACACTTAAAATCTCAAATCATCATGCCCAAATCAGAAAGTCCCCTATCCTCATCTAGGCAGACTTGTAACTTGGAAACTTGGACTTGGGAGAGGTACAAAATGATCTTGTATTTTCTGTGTCCTCACAAAAGTTGTTTTGAGATTAGTTGTTTCAGGGTTGAAAAAAGGGATGACAGAGAGGGAAGGCAGAGTTGTCTTATATTATAGACATTATGTCTGCCTTGGAGAGATTTCTCTGGTGTGCCCTGATTTGGTCTGGTAATATCAGCCCCTTAGCCAAACCAGCTTAACATTGTAAATTCCTCTCAAGTAGAGTCTGGCTTAGTAGTTTTTCAGTAATTCCATAGTTCTCTGCATAAAGGAAAAAGAGATGAGGTACTCTTTTATTCCACCTAACGAGGCAGAGTACGAGGGCAGGGTGGAAGTAGCATCAGTCTCTTCTCCAAGTAAACTGCACTAAATTTCCTTCCAAGCCTACTATCATAAATTCTTCTCTTGGGCTAATCATGGGTTTATGTTCCACCGTGTTTTGTGTGAAACATATCAATCTGTCCAGAGGAATTTCCACCATTCCCGTGGAAGGGTTTGAATAGGCTGACAGAAATGGCTGTGAATATATACACAACATTCCCATTATGTCACAAATCCAAAACACCATCTCCCTCTCTCTCTCCAGTGGCCTTCTAGTCTAGAAAGGAGGTGGAAGTGACATCACGCTCTATGCAATAAGGCTGCCTGCCATATAAGTCAGAAGAAACTATTTTGTCTTGTTTAGGAGTGGCTTTCTTTAAAATTCAGGTTACTTAATCTATGTCATCAGTACTTGGACTTATCCAACAGTTCTAAGGAAATCTGAATGGTTTTTTAAATATTTTATTACACTTACATTTCCATGGGGCAAAACTTTGAACCAAAATCATATAACTAAGTCTTAGATAGGGGACATGGGTAATGAGGAGTAGGGAAGCAGCGAAGAATCAATAGGAAAAAGGAAATAAAAAGTATCTCTGGAAATTCTTTTCAGTCATACTTTTGTCATACTTGTATGACATGCTTAGAGAAATGAAAATGAACTAAATTATTCAAGAATGAATAGTGTAAAATATTACAGGATGATTAAACAGAAAATAATTTTTTAGAAAAAATGTAATTTTGAAATTATAAACCACTTGAACAATGTTTATAGGATATTAAACAAAAATTAAGGAGAATTAAACTGAAAAATAGATATAAAAATTTACACAAAATTCAATATAAATTTTCAAGGAGAGCAAAAACTTGAAACAGACACGAAGGAGCATTGAAGATAGAATGAGATAGGTTATAGAATTTTTTAAAAAATTTTTAATGTTTATTTATTTTTAACAGACAGAGAGTGTGAGCAGGGGAGGGGCAGAGAGAGAGGGAGACACAGAATCCAAAGCAGGCTCCAGTCTCTGAACTGTCAGCACAGAGCCTGATGTGGGGCTCAAACTCACGAACTATGAGATCATGACTGGAGCCAGTCAGACGCTTAACCAACTGAGCCACCCAGGCGCCCCTAGGTTATAGTATTTTTATTCAGATTTCTAGGAAATGGGAAGAGAAGATATAGAGGAACAGGATATCTGTATCAATAAATATATAAAAGTACAAGTATAAATAAGCATTTACTGATAAAGAGATACCAACCACCATCATTTAAATGTTTTCTGATAACAAAAAAATTGTTTCAAACAAACATAACTGACCAAAAGGAAACAGGAATAGTTAGTATTCATTATTGATTAGGCATAAACTCCTATAGACAACACCAAAACAAGAAGATGTTTTACACCACTCTATAATCCTGTTGTTACATAAAGAAAACAGAAGTACACTGAAGGATAAAAACACATGCTGAGTTCTTCCGGTTTTCATATGGTGATGGAGCCCTATATAGAGGGATTAGTTATTGTTTTTCCAGGCAAGAGAAAAATTTTAAAATATAGAAAAATACATATGTGTCTATATCTAACATACATCTATTATACAATATATACATTTTGCAACTATAAATATCTAAAAGCATAAAGCTCTAGAAAACCAAACAAATTATTCCAAAGTACTTAGATGGTTTGAAGTTTCAGAAACATTCACTGTCACTCTCTTTGAAATTATGACCATTTGCAGTAGTCACACAGTCTTTTCCTATTTTCTTTTCATAAATTACTAAAGTACTATTGGAAAACTGAACTTGACCATAAAGGCAAATTGTCTCATTTGCTCTTTCCCTTTAACCAAGTTTACATCATGGAAATGGCTCTCAGTTGGGATTTTGTACTGAAGAGCAAATACATATATATGTATGACTAATTTGATGAAGAAGCAAAATTATCACAAAAGCTATTGTTGCTAGATTGGGGAAAATAAAGTGTAAAGCAGAATTTCTTCACATGTGTCTTTTAAAAATGCATTTTTAGGGGCGCCTGAGTGGCGCAGTCGGTTAAGCGTCCGACTTCAGCCAGGTCACGATCTCGCGGTGCGTGAGCTCGAGCTCCGCGTCGGGCTCTGGGCTGATGGCTCAGAGCCTGGAGCCTGTTTCCGATTCTGTGTCTCCCTCTCTCTCTGCCCCTCCCCCGTTCATGCTCTGTCTCTCTCTGTCCCAAAAATAAATAAACGTTGAAAAAAAAATTAAAAAAAATAAATAAATATGCATTTTTAAAGTTATTGTTTAACCATTTTTGTTTTATTACATAGGAACATGGAACTAGAAAAATAAAGAGCGAGACCTGATTTGATTTTGCTATATTTGATGATAAAATAATCTTCCAAGTTATTAAAGATGTGAAAAAAAGGTACTTTCTTATGAAAAGATATATATTTACAAAAAAAGACATGGTGTTTGAAAAATTCTATCCAATTCATAAGACTGTGCAGAGCAGAAGGATTTCCCATTAGTTACAAGTTTCCTGAAGGGCATATTTCCCTGCCATTCTATGACCAAAATGTGTTTCTAAGTAATGAAAGACACTGTATCCTTAGGAAAAGTTAAACTCAACCTCCCAAGCTAATTATCATCTTTCATGTGAATTTTTTTTTTTTTTTTTTTTTTTTTTGCTAACCCCAGCATCTCAATGACTTAGGTTAATGGGAACTTTTGAAATGAAAAAAAAAAAAAAAAAAGGAAAGAGGGAAAAAAGTATTATCTCACAGCATTCAAGGTCATAATGCTGTACATAATACCAGGGGTTAGAAAGTCCAGACTATCAGTTTTTCCATTAGGAAAGTATTATGCTTCCCAATTTAGTTTTTTTTTTTTTTTCTCCTTGTTTGGCACAGGGTTTACAGGTGTGAATTTATAACCTTCATTTTTTAAGAAAGATTTTTCCTCTTCTTTCTTCAAGGCATGGGCAAGAAAAGCGTCACCTCTTAATGTAATTAACAGTGAAAATTTTAGTGAGTTTTGTTTTCACTTTCACTAACTTTCAAAAAAAGGTTTTCTGAAAGCCAATGAAACTCAAGGCAAATTTTGTTTTTTTAATTGTGTAATAAATAAAATAATAATAGTACTAAATGCCACAGAATTCTTGTTATCTTTAGGCAACGAGGAATTTTTAAGTACAATTTTTTTTCTGTACACTGAAATTTTATTTCTATTATTTTCAAATAACCTGAAAAGCATAAGATTTTTAAGATGAACAATAAATTTTCTAACACATATTAATTACTATACACATTAATACAGTCCTCACTGTATTTTTAGCTGCTATATAACTTAGGTGATGGAGATATTTCTGTACCATATTAAGGATCATACTTTCTAAGTAAGTGCTAAAATTCATTAGAAAATCATTTTTACCAATTTCATTAAAAGCATTTTAGATTTTATTTCTAAAATATGCATAATTTATGTAAAAGCAACAAACTGATTATCCTTTTGTTTTTATCATTTGGCAATCATAGCAATTTTTTTTTATTTTTATTTTTTTATTTTTTTTTTCAATGTTTATTTATTTTTGGGACGGAGAGAGACAGAGCATGAACGGGGGAGGGGCAGAGAGAGAGGGAGACACAGAATCGGAAACAGGCTCCAGGCTCTGAGCCATCAGCTCAGAGCCTGACGCGGGGCTCGAACTCACAAACCGCGAGATCGTGACCTGGCTGAAGTCGGACGTTTAACCGACTGCGCCACCCAGGCGCCCCGGCAATCATAGCAATTTTTATCTTTTTTCTTTTCTTTTCCTTTTCCACTCCCAGTCTATTCCTCATCATTTATCATGCCAATTCAAAATAATTGAATCAACAAGGAACACCCTCCATCTATTTGCAGGCATATATGTGCATATATTTATTTGCATGCTCAGATTATTTTTACTGTAATGTAATTATTACACATGCATTTCCTTCCTCACTCAACAATAACTTCTGCGAATTCTCCTAATACATTTCAAATATTATTTTTGATTGGGTAATGTTTATCAATCAGTATGTAAAATAATTTCATACATTTTTCCATTGATAGGTATTTACTTTGCTTGGAACTTGTTGCTACTATATATAATGTGCAATAATCATACTTACATAGATTATTTTTTATGTTCCTGTGATATAAGAAATAAATTTCCAGGAATGGGTGTTGGATTAGAGGGTATCTAAATTTATCCTAAAAATATTGCTGTTTTTATTTTATGATTCAGATGTACACATACTTAGATTTATACATAAACTGTTTTTATTAGCTTACAAATAAAAAATTCATTATTTATTTGCCATAGCTTGGAGATCAGAGTTATTTTTGAAATACACCAGTTAATTCCATGATAACTTCAGTGTTAAATTAACACAACCACTTTCTAAACTGTATGTTTTTAATTTCCCTTAAAATTCCATATAATTTCTGTAAAAGACTTGCATATCACCTATTCCAAATCAGCATTATACTAGATCTTCAAAGAAAAAAAATTTCAATGACTCATTTTCAATAGTAATTATTCCAAATGCTAAAGTGGTTTAATTCAGTGAAACCCACATCTATCTTGCCATAATTAAATACAGCTGCCTTGGCTCACTTCAATAAGGATTCATTTTTTAAACTATAATGACCCTTCTTATACAGAATACAAGTTATTAGGTCACCTGCCAGCAGTCTTCTCTCGAGCTACCTAATTATCATTCCTTTAAGCTTTATTCATACCTTATATTTCCAAGATTTGGATCATTAATTTTTCTCCCGAATGCATACATTGCATATTTTTCTACATCCTTTTTGGCCTTCAGACTTTCTGCAAAAGTTAGAATCTAGCCAAGTATTTGATAAGGTATTTTTATGTTTCCAAATTTTCTAGTTCAAGTACTCAAAATTTCTCCATTAGCCTGGAGAAAATTAATCATTTTTAATAAGCATGTACCTTATTTCTATGAATTATTGCTATACTCAGTGGAATAAGTAGAAAATGTTTCTTCCAATAAACCAGTGCTATTAGGTCTGGAAATGTCTATGTAATTAAAGGAGGACACATTAAAAAGGTGTATCTTCACCTCTCAGCATTGTGGTGCCTCAGAGATAGCTCATGACTCTGTCCTTCTTCCATATACTCTCCTTAGATCTCCGTATGTTTAATTGTTGTGGTTACCATGGTTATGTTCATGAGTTCTTTACAGTTATCATTCGATGATATACAAATATGTATTCACTTCACTCATTTGACTCCACAAAAAACCTGGATGGAAAGAATTACCTGTTACTGTAGAATACTTAAACACAGTAATCACTGGTAAATCTTCGATCATGTGTCCAATTATCCAAGTCTAATACATTGCAGTTAACACAATTGTTGATATTCACTCAACAACTCTTTACCATGAGAACTACTTCTGACCTTCTAAATAAGTTTTTGTTTATCTATTTTATGGTCTAGATCTTACTTGACTCTTATTTTCTGCCTTTGCATGCCAACTGTTAATATTCTTTCTCTACTAATTCATACATGTATTATCTATTACTGAAAATATTGAAATAATGCATTATTCTCTGAGATTAGTTTTACCCCTTTAAAATTCATCCACCTTTCACATTTCAGACAGATTTTGTAGCATTCAGAACATGACTTTTTCTTAGCCTCTATCATAAAAATTTACAGTATTTTTTTATTGATGTTCTTTCTTTAAGGTACTTAAAACTGAAATCTTGTTTAATTTTCTTCTTAACCCCAACAGTTGCAATATTAACTTAAATAGAATAAATCCTCAAAAAATGTTCATCAAAATGAAATATTTTAAAATAGTTACTGAACCTTCTTCCCATATGGCAGGGGTACAATTTGAGCCTATCCAGGTAAGCTCCTACCATAGACTTCCATAACAATGTCAGCTCATATAAATCTTGGACAATTACAAAATTAAAAGTACTTGAAGTTACTAGAGAGTGAACAAAATCAGGCAGATTCTAGAGTGGAGTCAATACTTGGAAGAAGAGTGAAGCATGAGGTGAGTGATCACATTTTTTGGATTTATACTGAGAGAAGGCTACAGTTGGAGGTATAAATGATGGTTAAAACTTTGATGCAGAACTCCACAGAGTTCCCAGCCTGAAAAACCAGAGGCAGACATTGGTGTAACCCAAGCTGTGGGAAGTTCGTAGGGAATATTCTCAGCTGTGGGAAGTTCGTAGGGAATATTCTCAGATGTCACTTCTGCTCCATTCTTTCCTCTGCTTCTGGAAAGCCAGTTACAAGTAAAGTACAACTTCTAACTAAATGCCTTACCCTCTTTTCTGGGTTTTCCCACATTTTTTCCCTTTTCCTTTTCAGTTTGTGTGCTTTTCAGTGTCCTTCAATTTTTTCATTTTCTAGTGAGTTTTTCAGTTGTGTCCAACCTACTGTTAAATTCATTTTTTTACTTTCAACTTTAATTTTATATATATGTGTGTATGTATATATACACATATCTCACTCCAAGAAGTCTCATAATATTCTCTTATAGATCTTTTTTCCCTGACAAAATTTTATATCTCACCCTCTATTTTTCACACATATATTAGTCACATTATACACCCTCTGTTTTCACAAATATGTTAATCACATTATAATTTAAAAAAAATTTTTAACATTTGTTTATTTTTGAGAGACAGACACAGAGCATGAGCAGGGGAGGGACAGAGAGAAAGGGAGACAGAATCTGAAGCAGGCTCCAGGCTCCCAGCCATCAGCACAGAGCCTGGATGTGGGCTCGAACTCACAAACCGCAAGATCTTGACCTGAGCCTAGGTCGGACGCTTAACCGACTGAACCATCCAGGCGCCCCTCACATTATAATTTTTAATCCATTTTGATAACTCAGGAATCTAGGCTTTTATGAATCAATTTCAAGTGTTACTGTTTTTCAATTGGTCTAGTTTATTGGTCTGCTCATTTTTTGAGAAATTATCTGAAATAGTGTATGAAAATTGTAGAGTCTACAAACTCTAGAGTCTCCTCCAACAGGTCATATTTAATTATCAGAAAGAGAATGAAATTAGATTCAGTACACGATCCAAACAATAGTTTTCAGAGCCTTCTGGGTCTCTTTCTTGTGTGTTCTTAGCTGTGTAAATTAGCCAATTAGAGACTTAATTGAAAGAAGGAAATGTTATCTATACTCTTCCTTCTTCATAGTTCTGAAAGTCTAATTTTTATCTCCTTACAACCAAAATTTCTGATGGTTTCACTGAACTATTCAGCATTTTAACAGCAGCTGCTTTCTGTTTGTATAGCCTAGGCATCTGGAAACACATCAACAATTAAAGTGTTGCAAAATGTCAAACCCATTTCTCACTGGGAATTTAGCCCTTCAAGTCTGACTGCCTTGGCTGGCCTGAAATCCAATTCTCTTCTCTCCTGCCCTATTGCCTACTAAAATCTCATAGATTCCTTCGGTTTCTGCTGGGATATGTAGTCTTTCTCCCCAGGCTGCATATTAGCAAATGTCTTGATGGAAAAGCAGAGGAAAGTGCCAGATTCACCATAATGATGTTTTCATCTCCCTTGGATCCTGGTATCTCCAATCCCAGCTAACTATTTATCCACTCATATGGTGATGGACACTTAGGTTGTTTCCATACTTTGGTTATTATGTATAATGCTTTAGGGAGTTCAGATATCTCTTCCATACTGTGTTTTCATTTCCTTTGGATATGTAATTAGAGTGGATTGCTGTATCATATGACAGTTCTATTTTTAATTCTTTGAAGAACCTCCTTAGAGTTTTCCATACTGGCTACACTGACTTACTATCCACCAACAGTTCCCGTTTCTCCACAGCCTCACCAACACTTTTTATTTCTTGTCTTTTTGATACTAATCATTCTGACTGGTGTCAGGTAATATCCTATTGTGGTTTTCATTTTTATTTCCCTGATGATTAGTGATGTTGAACATTTTTTCATGTGTCTATTAGCCATCTACATGTCTTCTTTGGAAAAGTGTCTATTCAAGTCTTCTGCCCATTTTTAAATAATTTATGTTGAGTTCTTCATACATTTTGGATATTAACCCCTTATTGTATATATTATTTGTAAATATCTTCCTCCATTAAGTTGCTTTAACTTTTATTGATAGTTTCCTTCAGTGTGCAAAAGCTTTTTAGTTTGATATAGTCCCAATTGTTTATTTTTGCTTTTGTTTCTCTTGCCTGATGAGTCAGATCCAGGAAATTATTGCAAAGGCCAATGTCTAAGAATTTAGTACCTAAGTTTTCTGTTGGAGTTTTAAAATTTCAGGTCTTACACTTAGGTCTTAAATCTATTTTGAGTTTATTTTTGCGTATGGCAAAAGAAAGTGGTCCAGTTTCATTGTTTTGCATGAGGCTTTCCAGTTTTCCTCTGACAATTTTTTGAAGACACTTTACTTCTTCGTTGCATATTTTTCCCTTTTGGGGCGGGTAGATTAACTGACCATATAAGCATGGGCTTATTTCTGGGCTCCCTATTTTGTTCCATTGATCTCTGTGTCCATTTTATGCAAGTACTATACTGTGATTATTAAAACTTTGTAGTATAGTTTGAAATCTGGGATTATTAAAGCTTAGCTTTGTTCTTCTTTGTCAAGATTGCTTTGGTATGCTCTTTCTATTTCTTGAAGTATAAACGGATTAAAAATGAATAGGCTATGAGAAAACAAGATAATCATCATTTTATTAAATCAAAATTCTGTCCATTTAATTTTATACAAACAGTAAAATCAAATTATCTCATGCCTCCGTGCACATGTTTTTCTATTAATATTTATATCTTGCTATGTTTTGTTTTTTGTAAATGCTACAGGGAGAGAATGTAGAGGGAGAGAATAGAAGATAGAGAACAAAATATTCTTTTTCTATTTACCAAAGACATTTAAGAGTTATATATATGTATTATTTCATGTAAATGTTTGTAACACAATGTGTTAGTTACTATTAACACTCCCTTTTTATAAAGAAGAAAATGAAGACAGAAAGGTTAAATGTCAGTTCTCCAACATGACACAGAAGTGGCAAAAATTAAACTTTAATCCACTTCATGACCCTCTACATTTTTAAAAAAATTTATTTATTTAGAGAGAGAGAGTGCAATCAAAGGAGGGGCAGAGAGAGAGAATCTCAACCATGTTCTGCAATGTCAGCACAGAGCCTGACGCAAGGCTTGAACCCACAAATCGTGAAATTGTGACCTGAGACGAAATTAAGAGTCAGATGCTTAACTGACTGAACCACCCAGGCACCCCAAACCTCTACATTTTTATATCATTAGCTGTAATGTCATAATAATGCACAAACCTATAACTGCATGCACATACATACAGAGGGTTGTGAAACAAGAAAGATATGCACTTAAGATATAACATATGCATAAAACCATTCTTGTTCAGTAAAAAATGTGAATTTTATCAAGGCACTATAAAAATTCTGCAATCACAGATATATTTTTTTTTTATTGAAAATCTTTGCACCATGAAAGGTGAGAAAAATGCCTTCATGGATTTAGCAATACTGAAAAATCTGTAATCATGCTTTTCAAATATTTTTCTGTTAATTTGAATATCTCTTTTAAAAAAATTTGAATGCACATGCATGCTTTCTCTCAAAATAAATAAATATTTTTTTAAATTATTCCTTACTCCTGAAAGATATTACATATTTAAACATATTTTTTTTAAATCCATCAATATTCTAATTATCTTTTCCAGGAACAAAAATAAATTACTTACATACATACTTACTGCATAGTTTGGATATTTTGGGAAATAACAATTTTTAAATTTTTTAACATGAAACTTTACTGAAAATTTTAGAAATATCAATGTTTGTCTGTGTCCATACTGTTCTGGATTACCTATTATATGACAATGAGAGGAAAATATTTATAAAAGGATAATTCCATATTTCATCTTTAACATTGTCAGGAAATCAGCTAACCTGGGAGAGAGAGGTGAACTGCCAAGTTCAGAGTAGCCAATTAAAGAAAGAGTTAAAAAATAAAGAGTTAAGTCTTTAGTCAATTATTGAGATGGTGTAACCAAGAGTTTAAAATCAGAAAAAGCACTGACCTTTCTTGTTCTATTTTGGGCCAGCATGGGTGTGGGGATGGGGAGGGTTATCTCACTGTTGAGAAAGATCCAGTAAAAGGTTCTGGCAGGTTTTGGACCCAGCAGTGGGGGAAAGAGTGAGAAGGGAGAGCTAGGAATGGAAAAGTATTGGGTAGTTAGAGTAGGGAGAAGTGTCTTCAAGGTTTCCCCCCAACGTCTCTCCCCTCCACCTACTGGCACACACACATAAGGAGGCTTTAGCAGAGACAGCTGAAGACCTGGGCCCAACACTCGGATAAAGAGATATAGGAATGAAGGCGCCAGAGCTAGGAGTGCAGATATGCAGAAAGCATGGTGGCCAGAGAATACAGTTCACTGGCTGTGTGTGGAGCCAGGTGTGGGGTGGGCAGCTTCCCTGGAAGGACTGTCAGGTTAAGGACTGTCCTTTATAACTGCATATGGTCAGACCTGAAAAACAGGCCTTAAACAGGCAGTTTTTCACCAGGAGCCAGACTCCTCAAATATATATTGACACATTGTATTTTTTTATTCACTGCATTTTTTATTCAGTGCCAAATATTTTAGTTATTTCAAGTCATAGAGATATAGTCCATACGGTCTGAAGTTGAACTGAATTTGTATTTCATTGTTGCTGTCATTATTTTCAGTGTACCGCAGACTCTGGTTCTATTAACAATGGGCTAATTCTATTTTATGCTTGTTGTGGGGCCTAACATCCCAGAGGATTTTTCTGTTTTTCTATTCCACAGTCAGCACTCTGTAGGTCCTGTATACATGCATTGCAGCGTATTCCTCAGAAGTAAAGTGTTATTTATTGCTTTGTGGCTTGGTGCAAGACTCAAAGAAGAGGCAGGAGGTTCTCTGATATACTGGCGTTGCCTTAGTCTCAAGCATGGTCTATGTTCCTGGGACCCGCGAGTAGAGTTTTCTCAGTCCACCTACGCCTTCCTTCCCCTTTCCTCCCATGGCAGTAAGTCTCTGCCTTGTAGCTCTGGGTGGTCTTGAGCATGAGGATGTTGCTAACTCTCTCATCGCAGTAGCAGATCTCCACTTTGTATCAGTACAAGCTTCTAGACCTAGTGTGTCTTCTGTCTCTCCTCTAGAAGTATATGGCTTTTACTGCTTCTCCTTCCCAGGTGGCATTATAACTATATCTGGAATTAATAGCAGAGGAGTTCCCTCACCCCTCCCCCTGCCTCCATAAAAGACTGCTATTTTTTGTCTCTGGGTACTTTACTAAATACTATCAATGTAGTCCTTAATTTGGTTTTAAGTTAATTTTTGTATATAGTACTTTCTTCTTTGTTTTCATTATCTCTATGCCATTAGTTTTACAAAGACTATGGTACATGAGTACGATGATACTAGACCTTCTTTTTCTATAACCCTTTTTTGGGGCATTTGCTAATATGTCCTTGAATGATTTCTCCATCAGAGCAAATGGACAGACATGCACACTATTCCACTGTGGCGTTTCATTGTAGTTCATAGCACAATGTACCATAAATCATTTAACTATTCTCATATTGACAGAAATATAGTTTTCCATTTTTTATGCTATTATAATATTGAAAGAAGCATTTTTGCACATACATCTTTGTACATGTGAGGCAATTTTACTACAGAATACATACTATCATAAGATATGTGGGTACAATATGATAAATGATTTCACTTAAAGGATTACAACAGAATCTTTTTATAGTGAATGTATAATTATTTTCAAGTATTTACTTTCATAAGCTGTATGGCATCTAAGGAAATCTACATTTATTCAAAAGAAGTTAACTTAGGTTGCTAATTTAAAAATGCTTAGATTTTTCATAGCTCTGTAAGTTTGCTGAAAGTGACATAAAAAATGAAAGAAATCACTCATCAGTAACTTCAATACAATTCCAAACAGAAGTGCTTTGCATGATTTTATAGCCCAGAATTAATAATAATTTAATATTAAAAAGTGAAATTCTTCTATATGCATTTTAAATTTAAAATTATATTAAAGTTTATAAATATAAGCAACTCAACATGACCCTTTTTATTTCAAAGATTGGATAATGTTTTATCATTTTCAGCAATGATTGTCTTTTGCTTATTTATCTTGTGCTTTCCCATGCATAATAAATAAATGCATTTGGGCTAGAGGAGTAAATGTTAGTTAGTAAACCATTCTGTATTAGGGTTCTCCAGACAAATAGAGCCAATGGAATATATAGAAAGAACATATGTAGATATATATAAGAGGAAATTTACTGTAGAAGTTGGCTCACACAGTAATGGAAGCCCAGAAGTACCACAATTTTCTGTCTGCAAGCTAGAGAATCAGGAAAGACAGTGTATTTCTGTCCAGAGACCAAAGACCAGAGAATAAAGGGGCATATGTGTTGTGGTCTGAGTCTAACCACCCAAGGAGTCTGATCACCTGAAAAACAGGAGCCCTGATATTCAAGGACAGGAGAAAATGGATGTCTCAATTCAACAAGAGAGAACAAATTTACCCTTCCTCAACCTTTTTATTCTATTTAGGTCCTCAACAGATCAGATAATGCCCATCTACATTGGTGAAGTTAAACTTTTTTATCCAGTCTGTTGATTCAATGTTAATCTCTTCCAGAGGCATCCTCACAGACACATCTAGAAATAATGTTGCACCTGCTATTTGGGTAACTCTTATCAAAACCAAGTTGACACATAAAATTAACCATTACACATTCTTTGTTATGAATGCCCAGAATAGAATTATCAAGAATAAGAATAAGAACATAATTATCCATCCATAATTAAACCACATGACACTTAGACAATAAGTATAATTTTGGATCTCAGGAAAATTGGTAAAACTTGGCATAGCCTTGGCAAAATTGGTAAACCTTGACATTCTGACAGGTGTGAGATGATATTTCATACAGACTTCATTTTAAAAACAATTTTAGACTTACAGAAAAAATTGAGAAAATAGTTCCCACATACCTCATACCCAATTTGCCCTATAATTAATATCTTACATTAGGGGCGCCTGGGTGGCGCAGTCGGTTAAGCGTCTGACTTCATCCAGGTCACGATCTCGCGGTCCGTGAGTTCGAGCCCCACATCGGGCTCTGGGCTGATGGCTCAGAGCCTGGAGCCTGTTTCCGATTCTGTGTCTCCCTCTCTCTCTGACCCTCCCCCATTCATGCTCTGACTCTCTCTGTCCCAAAAATGAATAAACGTTGGAAAAAAAAATTAAAAAAAAATATCTTACATTAGTATACATTTGTTAAAATTCATGAACAAGTGTTGATATATTGCTATTAAATAAACCCCATAAATGCTTAGATTTCCTTAGTTTTTATCTAATGTCCTTTTTCTGTTCTAGAATCTCATCCAGGATACCAAATTACATCTACATTTGTTTTCTTAAGCTCCTCTTGGATGTGATATTTTCACAGACCTAGCTTGTCTGTGAGTCATTGACAGTTTTAAAGGGGTACTGCTCAGGTACTTTGTAGAATTTACAATTCTAGAATTTGCTTGATATTTTTGCCATGATAAGATTGGGTTTATAGATCACCAAGAGGAAGATCACAGATGGAAAGTGCCATTTTCATTGTATCTTTCAAGTGTACATATTGGCAACATAATGACAGTTGATTTGGCAATGAATCACCAAGCTGAGGTAGTATTTACCAGGTTTCTTTACTGTAAAGGTCTCGTCCTCCTTACCCACTTCTATATTGTACACTTTTGAAGTAAGTCACTTGCGCAGTCCACATGTGTGGAACAGATAATTATGCTCCCTGACTTTGAGAGGGCAGGATCTGCGTAAACTATTTGAAATTATTCTGCATGGGGGTTTTGTGTTTGCCTTCCCTCGTTTTAACTTACTGAATTAGCTATTTATATCTGTATGGACTTCGTGTTTGTTTTATACTCTGGTTTCTAATTCAATAGTATTATTTTTGATGTTCACAAAAACGATTTTACTAACCTACTAAAATGAAGACCCAGTCCCTTTGCAACCCCAACCCTATCAAAAGAATGGGGTCAGGAAGGGAGAAACCTGATACAGAAATGTCCCTTGTCCCTCAACATAGAAGGCTGGAGGGAGGAAAATCTGCAGTGCAAACAGTTCACTAGAGGTAGGAGAAGGGATATGTTAGGCTGGAGTGGTAGCTGAAAAGAAAGAGCAAGAAGGAGAGTGTGGGGCCTTGCTGGAGACCCTGGAAAGACAAGGGGTAGGGGGATGGGAGCCAAAGGAGATGGAAAAAGTAGGTCTCATGGATAGGAATCTGTTTCACTTGATCTTTGGTCAGTCAATTTAGCTGGGGCAGCACACAGTGCTAGATACAACAAACTACCATCACTGTTCCCAAGGCTAAAACCAGCAACCCCACAGTCCCTGTGAGAGGAATGAGGTAATAGGCCAAGGGAGAGCTATTTTCTGGAACCAGAAGCATCTTAAACACCTTTTGGTGGACCAAGAGTGCACACCCATCCCGTAGCTCCTCTCTCCAATAATCACAAATGAATACACATATGCTGTGGGATTGCATCTTCCAAAGTCCATTGGAATTCACTTTGTGTACCACAGGTACACCATACCCAGCCTTCTGAGCATGTAGGACTTGGAAGCCAAAGTTGTAGTTAAATCTTCAAAACAGTGGAATGAAGACTAACTAGTTGCCTGGGGCTGGAGATATTGGGGCAAAGGGGCTGCAAACATTGGCTTGGTGAACCTCCACAAGGAAGCCTTGAAGTCATTCTTGACTCAAAGTAGCCCCTAAGAGCTTTCTCTTGATTCTTTACCATGGAAACTTTGTAGAATGTTGGGAGATAAAACCCATAAAATTGTGGAGGCCTTCTAAGACTATGGCCTCAGGAATTTTCTCTTTCACACTTGTCTATATACTGCTTCCAACACTTTGCCAAAGTTATATTTAAGTGTCCTATCAGATCCGGTAGCTTCTGCTTTCATATGATGACTTTGGCTGTGATTCTCTGTGTCAGCCTCTCTCTCTCTCTCTCTCTCTCTCTCTCTCTCTCTCTCTCTTGATTTTCAGGTAGCGGTTTTCCCTCTGACTTCAGTTGTTTGATGAGTCTGTAAAAAGTCTTTGATTTTCACAGTATTCTTATTCTTGTTGTAAGGATAAGAGTGATGACTTACAAGATCTTACATGTCAGAGTTGATACAGTAGTATCCCAAAGTCACTTTTCTCATTTCAGTTTGAGGCTCTAGTGTTTGTTCACAACTGTATATATATCATCAGTCTTCCTCGCAAACTTATAATAATACTCTGTTCCAGAATAAAATAGAACAATGCATATAAAATAGTATTATCTTCTGAATCTATATTTTCCGTAATGTTACCGTGATCTTATAAAACCAGAGACAATGAGCTACTAGACATGCACATAGCAAGAAATACAGTGACATCAAACTGAAGTCAGTTCTTGATACAAAAAAACAAAACAAAAAACCCTTAACATAGTAATGTGCTACAGTAAAATGAAAAAAGACCAACCTCAAAAAAAACTGGGTGCATTTATTTGATATATTTTGAAATATATATCTGATAAAGAAATATAAGATGAATTTAGAATTTCTGTCATTTTGTCAAATTCTCAAGATAACAAAATATGATGACAAATAATAAAGTATTAAAATGAACAGTGCCAATGCTATATTTTCTACTTCAAGTAGTTTCATCTTTTTAATTTGATGGCTTATCATTGATTTAAAATTTTAAAAAACAAATTAAAATGCAAACAATAATGTTTCTATTAAATTCAGTACATATTTATGTTATCTTTTTATCATGTTTCCAACATTATTTGTCAAGCTAACAATTAAGCACATGATGTTTTCCTTTCCCTATACTCATAATTTAACACTTAATTGAAGAATGATCACAGTTAATTTTAAAGCAAAAAAAAATCTCTGAATTGTCACAGGATTAATATATATAGTTGAATGTATATAGGAATAATAGGGGACAATAAGCTCAAAAGCTACCAGGATTTAATAGGCAGTATGTAAAAAATAGAAAATGGTGGAAAATTAGGTAAAATAAAGCATTTTTAAACCATCCAAAAAATGGCATCTGCAACTCAGCTTTAGGTAATTGCTAGCATAATTGCTTTTAAAGTGATGCCAAAAAAATCTAGATTTTTGGTTTTAAATGCTGGATCAATATTTTCACACAATATGAGCAAAATCAATTATATCTACTGGCTGAATTTGGATCCAAGCAAAAATTGTTTAACTCCAGAGCACAAAGCGCTAGCAATTCATGATAAATAATAAATTCTTAAGTTAAAAAAAATTATACATGTACATGAATGAAATATATAACTTTTTGAAAGACATGTTTTGGGGTCAGAAATAATTTGCAAGCCAAGAATCTGAAAACGCTGTCACTCCCAACCATGGTAGACATTAAGGATGTTCTCTGATACCTCCTTTTCTTTGTGAGTATATTCTCCCAGACCTTTATACAGAAAAGGAGCCATACGAGTAGTTCCTGTCAGTGAAACACCACTGGCAAATAGATATGTATATCATATGTAGTCTGAAAGCACGGAAGTTACAAAGTAAATCACCAGTCTCTGCCCCCTCCCATGCATAATTTAGAGGTAATATTCAGGTAATGGAGGAGCAAGACTGAAATAGTGTGGTTTGAGGCCCTGGAGATTTGCCAAAATCTGTAGAAGATTTAGGATGAGCAAGAAATTAACATATGTCCGTAAAGCCACTGATATTTTAAACTTATGTATTATTACAGCATAAACTACCCTTGTCTGAAAAATACAGCAACAAAGAAAACTATGATATTTGAAAGACAACTACCTAAATTCACCCACTCAACATTCTCTAACACACTAGTATTAAGAATGAAAGTGAAGATATTCATTAATACAGATTTATCAGGTATCAAAAGATGAAAGAATTTTATGAAAACAAATTTGGATGACACACAAGTCTGAAGCAAGAAATGAAGACAAATTTTGAAAATAATTTTTTAAAAGTCTTAAGTCTAAAAGACTTTACTGGTGAGGTACTTTTGAAATTGAAGGTGTCACTGATTTTTTTTCAAAACTGATTGCCCATCAGTCACGAACTCTTCCAGATAATAGAAATAAGACAAATATTTCTTAATTCTTATCATAAGCCATAATTAACTCAGAACAAAACTCAACAGGGCATTACAAGGAAGACAGATTTAAGACCAACATTTTTTTGGCATGTAGATGCAAAAATTCTTATGAGGAATTATTAAATCAAATCCAATGATATATTACAGAGGATAATGCATTATAACCCAGTAAAATTTAATCTAGAAAGGCAAAAGGTATTTAATATTTGAAAATCACTCAAATAAAATAATTCAGTTGATTAATGGAGAAGGTGTAAACTAGGTATGATCGTGCATACCTGCAGCATTGATAGATACAGAAAGAAATTACAACAGTAAACGCATTGACTTTAGATAAGTTTATATTAAAACACAGCAGACTTGAAATAAAAGGGAACTTTCTTAAAAAGATAAAGAATTCTATAAGAAAATGTATCAGATCCAGTAGTGAGACACTTAACTTACGGTCCCTTCCTCAAGTCAAGAATCAGATTTGAATGTCACATTCTGGCACTCTTCTTCAACATTCCAATGTAGTTGAGTCCATGTAATAGAGCATGTATAAATAAACACAAAACATGAGACTTGGGAAGAAAGAAATAAACTTGCTTATTTACATAGGATGGTATTGTGTGCCTTCACTGTTCAAAAGAATATACATATAACACAATATAAATTAATAAAGGAATATAGCAGTCACTCCATAAAATATTAATACACTAAAATTAATTTTGTGTTTTTATGCTGTGCAAAGACAAATGAAAATTAAATTTAAATTACCACTCACACCAGCAAGAAAAACATCAAATTTATTGTAATAAATCTAATTAAAAATAATGAAAGTCTTCTTCAACTGAAAATTATAAAATATTATTGAGAAAAATAAAACAAGAGCTAAATAAATGGAGCAATATTCTAGAATCATGAATTGGCAAGCTCAATACTCTTCAAAGTTGTCAATTTTCCCAAATAACTCTCAATATATCAGACTTTTTAAACGTACATTAAGAAATTAAAAGCTTATTCTAAAATTCATATATAAATGCAAAGTTTGGACTAAGAACAGATAAAGTAATCTTAAAGGGAAAACAGCCTGGCTAAAGAAGTAATAATACAAAATATTAAGGCCTGTTATAAGTTGAGATAATTAAGACAGAAAGGCAATGGTGAGAGAACAGAAAAAACTGAATAGTGGCACAGAATAGAAAGCCCAGACTTGCACATAAAGAGTCGCTTGTTTATGACAAAGAACACCTCACACAGTGGGGAAAGGATAGCCTTCAATAAATGATGCTGTCTCACCTGGAAAAAATATTTTATGACGCTTATATAGCTAGATGAATGGTTAATATAATCGTAAATGTTAAAACAAAAACTTATTAAAAAATCATAGGTGAACAAAGATTGAAGAAGACATACAGTGCCTATGTGCAGAGGGAGGGGGGATGGGTGCGTTTGTGTGTGTGTTTATGTGTAACACTATGTTAAAATTATGAACTTCTAGTCATCAAAAAACAACATTAAGAGAATAAATAGACAACTATCAGAATGGAACATGTATGTAAAATATATTCACATGTAATAAAGTACTTGATTCAGAAATATTCACAAAATTTTTATGAAAATTAGTTGAAAAAGGCAAAAAATAGCAATAGAAATATAATTTAAAACTTGACCAATTATATCATATAAAGGAATATATAAATAGCCAATAAAATACTCAACACCATTAGTCATCAAGGGTATGCAAGTAAAAAGCAACAATATAACATCACACACCCACCAAAATGGCTAAAATGACAAAAATAAAAAATGCCATGATTGAGCAACAGTTATTCTCATACAGCACTATTTGTAGAGAATTTAAATTAGTAAAATCATTTTTGAATTTTGTCAAGTAGAGTGCATGTTCTAAGACACAATGATTTTACTACTTAGTGTATACTCAAAAAGAATGTATAAATATGTTCATCAAAAGCCATGCACTAGAATGATCATGTCAGTACTACTCATAACAGCCTCCAGCTGAAAACAATCTAAATGTACAACAGATGGATGGATGGATATCATCACTATAAAATTCCAGCAAATGAAGTCAAAAACACATGAGAATATGCTAGTCAATTCTTTTTATCTGAATGCACAAATATAATTAACCTTTTTGAAGTCAGGATATTGGAAACTTTTAGGATATAAGTACTAACTGGAAGGAAGCAGCACAAGGACAGTTTCTGGGGTGCTGAAGAAGTTTTGTTGCTTAATTTGGGTACTTTGGGTACTAGTTATACGGTGTTTGGAGGCGGTCCTCTATAGGCCTCTTTTATTTGTATACATCTTGCAGAGTATTTGAAGATTACAAGGCCTTGATCTCCCCTCACTCAAGACCATTTTTTTAGGATTGTTTATGCAACTGGCATTTCTGAGAGGTCATATTATGCCTGTCTCCACACAAAGAATACTCTTGCTCAATACTTGCCAAAAAAAAAAAAAAACAACAGCAGTTAAGCTCATGGCACTATTGTGATGCAACACACTGCTCAAGCAGACTATATCTCTGGCTTTCCAGGTTAATGTGAAACTATGCTGGTACTCAGGCTGTTACTTTTTCAAGAGTAATGAAGTTATTTGTCTCTGACCCAGAGGGCTTGGATCTTCTGTCAGCATCCATGTGACCACAGCAGGCTGTCTTAACTTGTGAGTAGGGTAGAATCAATCCCCCACAGTTTTGGTGGAGAGGATGGGACACTTAATAGAGACATGGATTTCTGGGAAAATGTCAATTAAGGATTTGAGGAAATCCTTGAGAACCAGTGATAGATAATCTTGACAAAATGATATGATTATTTGGCCAAGACATAGTTCTCCAATTTGTTGCCTGTTTTAAGGAGGAAAAATACCAGGGGATAGGCTCAAAAGCAGCTCTCCTATAGCATGAGCACTAACTGGTCTACCAACCATATTGAAAAAACTAGCAATGAGACCCTTTCGGAGTTGAAGGAGGGCTCTACAACCTGCAACTGTATTTACAGCGATACACATTTACAAGCTACATGACCAGTACATTGACTAGTTCACCTGGAACATGCAAATATAAGGCATATAATGCTCAATAAGAAGGAATGACAAGCAGGTAGTCTGCCTTTCTGGTCAGCCTCTCTTGTAGTTTCTCATGCCAACCTTAGATCCATGCTGCAATGAGAGTAAAACCTCTCAAAGTTCTCAACATGAGTCCTGACTGCTATCAGGGAGCTTTGGCTGGTTCAGAAGATTTTACTGAGAAAAGCAAACTACTATAGAAAACAAAATATTAAGCATTGACTAGTATTAGCCTCTTACTGTCTCATTTTTTTTTTCCTAATGCTGATGAGAATGACCTCTGTGTGTGAATTTTTGTCTGTGTGTATAATATATTTGTGTCTCCCAATCCTGGTGCCTCTCTTTACCTCTGAACTCTTCTCTAAGGAAAAATATGTATGCACTCTCCCTGTTTCCAATGGGGAGAGTGAAAGCTATGCATCACCACCATCAAGCATTCAGGGACTCCCAGGGAATGGATAAGGGACATAAATTTTTATGACCCTGGTGGCACCAAGTGCCCAAATTACTATCTTACCAGGTTTTTTAGGAGGAAAGGGCACCCAAATTCAACAGATGTAGCTCAGAAGGAACCCATAGTGAGGAAGGAGGGTTAAATTGTTGCTGTTTTGACCCCCTTAGCTAAGGCAATAAAACAGTTGATGTGCTACAGGCACATCCTTTATATTCTCATCCTATATATTCAAAGGAGATTCTCCCATTCTCTCAGGGATGACTTATGTAGTGATAATGAGACATAAATTACACTACAACCTTCCTTCCTATCCTCTCCCAGGTAGCCTGGGAGAAATGATAATCACGGGAGGAAAAAGACAATACTTTAGAAAATGAATTGCATCCTAAATACTCAAAAAAACCATTTCCCAAAACAAAGGTGTCACCTTTCTGATGTAACCACCAGGTATACTGTTTTTGAAATAGCTGAATGCATGCCACAGGCAGGTCTGTGAATCTCCAGCCTGATATCCACATTTGGCAGTGGTCACTTCAGACTCAACAAATAACAGTGCAAGAAGGGCCCTACAAGTCTTGATTGCCAAATGGAAATTGTGTTTTCAAGAGAGCAGCTGACTTGGTCTTGGCAGCATCTCAGATTTGCATTAAAAAGTGAAAGCAACCCCTTTGGGGGGAATCCTTATCTTTCACTTCACTGCCTTAAGCAAAACTTCTGGCTCAATGAGGCTTTCCACTCACAGAGATTTCCTTAAATGCCTGGGCCTGGTTCACTGGTTGTTCATCTATGTTAAAATATGATGGTGTGCATTGTACTGCTGTGGAAAACCATCTGTGCACAATCAGCACCCGCTATGTATAACCAAGGGCCAATATGGTCTCTTTTCTGAGTTGGCAGAACTCAGAAAATTGTTCATAGCCAGGCCATTAGAAACCTTGATGAACTTTGAGACATTGTTATTATCTCCTAGGCAGTTGCCTATAGTCTAATTGTTTGGTCTGTCATTTGGGAGACTATAGACTGGCGTATTAAAGACATTTCTCTTTGAAGCCATGAACTGTAGGGAAAGAAACTTCCCTGCCACTAATAAGAAATTCTGGGTCACAAATGTAGATGCCCATGGTAAGGATATGTTCTCTGATAGGACCATTTGGAATCAAGCCTCCCCCCATCTCCACCAAACTGATGAAATTCCTATTGGGAAAACCCCAGTAATCAAAATTACATTTTCGTTTGGGGGCTACCATGTTTGCTACTAGAACTATACTTCTTGTGTAGAAGCCTGGCAAAAACTTTCCTGCTTCAAAGCCATAATAGATTACACACTATTGTGATCATAAGACACCTGCACGTATTTAAGGAATTCCCATCAGGATTCTTCAACAACTCCACACATCTCTCCAATATGAGGTGACCCAATATGAGGTGACCCCATATTGGGGAAGCTCCTCAGAGTGATAACCGACTCATTACTTATGCACACTCTCTGGGAGTTTATTGCTATGATAGGGATCTTCCAATTAGAAAATGTAGTAAGAATTTGTTTCCCTGATGTTAGCTTACATCAGTGACACCACCTTGACCTTGGAAAGCCTTCAGCTCAGCCTAATTCATTGCCCAGAGTGGTTATGAATGATAGAATTACCCTAGACTTCACCCTTGCAGGCCAAGGCAGAGTCAGTGCAATCAATAATAAATCCTGATGCATCTGAATTATTGCCTTGGGACAAATAGAAAGTCAAAACAAATATAAGGAGAAAGCCTTGTACTTTTCTAAGGTAGACTCAATGACTTACTTGATATTTTCCCCTTCTGGTTGGGCATGGATCCCGGAGGGCTTGATTGAGGAAAATACTGTATGTTGTTGATATAGGCTGAACATTTGTGTCTTCCCCAAATCCATACATGTTGAAATCCTGTGTTACATGTGATAGCATGTCGAAGGGGGCCTCATAAATGAGATCAATAACCTTATGAAAGAGGTCTCAGAGATTCCCCATGCCTCTTGCCCCATATGGGGACACAAAGAGAAGATTGCAACCCAGAAGAGGGCCTTTACCTGACCATGCCGGCACCCTGCTCTTGGAATTCCAGCCACCAGGACTGTGAGATACAAAGTCTATTGTTTCTGAGCTACAGAGACTATGGTATTTTGTTATAGCAGCCAGAATGGACTAAGACAGTTGCCCCATCTTAGTTATTAGAATCTTACTGATAGGAATCCTAGTTAAATGAGACAGATTGAAAGGATTTGATTTCAGCCTCAGTGTGTCACCTAAGATTGGTCAGATGTGAAAATGTTTTAGAGGTTAAGACAGTGCATGAGCCAAGGTGAATTGTGGGAAGCCCATCATTAATTCATTGTGCTCATATAGATCTTTCTATATAGATTTTGGGATTATAAGGCCCTAAAAGCTATTTAACCTGGGCTATTTTTTAGGATTGTTCATAGAGCTCAGATTTTGGAAAGGGGTAATACTGTCTCTTTTTTCACAAAGGTCTGGCTTTCTTCCTGCTTGTCACAACATAAGTGGGTCTCTTATGTTCAGAGTTCCTTTCCTGTGGTGCAGTAGACATATACCAGCTTCAGTAAACTCTCTATATTGCCCTATGGGACTTAGGGGTTAGGGATCCAGAACAACCATGATGGTGTGATTACCTTGTTTTTGATCCAGGAATTTGATATTTTCTGTCAGTATCCATGTAACTATGGCTGACTCACTTATTAGCTATTAAATAGGGCCAATCAATTCCATTGTACCAGGTGTTTTCATAAATCATCAATCTCTATATTACAGTATCTACATATTTCTATGTATTCATATATAATAAATAATTTTAAAGATTTAAACCTATATCAATTATATAGATAGATGACCTAGGATAGGATGAGAGAAAATTAAATATATGATATAGATTACATTTATTATAGCTTAATTAAAAAAAATTTTTAAGATTTTCATCCTCCCAGAAAGAAGAAAAGCATTGGTAGTTAAGAGATTTTATGACAGATTCTATCTCAGAAGTTTATTTTCTATCTGAATTAAATTTTACATATAGAGATAATATTTTTTTCACAAAGTGAAGCTTTATATTTTCACTGCTGCTTTATTAAATATATTAATTTGCCAGAAGAAAAAATATGATGAGAACAAAATAGCCTCAAATACCATTACATAGATAATACTTGTAGATAAAAACAGCAAACATACATAAACAAACACACATGTGTGCAGACTATTCACATCAGCTATTTTCACTTAATAACTTGGAGGTATTTTCATTTCAACAGATACGTTCATTATAATGGCCAGCAGGCAAATTATTGTATATATAATTAATAATGTGTTACCTACTGATGGGGATATACATTAGTTCTGGGATTTACTAATACACAATGAACAAAAACATATTAAAATTTTTAGGCCTAATACTTCAGCTAAAATACTTCCTTGATAATTGAATAAGAGGTTAAATTGAAATTAGGACTCCTAAATCTTGAGGGCTGAATATAATAATTCTTTAGTGCTCTAGAAACTGTTTGCAGGTCCTTTCTTCAAAGAAGAATAAAATTATTTCACTCCTTTCAAAAACACTTATTACACCTAAATATTGCCTTTTATAACAATGACAGTTTGCTATCTGTTCACATTAAAATATATCCCTCATTTATATATTTTATTTATTGCCTTATTTATTCTATTTTCCTTTCTATTATTTATTTATTACTTTTAAGCTAAATCTTCTCAAGGTGCAAATTAAAAGTGAAAAAAATATTAAGATAGCAATGAAAAAAACAAAAATAAAATTAAGAAAACAGTTTTATCAAAAAGAATAAAATGTTTAGGAATGAATTTAAGAAAAATGCACAAAACATACTCTGAAAACTAAAAACACAACTGAAAGAAATTTTTTAAAAAGCAAAATGAATGGAAAGACATCCATGTTCATACATCTGAAGACTTAATGTTGTTAAGACAGCAATACTCTCCAAATTAATCCATAGATTCAGTGTGGTCCTATCAGAATCCTAGCTAGCTTTCTGGAAGAAATTAACAAACTGATTCAGAAATTAACATTGAAACTTAAGGAACAAAAAACAGCCAAAACAATCTTGATATAGAAGAATAAAGTTGGAGAAATCACTCTTATTGATTTTAAAACTTACTACAAAGCAACTGTAAGCAAGACAATTTGGTGCTGGAGTAAAATAGATAAATAAATAAACAGAAGAGAATTGAGAGTCCAGAAATAAACATAAGTACCTACGTCATTTGATTCTCAGCAAGGGTGACAAGACATTTAATTAGGAAAGAACAGCCTTTTCACAAATGATACTGAGACAGCTGGGTATCTACATGCATAGGAATGAAGATGAACTCCTACCAAACTCCATACAAAGATTAATTAAAAAATAGGTTAAACATATAAATGTTAAGAGCAGTGGCTATAAAATTCATATAATAAAACATAGGCCCAAGTCTTTGCAACCTTCAATTTAGCAGTTTTTTCTAGATATGACCCCAAAAACACAAACAACAAATGAAAAAAAAATGGATATTTTGGAGTTAATCCAAAATAAAATGTGTTTCAAGAGACACTATCAAGAAACTTAAAAGAAAGCTCACAGGATAGGAAAAAATATTTGCAAATCATGTATCTGATGGGAATTGTAGCTAGATTATCAAAGAACTCAAATTTCAATAATAAAAAGACAACACAAAACATGGGAAAGAATGGCTAAAATTCAAAACACTGACAACACCAAATGCTCACAAGGATATGGAGCAATAGGAGCTCTCATTCACCGTTGATGAGAATGCACATTGAGACACCCACTTTGCAAGACCTCTTGGCATTTTCTTAAAGTTAAACATAGTCTTACCATACAATCTGAAATGCACTCCTAGGTATGTTTCCAATGAGTTGAAAACATGTTTGCATAAAAATATATGAACAAATACTCATAATTTCAAAAATTAGAAACAGCCAAAATGCCCTTCAATTGATGAATGGATAAACTATAGTATGTCCATAAATTGGCATAAAATGACTTATCAAACCATGAATAGACATGGGGAAATACTAAATGTGTATTGGTAAGGGAAAGAAACCATTCTGAAAAGGCCACATACTGTATGATTCCAACTCTATGACACTTTGGAAAAGGCAAACCTATAGACAGTAAAAAGATAGATGGTTGCCAGAGGTCCAAAGGGAGAGAGTAAGGAATAAAGAAGTGGAGCACAGAGCATTTTTAGGGCAGTGAAACTATTCTGTAATGCTGGATACATGAAATTATGCTTTTGCCAAAATGCATAAAACTGTGTGAAGTCTAAACTATTGACTTTTAGTTAATGACCAGGAATTTTGTTTCCTTTATTATAACAAATATATGACATTAATGTAAGATATTAATGGGAAAAATAATCTGCAGGGCTAGAGGATATGTATGTGAACTTTCTGTGCTTTTTGTTCCATTTTTCTGTAAACCTAAACTGCTCTAAAAATAGTCTATTAACTTTTTTTTTAATGGGCAAAAGATATAAATAGACTTTTCTCAGAAGAAGATGTACAAATAGTCAATAAGCATTATAAAGATGCTTGGCATCATTAGTCAATGGAGAAATAGAAATCAAAAGTACAGTGAGATTCCACTAGGTGTCCATTAGGATGGGAGAATAAAAAAAGTCAAATATCAAGTGTTACAGAGGTGTGGAGAAGTCAGTACACTTATCCACTGCTGGTGGATACGTAAAATACTGCAGCCACTTTGTAAACACTCTAGCAGTTTCTCCAACAGTCAAACACCAAAGGGTGCCTGGGTGGCTCAGTCAGTTGAGTGTTCGACTCTTGATTTTGGTTCAGGTCATAGTCCCAGGGTTGTGGGATTGAGCCCCGCGTTGGGCTCTCCACTGAGCACGGAGCCTGCTTGAGATTCTCTTTCTTTCCCTCTGCCCCTCTCCCCTGCTTTCTCTCTCAAATAAAAAATTTTGAAAAAATTAAAAAAATCCCGAGTTAACATATTTCCCAACAATTCCACTTCTAGATATAAACCCAAGGCTCATTTAACATATCTGCATATAAAAACTTGTATATGAATGTAGCAACATTATTCATAATAGTCAAAAGGTGAAAACAACCCAAATGTCAATCAACTGACAAACAAAATGTGGTATACCCATATAGTGGAATATCATGTAGTCATAAAAAAAAGAGTGAAGTATTGATATATAACATCATACACATTAACCTTAAAAACATCATTACGTGAAAGATGCCAGTCGTAAAAGACCATGTGTGATATGATTCCATTTACAGGAAACCCACAAAAGGGAACTCTGTAGAGACAAAAGCAGATTAGCAGTTGCCTAAGGGCATTGCCTTAGGCAAATGCCTAAGGGGTATTTAGAGGGAGGTAACAAAAGTGGGAAAGGTATCTTTCTGGGATGATAAAAATGTTCCAAATTTGGTTGTGATGATGGTTGCACAACTCTGTGAATATAATTTAAAAAACTGGATTGTACACTTTAAATGAGTGAATTGTATAGTGTCTCAATTATAGCTCAGGAAAGCTGTTGCAAAAAATATCTCCATACAAGATAACAAAAGATTATATTAACAATGATTAATAGCATAGGTTATAGAGCATGATGGTGTATGTTCATAAACCAACTCTGCCACTTACTAACTCTAATCTTCAAGTATCTTAATTTTATTTGGAAAATCAAGGTAGTACCAATGATTTTCTCAAGGGATTTATTTGTGCGTGTGGGGGGGGGGTGGGGAGACACACATGTATAAAATAATCCATTCAAAATACATAAGACAATGTCTATACATAGTTAAGTTGCATATATTTGCTTTAATGATGATACTAATCATTCAGCAAAGGAGTTTCTGAGTTTTAGAAACTAAATAACTTTTATGGGGTCTCTTTTGAGAAGGTAGAAAGTGATATTAATAAATATCAAGCAAATTTTTATATTATTGTAAAAGAGGATGATGTATATTTAGCAAGAGTTTTGAAAAGCACTGGAGAAACTTGGAATTATTATTTTTTTAATTGTCTCAGTATCCTACCTTTGTTGTAAAGACATCCAAGTAAGGAAGGTATTTCTCCTGGTTTCTCTAATTATTGAAAATAATTTTAGTAATATAATGCCAGCTTGCACCAGTTTTAAATTCACCAGGAAACCTCCCCTTTTCATATATGTCTCCTTTAAATCTGTTCTCCTTTGTCAGGATATGTATGTAGCACACTTGTACAACCAATAAACAATTTCAAAGAGTGTAAAGATTGATCATAAGAAATCTAATAAAAGAGAATGAAAAAAATGACAGCAAGTTGAGCTGCTGTGTCTGGACCCAACAGGGTATCTCAGTAAGCCCCACCTTAATTCACCATGCTGTCACCAGATAACGATGAAACCCCAACCCCTTACTATATTCTCTTCAACCTTGGTATCTTTGAATGCATTTTATTGCTTAGAAAAAAAATATATCATGTCTGATATTATTGTCTTTGAATTGCCAAATTACTTATGATTAAACCATGAAAACTATAGTCAGTCAAAAAGGTCAGGCACAAACCTCAAAAGAAGGAAAATTAGAAGTGAAGTGCAGATTTAATTCTTCAATTACTCTTTTATGCCTCTCTATTGCATTACATGTTGAATAAATGGCAAATCAATATTTGAAGGCCCCTTCTTATAAACAATGGAGACCTCATTTAAAATTATACTAGCTAACTCTTCCTGCTCACAAAATACTGATTCAATTTTTAAAATATATTTCAAAAAAAGCAAAACTAAGGTTTTTGTGTTTGTTATTTTTTTTACAAATATTTAGTTAATTAGAAATTATCCTGTGAATTACAGGTATGAAAGTTAAAACACATTAACCAATTTAAAAATATTTTTATATCTCAATAAGCAATATATTTGGAGAGCTATGCAAATAAATAAAATAAAGATCATATGCATACCCCCCCAACTGTGATATGAAGCAATATGTGTCTGCTGTCTCTTCCTTTATTGCCTTACAGCTCCATGTGTCTCTCTAGCAAAGCTGCCTGCTGGGTGGTAAAGTATTGCAGAGCAAGAAGATCTTCCTCAAGTAGTGGAGAGTTGTTGTTTGATAGAACTTTTTTAAAATAGAACCTGAGCCCTCCATATTTTAATAAAAAATAGCATTTGCTCTGTTATTACTACTAGCATGTTAAACTGTTAATATGTCATTCTCTATTTAAATGTTTTAATTGTATAGTGTGCATTAGTGCTGTGATGAGTTTGTGTTTTAAACAATCTGTGGATAAAAACTCATGATATATTAAAAACTATTTGCAACACACACATTGTCCATTGCTTAAGGCAATATTTTCAAGAGGTAGTGGTATATCAGGAAAACAGATAGCGAAAAATATGAACTGGTTTGAATCATTTACCATTTATTACCCAACTAAACATAATAGGATCTTTTCTTTCAGATGCTAAGTCTTGTCTCTAGATGTCATTTGTTTTTATTGTTCTTATTTGAGAAGGTAGAGACAGACAGTCACCTCAGACATTAAATCAGGAATTTCTGAATCCTTTTCTCTTGCCAACATTTCTGTAGCCTCCTCTTAGAAAATCCACAAGGTACACATATAGATAGAAGGGCCTTTACTACTACTGAACTTTTATTTTACTTCTTTCCCCTCTTTCTGTAACCCAATTTCAATGGACTATTCCAATGACAGAGAAAAACTTGAATAAGAAAATTCTTTCCAGGGCTTAGGCATTGGATGGAGAAACTTCTGGGTAAAATCACCCCAGCCTCCTCTGATGCAAGCAGCATGAACAAATAAAAGAGAAAAAAATCTCAAAGAGACCAAACGTCAAGTTTGAATAAAAAAGAGAAGCTGTGCCTATATTACAGTCTAATAAATATCCTTAATATTTGGTAGTTTTATTTGTCCATGTATTTGGAGATGAAATCAAAGGACGTGAGTCACTGAGATCAACCTAGAGTTCCCCCTAGAGGTCAAGTAAGTATACTTTATCTCTTAAAAGCTATTAATAGTTAGCTGGAGAGTGTTAACTTGAATTATTATACCCTTCAGGAATAAAGAACTACAGAGTTTTAGACACCTCTATCCAGGCCTTTGTATTAACTTGACAAGAATGATATCAACACATTGGTCAATGAAGGCTCATATGATATCTCTTCTCTGTTATAACCAGAAGTTTCTTAAATGGAACATGACAAGACATTAATTAATCTGATCTCAAGAGATCATATTTCAGTAGAGAAGTCAGTTGATAAGTTTTTTTCTGATCTGAATTTTATACTGCTATATTGTCCAATAAAATTCAAATGAAAGTTATATAATACCACAACTTGGATCCAATGAAAGTAATATAAACCCTCACCATCAAATCAATTATATTTTACAGAAAAAATAATATCCCCAGAAAATAGTTTTCCAAACAATTCCTTGGCTCCTCCTAAACTCTTTTACTATCCAGTAGCCTCAACAAATGCAGGTTTTCATGTGTCCCCTTTGGATGGCTGAATCACAATTCCTCAATTCCATTGTCAAACAGTAAGCTACTGAGACTGCATCTAACTGCTGGCCTAGATTCTAATGGAAAATATATGCGGGGCGCCTGGGTGGCGCAGTCGGTTAAGCGTCCGACTTCAGCCAGGTCACGATCTCGCGGTCCGTGAGTTCGAGCCCCGCATCAGGCTCTGGGCTGATGGCTCGGAGCCTGGAGCCTGTTTCCGATTCTGTGTCTCCTTCTCTCTCTGCCCCTCCCCCGTTCATGCTCTGTCTCGCTCTGTCCCAAAAATAAATAAAAATAAATAAATAAAATAAAAAAAATAAAGGAAAATATATGCAGAGGACGTAAGCACAGACAATAAAAGTCATTACTTGTAAGGATGCTGGTAATGGTTGATGATTCCCAAGCCACTATATATTTCCCAGATTAGTTTAAATTGTGCAGAATCTTTTTCTTTATGTTAGTGGTAAGCCTAAGTGAGAGTTTTCTTTAACCTTTTCCTCCAAACTCACACTTTTACAGTTCTAATACACTCTCTCCCAAACAGATAAATACAAAGAAGAAAACTAGATAAAAGTTCTACATAAGTCTTAGGGCAAAGCTATTTTTGTTGTTATTGGCTTGTGGTGGTGATTGTTATCTTTCCCTCTGGCAAACAATTTCATTGTAAGGAAGGTTAGCTATGAAGGAACTGAGCTCTCTGACCATATAGTACTAACTTAGCAAGGAGATGTTGAAAGAGAGAGAGAGAGAGAAAGAGAGAGAGAGAGAGAAAGACAGAGAGATTAGAAACCATATGCCAAGAAAAGGAAAATGCTTCCAGCATCAGAACCTAATAAATGCCCATTTGTTGACTGATTTACATCAGCCTTTTTCATCTGTGGTTAAGAGATGAACAGCGACTTGCATGGAGCTTGCCTGCAGTTAACTGGTCTTTCTCTAGTAGAGACCTAACAGTGTCATTATCAAGTGAGCATTTGGTTGTGCATGTCTGAGGCCTTTGTAAAGGTTACTGAAAAATTATTTTTCCACTTCAAAAGTCTATTCCTTAATTGTTAACGAATATTACTTCATACCCACTGGGTAATGAGATGGACAGTGCATCCCTCCCATGCCTGTTTAAAATTATGTTGCCCTAGAAATTTCTGAAATAAGCTTCAGTTAAACCGTAGCTGAAATTAATTCCAACTCTATAAATGCCTTTTAAAAGTACTATGTATCTGTGATTATCAGGCTAATTTCTTTAATTGAAGAAATATATAGTACAAGACAATGTATTCGCTCTGCCTATTTATTCCTATGAGAAAATTAAAATTTTAAAATCTGTTTAAAATATATCTACCTTCAATTTTTTTTTTCTCATTCTGCTTGTTTTAAGCAAGATAATTACATTGGATTACATTATGGGGGCCCTCTTCAGCAGCTTGAAACATTTTCTAATATAATCGATTTTGGTGTAGCTACCTAGGGTTTTAACATTAAAAAAAAATGTTGCTTGATGGACTTTTTGCATTTATTTGTATTTTTCTTGTAGAGAAATTCTGACTTTCAAAGTTATTCTTTTAAAATGGACACTTCATGGGGTGCCTGGGTGGCTCACTCGATTAAGTGTCCAACTTCAGCTCAGGTCATGATCTCACACTTCATGAGTTTGAGCCCCACGTCAGGCTCTGTGCTAACAGCTCAGAGCCTGGAGCCTGCTTTGGGTTCTGTGTCTCTCTCTCTCTCACTCACACTCTGTCATTCTCTCTAAAAAAATAAACACAAGAAAAATTCTTTTAGTGGACACTTCATGATGTCACCACAGAGGCAATAATGCTAACATAACAGAGCTAGATTCTTCTTTCACTTTCGGTAGAAGGGAGAACAGAGTCATCCATACCCAAATTTCTTTTTTTTTCTAGAACATCACAAGATAATGAAACAAACTAAACACTGAAATTACTTGTATACAGTTCTTACTTATGCCTTATTTATTGTGATTTGAATCTTAGCAATATGACTTCTTTTATGAACACATTAAAATAAATGACTCCTCTAATTAAAACAAAAATACGGTTCCTATAGCCAATGTACAAAGCATGCTCTTAATTTCATTTATAGCCACACTAATGTTATTACTTACCTTGCTTTTTTGAGGATTTAATCTACAAAGCAGTGATCTTAATGCTTTTCTAATGCTCACTTTCTATAGGTACACTAGCTCCATTAGGAGGCCATTTGAACACTGTATGTGTATATATGTACATTATATACGTATGTATATTGTATATGTATATGTATGTATATATGTATATGTGTATGTATATGTATATTGTATATGTATATATGTATATGAATATACGTATATCTAGATTTATTTTTCAATCATCCTCTATTAACACAGCTAAGAATCAGTGTTAATCAACTCTCTAACATAACTGCATAGAACGTCTATATACTATGTACTTAGAGTTCTTAGAGACTCAAAATCTCTATCATACTTTATTTGAAAAGCACTTAAATCTCATTTTCTTTGTTTTGGGAAAAACACAGAAAATCACATGCAATTTGCTCCCTAGTTAATGTTTTTTTCCAACTTCCTCTAGAACAAACTGCTTCCTCTCTTTATATTGCTTTTCCCAATATAGCTTGGCTTATCTCAAGACTCCTACACTTCATTGTGTCTTTCTTCAAGGCTTTCAGTGCACTTAGAATCACCTTCATAAAATTGCTTTGGTACGTGTTCCTTATATTTCTATTGAACTACCTCATCTGTTTACCTCTTTACTAACTTATAATCTCTTTGTGAAAAGAGAATTTCTTCTTCTTCTTATTCCCCAATATGTCCCCATGAAGGGCATCAGAATGATGGAGTTACATGAGGGATTGCTTTTAATATTCCCTTAAAATTATGTATACCTTCACCCTAAGTTATGTTGCTGTAAAGTTACTCATTTCTCAAAACTTTAATATGCAACTTTCATTTAGATAATACTGTTGGGATTGATCTGGTCTCTCCTTATCAAAATTTCAAGTAAAAAAAAAGTTTAAAGCAATTATGGGTATTTCTCTAATAAGTGATAGAGTAGATGAGATTTTTAGGATAACTTATCACATGAATTCTAATTTATAAGTATTAAGAAATAATGAAATAGTATCTATAATTTTGCTAAATGAATCTATATAAATTATGACATAATAATACTGTTCATTAATATTTATTAATGGTACTTAAGGAATTCTTTTAACATTTTGAAATTTTGTTTCAATAATCAAATATGTCAGCTTTCCAGCTTACATTTTAAAAAACAATCAAAGCAATTAAAATATAAAGAAAACATTAAATATAGACATTTCAGATATTTGAATACTTATTTAAGTTCACATTTTTCATAAGGATAAATTATAATCCCAAGTTTACAAGAATTATCTTTCTGTTAAACATCTCCCAGAACATACATAACAAACACTACTAGGTATCCTACAAAATATGTTGCTACCAATTTAATAATGTGGAATTTTATTTTAGTAGAAAATTCACGAAAGAGAGATTCCATTTTCAATTTTGGTGTGTTTTGTTCACAAAATTTCTTCCTGTGCAAAGACATCCATCATTATCAGTAATATATTTGCCTTAATTTTTAGCATCCTCCTTAATAAACCCATCTGGATGAGGAAGTACTGAGGAAGGCACCGCTTTGCCTGCATTACTTGATAAATTGTCTCTAAAATGTCATTGATATGTTTTCCTGTACTACTTTTAAAATGTCGATTGTCTTCTGCCTGATGTGTGTTGAATTTCATTTCAAATTAAAATGAGTTGCTTTTTAATCAGGTCCTTGAATCTATCATAGTAAACTAATGGAGAACTGTTTTCCTTACTCATATTCTCATGTTCCTTCCTGCAATTAGATAATAAATATGACCTATTCTCATGCAGTACTTTCCTGTGCTTTTAATCAAACTATTAGTTGATAATTTATAAACTCTTTTTTAAAGAATTTTTTGTTTCTGATTTTTAGATGCTAGACAGGGAATCAAACGATAAATTTAAAGTTAAGATGGAGAGTTTAATATAACAAGTAAAAAATAGCTCGCAAAGTAAAGTTAGGAAGAAATCTCTAAGAATAAACCTCTCCTAATTAAGGGTAAAACTTCACAGTAACAAAATGTGTTCTCCTATGATAGCAACAGTTGCTGTGTGCTTTAATCAAGGTGAAATTGGAAAGGGATTCAGAAATGTGGAAATGGTTGAGGAGTTTTCTCTATCTTCTATACAGACCTTACTTTTCAATTTTTTGGCTTTTGAAGAAAGTGTCTCTTTTTTACCATCTGGCACTAAAAGCATTAACACAATAACAGGTATCTACATCTCTACCTTATTTTGTGCTACTTTAGGAAGCTAAAAAACCTTGGCTACTTAAACGATGATCATGGAAAAAACAGATGTATGCCTCTCTGTTTCACAAAACAGGAATAAAAAGTAAGTTGACAGATAACGGTTAGCCCAAATGACTCAAAACTAGTAGTAAGGTTTGGGGAAAAATGTTATAGGCACCCCTTTAAAATCTGCAGATGTTGTAGAAAAGTCTAAAGTTCATACTTATTTATAGACTGAATATTTGTTGTTGTTGTGGGGTGCCTGGGTGACTCAGTCAGTTAAGTGCCTGCCTTCGGCTCAGGTCATGATCTCGAAGTTCATGGGTTTGGTTTAGAGCTCAGAGCCTAGAGACTGCTTTGGATCCTGTGTCTCCCTCTTCTCTGCCCCTCCCCACTCATGCTCTGTCTCTCTGTTTCTTTGTCAAAAATGAATAAACATTAAAAAAATTAAAAATAGATTTTTTGTTGTTGTTATCAAAGTTCTTGATTGCAAGACATAAAAGGTCACTATGGCTATCTTGAGACAAAGAATTTATTAGAACACTCAAAATAAGTTAGAGAATCAGGCTAGTGAATTGGGCAGAAGCCACAGAAACAAGGTAGGATAAAGAAACAGGCAGCAGACACAACCTGGCCAACACAATACCACCCTAACTTCAGGACATCATTACTACCCGTTTGCACAAATGAAAACCTAAGACTTCCCTTTGACTTCACTTGCTCTGGGAAAATATTGCCTGGCCCTGTCTAGGTCACTTTTCTACCCTCTAGATAAGACAGTAAAATTATTTACAAATTCCCTTGGCCTCTGTGGTGGGAAGTATAAAGCATGCACTGTGAAATAGCACAGATCAATGATGGAGTATTAGAGTAAAATGAAAATTAGAGTAAAATGTATATTTAGAAAATGTCTAGAAATTATTTTCTTACTGATGATTATATTTTAGGATGTTTACATAAAAATAAAGTTTTTGAAAATTCCTTTGACTAATCACTCTTTTAAAATCACTCCTGGAGACAGACTATGGAGGTGAGTGTCATTTATCCCAAGTGAATATACTTGGGATAACAAAGTGGATTTAGAAAACACACTTGAAGGATGAATGTAGTCAGTATTTATCATAGTGACTACAACACAATCTATCCTCGTTTTGTTCTCACTTCCAGACCAGCAAATGGTCTCTTCTCTGTGATTCTGAAAATCCATTCATCTCAGCTCATTTCCAGAAACCAGATTTTTATTTTATTTTTAAAATTTTTTAATGTTTTATTTATTTTTGAGACAGGGAGAGACAGAGCATGAACAGGGGAGGGTCAGAGAGAGGGAGACACAGAATCTGAAACAGGCTCCAGGCTCTAAGCTGTCAGCACAGAGCCCGACGCGGGGCTCGAACTCACGGACCGAGAGATCATGACCTGAGCCGAAGTCAGCCGCTTAACCGACTGAGCCACCCAGGCGCCCACCAGATTTTTAATTTAATTGTACCTTGTTAGAATGAATGAATGAATGAATGAATGAATGAACGAACAAATAAATAAAAAGACTCTAAGAATAATGTGCTAGCTGTTCTTAACTGTCTCTAGTGCTAGAGAATATTGAGCTTGGCTTCTTGACCAAATTTTCAGACTCTTTCAACTCGGGGCTTAATCTGCTGTGGTTCTCAAATAATTGTTTCTCAGACATCCACCTGGATAAACACTTACTGTCCAGAATCCATTTTATTTGATTACTGCAAAAGAACTGTATCATTTTGGAAGATTGAAATAAGACAGCAGAATTGAATTGATGCAAATTTTAATTTGAGTCACTCCCTTGCTTATTTTCCCTGTACTTTTAAAGCAAAATCTCTGATTTAGAAACTAACATTGAAGAATAGATTAAAATAAGCTCCTTATGTTAGCCAGATACTGCTCTTAGTACCGTCATTTATCTTTCCTGTGACCAAGGTCAAATCACTTAACCTTGCAGTACTCCAAGGTTGCTGTAATCTGTTTTCCTAACCAATCTCTTGAGCACACTGCTTAGTACCGGTAAAAGCTATTGAGCTAGAAATGCAGTAACATTATTGCAAAGAACATGGAAGGAAAATAAGAAGCCTTAACTCCACACAGATGTTTATGTTTATGAGAGAAGAAAGAAAAGGACTGAATAATTAAAATATGGCCTTTACAACTGCAAAGACATTTGTAAAATAAAATAGTAATGATCCCCACAATAAAATGTATACAACTCTTGGATGTAAAACTTGAGTAAATAGAAAATGATAAATGGTCAAACAAACATTGCCAGTATATTCATCAGTGTTTCTGTAAAATGAAACTTTGTTATATAATTACTATGTAAGTGTCAATCATTAGGTGGTTAATTAACAAATAAGAATTCTAAAATATGTCAAAGTGTATTACTATATTGTTTTCCAAGTGATCTGAATAACTTTAAAATTCCATTTTATCTATTGGCTTTTATGTTACAGCTATTTGGGTTGTGTGTGTGTGTGTGTGGGTGTGTGTGTCTGTGCATGTGTGTGTAGTTGATCTAGAGATGACAAAAATTATCTTTAATTGTTCATAGACTACTTAGAGTTAATATTGTCCACAGTACATAAAATATATAAACCATGTAACTCTCTGGGTCCATTAACTAAGCCCCCTGCTATAATTCATGCTGTAGTTATCTTATGTAATATATCTACATACATGAGAAACCCCACAAGAAACTATTATACTTTTTATTTTAAATAATCCATTTTATTCTAAATAAATAAAATAAAATTGTTGTATTTTATATTTTTCCAGATACTTCTCATTTCTGATGAACTCAATTTCTTTCCACAGACCTAATACCTTGCTAGAAATCTGTTAACCACTCTCAACTTTAGTTTATCTAGAAATGTATGTATTTCACTTTATGCTTAAAAAATGTTTTTGCTGGATATAGACTTATATAGGTTGACAGCTTTTTCTCTCAGCACTTTAAGGAGTTCAGTTCAATATCTTCTTGCCTCCATAGTTTTAGATGAAAATGCATGGATGATATGAATTTGTGTTCCCCTCTATGATCTATGGTATTTTCTCCTTGCATTTTCAACATTTTCTTTCTTTGTTTTCAATTAAAAATTGGTTTAATTTTTGTGCCAAGGCATAGTTGATATTTTATTCATACTGCTTTGGATTTGCTGAACTTGTTGATTCTGAAAGTTTATATCCTTCATCAAATTTTGGATGTTTTGGTCATCATTTCTTTAGATATTTTTCCTCTCCCTTTATTACTCTCCTCTTGTCTGGGACTTGGAATACACGTATATATGCTTTCCCAAAGATTAGCTTCATTTCAATCATTGTTTTCTCTTTCTCTTCTTCAGCTTAGATGATTTTAGTTCATTTATTTTCAATTTCACTGGATTTATTACGTTCACTAGATCACTACTCTGAATAAATTTATTTAAGTGAGTGTTTTTTTTATTATTATTCTATGTGTATTCTTTAAGTTTTGGTATTTGTTTTATCATTTACCTTTCTATCTTTTCTATCACTGGAAGTATGTTTTTCTTATGTTATTGACCATAGCTTATTGACAGTGGTATCTAAATTAAAATTCATATTTGCTAATTTTAACATCTGGTCATCTTGGGATTATTCTCTGTTAATTATTTTTCTTTTGAGGAACTGTAATACTTTTCTTTCTTTTGCTAATTTTAACGTCTGGTTATCTTGGCTATTCTCTGTTAATTATTTTTATTTTGAGAAACTATAATATTTTTCTTTCTTTTTGTTATATTGAATAATTTTTATTTTATCCTGGATATTGTAAATGTTATACTGTGAAACTCCAGTTCAGCATTACTCTTCTGAAAATTATTGATTCCATTATTAAGCGATCAACCCAGTTGAAATCAACTGCCAACCCGGTCTCTTGTGTGGCAGCTCAACCTTTATTCAGCTCCTATATGTTTAGCTACATTGATGAAAGTATGTATGATTCAGGGCATAGCCCAAAGATTTGGGCAGATTTTGCACACAGATTTTAGGATTCCCACTGACTTGGAAGATTTTCCACTAATGCTCCAATGACTGTGATTGCTCCGAATTTTGATTTTTAGTTCTTCATCAGAGGAAGATAGATTTCTCTCCATCTGTCAGTGTCTATCTCTGTCTCTCTCCCCTCTCCCACCTATGTGCCCGTGTGTGTGTGTGTGTGTGTGTGTGTGTGTTTCAAAGTTTAAGCCATCCCTCATGTTGGTATCTTGGGCCTAACTTCAGGGTAAAATCTAAGAAAATAGAGATATCCAAACCTTGACAAATTTGTATCAAATGTTGTCACCAGAGTCTGCCCATTTCTGTTTACTTTTTAGTGCCTTCAGAACATCATTTATTTGTATTTTGTCCAGAGTTTATAGTTCCAATCTGGAGTAGGGTTGGTTTTGGCAGAATCTGATGAGCCTGTCTGTTTCAATTTTTCAATTAATCTGTATTAATGTTCACTGTTAAAACACACTTTGAAACCATTGACAGCATTTTGAATCATTTTTTTGAAACTTCATAATTTTAATTGGTGTAAATGCTGTTTAATGTGTACTTTCTACTTTTTAAGTTACAAATGTTTCAATGTATTCATTTGCTGCCTAAATGTACTCTTCTGAACACCGTTAGCTTTCTTTACTATTGATTTCAGTTCACTAATAATATTCTATTTAAAAGTTTTTTTCAATAGCTCTTTAATGATTTTATTATAATTATTAAATTATAAGATGTATATATACATATGCATGTAACTACTTTTTTTTTTAAGTTTATTTATTTTGAGGGGGAGAGGGCAAAGAGTGAGGAGGAGAGACTCCCAAGCAGGCTCCAGGCTCAACATTGAGCCAAATGTGGGCTCAATCCCATGACCACGAGATCATGACCTGAGTTGAAATCAAGAGTCAGACACAACCGACTAAGCTGCCCAAACACCCCAATACTTTTTATTTGAGAGTCACTTGTTTGATTTAATTTACTTATACATAAATGCATAATTTGTATTTTAAATATTAGTCTTAAATACAGTTTATTACTTAAACCCAAAATGTCCTCTTTCATTATGTTTCCAAAAAATTTAAACTTTATTTTAAATTACTTACTCTTCTAGATAAAACTCACAATTAGTTTTTTTTTCAGTTCTCAAAACAAATTCCATCATAATAATGATTGAAAAATACTATATGTATAAAAATAACTTGAAAGAATAGGCAACCTTACTGCCCACTACTTCTGATTAGAACAATTTATAGCTCCTCAGTTATTTTACTCTTGCTTGGTTTAAATCATTAAATTTTCTAAGAAACCAAATACCATTTTTTCTTGTTTTGCATAAAAACAAGAATTGTGTTTTTCTTTAATTATAGTGAATAATATTTATTTTTAAATATTATTTTGAAAGCACTTATTGACATTTTGCAAGACTTTAATATATTTTATGTTAAAAGATTTTAATTTATTATTATAAAATGTTTGATACCCACTTTATATGTGGTACAGCAAATAATTATGAAATATTTTATTTCTAGTCTCTCTCAGTTAACTATATTAACTAATAGTGGTATCCTATTCATATACCTTTTTTTTTAAATAATAAATTGTGGGTAACAGAAATAACTGTTCAGGAGGGATATATGATCTTTTCCTAGCCAGGCAGATAGTCTTAAGGGAATATAAAGCTCTGATCAGTTGCTTGTGATGAGTCTTAAAGCAGAAAGGACATGAAGCATCACATATGGCATGGTTTTTGAAAAGCAGTATGACCTAGGCAGAAAAAAAACAGAATATATCTACATGGTTTTTATCACTATTGTTCTATCAATTGTTGATTTTTGGTGAATACTTCAATGAGAAGTTGGGGTTAAGAAAAATCTAATAGGGATGCCTGTGTGGCTCAGTCAGTTGAGCATCAGACTCTTAATTTCAGCTCAGGTCATGATCCCATTGAGCTCTGCGTTGGGTTTTATGCTGAGTTTAGAGCCTGCTCACAATTCTCTCTCTCCTTCTGCCCCTCTCCCTGCTTGTGTGCTCTCTCTCTCTCTCTCTCTAAAATAAAAAATAATAATAAGTTTAAAAATCCAATATAAATGACTTCTTATTCATGTAATTTTACCTACTTTAATTTAATTAACAGTGAAAATTACAAACATATAATTGCCTTGGAAATATCGGTAACATATAAAAGCTTACTTATATACAGAATAAGGAAATTCATGTGGGTTTTTTTTTTTTTTTGACAAATATAAAAAATCAAGAGCCAAAATCTGATTCTGTCCCCAAGGCTTAGCCATGAAATGTGTTGTATCTTACCATGTTACCATCAACAGTGACATCCACCTCAAAAACTCAAAAGCATCATCTTTACTGAAGGAGTCTGAGCTCTCTATAATGGACACTAGTATCCTGTTGTGGCAAGTAGAATTGTAGCAATTTCCCCTAGACTTTTGTGTAATGTGTCCTAGAACAAATTGCAGACCTTGTGAACATAAGGGAGGCACCCCTACTAGGCCCCTATGAACCATCTAGCATCAGAAATATCCTGCTTTTGGGGCGCCTGGGTGCCTCAGTCAGTTGGGTATCCGACTTCAGCTCAGGTCATGATCTCACGGTTTGTGGGTCAGGTCATGATCTTACAGTTTGTGGGTTCAAACCCCGTGTCGGGCTCTGTGCTGACAGCTCAGAGCTTGGAGCCTGCTTCAGATTTTTGTCTCCTTCTCTCTCTGCCCCTCCCCAACTTGTGCTCTGTCTTTTTCTGTCTCTCAAAAATAAACAAATGTAAAAAAAATTTAAAAAACAATTTTAGAAATATCTTGCTCCTTTGCTCTGAAGCTCCAGGAGAAGTATGATCAGCTTCTGAATTGTTAGGACGAAACTAAAAAAATGTCATTGCCAGAATATATTTCATGGAAGTTGCATATAGTTTTTAAACATTGAAAAGGAGAGCAGTGCTTGCTTTTTCTCCAGCTGTGCTAGTGAGTGATTCCTTCATTCTAATTTTCATAACCACATTTGCAGACACTTAAATTTCACTGCTGAAAAAATTCTCTCGAGTATTTTCAGGGCTTTTAAATCTAAGTATTGTTACGTCTTGAGCAAACGGTCTTCAGGTGGAATAATATTCACTTTTCAAATTGTTGGTCTTTTCTTCCCCTCTAGTTTTTCCTCCCCAGAATAAAGGGATTTTATCTGATTCCAGAATCTTCCCCAATGTTGAAGTGATGGTGTGCTTCCATAGAGAGTTGTGGGGTGAATGTGTCACCAGTGTTTGACCTTCCACCATTGCTGGCACAGTCTTTGAAGTTAAAAACCATTATTGAAAATCAGAAATTTTCCGGGCACCTGGGTGGCTCAGACGGTTAAGCATCCCACTTTGGCTCTGGTCATGATCTCATGGTTCATGGGTTTGAGCCCTGCATTGGGCTCTCTGCTGTCAGCACACAGCCTGCTTCAGATCTTCTGTCCCTGCCCCCTCTCTGCTCCTTCCCACTCATTTTCTCTCTCTCTCTCTCTCTCTCTCTCAAAAATAAATAAACATAAAAAAGTCAGAAATTGTCATCAGCCCTGTGACCAGTTATCAGCTTTGACTCTCCCCTCCTACAGTTTATGTGATGCTCTGAGATTCATCACAATTTCCTTTTCCTAGTTCATGCAACATCTCACAACGTTCATGCCATCTGTAGGGTGGGAGTTAATACCTAGGCATTCCCCTCAATTTGAAATCAGTGGTCATGTATCTGAAAAATTTACATATATGAATTTTGAACAATTTGCTTTATCTTAATTCTTTTTTACAGACTTAAAAATTATTTTCGTTTCTTCTAATATAAAAATATATGCACACTTATAAAAGAAAACAAAAGAATGAAGAAGGAAAGAAAGGTTTTCTGGATTCAGGCAAGGGCCAAGTGTGCCTATGGAGTTTACAACTTCTTCCTAAGAGTCAGTTTATGAAACATTGAGATGCTGCAGGAACAGTCCTCTTGAATCGCTTCCTAGCTGGGGGTGGGAGGGTGTGTGTGGGGGGGTGATGGTCATCCAAGTTTCATATTTCCGAAGTCCTCCAAAGTTGTCGGTTTATGCTGTTATTATATTGCTCCAGGTTATCATCCCAGGGCTGAAAAGGCCTGTCCTGGTTGTCCACAAACTTCCTCCAGCTGGTTGTCCCCAAACTCCAGGCAGCTCATGACAGCAATTGGGATCCTAGATGTTTGCAGATGTCTCAGCCCCTGATGATACTTCCAGCGCAAGTGGAAGTACAGGCGGAAGGCGCCTGTGTGGCTCAGTTGGTTGAGTCCACTCCTGACCACTCAAAGATCTGAAGGCTGAGGTGTGATGGTCTTTGACAAATGCAGACAGTTCCCAGGCACAGGTGGGGCAGGGGCTCTGTGATCTCTGGGATTGGTACAGTTGCAGTGTTTTGATCTTGTCAAAAAACAAATTTCTTCATGGTGCTTTTCCTTGTTTTGTAGGTAGTCTTTCGTAATTATGGGGCCTTCGCGGGGCTTCACTGATAACACAAGTAGATCTTCCTCCAGTTGTAGGGCATTTGTTACCCAGTGCAGGTTGCCAGACTGATGGCAGAATATTCCTTCTGTTAGTGGATTTATTGTGGTTCTGACCCTGGCAGTCCCTGTGTAGCTGCTTCACCTCAGCTGGCTAGTCCCAGTCCTGCACTCTGTCTGGGACACCAGGGATGTTTTCTTCTTACTGGTCTTGACATAAGAAAGCCCCATCTGAGAGGCTGCCTCCACGGACAGCCCTAATTCTTTTGTTTTTGACACTGATTAAGACCCCTCTTCCGTATTTTATTTTTATTTTTATTCTCCCTTGAACACTTCTGTCAGATTGTAAAGAGGAAAGAGGGGTGGGAATTAAAGCTTGTTGTTTCTTATGTTGACATCTTGCTTAAAATGCTTCAAATTCATACATTTAATAATAAATGCCCAAATAGAAAATACATATCACCTTTAACTTTAGACTATTAAAGATACACATTTGAGACTTAATTATTCTTTGAAATATGAAGCCTAAGATAATTTTCCTTCAAATACATAAAGTGAACCTTTTATTTGGAAGGGAATCATACTCAACTGAGTTGCTGAAATAAATATGACTCTTATGGTAATTAGGTTATACTTTCGTTGTTTGTATAAATACGTAAATAGTATGATAATCACGTTGCTTGGCCTTCCTTATGAGTGTTTGAGTAAACAAAGTGCTAAGTGGTTTCCCTGACGTCCTTTATCCCAGGAGAGTAGGAACTAAGTTTTTGATGGAGGAGCTGATGAAGATGTCAGCTAGTTATTATATGAATTTACAACGTGTGTAGGTAAAATTTTCAGTGCTTAATTGGAAGAAGAAAAATAAGACTTGTAGTTCTCTGCTTCTTGACATGAGCTGCCCTATCCACTTCTGTATCTCAAGAGACTCTCTGGAAGGAGGGATCTCATGGACCAGCCACTCTAATCACTTCTGTGAGATCTTCCAGGAGATTTGGGCATAGGGCTGTGGGGGTGGTGGGGTGGTGTAGCTGTTGGGGGAGAAGGGGTAGGAGGAAGTAGCATCTTGGCTAGGAGTAGAGGTGGGTTGCTCATGCCCTACCCTCCTTGAGGAAAATAGGAATATTGGGTGCCAGTATTAATTTCCAGTACTGGGAGAAGCCAGCAGACTGGGAGATGGATGAGCCAACCAAGTCAACTGAGGACCATAGTACCTTCCCAGGTATCTGGACATCAGGCAGAACACAGCATATGTGCTAATCTCCTCCACAAAATCAAGGAGGCCTGGATGGAATAAGGGAAGTAAACTTCTGCTCTGGGATGCTGTAGGGGGAGGGCCACAAAGAAAAAGTGATCCAGAGAATGGAAACTTCAAAAAGTATGGAGATGGGAAGGTCCAGGAAATGAGCCATACTCTTGAAGGTGCTGGAACAAACAGAGGGAGAGGATAAGAGGGAACCAGGGCCAGCTGACTGATGGTTGAAGCAAGAGTTTGGTCTTCTCAATCTCCAGGTGATGGGGAGTCATGGATGGGTTAAAAGCTGGAGAAGGAGGGATGGATGAGGTTAGACAAGGATCTGAAGATTGTTTAGGAATGCCAGGCAAGTTCAGATGAAACATGGAGGCTAACAAAAGGCAGAGTGGTGGTCTGAAAGGGTAGCTCTGCTGTCAGTTTACAAGGTACTCTGGGCAAAGTGAGAATGCACAGGCCAGAGTGTCTAGTGAGCCAACCAGCTGAGTCCAGAGAGAGGAAGGATGCAGGGGAACTCTAACACTCCCAGCTTAAGGATTTCAAATTTAACAGTCTTCTGGGTACACACCAAGGTTAACATTTTCATGTTTTTCTATCAGTTTGTTTAATAAAATATGAATGTGGGTCTCCTATGTGACTCAGTTGGTTAAGAGTCCACTCTTGATTTTGGATCAGGTCTTGATCAAGCATGGTTCATGAGATCAAGCCCTTCGTAGGGCTCTGCACTGACAGTGTAGAGCCTACTTGGGATTCTCTCCCTCCCCATCTCTCTCTGCCTCTCCCCCATGCACACACATGCTCTCTAGCTCTCTCTCAAAATAAATAAATAAACAAAAAATTAAAAAAATTAAAATAAAAAATAAAATCAGAATGTATTGATTATCTAAAATATGCTATATTTTACATAATACCTTTAGTAATGATTGCGTGCTAATACTTGAATTTTCCTATACTGTACATTTATTTGATATTTCAATGATCTTATTGCTATTTTAGCATATAGGCCTTTGCTCTGCTGGTCTCTCACATGCCCGAATTTTAATTTTTATAGTTTACTTAAATAATGCCAGTTCCCTAAAAATGGGTGTAATTTAAAATTAATTGGGTATATCAACTGTGAGTAATTACATAAAGCAAAACATGCTGCTAGCTCCTCCATCCACAAATCATTACATAAATAATAGACGCACATCATGATCAGTGACCAATCACATGACTTGTTTAAGAGTCTGCCAGAAATTGGTCACTGCACATCTGTTATTCAATTCACATAAAAATAACAAAGCATGTAGTTGTATTCCCACCTTGTCACCCAGGGATAAATCCAAGTGATATTCTAAAAAAATGGATAATCGAAAGAGAGAATAGGCTGAGAATGATAATGGTGCAGCAAAGAAACAGAAATTATACCCCTGGGAATAAATCTGTGGGTGATTGGAAGATAAGTGGGGTTTTGGGAGACTTGAGATATGGAGCCAGAGGAAATTAGTGAAGGTAAACTTTGCATAAATGAGGAAAAGTGGTTGTGATGAACACCACAGAGGAAGTAATACTAGAGAATAAATTTCACGTTAATGGAACTCTTGGAGGTGTTTTACAACATTGAAAGCACAAAAGATAAAACATGGAAAGCTGACCCAAACTTAGACGGAAGAATGGCAATTCAACATGGCATAAGAAGAAATGATTGTTTGTATCATAAAGACAATGTAATTGCATTTAATGTCCACCATGATAATAAAGCGGGATAATGTCTCCATTTTATGTTCCTTAATTTAATCACAGATGCATATGAATTCATCACATTTGCCATATAAGGTAACATTTATAGGTTCCAGGGACTAGGATGTGGCTATCTTTTGGAGGGGCCATTATTCAGCCTACCACAATACTAAGCGTACTTTTTTTCACACTAGTCAAAGAATTGTTCTACTACTCTGCCTTGAAACAATGTGAATCGATATGGAAAAAAATTGTCTTGATACTCTGTGAAGGAGCAGATGAATTCTTTTGAAGAATTATAAGTGATTATTCATTAATGTCTAGAGATAGCCTATGACTTTTTTATTCTGGTTAGAACACCAACTAAAAAATCTTTATCAAAGCCCTATTATCTCTATAACCTCCATTGTCATTGAATGAAATGAATTGACTCAATCATCATTACAAAATACATTGCATCTAAAATATGAGTGAATATTGAAAGGCCAAGAGATTATTTTAAAATGTTAATAGTTACATTTTGAGGAGCATGAAACTAATATAGATGTATAGTATTAATTTTAGGTTCTTTGAAATAATATTAAATTTTCCTCTTCCTATAAGAAATGCAGCCACTTCTTCATTCTGTTTTTGTTTGTGACAGACTCAAATACCTTGGATGTTTCTTTCTTTCCTAGCACTTCTTTTGTTATTTTGCAATTGTCATCTACAGTAACATGTCTCAGTTTTCTGAATTGGAAATCCATACACCTAACCAAAGAATTGTTTCATAAACACTGTTTATATTGACATTATTAGTTTTTGCTCATTTCTGAACCGATAGTGCTTGTTGTCTAAGTTCTAAATTTTTTTTTTTTTTCCAACGTTTATTTATTTTTGGGACAGAGAGAGACAGAGCATGAACGGGGGAGGGGCAGAGAGAGAGGGAGACACAGAATCGGAAACAGGCTCCAGGCTCTGAGCCATCAGCCCAGAGCCTGATGCGGGGCTCGAACTCACGGACCGCGAGATCGTGACCTGGCTGAAGTCGGACGCTTAACCGACTGCGCCACCCAGGCGCCCCTTGTTGTCTAAGTTCTTTTGGCAGCAACAACAAACCCAGATGCCCATGGTTCAGACATATAAACCTACTCTTACCTCTCCATGCTTCTTCTGCAAGAGTGCCAATCTCTGTTTGCATCATTGTCCCCAGGTGTGAAGCCTCTCAGGCAACATTATTCTGAGAATAACTTTTAGTGTCTTAGAAGAGTGGTGCCCTGACTCTGCAAGTTGAAGGAAAAGTATCCAAGGATACAAATACTCCATATACATACTTTCAATCCATCTTCACGAATTTTGTTCTAAATCTAATTATCACCTTTCTTGGTACTGGTGCTTCTAAATCTTGAGACTTTAAAAGACTCAAGGGAGAAGTCATTTCCCCCTAACATTATATCCCAATGTAAGCATTTAGTTTATAGTTTACTTCTAGTAAGCAAGTGACCCTCCCCTCCATCCATATTTTTCTTCAAATTTTATTGAATTCTTTGGGAAAATGTGGATCTGTTATCTTATTCTCTTTGTCTTGATGAGCTTAGACCAGTTTAATTTCTTTACTCTTTACCATCAACCAACTGGTGCTTTCAGGGGACAAGATTCCCACCACTATATTTAACCAGAAATTTAACTACTTTTTTTTCATATTGCAAATATTTTATTTGATTTTTAAGTGTGTCTCCATGTCTTATTCAGGTGTTTGGGGGAAAAGTTATTACTCTCAACTCAGGAAAAGCCAAGAGGGATATAGAATAAAGGTCAGAGAAATTTCAAGGAATTCAAACACAAGTACAGCTGACCTTCAAATAAACTGTAAGTCGTCACATTAATTCAGTAGTGAGGAGAGGCATCAACTAGCCCAGGGGGATTCATGGACTTTGTGAATAACTCTTGAAGTTTTTCAGTTATGGGCAACAGCACATATTGTGTAAGGAAAATTATGTGTTTGTGTGGGTGTGTGTGTGCAGGGGTCTGTGAGTTTACCTATTTTGATGAAGAGGTAAGAGAGGGCTTTCAGGCCACCAGAGTTTAATCAGATTGTCTTTTTCATGTAATTGCTTTGAGGAATTGAAGGACTATACACTATCAACTTCTGTGATCATTTGACCTTGTGATGCTACCATCACTGTGTTTAATCTCATATTATTAAGGACAAGAAAATGTTGTTTTTAACTGTATTTTCATTTAATGAATTCTCCTGGTTTTAAAGCCATTTTATCACTAAAAATGTTTATTTGAAATGATTTTTAAGCCACATATTTAAACAATTCAGTGTTTTCTCACATAATTTTGTAAATACTTTTAACATCATGTTAATAAGAATTTGCAGGGTCAACATATTCAACATAATTTTTAGGATACATTTTGAGCAATATTTCTTTTACCTATATCTGGCCCTTAATTTTATTTTTAATTATTATTTTATATTTTATTTTTTGCATTTATTTTAATGTTTTTCATTATGAATAAGTATAGAGGACAGAGTGTATCATTCTTTTTGAAACTTAAGCATCATTTACAGTTGTGTTTCAAGGTCTACTTCTCCAAATAATAAGTTTTATGGAAAAAAACATTAGCAAATAATTGTATAATCTATCCTTTCTTTTAATATTCCAAAGCATATTGCACACTGTAGACTCTGGCAAGTCTTGCAAGAATCTTATTAGAATCTAATTGTTGAACTTATTAGAACATGATAAGAGTACTGCCTTAAATACTTATCTTTTTTTTTCATGTTCATATTTTCCTTCCCTCATCCCCTTCCCTCTTCTTTTTAAAACAATCTTCTATAATCTTCAGTTTGGGGAATGCTCAACTATAGAAATGACTTCTTCTATTAATATGTTTTTATATTCCATTTTTTTAAAGAAACATTTTTTTGAACGTTTATTCAATTTTGAGAGACAGAGACATACAGTATGAGTGGGGAGGGGCAGAAAGGGAAGGAGACACGGAATCCAAAACAGGCTCCAGGCTCTGAGCCATCAGCACAGAGCCCAACCTGGGGTTCAGGCCCATGAGCCATGAGACATGAGATCGTGACCTGAGCCAAAGTCAGATGCTTAACCACTGAGCCACCCAGGCACCCCTTCATATTCCATTTTTTAAAAGCTCTTTACCAGATGATTTTTATTAACACTGAGATTTGTTATAGTATCACTGTACTAGACAAATGGACATGAGCTAATCCTAATGTAACAACATGTTTGCTCTGTTTTGTCATTGAGGTTATAAAGTGAATTGAAATGTGAGTCACTTATTCTGGAATGTATTTTATGTGCTTAAATAATTATAATTATTAATAAATAAATTACTTTCCAAAACTAAAAAAAAAACAAAACAAAACTGTACAATATTGGCATTAAGAAGAAACTAGAGATGATATGTTTCATTCATTGTTCACATTCAGAACAACTCAATCATTATTGTTAATATGTACTATTTTTCTAAGTTTATTTATTCATTTTTGATAGAGAACAGGGGAGGAGCAGAGAGAGAAGGAGAGAGACAGAGGGACAGAGAGACAGAGAGAGAATCCCAAGCAGGCTCCATGCTGCCAGCACAGAGCCTGATGTGGGGCTTGAAACACAAACCATGAGATCATGATCTAAGCCAGATCAAGAGTCAGATGCTTAACTGACTAACTGATCCACCCAGGAGTCCTATTAATGTATAATTTAAAAAATATATATTTTTAATTTATTGATTCATTTAAATCCATCCAGAGATTAGTAGGTTGAATTATTCAAATTTTAAAAATTACAAAGTGAATGTAATATTGACCTTTCTATTTCTAGGGTATTTAAAGATTAAACATTTGAACCACTGGCTTTAAGTACCAAATTGCCAAGATAAGATACATGTTTGTTTTAGAAGATCAAGAGTGTCATATAAACTATATTAAAATTGAAGGGTATGGCAGAAATCTATTTGCCTGTACATGGGACAAGAGTTTTATAGTGGAAACACCCCTTTTATAAATATTACTGAAACTTTAGAAGCAATCATTTTCAAATACATTAACTAGCTAAATAAATCTATGTCATATGTAGTTTGTGAAATTCTATATAACAAGAGGTAAAATATCATTCTCTTCTAAAGAAAATCTTCTATGCAATCATAAATATTCCATAAAATAAATCTCTCCCCTTAGAAGTAATCTTATTACATTTTAGTTTCATATTTTATACTAAAAACAGCAATTTTATGCTGTTAAAAATAGACCCATTTATGTTTTGTTTTTAATCTTATATTTTGTGTGTTATGGTTTTTAATAGTCTTTTTAGCAGCCAAAATTTAACTTTTATTTTTAAATAATATATAATTCAAATCCATATCTTTGGGTACAAAATTTGCAATAAAATAAATTTTAATATATGAGGATAAATTGACTTTAAGGGAAATAGAGAATCAAAAATAGTAAGATTATATTTTTCTCTTATATATCACTAGGAATTTCACACTTACAGAAAAGAAAGCCACTTCTAAAATGTCATAGACATGTATTTACCTCCAGGCATCCAGTGTAACAAAATGAATCTATTTCCATTTGTTCTGTGACAGAAGGGATATAGTCAACCAACTATGGAGAACATGTTTTGGAAGAATTTCATGTGTGGGCTCTTTCACTTTGATAATAAATATGAGGTTTTACTCAACTTTATATGGAAAACAATACCCAAAAAATATATGTTGTGATTGGAATACTAAAGTAGGTGTTTTGTCATTAGATTTGTAATAGTCTAACAAGTTGTTTTATAGATGCACGAAAGCCTTAAATGTCATATCTTTTTTAAGATTTATAAGCTATTAAATTACTACACTGTGAATTATTTACAATAGTAATTTGATTAAGATGGAGTATTGAGGGGCGCCTGGGTGGCGCAGTCGGTTAAGCGTCCGACTTCAGCCAGGTCACGATCTCGCGCTCCGTGAGTTCGAGCCCCGCGTCGGGCTCTGGGCTGATGGCTCAGAGCCTGGAGCCTGTTTCCGATTCTTTGTCTCCCTCTCTCTCTGCCCCTCCCCCGTTCATGCTCTGTTTCTCTCTGTCCCCAAAATAAATAAACGTTGAAAAAAAAAAATTAAAAAAAAAAAAAAAGATGGAGTATTGATAGAACACGTTAATATGAGGTTGATGTTTGACATAATTCATTTTAGACTTAATTATTTTTTTCTACCTATTGCCATAATGCACATTTCTCATCTCCCCAAATGAATCAAGAATAATGAAGTCACTGCTTATGAAAACATTGTATATAAATAGCTTCAATTACTTGTGAAGAAACTTATTACAAGGGAACACAAAGTACCATATGAAAATTTGCAGAATGTGAACAATTGAAATTGTCATTAAAAACTTGTTTGCATGTATCACACACAGATTTACTTAGAAAAAAACAATCTGTTATAATCTTTCTAAGGTATATAAAACATTAATGTTTTGTGATATCATATTATAGTTGATATATTTAATATGAACTCTTAAAAACATAATGCAATGCTATTTTAAATTTCAAGCTATGAATAATTTTACAATTATTTATTAATAGCTATATTGTGTGAGTCTATATGTGAGGGAGGGTAGGGAGGGACAGGAGAGCATAAGATTTGATTAAATTGCTTATCACTCTGCATGTTCTTATTTCATTTTAAGCTAAATCTGAAAACCCACTTAGGTTTCATGACTTGTGGTTTTTAAGTTCTATATGATCTTTATAAACTGAGAAGAAACTATTCCAACTATCTAACCTCTTCAATCTTTCTTCATTTTGGTTACTGACAAAGAATCCAAGACAAAGGAGCAGTGTGGCAAGAAAGGGTATGATGAATTCTAAGACACATGCCCAGAATAATTAAATCATTATTTGTAGTTCTATGAATAAGAATAATTCTGAAAATGGTGCAAGTGAATGTTACTGGTTTAAACGAAATGCTTCATATCATTGGCAATAGGAAGTAAGAATTGGCAGTAGGAAGTAAGAATGGGTTCCTATGAGTGGGGGCTTCCCATGTAATGTCATTGTGAATAAGTGTCCTCCAGAAAAGCAAATGTTAGAGTAATGCTGAATGAACAGTGTTTGCTTTTAGGGATTGATTTTTCATAAGAAATAGAATGTATTAAATTACTAGCAGGAAAAATAGAATTAAAGGAAAATGCAAATAACAGCTGTTAAAGATACAAAACCAATAAAGAAATAGATAGATAGATGATAGATGATAGATAGATAGATAGATAAATGTACATTTGCAGAAATCCAAAAGTAAACGTTAGCATAAGTATTTCCAAATTTGAAAGATAAACTAGATGACAGAATAAAGATAATGACCTAAATATAATTAACTCTATATATAAGCTTTGTACCATAAAACAATAAAAACAATTATTTTCAAGCAGTAAGAAAATTTATCCAAAAGCCACAAAATATTAAGCCATTATAAAAATACCTTTAAGTTTTAGAAACTTAAATATTAAGTACCACGTTCTCATAAAAAAGGGCACTAAAAGCAGAAATACAAAACAAAATTTTGAATAAAATAGACCTAATTACTTGGAAATGAATAGATATAGATATGTTAGAATATATATTTATTATATATTCAGTAATAGATATGTTTCATCATCATTTTGGGATAAGATGAAATCAAAACTTCTTTGGTATCAATTTTGGGATTGAAACAATAAAATGAAGATTACACAATGCAATTATTAGACTTTAAACTAGTAAGATAACATTTTAATTAATGACAGTTTTGCTTCAGCACATTTTGGAGGTACTGGTGCTGGACTTAACTCTAACACAGTAAACAACCATAAAACTTGACCAAATATGTAAGGCAAATCTTTTTTTTTAAGTGTAGGAAAACAGGTAGTGTATAACTCTGAAGCTTGATAGGAGGGAGACAAATCAGGAGGGCCTTACCTTCAGTCTGGATTTCAACATTAATGCACTCAAAACTATGGCCAAAAAATGTAAGTCAAGCAGAAATAGAGGTAGTTTTTCTGAGCTGAGGGCACAACCATTGGAATTTAGTTTTCAAAAGCAGCTGAAATTTGCAGAATATATTACTGGAAAATAGTAGGCTATCCCAAAGTTTGGTCCCAGAAGTCTTCATGAGGATTTCCTTTATGTTGTTGACCAAGAGTTGGTCTGGGCAGGTGAAGGATGAGAAGTTTGAAGTCTTGAAGAGTGTAACCACTGTGATATTGAAAGCAAAATGGCTATATCAGTAGTTACGCATTCCTTGAACATGTTGGAGTTCTGTCTACCCTGAGTGGAAACATCATTGAGCACCTTAGGCATTCATTTGTGACTCCAGAAATCTTATGTTTTAGTAGTAAGTGCTATGCTGTAAAGTCAGGAAATATCCTAACATTAAGAGAAAATTCTAAACAGACCCAATCTAATCAACTAGGGCCAAGCAAGAAGATAGTGTCTGCTTTTATCATGCTGAGCACACTAATCATCCTCTATTCAGTTCAATACAGATTAAACCATCTCCATAGAAACCAGCAGGAAGATATTTTGAAAGGAAGACATAATGTAATCAACACAGTAAAAATGTGGATACTATCCAATGACCTGTATTTCAGTTGAGAGCACATTTTTTGGTCTTCTTAAAAAAAAAAAAAAAAAACTTAATCAGAAAAAAAATATTAATTTTAAAGTTATTCAGAAAGTTAGGATATTTGACCTTATTTAATCCTTGAAACTGTTCAGTCTCATAAATTTGAATCTAACAATAGACTGCCACACTTAATATAATCGAACCAGTTGAATACATTTTGATTTCCACCTTTCTAATATGACAAGAAGTTATTTAGGTTTATTTATTTAATCAATCATGCATTATTCTGAATTATAGATGAGTTCTAAATTATTAAAATAAAATAAGAAATCTAACCTTGTAAGCAGAACGTGGAAATTACTATGATCAAGGTCTTTTGGAGTGAAGAATATTAAAAACCTGGAGATACAATCAGGGATTACACATAAGCTACTGGATATTGGAAACTGAAGTAGTTAAAATTCTGCTGCTAGTCACAGACTAAAATTTGGATTCACTACTCTCCATCATTAAATGTTCGTATAGAAAAACTATCATACACGAAACCTCCACAGTGTAAAAATGATTATAGAAACACTGAACCAGAAAATTAAAATAATTTATTTATTTAAATTGATAATAAAAAATATGTAAGTCCAGTATTTTGATAAATGCAGTATTTTGGAATTAAATTGAAAGTGTTCCTAATGCGTTGGGTTTTTTTATTCAAGTATAGTTAACATACAGTGTTACATTAGTTTCAGATGTACAATATAGTCATTCAACAATTCTATACATTACTCAGTGCTCATCATGGTTAAGTGTACTTTTAATCCCCTTAATTTACTTTACCCATCTCTCCATCTGCCTCCCCTCCAGGAACCTCTGTATTTAAGAACCTTTAAAAGTTTTAAGACTTTATTCCTCATCTCTTTTTTTTTTTTGTTTATTCCTTTGGTTTGTTTCTTAAATTCCAGGTAAGAGTGAAATCATATGGTATTTTTCTTTCTCTGATTAACTTATTTCACTTAGCACTGTACCATAATATTTAAGTTGTTTTTTGCTTATGTATTTTAGAATATTCAATAATTCAAATGAGTGATTAATTCTCAATCTTCAGGAAAATAAAATCTAGCCTGAAATGACAAAACTTAAGGAAAATGCAAAAATTTATAATGAAAAAGGATTAAGTTATATTTTGTTTGTCAAATAGATTCCATTATTGGAATAAACATGAATTTGCAAGACAAATAGTAAATAATATGTTTGCAACACCACACACGCGCGTGTGCACACACACATATGCCCACAGGCAATATCCTTCTTTGCAATATTCCCTCTATCGCCTCAGAATTTACATATTGCTTATGTATCTTTCTTTGTTTTAATGAACCTGGATTCTTTAATAATTCCCTGACTTTTTCATCATAGAGTCATTTTTTATTTACCACACTTTTCATCTACCTCATATAAGGATAGTCTTCACTGATATGAGTTTTTTTAAATCCCAGAAATTACCCAGGTTCTTCATTGCTTCCTGATGGTGAAATTGATACCACTGGTATCAGGCAGAAAATTAGACATGTCCTTGATGGATATTTCTGAGCATGGCAGAATATTCCAGTGTTTATTAAAATTTTATTAATAAATAGTATAGCTGTGTTCCAGTAAACATTTATGGACATTGAAATTTGAATTTCAAAAAATGTTCACTTTGCACAAAAATAATTATTCTTCTTTTGACTTTTTCACCCATTTAAAAATTTAAAAGAAACATTTTTAGCTCAGGGATTGTACAAATAGGCAGCAAGGTAGGTATTGCAGTCTGTATGTTGTCAATCCCTGGTATAGACGGGCTACCATCTTATCTTTGGAACATCAGGGAATGCTTTTGAATTTAAGAAATTCATGACTGGTAAGACTAACTAAGACATGCCTGGTGAGAGAGAATTACATTTTCTAGCACAGAATAGGGACTTAAAAATTAATAATTGACTAAAGGAGGACTTAGTCCAGTGAAAGAGGTAGGAGAAATAGGAAATGATTGCTCTGGAATGCAGGATCTGCTATTTAAAAAACCTACAACAAAGATGAACCATGAAGTTTTGGAGAGATCAAACCACATTTAGTGAGGCTGACCTGAAGACCATGAAATGTAGGACAGAAAGTATGTGTATTGAGAGACTCATTTCAAAGCTTTCACCTGAGGTATCTTCCTTTGCAAAAAATGCATAATATTCTTCTTTCAGCATTGTTTAGGTAGTTAAATGAGATAATTGATGCAGAACTGCTACATGGAAAGAAAACTTACTTTTTTATTCCTTATATAGTAGCTTCTTTCCCAAGACTGTGCTTACTTAAATATTTCATTTTGACTTTATTAAATTTAATTGTTTATCTTGACAATCAGTGTTTTCATATTAATGTGGTTAAACTCCAAAAGTACTCTTTATCAAATTGGCCAGTTTGATTTCACCATGAAGTTTATTTTATAATTTTTACAAATCTGTGAAAGTTGTTGATAATATTGTTATAGCTCAGATAAACTAAATTAAAACTGTGTTATTTTGTTTTGTTATGTTGTTTTTTGGCTGGTAAGGACAGGAAGAGATTAAATATTGTGTTGCTATTTATAATTTATTTATAATCTATTTCTAAATTAGTTTTATTGTTTTGTTAATTTACTCAATAAATATTTACTGAGGGCACAATCAAAAGCAGCAATTATCTCTATATTATAATTTCAAAAGACAGAAACTACTTTTCCCATAAAAAACAAATCTGAAGTATAATTAACCACCTTAACAAGAAAGGCACAATTCTCCACTGCCCTTCAAATAATCATGAATGGATTATTTATTCCATAGATGCTAAATAGATGGCCACTTGAGCACATATCACCTCCTCCCCTTTCCTGTTATGTGTATTTAGTGCTGAGCACACAGCTCAGTGAGCTATCAGCTATTATTATAATGCTATTTTCGTCTTTAATGTTACACTTGACCTCTACATATGTGCTACTAAATAGGATGCTCTCATTAGGATGCTCTCCTCAATTTGTCACTTGGACAGTGAACTTAAATGAAAAATCTGTCCACTCTATATAAGGAGAAATGCTTTAACAAAAGTTTCACTTTTTCAATGACATTTAATTCATTAGATCTGAGGCAATGTTGTTAATGGATTGAGTTAGAGGATACTGCCCTATGCATTTTGATTGTCATCAAAATTGTCTACCATTCCCTCTTGGCTCCATTCCATTGACATTTGTGGTCTTTGGAATGTCATGGAAGGAAGCTCCAGGTTACTCATTTATGAAATAGCAGCATAAAGATCTATAGACCTCACAGAAAGTCAACTTTAATAATTATTAAATTTTTGTAAAATGTTAGGTAATACAATTTTAGCCTTCAGATTAGTGTTCTATACCTCACAGCAACACACAAATTATCTTTGTGACCTTAAATCATTACTAGAAACCAGTGACAGGGTTTATGAGTCAGAGAAACAGATTTTAAAACTTTTCTTTGGTCTATTTTCTCGTATATAGCAAGAAAAAGAATTATTAAATAAAAATCATTAGAAAGCAAATCAAAGGTAATAAAATTTTGAAACTTATCCAACATAATCAGCAACCCAACAAATATGGATTGCACACTAATTCTAAAGTTCTATACTAGTTCAGGAAGAAAATATGATATTTTCTGTACTAAAACAAGTGATCTATAATTGTCAAATTATTTTTAGTGTTACAAATAACCAAAGTAAACAGGTTGTTTCAAAGTTATCTGAAAAAATGTGGCGATAATCTGTTGATAATCTGTTGTAGCTTGTATCTTTGTTGTGACTCTCGATAAAGCTTTTTAAAAAATAACATTTCTAACATCTTTTTCAGTGGGGAGGAAATACTCTCAGGAGTAATGACTTCTATCATGCGGATTAGGAGACATTTATAAATGGCTTGGAAGTTCTAACTATTTTTCCTGGCACTACTCAAACCCCTCCAAATCTTCCACAGGGCTCCTAGCACTTTATGAACATCTTTTAAAACCTCTGTATCTGGGGGCTCCTGGGTGGCTCAGTCGGTTAAGCATTTGACTTCAGCTCAGGTCAAGATCTCACAGTTCATGGGTTCGAGCACAGTTTGTAGGTTTGAGCACAGATTATGGGTTCAAGACTCGCATTGGGCTCTATGCTGACAGCTCAGAACCTAAGCCTGCTTCAGATTCTGTGTCTCCCTCTCTCTGCCCCTTCCCCCCTCTTGCTCTGTCTCTCTTTGTCTCTCAAAAATAAATAAACTTAAAATAAAAAGAACCTCTGTATCTGTGTCAAAAATATAATACAAAAAATACTATAGTAGCATAAAATGAACCCCCAAAATTATCATCTGGTTCTGCTTACCTATTCAATCTTAACCTTTCACTTATCCATCTTTTATATCTTAAATTTTGGTATCCACAAAACTATATTCACCTTTATCAAAGTTCTACACCATTCACTCTCTTTTTCTGTTCAAACCATTCATTCTAAGCTTATTTTCGATGGCTTGGATACACCAGTCAGTTTGTAACCTTTCTTATGTTTTTTTTTTTCTCTCTAAAATACTTTATTCCACTACCTTCCTTCAATGTCCATATATTCTTAGCATGTTAGTACCTACCAGAGACAGTGCCCTAATAATTTAGGGGGAGCTCTTTGGAAGACGTCTCATTTAAGCTGATGTGTGAAGAAGAAGCAGTGGTTAAGCGGATGAAAGAAGAGAAGGCAATGGAGAGGAGGAGCACAGAGGGACAGACATGTAAAAGTCATATGGTGAGAGATGTTACTTGAGCAAAACAGGGACAGAATTGACCAGGGTGCCATATTAAGGAGTTCTATTTAACTTGGAGGATAATGCAAAACCCATGTGAAGTTGTTAAGCAGAGCAATATGTGTAATCAGATGCATGTCTGTAAATGATCATCATTGATAATTGAAAAGAATTACTCAGAGGAAGAGGATGGCCCAAGGATGGAGAGACACCAATTTAAAAGGTCTGGTAGTAATTGAGGGTTGGAAGATAATGGCCTGTACTACTTTGCAGGAGGAAGATAACAGTAAATATTTTGATGATAAAATCAATTACCCCTAATGATTAATTAAGTGTGAGAAATGGAAAACAGAAGTGAGAAAGAAAGACCATGCTTGTGGCTTAGGCCAACGTTTAAACATTTGAATAAAAGAAGGGCTTTTATGTGGTGTAGGGACAAGTTCAAGAAAATATATGCAGTAGGCTTTTTTTTTTTTTTAATGTTAATTTTTTTTGAGAGGAGAGAGAGTGTCTACAAGTGTCAGAATGTCATAGGTCTGGGTCTGGAGTTGTCTCTTGTCCAGCAAAAGAGAGGACACAGGATTGAGATGTGAGAGAGGCTAATGTCCGGGGAGACTAGAGCCCGAGTAAGGGTCCTTGCTCCATTTGGATTAAGATCAGAAGGCTGATAAGCATGATGGACGTGCACAAAGAGACAATGAAACTGTGAACATTAACTCATGGGTGTGAGGGAAAGGGGGTTTTGAAGATATGCAGTGATAGGGATTTGGTTCAATACAAAACAAAATCCTGGCTCCTGGTGGAAGGTTGTGTGCAGCAGACATGAGGCACTACTTCAGTTTACCTAAACTTGCTTAGGGGACAAGAAAGACAGAGCTTGCTACCTCAGGGTCAACAAGGCACCTTTCTTTTGCTAATTAGCTCTGCTCTGGGCAACTTCACCCTGCTGTGGTCTATAGCCCAGTTTACCTGTTTACCTATTTTGGTCCTTCCTGTGAATGCAGCTTTCTGCTATTGTACTAAATTGGGGGGCATTTCCACCCTGAATACCTAATCTTGTTTACCTAATTTTGGATATTTTCATCCTGAGATTTCCTATTTCTATACCTTTGTGCTATACTGAGGATCTTTGTCCTGTTTACCTAATTTGTTTACTTAATCTTGGATGCACATCCTGTGGCTTTTTATTTCTTTATGCCTTGTTAACCCATCAGTGCAAGCTTGGGGAATTCCTAAGCTTATTCTCCACAGCAGAGATAGAGGGAGAGACAGAATTCGAAGCAGGCTCCAGGCTCAGAGCTGTCAGCACAGAGCCCAACACGGGTCTCAAACCCATGAATTGTTAGATCATGACCTGAGCCAAAGTCAGACGCTTAACCAACTGAGCCACCCACGTGCCCCTATGCAATAAGCCTTTAATAAACTACAGTGTGATTCTGGTATTTATATCTAATTCTTCCTTAGCAGAAAGTCGGTGGAAAAACTTAACCAAAATATTAAGGAGAATGTTCTGATAAAACTTAGGTGTTTTATCTAAGTTTTTATCTATCCAAGTTCTGATAAAACTTAGATATTATTTTTTGCTAATACCAAGTATACTTTTTCTCTGGTTTCTTTATCATCCTGTCTACCAAACTTTGAATATAGGAGTTTAATAAATTATTTTCATATATTTAATATTTTCTTTATATTTCAGAGGTGAGGGAGGTGCTTTTCTCTGTAAAATATTTTCTAAAATGGCTATCAAAGAAGTGATGAGCTGATATCTGCATAAATGTGCAGGTTTTTTTTTTTTTTCTGTATAAGCATGTCTGAGTTCATATCTATATACTAAAGCAAACAAACACTATGAAGGTCAGGGAGGCTTATAGTCTTATGCACTAGAAATGTCCAAATGAAAAAATTTCTAGTTAAAATTCATGAGGAATACAAATCACCTTTATAATTGCTAAATAAGAAAAGCACCCCCCCCTTTTTAAAGTTTATTTATTTATTTTTGAGAGACAGAGAATGAGAGCATGTGAGGGAGGGGCAGAGAGAGAAACAGAGAATCCCAAGCAGGCTCCGCATATCAGTTTGAACTCATGAACTGTGAGATCACAACCTGAGCCAAAACCAAGTTGGATGCTTAACTTACTGAGCCACCCCGGTGCCCTGAAAAGGCCCTTCTTTAACATACTTAATGCATAGTTTTATACAATGAGTGACTCAGTACACTTTATTACAGCTGAGCATCATTAAAGACTGATTTTTATAGTATTCTAAATTTGCTTTTTATTAAGGTAGAGCAGAACTGTCAAATAATAATAATAGCAATGACAGTAACAATGGAAGAAGAAACAAAGGACCTTAATTTTAGTAAGGAAGGATCATTTTACCCAAAGCTATATTTGTATCACTAATGCACATTTAAAAAGAATATTGTGGGGGGCACATGGGTGGCTCAGTTGGTTAAGCGTCTGACTTCGGCTTAGGTCATGATTTCATGGTTTGTGAGTTTGAGCCCCGCGTCGGGTTCTGTGCTAATAGCTCAGAGCCTGGAGCCTGCTTTGGATTCTGTGTCTCGCTCTCTCTCTGCCCCTCCCCTGCTCATGCTCTGTCTCTCTCTCTCTGTCTCAAAAATAAATAAAACATTTTTAAAAAATTAAAAAAAAAGAATATTGTGGTATACATTGTGTTCTCTGACTCACTAGGGTAGGAGGGAATTTGGGAATCTTGGTAAAAGGCATTACAATTCAGAATATTTATAAACAATACTATAACTTACCTTTTCTAGTTTTCCTCTTAGCTATTTTATGAAGCAAATAATCAGGACATATTAATCCTCATATATCCATTATATTCTTTTTATTTAAAAAAAACCCCTCTCATTCTTAACCAATGAGACATGCAATGCTCTTTCAGTCACAACTTCTAATGCAGTTACATTTTATAGGTTTGGCCATATTTTTAAATTTAATTTTTAATTTAGATATGGCCAAGGTTCTCACCTTTGCTCTGATCCCAGCTCATTCTCTCTTTAAATCAGCAGAGGCAGGACTGACAGGAAGGGAATTAAGATGAGAAAGCAATCACCCTTGTGCCTCTCTATAATTCATTTCCCCTTCTTCACCCTGTGGCAATCACAGCAGTGGGTGAACAGAGGTGCAAACAGGGAGCATAGAGTCTCCCTGGATTTTGTGTTGAGTGTGTCAAATATTTGCAGAGGAGCGGAGCAATCTCTTAATAGCTACCAGGATCCACATATAAGAAATAATAATTAACAACCACACTTTTAACTTCTACAAAGGTAACTCAAAATGTAATAAAACTGTGTTGAGAGATCATCTGTTTTTATCAAGAAATCCTCTCACTTTCAAAAATATCATACAAAATGTATCACGCACAAATATTATAGTTAGAATATATTTATCACATGAAATGTTATATTAAAATAAATATTGATGGCCACATTGCCAAGCTTGACAATTTGAACATAAGTAGTACTTTGGAAGTCCTCTAACCAGACATGCCTTTTTTTTTTTTTTTTATTACCCATCCATTTGATTTCCTTTACAATTTAAACATTTGTCTGTTACAGTAATATATATATATATATATATATATGTATTTTATATATATGACATTTTCTTGGTTTGAACTGTATACAATTCATATAAAACTATGTGCTCTATTCAGTGCATTTTGTTTATTTGGCTCAATATTACATATTTATGACCTATCCAAATTGATATATGTAGCCATGGTACATTTGTTTTCAGTGATGTCTTTTACAATTTTATAAGGATATACATGATTTATTTCTCCTTTGTTCTATTGATGGACAGTTCCTGGGAAAATATTCAAAATATTTAATAATAAGTGGTACATAAAAATTGAACAGTTAAAATAGAACTGTAACCACTCTGAACAAATTACAACTTAAAAGAAACAGCCATATAAGTGCTTCCCAGCAAATTCCAACTTTTGGGATAGCTTCCTTTTTCTTCTTACTAAAATAATTTCAATATGAATATATCCAAACATTTACCTTGGTGCAAGTGCACTGACTTTTTTTGTTTTTTAAGAAACTCACCTATCAGTAAAATTGCCAAATTTTTGAATACATGCATGTCTATTTTTATTAAATGATACCAACTTGTTCATGGTGTTGTGCCGATTTCATGTTATCAGCTGTGTATGAGTTCCCCATTAATCCACTAGCACTGGTTTTTGTATGCTGCTTAAGTTTTCTAGCCTGGTGGAGGTAAGATGGAAAAGAAAAAAAAAAAAAAAAACCTGCCACATCAAACCTGGTGAACTGTACATAACCCAGATATCAATAAAGCTGGATCTAATAATATAATAGGATTAGTGATGAGATAGGTTTTGTTCTTCATGGAGAAAAGGGGAGCACTTAAATACCTGAAAGGCTAGTGAAGCAAAATGTAACAGGAAGTACTAGTTGTTCCCCACATCCACTCACCCCTTATTTTTAGGTGCCAAATTTTATATGCACACGTTAACATCCAGCTAAAGATAATAATTCTTCGTTCTCTAACAGTTGAGTGAAGCCAAGTAATTAACTTTGGGCAATGAAATGTAAATGGTAATGATGTGGATTATTTCTGGGTCATCACCTTACAGATAAAGCCACTTGTTCTTGATTCTACATTTTTCTTTCATACTCTCTGGGAAATGGTGATAATTAGAGCAAATTTGGGAGTTTGGTTTTGATGACAGAAGTACCACCATCATCCCCTCAAAGCTGAAAATCTTGTTCTAGTATTTTACCGAGTAAAAATAAACTTGTATTTAAGTCAATATATTTGATATTGTCATAGCAGCTTAGCCTGTAGCCTGCCTAATGCACTTGAAAAAATATTTTCTCTATACATTCCTGTATTTTCAAAATAAAATCTATAATGAGAAAGAAATCTCTGTATCTTTCTAACTATCTACATAAAAACTAAAAACAAATAAATACAGCAGATGTGTATAGTACATAAATAAATCTCTTTAACAATACAAAGCAAACAGGAATCACTAACCATGTCACAAGTCATTTCTAGATATACACTCTAGCTAGAATATTAAAAAATATATAATGAATCAGGACTCAATGAATATTTTTATTTATTTTTGGCCATATTGCAGCAAAATATTTTAGGTTTATATTTCTACTTATATGACCTGACTTTTGTTCATTTTCTAACATTTTTCTTTACCCATAAATTACAGATGGAGTTTACATTGAGAATTCTTTTAAATCAAAAATACTGTAATTTGCGATTCATAAAGATTTGGTTAAATGAGTTACTAAGTATCTCATGGTGAAACAAAATTTATTTAACTATTACTACTTTGAAATAAGAAAGGAAATACCAGTGACTTTTCATTAAATTAGCATGACATTTTAGTGGCCATGGACAACATAATTCCTTAGACTGTGTTATATTGCCAATGCAGTTACCAGTAATTTGAAAATATAAAGTTCTATTTTACAACACCCTTCTCACAAACATTCAAGGTCAGGAAGAAATAAATATAATTTAATAATATTTTAGTATTAAATCAATCACCGAGTTTCAAGATTCCAGTCTAAAAGCTTTGTGGATATTTCTTCCTATAGACCTGCAAGTTCCTACTTGTAGGTAGGAAGAATGCATAGTTTTATTTTTTTTAATTTTAGGTGTGGAAGAAGCACTGGACTTCAGTCCTCAATCTATAGGGATACAAATGGAATTTTTTATAAGTTATAAAAACCTCATCTCCTGAAAGCTATACTTCCACATAATGGTGGGGTCAGAAGTAGGTCCAGAAGCCACGCATTTGAGTTTCAACTAAAGATAATATTCTTTCATTAAATCCTTATTTCTTATTTTTGCATATGCATATCCTTATCGACTTTTGCATATGTTCTTTACATTGTTTTTTTCAGTGAGAAAATTGTTTTTTTATTAATTTCAGTATCAGTGCTAACAATGTTGACTTGTAATGCGTGAAATTAAGGTTTTTTGTAATTCTCATTAGCATGTGAGAAAGTTCCTAGATCTTGACGATTATATCAGTAAATGCATTTAAATGTTAGATAAAATAGCTGACCCTGCTTTCTAGTACACAAACCTTCAAAGTACAAATTGAAATTTGGTTATGGTACATCTACGCATTTCAATAATGACACTTTGCCATGATTTTTCAATGCATTACTTAACTTTAATTTTTACATGCTGTGGTTAAAAATCATGGTAGAATAATTCATTAATTTTTCCCATTTAGATATTGCCACTGACACATTTTAAAGACAGTATTTAGCCGCTAGGCCTGGGAAAAACTCAAAGCAAAAGAAACTAAATTTCCTTTTCTCTGGACTAAAATTTGTATTCAGAAGGAAAATCCAACTTCTTTGAACATGCAGGTGAGGTCTAATGCAGGTTTTCTATTAACTATGGTCTCCTGGGTTTTGTATGCATTATATGTGAAGTGAACAAACTCACTGGTACGATTACCTCAGCCATCAAGGAATAAAACTAGTGAACATGCTTTCCTTTTTTTTCTTACCTTTATAGGTATATCTCATTTCATTTTTTACTGGCTAGTGGTCTACGTGTCACTGATTGAAAAGTAATTCAAAATAAACCTAAAAGTGTAAGACTTCAAAAGAACCAGAATTAAATTCTTCTGGTGCTACAGAGAATTAACATTAGAATTGGGGGAAAAAAGTGCTTTATTCACATTTAGAAGTATCATATAAATAGTGTGTTTATGTAGATATTCATATAACAACTTTTTTTTTCCCCTGGGGGCTCCTGGGTGGCTCAGTTGGTTAAGCTTTGGACTCAATTTCAGCTCAGGTCATGACCTCATGGTTCATGATTTCAAGCCCCGGGGAGGGCTGTAGGCTGACATTGTGGAGCCTGCTTGGGATTCGTTCTCTCCCTCTCTCTGCCCCTCCCCAGATCTCTCTCTCAAAATCAATAAATAAACTTTAAAAAATAAACAAACAACTTTTACTCCCTGAAGATTATCAGGAAATGCAGTTTATTGCAAATGGAACCAGAGAAATATTCTTAATGTGAAAGAGACCCTAAAAATCTATGAAATAAATGGCTGAGAGGTATGTGCAAGATGTGGGGATGGGAGAAGGGGAAGACAGATATGAGGTTTATAGATGGAGTGATGAGAAGAATCTCTTACGACGCAAATGATGACTCCACCTCTTTATAAAGACAGGCTAATTACATGAACATAAATTTTTGGAAACACTATGCATAGCATCAATATACTTGAACATTATATAAAATTACTTGCATATCTATAAATGCAGTAATGAATGAATTTCAGGATTCTAGAAGAATGTTTTGATAAAGTAATAACATACATTTCTTTATGATTACCTTAAAAATAATAATAAAAAATAAAAAGGAGATCATGCATCCTAAATCTAATTCAAGGTAATTAGCTCTGAGCATTTGGTAGGTTTTTTTTTTGTCATAGTGGTAATATTTTTATTCATATTAATTATAAAATCTATACTTGACTCAGAAATCAAAGCACTCTTGAGCATTTGGTAGGCCTCCCTCGATAATGGGAAAGATGTGGTCTTATGGACAATGACAAAAACCTTCCAAAGTGGAGTTTGCCTTTTGTGTGATCATATTGATATAGTACATTAACTATTCCTAAAAGTCAGCGTAGCTGCATGGTAAAATAGTGCTTTTTTAGTTAATCAACTTTATTCTAGTAAACCGTTTTAGATTGACAGCAAATAGAGCAGAAAATCCAGAGAGCTCCCACATACACTACTCCCTCTTCACCCACTCCCATAAAACCCCCACTATTGACATTTCACTTCATAATGGTACATTTGTTATAATTGAACGAAGGCTGAAAAATGATTATCACCCAAAGACCATGGTTTACATCAGGGTTCACTTTTGGTGCTATATATTCTATGTGCTTGAACAAATGTATAGTTACATATGCCCACCATTGTAGTGTCATACAGAATATTTTCACTGCCCTAAACCTATTCATCGCACCTTCTCCATAACCTCTGGCCACCATTGATCATTTTATTTTTTCCATAGTTTTGCCTTTCCCAGAATGTCATATAGGTGACATTAAACAGGATATAAGCCTTTTCAAATTGGTTTCTTTCTGTTAGTAATATGCATATAAGGTTTCTCCATGTCTTGATGGCTTGATAGCTCATTTATTTGTATGTTTGAATAATATTCCTCTGTCTAGATCCAACAAAATTCATTTATCCATTAACCTAGGACATCTTGGTGTCCCCAAGATTTGGCATACAAATAAAGCCTCCACTCTAAGTGAGATATTTTCTTTGCCTGGTTTCTTTCAAGACTTTTTCCTTATATTTATGAAATGTTAATATGGTGTAATTAGGTAGTGTTTATATGAAATGCGAATATAACTAGGTAGTGTTTTAGCGTCCATCTCCCTTCGTGTTCTCTGAGTTTCCCAGATCTATGGCTTGGTGTTTGACATTAATTGGGGACATTCTCAGTCATTACTGCTTCAGATACTGCTTCTTTTCTTTTCTTTCTTTCTTCTCCTTTTGGCATCCCCATTACACCACTGTAGTACCACAGTTTGAGAGTGTCCTATTCTGTTGTTTATTTTTACAGTCTTTTCTCTTTGCTTTTCAGTTTTGGAAGTTTCTACTGTCATATCCTCAAGCTCACAGATTCCTTCCTCAGTTGTGTCCAGCCCATCAAAAGCATTTTTCTTTTCTGTTACTTTGTTTTATATCTCTAGCATTTATTTTTGTCTTGTTTTTCTTAGAATTTCTATTTATTTGCTCACAATGCCCATCTGTTCTTGCATGTTGTCCACTTTTACCATTAAAGCCCTTTATATTAATCAGAGGTTTTAAAAAATTCCTACATTCCTGCCATATCTGACTTTGCTTTTGTTGCTTTTTAAGTCTCTGTAAACTGTGTTTTTGCCTTTTAGTATCTTTAAAACTTTGTTACAAGGTGGGTATGCGGTACTGCATAAAAGGAACTGCAGTAAACAGGTCTTCGGTGATGTGTGGGCAGCGTGTGGGGAGATGGGCAGTGTCCTGTGATTAGTCTCTGACTTCTGGAAAGCCTTTGCCCCTACACTGTGTAAGTTATGACTGTGTCCACCAGTCTATCCAACTTTGAGGGGCAGTATCTTGCCCCCTGACTTCATTTCTCTGCCATATCCAAGACTAGTTATTGATTTTTCAGTTTGTTCAGCTTTTTACTTGTCGTTAGGATGAACTAGCAACTTCTAAGCTCCTTATATTCTGGACTGCAAACCTGGTTGTTGTTGTTGTTGTTGTTGTTGTTGTTTTTTAAGTATGAGATTACATTACAACATCTTCCTTCTCTACCTACACCCTTAATACCAACCATGAATTCACACAGCAAAACATGACAGGGTTATTGTTATTTATATATTCTTTTCAGCCTTTTAAATAATCTCAGGATATTATAATTTTTATTGCTATATGACTGAAATCCATAGTAATAAATAATTATTAGCTTTTATACTAGATTTTGAGACATGTTATGCAGTCACTTTATCAAGTTTTATTCAGAATATAATTATTATCATTAAGTGAGAATATTTCTTCCACTCTGATACTTATAAATGATATATTTGGTGCTATTTCTGTCAGTCATCATATATTTTTAAAGAATTGTTTGGGGGTGCCTGGGTGGGTCAGTCAGTTAAGCATCCAGCTTCGGCTCAGGTCATGATCTCATGGCTTGTGAGTTCGAGCCCGCATCTGGCTCTGTGCTGACAGCTCGGAGCCTGGAGCCTGCTTCGGTTTCTGTGCCTCCCTCAGTCTCTGCCCCTCCCCCGCTCGCACTCTGTCTCTTTCTCTCTCTCAAAAATAAATAAAAATGTTAAAAAAAAGTTTAAAGAATTGTTTGGTTCCCACTGCATCTTTTTGTTGTGATATGCCTAGTTATGTTTGCTTTTGTCTCTGTTAACTTGAAATACATGAGCTCATCTAAAAAATGCATTTGCAAATATATTTTAGTATGTATATACAGAGAACTTTTTTCCAGTTGAAAAATTATGGAGTAGCAGCCAGTGGTGGTAGGAGAAGTGTTTGGGTTATTTTGATCAATGTTTGAAAGGTCCCTGAAGAGGGATGAGAACAGCATGATGAAGCATCAACCCACTGGGTATTTGGAGGATCTTCTCCAGGCTGGGCTGTGGGCCATTTATGAGAGTATTGTGCTAGGCCCTTTCAAAATGATTCTAAAATGCAGGTCTGTCCTGCCACTTGGAAGGGCTGGCTCTGGTATGTCAAGCAAGGACACTGCCAGCATACCATCATTTTTTTTTAACCTTTAAATATCCTTGAATCACCAAAAATAGCCATGAACTTTAGCAGCTAAAATATGCTTAGCAGTATCCCTGGTGAAATGGTTCCTATCTCTCTCGTGTTTCCCCATCTGTTCATGCTCTAAAATTGGGGCATTTTAGGACAGGGAAATCTAAATGGCTCTCTGCTACTCATTATTAAGTTTAGGGGTCAGTCTTTAATATCCTATTGATTTAAGTTTATACAAATTTGTAGTATATTATATGTTTTCAGTACTGGTGCAGATTTTTTGTTGGTACATTTATTTGGTAAATTAAAAGTTTAACTCCATTCTAATAAAAATATTAATAAAGCTCCCATGGGTAAATGAATAGATAGACGAGAAAATATTGAAAGAAATTTTACCACTTAAATATTTGGATATACCCTATAAAGCCCTGTAACGTTATTTACAAATATATTCCAATGACTAATTTTAGTCATTTTCATTGATCCTATAGCATAAATTTATTTCATAAATGCTGAATTTTTATTCACCTGTAAACTAAACTAATATTTATTGGCTTCAGCAAAGGCATTGCTATGATATAATTACTGTGACATCCAATATGTTAAAATGTCTTTTTTTTAACATTATTTACTTATTTTGAGCGAGAGAGAACACACAAGTAGGGGAAAGGCAGAGAAAGAGGGAGAGAGAGGATCCCCAAGCAGGGTCCATGCTGACAGGACGGAGCCAGAGTCAGGGCTTGATCTCACCAACTGTGAGTTCACAACTTGAGCCAAAATCAAGAATTGGAAACTTAACCTACTGAGCCACCCAGACGCCCCTAGGATGTCTTTTTGTAGCTCTTTTCCCATAAGTACAACTTAGATTATGTGAAAATTATTGGATCTAATCTTTACCAAGTAAGATTTTGTTTGGCAAGCCACAGGATGCTTCATCAAGAATGGTTTAAACAGGTATGGGAAAAAAAATCTTTAAATATCAAGATAAATGGAAGTAGGGAATCAGGTACACCATCATAAAGAATCCTAAATCTACTTATTTTCATGTTCTGTTTACCTTAACACTTAACTTTTATCTTCATGATTTAAAAGTGGCTGCTATGCCTCAGGGAATCTCACTTAAGTTCCAGGCAATTAGTAGAGTGAGGAAGCAGGGTGAAGAGTCTAATGTAGAAAGTCCATGATTTTACAGTCTACAAAACACCTTTCTGAATTTTTATTTCTATAGAATCAACAAGAAAAAGCTTGATAATCTACAAAATTATAATTTCATGATTTCTCCTGAAGTTGGCTATGTTTTAATATACTTATTAATAGTACCTAGATTTTTAGTAAATGAACAAACGTATGAATAATCTAATGGTAAAAGGATAAGAAGTTGTTAAAATGAGTAAAAGTTTTGGTGGCAGAATTGACCTGTACGTTGGTGGAAGAGTCTTATTATTTCAAAAATACTGTTCAGATTAACTGTGTATTCATGTTCAAAGGGTAGATTTGGAGTATGCACACAGTGAGTTTCTCACTTACATTTGGGGGTATTAAAGCATGTGACTCCATCAAAATTTTTGAGGAATTAAAAGTGGTAGGCTCATCTTTGCTCTTGAATGTAATTGATATTTTCTAGATTGATTACTTATGACAAAGTGAAATACAACCAGAGGTGAGAGAGAAAGTATCAGCTACTAACAAATAATCTGGACTTCCGTTTTTTTCTTATGACTTACTAATAGAACAGCTTTTGTATAAGTTGTTTTCACACTTGGAAGTTTAGTTTTCTCATTAAAATTAAAAATCAAGGATCATAAGAAATTTTTAAATTTATTCATTTATTTATATATGTGGATAAAACAGATAAACATATGGGGGGAAAAAAGAGAAGCAAACCAGGAAACAGATTCTTAACTATAAATAAGGGTTACTGGAAGGAAGGTGGGCAGGCAGATGAGTTAAAAATAGGTGATGGGTATTAAGGAGGACACTTGTGGTGAGCATTGTGTGTTGTATGTAATGAACCACTAACTTCTACACCTGAATATTACAGTGTTTGTTAACTAACTGGAATTTAAATAAAGAATGAATGAATGAATGAATGAATGAATAATATATCAGACAGATGTCAATGAAAAACCTAGAATATAGGCACTGAACAAATATTAGTTTTACAGTAACACAATTCCATTTGACATCATTTATAGAAAAACAAAGAAATCAATTAATTTATTTTCAATTTCAATTAATATACTCACTGAAAATAATCTATATACCTGTACTTGGAATTTTGTGAGAGCCATACAAATGCATATCAGTTATTTTGCTAACTGAAATCTCAACCTGCCTACGTGTATATTCAGTAGTAAATTGTAAAATTTCAATTAAATATTTGAAATATACAGAATGAACAATGTTGTAAGATAAAAGTAGCCTAAATGCAATTGCCTTATTGATATGATAAATTTACTAGAGTGTTCAAATAAACATCTGTTGCCTACACTCACAAATGTGTTCAACCATTCATGCTTCAAATGCCTATCATATTTTTAATTGAGCATAATCTATAATTCAATTATAGTTTGTCTTTTAGTCTGTATGAATGTGATACTGAGAGAAAGGTTTATTAATAACTATACTTTGGAGGAAAATAATTTAAATTTGATAAAAATTCTAATAATAAGGGCATTTAGTTTGATAATGGCCAGATAATCTCATCTAAATTCTTGTAGTCCACAAATTTCTAAGGGCATAAATTTAACGTAATATTTCTGATTTATATATCCACAACAACAAGGAGATATAAAATGGGCCAAAAGCACATCAAATTTATCAAGGAAGAAGAAGTAAAGAAGTTGGAACAGTGGTAACTGCTGGGTTAAGGGAGGAGAAAGCTGATAACTAACAATATTCGTGGAGGAAGATATGGCCAAAAGAGGAGTTACTCTACTCAGTACGTTGAAAGGCTGAGATCACTGCAGTGTTAGGTGAGCTAAGGGCAGAAGTTAGATGCAGGACTGAAAAAACAGTCATTAATGTAAAGCATTCCTAGAGAGAAAGTATATTGACTCGCAACCCCATTCTCCATACAAAATCTGTATAGAGAGGCATATAGGATAAAAAATTAATTTTCTTACAGGGCCGTGAGCAATTTTTTTCAAAATGCTTATATTTAGTACCTTTCCCACGTGAAGCCTCACTTTTATGTGATGAATCAAAAGTAAAGCCTATCAGTTTAAAAGCCCCATTTATAGGCACAGAACACTGAAATATCTATTCATTGTTGTTATATCCCTTAAAATTAACTGCAAACCACAAATTATGCCATTATTTTTGGCTTACTGTAAACTATTGACATTTTATAATAAAAATGCCCCATCCCTTCTTTTAATATATTTAATGGAATATAAAAACCATAGTGATTTTATCACTCATTTAAAACAATACATGAATAAACTATTTTTAAGAAATTAATTATAAACCAATAACTATATTTACAACATCATAGATATTACAGTAAGGTAATATAAAAATTGATCTAAAGGAAAATCATATGCTTCTAGGAATGAAAGATGCTCAAAAGGGCCTGCATAAACATATGGGCATTTGTGCACAAATGTACAACTCTACTGGTGTTGAAAAGAATCAAGAATGTGGTACAACCATGAAAGAACATCTACGTAATAAAAATTAACATATGGAAAGAACTATTAAAATAACATACATTCAAAAATAATAATCTCATTATTAATTAATGAACCTGATAGAGAACAAATGTGAATAGCAAAGACATACAAAATCCTAAGTAAAAAATAAGAAAAATATCCAAAATGAGTGGAGGAAAAGATAGGAGGAGAAAATGTTTATAGTCTTAGGGCACATTTCCATGTTGATAGAAGTTACCCATACTACTAATTAGAAGACAGTAAGACCCAGACCTAGACAAACTGCAAAAGTTCAGAGCCTAAGGGTAAGAGAAAATTTTACACTTCTCTAAAGAGGACAAAAGAGTATTATATTATTACCAAACACATCTTGAGCCTCACAGGATAATATAATATGATATATTCATTTCAAATTTCTGAGGGAAAAAATTCAATTTAATGTTAAATTCTATACCAGACCAATGCTCAATCAAATCTGTTGCTAGATTGCTTATAGATATGTTAAAATTCAATATCGTAAGATATTATGTGAGGATCACTTAAAATCTATATAATGTATATTTAAATCTATTATATATTTTACATTTATATTATATATAACAGATATAATATGTAAAATGTGATATATATCCCATTATATATATATTATATCAGGATCATCTATATATTATATATATACATATATATATATATATCTTACATATATATGTAAACAAACAGGAAAAATGCACAAGGGAAGGAACAGAAAATAAGAATACCTACAATCAAGAGAGTGGATTCAACTCAGGAGAATAAGAAAGAAAGTCCAAAATACATTGTTGTGCAATATCCAAGGAAAATTATCAGTAGAGGTTTAAGCAGATTTATACAAGACATCAAAAACATTACAACTGATGAAAAAATGATGGGATTTGATAATCTCTGATTTTTAAAAAAATTTAATGAGAACATAAAAATTATTATTCATGGGATTTGAAATTTTACTTGTTTACATTGTCTTCTATATCCCTGGTTAACAGGAATTTAGTATTATTTTTTATTTTCTTTTTTTTTTAATTTAATTTAATTTTATTTTTTTAATTTTTTTTTTCAACGTTTATTTATTTTGGGGACAGAGAGAGACAGAGCATGAACGGGGAGGGGCAGAGAGAGAGGGAAACACAGAATCGGAAACAGGCTCCAGGCTCTGAGCCATCAGCCCAGAGCCTGACGCGGGGCTCGAACTCACGGACCTCGAGATAGTGACCTGGCTGAAGTCGGACGCTTAACCGACTGCGCCACCCAGGCGCCCCTTATTTTTTTATTTTCAACATTCATCTTAATTTGACGTTTTCTATATGCATTTTTGAGATTTTGATTGATTTTGTAGGAGGTATCATAAAAGTAAATGTGCAAAACAATAATTTGTGTTTGGAATCAGCAGAAATGATAAATATAGAAATCCTAATTTCCTCTCATAGTATAAATGAGACAAAAGTCAAAAATATTTATTTAAATCCTCTTAATAATTGTATAATTATTTCATAACTGCAAGGCCTTTTAAAATTTATTTCAGCTTACAATAAAAAAGTAACTAAAGTTTAACAATTTATTTTTTTCTATTCATTTTTTTCTCCTGTGAAATTGAAATTATATTTAAAACCATCTATTAATATCACGTGTATGGGACAGTTCTGGCTCCTCTTGTATTTATAGTGCGAATCATGATGCTCACCTACAGGCACTCACATAAGTAATGGACATATTTTTTTTAAGTACATTAATTCTATTTACTCATAAAATATTAAAATATGAAACGAAAGATTTAAACTAACACTGCCTAGTTATTTTTATGTGCTCGGTATTACATATGGTTGTTTTTTAGGTAATGTTATGTAAACTTTAGAATAAATACTTTTTTCACTTCTGGGTTAAATCTTAGACATCTAATGAAGAACAAAATGCAGCAATTTCCAGCCTTCGTGGCATTTACATTTTATACAAAAACTGGTAGGGTAACTCTCATTTGCTCCCATTTTACCCACTAGGAAACTATATTTCACAATTGGTTTGGACACTTCTGTAACCAGATGTCAGCAGAGATGTATCTCCTTTTGAGCTTCAAGTGAAATTTCCTGCAATCTTATGCCATGTTCAATAAGATAGAGGTAATCTGAGTTTTCAAATTCCCACCTGGCTATGAACTTCTGCTTCTGCTGCAAGAGTCAATGAACTGCTCACACCACCAGTCTTTGATTTCTGTACAGATTCCAGATTATAATGAGTTTACATAACATTGATGTGGTTGTCAATCCTTTCCTTTAATTCCATAAAGAACAAACAAAACAGCAGTTACAATAATCACAAAATCCAAAGAAATGCAAATAACTAGAATTGAATATTTAAAAAAAATACAGTTAAATAATATTAAGGTATTTCTGACAATGTGAGTTCTTATCTCTTCTAGACTTTAGTCACTCTGCTTTCTCCAGCCTTCACATTCATGGACATGTTGAGTGCAGAGCATTTTCACTTGCTGTATGCTACCAAGTCATTTCCCCAACACCTCCACCTATATCTGAGGCAGTTACTTGCATAAGCAACTTTTTACCAAATCATAAGTTTCCAAGCAAACATGTACTTGCATAAAATCAAATATCTGGTCAGTGATGAAACCAATATTCACATGCCTCCAAAAGCATAGACTTGTCACGAAATTTGTGCCTTAATTATTAATAGCAATAAATAATGAAGTAGAGCATAATGGGATGATCTTTTCGAGCATAGTTATGAGGCAGGAACAGTGTAGCATATAAGCATTCTACCTATGATAATAGTTAAAATTCACTGCAATTACTATGGGCCAGGTACTGTGATAAGAGATGTGTTCAGGGTTTCCTGACCTCCTTAAAACATCCATAAGAAAACATTAAATAAATATTGTCATCTTCCAGGACCATGAACTACAGGATTGGCCCACTGTGACAGATGTACTAAGTTGTGGTGTCATCTCCACCACGTCTGTCTGATTGCAGGGTTTATTGTGTTAACTACTATTCTACACTACTGGCACCTCACGTAAAATGTACAACGGCATTGCAGATTTTGCAGAGGCAGATAACAGGGTGCTGAGACATCAAATAACTTTCCCAGGTGACAAAGCTGGTAATGATGAAATTTCTAAACATAACCTTTTCGTGTAACTCTGAACCCTTGCTCATTCCACTGCGCCATGGTACTGTTTAGATCAATGCCATTTCAGCTTTTAGCAACCAGGGTTTGTCACATCTACAAGTCCTAATTAGATTTTGTCAGCCTCTTTTCTCTGGATGAGGCCATTGTAGTGTGAAGCCAAAAACCCCAGTGATCTGTAAATGACATTAACTTAGGCTTATAATGTAGCCCAAGCATGCTATTTAAAAATTTGTCTTTTTTCAACTTTAGAATGTGAACTATCAAATGATATTAAGTTTGAAAATAATGGTCTTTAATGGCATTATCTGATGGACAAAATTTTACAATAAAGAAAATCTTTTTTTGTTTTTAATTTAAGGAAATTTTTCACACTTTAACTTAATATATCATTTCCTCTTTTTTGGGGTTCATTATTTTATAATATATTTGGCCTTTCAACAAGCTTTATTTTCTGAAGACAGCATGTATAATGTGCTAGAGTTTAATGTCATTAGTAATAGACCTCTGGTTTCAAGTTGATTTTTAGATTTTATTTTCTTACCATAAAATAGTAAAGTTTCTCATGTTAAATGTTACATTATTGATCATTTCACTGACAGTGTATTGATTCAATGTGGATGCCAGACCCAGGGCTCTAACCAAAAAATTGACTTTGTTTTTCTTTTTTTAAGCATTATAATGTATACCTTAAAATTTATTTTTCATATGTAATTAAGCATTAATATATTGAATGGTCTACCTTACGAAATGGATTATTTTAATAACCTTTTATAATTCTTTATAAACTTAATCCATTCTTGAAACTTCAAAATACTAAGATTATAGGGAATTTTCCCTACCAAAACATATTAACAAAGTGTCATCTAAGTTCATAAATATGTTAAAGAACATAAGCCATTTTTATAGTTAGGGTATATAATATATATCATTATGCATTATCAGATGATCATATTTTTTTGAAATCCATACATACAAAAATACATTTCATTCAATATGACAGCCTTCATTCCAAAAGAACAAATGCTTCATTTACCTCCAAAAGGAAAACAATATCAAAATACTTTTAAAATTGCCAACACTCAATGTGTTCTAAATTATTTAATCATAGAAGCAGTTTAAAATAGGACCATTATAAAGCTATAAATCTAAGACACTACTCTGTAATTAAACATCTGTTTTTGGTTTGTTTGTTTCTTTGTTTTGCTTTTTAAATTCTACATATAAGTGAAATTATATGGTATTTGTCTTTCTCTGTCTCATTTATTTCATTTAGCTTAATACCCTCAAATTTCATTTATATTGTTGCAAATATATACATACATGTATATTTTTGAAATGACGTATGGAAAATTTATACTCAGGTAGAGACTGATATCCTAAAGCAATCACAAATGATTTTGGTGAAAAAAACGTTTACATCTCCTACTATGATTGTGGATTTGTTTGTCTCCTTAAATTTACGTACTATTAAAATTAACTAGTTTGATACTATGCTGTTAATTTACCAGTATATGCAATATCAACACATGATAATTATAAATAAATGTGATATATATATCATATTTTCTTTATCTATTTATCTGTCAATGGACTCTTAAGTGTTCCCATGTTTTGGCTATTGTAAATAATGCTTCAATGAACATTGGGTATAGATACTTTTTGAGATAGTGATTTGTTTTCTTTGGATATGTACCCAGTAGTGGAATTTCTGAATCACAAGGTGGTTCTATTTTTAAGTTTTTGAGGAATCTCCATAGAGATTTTCCTCTATTAAAAAAATAGATTTTTTTCTATTGAATTGTATGATTCTGAGTTCTTTTGTATTTTGTATATGAACGCTTTATCACATATGAGATTTGCAAGTATTTTCTTTAATTCTGTAGGTTGATTTTTTCGTTTTGTAGGTGGTTTTCTTTGCTGTGCAGAAGCTTTTAAGTTTGCTGTAGTACCACTTGTTTATGTTTGCTTCTGTTTCCTTTGCTCATGGGTAGCAAATCCAAAAAATCATTACCAAGACAAATGTCAAAGAGCTTACCATTACATTTCTTTCCAGGAGTTTTATGGTTTCAAAACTTATGTTCAAATCTTTAGTTCAATTGGAGTTAATTTTTTATGTTAATTTTTTTGAAATGATGTGTGACAATTTGTATTCAGGCAGACACTAATATCCTAGAAGCAGCCCCAAAGATCTCGTGAAAAAAAAGTTTCAATCTCCTACTATGATTGTGGATTTGTTTGTGTTTCTTTAAATTTGTTTAGTTTTACTTCAACTAGTTTGCAACTATATTGTTAATATAGTAGTATATGCAGTTTCAAGCTTATAATTTCCTATTGAGTTGGTCTTATCATTGTAGGCTATCAGTATGTAGTGACTCAATTTATCCTTAATAATTCCTTTTCCTGTAATATTGTATACTAGTTTCTTTTTTGTTTTATGGTTTGTATAACTATTTCTCTTTATTACTTTCATTCTTCCTGTTTCTTTTTTATTTCAGTTTTGCCACTAAAGAAATACTAAAATACAATTATCCAATAATAGAATTGTTATGAATTTAAGCTGAAAATATCTACATTTGGAGGAGAGTTTTATTTTTGTATTCAATATGATTGTCATTATATATTGGCTTTATCTGTATCTCTTTTCTTTTTTTTTGTTCTTTCGATTGATCAAGCTTTTACTTTCTTCCACCAAAAAAAAAAAAAAAAAAATCTACGTGCTTCTTACCTTTCTCAGTGTGGGCTCTTCTCTCCCTCTTGTTGTGGAGTTCGTTCCGTCAGTCCTCAGGTCAATTTCCTGAGTATTCAGAATGATTTGATAGTTATCTACTTGTGTTTGAGGGATGAGACAAGTCTAGGGCCATCCTACTACACCACCATGTTAGATCTCTCTCCGACTTTTACTTTCTTAATTTCATTTTTTTCTCCTTTCCTATCTTGCATTGAATTGATCAATTTTTAATCCATGTTTTCTCTTTAAAATTGAAGAGCATATATATTCTGTTTTTATCTTTGAGCAATTTTACTCAGATGCCTTAAAATGTATAATCGCATTAACAGTGTTTGAAGAGCATCCATTTTCCATTCTCTCAAAATTACATAAGACACTCAAAAGGAAGCCTACAACCTACATTTTTACCAATTTTGTTGGTCTCAGTGGATTTAATTTATCTCCAAATAAATTTGTTTTACAATTATTTTGTTAGTAAAGATTTTTGATGGGTAATATTTTGGTCTCTGAAATTTTTTTCTTCTCTTAACATATTATATTTCATTAGAGAAATGTAAATTGACTGTCCTTAGAAAATTGATAAATGGGGGCACCTGGGTGGCTCAGTCGGTTAAGCCTCCGACTTCGGCTCAGGTCAAGATCTCCCGGTTTGTGAGTTCAAGCCCTGCATCTGGCTCTGCGCTGACGGCTCAGAGCCCGGAGCCTGCATCCGATTCCGGGTCTCCCCCTCTCTCTTTGACCCCCCCCCCCCCGCTCTCTCTCTCTGTCTCTCTCTCTCTCTCTCAAAACTAAACATTAAAAAACAATTAAAAAAAAAAGAAAATTGATAAATGGGATATAGACTGGCATTAATTATAACAATAAAATCATAATGGTAACTTAGGACTAAAATAATAATTATTATTTTAAATAGGATCCTATGGGTGGGGAACATTAGTATTCCGCTAAGAACTTTGAGAAATTTGTGGTATTTCTTGAATAGTTTTTGTAAATTTATTCTAGACTTCTTTGTGTTCTGGCCTCTATTAATAATTGTGATAATTCTGCAGACACAATTCTAATTGTTTTCTTTCTGCACATAATCATTGGTTCTTTTTATGACTTTCTCTTTATTTGGCATGTTAGAGAGTCAACTATGTGCCTAAGATTAGTTTTTTATTTATTTTGTTCTCACCTCAACATTTTTCAGTTTTAGGATATATCTTTCTTTATGTCTCATGAGTTGTAGGCAATGCCATCTCAACTAGAAAACCTTTAGATTACCTTTTTAAATTTTTCTTAATTGTCCATTCTGTTGCTTATAGACTACACATGTGTATTATATCCTTTTTGTCTAAGAACCTCTCTGATATTTTCATTTCTTTGTATCATTGTGATGGTTTCCAAGAATTTTCCTCAGATGTTTCTGCCAGTCCATTCATTCTATGTTGAACTATATCTAATCTGATTTTTAATTAATCTATTAACATTTTAATTACAATAAAATAGTTCATTTCTAGTATGGTCATTTGTCCTTTTCCAAATCAGTCTATGCTTGTTTCATAGTGCCCTGGGCTTCTAAATTTTTTCTCATTCATTATTTCATCATTTTAATTCTTTAAAACACATTTATTTTATATTCTACTTTTGAGTTTTTACTCTATCTTAAATTCTAAGAATATTAATCACATTAGTTTGGTCCAAATAGATTTGGTCATAATAGATTATTCCCTTTGTTGATTTTACTTTTAATTATAAGCTCCATTATAGGGGAAACTTTATTTTTCTGTGTATTCTATGTTTTGGATATATTCCCAAAGAAAGATTTAAATATCTTTGGTTTCCCAAGAGTTCCCACTGTCATATATATATATATATATATATATATATATATATATGTATATGTATATATGAATTATATAAGAATTATATATATATATGAATTATATAAGAATTATATATATAATATATAAGAATTATATAAGAATTATATATATAAATATATAAATATATATATAAATATAAATATATTTATATTTATATATATATAATATATATAAATATAATATAAATATAAATATATATATATATAATTCTTATAAATTATCATCTTGGACTCCTTAAATTATCCTATGATTAGCACAGCCTTGGATTTTGATTTTCCAAAGAGTTGGGTATTTTTTTTCCTACTTAAATGCCAAGACAGATATAAGCCTGCAAACAACAAACCTGGTATGGCAGGAATATTTTATTAGTTTATTTTAATGCAGTAGTTCTCACCCAGAGAAAAATCTACCCCCCCTCACCCTACTCACACAGACATTTGTCAATATCTGGAGACATGTTTCACTGTCTCCAAAAATGAGGTGAGATTGTACTACAGGAAACTAGTAGATAGAGGTCAGCGGTACTGCTAAACATCCTATCATATAAAGGGTAGTCTCAACAACAAATAATTATCCAGCCTAAATGTCAACAGTGCCAAGGTCAAGAAATTCATACCATTAATTTATATTGCAATTAAAATCTAAATTTTGTTTTACTGAAGGGCAAGAAACAAAATATCCTTTTTATTCTTTTAGGTTTTTCTGTTTCTTCTTCAAACTTTGTTGCAGAAAATATACTGCTGTGTAAAGGGAAAATCATAATCCCCTTTTCTTAAAAACTAATGAGATTTGTTTTTCCTCTTCTAGTAAGTTTCTTCTAAGTTTAATTGATTTTCTTTCTCACTAAAACATGTTTAGGAAAACATTCATTTTTCTAAAGTACATTGAGTAGAAATGACTCCTTTCATAAATTATGTTATAATTCAGTATTTTGCATAGTGCTAGCCTGAAAACCAATATATCTTCTAATTACCATGAATAAACTTGCTATTTTTAGAATATGCAGACATGTGAAAACCTTGAAAATCTAATCACCTCCACCATGTATAGGCAAATTTCTAATAGATTTTTATTTTACTTTTCTTTTAGAAACATAGATTATTAAAATAATATCATTTAAAAGTTATCTAGTTCTATATCTTGGCTCAGTGGTAATATACACAATGCATTAAATTCTTGGAAAAATAACATTCTGCTTGATTATTTTTATTCTTTACCAGACAGATTTGTAGTAGCTTTAATTCTTATTCAATGATTTATCTTTTTAAAAATTAGTATAATGTTTATCATATCTAAATGGCAACTGTCAATGGAAATAATCAAGTATCTTTTAGAATAAGGTCAACCCCTCTGAGTAACATTGCAATATATCACGATGATATAAGTTTCTCCATTATACGCAAATGTGGAGGACAAGATGACTTTGCAACCTCAATTGCCTGGGAACACTGCCAAAAATTGAATTTTGTGCTACATTAATGTAATGGAAAAAGACTCAGTCTTGAATTGCACTTATGTTCTCTTGGATTAAAAAAAAAAAAACTTGCTATAACCTTGACTAGTCATTATATAGAAAACCACATTTCTGAAGGTAAGGCAAATTAAAATGGTACACATACTATTTTAGGTATTATAACAAATATTGTGGCAGTAATATTAGTGATAAACAGGTATTATAATAAATTCATTATTAATACATAAAAACATACACCAAATCTATATTAAGGTCTTACTGTATGTTGTACACTCTTCTAGGTGCACATCTAAGAAAATCAAGAACCGATGAGGTCACTCCCTCATGGAATTTATTATTTATTTGGGACAGGCATACAAGAAACCATTAATTAAATTAATACAAAATTATCAAGTCATGGCAAATACTATGATGAAAATTGGATACTGCATTATGAGAGTAAGTTCTATATGAAGAATATTCAGAGGAGGTGATGTTATGGTTTGAACTGTGTCCTCCAAAAGAAGCACTAACGCCTGCACTCTGAATGTGACCTCTTTTGAAAAGAGGGTCTCTGTAGATGTAATCAAGTTAAGATGAGATCATTAGAGTGGGCTCTAACCCAATATAACTGATTTTATTATAAAAAGAAAAATATAGACACAGAGGCACAAAGAAAATACCATATGGAGACAAAGACAGAGACTGTAGTGCTGCATCTACAAAGTGAGAAATGCCATAGATCTCTGGCCATCCCCCGACCCTAAGAGCAAGGCATGGCATGAATTCTTTATCAGAGCCCTTGGAAGGAATAAATTCTGCCAATATCTTAATTTTGGACTTCTAGACTCTGGAACTGTGAGACAATGAATTGTTGTTATTTTAAGCTACCCTGTTTCTGGTACTTTGTTGTGGCAGTCCTGGGGAACTAATATACGGGTATCTATGTTGAGACCTAACTTATGGTGTGAGTCAACTGTATGAAGAATTAGGAAAGATAATTCTGAGCAGAAGGATTAGATATTGCAAAGACTTAAAGCACAAACAAGATGCTTATGCATAAGAAAAAAAGATGATATCAATGGCTGTAGTGTGAAAATAATAAGGCAGAAATGGAGTTGTAGGAAGTGATATAGAATAGGAGGTGAACAACAAATCATGTTTTCCAGGTAAGGAGTTCATATTTTATTATAAGCAAATGAGAAAAGTTATTTGAAGATTTTAATAATAATTGGATATAATCAGAAAGGAAATTTGTATTTCAAAAAGAACATTCTAGAAAATAGAGAATGGATGAAAGAATGGAAAAGAGAGAAACAGGCAAAGCAGTGAGGCATCAGCGCAATAATACTGTGGTGTAAACCATAAATTTTGGTAATTTCTGTTGAGCTGGTAATTACTGGATATGGAGAAGAGTAAAATATTTGTGATATGTTGATAGGAATCACTGATGGAGAAGCATGGAATGAAAAATATAAAGAATCAAAGATAACTCCATGGTTTTTGGTTTGAGATCCTAAGTAGTTGATATCAATTCTTGATATCAGTGTCATAGACAATGAGTCTGGAGTTCTCTCTTGTCCAGCAAGAGAGCAGACAGAGAATTGAATACGAGAGAGGCTAATGTCTGGGAGGAGACAAGAGCCCAGAACAGGGAGGTTTGTCTCCATATTTATTGAGCTATCAAGATCTTACACACGGGTGGAACATGAAGAAGACAATCAGATAGTAACATTAACTTGTGTGTGTAAGAAGCAATTTATTATAATAAATTCATTATTAATACAAGGGTGGTGTTTGTGATCAAAGTATATTGGTGCCAAATGGAAAGTATTCCCTGCAGGTGATATAACAAGTTAGTCATGATCCCATTGTAGTATCTTACTAACTAACCTTGAGTTATTTCACCCTGTGGTGGCAGCTTTCAACCCTAAGCTTTTTTAACCTATTTCCCCACAACTCAGGAAGGAACTATTTCAGGTGGCACAAGTTTAACTGTAACATTCAGGGAAAGATGTATTATTTACAAAAATTAAAATGTTAAATTGACAGGTTAGATATGTGAGTTTTGAATTCAAGGGACATGTTGAGTCTGAAGGTATGCATTTAGGAGTAATCAGCAAAAACTTTGTATTTAAAGCTGCAGACCTGGATATAGAATAGCATATTAGAGGGATATATATTCCTGTGAACTACTCCTAGGGACTGTAATATTTCAAAACTTGGTGGAATATGGAACACACAAAGGGTATTGATAAACAATAACCTTGAAATAGAAAAAAATCGCAGATTTGATGTAGAGAGGAGCAGAGAACCTGAATTAGGACTCAGGAAAAGATTAGATACTAAGTTCTAGAATAAAAGAATGGGTAGAAGCTAGCTACTGAAATGAATTAAAGACAGTTCTAGGCAAAAAAAAAAAAAAAAATGAGCATATCCAAATTTCTGAGGGCAAAGAAGTACACAATACATTAATAAATGAGGAAAAAACCAACAACTTCCAGTATGGTTTAGGGAAAGAGATGAAGAATAGGCTAAGGATGTATTCGACACCAGATCAGTTTAGCAAAACCCCTATTAAGCATGTCAGACTTCATCCTAATGGGCATGACAAGCCTTTACATTAGGCCTGGAAAATGTCTAAATCACATGAAAATATCATTTTATCTGTGGAGTTCAGCGTGGATTTGAGAGCAATATCAGTAAGTGCTACTATGCCTCATTGATACTTCTTTAGTCATTAACCGAATAATAGCAACCTCAAATGTGACCTACAATGTAGATTACCATATGGCTCAGTTACCTATAGCAATCTTGGTTTACTCTGTGTTTTGACAAAATTCTTAGATGCATACACTTTCATATACTGGTAAGTGTTCAACAACTGCCAGGAAGGGGTGAGGTCTTGATTCATAGCATTAGCTGATTTTCATGGTGAAAATGCTATCACCGGGGTAGCATTTCAAACTAACAGCTTTTAACATCTGGCTGACAAATTTTTTTTTTCAATAATCAGCTCATCCAAGCCAGTAAAAGGCAGTTCCAATGTGCCAGTGGTTCTATTTTGTTTTTAATAATAGCTTATATTTATTAGCTGTAGTCGTTCATATTCAAATGAGCATCAGTTTTGATTATAAATTATTTACCTTGCCTAAAATGGAAGGATGTTTTGGGAATAAATCGGTATAAGTATGCCAAACTAATGTTAACTTGTATCATGGTTTGTAAATGGAATAAAATTATATCACACAAAGGAATAAAGTATGATATAAAGAATTCAATGTTAATAATCCTCTTAGAATAAAAAAAATTAACTGGACCTATAATTTTAGTTGGTATATAGTACTTTATTAAATAATGACTTACATAGACTCCATAACAGTAATTGTTATTTTTGGAAGATATTTTCTACTTATATAAAAAAAGTATTAAAGAACAATCTTTATGAACATCTCCTAATGTTTACTTTGGAATACTTTAAAACAGATCTGTAACCTTTGTATAAAGATTTTCGTTGACAAGTTGAATAGCTTCTATCAGTATATATTAGTGAATTGCTTAGTAAACCTTGAAAAAATAGCAATGCCTCCTAAAAAGTTTTAATTTGAGTTCAGTGACTCCTTTAATTAGCAGGCAACAGGAAAAAAAAATAAAAGAGATAAATAATTTAGAATTGTTTCTAAGAAAAATAATTCAAATTGTATGAAATAGGCTGCAACAACATCACCAAGTAATTGACCTAAATGAATAAGTTGGCTTCACCTAATACAATTTCTTATTGTCAAATACCCCTTTGGTCTTATATATGTTTTCAAAAGATATTATTATGAATTTTCAACGTTAAAAATATAAAATATCCGTAGTACTGGCTAACCAGGTGCAATTCCTAAAATCTGTTTTAATCAAGATATCTGTCAAATAAAGATGCAAATTAGGAGTGATTTACAAAAACAATAATGGTTTTCAAAATTCTAAGCAATTCATACTAAGATGTCATCGCAAATTCTGTTAAGGATGTTTATTTGAAAAAACATCTTTCCTGAAAAATCAGAATAAAGCCTGTTGTGTGTGTAGCACCCATCATTTTCTGCAATTCATCCAGGATCTGAGTTATAAATGGTTCTTGCAAATGTCAGCCGAAATTCTCCATATTAAGGAGAGTGTTCAAGGGTATCCTATGGGGGAAGGAGAATTTAGTTTTAATGAGTCAATCTCTCTTTCTGTTTGGTGTACTTTAGCTTCTCTGTTCTGAGTCTTAATGGTTATTGCTGGAATGGTCTCACTTGGCACATTTCACTGAGATGGATTGCTATTTGCTCACAAGAAAAGTTTTGTAACGGACTAATTATGTAACTCATTGCAATATTTTTCTCATCTCAAAATACCAAAATCTGGATACAGATTTCTGTGTTTTTTGGTTGTTTGTTTTTTATAATTTGTATTGATTTATGTTAAGTAAATACAAGATGCAACAAAATTGTCACTAAGACAAATGCCCTTTTACACATCAAGAGAAAATATCCATGTACCATCAAACAGTCTATTAGAAGATATAAAAACAAAAGCAATAAACCCACCTCATTACTTCACTAATATTAACAAATCTGCCTTATTGTTAAAAATGTCTTCATTACAAAAAATATGTGTTGGCTATCTATAATGTATCATCTTAAGCCTTTTTTAAAAAAATATAGTAATATGACCTAATATAATCAAGGAGTTTATAATCCTGTGGAGGACAAGATTTTAAAAACGAATATTAAAAACCAGTTTGGAAATACTGTCTTCAATATAACAAGTAGTTCAGAAGAGTTGCCCCCTATAGTGTAAGCGCTGACAGGTTGGTTTTTCTTTTTTTGTGTAATGCAAGTGCCTGACTTAAATATTGATTGCTGAAGCAACAACTTCAAAGATGGCTCTTGTATAAACTAATTGTCAGCCACACAACTAGACTCCTTAGACAGCTGACTATTTGGGGCACTTTTTTTTCCCTTTCTGTTCTTTAAATTCTCACTCTTACATTGTAAATTCCTCAATTAAGATTCAGCCTGGGGGAACCCTATACCCCCGTCTTGAGCCCAGTAAAGTAGAATCCAGGCCCACATGTGCTCAATCTCTCTTTCTCAATTGCTCTTAATCTCTCTTCCTCTTCCTCTGTCTCCTTCTCCCTTTCTCCTTACTCCTCCTCTTCCTCCCTCTCTCCCTGTCCCTTCCTTTCCCCCTTCTCCATAACTTCACTGTGTGGACCTAAGACTTGTAAGTAATAAACATTTTTTTCCCAAACTTTCAAAGTTGTTTCTGAGGTCATCTTGCAACTGTAAGAACCACAAGGGCTGGCTCAGCCACAGCACTGGTTATCACCTCCCTAAAAGAAAGAGAAAAAAAAGTAGTTTATGTCTCTTTAAATATAGAGGTTACATTTTTCAAACTATTGTAAAATGTATCCTTTGGGTAATGGAATTATTTGCATTATTTTAATTTCCTGTTCCCTGTTGTGGAAACAGACAGACTGAAAATGTTTCATTGGGAAAATTTTGCTAGCAAAAGTAAGTCAAAGACATTTGCCTTCCCTCACCTGTCTCACACTCTCCATGCCACCTGCTTCCAAAACCACACTTCCACCCATTTTCTGGCTTCACTGAAACAGATCTGCAGTCCAAATCTAAATATAGTTGCTACTTGTTAAGAAGACTACACTTTCAAATAGTTCAAAGTTACTGTTACCAAACAGATAGGTTCTTTCCCTACTCAGTACTGTTCACCAAATAGCCAAATAACAAAACATTTGTATTTGATGGAAGCAGGTAATTTATTCAACGGGCCAGAGAATAGAATAAGGGAATTCATGCTATAAAGGCACCCCCTTCTCCACAGATGTGTCGGGGGCATAGATGATATGACTGGGGACAAACACAAGATGGTTGATGTAAGCCAGATTCTGGGGAAGGAGCAGAAATTTCCAGGAACTTAGGCCACATCCTTTTTTATTGCTTATTTGGTCAGGGGTTTCCTGTCATGGCACTCTTGGGAAGGAGATTTTAGTGTGTTAACATTGTATAATGAAGGAATAATGTGAACTTTGGCCTATTTTGTCCGCCATCTTGGGCCTATCTTGTTTGATCTGGTTTCTTGCAGTTTCTTGTGGTCTGGATTTTCTGGGCAGGAACACCTGTGGGGGAGATACTAGAACAAAAAACATCTTTTAGAAAAATTCTCTGGTGGGCTCTTTGGACTCAGTCTAGTAACAATACTCCATTGCTATGACTCAAAATTGCTGACCTCATAGCATGCATTAGTTCTCCTAAATAACTAATGCTGGGCTACTCTCATACTATGCTTTTTGAGAATCAGGTATTACTTCTATTTACCTATCCATCTTTTATCTGCAGAGCTCTGAAATTTGCAGACAGCTTATTTGTTAACTGAAACAGTGAAATTGATCATACTAAATGCTCCTATTTACAGAGACAAATAAACAATTGATACGTTATCAAATTCTGTTTGAATTACATTTCAAATGACATGTTTTAACATTTTATTAAAATATTTTATTATTAATATTTTATATAAAGATATATGATATGGGAATATTAAAATATAACTGGATGTTGTGGAAAATAAGAGCAATAAATTCAGGTGATCCTTTCAATAAATTTCTCCTCAATATTCTAAATAAGCTTGTTCTGTTGAAAATTTGATACATGTAAATTTGTGTCTAGAGTGGTTTTTAAAACCCAACTATTGGGGCGCCTGGGTGTCTCAGTTGGTTAAGCGTCTGACTCTTGATTTCGGCTCAGATCATGAACTCATGGTTAATGGGAGTGAGCCCCACATTGGGCTCTGCACTGACAGTGTAGAGCCTGCTAGGGATTCTCTCTCTTCCTCCCATTCTGCCCCTCCCCTGGTCTCTCTCTCTATATATATTTGTCTCTCAAAATAAATAAATAAACATTTATTTAAAAAAAAAAAAAACCCTATTATAAGGGTTTATGTTTCAAAGCATGTTTTATTGGTGAAGATTCCATACATATCACTATTGACTTTATTCATACTACAAAAATCTAATAACTAATCATAATGTAATATGAAAGGAGAAATTATTCTAGCCAACAACCAAGACGGAGATAAAAGTAAGATAGATAAGTAGCTCCAACGTCATCAGACAGGTTTAAACTTGCCAGTTATTCAGGCAAATTGCTATGTGTGTTTGTGTAATGACTAAAACCTGGCATGTTCTTTCTTTTCAAGCTGAAGAAATATAAGTAAAGTATAAGAGTTTTAGTCCTTGGATTTTATGACATCTTTACAAGTAGACAGGAGCATTTCTTAAATGTATCATTTGCCACTCATTAGCTGTGTCCAGCTGTGTTTGGAGTTGGCAAGTAAGTGAACTCCAGATTATTGAAATATTATACATTGCTTTTATCCACACAAGACTAAAGCTACATTGGTTATTTTATTTTTCTCATTCCTAGACAGCTATTGTTAAACATGTGTGTTGTTCTTTGCTTCAAAGATTTGCATGTTCTCAAAGAAAAGACTTATTCTTAAGATCTATTTGATCAGTAGTTTAATTCATTCAGTGTTTAGTACAAGTCAGGGATGAGAAACAGAGAAAAACAGAGAGAGTGACTAGGAGAAAAATAAGAAGGAAAGGAGGGAGACAGGGAAGAGAATAGTAGTATTGGGCTGTAATGGTTGAGAAATAGGTCAGGTCACCAATTCAGAAAGAATTAGCTTAGGAATTTTATCATGCAATCATTTAGCTTTTGACATTGGCCAAGTTACTTAATGCTCTGAAACTCTGATTTTCTTTTACAAAATTGGTATAATACATTTTCCTACTTCACAAATTTCTTGTGTGTGTGATAATCAAATGGATTAATCCATGTGAAGCGCTAACCACAGTGCCTGTCACAGAGCATGCAGTTGATAAATGTTAGCTATTATTATTATATATCATTGTGGAATACAAAACGGATGCAGTGATGATATGCTTTCAATGTGTAAAACCGTTACTGCTCCAAAGATGAAAAGAAACAAAAGTAAAGTACTTGTAGATGGAAGTTAATCTATAATTTCTAGTTTTTAGCAATATATACGTGTGGGAGTTTCTATTATGTGCTAGGCACTCTGTTAGGCAGGTAGACGTTGGGATACAAAGAGGAATTACAATTCAGTTTGGGGGAGAGAGAGAAAGCATTGAATATGCTAAAGTACTGTGATCAAGATATGAAAAAGATATTATAGAAGCATTCTTTTATAGGAATGACTAAAGATAACACTGGCATTGGAGGTGATTTTTCTGAGAGGATCTCTGAAGACTGAAACACTTGTTTGTACACAGTTCTGTAGGAATTTATGGAATATTAGAGCAGAGAGAAGTCAAAGGATTCCAAACAATGTGATCATATTTGCAAAGACCTTGATATGTGTCAGAACATAGCATTTTGACCACTGTAAGGAATTAACCACTAGATTCATGGTAGAATTTTAAAAAATGTGACAACCAGATAAATTATTTTACTTCCAATAAAACATTTCTGGTAAATCATCTGTATATTGCAGAGAAAGTTCTTTTCTATGACATAAAATGCCTGTATACAATACACCCTGTAATTTTTGGCCTTACATCACTTTAGAACACTCCATTTTACTGGTGTAGATCTAGATTTTCTGATGAATCTTAATGGAGTATATTATATAGTAAACAGTTTATTACTTCCCAAATGTCATGTCAGTAGGCCTTTATTATGAAATTATATTAAATTTTGTAAACTTCAACATAGCATTCTTTAAACAGGATGAAACTTAGTAAAGTGTGGCTTACTTCTTAACCATGCATACTATTTGCAAGATTTTGATTGAAATCATGTCATATTAAACATATTTTTTTTCCTGGATGACCTGGCTAGAGTTAGAATAGGGCTTATTGATGTAAGTATAATTGATTGGACTCCAAATTGTAGATAGATCCAAGTAAAAAGTGCTGTCCTATTATCCACCTTCTACACAATGTACAGCTGCATCTGTACTAGTGATGATGTTGCTGTCTTCCATTTTCTCTCAAGTGCACACATTATTGAAAAAAAATTACTTTAAGATTTTATGGCATTTCTTATGGGTAACTGATCCTTTATAGGTAGCCTTTCTCCATTGTAGTAAACATGTGTTGATCAATATCCTTTACTATTAAAATGGTTACTCCATGACAAAATAAATACTGATTTCACAAAGAAAAATAACACAAACTGCAAAACAGAATCATTTTGTTGGAGTCTAATAGGGCCATATTTTCTTTTTTCCCAATTAGGAGATTTCTGCAACAAAATTTCTTCAGAAGCAACAAATTCTTCTATGGTTAATAAATATTTCTCAGCACGTGTGCAGGGAATTCTGAGACAATGACTAACATTAATAAAAAAATAATCAATTATTCATGATGGGAAGGAATAACTACTGGGCAACTTAAGTATTAAAAAGTCATTCTGGGGCGCCTGGGTGGCGCAGTCGGTTAAGCGTCCGACTTCAGCCAGGTCACGATCTCACCGTCCGTGAGTTCGAGCCCCGCGTCAGGCTCTGGGCTGATGGCTCGGAGCCTGGAGCCTGTTTCCGATTCTGTGTCTCCCTCTCTCTCTGCCCCTCCCCCGTTCATGCTCTCTCTCTCTCTGTCCCAAAAATAAATAAAAAATGTTAAAAAAAAAAATAAATAAAAAAATAAAAAGTCATTCTGATCTAAGGTAAATTTAATGGAATGAAAATCCAATACTTGGTTTATTTGACTGATGAAAATCAAAGGAAGTAGCCAATGCTACAAATTAGGGAGAATTTTCATACTGAAGGTGTGGCAAACCAACAAATACATTGTGTTCATGTACATTAGTTACCTATCAAATAACATCTGTGAAGTCTCTTTCCTAAGTAAATTTCGCATTTTTTCCCCAGACTGAAGCCACAAATGAACAGAAAGTTCACATTAACCTTAAGCACTGCTTTAAAATATAAATAGAGCCAGAAAGAAATCAATGAAGCATGTTTCAACTTTCTTTTCCTATTGCAATTTTATGAACCTCTGGCTTCTCATTTATTTTTATCTTGTTGTCTTCTGTGTATCTATCCAAACCCCTTCAAATATTTTTATTTTCCACTTAGGGTTAAAATATCAAGATATAGTGTTATATATGTTTGAAGCTTTAGTAAAAATACCAATTCAATAAATACTTATTTTGCATTTAAAATAACTTAGGTTTGCAAAATAAATAAATAAAAGAAGGAAATATATGAGATAAGCCCCACACCTACCCCATAGATAATTTCTGCATAGAGATCAATTCTCAAACTTGTCTCAGGGTGGTGAAGCCTAAGGAGAACACAGAGGTTCTACTGAAAGGAGAAGACAGACAGTGGAGTTCAAGGATACTGTTGGCAGGTGGCACTTACAGACAATGCATCAGAAGGAGGGAACTGTATGAGACTGGGGTTCCCCAAGGATCTTTGAGCAAGCACTGCTTTCCTCATTTTCAGGGTGAAACTTCGCAAGGCCAAACAGAAAGCAGCTGCTACAGAATGAAGCAGGCACATGGAGCTGCAGACTTTGACACTGTGATCCATGTAAGAGAGACTTCGATAATAACTCAACATTCTTTTGAGACAAGAGACTGGTCACATATTAAAACCAACGACCACATCACATGGTAAGGACTTCTCTAAACCTGACCCCCAAAACAAAGACTAATTTGAAGCCTCAAAATGGTCAAGAAAAGCTGCCATAGATTAACTCCTTTTTAGAACAAAAGTAAACTTTTTAAAGAAAGACAACATAGTTCAAATCCAGGTATTAGAAATAACAAAGAACTTGGTGCTACAGTTCAGAGGTAGAGCACTTGATTATAGAAATAGTAAAGGGCTTGAAAAAACTATCATAAATGTATTTAAGGACTTAATAGTAGCAGATGGTACTAAAAAATAAAGATGAGGACTCATAGGGGAAAAATAAAAGTGATAAAAAGAGCCAAATGAAGAAGTCTGTAAGTCAAATGTACAGGGAAATGAAATGAACATTTTATTGGATGTGTTTATTAGGAGATTGGATACTGAAGAAAAAAAACAGTGAACATGAAAAATTTAGCAATAGAAGCTATTCAAATGGAAACTCAAAGGGAAAAGCAAGTCATAAAATGCTAGAATTTTCATGAGTTATAGAAAAATATCAGGGATTATGAGAAAGTTTCTAGTGCTATAGTAAGTATCAAGAATCTTTACAGAGACAATGGGGCTAAAAGCTGAAGAAGCAGTGGTTTTAAATTTAACAGATTCATTCAAAATGTAATGATGCATATTACAACCTTTAAAGCAAACACTAAAAGTATAATAATTATAATAAAAAAATTTAAAAATGGTGGAAGCAAGTGATACCTTTAAAAAGTAGGTAAAATTTTTCCATATCCTTGAGAACCAAGAAGTGAGTTGTTGGGTCACATGGTAGTTCATTTTCAATTTTTTAAAAATGTTTATTTATTTCTGAGAGAGTAAGGATGTGCACATGCGCACGGGGCGAGGGACAGAGAGAGAGGGAGAGAGAGAATCCAAGCTGGCTCCATGCTTTAATCCCAGAGCAAACACAGTGCTTGATCCCATGAACTGTGAGATAGTGACCTGAGCCAAAATCAAGAGTCAGATGCTTAACCCACTGACCCGCCCAGTGCCCCAATATGGTACTTCTATTTTTAATTTTTAAAGGAATATCCATCCTGCTTCTCATAGTGACTATGCCAGTTTACATTCCTGGCAACAGTATACAAGAGTTGTTTTTTTCTCCACATCCTTGACAGTACTTGCTATCTTTTGTCTTTTTGATAATAGTTACCTAAGGTATGAGGTAATATATCATTGTGGTTTTGATTTATATTTTCTTGATGATTAGTGATATTGAGCACTTTTTCATGTACCTGTTCTCTATTTGTATGTCTTCTTTGGAAAAAATGTCTATTCAAGGCCTTACCCATTTTTTATTGGGTTATTTGCTTTTTTGCTATTGAGTTATAGGAGTTTCTTATGTATTTTGGATATTAACCTCTTATCAGATTTATGCTTTGAAAATGTTTTCTCCCATTCCATTGTCTTTTCATTCTGTTGATTATTTCCTTTGCTGTACAGAAGATTTTTGATTTGAGGTAGTCTCGCCTGTATATTTTTGCTTTTCTTGCACGTGCTTTTGATGCCATGTCCAAAAAATCATTGCCAATACTAAAATGAAGAAGTTTTCCCCTATGTTCCCTTCCAGGAATTTTATAGTTTCAGGTCTTTATTTAGGTTCTATATCATTTTTTACTTGATTTTTGTGTATTAGGTAAGATAAAGGTCCCATTTCATTCTTTTGCAAGTAGGTATTCAGTTTTCCCAACACAATTTGTTGAAGGCACTATCATTTCTGCATTGTATATTCTTGGCCCCCTTGTTGAAGATCAGTTGACTGTTTATGTGTGGCTTTATTTATGGGCTCTCTATTGTGTTCTATTGATCTAAATGTCGGCAGGTACCATAGTGTCATGATTACTATAGCTTTGGAATATATTTTGAAATCAGGAAGTATGATGCCTGCAGCTTTGTTCTTCTTTCTATAATAATGGTTCTATAATAAGTAAAAATTTTTTTTCTATTTCTGTGAAAAAATGCCATTAGGATTTTGATAGGGATAGCACGTGTTCCCCCATCTTAAAAATAAAAAAAAAGTTAAGCTGAAAAGTAAAAGATGGAAAAGAGAAAATGCAGTTTTAAAAAAACACCTAAAACAATCTGAAAATAAATATAAAAATGATGTATGTAAACACAAACATATCACTAATTACATTTACAAATGAACTACATAATCCAGTAAAGGGAAGTAATTATCATACTTCAAGGAGATTTAAAAAAGAGTACAATTGTATGCCAACTACAGGAAACACAGCACACACACACACACACACACACTCACAGATAGGTTGAAAGTAAAAGAAAGGAAAATACACCATGAAATCTTAATCAAAGGAAGATTTTTGTGGCTCTTTTTAATTTAAGAAACAATAGGTTTCACCACAAGGTAGAAATAGTAACATTTCATAATGATAAATGAGCCATTTGAACAGGAAGACATTAAAATCATAAACGCATATGTGCCCAATTAGAGAGCCTCAATATACATGAAGCAAAATCAGACAGTACTACAAAGAAAAAGAGCCAAACCCGCAATCGTATTTATCATTCATCTCTGGATTTTACCATTCATCCCTGGGAAATTGAAATAAAATACAAAACCTAAGAAGGATGCTATTGAATGACACTATCCATCATTTTGACTTAATTTTCATGTTCAAAACACTATACCCAAAACTATTATTTATAAAGTTTGTAAATTGAACATGTTTCACCAAGATAATTCACAAACTGGGCCATAAAACAAATCTCAATGAAATTGAAAATATTGAAATATTACAGAGCACTTTTTTTACCATGACAAAAATGATTAGGAATCAATACAAATATGTATAAGCTACAATGTTTATATTTACAATAAAGTTACAATAAATACGTGTGTGTGTGTGTGTGTGTGTGTGTGTGTGTGTGTGTGTGTGTATGTATCTTTTGTATTTGTATTTGTATATCTTTTTGTACATATAATTATTTGTATATCTTTTATGTATATATAAATTCCCTTTCCTTTGAAACTCCCTTCCATAATGTTTCACTTTTGTATAAATATATATAGGAAAGATATATTTTTTATAGTTAAAGCCGACATATGCCTGGTAGAAATAAGGAGCCTAATTTTGATATACAGTTCACCTGTGAACAACACAGGCATGAACTGCATGGGTCCACTTATGCACAGATGTTTTTTGACAAATACACTATGGTACCGTAAAGGTATTTTTCCTTCCTTATGATTTGAATAACAATTCATTTTCTCTAGCTTACATTATTGTAAAAATATAGTATGTAACACATATTATGTACAAAATATGTGTTAACTAAGTGTCTGTGTTGTCAGAAAGGCTTCTGGTCAACAGTAGGCTGTTACCAGTTAAGTTTTGGGAGAGTCAAAAGTTATACCCACATTTTAACTATGTGGAGGGTCAGCACCCCTAGCCCTCACATTGTTCAAGGGTTATCTGTAACAAACTATAGGTTTTAAACACATATTTAATTTTTTAAAATGCCGTCATATATGGACAGTTCCAGTGTTAATAAGTAGGCTTCAATGCTTCAGCCAGTGGTTTTCAGACAGAACTCTGGACCAGACACAGCACTTCACCTGGGGACTGATTAGAAATGCAAATACTTGGTACCGATCCTAGAAATACTGGATTAGAAACTCAGGGTTTAGACCTAGCACATGGTATCTTATCCAGCTCTCCAGATGACTGTGGTACACACATAAGTTTGAAAACCGATGGTTTTAAGGCATCTCAGTTATGTCCTGTCAGAGTTACATGCTCAAAGTTGTCATGGGTGGTAAAAGGTGATTTTGCCACATTACCATTTCCTAAGCAATCTTTTAAAAAGCAGACAAATGAAAAGGCAAATTCAAATATATACACCTCTCCAAATTCATCAAGTTGTTTACATTAAATATGTACGGTTTTTTGATTGTCAGTCATACCTCAATAAAGTAGTCTCTTATTTTTATTTATTTATTTTAAGCCAACAAACAAATAAAACAAAGACAGTTACTGTTGAAACTGTCTCACATTTCCAGTTTGGTAATCTTAAGTAACCGAAGTGCAATAGACATTAGCTTCTCAAAAAAATCCTCCAAAAATTTGAATTGTTCAGAAATCAAAAATACAATTTGAAAAACACTTCAAGTCTGCATCCCTATGGAGCTACTTGATCATTTGCTAAAAATTTAAAAACCAAATAATTCCACTAACGTATTAATTTCTCAAACAGTGCCTTTGGTGGTGTTTGAACATTTTTGAACATTTGACTCAACTGAATAGTTAATTCAGCCTGGATCTTCAAACCAGTTTTATAGAAGCATTTTGGCATATGACACAGCAGCTATGAGAGGAAGAATGCCAGCATTTTCAAATGCCCTCATTAAAATCCTAAGCTTTTTGAATTATTCTTTTTTTCTTTTTGTTTCACAAATTTATGAAGTTTAATTCAAACTCTGAATTTCTGAAGTACAAACATCCATACTAATTAAAATTCAGTCACAATAGACAAGCTTAATTGGGACCAAAAAGCTCCTGAGAAAATTACAGTAGTTTATTTCAAGTCTGAGTGTTTCAAGGACTTCTTTGTTATGCCAAGATCCAGTTATGAAGATTTCTCTTGTCCTTTCACAATTTCCTCACAACAAATTTTACTTTCTACATAGTTTCATAAATGAGTAACTGGAGTACCACATCTAGTTCTCAAAGCTTAGTAACGATGAGCAAAATTGCTTTCGTTTATGTTGTGCTGCGTAGATGGTACAATAGAAATAAAAGAAAGTCATGTGTTAATTATAATCATAGTGTAAGGATCATCTTACACATATAGGGATATTAGAGGCAAAGGTTTTTGACAGTTTTATCCTGTCAGCACAGTCGTTGAAGTACTTTTACAATATTCCCTATAAACTAACTTGGCAATCATGCCTCTTTCATGTGTAAATTGGCAATCAGTTGAGACTAAAATCAAAATTATAGATTTTAAATTGTTTGTAAGTTTCTAATTTTACTACAAATCAGGAGCATGAAAATCTGAACCCTTTAAAATAATGATACTTATTTATATGTCAATTTTTTATGATAGCTAGGTCATAATAATAAATACCCCAACATGATAAATATCGCAAACATGGCAGACATTTATTTCTTAGTTGTGTAACAGTCCCGTGTGGTTTTCCTGATTAGCATGTAGCTCTCCTTTATGGTGTGAGTCAAAAGTCTAAGTCTTTTAAACCATTTGACTCTCTCATCCTCCAGGTCTAGCAGGAATCCAGCTAGAATAAAGAGAGACAGTCTGAGAAGGAAAATACTCACTAAGCTTTGTCTTGAAATAGAAACCATCATTTATTGTAACACTGTCTAGAAGGCAGTCAGATGGGTCTATATAAATCAAGGGAGGTTGGGAAATGTAGAATAGGTGTATGCTGAAGAAGAAAAAAAAATGAGGTTTTGGGAAACTAGTAGCAGCCTTTGCTGCATTCATTTATAAATAATTTGATATTAATACTTTTCAATAGCTTAATTTATAGAGGCAAACTAAAATGGCACTATCATAGTTCAAATTTCACCCACAGCAAAAGTATCTGAATGATTTAAGTGATGACAAAAGATAAAAAGTTAAAAGAAATTTTACAAAAACTTACCAAAATCATAAACCTAAATCATAGGATTGTGTGTCTATGTTTCTGTATGTATTAACACATGATGTCCATGATACTTAGCTGTGGTGGATAAGGAAAAATATTGCTATGTATCTGTACTTGAATGTAATTTGGATATTGTCTTTAATAAGATATGGCTATCTGCTTCCACTGTTTCAATTATCAGTAAAATACAGACACAAAGTATATTCAAAAGAAGCATAAGTTTGAAACATTCCAAATATGCAACCTTGGTTAAGCTGCTTACTAAATTTGTGGCTTACTAATTGTGTGACTTTGGGCAAGTTTTTAATCCCTTTCAGATCGAGTCTCAGTTTTAAAAGGGCAAACTTTCTGCTTTGAAGATTTTGAGGATTACATGAAATAATGCATGACAACTATCTGACTCACAGAAGGCAATCCATACATAGTAACTACTATTTTTATGCCTCTCAAATCTTCAGTCCTATCTCTCTCTTTTGAACTTGTGGTCTATTTTCCAACTTCTTACTAGATACTTCTATTCTTTTTAAGTTTATTTATTTATTTATTTGGAGAGAGAGAGAGAGAGAGAGAGAGAGAGAGAGAGAGAGAATGCAAATGGGGGAAGGGCAGAGAGAGAGAGAGGGAGAGAGAAATCCCAAGCAGGCTCTTGCTGTCAGTGAAGAGCCCAACGCAGCGCTCAATCTCACCAATCGAGAGATCATGACCTGAGTCAAAATCAAGAGTTTAACCTCTTAATCAACTGAGCCACCCAGGAGCCCCAAGATACTCCTATTTTTATTTTCCTACTTTATTTCCCCACAAGCTAAAAGCATTGCTGTCTACTAACTTTCATCCAGATCCAGGGAACATATTTAGGATGCATCTACACCTCTATCATATTGTCCCTAGTACAGCCTCATTTTATCTCATGTATAATATTGAGTAACAAAATAGTGTCTGTCCTTGCTCTATTGTTCCTACTTTTCTTTAAGAAAAACCCTATTTTCTTTTTTTAATTTTTTTACTGTTTATTTTTAAGAGAGAGAGAGAGAGAGAGAGAGCATGAGTGGGGGAGGGAAAGAGAGAGGGGGAGACACAGAATCTAGAGCAGACTCCAGTCTCTGAGCTGTCAGCACAGAGCCCGACACAGGGCTGGAACTTATGAACCATGAGATTATGACCTGAGCCAAAATCAGACACTCAACCAACTAAGCTACCCAGGCACCCCCCAAAAAAGCTATTTTCTAATCCTTCAAGTTCATCTTGCAGCTTAAGTGAATTCTCAAATCTTTACCATGATTTTTAAGACCCTTCATAAATGTACCCTATCAAAACCTTTCCAACTTTATTTCCTGTCATTCCTTTCGCCTGACCTATACATGTAATCTTTTTTTCCCTATCCATGTTATCTTAAACTCTAGCTACACATTTGCCTGAAAAAAAATTCTTCTCTTTTTTAAAAAAAGTTTATTTTGTATTCTGAGAGAGACAGAGAGAGCAAACATGATTGGGGGAGGGGCAGAGAAAGAGGGAGAGAGAAAATCCAAGCTGGCTCCACATTATCAGAGCAAAGCTCGATGTGGGGCTCGAACTCCTAAACCACATGAATTGAGCCGAGATCAAGAGTCAGACACTTAACTGACTGAGCCACCTGGGTGCCCCCAAACCATTCTTTGCTTTAGTCTGTGCATCCATCCATCCTGAAACATCTGCTTAGAATGCATTTCCTTAGTTTCTCTGTCTTCCTATGTTATGTAACTACTCTAAGGCTCCTTTAAGACTAAGTTTAATTTTAATTCAGCAGCTTAATTTTTTGGGACACCTCATGCATATATATTCCTTCTAGAAAAGGTCAGAATTAGCCCCCATACTTGAGAATAACTTTTAAAAAAATATTTTTAACATTTATTTACTTTTGAGAGACAGAGCATGAACAGGGGAGAGGCAGAGAGAGAAGACACAGAATCCGAAGCAGGCTCCAGGCTCTGAGCTGTCAGCACAGGGCCCAACGCAGGGCTCGAGCCCACAAACTGTGAAATCATGAACAGACTGAACCACCCAGTCACCCTGAGAATAACTTTCAGGTAAAGGGCATGTTATCTCTTCTTTTTACTTCCAACTACTGTTTTCAAATGCTTTCAGTTCAGTCTCTCACAAGACAGATCACACATTAGACTAAGTGTAGGCATCTCTCTAATAAAGCCTTTGCTAAATGAGAGAAAGTCCCAGGTTGGAGCCCATATTTAGCATTATGAATCAACCAGATCTGGGACTTTGGTTATTATGCTATTAAACCTTTACTATTAAATAGACCAAACACCCTATTAGCTTTTGAAGTTTGCATTTCCCAGTGTGAACAATCTCCCTCCCTCTCTCATTCTCTCTCTCTCTCTCTCTCTCTCTCTCCTGTGTGTGTGTGTGTGTGTGTGTGTGTGTGTGTGTGTCCTAGAGTTGCTGAAAGGTTTTTTTCCTATTCTTTCATTGGTACCTTGTAATATCTCTGAGATGATGTCTTTTTTTTCAGTTGTTTTTCTTTTGTTCAGTTTGTTCTTATCTCATATCTTTTTTTTTTACTTGTACATTACAGTCAGGAGTTGTTTTTTTTTTAATTTTTTTAACGTTTATTCATTTTTGAGAGATAGAGAGACAGAGCATGAGTGGGGAAGGGGAAGAGAGAGGGAGACACAGAATCCGAAGCAGGCTCCAGGCTCCAAGCTGTCAGCACAGAGCCCAATGCGGGGCTTGAACTCAGGAACTATGAGATCATAACCTGAGCCGAAGTCGGACGTTCAACCGACTGAGCCACCCAGATGCCCCTACAGTCAGGAGTTTTTATATCAAATTAGGTGAGTTTCTTTCACATATCTAGTTTCATATTTAATTTTTTTCATTAAAGGCAGAAAGGATGTGTCATTTACCTCTTTGACAGGTCCTCTCCATACCTGTCCCCTGCCAGCAGGAAGTTCTATTTTTTCATACCTAAAATTATTGACTGGCACTTTTTTAATTCTTACAGTAATTTTGCGTGAAAATAATTGTTTTTTATTGTTCATAAAAAGTTTTGCAGGCTTTTTTATGCCAGCAGTAACATACTGGGTGGAGTGAGGTGAGGAGTTGGGATGGTGAATTTATTTTCTTTAAGAGCCTTCCATTTTGGAGTTGCAGTGAAGTTCAGCTCTTTAATAAATGGTACTTTGTGTGTGTGTGTGTGTGTGTGTGTGTGTGTGTGTGTGTGTGTGCTGGTGAGTGGGGGGGCTGGTCATTGTGCCTTCTGCTTGTGATTCAATGATACTGTCTTGTTTTCAAAGGTTTATGAACTTGAACAGCATGATTACTTCTCCCTTTTCACCACCAAACCCCTCTCTTTTTCCTCCTTGTTTCTGGATGTGCTTCTGTATATTGTTTCCTCTGGAGTTGTGTACTTTTCACACCCTTTCTTTTTGATGCACCAGATCAGATCCATTCTCAGCATCCTTACCTAGGCCTCTGGGGGTAGTTTTATTTACATTTCACCACTCTTAGGGGTTCCTTTATACAACCTTCTCTTTTGTAGACTTCTTAAAATTTGCTACTCTTCATAAATGGGATCCACACTTGCGTCTGCTATTTTCAAGTGTTGGTTTCCCCAGTTACATGTAAATTGAATTTTAGGGTTCTCTGTTTTTTGATTATCTTGTAGGATATGTGAAGCAGTTTGATATAAAGTTGTCAACATTTTCTTACACATACATACAAGTCTTCAGCCAATGTATCTTTAAGTAGTTGAAAGTCAATAGAATTAAATATATGACCCTGACCAAATATTTTTAATTAATCGGTCCCATAATAAAAGACACCTCAGTGAAGACTAGGAAGAAATACAAAGAGTAAAATCTATTCTGGGAGTAAAGATAAGAACTTACATTGTTGTAAATAAATTCTTAGTGGTTATTCAGGGAGGTAAAGATTTCATATGAGGAAATTATAGTAAATCTGAGAGCAATGAAAAAAGAACGGAACGGCTCATTTTTAATGATACATTTATTCACTTAATACTAAAAAGAAATCATTATTTTGTCCTTTTAAAGTATATTTTTTTAAAAATTACATACAATATAACAAAGGTTGTCATTTACAGATTTTCAATTACTTTAAGCCATAAATTTAGTTACTTGGAGGTTAACAAATCTACCTTGAATTGTATTCTTATCTCTTAAATTAAAAAGGTAACACATTTTATATTATATGCATCTAAGAAGTGCTATAATGATTCCTCTTATTTTTCTTTTCTCCTTCTATCCTTTTCTTCTTTCTCCCCCAAATCTTTAATTTTTGAATCATATTTGCATCTCTCCCAATGAAAACACAAAACCCAATTATTTTAGAAATAGGAAAAATGATTTTGCATTAATATGGGGTTGCTACTAAAGGCATTCTCATAATCTTTGTTTTTATACTTATCCTGTCTGAAAGGAAAAAAAAATGGATTTAGTAAACATAAAAACCTGGTAAATATAGCTTATTGAATGTGACTATTACCTAGATATACTGATTATGTGCTTAATTTACACTTCAAGGAGCATATTAAGGACCATGATTTTGGAAAGCTTGCTCTTTAGGAGTTCTATACTTAAAGATTCAGCAAGCTCCATAGAAACATAACATCTATCTTTCCATGCTACATTAAAACCAAGAAATTGAGAAAAAACAGAAATTGAAGGTCATCTTTTTATATTTCAAACAATAGTCTGAAATTCACTTTACCAAGTATCAGAAGTGCTTATATTTCACAACAATGTGCTTTGGACAATCATTGCAGGAGAGATGTATTTGTTCATATTTTCAATTGGCAGACTGTATTTAACAAACATTGATTGAGTGCAAATCACTGGACCAGGTGACAGAAGTGTATGTATGTGTTGGTGGGAGTGATGATAAGTATATAACTAATAGAGAAAAAGTAAAATGTCTTTTTCCATTTAGCAGGGGGGAAAAAGACAAATAACACAGAATGTGGTGTCATTGGCTGGGCAGTTTGCCAGTGTCTGGATAGATTGGATGATTTTTATATCAACATTCCATTAGTTTTATGGAAATTGTTGTTCTTAAGATGTTTTTCTAAGCAATGAGCATGATTAGACAATTAATTATAGTGGTGTAAAAACTTCAATTCTTCTAAAGAAATATTAATTAAATCTCTAATCCCAAGAAATTTTCTTCTGATCAAATTAGAAAACAAAACAAAACAAGACCAAAGAAAGCCATGATATGTCTGAGCAGGAGTATGAAGAAACAATTTTTTACATATTTTAGTGATGCATAACAAATTTGGGAAGCCTCAAAAAAATTTGTGATGTAAGGAAGAAAAATATTTTTATAATCTAAGTCAGTTATAATGCTCATCGTTATATGGATATCTGCATCTGTCAAGAGACAATATCTTAATATATAGAAAAATCTATATGCATAAAATGCGACTTTTGATGTCCAAAAAAATATTTCAGTAATTTAAGGTGTACTCAATGCTATATGATGCAGACATTTAAAAATGAATTTAAGTATCAGTCCTATCATAGGAAATATATAAATTGACATAGGAAAATATGGGAACTATACCAAATGCTACCATTGGCAAAGAAAGCTTTATGAGCCTTGTTTATAAAATTTCTGTACTTTCTATATTTCAAAATTGTGATCATATTACAGATGAGGTTGAAATTTCAATTTTTTTTTCAACTCTGGGAGCATTGGGGTATGATCTGGGGTATGATCAACATTGGCTCTCACCATTGCACCACATACATTTCCATGTGAACAGTCACATTTCCTTGTGAATATGTTTTCATTGTGAACATCCGTGTGGGAATAGAGGTGCCGACCATCCCAGTCACCATTGCACGTTTTCCCTGTGAACCTCTCATGTGTGGTTCTTTTGCAGATTAGCCTGGTCATTCTGATAATTTTCTATTGCTTCTTTATTTCTATAAATGCTTTAAACATGGCAGTTATATAATCACAACATAATTTCATTGTCAAAATTGCTTGGGAGTATTGAAGATTCAGTTTCTAATTTTTTTTACTCGGGTGACTTTTCTCTGCAGTTGTTTTACAATGGTTTTATGTTTGGGTCCTTTTTTTTTGACTCATATAAATTACTGAAGGACTTGTGCAAAGGATCTTTTTCTTCAAAAGTTTTGCTTTACTTCTGTAAGACACTACTTGCTATCAACCTAGAATGGCTTTTTGCATGAATAATTGGTGTGCTGCTACTAAATACTAGGGAGTCTTATTTTCCTCTTCTTCCTTCCTTCCTCTATCCTGTCTTCCTTTACTCTCTACTTTTTTCCTTTCTTCATTTTCTTTCTTTCTTTTTACTTTCTTTTATCATCAATATATTTAGTTGCTGTGTTTTTTGTTTTTGTTTTTGTTTTGCTTGCAGTTGATTTTCTTTGCCTAACCCATGTTCTCCATGAAATTCTAGCTTTAGCTGGAGGACATATTTCCAAGTGCATATGTTGTGCAGGTCTAGTGCCTTGCCTTCTGAATGCTGGCCAGCTTTTCATACACAAAGCTCTGTATTCTCCGTATCACCATGTACGCTTAACATACCCTGGGCTTTAGTACTAGCTTTTCACTGTGGAATCATCCATACTCCTTTTCACCTTGTGATTTATCAAAAATACCTGTGAATGCAAGTTGATTTTACTTACGTTTATTATATTCCCCGTCGAAACCTTTATTTCTACTGAAGGTTTTCAGACTTTCTAATCTGCCATTTTGTAGGAAGTGGGATCCAAAGTTTTCATTAATATATAACTTTTGTATTGCTTGACTTTCTCAAGGAAGTATATTTTGTATTCTGAGAAAGTATTGTCTTCTATTTTTTTAAGTTTATTTATTAATTTTGAAAGAGAGAGAGAGAGAGGCAGAGAATCCCAAGCAGGCTCTACACTGTCAGTGCAGAGCCTAAGGAGGGTCTCAGACTCACAAACCATGAGATCATGGCCAGAGCCGAAGTCAGATGCTTACTAACTGAGCCACCCAGGTGCTCCTGAAAAAATGGTATCTTCTACATACTAATCTATAGAATAAAATACACATTTTCTAATGTGACATACAGGTGGTCGTTGTTGTTTTCATTATAAATACTATATTTTTAGAAGAGTTTAATATTTATAATTTACCTTATACCTCCTGCTTCCCAGGTTACTTAGGCTCTGGTACTACCCAACAGGTCAGACTCCGGTTAACTAGTTTCTCCTGAGGGCAGACCTTGTTAAATACCGAGAGCTCCTTTGTATTTCAAAATGGTTCCTTTTCTCCTCTACATACAGGAAGCAGGGGGTACTTTTCTCTCAGAGTCTTACTCTGGGAATCTATCTGGTTGAGCTCCTGGAGGTCATTCCCACAGTACTGTGGGAGTCTTCTTAAGACTGTGTCCCCCTGGAGTTTTCAACTCTGAGTTGTCCTCACTGTCCTCCTCTAGCAGGAGGACAGTTACAGCTCTGGTTTTCTCCTGTGCTGGTTCCTGCAGTGGTTTCCACTCCTGAGTCTGCTCTGTTAAGATGAAACCCCCGGATTCTCCTGTCTGTTTCTCCAATCTTGGGGGCAGCAGTTTGCCCTGTATCTTCCCATATAAAGCTTTTCAAGCAGTGGCCCATGATGGATTATCCTTTCTTATCTCCCTCACTTTAAATTCTCCCCATTCCCCTTTCATCCTGAATGTCAGCAATATTGGACTACAATTTATTTTAAAATGCCCTAAGTGCTTTCGGAACACAGCTTGAAAATGACCCCTTCATAATATCTTTTCTGAATTGCTAAGATGCTGAGGCAACATATTCTGAGTTCTATGGGGAAATTTTTATTTTTCATTAATTATTTTTGGAAGAGCACAGTAACTTATATTATTCATTATATTATGCATTTACCTAGTCATTAAAATAGTGTCTTCCTATCTGTATTTATGTATAGCTGTGTATCTTTATATCTTTGTATATTTGGGAAGTTAGATTTATAGAAAGACAACAGCACCGAGAAAGTCAGGATAGTTGTATGAGCAGCAACTGAAGATAATCTTGTTAGTGCAATTGAATATTATATTTAACTTGGAGATTTACTGGAGTCCTGCATAAGGCAGAAAATAATAAATAGAAAAATTCCTGTTAACTTCTTATAGTTAATCCTATAAGTCTTTTTAGAGGAAAAAATTGGACTAATACTAGTATTAAGAGGAATGTATCATATGAATCCTTTTCTCAGGGTCATTGTATCTGACAATAGACTACATCCTTAACAGTGAAGCTAAAGCTATTTTTTTTTTTTTATTGAGGTAAAGTTGAGATGTATAAGTTTCAGGTGTACAACATGATTCAGTATTTTTAAATTATTATTTTTTTAATGTTTATTTATTTTTGAGAGAGAGAGAGAGAGAGAGAGCATGAGCAGGAGAGGGGCAGAGAGAGGGTGACACAGAATCTGAAGCAGGCTCTAGGTTCTGATCTGTCACCACAGAGACCAACATGGGGCTTGAACCCATGAACTGTGAGATTACCTGAGCCAAAGTCAGATGCTTACCTGACTGAGCCACCCAGGCACCCCCACATGATTCAATATTTGTATACACTGAAAAATCATCACCAATAAGTGTAGTTACCATCTAGCATCAAAGTTATAAAAACATTTTTCTTGTGCGAAGAAGAGCTTTTAAAATTTACTCTCTTAGCTAGTTTTAAATATGTAATATAATATTATTGACTATAGTCACCAGGTTGTACATTACATCCCCATGACTTATTTATTTTATAATCGAAAGTCTATACCTCTTGATCCCCTTGACTCATTTTCCAAAAGCACCCCAAACCCCTCACCCCAGCCCCAGCAACCACCACTCTGTTCTCTGCATCTTTGAATATGATTTTGGTTTTGTCTTATTAGTTTGTTTTGTTTTTTAGAGTCCACATATAAGTGAAATCATATGGTACTTGTCTTTCTCTGCCTGACATATTTCCTTAGCATAATATCCTCAAGGTCCATGTGTATTCACAAATGGCAAGATTTCATTCTTTTTGCGGCTGAGTAGTATTCCACTGTATATATTTACCACATCTTCTTTATCCATTCATCTATCAGAGGACACTTAGGTTGTTTCCGTGTCTTGGATATTATAAATAATGTTGCAATGAGCATAAGAGTGCATATATCTTTTCAAATTAGTGTTTTTGTTTTCTTTGGATAAATACTCAGAAGTGGAATTGCTAGATCATATGACAGTTCTCCTGTAAATGTTATTCAGGAACCTCGATACTGTTTTCCACAGTGACTGCAACAATTTATATTCCACTAACACTGTATGAGCTTTCCATATTCTCCACATCCTTGCCCATACTTGTTATTTCTTTTCTTTTTGATAATAGCCATTTTAACAGCTGTGAGGTAATATCTCATTGTGGTTTTGATTTGCATTTCCCTAATGATTAGTGATGTTGAGCATCTTTTCACTTGCCTGTTGGCCATCTGTATGTCTTCTTTGAAAAACTATCTTTCAGATCCTCTGCTCAATTTTCATTTGGATTGTTTGTATTTTGCTGGTGACTTATATGAGTTCTTTGTGTATTTGGGATATTAGCCCCTTATCAGATACACGATTCAGATAAGCTCCTTTCTGGAGGGTACCCGTGAGCAATAGTGAAACCAAGGGAGACAACAAAGATGACAGCCTTCATCTGTGTTCTCTGAGAACACCTCCATAGCCTCTAGATGCTCCAAAGAGTAAATAGGCCTTTTTTTCCGGAAAGACTGGGGATATGTTTCAGTCTGCAACTATGAAGTGCCCTGGAGATAGTAGCCTGACAAGAACAGTCTCTCTGTTTCAGTCCCTTAGGACCCAGAAATGCACCCCCAACCCGACCACCAGAGCCATGTGATCAATAGGTGTCCCCTGTTGTGGACTGCAAGCATCTGCCAAAGCAGTGGGAGAGCACAGGGCCAGGATGCACCAGCTGACTTTAGTGAGGAAGCGAAGATATTTCTATTTTAAATGTGCAGCAATTAAAAAAAAATTCTATATCAGATCATGATAGGTTTGGATTTGTTTTTTAGAAGAGTTTTAAACTTTCTCTAGAAAACAGGTATGTCCTTGGTAATCAAATTTAAAATATAAAGAAAATAGCTTAAAACCTACAACAATGAATTTTTACCACGGTCCACTGACTACCAAATATAATCTTGAAAATGGAGCTTTTGGCGGGGACTCAAAAGCAGTTAGCTCAACATCATGTCCCCTGGCAAATGAGCCATGTATGGTTTCTAGTCCAAACAAGAAGATAGAAAAGCTGTCATTCTATTTTTTGAATTGAAGAAATTGATTGTATTTCACTTCAGATTACCAACCATGTGATAGAGTTTGTCTATAAAAGTAGCTTACACGGGGGTCAAATTTCATTATATCAGTCAGTTTTGCATTGTACAGAAGGCTGAGATAAACAATTTATCCCCAGAGTTCTGTCCCATGACTCATGGGAAATATTTCTGAATAGATAAATTATATTATCAATTGTCAGCTGATATTATCAACTGACTTCTTAATCATCAAGATTATCATTATGATGACTCCTGATTTTCTACACAGTGGGGGATGTGCACACGTTTGTGAATAAATCCTATATCCCCTTTAAAAATAGACTGCACAATAATTGAATGAGTTAGACCAACACGTTATTTGTTAGTACCTCTGTAATTTTAAATAAATGTTGTCTTATATAAGAACATCAACTTGAGAAATAAATCAAGGTATTTCATTGCTAAGAGGAGCTGTGTCTGGTAAGTGACATTATAGCTCTTATATTAAGCTGGTTTCTTAAAGTAAGAAAATATTTGTGTAATCCCCAAGTTTCCTGTACTGTGTGAATTAAATTGTGTCCTGGATTTTTTGTAGGTTTTTAAATTTATTTTGAGAGAGAGAGCAAGAACAGGAACAGAGGAGGGGAAGAGAGAGAGGGAGAGAGAGAGAATCCCAACCAGGCTTGATGCTCAGTGCAGAGCCCGACATGGGGCTCTATCCCATGACCATGAGGTCATGACCTGAGCCCAAATTAAGAGTCAGATGCTTAATCAACTGAGTCACATAGTCACCCCTGTGTCCTAGAAATTTTTATGTATTCCATTATTTTCAGAATTTCGTCTTATTTTTGGTTTTATTATGGTTGTGTTTTTCTTCTAATTTTTATTGACTAGGCATTCTTACTTGCTAGATTCAGACTGAAGATTTTTTTCCTTCTGACTTGATCAAACTTCAAAATCTATAAATTATTCTAATTGCAGAAGACCTCAAATCAACTTTCAAAGAACCAAAAAACTAAATAAAACAGTTTTCACTAAACTTTTTTATTTTAACAAATGTGTGTTACTTGCCCTTTTTTCTCATGATAGAAATTGCAAGAATTGCAGTGTGTTTTTCCCCATGCCAAACAAAATATTGTTAGTCATATGGTTGTGAAGCCATGATATAGATCCAAATCCACAACAACAAATAAATAGTAAATATTATTGCTTTATAATGCAACATGTAAGCTTTGAATATACAGAGTCTCCCTGGCATCTGATAGTAAGAGATAATAGATGTGTCAAGTATATAGCCTTCTGGAATGTAGGAATGGCTGATGAAGAGGGCAGTTGAATGAAGATAGAAACAAACCTTCTTCAGTGAATTCGTTTTTCAAAAAATGTTAAGTGTTCTGTGTTTTTCTTTTTCTTTCAATCATTACCAGCACAAGTGAATTTTCATATGTTAACAGCACTTACATTCATTTTATGTACCCCAACTGGAACAGAGATGGGCCACTTAATCAGTGCTATCAGAGGCATACAAATGTCTTCATTTTTGGAGACTGTGTGTTTAAAACTGTCTCTAGTGCATAGCTGCTTCCTTTATTTCTATCAGTGTTCTTTTTACTAAGAAAATATGTTGAATTATTCAACATCTCAAAAATCAAAAGCAATTTGCTTCATGATTTGAGCTAACTATCAATTGAGCTTTTCTAAGTCAGTAAACCAATGAAAATAATTTCATCACTTGGGATAATTTAGAACCAGTAAAAAAAAAAAAAAAAAAGAACCAGTACAAATTATCAACAGCAACAGAACACCTAATTTCTAATATGACACTATTTTATAGTCAAAAGAAACCATGCATTCTCTATCCTACAAATTCAAAGTTTCAGGGAAAGAAATAACTTGCAAGGATCCAATCAATATGGAAGGGTATACACAACATTTATTACTACATTTTTAAAATGTGGTGACTCTCATCTGAATATTATACTTAATTATAATATTTAACATTTTACATGGTAATTAAAAAATTAGTCATAATGTTTTTTGCAAAAACCTATTGATATCAACTGTACAAAGAATTCCCAAATATAAGTTAACTCTAAAAACTTATGTTAGTCTTCATCCAAGAATTCATGAACATTTCATAAACTGCTGGAAGGAATTTCAATATGATCAAGATAAAAGTATTTGATAAAGCTTAAAAGTCCCTTGAGCTGACTGATACATGCACTTTAATATATGAACTGATTCATTTGCAATGCTTTAATACAGTTTTTTAATAAATGAAATTAAAACGTATGTCAATTGTGAAGTGATGCTGATTGGCAACTCTTGTGCTTGATTAGATAGCTGTAGGGCATTCGAACTGAATCGCTAGATTTCAGTCTCCCTGCTTTGCAAGTCACTACATGCAGATTTGAATAATGTTGATCATAGTGCTATTCCTATATCATATTTAAAATAAATATTTTAAGAAAAAGTCCTTTCACTTCCTTTGAATTTTTTTCAAAATTCTTATTAATTGCTGGTTAATGTTTACTCCTAAATCACATCTTGTACTGAAGGGAAAAAAACAAAATTATTTTTTCTGGCCCATATTAAAGTTTTATATGAAAGAAATATATTGTGTTTTTTTTGTATTTCCAAATGCCCTAGCCTTTAAATTCATTTGATTCAGATATTTTATTTACAAACATTTTTATTCTCAAATTGTTTACCAGTGCAATTTTTCACTTTTATTTATCTATTGTAAACATGTTTTGATAATTAGTGTTTTTATGAATACCTTACAAAATATTTTATTTAAAAGGCATGGCATAGCTCATGCCAATTAAACCTTTTAGAATTGGGTCATTCTGAGGTTATTCAATATTTCAAGTAACTCAAATGTAATAGCTTAATGAACCTCCTTATTATCTTCAAAGGCTTAAAAACCAATATAGCTTTAAAATATGTAATCTGCTCTGAGCAAGACTGCATGTAATTTTCCTTAAAATTACATTTTTTAATGGATTTAGGTAGCAGAATACATTGCTTAATGGCTGGCTTCAGTAGGGTATTCCAAAGAGTCTTAAAAATCTGGACATTTATTATAATTATTTATTTATGAATTGCTGAGTGTATTCTTTGGTTAACATTACATTAATTGAATCTATGTTTTGTAGTGGTTTTAGAGCTTAGTAATACTGCATTGTATGTCTCATTGATCTCCCTTATAAATATTAAAGCAAATGAACTCTTTCCAGTTTGTTAACATAAATAATGTATCTCTGCAGCCTGGAAACTTACTGGAAATTTCTTGCATTTTAAGTAAGGCATTTCTAAACTTGAATACTCAGAGAAAGACAGAGGCCCATTTTCTGATTCAATGTCTTAACCCAATAAATAACCACTAATGAACTTAGTAACTTTGAAAAATGAAAATGAGTTTTTTTACTTACATGTCTACTTTTATCACAACAATTTGAACTTAAATTTGCATATGCAATTTTAATATCAGTTTTAGAAAGGGCATAACAGAAATTCATTGACTTTAGACTACTCCTATTGCATATGTGGCTAATGAACATTCAGAAATTCTAATTTGGTGACTTTGAGAAAACACAGAAGTATTCATCAATATGCATAGCAGTCCATTAAATTAACCTTGTGAAGATACAGGATGCTAATGTGCTCAGTGGCAAAATGAGCAAGCATTCTTTCAATCTGAATTATAAAAGCCAAAGGTCATACTATAAGGCAGGTTTTCCTTGATAAATTTCTGGTTGAAAGGTAGTGTGATGTATATAATCCCAATCATTCCTTAGATAAAATGTCCCAATGGTAAAGAACTTTGAATCCTAGTATTATATGACCTTTAGTAAACAATTTAAATGTTCCAGATTTGTCTTTTGGAAAATGGAACACATTTAATGTCTCCTTAGATCTTCTTAGGATTCTGAAGAATTCTAATTTTAGACACTGGAAGCTCATTCAAGATGAGGCAATTAGAAATAAAGTAAAGAAAAAAACAACAATGAAGGAAGTAAAGCTGTTAAGAAAAGAAGAGAGATTAGTGAAATGAAACATTGGAAAAGGTAAATGACAAGGGAAGAAACACACTTCCCCCTTTGTGAAGAAGCAATCCAAAGCAAGCAGACCTGTATGAGGTGTTTGCTGGGACTCCACGGCCCAGAGGCAGCAGCACAAAGGACGAGGTCTGGAGCACACTGGTCACCACCGCCTCTGTCAGAAACATCACAAAATTGAACACTTGAAGTCGGGATAGAAAGCCAGAGGGAAAAAAATATGCTGGTTATGTATATATGTGACAAAGCCAAACAAATAACTATCCTTCTTAACCATTCAGAAAAAAAAACCCACATCCCAAAAAGGTAAAAGATAAAAATTGAATTTCACATTATACATAAATTGACCCTATATATTTAAAGTATAGTTGATGTTATACTTTATGTAGAATGCTACCTCCATTTTATTTCACTAAACCAAACTGAAATAGCCACCACCCACACCATGACTTCATGAGGTTGAATTTTGAATGCTCTATTTCCTTGTAAAATCAGACTTTTTAATGATGTCTTCATCTCCAACTTTTATTCTAACAGATCCATTTACATTACTTCCTAAATGTGATTAGATTCTCTAGAATTTGGAAGAATTTAAGTTCATAATTACATATTAGATAAATTGAAGGATGTTGACTAAGCATCTTTTAAATTTTTTTTTAAGTTTATTATATTTATTTGGAGAGAACAGGGAGAGAGAGCAAGAGAGCAGGGGAGTGGCAGAGAGAGGGAGAGAGAGAATCCTGTCAGTGTGGAGCCCTACCCCCAGGTCTCGAACTCACTAACCCTGAAATCATGACCTGAGCTGAAACCAAGAGTTGACGCTTAACCAATGAGCCACCCAGGTACCCTTAAATATCTTTGTAAAAAATAAAAACATGATGGAACTAAGTATGTGTAAGTTGCTTAGTTGAACCAGGTAAATGTCTCTTCCTCAGTAGTAAAATCACCTTTCATTAGAATGAGTTTATATTTGGATAATCCCCATAAGATCTTTCATGTTGATAGGGTAAAAATTCAGGGAAATATTACTACAATAAAAATGCAAGATATCACTTTTGAAAATTTCTGTAAGTAAGACACTAGTTTTTGTTTGTTTCTTTATTTTCCATACATTTATAACCTGTTTTTTGTTTGTTTTGTTTTAAGACTGTCAATGTGACCTAGTCCAACAACAGATGTAGCTACTCTGGGAAAGTGTCTATAATTCGGGCATTTAACTGGGTAAGGTAACTTCAGTTAGGATTCCTTGAAAGTCAGATTTATGTATATGGTAGATAAATTGATGTTTATTGCTTAACTATCTTATACTGATTGATTTTTGATACATAATATCTCTAGGAAGATAATCCCAACAAACTGTAATCTTTAAGGTACTATAACTTTATTAATGCCAGTAGTAAAACTATTTACTTTATGGAGACATATTATAATATCAGAAACAAACCATAATTATCAGACATGATGAACATGGTAGGATGATGTACAAAATTTTTAGAAAGAAGAAAGCATAGAATCTTTATACTTGAATTAGCACTTTCTTTCCAAAACCTTTTTGCCTTATGCCTACTTCTCAAATCTTCTTATATAGCTTCTGCTCCATGTTAATTTAGCTACCCTGTGCTCATTTGCATCTTTTACTTTTCAAGCACAGATTTAAATCTATATCTATATATCGCATATGAAAGTACTTAAGTCTAAGATGGGAAGAGGTTAAAACCTTGACTTTTACAAGTCAAGCGATCCAATTTTGACTCAGGAAGCAAAGAAGACTCTTAAAATATTTGATTTTTTTAAAAAGACATCTTCAATAAATATTCAGTTGTAATCAGCCACCGTTCTAATTTGTTAAGTCAGAAAACCATTACAGTTTCCCCTTTAAAGTCATTCTTTTTTTTCACATATTTACCTAATTACCATTTACAAAGCACATAACATTCTTATAAGTCTGATTCACATTTGAAAGAGATGAAGTGGTTATAATTTCACAATAAAAATCAGTCCTGATAATTACAGTATTCAGCCTGGATACATGGGTATTCATGCATAGCTGGTGAATAATTGTGGACAATTCGAGAGTTTATAGAATTTACAAAGACTTACTAATGCAAAAAAAAAAAAATCAGGAAATAGGAAGCCACGCTATTTGAATGATGTTATCTGCATAATCTTTCAAATTCATATCGTTTCTGAACAAGCATCACAACTTTGAGGATATATGTATGCTTTAGTTTATCTTCCTTCAGGCACAGACTGTACATCAAAGCAAGAAAAGAATTGATAATCATTCACATTCTGTTCAGTCAGTAAAGAGCTTTACCAAATGATACGTAGGAAAAAAAAGATTGAATTCTTATATAAAATGAGCAGTCATTAACAACAACAGTATTAAACAATTCATCAATATTTATGACTCTTCTCCGTATAGTTTGATTAATAGTCTTTAAGAAACCTCATTATTTAAATGATTTGTGAAGGGTGAGGTTATTTTAAAGTCAATAATTTTTTTCTCAAATGTATATAAATTCTCAGGCTGGAAGCTACATAGTTTGTGGCAAATATAAAAACATTGCTGGGAATGCTCAAGTCAATGAAACATTTATTAAGTTCTGGGTATATTTGAGTCATTGCTTTAGGCCAGGGTGGGGTTGGGAGGAAGTGGAAGCATGCAGAATCTGAAAGAAGGGGCAACATAGTCCCCACAAAGAGAAATGCGAAACGTTTTTAAAAAAATAAGATATGCCGACAAAAAAGAAAATACTCTAAAGAAGCAAAGCAACATGTAAAATTTCTGAAGTTCAGATGTAACTGTAAAGTATTACAAGAACCTATTATTTTAGAGTACTACTGTTCTGAGAAACCTGTAAATTGTGTTGAAGGACAGGTAAATTATAGCCTATAACAAAGGACCAGGTACTACCATAGGAGAGATGAACCAAGATGTTAATTGTCTCTATTATGACTTTCTATAACTTTGCAATATGTATCAGGGATTTTGAAATGTCAAGTCAAAATTTAACTGCCTAAACAAATAATTTTAAGAAGACAGAATTGTGAAATACTGCAATGTAAAAGATGGTTCTATGTTAGTAAAACAAACTGCAAAACTATGCATTATACAAATCTATTTTCTTCTTTGAGAAGTGTGGTACGTAAAATAGTGTCCAAATGCCTATGATTTCACATTTCTGTTATTATAAAAATGCCTTGAAATACAACATCTGTAAATATTTACTTACCTGACAGAATGTAATATTTTAAGAAAGGTTTGCATACTATTTCATTTGAATCTCAGGTAGCTATAATTTTGTAAATTGTGGGGTTTATTACGGAGTCAACTTAGGCTACAATCGCTTTGCTCAGAATTATTTTACTATATGGTCCCATGTTAGTGTTGATGACAGGCTAAATTTCTGTGAGGGTGTGAAGGCAGAAGTGAAATAGGAGCCATGTTTTTATACTGTAAAAATTGAAGGAGGATGACAGTCTCCGTGATAGCTTGTACATGTCACTAACGTGTTTGGTCATCTTGTTGGCATTAGTCTAATGTGTTTGGTCCTCAGCTGGAACTGCAGCTTCTCTAGTTCCCAAGTGATTTACTCCTTCATCTTCTCTGATCTTGGGCCAGGATAAAGAATGGCAAATACTCCCCAACTAGCCCCCAAATTGTGTAAGACCTAAACACTGTGATAAATCCTTCATACGATTTCATTCACAGTGGTTTTGTGGTTTCACAAGACCCTAATTTTAGGGTTTCACAGACCCTAACTTTAGAAAAATAAGTAAACTAAAAGATTTTACAGGAACAGAATCTTAATCGTGGGTTCTTTGAATTGGGTCTGGGTTATCTGGATGTGGTTCTGTCCCTGATTATATTTAAAAACATGAATGACAGGGGCACCTGGGTGGCTCAGTCGGTTAAGCGCTGGACTTGGGCTCAGGTCATGATCTCGCAGTTTGTGAGTTCGAGCCCTGCATCAGGTTCTCTGCTGACAGCTCGGGGCCTGGAGCCTGCTTTGGATTCCATGCCTCCCTCTCTCTCTCTGCCCCTCTCTCGCTTGCGTTTTGTCTCTCTCTCTTTCTCTCTCTGTCTCAAAAATAAATAAACACTTAAAAAATTCTTTAAAAAGCTTAATGACTGTTTCCAGTGGTAAAACGTCCATTGGTAGTCTATGGCATGAAGTGTCAAAGCAGTTACTTAAATTATCACCTGTAGACACTTGTATTAAGTATCTATTGGACAGGCACCTGGGTGGCTCAGTTGGTTAAGCATGAGTTCAGCCCAGGTCATGATCTTGCAGTCCATGGGTTCAAGCCCTACATTAGGCTCTGTGCTGACTGCTCAGAGCCTTGAGCCTGCTCCAGATTCTGTTCTCCCTGTCTCTGCCCCTCCCCCCGCTCGGTCTCTCACTCTCTCAAAAATAAATAAATATTTTTTAAAAAATGTATCTATAGGAGACAAAACTTTGGAGGATCAATGCTGTCATGGAACAGTTTCATGAAAATAAGGAGTATAATGTTGTGGGTTTTTTTATATTTCTGGATTTTACTAGGTGTCATACATAAAATTCTAAGATAGTTTAAAAGATTCCTGTCCTTTAGTGTTCATGATTTGTATAATACCACCCCCTTGCATGAATGCAGAAGTTGTGAATATAATAGAATATCATTCTTATGATTAATTTACTAATCAGTTGGGCTTTAAATAATCAAAAGGAGTTTACACTATGTGGGCTTGACCTAGTTGGCTGAGTTCTTTTTTATTTTATTATTTATTTGTTTATTTATTTATTTATTTATTTATTTTTTGAACGAGAGGGTGGGGAGGGGTAGAGAGAGAGAGGAAATGAGAGGGAATCCCAAGCAGGCTCCACACTATGCGCATGGAATCCCATGTGGGACTTAAACTCACGAACCATAAGTTCATGACCTGAGCTGAAATCAAGGGTCAGACACTTAACTGAGTGAGCTGCCCAGGCACCCCAAATTTGTGGAGTTCTTAAAACAAGGTGAAATAAACAATTTGTCTGCTGACTTTGAAGGAGCAAACTGCAATGCAGTGGAAAGAATCCCAGGGCAAAAAACTGCTAATAGTCTCTAGTAGCTAAGGATAGCCACTGGTGGACCACAGGAAAGAAAGCAGGGAGCTCAGTCCTACAACCAAAGAGAATTTGGCTTTGCCAGCAATCCAAATAAGCTTAGAAGAGGACCCTGAGTTACAGATAGGAAAGGAGGCCCAATGGAAAATTTATTTCAACCTGGTGAGACCCTGAGCAGAGAAACCAGTTAATCTTTGTCCAGATTCCTGATTGACAGAAACCTTGACATAACAAATCTGTGTTGCCTTAAGATACTACTTGTGTGGCTATTTGGGAGAGGGGGGGAATAATAGAAAATTAATAGGGGTGCCTGAGTGGCTCAATCGGTTAAGCATCTGACTCTTGATTTCATCTCAGTTCATGATATCACAGTTTGTGAGTTCAAGCCCCATGTCGAGCTCTGTGCTGATGGCTCAGAGCCTGCTTCGGATTCTCTCTCTCCCTCTGTCTCTGCCCCTCCCCTGCTCATGCACCCTCTAAATAAATAAATAAATAAATAAATAAATAAATAAATAAACTTAAATTTAAAAAAATTACCAAGTAAAGAGATTTTGTTACCTAGAAGTGAGGTACTACTGTAACAAATACCTAAACACGTGAGAGAGCCTTTGGAATCAGGCAGTGGGCAGAGGCCAGAAAAATTTTGGGGAGTATAATAAAGAAAAGTTAAATTTCCTTGAACAGACTGCTAGTAAAATACAGGCTTCCAGGATGCTGCCAGTGAGAGCTGAAAGGATGCAAGGAACATGTAATTGTAAACTGAAGGAGAAAGCATCCTTGTTAGACAGGGACAAAAAAGTCAATGTTTAGAGAGTAATGGGGCCTTGAAAATTGTAATGGGATTATGCTTTTATACTTAAGCCAAGGACTTTGAATCCTTAAATTTTTGCTAAGCCTCCTTTACCAGTCGAAACACTATTTTCTCCCTATCTGAGGAGGTGGTCTACTTTTGCCTGCAAAAAACTTTTATAGCCTCCCTTGTGGTACTATTATTATTTAAGGGACTTCTGATCTTACTCCAGGCCTAACTACCCACAAGTCATTACTTCTAGATCTATAAATGGACTTAAATTCCAACAAGGCCAGAGAATGATGTACAAAGTGTGACTCATGAGAAAGTCTGATATACAAAAGGATTACCAAGATTTTGCAAATGTATATAGACAGAAGTGTAGGGAACATGGGTTGAAATCTATTCTCAAAGTGTTGAATCAAATTTGAGAATATGTTAGATCAGGCTGAATTTAGACTTCCAAAATAGATATTACACATCCAATTCATCTCAATATCATATCAATGTTCAAGAAATTTGAGCATGCAATAGCTTGGCTAACTGGCTGGAGAGTACCATTAATATTTTTCTTGTTTTAGACCCAATTCTGCACTGTACTAAATGAAGGAGAAATACCAGACCTTCTTTAGTTTGCTGTAGATGAAGATATCCAAATGCTGGAGTAGACTGGAATGCTTGAATGGATTTATCATATAAAATTTGCTAAGTACGTCCCACAGAGCTTACAAAGGACAGTCCTTGCTAAATCTAGAAAATACATTCATGAGTGGAACCCTTCTGTGCTTGAGTAGTTCTATGACGGGCTATTCTTTGTAAACCAGAAATGATAGTGGGAACTATTGCCACAGAACTGAGTCCTCCAAGCTCAATGAGGATAATCAGGCCTTGATCAAGTTGTGACTCTTAATGGTCAAAAACAAGGAATGCATTTTTACCATAATGGGTGACAAAGTCAATCCAAAATCCTAATAATCTGATGGGCAGAAATTTTTAGAATTGACTGCTTGAACATTGTATCTCTAAACTGAAACATATGGGTAGTCTACTAAATTCATATGAGTAACTAAGTGTAAGTTTGGTTAACAAAAGTATTTAAATCACCCTAATAGATAACTGCAGTCTCTAAATTAATTCTAATATTGAAGTGACTTCATAGACCTATAGTCTCTTGATTGAAGTAGAGGCCAAGTCTTTCCATAAAGCCAAAAAATAAATACTTAAAATTTCTTCCTCCCTTCCTTCAAATAACCTGTGACCATTTACTAGGGTAACTGAGCATTGGCAAAGAGAAAATAATCAGACTTTTGAGAGATTTCTGGACTCTGTCTCTGAAGTGACCTTAATCCTGGACACCTGAAATGCCATTGTGTTCCGCCAGTCAGATTTGAGGCTTATGAAGGTTAAGTGAGCAATGGCATTTGGGCATGTTCCCATTTCACAGAGGGACTGCTGGATCCCTGAACACATCCTGATGTTATTTTCCATAATTTGGAACAGTCACACTTAGCAACTGGCGGAATTTCCACATTGATTCCCTGGGCTCTTGTAACAAGAAAGGTCAAATAGAGACCACTAGAACTGGTTATATCTACGAAAACGGTAATTCCAAATCAATCATAAGGATGTTGCCAAGGTTAGTGCCACTCTAGAAAACTTGAACATTACATGGGGCGCGTGGGTGGCGCAGTCGGTTAAGCGTCCGACTTCAGCCAGGTCACGATCTCGCGGTTCGTGAGTTCGAGCCCCGCGTCAGGCTCTGGGCTGATGGCTCGGAGCCTGGAGCCTGTTTCCGATTCTGTGTCTCCCTCTCTCTGCCCCTCCCCCGTTCATGCTCTGTCTCTCTCTGTCCCAAAAATAAATAAAAAAAATGTTGAAAAAAAAATTAGAAAAATAAATAAATAAATAAATAAATAAATAAATAAATAAATAAATAAAAGAAAACTTGAACATTACAGGGGTGATGATTCATGCTACATTCTCCTTCAAGTTGTCTATATGGATCATACACAATCCAGACGGATCTTGGAGAATAATGGCAGACTATTATCATCTCGATCATTTATTGACTCCAATTGCAGCTGCTGTTACAGATGAAGTTTCATAGCTGGAATAGATTAACATATCCCTCAGCTAGTACTTGGTATGCAGCTATTGATCTGGAAAATGTTTTTTTTTCCTCTGTATTTGTTGGTAAAAACCATCAGAAGTGCTTTTCTTTCAACTGAACATACCTGAAATACATCTTTTCTGCCCTACCTTATAGCTATGTAACTTCTAATCCTACAGTATAGTCTAACCTGGAGCAACCTTGCTCACCTCTCCATGCCACTGGACTGCTGTTATACTGATTTATTACATTGATGATATCAATGATATTGATGCTAACTGGACTTGGTTATTAGGGTGTCACAACTATTCTGCACATCTAGTTAAAACAAATACATCACAAAGCATGGAAAATAAATTCCTCTAAAATTCACAGGTCTGGAAAATGTTGAGAGATCACTTGCAAGTTGAATGACAACCTGCTTCCTCCAGCCTCTTCTCTCTCTTTCCCATTTACTATACCCTTTTTCCACAAGGATGATTTAATCACATTATTATCTAGGAACTTATGTACTTATTCTATAAGAAAACTTATTCAACTTCTTGTTAATTACTCTTTCTTTACAAGTTAAACAAAAATTTCCCCTGTTATCCCTTTTTCTTCTTTCAGTGGAACAGAATTTAAAATACTTATAAGAACATCTGCTTTAAATAAGACTGTATTTCAGCATTTCCTCCTTATCCTCTTGGAATCTTTACAAAAGCATAAGAATGTATTTTTGAATTTTTGAAGAACTCAGAAGTCTCATTTTTAGAGAATCTTGGAGATAAATATAATCCCAAACTCAAAAATACATATTGGGGCTGCCAAAAGCAGCTGAGGCTGAGAGAAGTGAAGTTATCTGGAGAGAAGTGAAGACAAGAAGCACAGCAAATGATGAGGACTCTCCTTGACACAGCTCAAAGAACTACAAGAAAAAAAATCTACAGTTCAAATGCTCATTCTGAAGTCAAAAGCAGTAACAGATAGAGGTACTGGTTTGATGCAAAGAAGCAAAGGACATATAGTTACACAAAGAATTGCAAAGATGGGCCATATTTTGGGGGACCAGCCTGTCTCTATAGCAACAAATAGTTTCCCAATCATGAGCACACAGCTGCCTGGAATAAAGAAGTCATATTGCATGGCCACATGAATAAGTGTTGACTAACAAGATATAAGCTGAACTGCCTGGAAATTTGGAAAGATGACTCAAAAGTTCCTCTTGTCCCCTTTCTCTCCTGCTTCCTCCTCTTTAAGATTCTGATGTTGGGGCGCCTGGGTGGCGCAGTCGGTTAAGCGTCCGACTTCAGCCAGGTCACGATCTCGCGGTCCGTGAGTTCGAGCCCCGCGTCAGGCTCTGGGCTGATGGCTCAGAGCCTGGAGCCTGTTTCCGATTCTGTGTCTCCCTCTCTCTCTGCCCCTCCCCCGTTCATGCTCTGTCTCTCTCTGTCCCAAAAATAAATAAACGTTGAAAAAAAAATTTAAAAAAAAAAAAAAAAAAAAGATTCTGATGTAATGCCAAAGTGATTGAGTAGATAAGAAGAGCTGCATAAGAAATAAATAAGCTTTACTCCTGTTTAAACCAATATTATTTGGATTTTCTTTAGAATGGCAGCTAAACCTTATCAGAATAATTATAAATATACACGGGTTCATATTGACGGCATTTCCAAGAGAAAATAAAAAGTAACAATTCTGACCATTTATCACTTAACCTGGAAATTTTTTTATATGAAAGAACCAGTAAAAGTGTATAGGTTAAGCATAGATATCATAAGCAGCAGCTAAGGCAGGTCCCAAACTGTGCTGGCTTTAGAAGACTGTCATTGTCTCATGAAGTTCCACCCTCTTTTGTTTTTGAATGTTTATTTATTTTGAGAGAGAGAGAGAGAGCGAGCGAGCACATGTGCACATGTGCTAGTGGGGGACGGGCAGAGAACGAGGGAGACAGAGAATCCCAGGCAGGCTCTGGGGATGTCAGCACAGACCCAAATGTGGGTCTTGATCTCACAGACTGTGAGATCGTGACATGAGTTGAAACCAAGAATCAGATGCTAAACCAACTGAGTCACCCTGGTGCCCCTAGTTCCACCCTCTTCTTAAAATTGCAACAAGACCTTTAGATTTCACAAAAAGAGAAACTCAAAATGTAGGATCATTATGAAGAAGTCACACAGACATCTATACTTTTCATCCAATGACTTAAAAAAATTCTTCATCTGTGTCAATTTTAGTTTCTGTAGAATTGGAAGGTTGTCCCTGGTAGTGACTGTGGGTCACCTCTCCATCAGTTCAATCATATTGATGTGATTTGAAGTGGGGGTTAGAACCAACAGTTAAGAATTTTTGAGCCATTTTTGGTGCAAAAGGTGTTTTTTGTTAAAATATGGGGGATAGGACCTGTGGGCAGAAAGGAGCATTATGAGGAGCAACTGATCATATACTTTGAAGTTGGGAAGGGTAGAGACAAAGGAAGTTTCCAAAAGAATTTTCATATGTTAAAGATTTATGGGATCCTTGGAGGCCTAACTATTGTCAAGCTAAGGTTGTTTTTTTTCTTCAACAAGGCATTAACATTAAGATTGGGAGTTCTTGGAGGAATGTCATACTCTGCCTGTCTCAAGTATTTGTTAATAGCCTGCATGTTATAAGGAAATTTAATTTTATCTACATTTTTTTTTTGCCTTTGCATTTTCTTTTTTTTTTTTTAATTTTTTTTTCAACGTTTATTTATTTTTGCGACAGAGAGAGACAGAGCATGAACGGGGGAGGGGCAGAGAGAGAGGGAGACACAGAATCGGAAACAGGCTCCAGGCTCTGAGCCATCAGCCCAGAGCCTGACGCGGGGCTCGAACTCCCGGACCGCGAGATCGCGACCTGGCTGAAGTCGGACGCTTAACCGACTGCGCCACCCAGGCGCCCCAAGCCTTTACATTTTCTGCATCAATATGATAATCTTGTTCTTCAAATAACTAGCAATGAAGAAATGGGCAATGAAATCCAGTATTTTTTGGCATTTTTACATTGTATCTGAGGATTATTAGCAACCAAAAATATAGTAAATAATTAAAGTGAAGTTGGTTTATATAATAGGATGTTATGCATACATGCATAACTCAGAACAAATTATTGAGCAACAAAAAGTAAAATGCACTTGTGTAAAATATAAACAGACATATTCATGAAACAATATCATACAATTACAGATAAGCATACACATGCACATCTATTACACACATTAAAGTGAAAGCCTACAGTGGATAGTGTGCCTGAAGAAAACATTGGTAAAGATAGAGCTAAAGAAAAATGCTAACAGGAGAAAGGGACCTTGTTTAGGTTATTGGTTTCCATTTACTATAGGTATGGTTATTTTTTGGCTTTGAATTATAGAACTAGAAATGTGTGTGTGTGTGTGTGTGTGTGTGTGTGTGTGTGTGTGTGTGAGAGATATTTTGTTTTCCTTTGTTATTTTATAGAGACATCTGACCAATATCACTGAAGACTGAGAAACAGGGTCGTTTCTCTGATTATAAAGTCAGATTTGATGAGGAGATAAGGCAAGTTGAGGGCAAAGTACAGGCTAACAGCACCTCCCCCCCCACCCCAGGTGGAATATGTGTGATATTCCTTGGACATTCCTGGCTACCTAAGAGCAAAGGAAAGGAGTTTAAGTGCTTGCCATGGTGGTGTGGGAAACAAAGGCAAAGGAAAAATTTAATTATCTTACTATCTACAGCTCATTGACAAGTCCTTGAAACAGGCAGAGTGATCTTCCTGTAGGAGCTCAGCTTCCTCCAATGATCACACTTTGCTAGGGGCAAAAGGCAATCTTGGCTTAACATTATCCTGAACCCCCAAGGATCCTTTCTGTGAGTCTCCTTAAACATATAAAAATTCCTTTGCAAACCTCCTTTTTTTCAACTCCCCTAACATATATGCTGATAATCATATTCCAAGCTTATGGCCCCCTGATATACATCTGAAGGGTCTCATGACTGAGGTTTTACTAAATGGTAATAAATGGTAATTTTCCTAACAGCAGCTAGCCCCTCAGAGCCCTGGAAATCTTGCTTCCAAAATTCCTTAGACACTTACTTGGTATAATTCCTTATACCCAACTTGAGGGTATATAATCAGTCACTCTGCACAACCCCAGTGTAGCTCTTTCTGCCCACAGGTCCTGTACCCAAGCTTTAACAAATTCACCTTTTTTTTGTACCAAAGATGTCTTCAAGAATTCTTCCTTGGCTGTTGGCTCCAAACCCCACCATCACCCCAAAACCCCATCAAGATTTATGTATCTATGCATGTTCAATGGCAGATGCCAACCCTGTGTGTGTAAGTATATACATGTGAGAGCACACATGTGTATTTTGCATGAAAGAGAACACACTGAAGATTTTAAACAGTATCTACAGCATCTAAGCCCTAGTTTTAGAAGGCTGGCATGTATTCTAAATTCTTTACATTGCTAGAATAAATTTTCCTTTTCTATGATCCCAGATCTTTTTAAAGCCTAGTTTTTGTCCAAGTTATATATGATATTTCAATTTCTGATCTTCAAATATGGATGCTATTCCTCTCCTATGTATTATAACCACCTCAGACTATCATCATTATTATTATTATCTTTCTCAGGAAAACTGAGTTGATATTTCACTAATTTAACAAATGTTACACATAATTCTAGGAGTATCACATTACTGGTAGGGCTCCCAATTTCTACATTTGAAATTGATGCTACAAATTGTAAATGAGTCTGGGAATTTACTTAAATTTCAGCCTGTCTTGACACCAAATGTTAAAAAGAGATTCTATGCATTGCATAGAAGGTTGGATAAAATTGCCACAAGAAGAAATTTAGGCAGGTTCTCAGTTAAAACCCTAAATCAGCTGAACAGTTACATTGAACTCTTAGATGAACATTTCTTAGGAATTTAGAGAAGATGTATAACAAAAGCATCTAGAATACAGAAATGCTTGCTGCACATCAGTGCCGGTGTCACAACTAGTGCAACACAGCCGGCTGAGGCGCCAGCACAGAATGCACAATGAAGTCTGAGGCATCAAGCTGCAGGCAAAGCAGGTATGAGCGGAAGTAAGATCACTTCCATGTAACCAGGGACCACTTCCCTAACAACTGTAGCAGTGGGTGATTTAGAAAATGCATAACAAAAGCATGAAGAAAGAACTGTAAGAAAAAAAATCCATTAGCAATGAAATTGAGCAGCAAATTTGCATTCTTGTCCTGTATGCTGCAAGACTACATAGTAACCTTATTAATGGTGTTTAAACTGTGCTTAAATTACAATTGCAAATAAATGAGTGATTTATTGCATTTGGGTTAAAAGTGTGTTGTAATCAGAGAAAAGCAAGAAATGTCTTTCAATATTCTCTAATAAACCTGATTGAAGAATACAAAAGCAGTAAGTTCACCCTCTTCCTTAAATGGTTTAAACAGTGGAAGAAGCAAGTCACGTGCTTACTGTAAAACACATGTTTGATTGGGTCTTTTATCATACTCTCAAATGTCATTTTCCTGAACACTTTCCTTTTTGATCTTTGGCAAGGAAAGGATATATAATATTTTACTAAAAATATGAAACATATACTTCAGTAACAATTAAACACCGAGAAGGTATAAATATGCTTTAACTCTTCTACAGATTTACTTTTATAGATCAGGTAATGAGCTGATACGATCTCTAACGCACCAATTTCTTTATCCCCAAAACATTTTAAATAATTTTATAGTGCAGGTACAGGGCATAGGATCAATCATGTGATGAGCTTATTGTTTTCATTTATGGTTTGTATAACTTGTTACAAGTACATTGTTGTATTTTCTTTATATTCTGATGTCTCAAAATGATGCATTAAAATTGCAGCTTGTTTTTGTTTTCCACTTTTTAAAAACATTTTCCTCTTATCTTCCATTCCAAAGGAAGAATCTGGCCTTTTGCATATCTTTGCTTAAGAAGGTTTTACAAGATAGGTAGGGGAAGCTACCTCAAACAAGTCTCATTTTTGTATGTATGTGAAAGCTCCGGCTTATTCATGAGACTTTGCTAAGTATTCCACTGGAGAAGTGCCTTATATTTTGGAAGCCATTTCACTGTTAATAAATTAACTCAAAACAACTCATTATGCTTGTCAAGTTACATGTTATCACAAAACATGTTCCTGTTAAATATTTGCAAAATTTTTAGCAAATTTTAGTGCATGGGTTGTTTTCAACATCTTTGAATATTTTTGAAGTTTTGGTTCAGTTTTAATTTTAATATGTGTGTGTGTGTGTGTGTGTGTGTGTGTGTGTGTGTGTGTGTGTGTTTAGATCTCAGACCATTGATTCAGCCAATTAGCTTTGGTTTTGAATGCCAATGTGTATGCATTCATATTTCAGACACTGAACATCTCATTTCTTTTCAATATACACCAGCTATACATTTGATAAGGTCAAGTTCTATTTCTGGATTAGGATCAAAAGTGTGTTGAAATTAAGAAAATTTCATGATTTACAAATGTATTGACATCCACCCTTTGTAAACGCTTGTAAGTCAAAACTCACAAGAAAACACATTCCCGAATGTCATAAGCCCGAACCCTGCAAGAACCCAGGGTATCCTGTACTTTACTCATAGAGGAAGTGGTAGGACAGGACTACAGTAGGCAAAGAGAAAACAATTTAAAATGAAAATTAAACTGTAACCGTGAACTGCTAGTTATAATTCATGAGGGAGACTCAAATGCTGTGAAAGCCATAATGTTTTTTTTAATGTTTATTTATTTTTGAGCGAGAGAGGGCACATGCGGGAAAGGGGCAGAGAAAGAGAGACAGAAAATCCCAAGAAGGCTCTGCACTGTCAGCACAGAGACTGACGTATGGCTCTAACTCACGAAACTGAGATCATGACCTGAGCCAAAACCAGGAGTCAGATGCTTAACCTAGTGAGCTACCCAGGCATCCCTATAACGTTCTTATAGAACTTGTGAATTTTTCAAATCCTTAGAAAACATCATATTTGCTAAATAGGTAAGTTTTTCAATTTAATGACCTGGCTACTTGGTAAATTGTCTTTCAGCCATTTGATTTTTATTACATATTTTCACCAGATTTTTGGCCATCTATCATGTTGGCCTTTTCCCCCTGAGTAAATGGTTTACCTTAGGAAGGAATAAACCTTCTGATTGCCTAGGGAGGCTGGATACTGGGCCAATTTCCATTCTTTCAGGAAGAGCACAGAAGCTGCAAAGTCACCATTGACTTTCAAGGCAGCAGTCAGTAACCCAGGGGAGGAGAGAAATGAAGGACTTCTTAGAATTTTGGCAGATTAAAAACAAAAACAAACAAAAAGAAAACCTAGGACTTCTATAAGAATCTGAAAAGGTAGTATGACAAAATGCTAATAACTGAAATGATATTTCTCTGTCAAACCAGATTAATAGAGATTTGGAATTAGTTATACATTTTTTCAAGTGCTGTAGACCAAAGTACCTTTATTCCACTTCTCTTCCTATGGTTGGAACTATATTTTACAACTGATTTTTACAGATGAGAATAAAATAAAATAGCAGCAATTCTAAGTGATAGCTCACCAATACTTTGTTAACCTCCCCTAGATAAAAGGAAAGGTTCAATAGAAAGAAATGTTGCATCTTATTACTTATAACTATAGCTTGGTTAGTTTGAGTTTAATTTTACAAGGATATTTCTAATTATTTGTTGGTGATTATCTCACCATGTATTATGAAAAGGTGAAATTTTTGATATTTATATGCTAAAAGTTTTTTAGTAGAACTGCAAAAATAATGATCTACAGATTATAAAGGACACGCTTTTAAAAATATTTTAATTCCAGGGCACCTGGGTGGCTCAGCCGGTGAAGTGGCCGACTTGGGCTCAGATCATGATCTCGCAGTCCGTGAGTTCAAGCCCTGCGTCGGGCTCTGTGCTGACAGCTCAGAGCCTGGAGCTTGTTTCAGATTCTGTGTCTCCCTCTCTCTGACCCTCCCCTGTTCATGATCTGTCTCTCCCTGTCTCAAAAATAAATAAAACGTTAAAAAAATATTTTAATTCCTGGGGTTAGTAACGTTTAAATGTAGAGACACAGTAAAGCACTGTAATGGATAAGTATCGGTGACGATGAGTAACTATGTTGAATACAGCAACATTTGAGTGTAGATACTGGGAGTAGATAGGACTCAGATAGCAGGAGAGGAAAACAAGCTACAACAGGACTAAGGCCTGGTCATGAAGTACGACTGTAGCATTTATCATATACCAGTTCCTTCATATTGCACCAATGCCTTAAACCCCATATGAATATTTTGACATAAACAGGGTGTAAGTATTAGCAGATTCCCAGAGCAGTTATCTGGTCAAAAGGACTTACTAGTATTCTATTCATTTTAAAGTAATGTATCTATCCTAAGAGATACTGTTCAAGCTTTTGGGGTCAGAAATGCAAAAAAAAAAAAAAAAAAAGGAGAGGCAGGCAATCATTTCCATGTTTTTCCTCTGTCCACAACATGGAATTGCTGTGATTGACTGTTAATATGCTATATGGCCATAATCATGATGAACGATTTTTTCATGACCTTAAATTTCTGATACAGGATGTCAAATCCAACCTCTTTAACTTTTTGATGCCAGCCAACGATTGAGCCCTGTGAAAACAGGTCCCACATCTATTTTTCTTGATATTATATCCCATTTTCTCAACTACTTTCTGATAAGCAGATCAAGAGGTACCCAATGAATATTAAAATTCATTCAATCAAAAGATGTATACTTATTCCTACTACAAACTCACTAAGGTTTCCTTACAAACTCACTAAGCGAAAGTTTTGACATGTTTTAGTATTTTTGCCTACATGATAAGTAAGCAATGGAATTTCAGGATTCTGTACTTCCATTAACACATGGTTCTCATGGATTTTTTTACTTACTAGATTTTTTTTTTGTTTTATATTACAGTGTCTTTACTAGATGACACTTCTATTTATATTGGAGTTATGGGTACTGTTTCTTCTGCTTGAAGATGTTTATTTATGACATTTGAAATCTGCCCCCTTGTTTCCTTCTACTTTTTACCATCAAGATTCCAAGGGCTAAGTCATTCCAACCCACTCTCTCTCTCCAGAATGTGCACCTTCTGAAGACTCACCTCTGTTTCCACACATAGTTATCCATTTCCTTTCAGTTGTATGGGAGGTAGTGCTATAATCCTAAAAGCTTCAGTCCTGTTCCATTATTCCCCTGTTTAGAAAGAGATATTGAGATGATTAGAAAAACTGGTACAAAATTTTGGGAAAGTAATAGTAAGGTAATAATAAAAAGGAGGTATTAACAAAATATCACTAAAATTTGTTGTTAAGTGCCTTAAAGGACAAAGCTAAAAAGAAATTTTCAAATGCGTTGGCATTCCTATTTTTGCTAGTCTCAAGTAACCACAGATAGCTATAAGGTAGCAGTATTTATTTCTAGCCTAAATGGATTTAGACATGCCTCAAATACAAGTAGTTATCATTACAGATTTCATGCCCATCAGAGAAACTCCCCACCACTGGTAAGTTTGTGGTCTATCCAGGTTGCTGCTAAGAAGCTTAGTGAGTGTTACAAGTTAAGAGGAGAAACAAAACATAGTAAGTAGTACAGGAAATAGCTATTGTCATAATATATGTTTTCTAGCAATAAGAAATAAATACATAAATTCCAAAAGATTGGTAAGACTGTCCATGTAATATCATGTTTAGTTTGAAATCTTTATTTACCTGTTAAGTATAAAGAAACCAGAGATAGCTTAGAAAAGACGGTCAACAGTGAGGAGGAATAAATAAACAACTTATTAAAAGAAGGTAAATTCACTCCAAATATAAAATTTTATTAGTCGCTTTCCAAAGTAATAACTTAAAATCATGGCTTAGTTTCCAAATAAATTAAGATTGAAAATCTGAATGGTTGAGCAATATGGGATGAGGGATAATTAAGTAAATGAAATGAAAATAATTAATGACATATTGAGAGATAATGAGAAAAAGCCTAAAGATATTATAAAATTGTCTTCATTAGTTTTACTTCTTTTGTTTTAAAAATGCATGCATTTGTAAGACTATACCCATGAATATTGCATATGAAAATATTGATTAGGAGATAATTTCTCAGATATAAACAAAATAGCCGATTATTAGATATAATGCTATAAAGCAACTGCAATGAATTATAACATTGTAACTAGTTACTCTTCTCCAACTCTATAAGCTCCAAAAATACCAACACTCCTCCAAGTTACATTTTTTAAAATTTTTTCATGGTTTATTATTTTTGAGAGAGAGAAAGAGAAAGCGTGAGTAGGGAAGGGGCATAGAGAGAGGGAGACACAGAATAGGAAGCCGGCTCCAGGCCTGAGCTCTCAGCATAGAGCCTGACGCGGGGCTCGAACTCACAGACCACAAGATCATGACCTGAACTGTAGTCAGCTGCCCAACCGACCGAGCCACCCAGGTGCCCCTACATTTGCAAAGCATGACAAACATAAACATAAAAGGTATGGAAGGGGAAAATATGGAAATGCATTTGATAGGCTTTTTGGAGATATGCACAAGCCCTTAATAGTAAGTTTTATCAATATAGAAATACCTACATAAGACGATACTCAAATTATAAGCACAGATTAATGTATTTCAAGTAAGTTTTGATGCCTGCAAAATATTTCAGTTTTATTTAAAACAATATTAACTATAAAATGCTCTTCCATGACTATTTACTTTAAAAGCAGTATCTTTATTGTGTAGATGAGGCAGTTGTATGTTTCTTATGTAGAGTTTATCAATTTTACCCATTTGAGAAAGCTAAAGAAAAGGGTTTTTTAAAATTTCATATTTAATATAATTCAAAATACCCAATTCATAAGAATAAAATAATACATTTTACAATCTACAATGAGTTTATACACATTGAACTTACCTTTTAAAACACTGATGCGGGGCGCCTGTGTGGCGCAGTCGGTTAAGCGTCCGACTTCAGCCAGGTCACGATCTCGCGGTCCGGGAGTTCGAGCCCCGCGTCAGGCTCTGGGCTGACGGCTCAGAGCCTGGAGCCTGTTTCCGATTCTGTGTCTCCCTCTCTCTCTGCCCCTCCCCCGTTCATGCTCTGTCTCTCTCTGTCCCAAAAATAAATAAACGTTGAAAAAAAATAAAAAAAAAAAATAAAACACTGATGCAAATGTTATTTAGGCTTTGAAAGCCAAAGATAAAATAGGTCAAAATAACTTATCAAAACAACGTTTTGTTGATACAGTTTTCCTAAATCAATGATTATCAGCTAAAGCAATTTGCAGCCTCTATAGGATTCATTTAACAGGGTCAGGAGACATTTTTAGTTGTCAACAAACTGGGAGAGAGGAGCTGGGGAAGCTATTGGAATCTATTGGGCAGGGGCCAGAGATGCTACTAACCATTCCTATAATGTATGAACAGACAGACCCTCACAATAGTTATCCAGACCAAAATGTCAACAGTCCTAGCATTGAGAAACCCTGCTTCTGAGCAGGTTTGAGACTACTAGATATTTAGAAAATAGGAAATCGACGTTTTTTTCTCCCCAAGCAGTGTAAAATCCACGTATAATAGAATAATCCATACTTCCCTTAATAGACTTTGTCTTCTTTGCCTAATTAATTATCAGTCATATTCCAACACTTGTTGAAGACATAGCATTTAAAAATTAAGTAAAATTTGAAAGGTCTTACTAATACAACATAATTGAAACTGAATACAATTTCTAAAAATTTGCCATATTCCCATATACAAAATATTCCCATATTCCCATATACAAAAGGTCCCCTTTTCATAGACGCTGTTAGTAACCTGCCCAGCATAGAGTAAATATGCAGTCAATTCTATTGACTAGACCATAAATAGTATGAGAATATGAAAAGCCTGCCTAGTTCACCAATGTATTTAAATACTTTACATAATATTCATCACATATAGAATCTCAATATTTATTGAATGAATGAATGAATGAATGAATGAAATAGATAAGTTTTTAATTTATTTTTCAATTGTATAGAATATTTCTGCTTTTATTACAGAATCCAAAAGATTTAAAATCTTTATATTTTGTATATTTGGAAAGCAAATACCATTTTAGGGGTAGCACAGTTGAAAGTAATTGACCAAAAATATTCATAAAAGTTTGATTCTTGAGTCACACAATGTAAAAGCCTAGTAACAGGTTAATGAGCTGTTGAATAGCCTGTGATAAATAGTGAGAGGTTGAAGGGAAACCCATTAACATGTCAAAACTGCTGAGATGGAGTCCTTGTTTTGAACATTTCTTTTTCTTTGGGAAAAAAAAATATTGACATCTCTCCATCTCCATTTGTGCTTTGTTCAGGAGAAAACTAGATTTTTAATTTTGCATCTGTTTGTTTATTAAATGGAACTATGTTCAAACTGCATTTAAAAGCTGCACCAAAGCTTAGAGTCTTCCAGAATCTGTTCGCAAGGGTAAGGACAAATGTACATAAAAGACCTCTGGTTTTCACTGACATCACATCTTGTCATCTTAACCATATTACTAGTAAGTAATATTGCATATTTAATTTTGCTTAGAACTTAAATATGGAGAATACATAAAAAATACATTTAATATTCAAGGAAATAAATAATTCAATCAATAATAGAAACAAAAATACAAATTTAATTTTACCTTGAAATGTCATTTTCATGTTCCCTTAGCAATTCGAAGTTACAATGAGGACCTAACTGAAGACAGCATAGACAAGGAATTTATTCTTGTCTCATTCAGTTCCTTGACAGATAAGCTTGTATTTAGATATTAATTCATTGCTTTATAGTAAGTGGATAATAATAGGTGCTTTCCCTTTCATATTATGTTAGTGCAAAATGAATATTATAATTTATGTGAATGTCTTTTGAAAACCACAGATGTGAAATTCCCAATGTGTATTTTACCATTCTCTTCAAACATGTAAAGATTTTTTATGATACATGTACCATATGTTTGCTGAAATTTCCTTTAAAATACATAAAATATTTTATGTATTAAAATATATGTTGACCCAGTGTGAAGTCCTCACCTTTATCAAGTTGCTAGGTTCATCAATCAGCAGAATATAAAACTTAGAGAATATACTTAACCTGTTCCCTTCAGCTTTAAATTAATTTCTATCCCTAAGTCCCTGTAAAACCAAACCAAACCAAACAAAACACAAAAACCTAGCAAACAGATTTTCTCAGAATTTCTTTTTGTTTGTTTTCTTATTTTATCTGATTTGTTGCAATGAAGGTAGAGTTGGCATTGGGGCTAAAGGGGAAGAATTGTATTCGGGCTAATGGGGAAGAATTTGGTGACATATGATTAATTTTCACTTACCAACTCAGGTGCTGAAAAACATTTTAAGGATTGAATCCACCTCCAGAATTATGAATGTCCGTGAAATGTAAGAAATTTTTTAGCTTTTCAATGTCATTCTTTAAAGGAATAAGTCCCTTACTAATTCAATGTACTCATTGAAATGCAATTCAAATCCTCACTGCTCTGCTCAAGACTTTTGATGCTTCCTATTTTCATCCAAATATATTCCAGTGTCTTTATGTAGAACATAAGAACTCTAGTATCTTGTAGTGTCCCTGACCTCATGTCCTACTTCTCTATCCCTCTCTCAATGGGCTGCACATAAACTAGTCAAAGTCCAGCCAGGATTTTTACTTGTTCCCCTTGTTTGGGACATGCCTATTCCAGATCATGCCATGGACACTAAAAAGGAACAATTGAAAACTTTGACTATAAGTTTGACTATCAATATGCATTTCATTTATCAAATATCTTAAAGTTTGGGAAGGTTTCATTAAAAATAACTAATTTAATTGCAGTTAGTCAGTGAAAGGTTTATTTTCTTTTCTAGGAGAAAATAGATATTTTAAATATTTTACCATGAATCTGTTGATTTCTTAGGAAGGTGTGTTTCAATATATATTTTGAATAAATCCTCAGAAATATAGAGAGGCATCTAAAAAAATGTTTTAACAGTTCTCAAAAATTATTTTTACATTTCATACAGCCAGAGAATGTACAATTTTTTTAAAGTTACCAAATAAAATGAAAAGCTAAAGGAATATTCTAAGGTAAATATCAACAGCAGTTACTGATTTTTTAGAAGAGATATATTTTGAATTTCCCCCACAAGACCACTTCTCTCATTTGACTACTTCTCAGTCAATTCATACTTTCTATACTTTTAATTTTTTTTTTCAACGTTTATTTATTTTTGGGACAGAGAGAGACAGAGCATGAACGGGGGAGGGGCAGAGAGAGAGGGAGACACAGAATCGGAAACAGGCTCCAGGCTCCGAGCCATCAGCCCAGAGCCTGATGCGGGGCTCGAACTCACGGACCACAAGATCGTGACCTGGCTGAAGTCGGACGCTTAACCGACTGCGCCACCCAGGCGCCCCTATACTTTTAAAATGCATATTAATTTTAGCTTACTATGTTAATATTAAAAAGATATAATATTTGTAATTGCATGTTTTTTTATATCTCACTTATTAATTCCTTGGAAAATAGTGGGTAATTCAATTAGACATCCAGCAACACTTTGCAACAAATAAATTGAAAAATACATTTTTGGTCATTCAAGTGTATTGACCCATTCAAGTGTATTAGCAATATGAAAATAGTTGGATAAATTACTAGTATTTCTTTATTTTTGTGGGTTTACAAGGCTTTACACACTATTTATTCTTCACAGAAATCAACTGTGCTTGCAAATACTTTGTTAGTCTTAAATTTCTTTCCCATTAAATGCCAAAAATTGGATATGTTTATTGTTATACTAAAGGAAAGAATGCACTATCTCAAGAATGATTTTTAGTAGCAAGAATCACATATTTCCTATTATCTAGAAAAAAGATTGAGACAATGTACAGATTTGAAAGTAGGTTATTTCTTATGTATAGTCTATAACGGGTTATGTATAGAGTATAACGGGTAGGCTAACTGAGAAAACATAAGTAATAAGCAACACTTTGTTCTGGGAAGAGTTTGTATATGAAATGTGCTGCCAACTTGTCAATATTTTAAAAATAAATAATTTGACCAAATATTTTATCCAACATAACAGTCTGAAAATTGTGAAGTAGACAGATTATTTCTAATTTCTTTGCAGGTGTTTTATAGATATCATTATGCTAGAAAACAATTGAGCAGTATAGATATGAATTTTCAGTATATGTATTTTGAGCCAAAGACATAACTTTTGGATTATTAAATCTTTCTAATTAGGAAATGTTTTTGCATTACAGAATCACTATAAGTCTTTCACTTGACTTCGGTTATAATCAGTAAGCCATAATGACTAGGAACTTCCAATTGGTTCAGGGGAAAAATAGCAGTCCATGGTAGCAAAGACACCTGTATCTCAATGTCAGATCTGCCATTTAATAGCAGAAAACTAGGCATGTTGATTAACCTCTAGGTGCTTTACTTTTCATTGTTAAGTAGGGCATGATAACTCCTGCCTCACAGGATTGTTATGGTTTATGTAAACAACATGTCACAAGGTACATGAATATTAAGATAAAGCTACATGTCTTTGTATTAATCATGTTAATCAGATAAAGAAATGGTACAAGTTCAAAAATAGTACCAAAAGCAGAAGAAAAAGTAAAAGTCATTTTATGACAAAATATTAAAGATAAAGTCAAATAAATCACAGTTGTTATGCAGTATAGGTTTTACAAATCTTAAAAGACAATTGTCATAAATAGAAGGTATTGTCACACTAGGGCGTTCCGGCTAAATATAGAATTCTAGTCACAAGAGCTTCCAACCAGTTTCACTGCTTCTATCCTTGGCCTTCTATTGTTTATTCTTAACAAAACAATAATAATGTTCCTTTCAAGACAATTAGACATGTTCCTTGACTCCAAACCATCTAGTGGCTTCACAATTTACGCAAAATGAAAGATGTCATTTCATAAGCTACATTGCACTGCTTCATGTCATTCTGGGCCACTTCTCCAATCTGATATTACACCTGTCTCTGTCTCACTCATTTCATTTCAGACACACAAATTACCCTGTGTTTATGAAACAATCAAGGGATAGTTCTGCCACAGAGCCTTTTACCATACTGTTCCCTCTGCCCCAAAAACCTCCTCCCTGGCTATCCAGATAATTCATTCCCATACTTCAAGTCTCTGCTGACATGGACCTTTATCGGTTGACCTCCAGTTGTCATTTTTCTCTTTACTTCTCTTCATTTCACATATCGCTATCAAAATTCATTCATTCATTCATTCATTCATTCATGTTTATTGTCTCTTGCCTCACCCACACTAGAAAGCAACTGTGGAAGCAAATGCTAAATAATTTTTAATTCTCAGTAATTGTTACATAGAGTGTCTCAGAATATATTTACTGTATGAATAAATATGCTTTAATTTTTAATTTAGGATTATCCATGTGCTTCTTTTTAACCCCTTCATGCTTGGAACAACTTATTACTATTTCCATATACAGTTTTATGTTATGTTCTTTTTAAACCTCTAAAGCAATAATAGCTATTAAATCTTTGAATTCTACTTTTAAATTTTTTTTTAAATTTTTTTTTTCAACGTTTATTTATTTTTGGGACAGAGAGAGACAGAGCATGAACGGGGGAGGGGCAGAGAGAGAGGGAGACACAGAATCGGAAACAGGCTCCAGGCTCCGAGCCATCAGCCCAGAGCCTGACGCAGGGCTCGAACTCCCGGACCGCGAGATCGTGACCTGGCTGAAGTCGGACGCTTAACCGACTGCGCCACCCAGGCGCCCCTAAATATTTTGTTTTTTAAATACAGAAGTATTACTTATTTCATAACTTAAATTATGGATCCAACATAAAGTTTATGAACAGTTCAGAAGGTCGTGTTTTACAATTGAGATCCATAAAGTTTTTCTTGTATATACATATATACTCTGACAGAGAATAATTCTATCCTTCAGTTCTTAGAATATTTACAGTCAAACAACTTTGCTTTAAATTGTGGTTAATGCAGTTCCTCAATGAATCCATTATATAGTTTGAATATAAGTGTAATAAAAAATGCATATGTTTAATAAAAGTAGAGCAGTAAACCACCTCTATTTCAAGTAATCAACATTTCATTAATAAATATAACCCATGTACTAATATTTCTTATGCATTAAAAATAGTACTGATACGTTTCAGTAAACATCTAATAAAATCAAAATAAATTATAAGAGTTTCTATAAGATTTATCATTCCTCCACTCTTTCTTCACACAGTTTACTTATACCAATGTTCTCCTGGGTGCCAGGACTCTGCTATGCACTGAAAGTGATGTGTGAAGGTGGGGCATATACAATAAGGGTGAAAATGTTTACTGCCCTTACCTTCAAAATAATAGCACTCTCTTAGAGAAGACAGAAAGAGAAATAAGTAGTTTCAAAATTATGGTAATTACCAAAACAGGGGGGAAATTTTTCAAAGTGCTAACAGGATTAAGCAACAGTCCCCCCCAACCCCAAATCTGGGAAATACAACTAAAGGAAACATATACCTTCAGTGGGTATGGAAGGTATTCACCATGCAGAAACTTAGATCTGAAGGTCATAGAAACAATACTGGGCAAAGAAAATGCTCAAAGAAAGTTAATAAAATATCCATACTTTAGTGATATTTAATATGAAGTTTAAATGTATTATCAATATTCAAAAGTCAAAACAAATAAACAATTTAAATGCATTTTCCCCTCCCTTTTCCAGACTCTTATTTTCAAGGCTTTTAAGCCCAAAAGATAAAAAAGGAAATAAAATGGCTGTACAATATTCACTTGCTTATTTTAGTTTGTATATAATTATTCTGATGCACACATATGTGAGGCTAATATTTGCCAAATTGGCAAACTTTCCTTTCTTCTTTATAATTTCATTGCTAAAAATTCACCAAATTTTTTATAAATGAAATAAACATTTCAGATTTATCCTCATAAGTGAAGAATATTTTTTCACTTGAAACAATTAGGATTTACTTCTATAGATCACATTGAGTCTGGCAGGAAAGCCATTGCTACAGCTGCACTCACTTCAGTGAATTACTTTTTAATTACCAACAATTCTCTTCATTTGGCTTGGATGACCAGACAAGCATCTGGGAATTAAAAAAAAAAAAAAAAAAAATCTCTCTAACATAAGATCTTTTCTTAGCTGTACAAATCCCATTTTTGTTTTTGTTATTTTTAACCAAAATAGGGCCATAATTTTTTCTTTCAATACTACTAAATAAATTTAGGCAGGATTCCATAGCAACACTCAGTACAGAAAAATCTAAATAAATAAGGTCAGGCAAAGCCTAGTAATTAAATCAGCAGGGCTGAGATCTCTCCCTAGTGGAATTTTTAAATCTCAATGCCAATTGGCCCAACAGTCTTAGAAGAGTACTTTTGCATCTGAGTTATTTCTGTCATGGAGGGCTGGGTTACCTTTCAGGGTTGTAACATTTCCACTGGCTCCAGCTTCTTCCTGAAAGCTGAGGAATAACTTCCTTGGATCATCCATGAGACTGGAAACATCGCTCCTTTTTTCAACGAAGCTGGCCAACTGGAGCGAAGAAGAAATTCAAAACAGTGTTTTTCCATCTCAAAATTAAGAAAAAAGAAGGCCAATCCCACAGGGAGGTTTTAACATCTTCAGATATTCAGCTTGTAGAAGAGCCTCACACAGTGTCTGTTGGTTAGTTCCCAAATAACAGCCTGTTAAGGGAGCTTACACTTCTTGTCTGTTACGAGACGAGGGCCATTATGTTCAGCATCTGCCAGTGCTTCTCCCTTCTTTATGTATCTTCAGACTGTATTTTAAAACAGAAACTTTCTAAAAGAAACCACGTCTTTCTCTTCAATGTTTAAAAAAACTGTATTTGGTAGATCAGGTCCTAATTCAACATATAATATTTTCATCAGCTTAATAATTAAGAAGGCAGAAATACCATTTAATGTTTCAAAACCAGATAAAGTTATTTACCATTCCATAATTAGTTTTTGAATGTTGACATTAAAAATAACCTTAGCAGCATTTAATTCTCTGTACTGTTCACTCCTTCTAACACTCCTTTTTTGGGTGCCTGGGTGGCTCAGTCAGTGAAGCTTCTGACTCTTGGTTTTGGCTCAGGTCATGATCTCATAGTCATGAAATCGATCCCCACATCAGGCTGGGTGCTGGGTATGGAGCCTGCTTAAGATTCTCCCTCTCCCTCACCCACCCCATCCCCCCTTTCTCTCAAACACACACACACACACACCAAAGAAACAAAAACATTCCTTTTTGCTTCTAAGAATTCATATCTATCTCAAGCAGCCTTTACAGACTGACTTCTCTCACTTAGTAATGTGCATTTACGTTTCTTCCATGTCTTTTCAGGGCATAATAGCTCATTTCTTTTTAATGCTGAATAATATCCCATTGTCTGGATGTTCCACAATTTATGTATCCATTCACCTACTAAAATATACCTTGGTTACTTCCAAGTTTTAACAATTACAGATAAAGCTGTTATAAACATCCATGTGCAGGGTTTTTTGTAGACATTTTTTTTTAACCTCTTTGGATAAATACCAAGGAGCATGATGTCTGGATCTTATGGTAAGAATATGTTTGATGTTGTGAGAAACTGCCAAATATCTTCCCAAGTGGCTGTGCCATTTTGCATTCCCACCACCTATGCATGAGTGTTCCTACTTCTCTGCATCCCTCACCAGCATTTGGTGTTGTCAGTGTCCCCAATTTTGGCCAAAGGAATAGATGTGTAGTAGTAGCTCACTCTGATTTGAATTTGCATTTCTCTTATATAATGTGCAATATCTTTACATATGCATATTTGTCATAGGTACCTGTTCTTTGATGAGGAGTCTGTTAAGGTTTGGTCCATTTTTTAATGAAGTTGTTTGTTTTCTTCTTGTGTAGTTTTAAGAGTTCTTTACATATTTTGGATAATAGTCCTTTATCAGATAGGTCTTTTACAAATATTTTCTCCCAGTGTGGCTAATGTTCTCACTCTCTTGATATTATCTTTCACAGAGCAGAAGTTTTTAAATTTGATGAAGTATAGCTTATCAATTATTTGTTTCATGGATCATATCTTTGATGCTGTGACTAAAAAGTCATAGATATACCCAAAATTATCAAGATTTCTTCTCTATTATCTCTTATGATCTTCATAGTTTTGCATTTTACTTTTAGGTCTTTTATCCATTTTGAGTTAATTTTTGTAAAGGTGAAAGGTCTGTGCCCAGATTTATTTTTTTTTATTTATAATATTATATACTTATTTATTTTATATTTATGTATATATATAATATTTATATATATATATTTATATATATATATATATATATATATATATATATATTGCATGTGAATGGCCAGTTCATCACCATTTATCAAAATGACAATTTTTGCTTTGTTGTATTCCCATTACTCTTTTGTCAGTGATTAGTTGATTATATTTGTGTAGAACTATTTCTGGGCTCTTTATTATGTTCTAATGATCCATTTGACTATTTTTTCACCAATAGCATACTCACTTGATTACTGTAGCTTTATAATAAGACTTGAAGTTGGGTAATGTCTGTTCTCAACTTTGTCCTTCTTCAATATTGTATGGGCTATTCTGGGTCTCTTGCCTTTCTGTATGATCAGTTTGTTGATATCCACAAAATAACTTGCTGGGATTTTGAGTAGGATTACATTAAATCCATATCTCAAGTTGGGAAGAATGGACATTTTGACAATATTGAGTTTTCCTATCCATGAACATGCTATATTTCTCCATGTATTTAGTTCTTCCTTGAAGTCAGAGTTTGATAGTTGTCCACATATAAATCTTGTACATATTTTGTTAGATTTATATCTAAATATTTCATTTTTAGGTATTAAGGTAAATAATATCACCTTTTTAATATCAGTGTCCACTTGTTCTTTGCTTATATATAGGAAAGCAATTAAGTTTTGTATATAAATCTTGTATTCTGCAAATGGTTATTATCCCTTATCAGTTCCAAGAGTTTTGTTGTCTCTTCTTTTGGATTTTCTACATAGATAATCAGGTCATCTGTGAACAAAGACTGTTGTTATTTTTCCATTCTCAATCTGTATATCTTTTATTTCCTGTTTTTGTCATTTACATTAGCTAGAAGTTCCAGTAGGATGTTGAAAAAGAGTAATGAGAAGGAACTCCTTGCCTTGTTGGAAAAGTTTTGAATTTCTCACCATTAAGTATGATGTTGGTTGTAAGTTTTTTTAGGATATTCTTTATCAAATTGAACAAATTCTCTATTCCTACTTTACTGTTTTTTATTATAAATGTGTTTTAGATTTTGTCAAATGCTCTTTTTCTGCATGTATTGGTATGGTTTTATGTGATTTTCTTTTTTAGCTTATTGATATGATGGATTGAGTTAAATGATTTCCAAATGTTGAACCAGCCTTATATATGTAGGATAAATCCCACTTGATTGTGGCATACAATTCTCTTTGTATATTGTTGGAGTGAATTAGCTAATATTTTGTCAAGTAAAATAAAAGTTTAAGAAGCATATGACTATCATTTTATTTCCCTCTATCAATTATTGCTGCCATTACAATATCTGTGTGCTTCAAATAACATCCTTACCTTCTATAACAAGTGCAAGGCCAAGTTCCAGAAAAGGATTTAAAAAATTATTCTGTTCCTACTATCTACAAAGAGACTGCTTGCATCTACATTGGTATAAGTGAACAATTAACAATGGGCTCAGAAATGTTTCTTTAAATGATAATGCCACTTAAGCCTTTATCATAATAATTTCTTTAGTGCAAATTTAGTACCAAAAAGTATTATGACAATGCAAAGGAAATGATTCATGTCGTTTACTGTAGTATGAGTATGTGAGATCCCATGTATTTACTGAGTGGGAAAAATACATACTCTACGCTTGACAATTAACAATATATTATTTTATTTTTAGAAACTTTGAGTTGCAGACTAAAAGCGCAACGTGCTAGCAGTTTTAAGAATGTTATACTGTGTGAAGGGTAATAGTCTATGACATACCTGTGGAATGTACTGCCAGTTTCATATCAATTATATGAAAAGTAAAACTGTTTACAAATCAAATGATCCCCTTTGAGTTCAAGCTCTCAAACTGTGAATACCAAGGGAGATTTCTTGGCATGCAGACTTCTTCCACTTGTTCTAAGATGAAACAGAAGTGTGAACCAGAAAAGATGTGATTTTTAGTGTTACACAGAAAGCATGTACTTGAAAACTTTGCATGATAAAAATATCAATATGCCCAATTAGGTGTTGAATACTTTAAATATTTCCCTGTAGCGGTCTGAGATTTTTGTCTGAATTTCTTTATCAAAAAAAAAAAAAAAAAAAAAAGAAGAAAAATCAGTTGCTTAATTTACAAATTCATAATAGGCAAATAAAACAGAAGAATTAGTCGATGATATAAGGAATCCAAGTTAAATAAAATGCTGTTGGGTTTAATCTTTTTTAGCTTTATCAAAATTAACCTGATTGATTGGAATCTTTGCATTTCTATGCAATGTATTTCAGTTAAGCCATAAAAGCAGGTTTAAGGAAGTAGCTCAATGGAACCATAGTAGCTGAGTTTATTCACTTTTCTCATGTATATTATTTATAAGTAAGGATAACATAGGAAGTGGTAAAAATGAGGTATATGCCACTTTAAGTTATTAATGTAAGACCTGAAACATTCAGCACTGAGCACCTTTTCTTGACCTGTTCTTGTTCTCCCCTTAGATTTAATAAAGGAGTTACCTTGTTAGTAAAATTGATTGAAATGGAGGTGATACTTGATTCAGTTGGATTCAGAGTAGATTAATACTGAAAGTAATATTTTTCACTGGCAAAGGAAACTCATGATAAAACGTCTAGGTTTGGTGTCTTTCTTGATATAAAGAAACACAATAAAAGAGGAACTGATCTAAACGGAAAAAAAGTATTTAGGAAAAAGTCATGGCAGTACACAAATCATGGTTTCTCAAAAGTCTCTAAAATAATTTCTAGGGGTGCCTGAGTGTTTCAATCGGTTAAGCATCCAACTCTGGTTCAGGTCATGTTCTCATGGTTCGTGGGTTTGAGCCCTGTGTCGGGCTCTGTGCTGACAACTCAGAGCCTAGAGCCTGCTTCATATTGTGTCTCCCTCTCTCTCTGTCCCTCCCCTACTCGCGTTCTGCCTCTTTCTCTCTCTCTCTCAAAATAAATAAACATTAAAAAAAACTTTTTTAAGTCAATGTTTAAAAATAAAATAAAATAATTTCTAAAATGTTCCTTGGAGCCTGAGGTTTAGTATATTTCTCTTATTTTTTAAGCTATGTTAAGAAGGATTTCTATCACTTGCAACCAAGAGTACAAATACATTAAGTTTAAACAAGACCAAACAGACTTTAATTTTGAGATACATTTTTTACTATCAAAATAGCAAAAATAAGTGACTCCCTTTAAAAATAAATTAAAAAATATTAATGCTCTTAATAAATAAAAACAAATCTTGAAACAAAAATAAGTGACTGCTTTTAAATATAGATTTTAAAAATATTAATTTATTGGGGCGCCTGGGTGGCGCAGTCGGTTAAGCGTCCGACTTCAGCCAGGTCATGATCTCACGGTCAGTGAGTTTGAGCCCCGCGTCGGGCTCTGGGCTGATGGCTCAGAGCCTGGAGCCTGTTTCCGATTCTGTGTCTCCCTCTCTCTCTGCCCCTCCCCCGTTCATGCTCTGTCTCTCTCTGTCCCAAAAATAAATAAACGTTGAAAAAAAAATTAAAAAAAATATTAATTTATTTAAAATATAAATTTTAAAAATATTAATTATCTTAATATATAATAAAAATCTTTAGGAACCAAATTTACAAAGTAAAAGCACAATCAATACCAGACCATTATTAAGCCACAAAATTACTTTAAAAGTTAAGATAGCTTAATTTCATGAAAACAGTTTACTTTTTCCCTGAGTTTGGATGTCTTAAAGAAGCTATCCCCAAATATTTGTTTTAAAAACTTATGATTAACAGCATTTTACCACTGGGAATCATCCTTAGATAAACATTTTAATTATTAATTGCATGATTTGGGCAACATTTAGAAATAAATAGTTATTTTGGAAGCATTTGGAAATAAACTGTTCAGCCATGAAAGATTTTGTTTTTAAATTATGTTAAAGTGAAAGAAGTACCCAGCTGTTAATTATTTCTTGTGATAGAGTACAAGTTTCAAAGACTTATAATTAACTTTTTTTGTGCATTTTTAGGATACTTCAGAATGCTCTAATTGATATGATATTCAATTTGGGAACTGAGACATTACCCAACTAACTATCCTGGAATAAATTTGTTAACATACTAATGGGTTTTGTGGGGTTTCCCACAAGGCCAACAATCTTCCCTCATTTTTTTGGTGAGATAGCCCCCACATTTACTTTAAGTTACTATTTATTTCCAATTCTCTTTCCATTTTTTTCAGGTATAATCAATTTTACCTGTGGCTCTAGGGACAGGAATATGACCCAGCATTGGCAACTCAGAATAACTGACCAGAAAATTGGTCACATAATGTGACTAGTGGCTATGAGACAAGATCTCTGGACTTTTCTTTGTCTATGCATATAGGGAGGCAGACTCTACTTTTCATGTGGACTTGTTTTCTGGAGGGCACCATCCATCAGGAACTACCATGGTCTCACTGCATGCTGGCACTGCATGGTAATACCTTATCTGACCAAGATGCCAGCCATAAAGCCAACAGAGGGTCCTGGGACTCATTGGAGCACCTAGGTCCAGTTTCACTAAACACTGGACTTTGAGCAACGTAACTTCTAAGTTCCATTTTACTTAAAGACGTTTATATTGGGTTTTCCTTCCTATTGTATTTATTTTCATTTTTTACTATTTTAAAAAATGTATTTATTTTGAAAATTAGTGAGCAAGTAGGGGAGGGGCAGAGAGAGAGAGAGGGAGAGACTTCTAAGCAGTCTCCATGTTGTCAGTGTAGAGTCTGATGTGGGGCTCAATCCCACGAACCGGGAGATCATGACCGCAGCCTGAGACCAAGAGTCAGACACTTTAATTGACTGAGCTACCCAGGCGCCCCTCCTTTCAATTGTGTTTAAAAAGTAATTAACTGGAAAACTGAGACTCCAAAAACAATGTAGAATCTAAGTGACAAACTTCCAGGATCATGAGTTCAATTACCACTTGGGATATTGGTCTCTCTCACAACTACCTCTCCTTTTTTATTTTCTTTCCTTTTGTCAATTCCTATTTCCAAAGCAATATAGTATTAGCCCTCAAAACCATATGTATATACAATAGTCTACCTCCTTGATAGTGCTAGCTATATCATAAGAGGAAATATGACCAAAGCTGACCCAAATATATTCAGATTTAAGAAAAAACTATAATATTGGGAGATCTCAGAGTATCCTCTGTTGACAATATAGCTTAAAAAACAGATGAGTAGGAAGTGAGGAACTGTGTGGAAATGTAGTCTTATATTAAATTTATCTCACCCTCTTTTAATATATGTCCACTGACTCCATTTGCTTCTTAATACCATATTGTCCTGCCAAGTGTATTACCCAACTTAAAGGCAATTTCCATTTCTTTTGAGGCTATGTTGGAGGCAGAAATCATAAAATGTGGAGGGTCTGTTTGTTATTCCACACATGATGACACATAGCTTCCAAGTTTATTTTCTCTGTTTTCCTGCCTTATTCTGTTCCATTGCTTTATCTTAGACTCCCATTCCCTGCTGTGTTTATTCTATGATCTTCCAGCAGCATCAGAGGGAGCTGGAATAAAAATAAAATTTTTATAGTGTTGTAATTAGAGTAACAGGTAGAGAGATCAGTGAATACGTGGCTCAGTGCTAAATTCTTGCAGATGTTTCTGACTGAATTCTTGCCAACTGAATTTGAAAGCAATGTATGTATGACTGTTTCAGAGAACCACAGACAATCAGCTCTCCCGTTCTGCACTTTTGGGTCCAAGTTACTTACAAGCAACATAATAAAATAACTTACATCTCTCCAGTTTGTTGAGCTAGAGAACACATACTCAAGCAGGGTGACTTTTTCAAATCTCATTTTTGAAACTTTGTCAAAAGCATGATTATGTTATTATTATAAGCAAAATTACCCTTTAAAACATAATTATCTGAGTTTCAAACATCTGTTGATAATTAGTTCTCTTATTCATACAAACTTATTTTTAGTCCAGAATTGTCCCAGGCATTGTGGATTGTGAGATTATTTAGGGACTTAGATAAAAGTATAGATATCCTTAGACTCATCCCAACATTAACACACAAGGATCTAGGGTAGATGTATAAGTCTTCTTAGCAATTCTTATACTCGAGTAGATTTGTGAAACAATGATTTGGTCTTAGTGTCCACTTTATCTTTTACAACTAATCAGTAATCAAGAGTATCTGTGTCCTTTGATTAATCTGTTCCTCAGCTACTTCAAGCTCTCACTTCTGCCTGTGTCCTTTGTATAAATTATTGTTCCTAGAATTGTATTCCTTTCCCCTTATTTTTGTTTCCTGCATACAGAATGTGCAGTATTATTGTGAAATTACTTTTTGTTTGCATATGCTACATAGTACAGGAAAAAAATTGGCTTTGACACATATTTTGTCATTTACTTCAGTTTCTCAGCAACTCACATGCTTTTTTCTTTACATCAGCTTGTGTTCCTGTTTGTTATTGGAAGTCTACCTAGATCTAGCTTCTCAAAGAATCATCCAAAAGACTAGAGAACAAGGAAATTGTCAGGAAAAAGGAAAAGTAGGCAATGTGAAATGAATTTCACAAAAATGGACTTCTCTGGATGTTCTCACTTCATTGGCTCCCGACCTCACCTCTAATCTCCACACCACTACTGTGATTGGCCACTGATTTTTAAGCTATACTCACAATATTTACAGCTCCAGGTAAGAGCACTGAAGCGGGCTGTATGTTCACTTCCAGCTCTCCAGTAGCTGAAAAGAGAAAATGGGGAGCCCTTCTTTTTTCCATAGTGTAGGTAGAGAAGAATTCAGAATAGCATAGTAGTAGACTAACTTAAAATAGGTAGTGTATTCATATCCTGAGTAACAAAAGTAAGACAAATAACTATAATTAGTGCAAAACTTAATTGCTCAAGATCCATATAAATCCTTCTTCCTATATGTAAGCTTCCAAACGAAAAAATTGCTCTCAAGAAGCATCTATCTCCTTTCAATGTAAAATTTATGCATATGTGACTATGTGACCCAAAGGGGGGCAAACTCAATATTATCACATAGAATGCTAAGTGTCCAGATAACTCGGCATTGTCCATTTCTTTTCTAGTTCTGATCTGATGCTGTCTATATATTATCTCACACACAGATTAAGTTGTATAGCAAATATGCTTGTGTTTAACCACAAGTGATATGATCTATATATAGTTTGGTGGAAGAAACTACTAAAAAAGTATGTAGATAGATTTAGATATCTCTGAAAAGAAAAGCAATTAAATTAATTTTAAGAAAAGATAATTCCTCACTTCTGCAGCTTGTTACTGATTCATAGTTGGAATTCCTGATCATTCTTCATTAAATATACAACACCCCCTTTGATTCCAATCTGGAACTCAACCGGTTCTAAGACTTTTTTTTATAACATAAACATTTACCTCTGAAAGATCTGAGCCCATGGTGGTACCACTTATGTACTGTTACAGTAATCTTTCACTGACATTCATCATTATATTTTAAAAAAATGGTGAAGCATTCCCATAATAAATTGGCTCCATCCCATCCAAACTTTCCCATGTATCTAATCTGTGGAAATCACTGAAACCAATATCAAAATTCCCATTTTCTTCAAATGGCATCAGAAACGTCAAAAAGTAACTTGTTGTCACATTATCTAATTCAATGGAGTCATAAATCCACTAGTGGAAGCCTGTCTTTGAAGTACTAAAATCTCTAAATTGCACAAGATGACAGTCATGAACATAATAAACAAGTATTTTTTGAATGGATACTATGGGAAGTGATACTATGTGATACTATGTGAATGAGTAACTATCGGAGGTGTTATGCCCTACTTCTATTTATTAACTTTCAGATCTGTGCAGAATACATTCTATACATTGCATGATGTTGTTTACAGCTGATCCCTGATTGGGAAAGCTAATGATTTCTGTAGACTCTAACCCAATTCCTTCCTTATGATGCTCTAAAAAGAACTCCTCAGTCAAAAGCAATGCTCTATAAAATACTACAGTGGTTTGTCATCATTTAATAAGTGTATGGACTTGTTACTAACAAAGACATGAAGGCAGATAAAGTATTTTGAAAACCTGAATGAGTACCTCTTTGAGAATAAATTGCTACTTTCTCTAAGGTGAAAGGCGTAAATAAAATTGACCTGATTCAAGGCTTCTCTTACTTAGCATATTATACAATATTAGGCTCTTGAGGTTGCTTATTTCTACTAGCAATATTAATTATTCAGTGGCAGCCATAACTGAAATAACCTTAGTTATGGAAAGTCCATGCCATTGATTTTCTGTATCATCTCCTATTTGCAAACTGTCTCTTTGTGAGGTCTTTGTGGAAGCACTGCAGTGGCAGGTGAAGGAGGCTCGCTTAATATTTAGCTTAAGTAAACTTGTCCAGCTGATAATTAAAATCTCCTCTGGCATAGTGGGCTTTGAATAAGAATTCGCATGTGATGCAAATATTTTTCACACTCTGAGCCATTATACAAATTCTCTCTGCAAGAATCCTCATTGTTTCTAGTTGTTCAACTTGCTTCTTTCATTTCCTTGATTATCCAACAATAACTACCCTTGCTATGAACTATGGGATATTCTTATCTCATGCCTTATCTATTTCCAAACAAAGTGGATGACAAGATATACTACTCTAAGGAATAGCTCTTGAAAATATGCATCCCTCGGTCCCATTGCCTTCAGAAGCACTCCTGAATAAGCTATACTGTCAACACAGCTCATTTCTGGCTATTTTATTGGTATGTAAGGTAGAGTCATCAATAAAATGTTACTTTACACTTCCTCTGTCAGATGACCAAGGAAAATTCCTTACGAGAAAGGTATGAGTTGAAGACAAGTTACCTGGTAGAAATAATCATGATGGGAAGGTTAATGACATAGTCTGATCATGTAACTTATTTGTGCGTATCAAGAAATTACATATATAGTTATCCCTTGAACAACATGGGGTCAGGGGTACCAATGCCCCACACAGTCAAAAACACATGTATAACTTTTAACTCCTCAAAACTTTAGCTACTGAAAGCTACTGTTGCTATTGGTTACTGTTGACTAACGAATAACATAAACAGCCAATTAACAAGTATTTTGTTTATATGTGTATTATAAACTATATTCTTGCAATAAAGTAAGCTAGAGAAAATAAAATGTTATTAAGAAAATCATAAAGAAGAGGGGGCACCTCGGTGGTTCTGTCAGTTAAGCGTCCAACTTCCGGCTCAGGTCATGATCTCAGTCTGTGAGTTCGAGCCCCACGTCATGCTCTGTGTTAACACCTCAGAGCCTGGAGCCTGTTTCGGATTCTGTGTCTCCCTCTCTCTGCTCCTCCCCCACTCGTGTTCTGTCTCTCTTGCTCTCAAAAATAAATAAAACATAAAAAAATTTTAAAGAAAATCATAAGGAAGAGAAAATATTTTTTCAGTATTGTACTGTAAAACAAATCTCTGTGTAAGTGGACTCAGGCAGTTCAAACCTGTGTTTTTTGAAGTTCAACTTTACATCTCAAGTTTTTGTATAGGACGATAATTACCCAAAATTATGTCAGTTCAAAAAAATAATTCACAAAGAACATTAAGGGTCATATGACAATGTGATAAGCATTCTCGATTTCAGTTTTTGTAACTTTCATGGCTTTATTAACAACCTGAAAGCTATTTCTGAAAATGATCATGGATACATGCAAAAGACGGCATAGTCTTGCTTCTAAACTAAGAAGTCTCCACTGTGGTTTCCAATTGTGGTTTGTTATAGCCTCTGTCCATCACTCTGAAATGTCATAAATGCTTGAGTGGTACTCAGTTTGCTGGGTCAAAGAGCCACTTGACAGATTCACTTTTTTTTCTTTTTAAGTTCATTTATTTATTTTGATAAAGACAAAGACAGCACGAGTGGGGAAAGGACAGAGAAAGAGGGAAAGAGAAAATCCCAAGTAGACTCCACATTGCCAAGTTGCAGAGCCCCACGTGGGGCTTGATGCAGGACTTGAACCCACGAACCGGGAGATCATGACCTGAGCCAAAACCAAGAGTCAGACACTCAACCAAATAAGCCACCTTGGCGCCCCACAACAGATTCACTTTTAACTAGAGAAGTTTACCTTGCTATTGGTCTCAGGCTTGCCTGTCTTTCAGATCACAAAGTAAAAAGATTGAGTCAAACCTCTATGTCTCTTTTGTAGTGGTAGTGAGCAAAGGTGTAGCAATTTATTCTATGTTGTGGAAGAATCATATAACCTTCCCTGAAATGAAAGTCGTACATATTTTGTGGAGTACATTTTCCACTCTTTGACAAATGTATTACCATGTCATGTAAATTATTTATTAATTTGAATGCTTCAGTCCTATCAGCATGATGCAATCAATATCGTGGGTCCATGTGTTGATGTCCTTTGGAAAGAGGAGACACTAGAGATCCCTGCAGCCTAAGAAATGGCACCAAGTTTGAGAAATGACCGACCCCTGAGGAAAGATGTTGAAATAAATTGGTGTACCTACTAGGTTAATGGGACTGATTATGATATTTCATGTTTATGATGATAAAGGGAACACTGCCATATCAACAATGCGACATGAGTTGATAGCAAATGGATTGATTTGCTTCAGAAAGATCTCTAGAACAGAAGCTACAATTATGGGTTAATGTACTATCATTGTCAAAGACTTCTTAGATTTTAGTATAGACTAAAATTATTTATTTGGTTTATATAGCAAGTACAATCCTCACTAAAAAGCTCTAAATTCCTATGATTCAGACAAGGATATGTAATTGCTTTTGGTAAACTATTTTGGTAGTGAGAAGGAAGAAACTGCTCCAGGGACTTAACTTACTATAAAATCCTTTACCCCTCAGAAAAGAGATTCAATGTAATGATAAGGTCATCATAACAATTCCATAATGTTATCTTTTACAGTTTTCACCTAAAGCTTGCTTGTATAATGAGATAGGTTCAAGACTTCAGTAAGTCAAATGTGTATTCATTCCAAGTAAATTTCTTTTTATATAACTTGCCTTTTATAAGTCTTTATTGACAATTGACAACTTTGTTATTCTGGATGGATCCCTAGGGAATAGTGTTAACTCAGAAACATTCTTTTCTGATCTCTGAAATATATTAGTTTTCCTCTTTCTTAGTACTTGGTTTTCTTGGTAAAATACCATGATAATTTTGCAGAGTTTGAGAAGAGATTTGTAGTATGATCTTGCTGTTGTATTTTAAGGTCTTGCCTTAAATATATGCCACATTTATATCCATATGGTATTTATATTTTTATATATACAATATTTCATAATTAACGTAAAGCTGCCTAAACCTACATTTCCTGCACATGCTAGGATGCAGACATGACTGAATATCACTCTAGGACAGTTAGGGCAGAACCAAAAGAAATGTAAGTGATTGACACACTGCTCTACTGGGAAATATTACATTTTTAGGGAAGAATAAGATGAGATAAATAAATTGGATTAAAAAAGGTTGAAGAATTTCTGCTTCTGGTAATGATGGGCTAGATGGTGTGAAATAACTCTTCATGAAAACAACTACTTATTGAATCAAGAAAAAAAGGCATTAGAGAAGAACAAGGCAGTGAGAAATTGTGAAATCAGTCGGGGAGAGCAGAGAAGAATAAATGGATGAAATAGACATTTGGGACCTTTTCTCTTTTAGAAAAAGCACAATGATTTGGAAGCGGTAGCTGAGAGGCTAGGAAGCTGAGCAAAGCTTTCCACAGACTCGTGGACTTAAAAGGACAAGTTTGGAGTTGAAGTCCATCTGGAAAAAAATCCATAGAATTTGGAATGGGCCCTCAAACATCTACAACAAAGGAATAAACATGAACTGGAAAGAAACTAGACTTCACTAAAGCTAGAGTTACTTTCAGATACTCTCAATTTTGTAACACTGCCAGAAGCAAAGATAAATTCTCTGTGGATAAAATGTACATAATCCAGAGCTTCAAATTATCTTAATAAGGTACAATATAATATGGCAAGAACTTGATCAGAATTAATCAGGTATATGAGGAACAGAATGTGAATGAAAACCAAGAGAAACAACTGGCTGAAAGCATTGACCCATAAAGAGTATGGATAATGGAGGTACCAATCACAGACTTTAAAATAAGCAATGATTAGGATGCTTAAGAAACTAAAAGACAAAAAAAAATGAGAACACAAGTGTAATTAGAGCCAAGAATTACAATAAGTGAAATTAAAAACTCAGTAGATGCATTGAATATCAGACTAGTTACTGGTGAAAAGAGTGTTATTAAACTAAAAGGTGAGCCAAAAAATAACTTTCTGAAACAAAGATATATGTCAAAAATCGTGAAACGTATGAGATGATGCAAATTAACAAATTAGTGTGCCTCAACTTCACGGATGCTATCAGCAAACACGAGATTCTTCACTCCAAAATAATGAACTTTATTAGAGTGAAGGGCAGGCAGCATGAGCTTTATGTTCATATCCAATTTACTCCCCATTTTCCACAAATTCCATGGGGATGGTGCTGAAATGGGCCCAGGTAGATGCTACACAAACACGGAATTTGTTTCACGTCTGAGGAACCCCTAGCTTAGAAAACCCCTACTCTTATAACAAAGCTGCAAGCAAACCTGTTGAACTTTTGCTCTAGAGAGAGACACTATTTTTATTAATAAAGAAATAAAGGAAACCATTGTTCTTTCTACCAGAGTGGAAGATGTTGTATCTTCTGATGTTGTTTGCTAGGCAAACCCCCTTGAAGATAGTGTGAAACGAAATCTTCCCCCCAAACATGTAGAAATACCATGGTGGATTGTCTACAACAATACATACCCCTCATGTCTGCATCATCATGTCTTCTGAAAATTATTTCCATCAATATTCCACTTCACTGTTCACTCAGATTAATCTGAAAGACATAGACTGGCATTTAATATGGCTCCCATCAACAGGCTTATAAATAGCAGGATAAATTCTGGAAAGAAACAAGTCTTTGGAATCCAGTACTATTATAGTCATGCCACCCAGTACTATTTATAATAATAGTTCTGTTTATAATGCTACTCATACTGGAAACCCAGTGATCATCATAGCAGAAAAGATAGTAAATTGTGGGGATTTACACATAAAATACTCGTGAAATTGATTGTACAAGTTGTAACTATGTGCATCAATAGAAATGAACCTAAGAAAATAATTTTTACATTTACAAAGGCGGGTAAAAAAGAGTACACATATGTGACTCAATTTACATAATGTTCAAAGCAGACAAAATTAATACATGGAGTTATAAGTTAACATAAATTGTGAAGAAACATCAGAGGGAATAGGGGTTTAGTGCAGTTTTTCTTAACTTACATACTGGTTACATAGAGTTGTTAAGTGCATGAGTATTTCACTGAGTTGTAGATCTAGGATTTGTGCACTTCAGTACAAGTCCCCCAAATAACAAAAAATGTGCTATATCAACCAAATATACTATATTAACTGAATAAAGAGAGAGAAGAAACAATTATAACAACTAAACAATACAGACAGTGTACCTTAACCAATACAGATGAGACAGTTGATAATACTCAATATTTATTTGTGATTAAAATACTTAGAAATTTTCGAGTAGAAATTCTGTATTCAAATAAAAAGTATATACATAAAATATACAGTAAACATTACACTTAATCAGAAATGCTTAACTCACTTTTCTTGAGATCAGAAATGAGAAATGATCATTAATTTCCACTGCGTTCATTCAATATTGTATTGAAGGTCCTAGCCAATAGATAAGACAAAAATATTAAACAGAATAAGAAGTGAAAATAAGGAAATACAGCTTTAATAATTTACAGATGACACATTTGTGTATATGCCATATCAAAAGAGTCTGCAAATAAATTATCACTTAATAAGTAAATTTAGCAATGTACTTGGATGTGAAATCAATATACTAAAATCAATATGTAACTGCAATATGAAAAATCAGTTGTATTTATATGAAATGAAATCAATTATACAGAGTAAAATATAACAGAATAAAATTAAAAGTCATTAAATATCTAAGAATTAATCGAAAATATATGTAAAGAATCTTTATTTTTCTTCTATATTGAAGAAGATGCCAGCAAATGAAGGCATATAATATATTTTCTTGAATTGGAGGACTTCAAATAATTAAAGGATACATTTTCCTAAATTGATCTATTGATGTATAAATTCATGTAAATCCAATCAAACCTTTGGAAGTTTCCCCTCACTTTTTTTGATAAATTAACAAGTTGATTCTAAAATATATATGAAAATTCAAGTTACCAAGAACAGTAAAAAGATGTAAAGATGACCAAAAAAGGGATACTCACTCTGCCAGATGAGTTGTTAAAAACAACATTAGTAAAGTACAGTAACACCTTGGATTGTGAGTAACTTGTTCTGTTAGTGTTCCATAAGATGAGCAAATATTTCTAATAAATTTTAACTTGATAAAAGAGCAATGTCTTGAAATACGAGTAGTATGTGACACCGAACATCAGAAGATCACAACTGAGTCAATGGTTCTTCTCTCTCTCACTGAAGGATGGTGGGTGATCGTTTCCCATGCTGGGATGCTTGGCCTCAGGCCATGGTGTTTGGCAGAAATCAGTGATTTTTCAGAACTTTGGAAGGTGCCCACATATGGCACTAGTGCATATTTTGTCACTTCAAAGCACCTATGGGCAGTCCTTTGCTTTTCCATATAAGAGTAAGGTTAGGAATTCTTTGCTTTATTCTAGGTAGGGTTGCCTGTAGATATAAGCCCTTTCCTGTCTGCCTTATTGTCAAATATAGTATATAACAAGAGTTTATAATATCGTACAGTAGTCATCATCTGTGTGAGTGTATGCTATGGCCTCCATGCAGAAAAGATTCTAATGAGCCAACATATAGCAGTGATTCTGTTAGTGGTAGTGAAAATTGCCCTACACAATAACTCCTAACACTAACTCCTCTCTCTTGTCTCCCTCACAACAGCCACAAAAGTTTTCAAAAGTCAATGCAGGTTAATATGTTTCTTTTTCTTTATATTTTGCATTTTCTTTATTATTTTGTATTATATTACAGTATTGTAATCATGTTTCTAGGAATATTTTTGGGTTGTGGAAAGAATCATCTGAGTTTCCATTATTTCTTATGGGGAAATTCACTTTGATGTACGAGTGCTTTGGATTACAAGTATATTTCTGGAACAAATTATGCTCGCAAACCAGGGTTTTACTGTGCTTTTTTTTATTCCCTAAAAGATAGGCAAGAAAGTTCATGGATCAGGATAGTGAATTAAAAAAATAGACTCATTTCATTTAACACAAAGGTAGTATTGCAGTGCTGAGGGAAGATTACTTTAAATGATGCTGGATCTACTAGATAGCTGTATATAAAATGATTAAAATTTAAAGCCTACCTCATTCCATTCACTTAAATTATTTCCTTTTTTGTTGTTATATCTAAATGTGAAAGCGAGGTAATAAAACTTTCATATCAGAGTATATATTCATAAACTTAGAGTAGGAAAAAAAAATTTTAAGTTTATTTATTTTGAGAGGGAGACAGAGCAGGGGAGGGGCAGAGACAGAGGGAAAGAGAGAGAATCCCAAGCAGACCCCACACTGTAAGTGTGGAGCCACATGCAGGGCTCTAACCCACAAACCATGAGATCATGACCTGAGCTGAAAACAAGAGTCAGATGCTTAACTGACTGAGCCACCCAGGCACCCCTACTAGGAAAAACTTCTTAACTGAAACTTAGAAAATTAGAAAAATTAAGAAAAATTAATGAAGCAGCAGAAAGAGAAATCCAGGAATCAATCCCATTTACAATTGTACCCAAAACAAGATACCTAGGAATAAATCTAACCAAAGAGGTAAAAGATATGTATTCTGAAAACTATAAAACATTTATGAAAGAAATTAAAGATGACACAAAGAAATGGAAAAACATTCCATGCTCATAGATTGGAAGAGCAAATATTGTCAAAAAATGTCTATACTACCCAAAAGCAATCTACACATTTAATGCAATCCCCATCAAAATAACACAAGCATTTTTCAAAGACCTAGAAAAAACAATCCTGAAATTTGTATGGAACACAAAAGACCCTGAATAGCTAAAGCAATCTTGAAAAAGAAAAAATGGAGGCACCATAGTTCTGGACTTCATATCATATTACAAAGCTGTAGTCATCAAGATAGTATGGTATGGGCACAAAAGCAGACACATAGATCAATGTAGCAGAATAGAAAACCCAGAAATAGACCCACAACTATATGGTCAACTAATCTTCATAAAGCAGGAAAGACTATCCAATGGAAAAAAAAAACAGTCTCTTCAACAAATGGTGTTAGGAAAACTGGATAGCAACATTCAGAAGAATGAAACTGGACCACTCTTACACCATACATAAAAATAAATTCAAAATGAATGAATGGCCTAAATGTAAGACAGGAAACCATAATAGTCCTAGAGGAGAACGCAATCCAGTACCCCTTTGACCTCATCCATAGCAACTTGTTACTAGACACATCTCTGAAGGCAAGGGAAACAAAAGCAAATAATGAACTATTGGGACTTCATCAAGATAAAAAGCTTCTACACAGTGAAGGAAACAATCAACAAAACTAAAAGGCAGCTTACAGAATGGGAGAAGATAATTATAAATGGCATATCTGATAAAGGGTTAGTAACCAACATCTATAAAGAGCTTATCAAAATCAACACCCAAAAAACAAATAATCGAGTGAAGAAATGGGCAGAAGATATGAATAGACATTTTTCCAAAGAAAACATCCATATTGGCCAACAGACACATGAAAAGGTGCTGAACATCACTCATCATCAGGGAAATACAAATCAAAACCACAGTGAGATCCCATCTCACACCTGTTAAGAATGGCTAAAATCAATACAGGAAACAACAGATGTCAATGAGGATGTGGAAAAAGGAGAACCCTCTTACCCTGTTGGTGGGCATGTAAACTGGTGCAGCTGCTGTGGAAAACAGTATGGAGGTTCTTCAGAAAGTCAAAAATAGAACTACCCTATGACCCAGCAATTGTACTACTAGATATTTACCCAAAGCATACATAAATATTGATTTGAAGGGGCACATGCACCCTGATATTTATAGTAACATTATCAACAATAGTCAAATTATGGAAGGAGCCTAAATGTCCATTGATTGATGAATGGATAAAGAAGAGGTGATATATGTATACAATAGAATGTTACTCAGCCATCAAAAATAATGAAATCTTGACATTTGCAACAGTGTGGGCAGAACTAGGGTGTATTTCGCTAAGTGAAAGAAGTCAGTCAGAGAAAGACAAATACCATATTATTTCATTCATATATGGAATTTAAGAAACAAAACAGATTAACATAGGGGAAAGGAAAAATAAAGAGAGGAAGGCAAACCATAAGAGACTCTGGACTATAGAGAACAAACAGGATTGATGAAGGAAGGTGAACAGGGGATGGGATAAATGGGTGATGGGAATTAAGGTGGGCCCTTGTTGTGATGAGCATGAAAATGATGAATTACTAAATTCTACTCCTGAAACCATTATTACACTGTATGTTAGCTAAGTAGAATTTAACTAAAAATTTGAAAAAAAAATGTGCAGAGGGAACACCCATTGGAGTATGTCAAAAATGCAATAGAGTGGACTGTGTCAGTCTAGTTTGGCATATACAGAGACAGTATAACTTTCTAGAAGGGTCTGCTGGTATTTTTCAGATACAAATCCTGGCAAACTCAAGTGAGCAAAATAGGCCTGGATTGATTGTATTTTCAGTATTGTTGACTTATAGTAATTTGTTACTTTATCAATAAAGCAGATGGAAATTTATATTTAAAAAAAGAGAAGTTGAGGGGCGCCTGGGTGGCGCAGTCGGTTGAGCGTCCGACTTCAGCCAGGTCACGATCTCGCGGTCCGCGAGTTCGAGCCCCGCGTCAGGCTCTGGGCTGATGGCTCGGAGCCTGGAGCCTGTTTCCGATTCTGTGTCTCCCTCTCTCTCTGCCCCTCCCCCGTTCATGCTCTGTCTCTGTCTGTCCCATAAATAAATAAAAAAAAAACGTTGAAAAAAAAAATTAAAAAAAAAAAAAAAAAAAAAGAGAAGTTGAGTGTAGGGTATACAGGAACTCTGTACTATCTTTGTAACTTTTCTGTGAGTCTAAAATTATTCCCAAATCAAAGTTTATTAAAAATATAGGGACACCTGGGTGGCTAAGCCTTGACCTCAGCTCAGGTCATGATCTCACGGGCATGAGATCAAGCCCCTGCTTGGGTTTCACTCTCTCTCCATCTCTCTCTGCCCATCCGCTGCTTGCATGTGTGCATGCATGTGCTTTCTCTCTCAAAATAAATGAACTAAAAAAAGTGTATAAAACAAAAAACAAAACAGAAACTTAAGAAAAATATTGACAAATGGCTACATTAAAATTAACAACTTCATTTCATTAAAAGACAGAAACAAATTAAAAAGCAAGACAAAGAGGGGAGAAGCTGTTTGCAACAAATATAACTGATGAGATGTTTTTATCGTGAATATAGCATGAATTCATTCAAATAATGATAAAATGACAGAAAACCCACTATAAAATATTAATAAGGGCTTCAGGTAAAGATCTAGAAACATGGAAGGTGGTCATTTTTCAAGGACCTGCAAACTAAAAGAGACTGTATCACCAACCTCAGCAGCACTGACACCAGCAGCTTCTACATAAAGTAGACCAAAGGCTTGGCTCTCCAAATAAATATATTTTCAGAGCAGTCATCAGTAGAACCAATGCTCCTGCAAGGGTATTTGTCTGCAAAGCTCCTGTTTCCATTGACAGTAACATAACAATTTACTCGAGACAGAGTAGTTAAAAAAAAAAAAAAAAAAAGTTGTCATGGAGTATTAAGGGAACTACAAAACACTTTGGAAAGGTCCAGAAAAGGTCCAGAACATTCCCAGAGCAACAAGGAAAAATGTGATTAGAGCATGATTTTCCTATGAACAGGAGGTGGTGGCACTGATGGAACCCCGTGAATATCCTATGATAGTTATGATGACCCTCTATTATGTTAACTGTGGTATGGCAACAAAAGTGTCTTCACATAGAAACAGATATCAATCAAATCATACCGACTATAATTCAGAGGAAATCAATAAGTGATAATCCATTATGAAAACTGTCGCTATTGCTTTTGTTTGTAAGTTTTGCTTTCATTTAGGCAACTTACTCTAATTTTGAAATGAGCTGTTGGGAAAATCGGCACTCCTCAGGATAAACCAAACTTATATTATGAGGCTTACTTATTTGCTTACTATGACTGTTTTCTGCAAAGACCTTTGGCTGTTTGATGAACTAAGTCATGATTACTGAATCCCCCAAAGTTTTTAATCACCTTATTTTGACTATCCTTCAGAAAAGTCTGTTAAATTTGGAAAAGCAGCTGTTTATTTAAAATAAACTAAATTAGGAGAGAGAGGGAAGATGGCGGCGTAGGAGGACGCTGGGCTCACCGCGCGTCCTGCTGATCACTTAGATTCCACCTACACCTGCCTAAATAACCCAGAGAACCGCCAGAGGATTAGCAGAACGGAGTCGCCGGAGCCAAGCGCAGACGAGAGGCCCACCCACGGAAGAGGGTAGGAAGGGCGGCGAGGCGGTGCGCGCTCCACGGACTGGCGGGAGGGAGCCGGGGCGGAGGGGCGGCTCGCCGGCCAAGCAAAGCCCCCGAGTCTGGCTTGCAAAAAGCGGAGGGGCCTGACGGACTGTGTTCCGACAGCAAGCGTGACTTAGCGTCTGGGAGGTCGTAAGTTAACAGCTCTGCTCAGAAAGCGGGAAGGCTGGACAACAAAGGGAAGGAGAGCTGCTGAGCCCCCGGACGACAGAGCTCAGTTTGGTGGGGAACAAAGGCGCTCGCCAGCGCCATCTCCCCCGCCCATCCCCCAGCCAAAATCCCAAAGAGAACCAGTTCCTGCCAGGGAACTTGCTCGCTCCGCGCAAAAACCCAACTCTGCTCTTCTGCGGAGCCAAACCTCCGGCAGCGGATCTGACTCCCTCCTGCTGCCACAGGGCCCCTCCTGAAGTGGATCACCTAAGGAGAAGCAAGCTAAGCCTGCCCCTCCTGCCCCCGTGCGCCTTGCCTACCCACCCCAGCTAAGACGCCAGATCCCCAGCATCACAAGCCTGGCAGTGTGCAAGTAGCCCAGACGGGCCACCCCACCCCACAGTGAATCCCGCCCCTAGGAGAGGGGAAGAGAAGGCACACACCAGTCTGACTGTGGCCCCAGCGGTGGGCTGGGGACAGATATCAGGTCTGACTGCGGCTCCGCCTACCAACTCCAGTTATACACCACAGCACAGGGGAAGTGCCCTGCAGGTCCTCACCACGCCAGGGACTATCCAAAATGACCAAGCAGAAGAATTCCCCTCAGAAGAATCTCCAGGAAATAACAACAGCTAATGAGCTGATCAAAAAGGATTTAAATAATATAACAGAAAGTGAATTTAGAATAATAGTCATAAAATTAATCGCTGAGCTTGAAAACAGTATAGCTGACAGCAGAGAATCTCTTGCTACAGAGATCAAGGGACTAAGGAACAGTCACGAGGAGCTGAAAAACGCTTTAAACGAAATGCATAACAAAATGGAAACCACCACGGCTCGGATTGAAGAGGCAGAGGAGAGAATAGGTGAACTAGAAGATAAAGTTATGGAAAAAGAGGAAGCTGAGAAAAAGAGAGATAAAAAAATCCAGGAGTATGAGGGGAAAATTAGAGAACTAAGTGATACACTAAAAAGAAATAATCTACGCATAATTGGTATCCCAGAGGAGGAAGAGAGAGGGAAAGGTGCTGAAGGGGTACTTGAAGAAATTATAGCTGAGAACTTCCCTGAACTGGGGAAGGAAAAAGGCATTGAAATCCAAGAGGCACAGAGAACTCCCTTCAGACGTAACTTGAATCGATCTTCTGCACGACATATCATAGTGAAACTGGCAAAATACAAGGCTAAAGAGAAAATTCTGAAAGCAGCAAGGGGTAAACGTGCCCTCACATATAAAGGGAGACCTATAAGACTCGTGACTGATCTCTCTTTTGAAACTTGGCAGGCCAGAAAGAATTGGCACGAGATTTTCAGTGTGCTAGACAGAAAAAATATGCAGCCGAGAATCCTTTATCCAGCAAGTCTGTCATTTAGAATCGAAGGAGAGATAAAGGTCTTCCCAAACAAACAAAAACTGAAGGAATTTGTCACCACTAAACCAGCCCTCCAAGAGATCCTAAGGGGGACCCTGTGAGACAAAGTACCAGAGACATCACTACAAGCATAAAACATACAGACATCACAATGACTCTAAACCCATATCTTTCGATAATAACACTGAATGTAAATGGATTAAATGCGCCAACCAAAAGACATAAGGTATCAGAATGGATAAAAAAACAAGACCCATCTATTTGCTGTCTACAAGAGACTCATTTTAGACCTGAGGACACCTTTAGATTGAGAGTGAGGGGATGGAGAACTATTTATCATGCTACTGGAAGCCAAAAGAAAGCTGGAGTAGCCATACTTATATCAGACAAACTAGACTTTAAATTAAAGGCTGTAACAAGAGATGAAGAAGGACATTATATAATAGTGACAGGGTCTATCCATCAGGAAGAGCTAACAATTATAAATGTCTATGCGCCGAATACCGGAGCACCCAAATATATAACACGATTACTCATAAACATAAGCAACCTTATTGAGAAGAATGTGGTAATTGCAGGGGACTTTAACACCCCACTTACAGAAATGGATAGGTCATCTAGACACACGGTCAATAAAGAAACAAGGGCCCTGAATGAGACATTGGATCAGATGGACTTGACAGATATATTTAGAACTCTGCATCCCAAAGCAACAGAATATACTTTCTTCTCGAGTGCACATGGAACATTCTCCAAGATAGATCATATACTGTGTCACAAAACAGCCCTTCATAAGTTTACAAGAATTGAAATCATACCATGCATACTTTCAGACCACAATGCTATGAAGCTTGAAATCAACCACAGAAAAAAGTCCGGAAAACCTCCAAAAGCATGGAGGTTAAAGAACACCCTACTAACGAATGAGTGGGTCAATCAGGCAACTAGAGAAGAAATTAAAAAATATATGGAAACAAACGAAAATGAAAATACAACAATCCAAACGCTTTGGGACGCAGCGAAGGCAGTCCTGAGAGGAAAATACATTGCAATCCAGGCCTATCTCAAGAAACAAGAAAAATCCCAAATACAAAATCTAACAGCACACCTAAAGGAAATAGAAGCAGAACAGCAAAGGCAGCCTAAACCCAGCAGAAGAAGAGAAATAATAAAGATCAGAGCAGAAATAAACAATATAGAATCTAAAAAAACTGTAGAGCAGATCAACGAAACCAAGAGTTGGTTTTTTGAAAAAATAAACAAAATTGACAAACCTCTAGCCAGGCTTCTCAAAAAGAAAAGGGAGATGACCCAAATAGATAAAATCATGAATGAAAATGGAATGATTACAACCAATCCCTCAGAGATACAAACAATTATCAGGGAATACTATGAAAAATTATATGCCAACAAATTGGACAACCTGGAAGAAATGGACAAATTCCTGAACACCCACACTCTTCCAAAACTCAATCAGGAGGAAATAGAAAGCTTGAACAGACCCATCACCAGCGAAGAAATTGAATCGGTTATCAAAAATCTCCCAACAAATAAGAGTCCAGGACCAGATGGCTTCCCAGGGAAGTTCTACCAGACGTTTAAAGCCGAGATAATACCTATCCTTCTCAAGCTATTCCAAGAAATAGAAAGGGAAGGAAAACTTCCAGACTCATTCTATGAAGCCAGTATTACTTTGATTCCTAAACCAGACAGAGACCCAGTAAAAAAACAGAACTACAGGCCAATATCCCTGATGAATATGGATGCAAAAATTCTCAATAAGATACTAGCAAATCGAATTCAATGGCATATAAAAAGAATTATTCACCATGATCAAGTGGGATTCATTCCTGGGATGCAGGGCTGGTTCAACATTCGCAAATCAATCAACGTGATACATCACATTAACAAAAAAAAAAGAGAAGAACCATATGATCCTGTCAATCGATGCAGAAAAGGCCTTTGACAAAATCCAGCACCCTTTCTTAATAAAAACCCTTGAGAAAGTCGGGATAAAAGGAACAAACTTAAAGATCATAAAAGCCATTTATGAAAAGCCCACAGCTAACATCATCCTCAACGGGGAAAAACTGAGAGCTTTTTCCCTGAGATCAGGAACACGACAGGGATGCCCACTCTCACCGCTGTTGTTTAACATAGTGCTGGAAGTTCTAGCATCAGCAATCAGACAACAAAAGGAAATCAAAGGCATCAAAATTGGCAAAGATGAAGTCAAGCTTTCGCTTTTTGCAGATGACATGATATTATACATGGAAAATCCGATAGACTCCACCAAAAGTCTGCTGGAACTGATACATGAATTCAGCAAAGTTGCAGGATACAAAATCAATGTACAGAAATCAGTTGCATTCTTATACACTAACAATGAAGCAACAGAAAGACAAAGAAACTGATCCCATTCACAATTGCACCAAGAAGCATAAAATACCTAGGAATAAATCTAACCAAAGATGTAAAGGATCTGTATGCTGAAAACTATAGAAAGCTTATGAAGGTAATTGAAGAAGATTTAAAGAAATGGAAAGACATTCCCTGCTCATGGATTGGAAGAATAAATATTGTCAAAATGTCAATACTACCCAAAGCTATCTACACATTCAATGCAATCCCAATCAAAATTGCACCAGCATTCTTCTCGAAACTAGAACAAGCAATCCTAAAATTCATATGGAACCACAAAAGGCCCCGAATAGCCAAAGTAATTTTGAAGAAGAAGACCAAAGCAGGAGGCATCACAATCCCAGACTTTAGCCTCTACTACAAAGCTGTCATCATCAAGACAGCATGGTATTGGCACAAAAACAGACACATAGACCAATGGAATAGAATCGAAACCCCAGAACTAGACCCACAAACGTATGGCCAACTCATCTTTGACAAAGCAGGAAAGAACATCCAATGGAAAAAAGACAGTCTCTTTAACAAATGGTGCTGGGAGAACTGGACAGCAACATGCAGAAGGTGGAAACTAGACCACTTTCTCACACCATTCACAAAAATAAACTCAAAATGGATAAAGGACCTGAATGTGAGACAGGAAACCATCCAAACCTTAGAGGAGAAAGCAGGAAAAGACCTCTCTGACCTCAGCCGTAGCAATCTCTTACTCGACACATCCCCAAAGGCAAGGGAATTAAAAGCAAAAGTGAATTGCTGGGACCTTATGAAGATAAAAAGCTTCTGCACAGCAAAGGAAACAACCAACAAAACTAAAAGGCAACCAACGGAATGGGAAAAGATCTTTGCAAATGACATATCGGACAAAGGGCTAGTATCCAAAATCTATAAAGAGCTCACCAAACTCCACACCCGAAAAGCAAATAACCCAGTGAAGAAATGGGCAGAAAACATGAATAGACACTTCTCTAAAGAAGACATCCGGATGGCCAACAGGCACATGAAAAGATGTTCAGCGTCGCTCCTTATCAGGGAAATACAAATCAAAACCACACTCAGGTATCACCTCACGCCAGTCAGAGTGGCCAAAATGAACAAATCAGGAGACTACAGATGCTGGAGAGATTGTGGAGAAACGGGAACCCTCTGGCACTGTTGGTGGGAATGCAAATTGGTGCAGCCGCTCTGGAAAGCAGTGTGGAGGTTCCTCAGAAAATTAAAAATAGACCTACCCTATGACCCAGCAATAGCACTGCTAGGAATTTATCCAGGGACACAGGAGTACTGATGCATAGGGGCACTTGTACCCCAATGTTCATAGCAGCACTCTCAACAATAGCCAAATTATGGAAAGAGCCTAAATGTCCATCAACTGATGAATGGATAAAGAAATTGTGGTTTATATACACAATGGAATACTACGTGGCAATGAGAAAAAATGAAATATGGCCTTTTGTAGCAACGTGGATGGAACTGGAGAGTGTGATGCTAAGTGAAATAAGCCATACAGAGAAAGACAGATACCATATGTTTTCACTCTTATGTGGATCCTGAGAAACTTAACAGGAACCCATGGGGGAGGGGAAGGAAAAAAAAAAAAAAAAGAGGTTAGAGTGGGAGAGAGCCAAAGCATAAGAGACTGTTGAGAACTGAGAACAAACTAAGGGTTGATGGGGGTTGGGAGGGAGGAGAGGGTGGGTGATGGGTATTGAGGAGGGCACCTTTTGGGATGAGCACTGGGTGTTGTATGGAAACCAATTTGACAATAAATTTCATATATAAATAAAAAAAAATAAAAAAAATAAAGCAGTGGTTCTCAAAAAAAATAATAAAATAAAATAAATAAAATAAAATAAAATAAATTAACATAGCTTTAGGAAGGCATAGCTTTAGGGAAAAAGGCATAGCTTTAGGAAAAGAAATATTTTTGCTTTCCAATAAGTGAAGCAAAAGTTATTTTCTAGGAGTATCCTGTTTCATGTTAATTTAAAGATGCTAATGTAGTCTATACTAAACATAAAGACCATTTCAAACATATGAGAATAAATATTTTAAGAAATCAAAGGACAAGAATAATTTAAAAGTCAAAAATGTGGTTTGGAATACTTGGAATAAGGTGTAATTACAGAATCAAACATCTCAAATCAACTTATGAATTTGGAACGGGGGCAGAAAGATATCATACAGACTAAAAAATCATGAAATTGAAGAAACTTCTCAAAATCATTTTGGAAATTGAATGTGGGACTAATTTTATGTAGAACCCAATGCCCAAAAACTGGATCCCCAAAAGAAGTGTGTCCAAGAGATAACTTGCAGTTTCCATCTTATGTTTTACCATAAGCCAGAGATAACCTAAAAATATCTCAGCCCAGATTTGTTGTGTGATGTGTATTATCCTGCCAATGAAACAGCACCCTTGTCCTGAATTTGAGTTTCTTCCTCAAAACTGTTAGGTCCTAATTTACCCCTCCTTTAGTCTATTCCCTATTCTTTCTTGTTAGATGACAATTTCTCTGTCATGGAATTTCTGATTTGTTGTTCATCAACTCCCCCAAGTGATGTTTCTACCAAGTTTCTAAGTCTTAGGGCTCCAAAAGCAACATGTGAATACTAAATAAGATAGGAAAGAAATCAAAACAACTACCAGAATTAAAAATACTTTGGAATCCAGTGGAGAGTGCTTTGCAAGTATAAAGAAGTCACATGTTCTGTCATTTCTAATAAAATACATACTTAAAACTTATGACACCATTGGAAACTTATTTCTGGAAACCAATTTTAAAGTTTTCATACATTTTAATCAATATTACTGAAAGAAATGTTGAAACAAAGTTTCTGCCAATCTGAATAAATTAAGGTTGAGGTAATTGAATAAATAGTTAATATTGAAATGGATTTTCTGCCAATGTGAGTAAATCTACAAATCATCATAAAGAATTTCAGCCATCCCACATTAATCTCATAAACGTGTCCAATTGACTGATTTAACTGTTATTTTTGTTGCCATCATTTCTAGTATGTTTGGTTTTAATAGAAAACAAATTAAATGGCTCATTGAAATATATATTTATCAGGTGAGAATGAGGTTGTATATTTTCCTCCAACTGAGAGAAATAAATGAATGCCACCCAAATGAAAACAAAGGCTATTCATGCAGAACTTGCCATGACAGATAAGAAGCCATCCACCATCACATGTGTTTGGCACAGACTCAAAGGCAGGCAGAAGTGTAGGACTGCTTTATAGTGGGGAAAAAAAAAAAAAGAAGGATTTCAGGTATGCCGTGTCTGGTGGTTATTGGCATGAGGAAGCCAATATTATCGGTATATTGTTTCCCAGTATTATTGGCTTCCTAATATTATTCCCCATATTAATATTCCCTGTGTTATTCCAGGAGATGTCCTAGCTAAAAGTGAGGCATACTATGTAATTGGTTAGGAGAGTGTTTGTCTTTCTGTGGTGAGCACTTCTTGGTTGGAAGTGGGAGTGAGAAGGGGAACAAAAATTAGGAAAGCTGGCAGTTAGGGATGAAGTTCTGAACCACTCGGGCCACCTGCCACAGTGCTACACAGGTTGTGGTTTAGCTTCCTGGGCTGTAGAGTATGGGCCAGTTGTGTGGCTCAGAGTGCTATTTTCATATATGGAATGGCTATCAACCATTTGTATAGTTGGTCTCTCAGAAACAAGTCTAATTCAATGAATCTCAAATTTTCTTCCATTAGATGTTTTTGTTTAAAATTATTTTAATGTTTATTTATTTTTTTTTTGGGGGGGAGTGTGCAGAACGTGAGTGAGGTAAGGGCAGAGAGAGGGAGACACAGAATCTGAAGCAGGCTCCAGGCCCCGAGCTGTCAGCACAGAGCCCGATATGGGGCTCAAACTCACAGACCGTGAAATCATGACCTGAGTCGAAGTTGGACGCTTAACCGACTGAGCCACCCAGGCACCCCATCTTTTATTAGGTATTTTAATCCTACCAATATATGTAGATATATTTTCAAGATATTTAACCTACATTATTGGATAAATTTATGTAGAAAGAGACACTGAACTTTGAAATATAGTTGAAGAGTTCATAGAAAGTTGTAATTATTTTATACCTAAAATATAAAGGGAGGCATATGCCCTTTGCTACAAATATCAAGATGAAATGTTTTTTGACAGCAGAGGAATAAATCATCTTGGTAGATCTTTATGTAGAAACTGGTTTCCAGAGAAACAAGTGCCTGTGAAAGCAGCTTTTCCCCATTCTTATTATACATCGTACAAATAAGGCTTCAGGAATCCCCTTCAGTTCCTTCCTTGCCCAGTGGCAATTTTGGTGGCATTTTCCGAATTTAAACATACTCAGGCCCAATTACTCAGAAAACAGAGAAGCCTGTTTGGTCTTAAAATAAGTCTTCTAGGATAGAGTATTTAATCTGTGCATCTCCAGCTCAGATCTGGCCATTGAGAATCATGAATAAGATCCTCACAGAGGGTGGCAGATCCAGAGGGCACAGAACAATAGTCAATGAAGATTTGTGAAAGAGCTTACTCATATCATGAGTCAATGTCTTACCTACAGGGTGGAGGACTAGGGGCACAAAGTTCCACATAGGTGTGTTTGTACTTGCCCTTTAAGGAGGAGTCTCTTCTCCATTTTTAATTGCTGAATTTTGGTAGTTGACTTTCTCAAATGCTTTTCCAGCATCTATTAAACTGATCATACATTTTTCTTCTTTATAAAAATCAGTTAGAAAGTGTTTCTTCCTCCTCAACTTTTGAAAATTGTGTGGGATTGGTATTCTGGGCTCTTATTTAAAGTAAAGCTTTTGAAAACAAATTCAGTCTTCCAATAGATATTGAACTAGAAAAATGTTTTATAGTGATCTTGGGTCAATTCTGAGAAGTTATATTTTTATGATATTTGTTCATTTAGTATAAACTGTTGAATTTATTGCCATAATTCTCTCTCTCTCTCCCTGTCTCTCTCTCTCTCACTACTTACTTAAGTATATGTATACAAACTTAAGTGATATGGAAAAAATAAGTGATATGGAATATCATAATTTTCCATATTAAAAAATATCATTTATTTTTAAGTGATATGGAAAAAATAAGCAGAGAAATCAATAATATGATTTTGCCTATAAACAGGCAAATCGTAGGATCATAACAAATCCAAAACTTGGTTCTTTGAAGTTATCAACAATATATATAATATAATATATATAACAATATAATGTATATATTCCTCTCCATATATAATAAATATAAACATATATAAATATATATTTGTGGGATTATTCTCTTTAAATACTTTAATGAGGACTAAATGAGTTAATTTCTTAAATGTCTAAACCCACAAAAATATATGATCTGCAGGTGTTAGCTACAACTATACAATACCTTTATGTTGTTTGTAGATAAAAGTTTATTCCAATTACATAAACCAAAAATGGCCTATGGAGAATAAAAACGTTCTTCTTGTAGTGGCAATGACGTATTTTTATTGAAGTATAATTAATATATAGTGCTATATTACTTTTAGCTGTATTACTTTTAGGTGTATAACACATTGACTCAACAATTCTATACATTACTCACCATGATAAGTGTAGTTACCATCTGTCACCATAGAATGTTATTACAATATTATCGGCTACATTCCCCATGCTGTACTTTTCATTTCTGTAATTTATTTATTTTATAACTGGAAGTTTGTACCTCTTAAGTATCTTCACTTATTTTGCACACCCACCTTTCCTCTGGTAACCACCATTTTGTCCTCTGTATTTAAGAGTCTGTTTTTTGTTTGTTTGTTCGGTTTGCTTTCAGAAATCCCACATATAAATGATATCATATGGTATTTGTCTTTCTCTGTCTGACTTATTTCACTTAGCAACTGTGCATGAGGGTTTCCTTTTCTCCACATCCTCACCAACACCTGTTATTTCTTGTCTTTTTTATACTAGCCATTGTGACTGGTATGAGGTTTAATCACACTGTGGTTTTGATTTGCATTTCCCTGATAATTAGTGATGTTGAGCATCTTTTCAATGAGTTAATACATTTAAAGTACTTGGAGAATAACTAAGAAGATGTCTATCAAATGAATAAATTAATAATTACATATGTACACACAACCAACGGCTTAAAAATAAAGGAGACATTTCTGTAACAATAGGTACATGCTAATTTCTATTTTACTCATTTCATGCTTTTCTGTATTGCTTGATGTGTTTAACATCAGTTAAAAATTTGCTTTTCTTAAGTGTAGAGACATATTTTTGGAATACCTTAAATTTATTACTCTTTAGTGTTTTGCACCAGTAACAACTAAAATGTGAGTTTGTCCACTTATGTTCTGACTACTTTATATGATTTTAGTCCAGTTTTGCTCCTTAACATTTACCATAATGATTTATTGTATGTGTTAAATGTTACTTCATTCAAATGGACTTATTTGTTGTTTTTAGTTATTATTTCTAATACCTGAATTTGCTTTTTCAAGTCATATACATAGAATTTAAAAAAAAAAAAAAAAACCACCTGCTCTGAGAATAGAGAATAAATAATTTCTTGTCCTAAAAGTTAAAATGTTCTGACCTAGTACTTGGATATCAAGGAAAAGGCCAATAAAATTATCAATCAAGGCACATAAAATTATCAATCAATAATTTATTATTGAAGACCATATATATGGAATAATTACTTCTTATTTCTAAGCTGATCATTTAGTAGTGAATCATAATCATTAAAATGTTTTGGGAATGGTGACAGATGAAGGGTATAGAGATATTAGAAAATGTTTTACCAACATCCAAGATTATAGTAACAATGACACCAAGAACAAGATTCTTATAGAAGTTATGCATACCCCAAATGGTTTATTTTTCTAACATATATATTATAAACATTTATAAATATATATAATATTACATGTATACTATATAATATTTATTTTTTGTATCATTTGCAATCTTAAAAATTGTTCAAACAGCAAATAACATGTAATGCAGATAACAATTGAAAATGAATTGTTTTTATTCTTCTCAATCCCTGTGAGATAGATAAGCATCTATATTGTTAAGTTCTCCATGTTACTTATGAATAAGAAATTGACTAAAGTTTATGCACTACTATGTAACAAACCTAACTGGGACTCACAATGGGATGATTTCAAATTTTTGCTACATCTTTCCTCTGTGATTCTCGAATGTTAGTGTTCATACAATGGGGCCCTTGAAAACTATGATCCTTGGGGCACCTGGGCGGGTCAGTCGTTTGAGCGTCTGACTTTGGCTCAGATCATGATCTCAAAGTTGGTGAGTTCAAGCCCTGCATTGGACTCTGTGCTGACAGCTCAAGCCTGGAGTCTGCTTCAGATTCTGTGTCTCCCTCTTTCTTTGCCCTTTCCCCGCTTGTGCGTGTGTGTGCGTGTGTGCTTGCTCTCTCTTTCTCTCTCTCTGTCAAATATAAATTAAACATCTAAAAAATTAAAAAAAAAAAAAAGAAAATTAAGATCCAGATCTCAGATTCTACTCATGAGTATTCTGATGAGATTCATCCATCTGCCTCTTAAATAAGCACAGATATTATTCATAATCAGATATTATTCATAATCAAATGTGTCTAGTGACCACATTTTGAGAAACACTGCTTTTCAATCTGTGCTTTTTGTACATATTTAACTTGCATAATTAACATTCAGTATATAATATTTCCTATTTTCCACCTTTGGAAAGAAATAAGTATAATTCCTTAGTTTTTGTTAGATGATTGTTGAGTGTCTGTAATACCCACAGGATTTTCTGAATGCCATACATTTGCTATCAAATATTCCTTAAAGGTTATTATGTGTGTTTTCTACATAAATAAATGGGTTATGCAGGTTCTTAAGCACCCCTTAATTAAACCTGCACCCTAAACTCCAATTATTTTCTCACATCTTATTTGGATTTGATTAACATCTATTCTAATCCTACAAAGTAATTTCCAGGCTCTGCTAAATTATTGTACTATAAATAAGAAATAATCATTTAAACTTCAACCTTTTCTTTTCAAAGATTATGACAATCAGGTTTGATGGTATTACCACAGAAATGTCAGCTCAATTATTTTTAGAATAATTAGCTTCATTATATACAGAAGGTACACAGATATAAAATTCAGTTTCTTGATTCTTAAGTAGCTTGAGTAGCAATCAAATCCAAATTGAAAGTGGCTCACACCTGCTACCTTCATCCTTTGTCACTCTCCTATGGAAAGATTTACTATCACAAGATCTAAGCGATTTATTAAGTATCGCATAAAAACGATTTTCAAACAGCAACACATATACCCGGAAGTTGCTGAATTGAAATTACTTAACAATTTATTTTTCTTACAATTGCAAAATACAGTTCTATATAGGGTTGCTTGTGTTGCTAGAGTATTGGAGGTACTAAGATGCTGTGTTAAATGATCAGGAAAAAGCTTGAGATAGGACTCTGGTGTTTTGACATAATCACTCTTCTTACATCAGTTCATCAGTTAACCACATTCATATAACACTTCAAAACTCTTCTGAGATGAATTAAAATATTCCTCCGAACCAAAGGCTTTTAACTGTGTCAGGCCCATATGATCGTCCAGGTACACAATTTTTTTTTAAAGCATGCAATTAACAGTATGAAACTTAGGGAAGAAAGAAGTAAGGTTAGATTTAATTTTTAGAAGGGAGTGGGGACTAAGATAATCATATGCACAATAAATCATGGGAAAAGAGTAACATCTGAGAGCTATGTGTGTCTACAGGTTATCCCAGAGAACATTTTGGGGCTTTTCAGGTCTATATATAAAGGTAATGCTTCATATCTGAATAAGCAATATAAAGATATTCAATAGTTTTAAAGGGGTAAGCCTAGGTATATCTCCCAAAAAATATGCCCATAAAATAATTTTTTGTGATGAATCAATCCCTGATATATCAAAAAAAAGGATTGAAAGGCATTTTCTTTCCTCTTATTATCTGAACTTGGCATATAATGTCAAATATGTTTTGTTACCCAAGAGAAGTTACTAGACATGAGATGCACTTCTTTTTTTTTTTTTAATTTTTTTAATGTTTATTTATTTTTGACAGAGAGAGAGACAGAGCATGAGCGGGGGAGGGTCAGAGAGAGAGAGGGAGACACAGAATCCCAAGCAGGCTCCAGGCGCTGAGTTGTCAGCACAGAGCCCGACGCGGGGCTCAAACTCAGAGACCGTGAGATCATGACCTGAGCCGAAGTCGGACGCTCAGCCGACTGAGCCACCCAGGCGCCCTTCTTTTGTAACTTAAAACAAGAAGTATTGTTACTATGAATATTGGAAAGATATTCTATTTTTATAAATAATTTAAAAATTGTAATTTGTTTTATTTACTATTCTAAAACTGATAAATACATATTATGTGTAAAAACATATGTCTTGAAAACAAACAGTTGAAAAAGAAAAAGCATTACTCATATTAAGATCACTGTGTGATCTATGAACAGAACGATGAGGTTGCTAGCTTCAAGAGAAGGCTTTTCTCATCTTAGATTTGGCAAGGAAAAATTGTCTTGGTCAGTCTTCCCTCTTGATCAAAAGAAACCAAGTTTCCCATTGAACAACTTAGGAAAATGTATTTACTTAGTTTTTTTTCAGATTTCTGGTGTTGAAGGACTATTCGAATCATCTGATGAACCTCAGTAATAGAAAATATTTCCTGGATGTTGCATTCAATCAGACATTTAATGAGGAATATTTCTATGAAAATAAAAAGAAGAAAAAAGATTAATGACTGGAGATGACTATAAGCCCAGTGTTTTGAGACTGGTGGTCAGCAAATCAAGATTTTTAGATGTTGGGCTCAAAGAATTGATAGGTGGTACAATGAATATGCCAGTGGCAATCTAGTAGATTTCCCAGTTTGCTATTGATGTTTTTGGTGATGGCATAGACATCATGGAGGCTTTAAGACAATGCTAAGAGTAACACTTCACTTTCTTGTGGGACTCTTGTGAAATGTTAAGGAATATAGATAAAATGCTTTTAGACATATTAGGCACTATACCAAGTGTTTTTTTTTTTCAGGAATGATTCAATATTATCTTGTTTATATCATAGAAACTAAATAGTAAACAACATAATCACAGTACATATATAAAACAATTCTATAATGTGATTTAAAAAGAATTTTTAGGGTTTATTCATTTTTGAGAGACAGAAAGAGAGACAGAGCACGGATAGGGGAGGGGGAAAGAGAGAGAGGGAGACACAGAATCTGAAGCAGGTTCCAGGCTCTGCGTTGACAGGCTGACAGCAGTGGGCCTGATGTGGAGCTCAAACCCATGAACCGTGGGATCATGACCTGAGCCAAAGTCAGATGCATATGGGACTAAGCCACCCAGGCGCCCCTATAATGTGCTTTAGAGGAACATTTTTGGTAGTCTGCTCTGTAAGTACATGACAGACCTAGCTAGCTTTTCTAAGGCAAACTCCCTATGCAGATTCCCAGCAATATCTGAATCCAGCCATCAACATGTGAGAAGTAAAGGCAGAAATAAGACCTCAGAGACTTCCCTCTGCCTGAGCATGTAGTACTACCAGATGTACTTTGATATGACTCAACCTGAAGTCAGTATGAAATATTCTGCACAGCAGCCTCTCTGCAGTATCCCTAATGTAAGTGTCAGAGCCCTTAGTCGGCCCTTTTTGGTAACCTCTATTGCTAAACCACTTCCTCTTCAATGGGTCAAAGCCCAGAGAGAGGAAAAACTCTTCCCATTTGATTGCCTTTGCCTCCTTCCCATAATCCTCTATGCTCCCCTAAATAGGGTAGTTATTCTTTCAGGCCCACTATTCCTTAAATATCTTGGCCACAGCTTCATAGGACTGTCATAGATACAATAAATTTTTCTCTGTATTTCAAGAGAACACTATGAACTGAGGCTTCCTGTTTTGAGCTTTGATTCACTTAAATGGAAGAAAAAAATAAATAGAAAAAATGATCTTCCTAAATACCTGGTTCTAAATGCTACTGTCTAGCTTTATACCCCCACTTTATATACCAAAAAAGTGTTATTATCTTCAATTTACCTTTTATTTCCTTTGGTACCCAATGCTAATTTCCCTATAGTCATAAAATATCTTTAGCAAGATTTGTGGGTGCATTTTATGCTTAAAAAAACAAATGATTAAATCATTTTAGTTATTTTCAGAATATTGTTCCCAATAAGACACATTTATAATAATAAGTTTATTTGACAAAAAGTAACAACAACATGAGTGATACTTGAAAGTTGGGAATTACTCTGGCTCCTTTTTTAAGTTGCAACATTCTTGTAAAGTCAGTGGCTTCCCATGGAAGCAATTACTTAAAAAGTTATTTGGTTTTGTTTCCCCGCCCCCCTCCCTGTATTTCAGCCTTTTTGATTCTCAAGCTCTGATATGTTTAAGTCTTAGCCTGTTCTTCAGCTGTTGTTTGTCTTTACTGCCATTCATTACCTTTTCCTTCATTCAGAGATAAACAACAATTTGATTTCACTCTTTTTCTGTTACATTTTTTTCAGTTGCCTCCTAACATGAATTACAATGAGGTCAATACTAGTTCCTCTTTCCATCTCCCTTCAAATTCCACCTCTTTTTAGAATGTATCCGTATACCACTTGTTTAATTTTGTGGAGAGAAACTTACTTCTTTTTCTATGCAATAATGTGTTGGAGAGGAAAAGGAATCTTCAAGTTGGAAATATTTTATATATTGTGAGAGAAAATAGATTAATATTACTGCCATCCTTGTATCAGATTTATAAAAATTAACAGTATAGTAAAATGCTACATCTGAAAAGGTGTATTTTATGGTATTTATTCTTCGAGATAACTAGAAAAACTGAAATAATTTAATATTTAAAAGCTCATAATCTGTTTAGGTGAGTTTTCAATGTTGATATAGAATTGATTTCTCTCCTTTATTCTTTAATAAACATAGCTCTGAATATTTGAAAACTTATAATTTAAAATAATTAGGAAACCACTATTTACTTATTATTCATCAGTCTTACAATTAGCTGTTCCTATCTTAAATGCCACTGGAATAATTCACATGATTGCAGATGGCTTGGAGTGCCATGTTGCAGTAACATCATTTCCAGTACAGAATGATCCAATTCTGCATTACAAGTTTAAAAGGACTATTCATTCAATTGAGCAAAATAGGCATGATCTTTTCAGTTTTATTTATGAAAAATAAGATGGACATTACAAAATTTTAGAGTTAGAGCAAGAAAACAATTTAAATGTGCTGTAATATTCTTCATATATTTAAGTTGATTGCTTCAGAGAGATTATTTTTGTCTTTTTCATAGAGCTTGATTGAGTCCATCTTTGTTTTTTTTTTTCCTGGTTACATAATGTATTATTCATGTTACCCTAAACCATTTTGCTTTCACTTTAAAATCACTCCCCAAGTCTTTTAATTTGTTTAGTCTTCTTGGAGCTTTGCAGAGTTGGCTTAGGGTCTAAAAAGGAATCTAAAGCAATTTCCCTTCAGGGCTTTTGCATTGACTAAAAGAGAGCAATCAAACTTATCAGCTGGAAACAGTCTTTGGCTTCAAGTGAATAGACCAGTTCCTTTACTACATTTATAGAGTCTTACTGGGGCAGTCCAGCTCCCCTGCAAAGAAACCACTACCCCAGCACAACAAACGAGTCTTGAATTCCAACGGGAGTATTCATCTTAAACAGGACCTGGGGTTTGGATGCTAAGGGCCAAGCAATATGGAACTAAAGACATGACCAGTACTTTATAGATGATTTATGATAAACCTGTCCATTGAAAATAATTCTGTAGTTTAAAAGCCAGAATCATTCATTTGTAATACATTTTATCATAGTATATGGAAGGAACTCCACTGGGATTATAGTCATATTTTAATTCAATATATATATTCTGTAATGGGATATTGGGATAACATTAAGGACAGAGAATTGATTAAGTTCATTTCTCTATGAACTTAGTCGACTTAAAATAAATCATTCACAATATAATTGATAGAAAGAAAAATAACAAATGATGGCTTAAAGAAAGTGCATGAAGTCGCTGACAGCCTAGAGGGAAGGAAATGAAAATATGAGAGGGAGTATGGCCAGAAAGGAGGAAGGAAGGCATACTTCTTTATAGTTGTGCTTAACGGGATATATGCAAAATAAAGAAGTCCCACTAATCCAAACATGTAATACAAATCCTAAGAAAATTTTAAAAAGGGAAATGTATATATATATCTTTTCCTTTGGGTACAGAAGGGACTTCTACTATAGGAACCAAGAAGTTAGCCTTGAACAAATATATAGCTCATACAGTCTTTGGAAATGCTGGTCACAGAGCATATTGTCATATTCAACATTGCTTCCAGGAGAGAGGCATGTGTTCAGATTTTCAACAAGAATATCACAAAGTAATATTTGGAACAAAAATGAGATCATCAAGTGGAATTACCTTTAATATATATGAGGCAAAGCTGTGGCTTTTACTAGCTTTCAGTTCAAAATTAGACAAGTCAATTCATCTTTCTGATGTTCAGTTTCTTCATAGATAAATTGAGACAGCTGAACTGGGAGGAGAGATTTCCATGATTTCCAAATCCATCAATAATTATTGCTTTTTCAATAAATAATAGTGGCTTGTTTATCTGTACTTCAATGACAGCACATAGCATTATTTTAAGTAACACAGGTTGAAATATATAGAACTGATTGTTTAGACTTTGTATATCTCTTAAATATTAAAAATGTAAAAAATAGCAATAGAGCTTTAAAGAGTTCCAAATTTGGAGTGTACTGTTAAATAACACATATTTAACGTATGCATAATTTCATTCTTCCATAATTTCATTTAATTAGTAATTTAGTTCTTGCATACAAAAATAGTGAAAACTTTCTTGGTCACATTTTGTCCTGTAAATCTGAAAACAAATCAGCACCATTTAGTATTAGCTCACTGGCCACAGCCTTATGCTTTTATTGCTGTGATTTTGAACTCTGAAGTTATTTATTTATTTATTTATTTATTTATTTATTTATTGACATTGATTTATTTTTGAGAGAGAGAGAGACAGAGACAGAGCATGAGTGAGGGTGGGGCAGACAGAGAGGTAGACACAGATTCCGAAGCAGGCTCCAGGCACAGAGACCAGTGAGGGGCTCAAACTCATGAACGGTGAGATCATGACCTGAGCCAAAGTCGGACGTTCAACCAACTGAGCCACCCAGGCGCTCGAAGTTATTGTTAAAATTTTTAGACAGTTGTGATCAGAAAACATTATTTTCAGATGTAAATTAGAAACTATCCATTGAGATTTCTCTATGAAGCAACAATGTAATTTTAACCTTTTTCCTAAAGGAATTTATTTTGAAGTGTCTGTGTTTCTTATTTATCATTTTTTTGGTTTCTTTTTCATTCCCATCCTCTGGGTTTCAAAGTTTCTTTTCAATATTTCCAATTAAGATTGAAGTTTGCTGCATTTCGTCTTTAATGCTCATATAAAAGATTTTTTGGAACAATGCCATTTTCCTAACCGACAAAGCTGTTGCTGTGAGTAGGCTTGCTCTTAGATAACTTTTTCTGTAGCACTGTTCATGATTAATTAGCATTTCTAAAGAAGTAAATGAGTGTCTTGCTTTTCAAGTTTTTTGCAAAATGTTTGACATATTGTGAATGTTTGATTTTGCTGTATTGCTCTTAATATATGCTAATACATGCTTACAATGTGATAGATTAGCATAGTGATTAAGCAGGTACAAGAATCTCAGCGAAGTGATTAAATGCTTTTCTTCTTTAATAGTATGGTGACATAATAGCTTGTCTATTATTGATAACGATACTATAACAATAATCTAAAAATGAAAAAGCAATTGATTGGGTACCCTTCTTCTACCTGGAAGCTAGAATTCTGGTAATCTTCTACATCTTTAATCTCCAGGAGGGTATCTAGACATACTGAAATAAAATTTTTTAGAAAATTTAAATGTGTTAGATTTAAGTTCAGTGAACAACAGGATTTTTGTTTGTTCATTTCTCACACTGCCAATTCCTAGAAAAAAAATTCATTTTCATCTTGACTATAAGAACTATATTTTTCCAGATATTTTCACATTTTCATAAAATAGATAAATGCTAATTTGAAAAAGAAGCACCCCACAAAAACATATTCAAATGATATTTGACAAAGAACAAAGGTAGTGGACCAAAGACACGGTCTTTTGAACAAATTGTGCTGGGACAACTCGTCACTCACCAGCAAAATGAATGAATGTAGACACAGACCTGCCCTTAACAAAAACTAACTCAAAACAGATCCCAGACCTAACTATAAAATGCAAACCTATAAAACTAGAAGATAATGTAGGAGAAAACCTAGATGACCAGGATTGGAGATGCCTTTTTATATACAACACCATGAAAGAAATATTTGACAGGCTAAATTTGATGAAAATTAACCACGTCTGCTGTGAAAGACAATGTCAAGAGAGTGAGAAGACAACACAGACTGGGAGAAAATATTTGCAACAACATATGTAGTAAAAGGCTATTCCAAAATATGCAACACTTAAAACTCTACAATAAGAAAATGAACAACTCTATTTAAAAATGGGCAAAGATCTCTTTACAGACACCTCACTAAAGAAGATATACAGATGGCAAATAAACATGTGAAAATGTGCTCAACATCGCATGTCATTAAGGAACTGCCAATTAAAACAAGAATGAGATACCACACACACCTATTGGAATGGCCAAAATCCAAAACACTGACTACATGAAATTCATTGCAGGTAGAAATGTAAAATAGAATAGCTGCTTGAAAGACAGTCTGGCAGTTTCTTACAAAACCAAACACACTCTTACCATAAAATACAGCAGTCATACTCCCTGTATTTACCCAAATGAGTTGAATGATACCACATGAAAACCTGGGCAAAGGCTTCTCTTAGGAAACAGGCTTGAGCAATGGAAACCTGAGCAAAAGGCAAAAGGGTCCACAAGGAATACCAGTGCAAACAGCTTCATTAAGCGACCCACCTCAAAATAACCATAGGCCCTAAATGACCAATTATAACTAGGCACAGTTCCTAAGATTACCGAAAAAAAGGGAAAATTCCATGTGTCCTCATACTCCCTCACTCTGCCCTATAACTGTGGCCCCTCACCATCTCCTCTTGGCAGATAGTCTCTCCTTTGCTGTCTTGCCCGCTGCTCCCTTGCAGTGCATTGGATAAACTTCTATCTCTTTTGTTCTGACTTGGGTGTATTCTCTCTCCACCAGCTCCCATCTGATCGGAGCGCCCACAACATGCACATGGATATTTATAGCATCTTTACTCCAAATTGCCAAAACTTGGACACAAGGGAGATGCCCTTCAGCAAATGAATGGGTAAACTGTGGTACATCCAGATAAGGGAATGTTATTCAGAGCTAAAAACAAATGGGCTATCAAGCTATGAAAACATAAGGATGAACTTTGAATGCATATTGCTATGTAAAAGAAGCCAACCTATATACTGTATACAATATGCTATCTGACATTCTGGAAAAAGGAAAATGATGGAGACAGGAGAATGATCCAGGGGCTCCAGGAGCTAGTGGGAAGGAAGGAATGAATAGGTGGAGCATAAAGGACTTGAAGGCAGTGAAGCTAATTCTGTACAATGATGCGATGCTAAAACGGCAGATGCATGTCATTATGCAAAGAATGTGTAACATCAACACTGATCCCTAATGTAAACTATGGGTTTTGGATAATGAGGCATCAATGTAGATTCATTGATTTTAACAAATGTACCATTTGGATATTGATAGTGGAGGAGGTTACATGTGTGTGGTGGCAGATGGCATATGGGAAATCTCTACACTTTTCACTTCATCTTGCTGTGAACCTAAAACTGCACTATAAATATGATGTGGACTTAAGAAATATTTGCGTAATCTGGAAAATCTATAGGAACGAGATCTTTATTAACAGGAAATATTTATTACTGAAATTGAATAGTGGGCTAACATCATGAATTAACATTCAACAACAAAAAATAATGCTTATTTTAATTCACTGTTCAGAAATTAAATAATATAGCATTTGATTCTGTGTATTTGATTGTGTATACCAGCTATAAAATAGAAAAACTATTACCTTCTAATCATATACATTGTTTTCTTTCCTTATATGAGTAAATAAAATTGATAGTTTTTGCTTTACTATCACAGAAAAATGACTTACTAAAATCTCCTAAATATTAATAGTAAAGACACAAACAACCAAAAAAAAATATGAAACATCTGCTAAATTAATACATCATCAAAAGGAGTCTGTCTAATCCAAACTCATATTCAACACTACTTGAATTTGATTTTTATTGTCCACTTTTCAAACATTTTATAACTATGTTGGGAATTAATCCTTAACTGAAGAAAATGTTACACAAAAGTATATGAAGAAAAAAAGTAAGTTTTTATTTTCCACCTTTTATTTCGAAATACACTGAAACTTACAAAAGAGGTATAGGTCTTGATCTCAGGGTTGTGAGTTCAAGACCTGCATTGGATTCCACACTGAGCATGGAGCCTACTTAAAAAATAATAGTAATAAAAAGTATAAAAGTAGCATATAGTTTCCTCATGAACCCTTCACCTAGTTTACCCAATGTTAACATCTTATATAACAATGTTACAAATATCAGGGGCGCCTGGGTGGCTCAGTCGGTTAAGCGGCCGACTTCTGCTCAGGTCGTGATCTCACAGTCGGTGAGTTCGAGCCCCGCCGGGCTCTGTGCTGACACCTCAGAGCCTGGAGCCTGCTTCAGATTCTGTGTCTCCCTCTCTCTCTGCCCCTCCCTCGCTCATGCTCTGTCTCAATCTGTCTCAAAAATAAATAAACATTAAAAGAAAAACAATGTTACAAATATCAAACCAGGTAATTAACATTGCTATAATACTGTTAATTAAACTTCAGACCTTATCCAAATTTCACCAAGTTCCCAACTGGTACTTTTTTCTGGACTAGGTTCCAATCAAGAATCCTACATTAAATTTATTAGTCACGTTTCCTTAGCCTCTGCTACTCTGTTACAGACTATCTGTTAAAGACTATTTCTCAGTCTTTCCTATCTTTTTCTGCCTTCATATTTTTCACCAACCCTGGTCTGCTATTTTGGAGACTTTTCCTTAATTTAAGTTTGCCTAATACTTTCTAATGATTATATTGATGTTCGCATTTGGTGGAAGAATGACACAGATATAGTGTCATGTTCTTCACAGTCTATCCAGTTAGGAGATGCATGACAGCAATATGTCTTTTTACTGGTATTGGTAGTAACATTAACCACTTGTTACAGTTGTGTCTGTCAGATTTCTGAATTCTAATCCTATTATTTTTTCTCTTTGTAATTAATAACTGTCTTTTGTGGAGATACTTTAAGACTATAATAACATCCTCATATCTCATTATACTTTGTCTTACTAATTTTAATATCTGTCAATGGTCCTTGCTTGCAGTAATTAACACTATATTGTTTAGCAAATGGTAAATTCCTACTTCCATTATTCTTTCTGTATTTTTTAGTTGGAATTCTATTTTAAGAAATTATGTATCTTTCATTCATTTATTTGCATCAGTATAAACTCAAGGGTATTTATTTTATTACATGGGTAAAAAATCTAATAGTTTCATTATTTATTTTACTCAAATTGTCCCAGTTTTGGCCACTGGGAACTTTTTCAAGTTGTTTCCTTTATCCATGTGACATGCCCCTATCACTTTGTGGACTTTGTTGCTGTCTAGCAATACAGTGGAGTGAAATAATAAATATATGTATATATACTAATGCACATTTACATATACATCTACATTAATTTCTACATTAATTAATTAATACATTACCTGTTCCTATCTGTCTATCTATCTATCTATCTATCTATCTATCTAGCAGTCCTGATATGGAAAAAACTAGCACTCAGCTTTTACCCAGGACATGCATTCAGAAAATCTATACTGAAGATATACCTGAATGATATGAACATATACATGCAGAAGGTTATTAAATGTATTGTATGTGATTGTAAAATATTGAAAACAGTCTAGGAGCACCTGGGTGGCTCAGTCGGTTAAGCATCCGACTTCGGCTCAGGTCATGATCTCACGGTCTGTGCGTTCGAGCCCTGCGTCAGGCTCTGTGCTACCCGCTCCGAGCCTGGAGCCTGTTTCAAATTCTGTGTCTCCCTCTCTCTCTGACCCTCCCCCGTTCATGCTCTGTCTCTCTCTGTCTCAAAAATAAATAAACATTAAAAAAAATTAAAAAAAAAAAGAAAACAGTCTAAATACCTATATTTAAGAGAAAGGTTGAATAAATTATGCAAAAAAAAGAATAAGAAAAATCTCTGAAAATATATGGGGTTTATTTCCAGAGTATATTTTAAGTGGGGAAAAAAAGGAAAAATACAAAAATAATATTTATATTATGGCAATTTTCATGCAAGAAAGGATATAAGAAAATATACATGTATCAGCTCATTTATAAAAAAGTATTTTTGTTTATTCTGGAATAAACATAATCTACTGGTAATTTAACTGTTGAAGTTACTAAAACAGTATATGAGCTAATAAAAAATGTAAATGAATAAATGAATTATTTACCAGAAGATCCAAATCTATATCAATTATAAAGTTATTTATAAATATGAATCATGAACAGTATTTGTAATGTAAGCATGTGTGGTTGCAAGTATCTACATATATATGTCGGTTTATATCACAAAACTGGATGTATAACAAAATTTTTAATAAATTAATCCAAATAATTCTTAAAGTTAGTAGTTAATGACAAAGATAATACAAGCTTCAGGTAGTATTTTATGCCATTTAAGGTAAAACTTAAAATATAAACCTTTAAACACTATTTTGTGAGGACTGGAGAATTTACACTTTTGAGTTAAGGGAACATATAGAAAAATTAGTTTCTCTCTCGAACTATCACCCCACTCTCACCCCAATTTTTCTTACTAGTATTTAAATAATTCCAAAGATACAGACATACACACTAACATACAATTGTACATATACATGCATATTTTACGTAGTGTGCATACACATATACACATATATACGAGTACAGGCATACAAATAGATTAATATATTTTCATAAATACATGTTTGCATATATAATTATAGTCTTGTGTGCATATATAAGTATGTATGTGCATTTGTACATTTAGTTGCACACATAAAATATATACTACACAAATGGACTGTGGCATGCTTTCTTAACAATGTAACTTGAAGGTCATTCTCCCTAAGTTTTTCATATATTTACTACAGCATTCAGAAATAATACAATTATTAAATTATTAAGAATCAGTGCCTAAGAAGTTATCTCTTTTCTGAAATAGAGATCAATGTTGAATAATACATCTTCTCAACCTTTGTGATTTTTAAACCCAGCTTTTCTTTACCTACTCATTGATCATATTCCCAAGTATCCCCAGATAACTACACAGTAAATGTTTTCTCTTGTCCCTCAATAAGCATGTCTTTAAATTCTTCATTGATGATTTGTAAGGAGATTTTCAATCTTAATTAAAATTTATTAATATATTTTTCTTTTGAAATGTTATGGATTCTAACACTTGTTTCACATAACTTATTTCTGCAATTATTTTTTGCAAATTCATACTTTCCTGCTTTTCCTTATTTTTAAATTCCCTGTTCATATCATATTCACACCTGTCAAAAGGCAAGGGAGTGATTCTGCACTTATGAACTAATGTACCGGTTGAGTCAACACACTGGTATGACAAGAGAATCTAAGAGCCAGTGTTTGTGCTGTGTGACCAATCCCTACTAAATATCTGATACAGCTTTTGACACTCAACTAGAGGCAGGTTGATCAGATTTTGCCTCCTATACCTTCGAATTTGGAACAGAGAGATAGAGATTTATTACTGTGATTGGGCCACATTAATCGAAGTGCTTCTCAATCTTTGTGCATAAGGCTAACTGAGGAACCTGTTAAAACGCAGATTCTGGTCTACAATACAGCACACAGTTTTGTCTTTCTTATAAGCACTCAGGTAGTGCAGATGTTGCTAGTAGCTGAGCTACATTTAGCACAGCAAGGATATTCATTAGAGAGAAGGTCAGCGAAATTCTGTGCTGATGCTCCTGAAGTTTCTAAGTTTCTTTTCTGCCTTTGAGTTATTTCTTCTAATTTCTTGGCATAGCCCACTGTCTTTTCGATAGATTCATTTTTCTTCATGTTAACCGGTTATTGTAATTACAACCAAAAAACCCCCCAAAACAATAACTAACAAATGAATGCTGTGGTTCACATTAGTGCAATAGGTGTTCACAAAGAGTTTCATTTAATTATCCTCTATTCATTAGGTCATAGATCAATAAATGAATTAACAGGGAACTTGCAACTCCTGCTTCCCGGAAAGCATCTTCTCTGTTGTTGACAGGTACTATTAATACTTGAGAGTCTGTTAAATTAAAGTAAACCAACTTCTTTCTCTTTCTGTGTGATTCACTGTATGTAACCTCAATTTCTCTGATAATTGTGGTCTATTTACTTAATGGTGTTTCACAATGGTATCTGAGTTTTTGAGATTTAAGTGAGCATCAGATATCCAAGTACATTGTGGAATGACATATTATATTTCTTAATGAAGGAGAATATACATAAAGGATAAGATCCTGATTTGTATATCAGAATCTTTCTTTCACTGTCTGAATTTAGGAGGGTATAATTTTGATATAATTTTTATCTCATTCATATATTTATCTTCTATTAAAGATACATAGTTTTTATTTGTAGAATAATTTGTACCTAGTGGGAAGAAAAAGTTCTTGGTTATTGTAATAATAATAATAATAATAATAATAATAATAACTCATAGCATATATAACATAAATGTTCACATTTATATATTTTATTTGCTATATTTAAAATATAATGCCTACATCTGGGAAATTTGTATGACACACAGAAAACACCTTACTATAACTTACAGTGAAATATTACTTTTTAAAGTATTCTCACATTCTAATTTCTTGTATCATGGTTCACCAAATATTAGAAAAGTCATCAACAAGTATATTAAATTTTTCATCTATGTTGGATAGATACCTTGCTGCTTTTGCTATCGGTATCCTGTCATCTTTTTGTCAAAATATTACCCTAACTTTCTTTATGTACCACTCTCTACAACTGACTCTCTACATGTGCTTTTGATGGAATTGTCCCAATTGCTAGCAAACTGGTGGCCCATTCTTGATTGGCCTGATAGTCCTGAGAGTGGCCTAAAATGATTGGTTTAGGTTGGGTTCTGATTCAATCGAGTCCATTGAGATCTGCACCTAAGGCTGCTCCTCTATTGAGAGAAGAGGAGAACTCTCATTGTCACAAACACTTGAAGAGCTTTTGAAAATATGGATGTGTAAGTTCACTGCAGACTAACTAAGAACGAATATGAGGTGATGGATTTAGCTAAGGATTAAGATTTCCTTAAGTGAATCTAATGAACATTCCAGGTGCACTCACTGCTTTCTGGTACAGATTTACTCTCAGTAACTTGGAGAACATGAGTGTGAAGGCAACGGAGAGGATGACAGAGCAAAATGTAGAGAGAAATCAAGTCTTGATGACACAATTTAAATCCATATCTGAATTCAGAATTACTCCCAAAGATTTTTCCATTGCTTTGCAATCAATTCTTTTGTGGACTAAATCGGTTCAAGTTAGTTTTCTGTCACTTTCAGCAGAAATAGACCTAAAAATGTGGTAAATAAGGAATCTTTAAAGTACTGTTAACATTTTTCACATTTTATCACTGTTTTCTTAAAATCTGTTTTGTATCCATTTAAAATATTAATGCAGTTATTTTCAATAAGTAACACTATAAAATAAAAATTACAGGATTAATATATATATGTATATATATACACATACACACAAACACACACACACACACACACACACACACACACATATATAATCTCAGCATTATCCATGCAAGTGAAGGTGTGCTTAGTTCAAGAATTGCTACATATACAAAGTCTAATTCTGCCCCTCCATCTGAGTTACACAAAACATTTTTGCTTATTTTGACTATTTCTCAGATGAATAATAAAAATAAGTAATACAAAGGAAAAGATGTTAAAAATGCATTTTGCTCAGTTTCATGAATTAAATTAAGAGCTTTATAACAGTATTGCTTTCTCAATGAACTGGTAAGATAGTTATGATAGACTCATAGCAACCATAAAGGGCCTTTTCATATGACAAGTAATTTTCATGTATCCTATACATTTCAACAAATAAAAGAGGACTACAAGTAGATGAACAAGATGATGAGACTTCATAATAAAATATATTAAAATCTGATTAAATATGATTAAAATAATACAATTCTAAAATTAACAATTGAATTCTATTTTTTCTCTCATATGAACACCATATCATTATTTCATGGCCATGATGCTTGCCTGTGACAAAAACACCAGGTGATCTGAGAGAGACCTATGTACCTTTATGAAAACAAAAACAAAAACAAAATTAAAAATGTGTCATGCAAAATTCTTCAGGCCCAATACATTATTCTAATTTGATCCAAAATCTGAGGTAAAATTTAAATTTTACTAACTTCTGTATAATGCACAGGCTTCCATTTTTTAAATAAAAATTGCTCATTTTCAATTGATTCTCATATTTGTAACAGTGATTTTAATATATCTATAATACCTAACCATTATAGAACTGTCCATGGTTATCTATATAATAACTTTGCTACAAGAGATCAATGATATCTTGCTCTGTGTCAGGCATCCATTCCCGCATAATAGTTCCAATAGTGTAGTTTAGAACAAGAATATATTCTTTCTCGTGATTTCGTGGGACAGAAATTCACATAGTGCTGTGCTGGGCAGTTCTGTTCCACATGATGGCAGATAGCAGTTTTTCTCTCTACTGTATCAACTGATGACAGGAATGAACTGGACTAGAAATATGTAAAATACACACCCACCTCTTGCAAAATCTATCCAAAACTAGCATTAGCACAAAGCCAGGATTACATCATGTATATCAGATCCCACTGAGAGGCCTTCCTCAGAGGCAGCTTCTCAGTTTTTTCTCGGTTAATGGATTCTTATTCCAGAACTAAAAAGATAAGTTACCTGAGGTTTTTCTAAATCTAAATATATGTGTACAAAAATAAAAATCTTCTCCCCTTACCCTACAACCCGAAATATAATGATGAGGCGAGAACAGAAAAAAATAATCACAGAAACTCCAAACAGGTAGGACATAAAAGCACGTAACAGCCACTGTTCCAAGAAAGTTTTGAAATCTAATTGTGTATATTTTGTTAGAGAATCCTACTCCTGGAACAGGAAATGTTCTTCAATTAAGGCCTACTTTCTCTCCCTGGGAGTATTTTCCACAGCTTTTAGCACTACCTTCTGAGAGCTTCTCTCTGCCTTTTGAGTTTACTCTTTCTTCTGTCTTGATGAAAAATAGCCTGCGTTTACAACTGAATAGGTTTCTTAGCTTCTTAGTTACACTGCCCTTAAAAAGAGAAAGCCCACATTTCTCTTTTCTTTTACAGTCTTGCCTCTTTTATTCCAGATTGTTGATTCTTTCACCAATACAATTCTCTTAAAAACATTGTTGGTTTTAATAAGTAACAGTGTGATTGACTCCATGCCCCTAAAGACTCATTCTTAATTCCATCTGAGACAGACATCCTTCTACTGAAAGCAGGAAAGGCTGCTTTGGGACAATGCCCCTTAAGATTCTTAGAATTCATTTTGTTTAGCTGCAAGGGATCATAGAACACCAATCTTTCAAAGATTGTAATAAGAGACTTGCAGCCTAAACTTGTAGTTTTCTCTTCACCCTGAAGCCACATTTTACTAGAAATACTATGGACTGGTATTTATCTTAATGCTATTTCTCACTTTAAGAAAATTTTCTTGTCAGAAGAGTAGGGGATGACAAAAGATTTTATTTTCTAACTTAAAAATGTTGGATTTGAAATATTTCCCCCAAATTCTGCTGGAAAACTGAACAGCCCGTCATTAGTTCATCACTTTCTCTCTCTCCCTCTCTCTCTCTCTCTCTCTCGCTCTCTCTCTCTCTCAGTATATCATGGGGAGCATGTATAAACCAACTAGCACCTTGAAAATTATGCCTTAAAATATGTTTACTAGGCTCTCAAATCTATTGGGTATATTTTCTATCATGCATGTAACACAGTCAACAGCTTTGCCAGTGTTTCTACCAAAACATAACATGCCTGCTTTTTTTCAGTCTCCAATATCAGTTTTCTCACTGAATTTCCTGTTTCTTGCTGTCTTTCTGAGAATCTTCTTGCTGTCTTTCTGGACTTTGCTTACTGTTCAATCCCAGAGCCAATACCACTTGGATTAGGATTTTGTTAGAGCAGCAATTATTTTTAAAGGGTAAAGGAAGTAGATTCACCTCCTGAGGTGATTGGTATGTATGTAGAGGTAGAGAAAACACTAATAAAGGCTGTCTTTGTAGCCTATCTACTGCATGACCTATATCTACATGGGATCTCACTTGAATTTGGCAATACATCAAAAGGGGGGAGCACTGTGTGACTGCAAGCTGAAACCCATGTATTTGATAAGTCATGGGTGTTTGGAACGCAAGGATAATCTAAGATTCATTCTCTTATGATGTTGAATATTTTTAGTGTACTGAATTGTATATAATATAACATGGATACACAGTAAGTTACCATTTTCTCTGTATTCCTTCCTATTGTAGACTTTTAAAGGAAGTGGTACTTGGATAGATAAAAGTCATTATTCAGGCTGTGGAAAGAAATATCTTCCTTTTTAAATTCTATCAATTGTATTGTGATATCTATATCAGTCTCATTTACACTAATTAGCATGAATCCATATCTTGAAGTCCAGATAAATACTGATTGGAAAGCAATATACATAATAGTAAAGACAGATCTGATTTTAAATCCCACTTTCCCTATCTCCTATTGATGTTGCATTAATCAAGTTGCTCAATACTGTGGCAACACTTTATTTGTAAGTTTGCTTTCTTTAAAAATTAGACATAGTGTTTGACTCTTAGCTTAATAATTTAGCTATTGGATAAAATCAAATATTTACACTGGAAAAGGGGAACCCACACTCTACTACAACTTATTGGACCATCTCTGAGAAGCAAACAGATCTTCCTTGATTAAAGTGTATTTTAACTCTCTATAATGTTCCCAATTCATAAAAATGCACAGAAGTGTTTGTATGGAAATTGGTTTAAATAGTGAAAAGGGAAATATATATTTGTAACATTTCTCCAATGAAATTTTCGAACATAGCTCACATTTAGGTGGGTATTTAAAATATGAATTTATTTAAGAATAACATATTAAAGGCCTAGCATGTATTCCTTTATGAATATATGTTGACAACACATTAAACTAGAGTAAAATTTGAGCATATATTTTTTTCCCCAATGCAGAGTTAAAATGATGAAACTAATACTATCATTTTTGTGCTCAAACAACCTATTAAAAAGGTCAAAACAGCAGCTATCTGTTGGAATTTTACCGCTTTGCAAACTTACCATGATTTTCAGTGTATTTATTTCTTAGTATGAAGTGACATGGCATGTGTATAAAGGATACATTTGCATGGCATAGCAAGTAATTTGAACACATTTTCTTGGTATAAGTTGCACATACTATTATTTGTGATCCCTCCAGTGATTTAAGAACTATTGTATGCCAATGATTTCTTCAATATTGGACTGAATGTCTTTCTTGACATTTCATGAGATTTTTTAAATGTATAATAATCATACTTAAAAAAAAACCTCATAGTATCTTAAGGATTCTATGCCCTGTTAGAGACCTAAATAAATTATCAAAAATCATTCCTTTCCCTTTGGAATTTTTTTCTGTATTTTTTTCTGATTTATTATCTGGTTCAAATAGCAAAATTTTGGTACTGTAATGTATCTCTGGTAATGTAGTCAATGTATGTGCCCTAATAAGCTCTGAAAAAGCTGATATAAGGCATTCAAATATAAAACATTCTGTAAAAGGCAAAACTATGGAAATAGTAAAATGATCAGTGGTTGCCGGAGATTTGGAGGGAGTGATAGACGAAAAAGTGGAGCACAGGTGAATTTTAGGGCAGTGAAGCCATTCTGTAGGATACTGAAATGATGGATACATGTCACTATACACGTGTCAAAACCCATAGAATGTGTATCACCAAGAGTGAACCCTAAGGTAAACTATGGACTGTGGGTGATAATGATGTGTCAATATTAGTTCATTGCCAGTAACAAATGTATCCTCTGATGGTATGGGAGGCTATGCCTGTAGGAGAGGAAGACTACATGAGAATTCTGTACTTTACACTCAATTTCTGTGTGAACCAAAAACTGTCCCCCAAAATAAAGTCTATCAAACAAATGAAATGCATAAACAGAGAGCTCTGGTAATAATAATATAAAGACTTGCTACTCTGGCTGAAAGATTAAAACCTAGATTTAGGGGTTCTTAAATGAGTGTAGTAAATGTTTTATATGCTTGGTAGTTTTCAATATGAACTTAAAGAGCAATTGAGGCAGATATACTATTTTTTTTTCAAGTTTATTTATTTATTTAGAGGGAGTGGAGAGAGCAAAGGGCAGAGAGAGAGAGAGAAATCCCAAGCAGCCTCTGTACTGCCAGTGCAGAGCCTGCCGTGGGACCCAAATTTATGAACTGTGAAAACATGACCCAAGTGGAAATGAAGAGTCTGAGGTTTTACCGAATGAGTCAAATAGGCACCCCAGGCAGAGATATTCTTGACTGATGACACTCATATCAATTCCTAATAGGTCCCTTATTGGTAGACCTTGCACAGACAGAACAACTTGTATTCTGATTTCCAAGATGTAAAATCAGTGGATAAGCCATGGAATATTGGAAATCCTTGCAGGACATCTATCCTTTATACACAGTAAACATTTATCTCCTGATATACACTTTCTTTACTTGTTTATTTTTTTATTTGTTATTTATTTATTTTAGATATAGAGCAGGGGAGAGGGACAAAGGGAGGGAGAGAATCCTGAGCAGGCTCCATGCTCAGTGAAGAGCCCGTCACAGGGCTCAATCCCATGACCTGGGGATCATGACCTGAGCTAAAATCAAGAGCCTGCCGCTCAACTGACTGAGCCAGTCAGGCACCCCCACTTGTGTATTTTTTAAATGCAATCATCTTTGGAATCAGCACCAGCAGTTATATAGTTCTTTATATACCATTTCAAGAATTTCTAATTATGGCACAAAAACAGACACATAGACCAATGGAATAGAATAGAAACCCCAGAGCTAGATCCACAAACGTATGGCCAACTCATCTTTGACAAAGCAGGAAAGAACATCCAATGGAAAAAAGACAGTCTCTTTAACAAATGGTGCTGGGAGAACTGGACAGCAACATGCAGAAGGTTGAAACTAGACCACTTTCTCACACCATTCACAAAAATAAACTCAAAATGGATAAAGGACCTGAATGTGAGACAGGAAACCATCCAAACCTTAGAGGAGAAAGCAGGAAAAGACCTCTCTGACCTCAGCCGTAGCAATCTCTTACTCAACACATCCCCAAAGGCAAGGGAATTAAAAGAATTTCTAATTATAATTATTAAAATATTAACTTAATTAACTCTCATATTAATACATGATTATATTTATCACACATTAATACATAATAGATGTATCATGCATATTAGTATTTGACAAAGAAACCAAAGAGAAGTCATGTCATTTGTATTGTTGTTTGTAAAATCCTTTCTTCTCTGGATTTTACCTTTACATATTAAAAGTTACCATTATCATTTTCAAATATTAAACCATGTTATTATAATATGCATGATGATAGGAGTTCACCCCTGCTAGTTTTCCAGGACCACAAAGGGATAGCTGAAGGGCTCCACCTCCTGGCACAAGACCAGAACCTAAGATTGAAATTTCACAAGCGTTTGTTACAATTGTGTCAGGAATAAAAGGTTAAATATTTTTGTGTCCTAAAACATTGATATTTCTCCTTCTTTTCTCCGACATATGCAAGTACACAAAGCATATTTCTTAGAGATTAATTATTGAAACCTAGGTTATCAAAGCAATATGTTTTCACATTTAAATTATCTTGGGTCGCTAAGCACTTTGACTCCAAAACCCAATGATTTAGTCACTAATGAGGATTGTTTTCTCTCTGAGGACTGCAAGCTTAAGTATGTCTTTATGTAGCTGATTTCCAAGCCCCCCCACCCCCTACCTTAAGCTCATTAATTAGAAGCCGGCTTTCCCCTGTTGCAGCTTTTTAATGTGCTGCTTTAGAAGAACTTTCTCTGCTTAGCATTACAATGTCTCTGGATCCAAACCACTTTTACTTCTTCTTAAACAAAGCATTTTTATAGCAAGTGCAGTAACACAGTAAGGAGAGAACTAAAGGAATAAGTAAGTTTTGTGTTTCTGAATTCCATATTCAGCTTTCATTTTAAAAGTTTCTTTTAAAAAAAGTGAAGAAAATATTTTTTGCAATTAAGGATTTTTCTAATTATTACCAAGATGACACGCTCTGGATAAGGTGTACCCTTATATTTCAAATGGCTGGCAGCTATAGAATTTTGGCATAGAATTTCCATAATTGTTCATTTGGTGAGCCAGCCATCTTTGCTGAGTGCTTCCCTTCTCCATAGATCATTATTTCTTTTACTTTATAAAGTGTATGTTGAGAATACATTTGGAGGACCTTAGGTACAATAGCCATATGCTTCTGTTCAGAGTCAGATACCACTGACAACGCGGATTCCTGTCACCTTTTACTTCACTCCCATTTCCTACTTCCAGTCTCTCTTCCTGTTTTAGGCAACTATGTAAAACACGATTAATGTGTAGCCTTATACACTTACATATCTTTGTAAAATATGTAATACTGTTTTATGTGCACATATTTTAAATGTTTCTAAGCACAGTGTTTTTCTCACAATATATCCATGTTACTATATGTATATTTATGTCATCATTCCATCCCCTGCATAAGCATCCTTCACATTGAATTTACATGTTCTTCAGTTTGGGGTATAGTTATCTTCAGCTCTCAACAATTAAAACACACACAAACACACACAAATCCTCTTTGATAATGTTCATAAACATGTTACCTTACTGGATGCCAATGAAAATTTTTCTGTGGTCCGTATTCAAGAGTGGTTCGTTCATTCCCAGGTTTTGAGCATTGTGAATTTGAATAAGCTTTGCTGTCCTGAAAGACAGTAGTATTATATACAGATGAGTAGTGCGTTGGGTCCGTATCTAGAATGCTTATTATTATCCAGACTTTTATTCTTTGCTAAATTCATGGTTGTCTTAAAATACATATTTCTAATTACTGAGTACCTCTTTTATTGATGCAATGATTTAGGGTTCTTCCCTTTAAGTCACTAGCTTGTATCTTTCGTTTACTTTTTTTTTTAATTTTTTTTTTTTAACGTTTATTTATTTTTGAGACAGAGAGAGACAGAGCATGAACAGGGGAGGGGCAGAGAGAGAGGGAGACACAGAATCTGAAACAGGCTCCAGGCTCTAAGCGGTCAGCACAGAGCCCGACGCGGGGCTCGAACTCACGGACTGTGAGATCATGACCTGAGCCGAAGTCGGACGCTTAACCGACCGAGCCACCCAGGCGCCCCTCGTTTACTTTTCTAATGAGCTGTTAGTTTCAGGAAATTCCTTGTGTTTTCATTGTTTCAGTTTTTTGATGTTATTAGACATTTGAACATTTTCTACCATTGGTCATCTTTGTTATCTTTGCTTCGGGTTTTGCTCTTTTAATAGAATTCCTTTGTTTTAATTATACATGTTGATTTTTCATGATACAGTGAAGCTTTCTTTATGAAGGGTTTCTTCTACATCATACTTCTATTAACTTTATAGTTTTCATATCTAATTTAGGGTTTTTAATTAATCGGAAATTCACCTTCATAAGCTGCTCTGTGTAGATCCAGAATTCTGGATGGAGAATACTAAACAGAGTAAATTTATCAAAGCACAAGTTAGAAGTAGAACCCTATAGAGGGTTCTGGGACTAGACCAGATAGCTAGCATTGACTATTTATATTCTAAAAGATATCATCACTTTATCAAAATCTTATCTGGGCTGCAGTAGTGTTTTGAGAAAAGTTGAGGTAACTGTTGTCCTTAGAACTGGAAACTGAGACATGTTCAAAATAATAATAATAATAATGGCACCTGGGTGGCTCAGTCGGTTAAGCATCTGACTTTGGGTCAGGTCATCATCTCACGGTTAGTGAGTCTGAGCCCCACATCAGGCTCTATGCTCACAGCTCAGACCCTGGAGCCTGTTTCAGATTCTGTGTCTCCCTCTCTCTCTGACTCTCCCTCGCTCACACTCTTTCTCTCTCTCAAAAATAAATAAACATTAAAAAAAATAAAAAATAACAGTAATAATATAACATGAATACCTAAAAATCATGTATCATTTTTTTTGTAATTGGAAAATGAAATGCCCTTTCTGGTTGCTCACATTGTGCAATTTCATAAGTTATAAATGTCTTAGCCGTTAGTGTTAAAATTACAGACAATAACAATGCAAGACATTATGCTCTCCATGTATACCTTCTAACCACATCTACCTTGCAATAAGTAGATATTTGAGGTATACATGTATAAGATGGAAATTCCCATCTTTACCTATCTAATATGGATTTGGGATGGAAGCATTTGATAAATATGAAGTGGAGAGCATATACTGATTTGAAAATTCCAAAAGGAGATTATAAAAGGTATGAGAGAATGTAATATTATAGTTATATATGAGCATAAGTAACACACTTGTTAGACTGGTTTACACAGGGCCACTCCAAGCCTTTTGTAGAGCTCAAGGCTATTGGGGAAGCAAATGGCATTTGACTGCAGGTATTTGAGAGCTAGACTGTTAGCCTATAAGAAAACATTTACATGGGACCACTTAAAACAGCATGGAAAAATAATTTTATTTAGTTATTCATATATTTATTCATCCAATCGACATTTTTTTCAATGAAAACCATAAGATGCCAGAGATTTCTCTAGGTATTAGTGATACAGAATTTTATGAACACGTATAATTCTTTTTACAAACAATGTATCTTCTAGTATGGGAGAAATGGATAGTGATACATGAATAGTCATATATCATATGTTGATAAATACAATGAATTAACATAGAGAGTTGAGGAATATTGGGTTGAGGAATGGAATGGATTCAACTGGGAGCTGATTCAAAAGCAAAGAACTGAAGACGATGAGGATATTTGGGGAAAGAACATTCTAGGCAGAAGGAAAGGCACATAAAAGTACTCTGAAGTGGAGCATGCTCAGTGCATTAGAGGCACACCAAAGGGGCCGATGTGGGTGGAATAGAGAGAGCAAAGGAGAGAGCACAAGGAGATGAAGACAAAGACGTGAGGAAGGACAGATCTTAAAGGGTCTGTATATTACTGTAAGGATTTTGGCATTTCTCTGAACTCCAAAACCCAGGTTTGGCCATTTTACTTCATTTATCTGGAGACAGGCCTGAACAGCTACTCCATAGCGCAAAAGGATTCAGAGGACTCTATATAAATTTGTGGTTCATTCTTTTCTCCTTGTGATAAAGTTCACACCCATCCTCCATATACTTTGTTGCCATTTGGAGAGAAGCCATAGAAAAGAAAAACGCTAAAATAAATAAATACATAAAATAAAAAATAAAGATAAATAAAAATTTGACTACTAGCCCTGAGTATTCAAATCGAGTCTCCAGTGTCTAACTAATCAGTGTAAGCTATTGGTTCTTACTGATTTAACAAACTCAGATCTTTCTCACTATCCAGCAGATGAAGAGAAGGTAACAACAGACTTTTCCTTTCTTTCCTTTCTTTTCCTGCCTCCCACCTTTTTTTAATAAAGCAATTCACATTCTTTGCAAAAGTGAATGAGAGTATATCTCTATGACCGTGGGAAATATTCACTGATAAAGCTTTTGGCTTCAGTTGAAACCATCATCCTAGTTGCTAAAATGCACAAATATTAAAAGGTCTACCTGTTAATTCTTGGTATTTAATACATGTTAGAATCATCCCCATTTTTGCCTTAGATTTGATTCAAAACTTTATAGGAATAATGGATGGGTATCAGAGTAAAACAGTCCAATAACTCAAAATTAGCAAATAAGATTTGGATCTTCTGAGACCCAAGACTTTCATACTAATCCAGCAGCCACATTTGCAATGTAGGGTTCTCAACTTGTTCATTTGATAGCTAATCCAAAAATGCTGGGCTCCCATGCAGACATTTTCTTAGCTTTCAGAAAAAAGGCCAGCAAATTAAGAATTCATATCTAGTCGTTATCTCTTTACCCTTCACTTACTGAATAGATTTTATCACTGCAACTCAGAAAAAGACCAACCATCAAAGTCAGAGGAAATAAGTTTCAACAAAAAAAAAACATCTGTAACTCTGATGCCTATTGCTGAACTAGATAGTAGTCAGAAAGGTAGTCCTGGACTGAGTAGGTCTAAGCACAGTGGCTCTACGGAAGAAGAGAAAGCAGAGAAAAAGATGCCTGCAGTACTCTAAGAGGGTAAGATTTCTTCTATCCCATCCATAAAGAAGCAAAAAGATGAAGGAAGGAGAGAGTGTACCCTCACTGGCTGAGTATTCTCACAAAGGGTGTGCTATTTGGAAGAAATTACACACTGGCAGGTCTCAGTAAAACAGGCTTCAAAGCACTATACTTTACTCACACTGAGCCATCTATTACTAGTGAATACCACTACTACGCATACTGACCACAACCACTAGTGAACCTGACCAGCATATGTTAGGGCTGAAAACTCCCTTCCCTTGTGGAATTTATGTAGAAAATGGAATATTTGGGAACCTGTATAAAATATTAAAAGACACATTATTTTCCTGCATGTGAACTCAAATATGAATTCATATTTAAGTTAATGAATTGTCAATCCCAAAGTATTTTCATTTTCATTCCTATTTATTAAAAAAAAATTTTCCAAGTTAAAAGGACGTATGGCATTATTAAGTATAAATTCACTGAGTTACAAAGAGGAAGTCTGATAAAACACATTTGTTTTCATTTTATGACCACAGTAAATTGTGTCATTGATCATGTGCCCCTCTTTGCATCCACTGCTAAACCTAACAAAGACAAATTCATGGCTTAGCTGAAGCAAGAGTAAAGCAAGGCAAAATCACAGCATCTTTTTCTGTACTAATTTCATTTGAAATTAGTTTTATTTTGCTTCTTTTCCTGATTTTGTGAAATCTTTGTCCCAATTTGCAAAATAATATTTAATTAAAGCTTCCAATTATGTTTATACTGCTGGAAAGATTACTAGGTGAAGAGACAGAGGAAGAGAGAGGTCTTTCAAGGCATATTGAATCAGCAACAACTCATGTTTGAGGTCAGGCTCAAGAAGGATCTTTAAAATTATTTTTGAAGATTTTGTTTCCTAAGGTAAAGATGCCTAAGAAGAGGTTTATTGAATACATTCACAAATTGTCTGCCAGAGTATCTGATTTAATTCAAATCCCATTTTAAAACTGATGGATGGTGGCACAAAAACAGACACATAGACCAATGGAATAGAATAGAAACCCCAGAACTAGACCCACAAACGTATGGCCAACTCATCTTTGACAAAGCAGGAAAGAACATCCAATGGAAAAAAGACAGTCTCTTTAACAAATGGTGCTGGGAGAACTGGACAGCAGCATGCAGAAGGTGGAAACTAGACCACTTTCTCACACCATTCACAAAAATAAACTCAAAATGGATAAAGGACCTGAATGTGAGACAGGAAACCATCCAAACCTTAGAGGAGAAAGCAGGAAAAGACCTCTCTGACCTCAGCCGTAGCAATCTCTTCCTCGACACATCCCCAAAGGCAAGGGAATTAAAAGCAAAAGTGAATTACTGGGACCTTATGAAGATAAAAAGCTTCTGCACAGCAAAGGAAACAACCAACAAAACTAAAAGGCAACCAACGGAATGGGAAAAGATCTTTGCAAATGACATATCGGACAAAGGGCTAGTATCCAAAACCTATAAAGAGCTCACCAAACTCCACACCCGAAAAACAAATAACCCAGTGAAGAAATGGGCAGAAAACATGAAAAGACACTTCTCTGAAGAAGACATCCGGATGGCCAACAGGCACATGAAAAGATGTTCAGCGTCGCTCCTTATCAGGGAAATACAAATCAAAACCACACTCAGGTATCACCTCACGCCAGTCAGAGTGGCCAAAATGAACAAATCAGGAGACTATAGATGCTGGAGAGGATGGGGAGAAACGGGAACCCTCTTGCACTGTTGGTGGGAATGCAAATTGGTGCAGCCGCTCTGGAAAGCAGTGTGGAGGTTCCTCAGAAAATTAAAAATAGACCTACCCTATGACCCAGCAATAGCACTGCTAGGAATTTATCCAAGGGACACAGGAGTACTGATGCATAGGGGCACTTGTACCCCAATGTTCATAGCAGCACTCTCAACAATAGCCAAAGTATGGAAAGAGCCTAAATGTCCATCAACTGATGAATGGATAAAGAAATTGTGGTTTATATACACTATGGAATACTACGTGGCAATGAGAAAAAATGAAATATGGCCTTTTGTAGCAACGTGGATGGAACTGGAGAGTGTGATGCTAAGTGAAATAAGCCATACAGAGAAAGACAGATACCATATGGTTTCACTCTTATGTGGATCCTGAGAAACTTAACAGGAACCCATGGGGGAGGGGAAGGAAAAAAAAAAAAAAAAAAAAAAGAGGTTAGAGTGGGAGAGAGCCAAAGCATAAGAGACTGTTGAGAACTGAGAACAAACTAAGGGTTGATGGGGGGTGGGAGGGAGGAGAGGGTGGGTGATGGGTATTGAGGAGGGCACCTTTTGGGATGAGCACTGGGTGTTGTATGGAAACCAATTTGACAATAAATTTCATATATAAATAAAAAAAAAAAAGTTGACTTTTTTCTTTTTTAATAAGACTTTTCCTTGGATAAAGAAAGTCTCCATTTTACTGTTGAAAGTAAGACCACTGTTACAGTTTTCTCCTCTTCACCAGTGTTTCCCCTTTACTTCTCTTGGATTTAAAACACCAACTAAGTGACGTTCATTGGCTCAAATGTATGCATAGCTGGCCTGGTATCCCACCAATGTCTGTTACTGCCATTGCAGCCGGATCACGCTAGTCACCACTCCTGGTCAATTAAAATCGGTGTTTTACTCCTTTTCCTGGGCACACAGCTACCTTTTCTAGGCTTCCTTGCAGCTTGGTGTGGCCATTTGACTGAATTACAGCTAATGGAATGTGAGCTGAAGTGGCCAGTGGAAACCTCATCTACATGCTTTTCCATCTCATTCTCCCTCCCAAATGAAGAACAGGGACAAGATCAGGGAGCCCAGAGAAACCATGTCCTGAGGATGGCACATCTTTCCGCTGAAGTCTCTGAACAAAATCATGGCATAGAGCACTGGACTGTTACATGAAGAAAGAATAAAATCATTCTTTTTCAAAAAAAAAAAAATAAATAAAACTGATGGATGGTCCAAATGTAATCCCCTTTATCTGATTAATTAGCACAGTACTTAGTTTTTACACTAATTAAAAACAGTTTATGTTTAGAGCAAGAAAAGGATGAATGCAGATGAAAATATTTTTCCCTCAGAGTATGAGATTTTAATAGTAACAATATGCATAAGTTGGTGATTTCTTCAACATTATATTTACAGCTAAGCAAACATTTCTATTGTTTACTCTGTAATGTTTCCACTGACAGCCTTGTAAGATAGGCTGATTTTTCATATCTCTGTATCTTAATCCTTCCAATCTAATTTTGGAAATGGCAGTATTTGAGTTAATTTTTAAAAGGGTGCATAATACCAATTTTAGCCTTTCCTCTAAGACAAAGCTTTTTCTAAGATATGAGGCAAGTTAATTATTTCTAATTCAAAACTTGCATTTTTTTCTGTCTTCTTAAAACCTTGAAAATATATTTTTTAAAAAAATATCTTGACATTGGTCATTATCATGGAAAAAAATAGATTTCATCAACACGAATAAGTGAGTAGATTATAGTTGGTAATCTAATGAACAAATGTAGGCTGGTTTACAAAATAACCACTATATGGCTCTCTAGCATATTTTACAAATAAGTGCCTGGGTGACTACTTTTAAAGTTGCCTTTGTCTGATATTATGTAAAAATGCCTATAAGCCAAGAGGTTTGGATAATTCATATGAAGGAGCCAAGTCTTTCCTGGGGTCAGTACTGCCTAAGGCTACATATTCCTTTTTTATTCTGCTGCCAGTATATATTATATCACAGCAGAATTTACCCTTTCCCTTCCAGTTTAAAAAGATTTCTCTCTCTTTTTTTTTTCTTTCTGTTCTATTCTCACATACCTGGGATCTTGCTCTTAATGAATTGATATTCAAGTTGGATGACTGTGACAATAGCTAGGGTTTACTGGGTGTGTACAATGTTCTAAGCATTGTTATAACATAGTCCTCACAACAACTTTATGAGAATGGTACAACTATTATCCACCTTTGTCAAGAAAGCAATGGAAATAGAGAGATTGAGTAACTTTCAAAAGATCCCAGAAATATGGTTCAACAGGCAAAACACCCTATTTTATCATCTCTCTTTGATTTCTGATATATATATTATACATACGATATATTCTTTATAATATAACTTTATAATATTTATATAAATAGATTTATATAAAAATAAATAGATTTCTATAAATAGATAGGGATGAAACAATGGCATATGAAGTTAAGTTACTGGTTTCAAATCAGACTAACGTATTTATACAGGAGATGCACACCAAACATAAAAAACGGGTAAGACTCTACCTAAGGAAGTAAAAGTAAAATCAAATTCTTGAAAATTACTAAAACATTCATGGTATAAGAAGATTTCATCTCCTGTTTACATGCATGCCACCCACATCTTTCTCTTTCTGTGCTTTGTCTATCACATTACAATCCCTCTGTTTCTGCCTATACTCAGGTATAGGCAAAGTGAATTTGCCTAACTTTGAAATCATTGGTATCAAGACTTTTCATTACTTGTGACTAAAGGAATGATAGAAACTAGGCAACTCTCCCTCTGACTGGGCCTGAGGCAATTCAAAATGTCTCCAAATGCAACAGTGATAGAAGCCAGAAAACATGCCTGTAGTTCTAGCAACAGATTAGCCTCCCAAGGACACTAGCCCTGACTTTTCATTGAATTTAAATGTGGCGATATCTTGCATGCTGCCCAGAACACTGTCAACCATTTAATAAACATTTGTTAAATAGATGAATTTAGTAACCTTACATTTACCTACCTGTTTTCTTATGATAACTTACCTAATTTAAGCCCCAAAGATATATTGCTAATGATGATTCACATAAGGATAACTGGGACGGATGGTGACACCATTTATAGTACTCATGGATCTTGGCTCACACACTTGGGTGGGTACAACACACATTAAAAAAAATCTATATTTTAATGATTAAAATATATATTTTAATGCCTTGCTCAATGTTTCATAGAAAATAGCCTAAAACAAATACCTGTGTGCTATTAATTATTTGAGGAATACAATTGCAGGAAGTAGAAGTGGGGGAGTGGGGGTAAGAAGTGTGGCCAGAAAGCAGAGAGACGGAACAGAAGAGAGTCATTAGAGAACTCGTTGTTCTTCATAACAAACACAGCTCATTGACTGGCCTTCAATGATGTCTTCACAGAGACTTTATGAACTTCTGCCTTGTAGAATAATTCTTGGATGGGAGGAAGAAAAATAAATTTACTTTCTTGGTTCCCAATGCAATGTTTTCCTTCCATTAGACTTTAATGATAGTTAAGCCATGGCTTTCAAGTTGTGTCATTAGGCCATTTTCTTTGATGAAAAGTCTGGATTTTTTTCTAATTCCTAAAGTGATGGGAAGAGCTAACAATGCTGGGGTCTACTTTATTAGTCCGGTGCTTGGCTTCAAATCTTGCACTTTTGTACACAGGGGCTCACAGAAGGCTCATGCAAATAAGTGGTCACTTGTTAGCTGCTACATTAGTCCTGAAATAGTGGCTGTATGTCCATAACTTGGATTCTCATTGCTACAGCTGAAAACAGCAGACTTGGGAGTGGGAAGGGAAGTGAAACAGGCTGGGAAGGTGGCAGTGCTGAATCTAAAAGAGACACATATAATATGCCTAATACATGTATCTAAATGTTAGAGTTACTGTATTTGCTATGTATTATTGAATAACAACTTACAACTCTGAGTATTTGTGGAGGACATCAGGAAAAATGCAGAGAAATTAGCTCCAGTGGCAGGTCCCTACACAGAAACAACAAAATATGGAGCTAAAAGTACCAGAGTTAACTTTGTCAGAACTCAGAAAAACAAAGATTCCAGCAACCAAGGAAATGTTTAATCTAGCAAAGGAAACTTAAAAATGGTAAGTAAGCTCTGTGGCATTTTTTTTAATTTTAATTTTTTTATGTTTATTCATTTTTGAAAGACAGAGAGAGAGAGAGAGAGAGAGAGAGAGAGAGAACACAAGCAGGGGTAGGGCAGAGATACAGGGGGACACAGAATCTGAAGCAGGCTCCAGGCTCTGACTGTCAGCACAGACCCTGATGTGGGGCTCGAACTCATGAACCGTGTGATCATTACCTGAGCTGAAGTCGGATGCTCAACCTACTGAGCCACCCAGGCACCCCAGCCCTGTGGCATTTTTTATTTGTCCTGCTCTTCCTTCCTTCACAGCTTGATGGTGGTCTTGAAGCTGGAGCCTGGTCCCAGCAGAGCAGAACAAATCTCACCTACAAAGAGTTTGTATTTGTATCTTCCAATCTGTCTGGGAGCTACTAAAGACTGACACAAGCCATTTATCTCTATTATAACTAACTTGGCACACACTTGGGGTGCAAACACAGTGAATCATTGCTGGAAAATCTTGTAAGACACACAACCCTCAGTTGCCAAAGGTAAAATATTATGTTTGAAGTAAATAACAGCCTAAAGCCTTGAAGGAAAAACTGGGGAGAGAGTTTCTTTGGGAAATTAAGATATTAAAAACGTGTGTATTCTAGGGAATTTAGAGAGCCATGCCTTTGCCTAGAGCATGATGCAGACTCAGAGAAGACCCGAGAAGATCCTAGACTTTTACCCAGGCTGATGTCTAGGGATAGCAAAACACAATGTGAAGTATAAGTCAGAGTTGTAAATGGCCTAGCTAAAGTGTTAAAGGAGTGCCCCAGTTACTGTCAGATCCTTTCTTTTTTTCTTTTTGTTTCATTATTGTCTCTTGTTCTCTCTTTCTCTCCTGGCATTCAAGGAAATCTTAGTCAAAATGTTAACTAAATGTAAAATAAGGAACAGAGACTTCAGAGGCCACACAAAGAATATAGACATTCCAAAAATAGTTTAGAAAAGTCACTTAACAAACAGCTACAGCCCAAAACAAGCAAGGGGGGAGAAAAACTGAAGAAGGAGAAAAATGTGAATTTTAGAACAACAGTAAACTATTTGCATGCCCAGTTATGAGCAAAATATTATGGAATATGCAAAGGCCACAACAAAATATGGCCCTTTCATAGAAGAAATCTATAAAACTGTCCCTGAGGAGGCACAGACATTGTTACTGGTCAGAGACATTTAATCCACTCTTTTAAATATACTCAAAGAGCTGAAGGAAACCACAGGCAAAGAGCTAAAGGTAAACAGGAGATAATGTATGAAGAAATAGAGAATATCAATAAAGAGAAAAAATGTGAAAAGAAACCAAACAAAAACTAGAGCAAAATAGTACAATTACTGAAGTGAAAAACTCCCTAAAGCAGTTAAACATTAGCAGATTGAAGCATGCAAAAAAGAATCAGTAAATTTGAAGAGAGGGCAGTTAGAATTATCCAGTCTGAAGAGTAGAAAGGAAAAGGAATGAAGAAAAGTTAAGATAGACTAGGGGACCGGTGGCACACCATCAAACAAACATCCCACCAGATGGATTACTAGGATCCTTCATGGAACATTCCCCAGAAAAGACCATTTTTAGGCAGCAAAATAAGTGTCAATACATTTTGCAACATTGAAATTATAAATAAGAATCTTCTATTGACCACAATGGAGTGAAGCTAAAAATCATAACAAAATGAAAATTAATGAATGCGCGGAAAATTCATAAACATGTGGAAGTTAAACAACCGAGTCAAAGAGTGTGTCAAGAAATCACAAGGGAAAGTACAAAACACTTAAAGATAAATGAAAATAAAACCACAACATAAAACAAAAGAAAAAACCAAAAATAATCAGAGGCAGCAAAAGCTGTTTAAACAAAATTTTATGGCAGTAAATGCCTATATTAAAAAATAGCAATATCTAAAATCAATGACCTAAACTTGTACATTACAGAATGAGAAAAAGAAAAACTAAATCTAAAGCTATAAGAAGGAAGGAAATAATAAAGATTATAGTGGTAAAAACTGAAATAGATAATGCCAAAACAATTGAGAGAATGAACAAAACGAAACTTTGTTTCTTTAACATGATCAACAGGGGCGCCTGGGTGGCGCAGTCGGTTAAGCGTCCGACTTCAGCCAGGTCACTATCTCGCGGTCCGGGAGTTCGAGCCCCGCGTCGGGCTCTGGGCTGATGGCTCAGACCCTGGAGCCTGCTTCCGATTCTGTGTCTCCCTCTCTCTCTGCCCCTCCCCTGTTCATGCTCTGTCTCTCTCTGTCCCAAAAATAAAAAAAATAAATAAATAAATAAACGTTGAAAAAAAAATTAAAAAAAAAAAATAAAATGATCAACAAAAATTGATAAACTTCCAGGTAAACTGACGCATTAAAAAAAGAGAAGATGTAGATGATTAAAATAGGAAAAAGAAATGAGGACATTACCTCCAAACTTACAGGATTAAAAGGATTCTAAGAGAACACTATTAAAAATTATACGGCAACAAATTAAATAACCTAGATAAAATTTAAAATTCCAAGAATCATACAACTTACCAAAATTAACTGAAAAAGACATACAAATATGAATAAACTACTGCAAGAGATTGAATTAGTAATAATAACTCCCAATAAAAAGCAGTCTGAGATCAGGGGCGCCTGGGTGGCTCAGTCGGTTGAGCATCCGACTTCGGCTCAGGTCATGATCTCCAGGTTTGTGGGTTTGAGCCCTGCATCTGGTTCTGTGCTGAAAGCTCAGAGCCTGGAGCCTGCTTCGGATTCTATGTCTCCTCCTCTCTCTGCCCCTCCCATGCTCACGCCTTGTGTCTCTCTATCTCTCAATAATAAACGTTAAGGGGGGAAAAAACAACAACAAAGACCAGCAGTCCAGGATCAGATGGCTTCCAATGTTAAAGTAGAATTAATAAAAATCTCAAAGTCTTCCAACAAAAGAGAAGAGGAAGGAACACTGCTTAACTCATTCTGTAAAGCCAATATTATTACCTACATCAAACCAAGGCAATACATTACAAGAAAGAAAAGTACAGATTAATATCCCTTATAAATAGAGATGCAAAAATTCTTAACAAAATACCAGCAAACTGAGTCCAAAAGCACATTAAAAGAATTATACACTTTGATGTAATGCGATTTATCTCAGTAATGCAAGGGTGGTTTAACATAAGAAAATCAATCAGTGTAATATAGCGCTTAAGAGGATAAAGGGTAAAAAAATAAGCATGATCATCTCAATTGGCACAGAAAAACTTTGACGAAATCCACCGCCCTTCATGATAAAAATTAATAAAGAAAAAAACAAAACCACTCACAACAGAGAAATTGAATTTCCTTAACATGATAAAGGGCATTTATGAAAAACTCACAACTAACAATGTACTCAATAGAGAAAAAATAAAATCTTGTCCTTAAGATTAGTTAGAATACAAGGATGCCCACTTTCCCTGCTGTACTTAACATAATACTGGAAGTTCCAATCAGATCAATCAGGCAACAAAAAGAAATCAAAGGCATCAGAATTAGAAAGGAAGAAATTCCCATACGGCTCAGCAATTCCACTCTGAGGTGTATACCCAAATAATTGGAAACAGGCGTTCAAATTCAAAAGACAAAAAAAAAAAGAAAAAAAAAAAAAAAGAACAACGTGGGTGACTCCTGCAGGCCAGGGCTCCGGCTGTTTCAGAGGGTGGTGCGAGGTGTTTCCTGGCAAGGCGGACAATGAACTTCTCCAGCCGGTAGGGTGCGCCCCGTAACTTCCGGTGTGAGTACGAGGAATAAATTCGGGTCCTGATGAAGCGGTAGGAGAGGCTGCTCTGGGAGGTGCAAATCTTGAGGGATTGCTCTGAGAACGGCGGAATCAGGCCCCAGGTGCTACAGAGCACCCACGCTTTGCAGAGAAAGCCATTTCCCAGGACTTCTGGGGTTCTACTGGCCAGCACCTGGGTGCTGCTGGTGCGACGCCTCCCAGACTTCTCTGTAAGTTTTCTGGCTCACACCACCCATCACGCAAACCCCAATGCTTTTGCGTACCTTGCCCCACCTCAGAGTCATAGTGTGGTGGAGCAATGCCTGAGAGGCTCCGGCCAGCTGTGGGGACGGCTCCAGCCTAAAAACGGCTGGAAAGGGACCCCTGGAGGTTAGACTGCGGGCATGAACTGCGCATGCCTGGGCTGCAAAGCCTTAGCGTTTCAGGACACCCAAGTTCCCTGGCGGCAAAACAGTTTCCTGCCTTAGCAACCCAAAGGCACCAACTCATTTTCCTCGGGTGCAGCAGTTTCTTTTGGCAGATTCGAGGTGTCTAAAATTCATCTCGTGAGAATATAGCTGCCTGTTCGTGGAGCCTTTCACGTGAAGAGCAGCCTCAGGACATTATTCTCTTTCCTATGCAGCGCACCTTTACCGCACTATTCACAGTAGCAAAAAGGTAGAAACAGCCTAAATGTCCTTCAGTGGATGAAAGGATAAACCAGTTGTGGTATATGGAAATAATTGGAATATTATTGATGTTCTACCTGGAAACGTCTAGCATATTCTTTCATAAATAGTCCTTCCTGACCTCAAGTCCTGAATCTCCTCTCCATGAAAATCTATTTGTTGCCGTCTTCCCAAGATCTCGGTGGAGAAGAAAGAAGGATCCTCTCTGGGAGACAGCCAAGTCTACTTTCTCATCCTTTCCCTGGTAAGTTTTCTTTTCCTTCAAGCTACGGTATCCAATACTACTTTATTTGGTGGGTGAAAAGCTTTTGCTAATTCTTTTCTCCCAAATACTTCCTTTTCTTCGAAATATTTTGACATGAATCGTTTTGCATTCCTTGGTTACAAGAACTTTTTCAATTCGAAAGTCAAGGTGAGACTTGTGTTTTTCATGTTTTATGACACTGCATTATTTCTGTGATTTGTTCAACATGTTAAAACCTAGTTGTTGCTTGAGAAGCATAAAAAGGGAGATTGTATTCGTTATGTATTACTGTGTAACAAATTCCCACAAAATTTAGTTGGTTTATAATAACCCACACTTACTATTTCAAAATAACTTTGGATCAAGAATCCAGGCCCAGGTTAGGTGGTTGTTTTTTTTTTGTTTTTTTGTTTTTTTTGCTTCCATGCCTCTCATAAGATTATAATCAAGGAGTTGGCCAGCATTAGGGTGTCTGTGGAATGACTGGGAAATGATGTCCCTAAAGCTCACTTAAATGGTGGTTGATAGCATTTAGTCCAGTAAGAACAGTTTGACCAAAACTCTAGTTCTTTTCTGGCTGTTGCCACATGGGCCTCCCTCACCTTTGTTTTTTTTTGTTTTTTTTTGTTTTTTTTTTTTGTTTTGCATCACAGCTAGTAAGATGTAGTCACAATTTATGTAGCCTAATCCTATAATGACATTTCATCACTTTTGCCATATTCTATTTGTTAGAATCAATTCACTACTCTAGTCCACCCTCAAAGGGAGGGAATTTCACAAGGTTTGCACACCAGGGTGTGGATGTCATGGGGGGCCATCTTGGAGTTTGTCTGCCACAGTGACTAAAGAGGCTTCATTAAAAAATATATATATATATGTATATATTTTTACTAAAATACATATTTTAAAGGTGGGAGGATATGGTAGGTAGAATAATGGCTCCCCGAAGATTTCCACATCTTAATTCCTGGAACCTGTGAACATATCACATGGTAAGGGAGAATGAAGACTGCAGATGGAATTACAGTGGCTAACTCAACTGAAATTCAGATAGGGAAATTATCATAGATTGTCCAGATGGGGCAAATGTAATCCCAAAAGTCCTTAAAATAGGGAAAACGGAAACAGAGGGGTCAGTGTCAGAGTGGTGCAGCGTTAAAAAGACTCACTTAGGGGCGCCTGGGTGGCGCAGTCGGTTAAGCGTCCGACTTCAGCCAGGTCACGATCTCGCGGTCCGTGAGTTCGAGCCCCGCGTCGGGCTCTGGGCTAATGGCTCGGAGCCTGGAGCCTGTTTCCGATTCTGTGTCTCCCTCTCTCTCTGCCCCTCCCCCGTTCATGCTCTGTCTCTCTCTGTCCCAAAAATAAATAAACGTTGAAAAAAAAAAAAAAAAAGACTCACTTAGCCCTTGCTGTGTTTGAAGGTGGAATGGGGCCACAAGCTTAGGAATGTGTACAACCTTTAGAAGCTGCAAAAGACCAGGGAAGGTTTTTTTCCTCCCCAACCATGAGAAGGAATGCAGTCCTTCAAACAAACAAACAAACAAACCCCTTGATTTTAGTCCAATGAGATCCATTTCAGAATTCTGACTTCCAGAACTGTAAGATAAATTTGTGCAGTTTTAAGGCACCATTGGTTGGCAATTGGTTAAGACAGCAATGATAAATTAATACAGAGCTATTTTGCCATTTTACTAAAGAGGGAAAAGCAAATAAATGGATAATAAAGCAATATAGACAGGTATAGAGATTTATGATTAGGAAAGAATATATTTGTCTATGTGAATGTGTATGTGTGTGACTGATACGAGTGATTATTGGATAAGTTTAGACAGAAAATACTATAGTCAAAATAAAGTTTGTGTTTTTGAAAAAAAATCTTAAACCCTCCTATATTCAAATTATAAACCATAGGACCTAATATTGCATCTTTAAGCTTAAGGATTAATATTTGATTTTAGTTTTTGTTTCGTTTTGTTTTTGAGAGATGTTAGAAATTATATTTCTTAGGTAATGCAAAATACTACCTTTGATAAAAGATTGGGTCTCATAACCTAATTTCAGTAGGTATGTATGTTATAAATCACTGCTTCAGTCACTCAGGGATACTTTTCACCTAAATGTAGTTATTGTGTTAATGACTTTTAGTACCAACTCAGAAATAAAACTACTTTTTAGTACATTTTTAATTTTCTAGATTTTGTTAAGTTTTATTTACTATTACTATTACCATCTCCATTTAGCTGCAGAGACTTGTAATTGTCACATTCAAATGTGATACAATGTCTTATACTTGTTTTAAGAAGAATGTCACCTGTTATTAATAGCAAGTAATAGCTGACAGCATATATTACACATTGGGGATTAGATTTGATTTACAAAGCTCAAGAACTGCAAAGAAAATGTGTGGATTTATAGCATCTGGGTATTTGGCTATGTTTCTAAATTTATATGATACTCCAAGGGAACTTTTTTCCTTGTATAAAACACACAATGAAAATTTTCAGAAAAGTTCTAGTACTCTCAGATTGTAAACAACACTCCCTCAAGGTATTGTAAAAGTAAATTATGAGCGGCCACAATTAAGAATACAATGAAACAATTTTATTGAAATTAAATTTATTGGAGAACATTTATATGATACTGCACAGAATGACAAAAGTTCTATCGTTTTTACATAATAATGATCTTTTTATGTTATGAATTGCAAAATTTTTAACTCATGAATGTACAAAGTTTTCTAAAACCATAATTGTGTTGTCATTACTAATGCTTCCCTTCTGCTTTGAGTTCCATAGGATTTTTATATAGAGAATCACAAAATCTCAGACTCTGACAGAATCTTAATGATCATTGAGACCAATATACTAATTTTCCAATTTTAAAACCAAATCTTAGGTATTATGAAAGCTACACAAATTTACACAGTACTATTAGAGTCAAATATATAACACAGCTCTTAACTCTTCTTCCATTTTGTATACCACGTTTTCAAAGCACTGACCTATCTTGGGCCATCGATGAGGATCTAGGCTCACTAATAGAGAATACTATCTGTAGAAAAAAAATTGCAAAGCAACTTTATTTTTAATGGAATCCCAGTACGGGGCGGGGGGGGGGGGGGGGGGGGGAGAAAAAAACCTCACCTAGTAAAGACTTAAACCTACTGAAAAGTCAGGTTGTGTCTGGGTTTGCTTGGGATGATCTTGATTTGTTCCCATGATCCCAGGCTTAATATTAGGATCTCTTACTTTCTCAGTGAAGTAGGCTGCAAAGCCATTGGCTATGTGTTGGGGTAGAGTTGTGATGAATAAAGGAGAAAGGGTAACATAGTGTTTATATGTAATAAGAAAGTGAGCTTCCTAAAGGCACAGAGTAAGAGCAGCAGGCAGTGTTAGTCATTTGAGGTACATTATCATTTATTTAAAAGTTAAACCAGTGAGGGGCGCCTGGGTGGCTCAGTCGGTTGAGTGACCAACTTCGGCTCAGGTCATGATCACAATCACGGATTGTGATTTTGACCCCCACGTCAGGCTCTGTGCTGACAGCTCAGAGCCTGGAGCCTGCTTCAGATTCTCTGTCTCCCTGTCTCTCTGCCCCTCCCTCACTCATGCTCTGTCTCTGTCTCAGAAATAAATAAACATTAAAAAAAATTAAAAAATAATTAAACCAGTGAGACTGTGATTTTTTTAAGAGGGTAGTTGACTTCACCTGTGATGGGGGTACACCAATTAAGAGTGGTGGTACTGAGTGGGACTAGTTTGCTGAGAATGTTTTTGCAATAATCTGAGTATAATAAACCATGGAATCTGGGAAGAAGAAAAAAATGTCGAGGTCAGTACAATCGAAAATTTGGATGATTTTTTAGGAATTGGGAGGGATAGGAGGTGGTGGCCCAAGTGAGTCATAAATAGTGACGTTACCTGTGATGACAAAGGGGTGACTAAAGGAATTATATATGTGAATCATGAGTTTAAGTGTGGATCACAAGATGTTACTGAAGGAGGTGTGGCTAAGGGAAGTTTCTGAGAGGAGTTTTGGAAGCACTAGTGAGGAACAGAGAAAACATCTGGTCCACCTCACCAAACCTCCTCTTTCTGGCCCTGATAATTGATAACAGCAAAATCCGCTTCCTTTTGATAGTGCTGCAGCCCAGTGGTCTCAGAAGCAGCTGTTAATAAAGGCCAGAAAGTAGAGAGAAAATTCAGAGAAGAGGTTAACGATAGAGCAGAGTTTGCTGCTAACAGATGTGGGGTTCCTGATGGCAGAGAGAAATGTAGGAGTTGATTAGCAGATTCTAAGTCACGATTATGATGTAGAATAATTCTGCAATGATACAAAACTCAGCAAAACAGGATATTCCCCATGTAGAATTCAAAAGTTATAATGTCAAACATTAAACATCATGGAATTTATTCATAGGAAAGACTCGTTGGCTCTCAAAAGTATCCAGTGTGATTTTAGTTTGTTTTCTAGCTAAAAGACAGATTAAAATCAGTAAATTGACGGGGGAGGGAGAAGCAGGAATATAAACATAGGCTAAATAAGCAATAAAATGAAATAGCTAGTAAACTAGAGATGGGGGGGAAATAAATCAGGACTATGTGAGAGAGGGAAGGAAGGAAGAAGGGACAAAGGAAGGAAACAAAGTACTAAAAATAATCATGTTTATTGCAAATTGGTGTGCAGGTTAGAAGCCCTCTTTACACTTGTTCACAGTACTAGGGATAGTATTATACTCTTGTAGCTTTATATTCTATCACTTTGTTTCTTCATAACCATCTTAGGACCTTCAAGGTACTATATTTAACAATTTTTTTTTTTAATTAAAAGCAACCTTTATTCATTTCTGAGAGACAGAGAAAGAATGCAAGTGAGAGAGGGGCAGAGAGAGAGATAGGGAGACTCAGAATCCAAAGCAGGCTCCAGTCTCTGAGCTGTCAGCACAGAGCCCAATGCGGGCTCGAACCCATGGACCATGAGATCATGCCCTGAGCTGGTCAGACGCTTAACCAACCAAGTCACCCAGGCACCCCTACACAAAGTTTTTAGTAGCTATACAAATTGCCAGGATCCATCCTGCACAGGAGCAAGAAATTCCATTGAGTGATGGAAATGTTCTGTATCTTGACTAGGTTCCTATTGTATGTATTAAACAATATACTTTAATCTGTGAATATTATGGCACGTGATTTATAAGTCAGTTCAGCTGATGAAAAGTACTTATGCCTGAACGCTAGCCCAAGAGCTTCTGATTTAATTGGCTCTGGGTACCACCTGGGCATCAGGTGGCCTGAAACCTCTCTAGGTGATTCTGATTTGAATGTGATTCTCTCCTTGGCAGACAGCTACCTTCTTGCTTTGTTCTCCTGAGGCCTTTTCTCTGTGTGTGTATACACTTGGTATCTCTTCCTCTTATAAAGACATGAGTCCTATTGGATTACAGCCTTAAATTTAATTACTTCTTGAAGGACCCTGTCTCCAAATACAGTCACATTAGGGATTAGGGCTTCATGCATGTGAATTTTTTGCAGGAAAATATTCAGTCCACAATATGTTCCTTCTGTATTGGTAAATAGAATAACCTATGAAATATTCTTTTTTAATTTTTTTTTAATGTTTATTTTTGAGAGAGAGAGAGAGACAGAGAGACAGAGCACAAGTGGGGGAGGGGCAGAGAAAGAGGGAGACACAGAATCCAAAGCAGGCTCCAGGCTCTGAGCTGTCAGCACAGAGCCCGACGTGGGGCTCGAACTCACGGACCGTGAGATCATGACCTGAGCCGAAGTCGGACGCTTAACTGACTGAGCCACCCAGGCACCCCCTGAAATATTCTTATTAATAAACTGAATCTGAATATAATTAAGAATTTATAGTTAATTTCAGATGTATGGAAAACACAGGTGTGTTAGCTCAGGCTGTTGTAACAAAATACCAATGACTGGATGGCTTGAAAAACAAACTGCTTTCTCACAATTCTGGAGGCTACTAGTCAGGCATGAGGATGCCAGCATACCTGGTTATGGTAAGGAAGGACCTTCATCTTGGTTTGCAAACAGCCACCTTCCTGTGTCCTCACTTGGCAGATAGCACTATGCTCTGTTTTTACAAGGCCAATAATCCAAATGAGCTCCACCCTCATAAACTCATCTGAACTCAATTACCTCCCAAAGGTCCCACCTCCAGATACCATCAGATTAGGGGTTAGGGCTCCAGTGTATGAATTTTGAGGTCATAAATGTTCAGTCATAACTAAGAAGGACTAGATATAAACTATATGCAAAGAATTACACAGCTGATTCCAGAGGAAAGTGCAAGCTTACTTAATGTGAAAGAACAAGATTATTTAATGTGAAAGAATTACACAGTACAAGTTAAATGTGAAGGGAGACTTTATTCAAGACTATTGCAATAGGGGGAGAGAGAGATGGAACTCAGCTCTGCTGAAATAAGAGAGTTTCCAGCCTTAAACTGAGCTAGTGAGAAGTACTGGAGAATGTAATCAGGGAAGTTGGTTAGTGTGATTAGGCCATAAGTGTTGCTAATTGGTGCTTAATTGACTGCTTCCCTCCCACTGAGACTAGGAGATAGGGGCATTACCTTCCTGATAATTACATTTCAAAGGAATGGCTCTCAGGTTTTTAGAAAGGTATTATTGGGTTGTAAACCTGGAAAGAGACTGAGATTTATATCTCAAAGAGGTAGAGACAAAATTGGCAATAGCAGGTTTTCTAAAGTAAATTCTCTAAGGAAAGGGAGGTCAGAGGTATATACTCAGGAAGAAACCTGTTTAAAGTTTTGTCAAGCTGAGCAGAAGGTTAAGACCTTAGTCAAGCACAACTAACTCTTGATTCTTCAGGAGTCAATGACATAAAAAAAAAACAAAAAAACAAAAAAACAAAACTTCTGAGTTTAAAGGAGATTTAAGAAATATGACACTGAATTTAAAACTTTGACATTTTACTTTATTTTAAAGTTTATTTATTTTGAGAGCACAAGCAGGGGGGTGGGCAGAGAGAGAGCACAAGAGAAAGAATCCCAAGCAAGCTCCTCGCTGTCAGCTCTGAGACTGATGTGGGGGTTGATCTCACAAACCATGAGGTCATGACCTGAGCTGAAATCAAGAGTAGGATGCACCCCTAAACTTGGACATTTTAATAGAGACTATGATGGGGATATACCAATTATACTCCCATGAATATATCAACTTGAAAAAGACATTTTTGAGTCAATCCATGGTATTTTATCATGTCCTGGGTGTTATATGAAATCTGTGTGTGTCTAAACTTTATGACTTTTAGAGATGTATCCTGTAATATATACAGGGATGTAATCACAAGATGTCAATAATATGCTTTAATATACATCCAAATAAAAGAAGAGCCTCTCTTCTTCTCTCTTTCAGTTTCTTCCCTCCCTCCCTTCCATTCTTCTCCTTCTGAGGGTACCTGGGGATAACAATTCGCATACCTAGATGAGCTCTTGACCTTGGTTTCTAAATACCTTGAGAAGTTATAGTTTCTAAGACCAAAGCAAGGAAAGAATAATTTAAACCTGGAATAACTTGTTTTGTGAGAAAATTAAGGAATTGCTCATAAAATAGTGGAGAGATTAAAAAATATATATGGGTATTTATTTTGAGAGAGAGACAGAGGGTGAGCACGGGAGAGGCAGAGAGAGAGGAAGACACAGAATCCCAAGCAGGCTCCAGGCCCCAAGCTATCAGTACAGAGCCTGAAAAGGGGTCAGCCCCACAAACCCTGAGATCATGACTTGAGCCAAAGTCAGATGCTCAACTGATTGGCCCACCCAGGCTCCCGTGGTGACGTTTTAAAAGATCACAGAAGTCAGCTTCTGGGAGCTTCAGTCTATCAAACTGAGGTCAATTTGAGTGTAAAAATACTATTAGTAATGTTTTTTTTTTTTTTTAACCTATTGAATAAAATAGAAATATAGGGATTTCTAGAATAGAAATACTGATATTAGTAAGATAAAATAATAAATTTATTATAAGTTTACTTATAATTATATAAATATATAGTATGTATACTTATATATGAATGTAAATATATATTTATATTTAATAAAATAAAATCATAAATAGAGAAGAGTAAAATCTCTTCCTTGCTATAGAATACAAACTAGTAAATGTAAAATAACAGATTAAATTAGAAAATCACACTTGAGGGGTGCCTAGGTGGCTCAGTTGGTTAAGTGTTCAACTCTGGATGTCATCTCAGATCATAATCTCACAGTTTGTGAATTTGAGCATGGTGTCTGCTTGGGATATTATCTCTCTCTTAAGGTAAATAAATACAATTTAAGAAAAAAGAAAAATCACACTTGCCAACCACCATATAAATGACTAAATCATTCAAGAAATATCAATGGATGCTAAAACTGGCATTGGGTTAGGGTAGGATGAAAAATGAGATTTTACATGGTCTCAAAATATCCTGCTACAAAACACTTATTAATTATAGTGGCAGTGGGTTGGGGAAACAAGTCCCTTTACAACTGGAGAAACATGGCAGACACTATCATAAGTAAACCAAGTTAATAGCACCAGTAATGGGTGTCATGTGCTAATTTTTGTGATAATTTGGCCAACAATGCGTAACCTGAGCCTAATCAGTGGTGGTACTCCATAAATACACATAGATATGTTACCAAATTATTGTTTTGTGCTAAAAATTTTGTGATCAGGAAAGCCAAAAAAGAGCCAAGGAGATATTTCAGATTGTGGGAAACTAGAAAGACATATGAAGTGAGTGCACATTGTGATTCTGGCTTGGATTCTTTTGCTACAAAACAAAAACAGTATTGGGACAATTGGAAGGTCTCTGGTTGCTGGGTATATGGAAGTTACTTGTATTATTCTTGCAACTGTTTATTGAGCGTGTTTGTGTATATGAATATATTTAAACAGTGTAATTGGTATAGAAGTGTAAAGAATTTCAATGAGTTTTGAAAATGGTCATTCTGGAATGCTATATTTTCTATATCTAGATTTGAAACTTTGATCATTTATGTCATGTAGAAAAAATTAAGAAAATAATACATTCTTAAAATATGTGATATAAATTTCAAGCACATGCAAAGGTAGAGAGAATTTAAAATTAACTCCTACATTTTTTTCTTCCATTTCCTTTAATTACAGACAAGAAGTCAAAAATGGCAAATTTATTCCATTTCTTTCAAAGCTACTAGTTCATTTATTTACATTTTGAAACACTTTCAGAATTACAGAAAATTGTAAGAATTAAAGAGAAAGAAAGAACATGTGGTTTATACTCGAAACACAAACAGCAGACTCTTGAGAACTAAGTTTCTCTGTAATGGTGTGTTACAGCAAGCCCTACTCTTATATTACTAGGTTGCTGTGTATGTTATATTGTGCTAAGTGGAATTTTCCAACCTGTGATAGTTTCTGCATAACTTTACATTAAGAATAACTTTGGCACATTGCTAGAGCTTCTTCAGCTGTAAAATCTGATACCTAGCCTTTTGTGAGTAACTCCTAGACATGGCCTATTATAAGTTCATTCAGCATGCCCCTGGAAATGGAATGGTAATTCTATATTACATTTTATGATGGTGTCTCATCTCACCTATTACCTCAAAAAGTCAGACTTGAACTGTTTAGAAAATTAAGAGTTGAAAGCAGATTCTATTATAGTAACAATTATCACATAGTACATATTAAGGTGAGTACTGAATAATTTGATGTTGAACTGTTGTTCTTGCATTTGGTGAAGTGCTTTCAGTACTGCCTTATTTTGTTTTAAATAAACCACCTTTGTACATATATAATGAATCAGGTAAACTTTCAGAACCAGATATTTTTCCTGAATAAAGATGTAGGGTAGTTAGTGCCTGTAACAAATCCAAATTATACAGTCTAACGGTTTTTATTGTGTTTTTTCATTAAATGCAAACCTGTTGTTTGTTTTACTACACTATTTTTATAGTGAGTCTAATTTAGTACTACCCAGTGCAAGCCAGGAACCAACAAGCCTTTGAAGACTCCCATTCCCTCCGTATCTAATCAGTTAGATACTGAAGCCTGCGAATACTGTTATTTCAGTATCTCTGTAATATGATTACATCTTTACATCCAATAAAATATTCAATGGCTCTCCATAATTTAGAGAATAAACACTAAGTTTTTTTAAATGGTGGTACAAGGCCCTTCAAGGTCTGCACCCACCACATTTTTCCAGTTGTAACCCTTGTAACAAATACTGGCTGATTTTTAGATGCTCTGGGTCTTTTGTGCTGGTGGCCCTGCTTCTTATACTAGGAATCAGGGCTTGTCTCAACTCCCTTCCTTCCATGTTTACCCTTTATCCTGTGAAGTGCCTGTTCATCAACCAAAATACAGCTTAGGCCTCTCCTCCTTTGCTAGTCTTACTTGGCTACCCATTAAATATGACTAGATTTCCTTTGTAAATCTGTCTCTATTTTTAAAAAATGTTTTAAGTGAACGAGGGTCAGAGAGAGAGGGAAAGAGAATCCCAAGCAGGCTCCTTGCTGTCAGCACAGAGCCCTACCTGAGGCTTGATCTCACGAACCATGAGATCATGACCTGAGTCGAAATCAAGAGTCAGATAGCCACCCAGCCACCTGAGTTAAGCTCTAACAATTGTCTTGCAGTATTAGAATTATGGTTTTACATTCTTTCTGCCTAATTAAATGTCTAAGCTCTCTGAGGACAGATACTCCTTCCAATTTCTTTGTGTCTGTAGGAACAAAGAGGGTACTTTATGCAATCTCTATACTGAGAAAAAAATAATGATTGCATTAATTTAGAAAATGGTTATTATAATAATGAAGGGGATAAAGAATAAAAGTATTTGAAGCCTATTAAAATAGAACTTGGAAAGAATGGAGGTTGAAAAAAACTCATTTGGTTCCATAGACACTTCTTAAGTGTAATTTTATTTAATTTTTAATTGAAGTAAACTTGGTATGACATTATTTTCAGGTATATAGCATAATTTGATATTTGCATTGAATACAAAGTGATCACAATAAGTCGTGTTACCATCTGTTACCATACAATTGACTCCTCTCACCTTCTCTCCTAGGCCACCCCCACCCTCTTCCCATCTGATAACCACCAATCTTTTCTCTGTATCTGTAATTTTTGTTTGCTTTGGTTTAGATTTCACATGTATGTGAAATCATATGGCAGTTGTTTTTCCCTGCCTGACTTATTTAGTACAATACCTTTAGGGTCCATCCATGTGATTGTAGATGACAAAATTTTCTTCTTTTTTATGGCTGAGTACTACTCCCTGGTATGTTTATACCATGTCAACATTCCTCCATTTATGCGTGCAAATTATTTCCATATCTTGGCTAATGTAAATAATGCTGCAATGAACGTGGGGGTGCATTACTTTTTTTAGTTTGTTTTCGTTTTCTTTGAATAAATGCCCAGAAGTAGAATTGCTGGATCATATGGTAGTTCTGTTTTTAATTTATTTTGAGGAATCTCCATCATGTTTTCAATAGTGGCTGAGCCAGTTTATGTTCCCACCAACAGTATATGAGTGTTCCCTTTTCTCTACATCCTTGCCAACACATGTTATTTCTTGACTTTTGATAATAGCCATTCTGACAGATGTGAAATTATATCTCATTGTTTTGATTTGCATTTCCCTGGTGATGAGTGATGTTGAGCATCTTTTCATGTGGCTGTTGGCCATCTGTATGTGTTCTTTGGAAAAAAATGTCAGATCCTGTGCCTGGTTTTTAATTGGATTGTTTGTTTTGTTTTTGAATTGTATGAGTTCTTTATATAGTTTGGATATTAGCCCCTTATTGGATATATGATATGATATTGGATAATGGCTATATGGATATTATATCTTCTCCCATTCAGAAGGTTGTCTTTTAATTTTGTTGATGCTTTCCTTAGCTGTGCAGAAACTTTTTAGTGTGATAGAGACCAATATGTTTATTTTTGTTTTCATTGTCATTGCCTTCAGAGTCAGATCCAAAAGAAATAATGCCAAGTGTGGTGCCACAGAGCTTGCTGTTTATGTTTTCTTCTCGTTTTCTGGTATCTGGATTATAAAGATTTGAATATAAATCTTATATTCAAATCTTTAATCCATTTTGAATTCATTTTTGTGTATGATGTAAAATAGTGGCTCAGTTTCATTCTCTTGTACATGACTGACTGGTTTTCCCAGAACCATTTATTGAAGAGACTGTCCTTTCCTCATTGTATAGACTTGTGTCTTTTGTTGTAAATTAATTGACTATATATATATATATATATATGTATATAATTGACTATACACACACACACACACACACACACACACACATATGTATGTTTATTTCTGGGCTCTCCATTCTCTTCTATTGATTTGTATGTTGTTTTTATGCCAGTCCATACTGTTTTGATTACTGTGGCATTGCAATGTAGTAAAATCAGGGAGCATAATATACCTCTAGCTTTGTTCTCTTTTTCAAGATTACTTTGGCTATTCTGAGTTTCTGTGGTTCCATACAAATTTTAGAATTTTTGGATTGTTCTCATTCTGAAAAATGCCATTGGAGTTTTTATAGGGATTGCATTAAATTTGTAGATTGCTTTGAGGAATATGGACATTTTAACTATTCTTCCAATTCATGAGCATGGAATATCTTTCCATATATTTGTTTCTTCTTCATTTTATTTCATCTTTGTCTAATAGTTTTCAGTATAAAGGTCTTTCACATTTTTGGTTAAATTTATTCCTAGATATTCTTTTTGATGCAATTATAACTGGGATTGTATTCTTAATTCTCTTTCTGGTAGTTTGTTATTAGTGTTTAGAAACACTATGAATTTCTGTATATTGATTTTGTGTCCTAAAACTTTACTGAATTCATTTATTGATTCTAAGACTTTTTTGATGTAGTCTTTAGGGTTTTATACATACAGAATCATGTCATCTGCAAATAATTACTGCTTTACTTCTTTGTTTCCTATTTGGATTTTATTTATTTATTTGTTTGTTTGCCTAATTACTATGGCTAGGATTTCAATACTGTGTTGAACAAAAGTGGTAAGTGTGGACATTTTTGTGTTGTTTCTCAGCTTAGAAGAAAAGCTTTTCACTATTGAGCATGTTGTTTGCTATGGGTTTGTCATATTGGCCTTTATTATGTTGAGGTATGTTTCTCCTATACCCACTTTGTTGAAAGTTTTCTCATAAATGGCTGTTGAATTTTGTCAGATGCTTTTTTGCATCTATTAAGATAGGCATGGGACTTTTATTTTTTATTTTGTTAATGTGGCATATCAAGTTGACTGATTTTATGGATGTCAAACCATTCTTGCATCCCTAAAATAAATCTCTTTTGATCATGGTGTAGGATTCTTTTAATGTATTGTTGGATTTCGTTTGCTAATATTTTGTTGAGGATTTTTACATTTATATTCACTAGGGACATTGGCCTGTAAATTTTTCTTGTGGTATCCTTGTTTGGTTTTGGTATCTGGGTAATGATGGCTTCATAAAATAAGCTTGGGAGTGTTCCCTCCTCTTTAATTTTTTTTGGAAGAATTTGAGAAAGATAAAGTATTAATTTTTCTTTCAATGTTTGGTAGAACTCACCAGTGAAGTCGTTTGATCCTGGACTTTTGTTCATTGGGAGGTTGTTGATTTGGGGTAGTTTTAATTTCAATGCCCAGATCTTCAGATTTATTATTATTTTTTTTAAGAATTAAAAAAAAATTAGCACCAATGAAATTTGAATATTGAAAAATTTTGATCATAAGATGTTTCAGTTGACCCTCAGTTCTATGGGAATATAATAAAACCTGTGTTCTCTAGTATCATAGTATGATACAAAAGGATAGTTTTGAACAATTAAATATCCATTCAGACTTACCTCCTTTTGAATCATCTCTTACCATAATCTTTTTCCTGTTCAAAAATTACCAGTATCAGTAGTTAATAAATATTGAGGAATCACTCTGCTCTTAGGGATTACAATTATCTCAGTTCATTTAATCCTCAGACTGTCCATATGGAATAGATACTGTCTTTATTCCCATTTGCAGTATGAGGAAATCATAAAGTAGGGTATGAATTATACTTCCCAAGGTCACACAGTTGATAAGTGCTATGCCATTTTAACTAGGCAGTCCAACTCCAGAGTTCTTACCTTCAAGCCCTAAAACTTTAAAATATTGCTGGGGTTCCTGGGTGGTTCATTTGGTTAAGCATCTGACTCTTAATTTTAGCTCAGGTCATGATCTCACAGTGGTGAGGTCGAGCCCTACCTACATTAGGCTCTGTGCTGAGCATGGACCCTGCTTAGTATTCTCTTTCTCCCTCTTCTTCTGCCCCTTCCTGCTTGCACATGCAAACATGCAGGCTCTCAAGAAAAAAAAATGTTGCCTATATATGCTTGTGTCTTAAGGAAACAATATATAAATCAACTTTTAACTTTTTAAAAAATTTATTTTATTTTTTAAATGTTTGTAATTTTCGGGAGAGACGGAGAAAGAGAGAACATGAGTGGGGGGGAGGGCAGAGAGAGAGGGAGACAGAGAATCCCAAGCAGGCTCCATGCTGTCAGTGAAGAGTCCAGTGCAGGGCTTGAACCCATGAACTGTGAGATTGTGACTTGAGCTGAAATCAAGAGTCAGATGCTTAACCAACTGAGCTACCCAGGCACCCCAAATCAACTCTTAACTTTATTACTTACTAATTACTTTAATACTTACTTTATTTTATGCTTATAATTGTATCTATAATAAAATCTCAATCTAAGTGTATAAGGAATGAATTGTTAGATTTTCTGATTCAACGCTTATTGATGGAAAGGGTTCCAAAATACTTGACTAAATGATGGACTCATGTACTGGAAGCAAGATTTGATTTAACTGCTAGTTATCAGAGGATGTCTAAAGTGCATCATGCTATTTTATGATATTTCACAATTTAACAAGCTTTTCTTGTAATAAATGGGTAAGCAAATGAAAATGAGATGATGATAGATGATGTCAGTTACAGAATGTTTGGTCAACTCAGGTTTTGTGGATATGATTGAGATTATTTATAACATATAGCTTTTAAGTCAGATGTTATCACTTTAGGAATAGGAGACTGAAAGTTGTATACAATTTCCTCTCTCCAAGGTTTATCATTTGATAGATTTAATGTCTTTGCCTTTATATTGTCTTACTGTTGCCTTACACAGATCCCAGATTCAAAACAAACAGCTAAAACAATGAAAAATACGTATTTCTTAATCAGGAGCTGAAAAATAGACTTTAGAGTACTATATTGACCAATATAGATTGCAGTAACTCCTAAATATCAATATTTTAGAAACACCAAAGTTTATTTCTTTTCCACACTCTGTAGATGTCTATCTACTTCTTGTTAAATGTTTCCTGCCTGCAAGTACTACGTATCACTGTCACTCATGTTTTATTCAGCAGAGTATGTTATACCTTATCAAGGTAACTGTAATGTTCCAGTGTGCTCAGAAATAGATTGGAGAGTGGAACTTAGGTATTGGCAAACAGTGGTAGTATCTAGCATAAGTACCAAGATGGTAGGGAAAGCCATGTTGTAGGTTGTTCCTATTATCTCTCTTCTACAGTTTTTGGTATTTCTGTAGTTTTGTTTTTTTAACATATTTTTGCTTTTGTTTTCTTTCTAAAATATGTATTGTTGCTAATAATATTTCTTTCTAAAATATGTTATTGCATCATCCTGTTGCAGATCTGTTTTTTTCTCTCCTATTTTTGGGCTTCTCCGTACTTATTGAAGACCTACGAGAAGCCCAGGAGTGTCACATTTATTTGTAAAAGATAGAGGATTCTATTGTACTTAATATTTTTAAAGGATTGTTTGCAGCTCAAAATGAATTGAAATTTATTTAATTAAAATAGTTTAATATCAATTATTTTCTGTTAATTATGGCTTAGAAGGACAAGATATTAGAGACTATATAATCAGCTAAACATGTCAAGCAATATAGAAAGGATGATATCATCAGGACTATACAAGGGCTCTGACAGTGGGAAGAAGCAAATATAAGATAAAAAGATGAGAGCAAGAGATTAAATTTCCTGCTGCATTCAAATTTTGAGATTAAGAAATAAGAAAAAGAAATCAGGACATGTCAAACTGTATCCAAAACATCTGAGTAATTATAAGGAAATACCTTGAACTATTATCATCTTCCTCTTAATAGTCTCTTTGGAACTTGAGACCTTGAGGCTTTTTTCCTTTGTAATACTTTCATATAAGCAAAAATCTGTAAGAATTAAAAAAAAAAAACTTTTATATAAGATGCTTCACCATTATGTCAGATACAAGAACTGAAAAAATAAATTCTATAAAGGAAGTTGCACATTTCAGTTAAATCAAACTACTGCATTTCTGTTTATAATGAGGCCTGTTAAAATGCACTTTATGAAAAATGTATAATTGACTAACTTTTGTATGAGATATTGAGGTTACTTGCCTACCTAGAGCTGAGTCTTCACATAGTGCTGAATTGCTACAAACTAGAGGCAACAAAAAAATAAAATAAGCTTTAAGTTCTAAGAAGATAGATATAAATGTCCCTGTGAGGCTCTTAAACACACCATTTCAAATTTTTCTTGCATTATTCCCTGTACAATATGAATATGATCATAATAGCTATGGGCTTATAAATGTATTATTCAGGGCCAAGAATACAAACGTAAAAGAATGAAAAATACAGGAATTAAAGAAAACAGTATATTTAAATCCTTTTGCTAATATAGTATTGCTTTGCTTAATTTCATTAAAACTCAAGCCATGCTCCTAGCTATAGGCCAAAGACAATATTATATTATATAAATAGGACAGTATGTCATTTAAATTAAATTGTATTGAAGAATTAAGACATTCTTTGATCTGTTTACAAGAATAATTACTTTTTGAGCTGTAGTTGTAATAGGCCAGTAGGTACAAAAGAAAAGTACTTTGTAAATTAAAATGCATTATGTTTTAGTATATTATTAATAAGGAAGGTGATTACATGTGAATCCATACTTAAGCCTTAATATAAAATTTTATTTTAGAGTTCATGTCATAGATTTCAGTTATTAAGAAGATTTCCTGTAACCATAACATTGGATATTTTGGGACATTTATCTCCCTACACAGAGCCACACATATCTTTTTTATTGAAGTCTCTGGAGTGTTAAAGTAAGAATATAGTGAAAACAATTTTTAAAAACTTCTCTTAGCATTTCAGTGATGGGGAAAAATAAGAATATAGTGTATTTAGATAATACATGATTGCCCATTAAAAGCAGTCACTGAATATTAAATATATATAACAACCTCTTTTTTAAAAAAAAGTCTTTTAGTGTTTATTTTTGAGAGAGAGAGAGAGAGAGCAAGCAAGAGGGAGAGGAGCCAAGAGAGAGGGAGACACAGAATCCCAAGCAGGCTCCAGGCTCTGAGCTGTCAGCACCAAGCCCGACATGGGTCTCGAACCCACAAACCGAGAGGCCATGACCTCAGCCGAAGTCTGATGCTTAACAGACTGGGCCACCCAGGCGCCCCTACGTATAACAACTTCTATGGATGTTTTTTTTTCAAGATTTCTATTTTGGGTGTGGTTATCTGTCTTTAGCTGCATCTGCTGTTTTCAAAGTTTATGAACGTGTATACTGACAGTTTCTCGAAAAAATAATTCTTGTGATTTCAAATAATTATAAGTTGAAGTTCATGTCAGAAGATAAATTATCATATGGACTGCTCCTGTCAAATTTATTTCCTTTTTGCTTTAACCAATATGCATCAAGAATCTCTTTTGATGCTTATCCAAAATAAATTTAAAATGTACAGTTTCTCTAAGAATTTTCATTAGCATCTTAATTTATATGTAAGTTTATTAATAAAGAAAAGTGTGACTTTTTTTTTTTAATTTTTTTTTCAACGTTTATTTATTTGTGGGACAGAGAGCGACAGAGCATGAATGGGGGAGGGGCAGAGAGAGAGGGAGACACAGGATCGGAAACAGGCTCCAGGCTCTGAGCCATCAGCCCAGAGCCTGACGCGGGGCTCGAACCCACGGACCGCGAGATCGTGACCTGGCTGAAGTCGGACGCTTAACCGACTGCGCCACCCAGGCACCCCGAGAAAAGTGTGACTTTTTTTAAACTTCATTCTTTTGAGAGGGAGGGACAGAGTGTGGGGGGGGAGGGGCAGAGAGAGAGGGAGAGAGAGAGAATTGTAAGCAGGCTCTATTCAGCCAAAGCAGAACCTGACATGGGGCTCGAACCCACAAACTGTGAGATCATGACCTAAGCCAAAATCAAGAGTCAGACACTTAACCGACTGTGATACCCAGACATCCCAAGCCATAACTTTTTAAAAGTTAGCAACTGTAGGGGCTCCTGGGTGATTCAGTTAAGTGTCCAACTTTGGCTCAGGTTATGATCTCCCATTTGGTGAGTTTGAGCCCTGAGTAGGGCTCTGTGCTGACAACGTGGAGCCTGGAGTCTGTTTTGAGTTCTGTGTCTCCCTCCCTTTTTGTCCCTCCCCTACTCATGCTCTGTCTCTCTTAAAAATAAATAAAAAACTTTTTTAAAAGTTAATAACTGTAATATTAATTTTGCCTTTAAAAAAAACAAAGGAAAAACAAAACCCAATAAAGTCCTCCTACCAAAATTGACTTAATTTTGTATGTTGTAAACACTTAATCTCTTTTGTAGTTGTTTTACTTCCATCTAGAGAGATCATTCAAGAGAAAATGGAATGGGAATGAAACCCAGCGATAAGTAATCTAAAGTATTGGTGCGGAAGAACATGCGTTCTGAGGCAAATATTACCTTTTCTACTAAGACTAGTTATACAAAGATATATAATCTAGGTAATTAAGTCTAAAATATATGTTTTCACCATAATATTAGGACCATTTATTTGTAGTTCCTTCTGCATGTTTATCTTCTCTGTTTTGGCTTGAAAATTCCATTTTCAAGCAAAGGAAGCAAAGGCTAAGATGACTGGTAGTCCAAGTCTTGGGGTTCAGTAACAAAGGCTATGGGATTCCATAGAATAATGCAGGAGAGCCCTTAGTTTCTACTCGGGATAACATGACAACCAAATAGGTGCAAAAATATACTTCCTGTCAAGTAGTTAAATCTCCCAGAGAAAGATTTTAGCAGAAGATGTTCTCTTTGAAGAGGAAGTTATCCAGACGACTTGCCCCTTTTTCTAGGTAAGGCCAGTTTCTTTTACGCTTGCTTTAGTTGATTTAAGAATTTTCTACTTGAAGTTGTCTAGCATGAAAATAATGCAATGAGAGGTTTTAGAGGACACATTACACTTGATTGAACACATTCCTCAAAATTACCTATTTATCCATATAACTAATTCCTCTTGTGATCTCCAACTTATTGGTACAAATTGCATTCTAAACTCAGAGTTACTAAGGCCAGAGACCATGTTTTAAGTATCACTGTATTTCTACTACTGAGAACAGTGGATCATACATCTCAGGATTTCAGGTATCGTGTTTTTTTTCCTAGTCACCTAGGGACTTTTCTTATATTCTAAGTTTTTTTTTGGAGACTCCAGAGTGTCACTAGTGGAAGTATAGCTTCTTATATAGTACTCACTAATTGAATTAGTATAGGAAATATCTTCTGACAGTTTAGAAAGATGAAAATTAGATCAGCATTTTCAAAACTGGTGTTGATTTGATACATGCTAATAGTTGCTAGACATTCATTTGATATTAGGTAACACTTGTCATTAATAAAATTATTTGGTGAAATAAGTTTGTGAAACACTGTATTATTGTATACTTCTGAAAATTTGAAGTGTACATCAGTATAATAATAGTTCTAAGATATCCTACAGTAAAAACATCTATTGATTTTTAAAACATTTCCAGTCCTTACTCAAGAATGAAAAATACTTGTGAATCATCATTTCATGGAACAATTATGGGCAAATTTTTACTTAATATGAGGATACGTGACAACAATGGCTGATATCTGTAGAAAACGTAAAATCAAAATTACACAATTTCTACATTTAACCCAGGGAAAGGTGAAGATTCCCATTATACATTTCTAGAGTTTACAAATATAACAAAATTTCTCTCCCCATAAAACTGAAGAAGAGTTGTAAAAATCTATGTACGTCTGGTAGGAGAAAAGAACCTAAAGAAAAATAAAAGTCAAGGTGCATTTAATATAGATCTTTGCCCCTACCGGGTATTTAAAAATACATACATTTTATTTGAATACTCTTTTCTAGAGATGGGTACAAGGTGTTGAAAAGGAGGTAAATTAACTAACTACCTTAGCATTTATAGGGGATGATAAAGAGAATATATAGAATTTTATCAGATATTTATGTTTTTTTAATTAATTTTATTAGCAACACTGAAGATGGAGTGAAAAGTATAAACAAAGATTGAACACCAATAAGGAATAGGAATTTTTTGGCTTTTTTCAAAAGACTGGGGCAGAAAATTGAATTAATATTTGTGGTCGATATCTGAAGAGTTAGTAAAGCTCAGATCATGTAAGGTCCACAACCCAAAGGTATTTGTTCTTATTTCTCAAGGCCATGGGAAGAAACTCAAAAGATTAGTAGAAGGACATACTTATATGGACATGTAGAAGGATCACGCTGAAAGCATCAGTGACTGTAGTGGACAAAGGTAACCACTGAGACAAGAATTGTGGTTTGGGAGTCCATTGAAATAGTGGCCCTAAAGTATACTTAGAGTGAGCAGTTTTGGGGCCTGAAGGACCAGGAGAAGTCCTAGATGTGGGTTAGTGACCATGGATCACAGTACTATTGGTGAAGATAGGGTTAGGATATGATGTCGAACAGATTCAAGGTGATGGGAAATAGTGATATTCAGTAACGTCAGGTTCTTAGTATCTTACGAAGAAAGTAGGTATGACTTGTCATCAGATGCAGGTAAGTGTCTTGAAAACAAACTGAGAAATATAAGGTAGAGATATAACATTAAAAGTCAGTAATACATAGGCAGTGTATCAATGTGTAGATGAAAAGCTAACGTAGACAGATAGTAGTAGTGAGAAGGAGACATCATAGAGAAAGAACCAGAGCAGTAAGATATCTAGAAAAGTGTTATAGAAGATGTGCTGTGAGGCTACCACAACAATTGGGGTCAAGTATGGTTAATTCAGAAAGGTTTAGTTGAATCTGGCAATTGGGAACTCATTGTTCCTTTGCATAAAAAGTTCTAGTTTTGAAGTCAGAAAAATTTAAGCCTCAATAAATTTAGATCTTAACTTTCCAGATTAAGTACCGTTTATAGAAAATTTTCTTTGATGTGTTTTCTGTAGACTTAAGTGACTAAATTTCTGGGAATACAAACTCTTCTGACAGGAGAGAAATTCAAAAGATACACTTTTCATTTAGCTTTTTGTTATATTGGTAAACAAAATGAACTATTATGCAAAATTAGAAATATGAATTTATAAGAAAATTACCATAGAAAACATCTTTAAGCCTTTATTTTACAGGTTAGGAAACTGATGGATAGTGATGTGGAGAAAATACTGACCTTAAGTTGTCTTAATTAGCTTTCTAATTTAATATATTTGGAAAAAGTTATATTTGTGTATTAAAATGTGTATGAAATCCATACATTTTTAATTTTGCTTACTGGCATGCAGAGGTTTGCCTCAACTCTATAATAAAAATTGGATTTAGTAAGAAGATTTTGTTGACATTTACCCAGGTATCAAACAGATAATTGAACTTATTTTTTTTTTCATGCTGTAATATCATGATGACACAGCCTCAGTTGCATAATAACTAATAAAAAAATTAGAGCTTATAATTGTTTTTCTGAATTTTCATTTCTTCCAACTAAAGAAAAACAAAAGAAGGAAAAATCACTATTACTGATGTGTAATATATCTGGGCTTTATTTTTTATATTACTTTCTACATAGAGTGATTTTTCTTTAGTGGAAACAAGAAATAATAAAAAAAAATAGTCTTTCCCTGGAGTAGCCAAAAAAGAGCAATTCACTAGTGACCACTGTAAATTGCTTTAGTACAATAAAGGATGTTGATTCATAGGCTCTGCAAAGACTGAGGACTTAAAGCAGTAAAATGCCAGAAGAGCAGGTGATATGATGTAAGGGGAACAAGTTCAGTAGTGAAATGGCATGAGAGAAAGCACCAATATGATCTGATGTGTAAAACTTTGGACCTGATGCAATATTTAAAAAGTATGATGATTTAAAAAAATGCACTGTAGATACATAAAGCAGAACAGTTAAGCCAAAAACAAAGGGAGAGTAAGGATAAAAAATCAGCAAACCAAACATAGATGAGGATTACTGTTGTGGGAATTGAGAAGAAGCTGATAAGGCTGATGGCAGAAGGATAATGAGAGGTGAAAAAGTTGAGATGCAGCAAAGAGAGAAAGCAATAAGCTAACAGGATAGAGAGGGGAGAGCTCATTGCAATGTAATCCAAGAGTAGCAACTGTGTAATGACAGGAAGACAGTAAATCACACAAAAGTTGAAGGGGAAAACCATCAATAGGAGACACTAGATGGTAAAGAAGAAGAAAATGGGTTTAAGACCCATTTTCCTTCTAGCAGTAGAGGGCAAAGCGATACCACATATTTCTTGAGGGTTTGCTGCATTTATACAAGAAATTTGATATAGATTCAGGTACAATGCACATTTAGGAAATAGGAGCATCCCTGCATGTGGAAGATTTTGATGTGTTTATTACTAAACTCTACTAAGGAAGCCATGAGTTCCAAGGTAATATAACAGAGCATTTAAAATTTGTAAGCATGTAAAAATGATTAGGTACAATAGAGAATGCACACTTAATCAGTTAAATTTCCCCAAAGTAAAATAGTTTTCACAGAGCTACCAAATTAAATCTCAACCCAAGAGGTCAATTCAATTAGATTAGTCAGCCTCTGATTCATACTGTGGGTGAGAGGTTACAGAGGACGCTTTCAGACCTTCAATGATTCCTATGCAATTGATGGAGTTGACTTTCTCTTTGTGAAAATTCTCTTTTTATGGCTTGCATGGCACTGTTTGTTTTTTTTTTAATTCCTTTTATTCCTTCCCACTCCTTTAAATCTATACCTCCTCCCCCACCCGTGTGTGTGTGTGTGTGTGTGTGTGTGTGTGTGTGTGTGTGTGTGTTTCCAAAACAGCAATCCACTCTATATCCTCTGCCCTTCAAGCTCATCTGCTTTCAGGAATGTAATATTTAATCTAAGAAAATTGCCCCGTAATTTATACCACTAGCTGTGAAATTCCTCTAGATTTCCCCACTGACTGGTAGAAAATTTCACTTTTCTACTTATTGCCTCATTTACCATAGCATAGGTAATTTTGAACTTGTTTCCTTTAGTTTTTTCCATTTATTTTCTGTTTTTTCACTCTGTTTTTTTTTCTTTCTGTTAATGATACTAAGATCATCTCAACTACTAGACTTGAAAACTTGGAAGACTTTTCCCTTCACCTTACCCCTCACAAATCATGGTTATTTTAAGCCTTCAGTGCTCCCCAGTACTGTTCCAAGAAAATTCAATCTACCATTTTCCAGATACTATTGTAGCAGCTGGGATATGGCAGTGAAAGTACCATCCACATCCCTTACCTCATGGATAGTCTAGTGATAAATAAAATGTAGCAGTTGAAGTATGAATTTCTCTTGGATAAAATCTGAAAGTAAACACATTTCTTTTTTCAGGCTCAATAAAAAGCCCCTCCTTTAAAAATGTTATAGAAAATTCTAGTTAAAAATAAGTTTTACCTGGAGTTCCAATTCATTGAGGTTCTTGTAAGTATTAAAAGACACCATTTAAAACCATTCTGTCAATCAAATCGAATATGATTGAGCATTTGGGAATAAAGATTTTGTGTGATGCCCTGTTTGGCAGGGCTGAGGGGTGATACAAGTTTGGAGGTCTATCTTAACTCTGTAAAAATCCCTAAAATGATATTTTTACAGTGTCCTTTTTAAATGGTTTTGGATGACACAATGCTTATAGTCAAGTATACTTGGAAAGTATCAATTATGATATTTTTTCGTCTTTCTCCTCTGAAAAATAGAAAAAAAAATGACAGAAAAGAGAAACAACACTGGAAACTTCAACACTTAGAAAACCATTTTGAGTGTTGAATGAATCACATTTTATTTATTTTTTAATTTTGTTTTTTATTTTTTAAAATTTACATCCAAATTAGTTAGCATTTAGTGAAACAATGATTTCAGGAGTAGATTCCTTAGTGCCCTTTACCCATTTAGCCCATTCCCCCTCCCACAACCCCTCCAGCAGCCCTCAGTTTGTTCTCCATATTTATGAGTCTCTTCTGTTTTGTCCCCCTCCCTGTTTTTATATTATTTTTGTTTTTCTTCCCTTATGTTCATCTGTTTTGTCTCTTAAAGTCCTCATATGAGTAAAGTCATATGATTTTTGTCTTTCTCTGACTAATTTCACTTAGCATAATACCCTCCACTTCCATCCACATAGTTGCAAATGGCACGATTTCATTCTTTTTGATTGCTGAATAATACTCCATTTTATATTATATTATATATTATATATTATATATTATATATTATATATTATATATTATATATTATATATTATATATTATATATTATATATTATATATTATATATACTATATATATATAATATATATAGTATATATAATATATATGTATTATATATATATACCACTTCTTCTTTATCCATTCATCCATCGATGGACATTTGGGCGTTTTCCATACTTTGGCTATTGTTGATAGAGCTGCTATAAACATGGGGGTGCATGTGTCCCTTCGAAACAGCACACCTGTATCCCCTGGATAAATGCCTAGTAGTGCAATTGCTGGGTCATTGGGTACTTCTGTTTTTAGTTTTTTGAGGAATCTCCATACTATTTTCCAGAGTGGCTGCACCAGCTTGCATTCCCACCAACAATCAAAAAAGATCCTCTTTCTCCGCATCCTCGCCAACATCTGTTGTTGCCTGAGCTGTTAATGTTAGCCATTCTGACATGTGTAAGGTGGTATCTCATTGTGGTTTTGATTTGTATTTCCTTGATGATGAGTGATGTTGAGCATTTTTCAAATGCTCGGTTGGGCATCTGGATGTCTTCCTTGGAGAAGTGTCTATTCATGTCTTTTGCTCATTTCTTCACTGGATTATTTGTTTTTTTTGGTGTTGAGTTTAAGTCTTTTGTAGATTTTGGATACTAACCCTTTATCTGCTATGTCATTTGCAAATGTCTTCTCCCATTCTGTCGGTTACCTTTTAGTTTTGCTGATTGTTTCCTTCGCTGTGCAGAAGCTTTTTATTTTGATGAGGTCCCAGTAGTTCATTTTTGTTTTTGTTTCCCTTGTCTCCGGAGACCTGTTAAGATGTTATTGTGGCTAAGATCAGAGGTTTTGCCTGCTTTCTCCTCGAGGATTTTGATGGCTTCCTGTCTTACATTGAGGTCTTTCATCCACTTTGAGTTTATTTTTGTGTATGGTATAAGAAAGTGGTCCAGGTTCATTCTTCTGCATGTCGCTGTTCAGTTTTCCTAGTACCACTTGCTGAAGAGACTGTCTTTATTCCATTGGATATTTTTAACTGCTTTGTCAAAGATGAGTTGGCCATACGTTTGTGGGTCCATTTCTGGGTTCTCTATTCTGTTCCATTGAACTGAGTGTCTGTTCTTGTGTCAGTACCACACTGTCTTAATGATTACAGCTTTGTAGTATAGCTTGAAGTCTGGGATTGTCATGCCTCCTGCTTTGGTTTTCTTTTCTAGATTGCTTTGGCTATTCGGGGTCTTTTCTGGTTCCATACAAATTTTAGGAGTATTTGTTCTAGCTCTATGAAGAATTCTGGTGTTACTTTGATAGGGATTGCATTGGATATGTAGATTGCTTTGGGTAGTATTGACATTTTAACAATATTTGTTCTTCCTATCCAGGAGCATGGAATCTTTTTTCCATTTTTTTGTGTCTTTTTCAGTTTCTTTCATAAGCTTTCTATAGTTTTCAGTATTTAGATTTTTCACCTCTTTGGTTAGATTTATTCCTAGGTATTTTATGGTTTTTTTGTGTAACTGTAAATGGGATCAATTCCTTGATTTCTCTTTCTGTCACTTTATTGTTGGTGTATAGGAATGCAACTGATTTCTGTGCATTGATTTTATATCCTGCAACTTTGCTGAATTCATGAATCAATTCTAGCAGTTTTTTTGGTGGAATCTTTTGGGTTTTTCATATAGAGTATCATGTCATCTGCGAATGAATCATGTTTTAGATAAAGCAATCTAGGCTTTCTATGTGGGTAGCATTTCTGAGCCTGTACATTTATCTTCCTAATTTCTACCTTTCCTCTTTTAAGCCTTTGTGTGAACATGTTTTGTGGACATTGAAATGGTATTGCCATAGTCTAATATTGTCCTGCCCTTCTCATCTTTGTGTTACCTAAAACCTTTCATCTGAGCTGTCATTTGTGGCCTCCTAATGTTTCCTTCCATTCTTTTTTTTTTTTTTTTCAATGCAGCTTTGTATTACCTCTGGATTTGTCATATTACACAAATAAAATTTCTTCAATAATTACTTACAAGGCATAATAAATTCATAAATGAAAAACTAAGTGGCTGCCCAGATGTCGTTAAAGCTTTTCTATTAATAACAGGAGAATTTTGTAGAGATATTTTACAGTCAGGTATAAGTATTTACTAAAAAATAAAGATACTGCGAAGGGAGTTTTCATTAAATATACTGGTAACTAGACTTCAGTTTTCTGTATTATTTTTGTCTAGTAAATTTAAAAAGACTGATGGTAATTACCTTTGCCTGTTTCTATGGTCCAATACAATTTAACCATTTCCTGTCTTTTCTATAGTAATTTCCTCTTAACTTGTCAGGTGAAAGCACAAGAGTGAATTCAAAGGTCAAGAAAGTTTATATGTTGTTATGATTCAGTTCTATCACCAGATATTAGCATCTCTGATTTAAAATATCTCTTCAGTTTTTCATGTGGCAGATTTATTTCCTTCCTTTCTTTTACTCTGTGTCCCTTTATATACACGTATTCTCTCTCTCTCACACAAACAACCCTGTTCTAGAGAGGAACTACCTTTTATTTGTCTATCCAGATTGGTGCCTGTCAAAACATGCATGTTAATTTTTGAATTAGATTCACGGGAATCCTATTACTTACCTCAAACCAAAACCTAGTGATAATACTAAGTACGGAATCATCATGCATTCTTTTACTGGAGAAGTCTGATACTTACAGATTCTGATTAAGGAAAAAAAATGTCTTTTATCTTTGACTTTAGTACAAGTTTTGGTTTTGGGTTAACATACAGGATGCTTGGTCAGTGCAGGACAAACAGGACTCATATGATGGAAGCCATTTCAGTTATTGATTATCTCCATTTCCTGTCTCATCAATTATACAGCTTAACTTTCAGCTAGCCGTGGTGCTGTTAATGCATAAACTCCGTATTTATTTACAGCAATCCACGGTGTAAGAACATAAAATACTCTTGGCAATATTTTAAGTAATGATAGAAAATACCGAGCAAGTTATACAGATTCAGGACTTTACACCAGCACAGCATTATCCAAAAGGTTTGAATCAGAAAGCACTTAGGAGATTCCTACTGCTTTCTCCTTCCTGCAGTCCTCATCACTCTGTATTGTCTTAAGCATGCTGCTTGCCACTTACCAGTTAACTCCCTGAATTCCCAAGTCCTGTTCATTTGAGACCCCTTAAAAAACCACCACCACCACCACCACCATCAACAACAACAAAAACAACAAACCTCTTTTGCAAATCTGTTGCTCCCACTTGTGCTCAGAATATTAATCTTCCTCTTTTTATATTGAGACTGCTGTGCTTTCATAATTCCCCTTGTCCTAAAAGCTTACTCAAGCCTCACTCATTTAAAATAGCCATTCTTAAAACAAGGTAACATGAACTAAGAGCAAGGGGAAAGGCAGTAACCTAACTGATATTCGTGGTTAAGATCTAAGTCTTCAGAATGCTTAATGAATATCCAATATTCAGTATTTAAAGAAGAACAGACTGTTTCCGTTTAAAATAGTAAAAGAAATGAATTCTTAGCAATTCATGCTACAATTAAAGAAAAATACATTTAGGTATAAAACTTCATTTCTTTTATAAACAAAATTTTAGTAGTTGGAAAGGACATTTGTCAATTTCTTTAGTAGCAAAGAATCTGAGGCCCGTAATAAAAGAAGGAATTGCTTAATTCCACGATCTAGGGGGTAGCAGGTCTAGTTACATAAGGCATGTCGTTGTCTTCTCAATGGGTAGTAAGTTTTTATTGAATACCTACATTTCAGGCAATAGTCAACACAGTAAAATGCTCACAACAAAGCCAGCCTCATGTCTCCCCCTCTGTTGAAACAGCTGGCCTGCCTAAAATACTGAAACAAGCTTTGGTTCAGTACTCACTTTGTACTTCCTCCTGTTCCCAGTCTTATTTTTTAAGTTGAAACTGCCTTTATTCCCTTCCTCTCATATTTTTTAATGACCAAAAAAAAAATCATTTTAAATATGAATAAACTTAGATTAATGCAATAATAGTACCATAGCTGCATTTGCCTCATAAAAGTCAGAATTTTCTAAAAAGTATGTTCTTATTAAAACAAAAAAAATTCATTCAGGCATAGTATACCTTATTATTTTGTGAAAGCTGCATTTTGGTATGAATGCTCGATAAGTAATATTCACAGTTTTAATAGCTCGAGTGTGTAGGGGGTGTATTGAATTCAGTATAACTCACAAAGCCTTTTATTATAAATCTCCACAGGTTTGTTTTTTTTAAACCCAAACCTTTTCTGTAGAAAAGGCATCCTTCTTTGTTTATCCGTAGTGTTTTCCCACTTTCTACACATTTAAAGGTAAATACAAAGTGGAGATTCTAGCTTATTCTCTTAAGGTTACTAAAAGCTTATAACCAATAAACTTTTATCAGTGTTATATTTTGCAATAAATCTATATATTTCCAATAAGATGAATTGATACTGTGATGGTATCCTTGAGAAGATTGAGAACAGTTTATCACTAAACCACCCATCTACAGGATAAAATCTTAGTGTTCTCCCCTGTAGCATCGGTCTTCTCTGCTTAATTTAGTTGGCTTGGTAGTAAATGACTTGAAGGCTGACCTAATCTCTAAATATTGCTCTGTGAAATGTTCTGTATTTTGTGTCTTCTATTTACTTTTGTGGAGTCAATATTTCTCTACTCAACTGCAAACCTAGTTTTGTAGTCCCTTGTTACTTTCCTTAGCAGAGCAAGCACTATATTATTATTTTTTTAAACTGTAATAGTTGACTGCTGCCCTGCAGCCCCTAACCACCTCAATTCCCCTTGGTTTTTCAAACGAAAAGATTGGAAATGCACATAACTGAAACTTTCACAAATTCATTGAACCTGAAAAGCTAAGAAAACCTTGTTAAATGCTGGAGCAGCACACAAGAAAATGTCTAAAGCAGTTCAGGAATATAACATAGAATTAGTGAGCTCACTGCATGAAGAAAATGAAGCAGAATGGGAGAAAAGAAGGGATACCTAAAATAGAATGGAAAGTAGAAAATAAGAGTTGTTTTCTATTTATAAATTAAAATATAGTTCTAACCATTAGCTTTAAAGTATTTGCATACACAGATATAAGTGAAATGCTTACTTAAAAAACATTCTTAACTATTGAATGTGTTAGACTAGGTTCTAGTTTTCCATAATCTTTATTACTGTGATTGTGGATACGATAATTTATTTCCAGATAATTCATTTACTTTATATTATATTTTGAAAATTTCATGAATAAATAAGATTTTAGAAACTGATAAAGGAAGACAACTTAGTAATTTTTTTTCAGAAAAATATTTCAAACAGAACACTGGAAGATTAATTGTGAAGTGAATCCTGAATGACTCAAAAAATTGGTTGAAGGCCAAGGAAATACTTTATTTAAAGCTGCCTTTACAATATATGCAGGTCTTTTATTATAGGTGTCACATTTTATCTTATATGCTATTACTTTGTGTCTTAACTCCAAAAGCTATACTCTTCAGAGAAGGATTAATATTTGGTTTCTCTTTCTTGTTCTGTGGCATATAGCATCGTGCTTTATTGATATTACTATGATGAATGGAATGAGAAAAAAAGGGGGAGATAGAAAAAAGGGGAAAGGAAGAAAATCATGTTGTTTAGATGCTGTGCTGTGAAAGGGAGGTTAGAAATGATACTTAAGTCAGGACAAGAATAATAGAAATGTTTGAGAAGGTCAGAGGGACAATTTAAGCAAATAGCCTATTTCTGGGATGACATATTTCCAGTGGCTCTTTAGATCTCTTTAAGAGGCACTGGAAACATACATTGTTACTTCATAAACCTAATTTTCATGGAAGAATTTGATTGACTATACTACCCATTTTGGAAGACTTAACTGAGCCAGAAGCAAATCTAGGTAGCAGTGCACGTTAGTCACTGCACATCATGGCCAGTATATTCAAATTTTGAGTAATAATTAGATTAAAATTGTTAGGTTTTCCTTCAGTCTCATTATGGAACACCATTAGTGACCGAACGTAAGTTATGCTTCACTTTTATAATGCAGACTTAACATTGAAATAGTAAGCACAACACTGTTTTGACGATAAATAAACCAGGGTCATTTTTGTATTGTAACAACTATTTATTACATGAAGAGAAGCAGCTTACAGTGGTTTCTTCTCACTTGGAAAATTAAGTGGATACACACACAAGTAAAGGAAGGATTTTTATATAGAACCACTCAGTGTGAGGGTATGTGTGTATTAGTGTATATAAATATATTGCTGTTTCTACCATTGTATACAGTAACAATCAGATATTTGCTATGGGGAGAAGGAATGAAATTTAAAAAGTGGTTAATTATAAATTAACACAATAACATAACTGCATTTACTTCATAAAAATTAGGACTTTAAAAAGACTTATGCTGTATAAGTAATAGCCATCATTTTAATGATTTAAGTGTGTGAGGAGTATATGTTGAGCTGGGTTATAACTACTCTCTCAGCCTTTTACTGTATACTTCCATATGTCAATAATATAACATAACACTAAGAAGGTATTCTCTAAAGGATTAAAAAAGGCAAAAGTGGTTTATTAATAAATGATCCGCCTATACAGCATACCATCTTGAGTTCTTCATTACTAAAAGATGGCCAATGAAATCAAGCAGTTCTTACATGCCACAGGTTAATCGTAAAAGATTACATTGTAGGACATTCAAAACATTTTTATTTTATTAATAGACTTTATATTTTAGAGAAGTGTTTGGTGTACATAAAACTTGTACAGAAAGTACAGTGGATTCTCATATATCTCTTACCTCACTGCATAGTCTCTCCTATTTGAAAGTTTTGAATTACTGCGGTACATTGATTATAAGTGATGAATTAACGTGAATGCATTATTAACTAAAGTCCATAGTTTACATTAGAGTTCACTCTTTGTGTTGTACAGTTTTATGGGTTTTGACAAATGCATAATGTCATGTATGCACCATTATAAGATGACAGAATAGTTTCACTACCCTAAATATCCTCCGTTGACTACACATTCATCTCTCTCCCCAACCACTGCCTTCCTCACAACCTCTGGCAACCAGTGATCTTTTTACTGTCTCTGTAGTTTTACATTTTCCAGAATGTCATATAATTGGAATCCTACAGTATATATCCTTTTCAGCCTGGCTTCTTTCAGGTGGTAATATGCATTTAAATTCCCTCCCATGTTGTTTTGTGGCTTGATCGCTTATTTCTTTTTGTCACTGAAAAATATGCCATTGTATAGTGTCATAGTTTGCCTATCCACTCATCTATTCAAGGACATTTAGGCTTCTTCCAAGTTTTGGCAATTATGAGTAAAGCTGCTAACAAACATTCACGTGCAGGCTTTTGTGTGGACACAGTTTCTTTCTAGGAAGAAATGGGTAAACCTGGAAACGATATTGCTGGAATACACGGTAAGCCTGTGTTTAGCTTGTTAAGAAACCTGCTGATTTCTCTTCTAAGTGGTTAACATTTCACATTGCCATCAACATTGTGTGAGAGTTCCTGTTGTTCCACATCCTCACCAGCATTTGGTGTTGACAGTGTTTTGGATGTTGGCCATTAATAGGTATGTAATGATACCTCATTTTTGTTTTAATTTACAATACTAAAATGACATATGATGTTGAGCATCTTTTCATATACTAATTTACTGTTTGAATGTATTATTTGATGTAGTGTATATTCATATTTTTGCCCATTATTTACTTGGGCTGTTTGTTTTCTTATTGTTGAATTTTAAGTTTCCTTTATATATTTCAGATACCAGTCCTTTTATTAGCTTAGTGTTTTGCAAACATTTTCTTCAAGTTATCCTCTTATCTCTTCGTTTTCTGAATAGTGCCTTTTGCACTTTTAATTAAGTCCAACTTATGATTTTTTCTTTCATGGATCATGCTTTTGGTATTATACTTGCAGTCATTGCTAAACCCAAGGTCAGTTAGGTTCTCTCTTATTGTGTAGAAATTTCATAGATTTGTGTTTTTCATTTAGGCCTATATTCATTTTGAGTTTTGTGAAAAGTATAATGTCTCTGTCTAGATTCATCTTTTTGCATGTGAATGTCCAGTGTACCAGAGACATTTGTTGAAAAGACTGTCTTTTCTCTTTTACTTTTTTCCTTTTTCAAAGAACATGTGACTGTATTTGTACGGGTCTATTTCTGAGTTCTTTGTTCTGTTCCATTGATGTATTTGTTCTTTCTCTAATATAATAGTGTACTTGCTACTGGAACTTCATTGGAAGTCTTGATGTTGAGTAGCTTAAAAATCATATTAGTTAAAATCATAAACGTTGATATATCTGTTTTTTTTTTTTTTACAATATGGAAAAATATAAAAGAAAAAGTCTCTCTTGGAACTTGGGCTACATGCTAGTTAAAATCAGAGGCTGAAGCATTATTGTTGCGCTTTTATAGTCTGTGACTTCTTTTTACTTTTGGGCAATTCATTTGCCTGTTAAAGTCTCCCAGTGACTTTGTGCTCTGATTATTTTAGTAGCTTTTATTTGGTCTCATTTTTATTTTTTCTTTTTCTTTCTTTCTTTCTTTCTTTCTTTCTTTCTTTCTTTCTTTCTTTCTAAATGTTTATTTTTGAGAGAGAGAGAGAGAGAGAGCAGGGGAGTTGCAGAGAGAGGGGAACAGAGAATCTGAAGTGGTTCTGTGCTGATGTGGACTTGAACTCATGAACCATGAGATCATAATCTGAACTAAAGTTGGGAGCCCAACAGACTGAGCTACCCAGGTGTCCCTCGTCTCATTAAAAAAAATAATAATAATAACGTTTATTTATTTTTGAGAGAGAGACAGGGCGCAAGGGTGGGGGGTAGGAGCAGAGAGAGAGGGAGACACAGAATCCAAAGCAGGCTCCAGGCTCTGAGCTGACAGCCCAGAGCCTGATGCGGGGCTCGAATTTACAAGCTATGAGGTCATGATCTGAACCAAAGTCCGAAGCTTAACCGATTGAGCCATCCAGGCACCCCAAGAGTTCATTTTTAAAGTGTTATTTATATAGCCTTATTTTATAAGAAGGAAACCCAGTGGCTAGCTAGAACAAAACCAGCTGTAGCTGTATATATTTATATATAATTTTGAATTTACTCTTAAGAGAGACCAATGTGTGTTGGAGTTAGGGCATCATGGTAAAGTCGGTGTACAAATCATACAAATCCACACCCACAGGTGCATTTCCCCAAATCAGACAAAGTGGAATTAAGAAAGAAGAAAAACTGGAAAGAGGAGAGGTATCGATTGTCACTGTGTCAGGGTAATCTCAACCTTCCAATAGACACGAGAAGAAGGAAAGTGATCATGAACTGTCTTCTTGAACAAAATAACAAGAGTATATAATAAGACAATATAAAGTTTTAATGGATCACTTGGGGACCTATAATTGCAGTGACTGGTTATGTTTGAGTTAGAGGAGTGGTTTCTAGTAGAGGATTCCATGTGAAAGGAAGGACAATTGAAGAAAGACCTAAACACAAACAAAAATCCCCTCCATGGATGTATTATCAGCAGTGGAAAAATCACAAGGTTTGACCTGATGGGTCACTAATCCAACTATCCCTGTTCACTCTCATGGATTTCTACTCTCCACCTTGCATGGTTTGATAACAAACTTATTTAAAAATCACACAACAGATTTGCTGGTTTCATCATTAGAACCCACATGATAAAATTTGAAAATATGTCAAAGAAGTACTTTGTTGAAAATTCATAACCAGTTTTCCCGCTATCATCTGTTAATGTCAGATAAAGTATCATATATGATACCTACCCTTTTATGAAGGGGTTTTTATTGTCCACAAGTTATATGTCAAAAGTTCCCATATTTGGAAAAAGTAGGCAGTTATCACTAAAAGCCATCTGTTAACATCCAACAGGACTTCATTTTCATTACACCAATTTGAAAATAACCTTGTCTTGAAGGAAAAGTGTCTGATAATTTTAGATATTGTATACATTTCTTAAGAACAAAATGTTTATATGCATAGAAGTGCCAGTCTATGATGTGAACTTAAAGTAAAAGGAGTTTTACAAATATTCATCACTCCTCCAACACGTAACAAGGTAAGGATATGAGGAAAGGTACAGCATGTGTTAAGTCCTAGAGTATAGTGTAGGGAGGTACCATATTATGTTAGGAGAAATAGGTCTGTCCCCTCATTCCCCGAGGAAGTATGTGACCTTGAGCAAGTCATTTAAATTTCACAATTTTAATTCCTTTCTCTGCAAAATAAAAAGTTTAGTATAGGTCATTTCAAAGTCTATTAGAGTCTTAAAATCTGCCCACAGTCAGAAGTACTTATGGCAAGAACACATATTTATAGATTTGTTTTATCCTGAAACAAAATAAGATAGCAATTTAAAAATTGTTTCTTTTCCAGGGACCATATTGTAAAGTGATCATTTTATAGATGGAATCAGTTAATGTTAATTCTACTCCAAAAAATTTTTCAGTATTATCTCTCCATTTACTGAATGGTGATATGTGATGCCCTGTGTTAATAATGGCATATATTTCATGGCATTCTTTCATGTGCAATAACTTTTACTGAGAGAAACAATATAATAATTATAAAATTATGAAAAAAGGAAAGGTCTTTCTTCTCTCTCTCTCTCTCTTTTTTTTTTTTTTTTTTTTTTTTTTTTTTACTACAGCGGATTTTATGGAACTTGACTTCACAAAAGCTAATCAGTCCCCCAGGGGATTAGAAGCATTCACTTGCCTATTAATTCTCCTAATATCTTTGTGCTCTGATTGTTTTAGTAGCTTTTATTTGGTCTCATTTTTAAATGTCTTATTTGTATAGCCTTATTTTATGAGAAAGAAAAGCAATAGCCAGATATAAAAAAAAAAATCTGTAATTAGTTTGATCTGTGATAGTTAAAAGCTGCTAAATAACCGGAGAAAATTCAAATCCTTTTATAAATTAATCTACCAGGAGCATTACAGTTTCATAGTTTATATTATTTTTCTTCTAAAATTTTAAAAATTAATCTTTGAAGATGCAAAAAATATAACAAAATGATATAATTCATTCTATTTTGGCCCACCTTGCTCTTGCTCAAGAAAATATGTAAATATGTGATAATAACTTATTAATATTACATTAAATGAATTTGCTCTCAAAATTATATTTTATGATATTTTAGCAAGATTTTGAAATATGTTTAAGCAAACACTCTAAGCAAATACTGTTTCTTCTCTGTAAGTTTTTTATACTTGCTTATTCAAAATCCATGGGATTTTATTGGACTGTATGAATACTACTTTTGTTCTGTATTCACAGATTTGATCCTCACTGATAAACAACAGTATTATGTATACATGTTGCAAGTTTGCACTAAATGGTAGACTTTTCTGAGTGGCTCAAATGCCCCAGGTTTTAACTAAAGCCAGCATTGGAGATTATATTTATGTTTTTTAGGATTCATGGCATTAACCCATGTCCATGGGTTCCAAAAAGAATTTAATTCTGTCTTGTGACTACTCAGGCTGCTCAGGAAATTTCATTCGTCATTTACAAAGGATACTTATGGTTCTGTTGATGTATTCAAACTCTTTATATATATTAAGGGGACTTATGTAACACAGTAAGCAATATGTAAGTATATGCTAAATATGTAAGTATAGTTTTTAATTCTAAGGAAATGATAGTATGGAGGCCAACGTCACATAAATGTGTATAACATGTACATTTTGGAAAGGATGCGTTTTTATTTTAGCATTTTACGTTACCAAGAAAAAAAAATAAGAACTGTGTTCTCATCTGATACATGATGCAAAAGATGTGAGAATACAACAGAATCTAATAATTAGCTGGGCATAGAAAGTCTATTGTAAGTAAGTCTGTTTTGTAGTTAAATGTATAATAATTCAGTTCTTAGATTAAGCCAGAAATTGATGACTGAGATCTATATATATGTATGTATATGTATGTATATGCATACATATATATGTACAGTTGACATACAATGTTACATTAGTTTCAGATGTACAAGGTAGTGATTTGACAACTTTATATGTTATGTTAAGCTCACCACTAGTGTAGCTACTACTGAGTGATATGTATTGAGTAGCAAAAGCAGAGAAAACTTTTCTCAGTTCTGTGTTTCTAGTAGCCCTTAACATGTTTTTCACGGAGAATTGTTGATGATTTGTGAGCTCACCTCAGAATCTTTGTACCTACTGATCTTCCTGGAATAGTCTTTCTCCAGACAACTGAATGACTCTATCCCTCACTTCACTCACTTGGACTCTGGTCAAGTCACACCAGACAAGTTTCTTGATACTCTTTCTAAAATGATATTCTCGGGGCGCCTGGGTGGCGCAGTCGGTTAAGCGTCCGACTTCAGCCAGGTCACGATCTCGCGGTCCGTGAGTTCGAGCCCCGCGTCGGGCTCTGGGCTGATGGCTCAGAGCCTGGAGCCTGTTTCTGATTCTGTGTCTCCCTCTCTCTCTGCCCCTCGCCCGTTCATGCTCTGTCTCTCTCTGTCCCAAAAATAAATAAACGTTGAAAAAAAAAAATTTTTAAAATGATATTCTCTAACATACTACAATCTGTTGTCATCCTCCTGATTTATCTTTTTTTTTTAAATAAATCTTATTTTGAATTAATTTTAGGCCTACAGAAAAGTTGCAGACATAGTGCCGTGAGAGTCCCTGTATGATCCTCACCTGGTTTTGGGTCCCCTAAATGTTGTTACCTTGTATTACAGCAGTACATGTGTCAAAGCTAAGAAACTCATGTTGCTACATTACTGTCCTTTTCATCCTTCGGGAGCCAGTCTAGGGTACCACGTTGTAAGGAGTTGTCAGGGGTCCTTTGTTTTCTATGGGTCTGGGAAATGATCTTCCTTTTTACTTATTTTTCATGAACTTAACAGTTTTGAGGATTACTTAGTCAAGTGTTTTGTCCTTCGGGTCGGGGTTGTTTGGCGTTTTTCTCATGATTAGACTGGAGTTACAATTATTTTGACAAACTTTTAAATTTCTGAAAAGGCCATCATAGTATAAAATTGGTGTATATCTATATATCATGGTATTTCTTATTCGAGAAAGAAATTTCTTGCTATACTATTTCTCTTTCTCTCAATCTGCCTTTCTTTCTCCCCCTTTCCCCTTGTATTCCTCTATCCCTCTTTCTTTCTTCATCTGTTATTGTTTCATTTTTTTCTATATATTTTAATGGTTTATATGCCCATAATTTGCTTCTCAATTTCTGTAATTAATCCAACATAGTTTTAAAAAAATGTTTATTTATTTTGAGAGAGAGAAAGAGCAAGAGCGAGCACATGAGCAGGGGAGGGGCAGAGAGAGAGAGAGGGAGACACAGAATCAGAAGCAGTCTCCAGGCTCTAAGCTGTCAGTGCAGAGCCTGACGTGAGGCTTGAACCCATGAACCGAGAGACCAGGACCTGAACCGAAGTCAGACACTTAACCAACTGAGCCACCCAGGTGCCCCAATCCAACATGTTTTTTTGAGGATCTTAGTTGTAAGGCTGTCTGCATCCTGCTGTGGCTATAACAGTGAACAAGATAGTATCTCGGACTATGTAAGAGTTAAATTCATGAAAGAGGACATAAATATTTATCGAAGAATCAGGTAAATAGAGCACACCAGATGGTGATAAGGATTATAGAAAAAAAATAAAAAAGGTAAACGGATAGGGAATGTTGCCGTGGGTGGAATGCTAATTTAAACAGGAATGCTAATTTAAACATTTAAAAATGCTAATTCATAAATTCATTGAAGCATTTATAAAATGATGTTTGGGGGGGAGAACAGAATGATTGAGGGAGTGTTGCGTAGAAATGCATAAGGAAGTTCCAAAAAGAGGAAGAATACTTTCAGTTGCTCTTGATTGGAGAACTGCTTTGTGAGTTTAAAGGCCATCAAAAAGGATAGTGTGGTTAGAGCAATAGGATGAGTGCTCACAGTGAGATCAGAGAGATAACTTAAGTGAAAAGCACGTGAGTTCTTGTTGGCTGGTTTGTGGACTTTGTGATTGAGATGGGATGCTATTAGAAGGTTTAGAGTTATTTTGTGACTTATTTTTTAATTACTACTTGGGAAATAGATGAGTGAGTGGACGGCAAGGGAGAAATCAGAGAACTAGGAGGTATTACAATAACCCAGCTGAGGAATAAGTGGATTGTACAAGTGAATTAGTAATAGAAATGATGAGAAGTGGTCAGATTCTGGATAAATTGTGAAGTTAGATCCAGTAAGATATACCGATGTTAGAGAAGAATCAAAGATGCTGTCAAAGCGTGGCTCTGAACTAATGCAACAGTTACCTTACCATTTCTTGAGAAGGGTAAGATTTCAAGGAAAAAAAAGAGAGGCTTTAGATGAGTGAAGATATTCATTGAGATTCTGATTTGGTACAATTTCAATTTGTAATACTTATTAGACACTAACTGAAGATGTCATTTCGGCATTTGGTACAGAGTTCAGATAAGAGGTTCTTCCTGAAAGTGTAAACTTTGGATTCATCAGAATATAAATAAAATTTAAAGCACACATTCTCCTCAGTAGGGATGTTATCTCCCTCAAGGAAGTGAAAATTGGTTCCTGGTTGGTGGACAATCTTTGATTTTGCAATGGTCTATTGGCCTCCGTAGCTCAAACCTATCTGACAAATTCCTATTTTTAATATTTCTCTCATTAAGGAGAATGTAAATTTAATTTTTTCTCCTTTGCAAGATATTAATGAAAAAAAGTTTTAGAAACACTGGCTTAAATGTAAAAGGTTATATCTGATTATCTAAAATATGAGATCAGGGGCACCTGGGTGGCTCAGTTGGTTTAAGTGTCTGACTCGATTTTGGCTCAAGTCTTGATCTCATGGTTTGTGGGATCAAGCTCCTGTGCACTGGTGGCATGGAGCTTGGGATTCTCTCTTTCCCTCTCTTTGCCCCTCCTCTGCTCTCTCTCTCTCAAAAGAAATAAACTTAAAAACAATAAAGCATGAGATCAGATAAAGAATCGAAAACTCTGAAGAATGGTCCTTGGGGCCTTTTAAATTACAGAATTTGGAGAAATAGTAAATAGCCAGTAGAGAAATGGAGAAAGATTGGTCAGGGAGGTAGCAAAAGAACAGAGTACTGTTCTATATATCAGGTGAAAATGTTTTTCAAGAAAGAAGAAATAATATTTTCTGTCAAGTGCTGTAGAAAATAAGTTGAGGAAAACATAGCCAATAATTCTTTGAGTGTTTTCTTAGAAAGGAAAAGGGAGAATGCACATTAAATGGAGAATTTAGTTTGTTTTGTAAATAATGAGATCTTATTATTTGTATGTTAACAATAATAGTAATAATGCAGCAGAGCTGGTAAACTGATGTACAGAGGAGGAGCCAGTATCTGGATCAATATGTTGGAGAAACTAAGACACTATTGATTCTAGTGAATTCAAAGTGTTGGCATTAGCTGTAGACACAATGATAATATCTTTAATTACAGGTGCAATGACTGTACAGTCTTAGAAGATGGTGAGTGATACGTTGGTATGTGGCAGTGAGAGACCTAGGAACCCTCTTTCCCATTGCTTTTATGTTCTCAACAAAATCAAAAAGAAAGTCATTAAGTGAGAGTGGAGAGGACAGAAAGTGTGTTGGAGTTTTGAAGAGTGATGAAAAGGTATGAAATAAACTTCAAGGACAATAGCAAAATTAACTAGGAAAACACTGCATGATTCCAGTTTTGGTGGCCTATTTGAGACAAAAAAGCAGTAATCTAAAGTGAGCTGAATTAGCATAGTTTGATGTTTTCCTCTAGCCACATTAAGCCACGTAAGCAGAGGCTGAGTGTATATGGAATTTTGTATTTTTTGTTTTTATTTTCAGAGAAATTAATTGAGGTTTATCCAGGAAAGTGAGTGTAATGATGGACAGTGGAATCTAGGTTGTATAAAGGAGGAATGAAAACACAAAGAGGACTGAAAAATATTGGGAAGATCAGTGGATGGCATGTACCACAGGAGCTGAGAAATTATTGCGAGTCAGTTGTGGTGCTGATATGGAAAAACAGAATGTGATAGAAGTTAGGATATTTGAAGTAGACATTTGATTTTTGGGTGATGAAAAGGCATTAGCTATTAGTAATGTCAAATTCTAGAACACTATCATGTTTATCAAAGGCTGAGGTAAGGTTGAAAGCAGATTCATAGTAGAGGGGTAGTTCAAGGTTCTGAGAACAATCGATATTGAAAGATTATATACTTGGTTATTAAAATACCAAGAACCATGACAAGAGTAGTGCTGTTAATATTTTAATCTTAAAGAGGGGAATTAGGAGTAATAGTGGATAACATGATATGATAGCTTGAAGCTTAACACTGGGACTTTTAGGGAGTAGGGTTTATATAATGGCCTTCAAACAGTAAGGTGATCTGTTTCATTCTCTGCGAATTTCTTACATCTAACATAATTCCTGGAATTTACTAAGATCTCTCAGACATTTGCTAAATGAATGAATCATTGAGTGCACCTATAAAGGGAAGGGAATCAATAGTACTTCTTGAAGGTAATTCTCAGTTCTAAAATTTCAACATTTACAAATATGAATATTATTCAGTGTGTGCTATACTTAGGGATGGGTTATAATGAAAATGATTCTTAACAATCTGTACCACATCTAGTTTTACCTTATTGTAGTCCAATTATTATTTTAATTAAGTCCTATGTCGTTATCTCTACTTCAGTAGCTACTGGGCTCAGCAATAAGTCATTTTTAATGCTCTTTCTGTTTTTGAATTGCTCTAAAGCTACAATGGATAGATTTTGAAGTCTTTGAACACCAGGCTTGGAAGTAGGGTTCCTAAAATCTTTTACTGGTCTTAGATGCTTTATTATTCTAATTTTCACCAAATTAGAATCCTACTGATAGCCTTACCACATCTCTCCCCATTGAACACTCAGAATTAGAGTTTGCCTCAAAACAGTCTAAACATATATTCCTATATTCTGCCCCATTTTAGTTTCAACTAATATAGATCTAAATGTTTTGAGTTCTTTTTATTTTTATAATCATATCTCTGCTTGCCAATCTCCAGATACAAGCTTAGCTTGTATCTCTAACCCCATATAAAACCCCAATTTTATCTATATTCCAGTCTTCCTTACTTATTTCTGTGTCCTCTGACAGCTTAGACCCTGATCATGATAAATATCAAGATCGCTTTAGGAAATAGGTTTTTGTAGGACACAGAAAATGTGTGATGTATTTCAACAGATGACCAAATAAATTCGTAGTCTTTTAACACACCACATCCCATGTGCTTGTGTGTATAAATGGCACTGGGAAGTCAATCTTGGCTTCAGAATTAAAGTATTCCATGAAGAAAACCATATACTAACTCTGTTAGGCACTGTATAGGTAGCAGAGGAAGATCTCTATGACACAGACATTCAACTGTACAAGAAGAAGAATATCTAGTTTAGTCATCTGGTTTGCTTGGCGAGAACATTGAAGCTTATGGTAACATAAACCGAAGGGAAAAGACTCACTCCCCAGCACTGATGATTTCTTCAATGTGGGAGAGATGTTCATTAGCCCTGAATTCCTGTTCCCTTTTTACACTCCCACTGTGCTCTCTCTTGGGTGAGTTAAAGATCAACTGGGCGTGATCATTTCACCCCCTTCTTCTCTTCTCACTCTCAGAGTCTGACTTTTCCCTAGAAGGATATTTTCTGCTCTGTTTGTCTATGTAGAGGTTTTACACTGTCTTTAGTTGTTAAAGCCAAAAGTCTCATTTAGTGCATTTTTAAATAACTTTCTGGAATATGTAATTTTTGGCTAGCTGCTTTCTTAAATCTGGTTCCACCTTTTCTTCTTTTATCTTTAGCATTATTTACTTACATAAATTTGGGTCTTGGGTTCTTTCTATTTTTCCTTAAATGTCCACATTCCTTAAAAAGCCATTATATTGTAGTGGTTGGGAATACAGTCTTAGCACTTACGAGCAGTCAGAAATTGAGCCAGTTACTTAATTTTTCGTAATTGCATTTCCATAGCTGTAAAATGAGCCTAATAAATGCAAAAGTACTATAGGGCAGCTTATTGGTCATCATTCTGTTTCAAAGAATTCATGGTTTCCTTAGTAGTCTCTAGAACATTGGCAAATGGACAGTCTCACAATCTAATATTTCTTTATCCTAACTTAAGGATGTAGATATGTTATTTGCACTATTTTAGGGAATTAAACCAAATAACCTTATTTTTGCGATGGAGCATGTTTTCCACATAAGATTCTAACAGTGTGTCCAAAGGAGGAAATGAACCTTCTTTTCCACACTTCGTAGAGGATACCCTGGTATATTAAAAAACAAACAAACAAAATCCCACTACTGTTCAGGAGTATTTTTGGTATTGTATAAAAAGTGCAGTGTTCAAAAATAATTGCTTTCTTCATTTCTATGAGAAATATTCATATGTATATCACATTGGCAGTGTTTTCCAAATTTGTCCACTTATTTTGTCATATACGTTACATCTGAGAAACATTTGTCTAAGACAATATATTAAATAGTACTTACTAGCATGCTAAACTCTAGGAAATTATGTGACTCTATGGAATTAGAACGAGGAAATAGAGTTTTGACATGGTTCATAGTATGTCTTTATATAGCACCTGTTCATTCACTATTCTGTATGGAAAAAGTGGTTAAGCACTGATTTTCCTTGGAGTGTATATCTCTCTGGAACCAAGAGGAAATAAGAAGATAACCTTTTGATTGATGTTGATATGAGAGAACTCCATGAGCATGTGGAAAACAGGTATTTTACATACAAATTACTGACTTATTTGTTGTTTATTCCTAACTACTTTTGGTCCTTTTGGTTCATTAACTAGATTTAGGTATTTCTTATTTTGAATGTAGTAAAATACATTTCATTGTGTGTTTATTAATGAAATTAAATGGCAGTTTTGACAGGAATATTTTCTCTAGGTATAATTTTTAAAATTTTTTTTTCAACGTTTTTTTTTTATTTTTGGGACAGAGAGAGACAGAGCATGCACGGGGGAGGGGCAGAGAGAGAGGGAGACACAGAATCGGAAACAGGCTCCAGGCTCCGAGCCATCAGCCCAGAGCCCGACGCGGGGCTCGAACTCACGGACCGCGAGATCGTGACCTGGCCGAAGTCGGACGCTCAACCGACTGCGCCACCCAGGCGCTCCTAGTTTTTAGAACTACATATAAAGCATGAATTTTCAGCTATTTAAATAATTGCTAATTATATTAGTATGGATACAATGTTTGTGTTTTAAAACACAATTTAGAGTTAAAATCCTTTCTAGCATTTGCTTTCTGAAAATAAAATTCTCAATATCTACCCAAAATAATTAGAGCTCTCTGATAATGAGGTCAAGCCATGTGCTGTAATCGATCAGCAGCCTGGCAGTATTGGTATCTGTAAGAAATACATCAAACTAATGAGCAGCTAAGAGACATGAGAATAACTCTTGGTGCTTCAGATCTAGACTTTCAATGGCTGTCGGAAATACTTCAAAGACTAGGAGGATTAATTTTTTGAATACGTCCTTGAAATAAATGTCTTGACTTTTTTTCTTTGCAGTTGAAAATCAAATGAAAACATTTTTAATTGAAATATTTATTGTAAAAACAAATGATTGTGAATACATGAAAGTGAGTACCATTGTCCTGCCTTCTGTCAGTGACTTGCTAGATGAATATATGGGGTGGATCACAGGCCGGAAGAATTACCTAACCTTTCTTATTGGCACAATTCATATATAAATAAGATTAGCAGTACACGGCAACTTATAGTTTATAATTTTCAAACATATATTGTTCAAATTTCTGTGTACAAGTTCTATTCAGGACTTGGGGTGATAGTTTGTACCAGAGAGGTCCTTGGCTTAATAATGGGAATTATTGCCATAATTCTTATTGAACATATATGGTAACTATACAGTAATAATAAAATAATTATAGCTAACAACTTTTTAGGAATTACTACGTTACAGGAAGTATTTTACATGCACTGAAGTTGAATAACCCTAGGCATAGCTTCTACTAGTATTTCCATTTTTCAGTGAGAAAACTGAGATACAGTACAATAAAGTGACTTGGAAAAACTCATTCAGTCAGTAAATAGTGAAAATCTGGTCTGTTCCTAAGTAGTCTAGCTCCATGTGACACTTTACATAACTATATTGCGCGTCCTCTTAGTAGAAGTGCTTTAGGAGAAGCCTATTGTTATTTGAGAAACCTAAAAGACAGTATCTCTTGCCATTCTGTTTTATTAAGGCAAAATTATTCTCAGAGACTGAAATTGTCTTCATCAATAATTTATTTAACACAGGTTCATTTTGGGAATTATAATTTATGGTAGTAATATTTCACAAGCCAATAGTATACAGAATGATGTCTCTTAATAAGTCATAAAGAAATCACATACTCCAAACCAAGATGGATTAATTACACTATTGTTCCAGGCAGGGGGAGATGAAAGGAATAAAGTCCGATGTTTTAGAAAGCTTTTTAAATCAACAAAGAGTAGCCTTGGCCAGAGTGAACACCTGAGTAAGTCTTCACAAATTCTTGGTATTTAAAGTTTAAACATCCATTACATCATTGCCGCTCTTCCATGTGTTTTTATTGGTAAGTCCCTAGCAGTGCTCATCAGCAGTTGAGCTACTGAGCGCTTATCAACAATAGACAACATCCTGACAGTTTCCTCAATGCAAACAAATTCAACCTTAGATCAAAACAACTTCACTGAAGTCATAAACAAGTAGATTTGAAATCATAACAAACCAATACACAATACATTCTTAGAACCTAGTTTTGTTATTTCCATTTTAAAAATCATGGACTATAGATATGCATTATTTCATAAAACTTTTTGCAATGATGCAAATGTCCTATAATCAGCAGTCTCCAATATGCTGGCTGTTGATTACTTAAAATGTAACTAGGACATGTAAGAAACTGAATTTAAACTAATTTTTAGTTTTAATATAAACTTAAACAGCCACGTGTTGCTAGTGGCTACTAAATTGGAGAGTGGTGGTATTGTACACGTGAAACTAATATAATACTGCATGGTCCAGACAGATTTATCCAACAGGCTACTCATAGCATAAACCATGTCTGAGCTAATTTGCCTTAAAATTCATGCTCCTAATCCTACTGATTTATTGGGGCTTGTTTCAGAGATCCCATCCTGATTGCAGCTCAGGTCTTTAATTAATTCTCTTATCTACAGTCCTGAGAATGATGGCACTAATATATTGAAGAAGGTGACAAAATTGGGGACAGTAATTATGGACTAAAGACAGAGATGGGTGGCTCAGTCAGTTAAGCGTCTGACTTCGGCTCAGGTCATGATTTCATGGTTTGTGAATCTGAGTCCCACCTTGTGCTTTGGGCTGACAGTGAGGAGCCTGCTTGGGATTCTCTGTCTCTCTGTCCCTCTCCCACTTGTGCACATGCTTGCTCGCTCTCTCAAAATAAATAAACTTAAAAAAAAAAAAGATGGGTCAAGGAAAATGACAAGTTTAGATGAGCTCTCTTAACACAAGGATTGTTGAATGTAAGTGCCAGGTTTTTCTACCAGTGTAACTGCACAGATTCTTTCCTTCCATCTTTTCATTCATGCTTTTTCATCCACTTTCCTTTTCAGTGCTTATGGATAGTTCTTCAAGTGAGGTTTTCTATAGAACAGATTCAATCTCATTAGCTTGAGCCTATTTTTCTTTAACTGGAGTTAACATACCTTTTTGAAATGTCTTTATGCAGTTGCTCTTAAGGAAAGGGAAAGTAATTGAAAAAAAAGTGCTTCTTTTTTGTTTTTATTTTCACATAAAAAGAGCCAGCTTTGCTTCTATACACTAATTATTCCTTTTTAGGTCCATATGATCTGAAGAAATCTTATGTATTTCATGGGAAAACCAGCCTCAAAATATAGCAGAGGTTAAGGCAGAGGGCACTTGAGGATGATTGGAAAAATATATATAACACACTTGAAACTGATACCAGTGATAATAGTGAATAAGGGGAAAGAGGTAAGATAAGTACTAACATGACCTTAACAGCCTGCCCCATCATAGTAAGGTCAGAAGCAAGCATTTACTTGGTGGAGAAGGGATCAGATTTCAAGGCAACAGACATTTTTTTTAAGTTTATTTATTTATTTTGGGAGAGAGAGAAAGAGAGGGAGGGCAGGTGGGCAAGCAGGGGAGGGACAGAGAGATGGATAGAGAGAATCCCAAGCAGGCTCTGCTCTGTCAGTACAGAGCCCAACTCGGGGCTCGAACCCATGAAGCTGTGAGATCATGATCTAAGCCAAAACCAAAGAGTCAGACGCTTAAATGAGCCATCCAGGCGCCCCAAGGCAACAATATTTATGAAAAAAAAGCAAATAGAATATGATACAATGAATTAGAGGTGTTTCAGTGATTAATCTGCCAACCTGTTTTTTGTTTAATTTAGAGAGGGAGAGCATGCAAGTGGGAGTGAGGGCCAGAGAGAGAGGGGGGGAGAGAGAGAGAGAGAGGGAGACAGACAGAGAGAATCTCAAACAGGCTCCATGCCCAGCACAGAGCCGGACATGGGGCTCAATCCACCAATGACCTGAGCTGAAATTAATAGTCACATGCTCAACCAAGTGAGACATGCAGGTGCCCCAAATCTGTCATCTTGACATGGTCCCAACACAGTTTTTTAAATTTTAGTATAGTTAACATACAGTGTTATATTAGTTTCAGGTATACAATACAGTGATTCGACAATTCCATACATCACCCAGGGCTCATCACCTATTTCTCCCATGTGTCCCCCACCTGCCCTCTGGTAACCATCAGTCTTTTCTCTATGGTTAAGAGTCTGTTCCTTGGTATTTCTCTCTCTCTTTCTTTTCTCCTTATATTCATTTGTTTGGTTTCTTTAATTCTACATATGAGTGAAATCATATGGTATTTGTCTTTATCTGACTGACTTATTTCACTTAGCACTGTACTCTCTAGCTCCATCCCTAACTAAGAGCTTTCTAAATATATTGTAAATATTGAAATATAAATACTGAGATAGGTGGAATAGTAAAGCTTTGACAGAACGATAGACAACATGAATAAATCTGTCGTAGGGCTCAGAATTAGAAATGCAGAAATCTACCAAATCTAAGAGGAAAAAGGATAAGGATTAGGCTGGAAATCTGGGTTTGTGATATTTCTCTCTCTCTACATCCTTTCAACTGCTTAAACTTAGAAATGTTTTCTGATGTCATCACCATACCATATGCAACACTCTCACAGGACAAAGTGCACCTTAGACTCTTATGCATAAATATCTCCCTAGTAATAAGAGTTGGGTGCCGTGGGTGAAAATTCACAGAATTGGGCTTGAACTTGTATGTTCTCTCTGAATACAAGGGCGTTTTTCTGCTGATAAATTGCGCTGCATTTGTGTAACCAAAGTACCTTTGAAGGTAGGAAGGATTCTGCTTATTGTTACAGTGCTATCTGAAAAAGAATTACTATGGTGTGTTCTCATTTATGTTGCTTACCTAAACTTAGTTTCAAAACTTTGCAAAACTTAAGAAACAAATATAAAATAAAAAAATGAGAATTAATAGCAGGAATTAAATGTACAATAACATATAAAATAAATATTAAGGAGAGAGAGAGGAAGCATCAGCATTTTGGGAGCCTAAAACTCCTTGTTTCTATATTTTTAATGTTATTTTTTCTTGATTTCCCAGGCTTTTTCCTCAGGCTTATTTTCCATTTTAGAAATAAAAATCAAATACAAAACAGGAAATCCCTTTGCCAATTATTAAAATTATCAACCCCAAAACAGATTTTTCAATATAAATTGAACTGTTCAGTGATCAAGGTTCACACAATTGTGAAGATTATGTGTTTTGTGGACTTTTTATTATATTTTAAAAATGGAATAGAAACAAATTCTTGGAAACTCGATGATATGTGTAAATTTCCATAGCATTCCTGTACATTAGTCTTATTTAAAGGAACAATGAAGTGGAATGATGAGATAATCAAATGGGTAAAAACAAAACTACTTTGCATAAAAATGAAATAGGATGATTGTTCCAGTATAGCAGAAGATTGTAAGAAATGGTTGCTGGTTATATTGAAAAAAATTAATTTGTTGGAAATGTGCCATGACCTAAGTAGAGAAAAGATCTGATTATTGATAGAGGGAAAATACAATGTAAAAAGTAAATCTGGGGTGGGGGGGAAGCTTGAACTCTTTTTAAAATAAATGCATAACCAAATTTCATATAACGTATTGTAACTCATGAACTGATCTGTATTTTTGTTGTTAATGGATTTTGATGTGGTTGTGGTATATGATAACATTCTTTCAGTGTGATTATCATCTCCAGATATTTGATTTCATTCTTTTTACATCTTCACATATGTTCATGTTTTTGTCAACTTTTCTTGCATAGTCATTATATAATTCTTATTATTTCTGGGCTTGTTTATGTTGATACTTTTTTTATTATGAATCTTTTTATTTATTACTTTGTTGCATGCCTAGTAATTTTTTATTGTCCACTAGACATTGACCCTTTATGTTGTTGATTGGTAAATTTAACTTCATTCCTGTAAATGCGGTTGAAAATTTATCTGGGATGCCAATAAGTTATTCAAACTTCGATCTTTTTGAAGCTTGCTTTTAAAATTTTTAGGGTATTTCAGAGCAACTTTAAATCTAGGGATAATTTGTTCCTACCATGAAGACAAAACTCTGGAGAATCTCAAAGTGAGACTTTCTGTGTTGGCTGGTCAGAGCACAAATGATTCTTGGCCATATATATCTCAGAGATTTTCTCCTAACTTGTTTTTAGATGTTCTTTTTCAGTCTTAGGTAGTTCTCCCATAATCATGTCTAAGTTAGTACTCAGTAAAATACTCAAGGGACCTTTTGAATATCTCTTTCATGTTCTTTTTTAAGTCTCTCTCTGCTTGTAGCTGTCTCCTCTAAAGTGTTTGCTATGCAAATTATGGTTGCTTTGCCTACCCAAACTCTGAAATCTGTGTTCTCTACTCTTTGTGGCTCTGCACCGAAGCCTGGATACTCTTTGCTGGCAGAAAACTGGTACAATCTTAAAATTTACCTTAATTTTATTTAACAATACCTAACTCATATTGCTGTGTCTCCCCATTTCTGAAAACCATTGTTTCATCTATTTTTTTCTGTTATTTTAGGCAAAAGATTAAATACAGTACCTATTCCTGCATCATATCTAAATGTGAAAGTCTTAGATTAATAATTTTACAAGTTTAACCTAAATACTGGTTCATTATAAGCAACCTGACCTCTGTAGATACCAATTACACATTTATTTTTTGTGATAAAAAATGAAAGCAATGTAAGGGTTAATTTTTAGAGTATAAGATAGCAAATTATGATATTATGCATATTACAACCCCTTATGTATTTGTGTATTCCCTATACATACCCAAATATAGAATTTTCACTGTACTTAGATGATCTCTTTAATGACCCTTCCGACGAATAATCCTTATATTTATGATTGTATTCCTTTCTCCTGGTATAGATCTTTACAATGATCTGCAACAAGTAAATACATGAGGGGCAATTAATAAGGTAATTATACCACAATATAAATAATAAATTAATAGCAAAAACCACACCCATAACAAAGTCCAAAGACAAATGATAAATGGTGAAAACATATCTCCAGTATATCTCACAAAAGGTAATATACCTAATTTATAAGAAGTTTCTTAAAGTTTAGAAAATGAAGACCAAAAAGCATATAGTAATAGGTAAAATATGAACATACTAGTCACAGAAAAGTAAATACAAAACGTTCTTTAAAATATAAGACTTGGGGCACCTGGGTGGCTGTCGGTTAATAACGTGTCCGACTTTGGCTCAGGTCATGATCTCACAGTTTATGAGTTCAAGCCCCACATCGGGCTCTGTGCTGACAGCTCAAGAGCCTGTAGCCTGCTTTGGATTCTGCCACCACCTCCTCCACCCCCATCCCTCCTCCACTTGCACTGTCTCTCTTTCTGAAAAATGAATAAATGTTAAAATTTTTTTTTAAATATGATTTAATTTTACATGTAACAAGAGAAAGTGAAAAATAAAAGTATGATTTCTCATTTGTCGGAGTGGCAAAATATCTCGATGGACAATATATCTAAATGCATCACTGATAAAAATGCAAAATACATAGCTCCTATGGAGAGGAACTTGGTGACACTTAGGAAAATTGCATATGCATCTATATCTTAGTACAGTACAGTTCCAATTCTAAATGCTTATTCTAAAATTTACAAAATGGCTTACAAAAAAAGTTGTTTGCTCTGGTGTTAGTTGTAATAGCAATGTTGGAAACCATCAAAATGTCTATCCATAAAGGACTGAGTGAAAGTAAATGAGAAGAAAAATTATACAGTCACAAAAGAGAGTAGTATGCTATTGGGAAACCATATGTGCAAGATCTCTACACTGTGATATGGAGTGAAAAAAAGCAAAACACAAAACAGGATATATATACACACACACACACACACACACACACATATATATGTATATATATTTTAGAATAAAAAGTGAACATGCACACGCCAACCCACCCTATGGTTATTTTTGCAAAAAACGAATGAATATCAAGCGGAAACTACTAAAAATTATTACTTATATGGAGGGAATGGGGACAGAATGGAAAGAACAGTGATGAAAAGAATTCCTGTGAATGTACCTATAATACAATTTTGATACTTGAATCATGTAAATATTTTATCTAATCAAAAAGCAAAATAAAACATAAGGAAAAATATTTTAACAAAAATGAATTGGAACAAATAAAGTAATTATATATAATTTTGATGATACAACCTCATAAAGGAAAAGAATCAGTCCAATTGTTTATATATTCTCAAAGTATATCTAAGGACAAAAATAAATGCAAAATCTCAAACGTAGTATTCTTTTGTATTATTACTTTTTAAATTTGAGAGAGAGAGAGAGAGAGAGAGAGAACAGGGGGAGGGGTGGAGAGAGGGAGCGAGAGAATCCCAGGCAGGCTCTGTGCTGTTAGCACAGGGCTCGAACTGTTGAACCGTGAGATCATGACTTTAGCTGAAGTCAAGAGTCTGATCCTTAACTGACTGAGGCACCCAGGTGCCCCTCTTTTGTATTATTTTTATCTTGTGCATACTTTATATATAATTTTAGTTAGTATAGGGTAAAGGAAATAATTATGTTAATATTGTGTGGGAAATTCCTTTTCAACATAAAGGGTAAAATAGTATGAATCTTATATTTGAACTGAATAAAGCAATGCAAGTTATTTTTATATTATTTTTATTTTTGAGTGCATGTTCTAACACCATCCACTGAAAAGATTTACAGACAGAGGTAATAGGCAATAGGCAACTCTATTAACTCTAGATTTTGTTCATTAAATGCCTTTCAACAATAGAAGCAGTGAGGATCCTCAGAGAAAAAGCCCTTTAAGATGCTGGGGAGGAAATGCATGGATAAGTTTGGGACATATTATTGAATATAAAGAATAGAAGCTACAAAAAGATTATGGAGTCCATTCAAAACGCTCTGGAGTCAGCTTGAAGTCAACTACATTAAGTTGGAATCATTTGTGATTTGAAAAGAATGATTACTAAAATATATTGAAAACATCAAGTATATAAAAATCCCAGAGTTGATAGAAATAGAGATCTATAATCAGAGAGAAATACAACAATGCTCATCAGAGAACACTGGAATTTGTGAGGACACAGCTCATTAGGGTGAAAAGTCAGTTAAGTGAGAAAAATTAAGATTTCTTTTTTCTGTACTTCCTGTATAGACTATATTTCAAGGTTATTAGACCCCTACTAGATTGGAGTAAATTTTAAAATATAGCATAATTTCAAACAACAAATGCAGAATGATAGAAATAAATAGAAGGTACAGTTTTACATTTCCTAATAAGATGACTGATTTAGGTGATGTGTGATTTATATTACTTATTGTTGTAAATGAGGAGGCACTAAGGTCAAGTAACTTATTCAAGTTTACAAAGTAGTGACAAGCAGTAGTTTACAATGAGGAGTCTCATTACATAAGAGTAAAGTAAGGTAGTAAAGAAAGCAAGAGAGAGTTAATTGTATTCCATCCCAGATGGCTTTAATATTTTTGAATCTAAAATTAAATTCCTTTTGCTCGTGAAAAGTTCTATGCTCAGCTAGGAGGCTGCTATGAAACATTAAACACTGTCAATTCTTACTGTGATACTGCATTAATACTGCATAACATCAATATTTTATATTAAGAATGTTAATTATCCCTGAGATTCTGGAATGCCTAACTGTGCTAAAGTACTAGTACACTAATTTTATTTTTAATTCATTTTCTTTTTTCTATTGGCTGTTCTCCCTGGATCTGATTCTTCTCCCTGCAGTGAGAAATGAGTTAAATCAGCTCTCACTGTCAACCGGAACAGCCTTGGAGCTGAGTTAATTCATCACCTACTGACAAAAGGTTAAAAATATTGAATATCAATATCCAGAATGTTTTCCAAATCACAGCAATTGTTTGGCAGTGCTGATGTCTGAGCCCTGGGAATAAAGTGCAAGGTTTTGGCATTCTCTGTGTCCATGAAGTTACTTTCTTAATGTGCTTTATATGTGAATGTGATTTAAGTTTTCACTTTGACTTTTCTTTTAACATACTTGACCCTAAATGTATACATTTTGAAACTGAAACTAAAGAATAATGTAGACATCTATTTTTATAATAAAAACAAACTTTCACAACTGGTTTGGAGTATTATCAGCTGGATCTATACTACATAGACTCATGCTTATTCATGCTTATCTGATTACACATTCAGACTCTAGTCACCTACAAAGACAGAACAGTAGGATCATTATTTTTTGAATTAATTTAACTCATTTAACATGTGTAAAGAACTCTATTAGGTACACAGAGAACTAATGTATAAAATTCTGCCCCTGAACTCAAAGGATTAGTATATACAAACAGTATACACCCATGCCTGCATACACACACATGCATAAACACACATATACACACAACCACACAAAATCATTATAGAGAAAATATATTAGAAAAATACAGTAATTTAGAAAATATGGTAACTTATTTTGAGCAGTGGCTATGCCTCATAGAAGTGACTTCATTGAGATTTGAAAATTTAGATAAAATAATAAACTGGGTTTAAAAATAGTATAACTGTGGTCAGTGGAGATGGTGGCCGTCTCATGCATTTCCTGCATCCTTATACAGAGAATACAGTCTGAAGAAATATGTGTAAGAAAGTGGGTAAAAATAATAATAGTTCTGATTTGACTTTTTAAAATATAGTCTGCATGAATGGAGAGGCAGCGGGGTCCTTGATCGCCAAGTTGTTAATGATAACAACAGCAACAATAGTCAATAATTCTGCAGGTGAGAAACATATTAATTGAGGATGGTTTAAACCAGGAACAGTTCCAGTGACTCTTAAGAATAGGAATCTTCCATTCAGTGACAGCCAGAGTATATATATAAGCAAGGAGATTTTATAAGTAAAGAGTGATTATAGTATTCTGGTGAGGAATAATGAGGATCTAGGGTTGTGGCATGGCAAATTGACAGTAGGAAACAGAGGTTAATGTAGACTTAGAGATAAAATCTATGTGATTGAACTTGGGAGGTAGAGAGAGTAGAGTAAGATACAGTTCTGAAGTTTCAGGGTTCAGTGCCTGCCAGCATATAAATGATGCTGTGGTGTTACCTGGAATGTCAGAGAGAGAAAAACGTATACGAGAATATATGGACAGTTACCCGTGTGCAGTTTTATAGATGGCGTGTGCATGCACACACATGCACACACCATTGTCATTTGTAAAGGAGTATGTCTGTATGGGCTCAGTATTGAATTAATAGTCTCCACAGAGTGTTTGAATGGTGGTTTATAAAGATCAGAAGATAACTGTGTTATCTTAGATTGGAGTCATCAACATAGAAACTAATAAAAGGATTACAGTTTATTTTTGCTTGTTCCAAAC